>NC_069131.1:717500-2156666 GCF_026914265.1 Mya arenaria | reverse complement strand
ATTTATTTATTTATTTTTTATAATTTATTTATTTTTTATAATGCTTGGTGACATGATTAATTGAGAAAAAATCTTTGAAATATTTGTTTGACTTAAATAACTTTAATAATTATACATTGATATTCGGTATAGAAGATTGATTTGACTCATTGATTGTGAATTAATTAATTGGTTAACTTTGATTCTTAAAATTAATAATTTTTTGAAATATTTTCATAATACCTACAGTGATTTGTACTTGTGCAGATTCGGTGACTTGTGATTTCTGACTTAGCACAATAACGTGGTACATTAAGACTGAGAATTAGTACTGGTCTTGTTATTCACTTACTTCGATATGTTTGTGTGATACTTAGAACACCCACATGGTGTTTGCTATTTTTAGGAAGTGATTTTATTTAATTTTGCTCGTTCCATTGTATTAGAGCACATTGATTACTTTGGATTGCATATTGATTACCCTGTGTGAGATGTGATTACACTTTTTGAAATTAATAGTTGAATGATATAGTGAAGGACTCTTATTTGTTGTAACACTTTCTTTGAAAGAGCGATTAACCGTGATAATTAATTGAACAATTTTATCAATACATACTGTGAATACTTGATTGTCATGGCGGCCAAAGAAGAGGCGCCTGAGGAAGTAGAAGCTTCTGGGGGATTATCCAAAGAGGAAAGCCAAATGATTGGTTTACTTAGGAGTTTGAAGTTGAAGGCAGATGTATCGGATCCTGAAAGAGCTGCCAGACTCATAGAACTGTTAGGTGGAGTGAAACATGAACCCACAAAAGACAAAGAGGTGAAGGCTGACCCAACACCGAACCACTCTTATCCAAAGTTGAGCATATTTTACGGTGAAGAAGGAAAGGGAGAAGCTAATTGGGATAGTTTTAGATATGAAATTGAGTGCATAATAAATGCTAGGAGCTACTCTGAGGAACAAATCATGTTCGGAATTCGACGCTCAACGAAAGGAGCAGCAGCAGATAAGATTAGAAGGTTAGGTCAAGGAATTAAGTTGAATAAAGTTCTTGAGAAGCTAGATAATTCCTATGGGATAGTTGAAACGAAGGAGAGCATAATGAAACGATTTTACACCTGTGAACAAAAGAGTGGGGAATCAGTGGAGACATACGCGACAAGGCTAGAGGATTTGTTTTACAAGGCTGTCGAGCTTGGAGGATTTAAAACAAGCGACACATTAGTGTTGAAAGAGGTTTTACACTCTGGACTCCGAAAGGACCTTAGACTTATGTCAACATATCAGTGTGACAAGATAAATCACTATGATCAGTTCAGGAAAGAACTCCGTAAAATAGAAATAGACCAGAAGAACTCTAGCCCAGAGAGGAAGCCATGTAGACCAGCAGTAAACACCCCAAAAGAAGAAGACAGCGAAAAAGTCAGACTTTTAAGACAATTAACGGAGAGGATTGATAGGATAGAAAAGGGACAAAAACAGCAGCCACATCAACAACAACAGCAGCAACAACAAGAAGTCTATTTTCCAAGAGGGGGATAGCGGGGAAGATGGCGAGGAGGACAAGGACGTGGAGGACAAGGACGTGGTGGAGGACAAGGACTTGGAAGAGGGAGAGGCTACTACAACAATGTTGAAGAGAATGTAATGTTCAATGATGGAAGAAGTTGTTTCATTTGTAATAAGAAAGGGCATATGCAGAGAGACTGTCCTACCATACTGGCCCAATTTGTTTGTTCATACTGCAAGGAGAAGGGACACTTCAAAAAAGACTGCCCAAACTTTTAAGTGCCCGAGTTGGGGGATCGAACCCGAGCACCCTTTTGTCTGATCCCAAATTGATTGGAAATACTAATGAAGTAAACATCACAATAGCCAACCACCCAACCATTGCATTGTTAGATACGGGTAGTGTTGTTAGTCTTATTTCAGAATCATTTTACCATGAACATTTTCCTTCTATAGAAATACAACCAGTGGGTGATATATTGAACATCGAATGCGCCGATGGAGAAAATTTACCTTACAAAGGATATATTGAAACAACAATAACTACTACTGATGGCCTACCAGAGTCCAAACCACTACCTTGCTTACTTCTAGTTACACCGGACACAAAGTATTCAGCTAGAACTCCTGTCATATTAGGAACGAATATACTACAAGAACTAATGAAGGATTGTTCAACACATTTTGGCGAAAGATTTTTACAGAAAGCTCCTTTACATTCGTCATGGTACTTAAGCTTCCGCACAATGAGTGTAAGAGAAAGAGAACTTAAGAAGAACAAGAATCGCCTCGCTGTAGTTAAGTGCTCTGCTGCCGAAAAGATTATTTTGAATCCGAATCAAAGCCCTGAGGTGATAGGCTACACTGACCATGAACTTGAATATTGTCCCACTACTGCTATCATCCAAGAGTGTGATGAATTGTTCTACACCATCCATAGATGTTACTCCTACTGTCATACATTATACAGGGGAAAAGAAGAAAGAAGTAAGGTTAACATTGTCAAACATCACTACAAATCCTATAGTCATTCAACCAAGAGCAGTATTGTGTGAAATACAACCAGCTGCAGTAGCCAAAGAGGTTTTTGAGTAGATTGAAAAAGATAGGACCAAACTATTGGATGATTTAAACATTGATGAATCAAATGTACTAGATGATGGACAGAAACAAGAATTAATGAATTTACTTAGGAAACATCAGGAAATATTTTCAACCGGTGAAACTGACATTGGCATTTGCAATCTTATAAAACACAGAATTGATTTAATAACTGATGTTCCATTTAAGCAAAAACACCGCCGAATACCACCATCAATGATCGAAGAAGTACGCAACCATATTGAACAACTGTTAGCGGCTGGTGTCATCAGACCATCGAAGTCGCCATATACCTCGAACGTGGTACTTGTCCGAAAGAAGAATGGGAAGTTGCGACTCTGTGTCGATTACAGACAACTCAACAGCATCACTATCAAGGATTCCTTCGCACTGCCTCGAATGGAAGAGATATTCGATAGTCTTCATGGCGCAAAGTATTTTACGACTATGGACATGAAGTCTGGGTACCATCAGGTCGAAGTTGAAGAGAAGCACAAAGAGCGAACTGCGTTTACAGTAGGTAATATGGGCTTTTACGAATATTGTAAGATGCCATTTGGTTTGACCAATAGTCCAGCGGTTCACCAAAGAATTATGCAGGAAATACTAGGTGATCTTAACATGAGTATTTGCCTCATATATCTAGATGATGTAATTATCTTCAGTGACTCCTACGAACAACACCTGGAGCGTCTAGACATCATACTGACCAGACTACATGCGGCTAACCTGAAATTAGCACCGGAGAAATGTCATTTCTTTAAACCAAGCGTCAGCTTTCTTGGACATGTGGTTAGTGCTAATGGAGTCGAAACTGATCCCGCAAAGATTGAGAAAGTGAAAAGTTGGCCAGTTCCATCCAACTCTGATGAACTTCGCTCCTTCCTCGCCTTTGCTGGATACTATCGCCGATTCATTCAGAGTTTTAGCGAGATTGTCAGACCATTGAATGAGCTACTGCCTCCAACTACCACCAAGAAAGGGACAAAGACACCAAAGCCTGAGTGGAAATGGACAGAGAAAGAGCAAGCTGTCTTCGACCATCTGAAGGAGCTTTTGTCCTCTCCACCCATATTGGCCTACCCAAACTTTCATTTGCCGTTTGAGTTACACACAGATGCATCGGGTAAAGCATTAGGTGCCGTGTTGTACCAGTTACAAGATGGAAGGAAGAAGGTTATATCGTATGCAAGCAGAGCCTTAAATAAGTCTGAACGAAACTACAGTGCATTCAAGCTGGAGTTTTTAGCTCTGAAATGGGCGGTAACCGAAAAGTTCAGCGATTACCTTACCTTGTCTCACTTCACTGTCCTGACTGATAACAACCCACTGACTTACGTACTCACCAGTGCCAAGCTTGATGCTACTGGACAGCGATGGGCTGCAGCTCTTGGTGAATACTCGTTCGACATCCATTACAGAGCAGGGTTGAAGAACCAGGACGCTGATGGCATGAGCAGGTATCCATATGAGAGGATAGTCGACACGGACAACATAGAAAGAGTGCGAATTAATGACCCATCTGTAAAGGCCATTTGTAATATGATTGCAGTGCCATATGTTGATACTCTACCTATGAAGATGAACTTCTTGGAAGCAACTGAAGATATGGGCCAACCTCTGGCTCAGAAGGAAATGAGAGAAATTAGAAGGGCGCAGCGCGCAGACCCTCTCATTGAGAGATGGAGAAAGGCCGTCATTGACCAAAGATTACCCAAAGACTTTATGCACGGCCATGACCTTACTATGAAGAAGCAATTTAAAAAACTTGAAGATCAAGAGAGGAATCTTGTTTAGGATTGTGCATGATACCAACGATGACATTGAACAGTTAGTAATACCAGAGTCGTTCCAGAAAGAGATCTTAGTTGGTATTCATGATTTGTCTGGACATCCAGGGCAGGAGAGAACGATGCGCTTAATGAGAGAGAGGTATTACTGGCCAGGTATGACAACAGATGTAAAAAACTGGATCAGTAAGTGTGATAGATGCATTAGAAGGCAAGGAAGGATAGATAAAGCACCACTTGTTAATATCAACACCTCTTACCCTCTTGAACTTTTATGCATTGATTATCTCACATTAGAACCATCAAAGGGTAACATTCTTGTAGTCACAGACCACTACACGAAGTTTGCAAAGGCCATACCGACACGAAATCAAACCGCCAAAACAACAGCAGAGGCACTCTACAACGAGTTTTTGGTTCACTTCGGAATGCCTACAAGATTACACTCGGACCAGGGTGCGAATTTTGAAAGCCAGTTAGTATCTGAGCTGTGTCGCATTACAGGAATGAAAAAGAGTCACACCACACCATACCATCCCCAGGGTAATGCAGGTCCAGAGCGGTTTAACCGGACTTTGCTTGCAATGCTTGGTACCCTGGAAGAAGATCAGAAGGCTGATTGGAAGAGGTATGTTAGTAGCCTGGTGTATTCATATAATTGCACCCCTCATGAAGCCACTCGAGTATCACCATATGAGTTGATTTTTGGAAGGAAGCCGAGGTTGCCCATTGACGTCATGTTTGAAAAGGCAAGAGAAGAGCCAGTAAACAAGACAGCAGAAGAGTACTTGGAAGATCTTCAAGAAAGAATTGTGAAGACTCATGAAATAGTTGAACAGCATACTAGGAAGTCGAAAGAAAAGCAAAAGAAGTATTATGACAGAAAGACCAAACCTGTAAGAATACATGTAGGTGATAAAGTGCTTGTGAAAAAGTTGGCTTTTGACGGCAAACATAAAATTGCCGACAGGTTTGAAGAAGAAGCCTACTTAGTCATAGATCAACCACGAATGGATATTCCAGTTTTCAAAGTGAGAGCGGAAGACTCTGAAAAGGAAAGGACTTTGCATCGAAACCACTTACTCTTGGTAGAACATCAGGATGAAGATAGTGAGTTGGATGAAGTTGATGAAACAGAATTGGAAGGAAGGGATGCATCCATAATAGAAGAAGTACACAAGATGATTGATGGTGCATATGATTCTGACGAAGAAAGTGAAGGTGCAGGAAATACAGGACTTGTATTCCAACATGGGGACGCCTATGAACCTGAGACTTGTGTCAATCATGATGATAGCGAGGCTAGTGAAAGGGTTGAAGTTGTAGATCTCGGTGATGAGGAGATAAGCGTCATTAGTGAAACTGATATTGCTAATAATTTCAACCGTGTTATTTCAGAAGATGATCTGGATGTCCTGGAAGATTCTGTTGCTGAGAAACAAGAAGAAGAAACCGTAGATGTCTTACCTACTGTACACGAGGTCGAAGAACACAGAGATGAACGGACAGCTGATGAAGCTACCGGAGGAACGGAGTTCGAGGTGGTACCAGAGGAAGACAGAAAACCTAAAGAGAGACCCACACCAGTACCAAGACGCTCAGACCGTGTAAGGAAGCCACCTAATAGATTTGGTGAATACCAGATGTACAGTAACCAGCCGGTGGACCGCAAGTTACAGGCCCTAGACACGCTGATGCAGTCAGGAGTACTGAGAGATGTAGATAGTGAAATGGCATACCAACTTATTGGTGCCATTATGAACAAGAAGTGACATGTTTTATTGACATTTGCTGTAATTGGAATTGTGAAATCGTTGTTTTTATATTATTTTTTTACTGTAACATTTTGTGTAAACTCTGTGGTCATAGTTTTGGGACCAGGGGAGGAAAGTATGACTGTCTTAAATTTGCTTGTTAATCATTGTAATGATCATTGCCACTAATGTGTTGTCTGGTAACTATAGTTTAGTCACATACTAGAGAGTTGTATATCGCTGAAGTTTTTTTCTTAAGACTTATGTTTATAGTGTGTGTAGACATACTTTTTTGTAAGTACGTTGTTATATACGGTAGGTGAAGTAGTTAGTGCATATTGTCTGACTATACCTTTGACTTGAATTGAAAGTGACGCAATGACGTGACGTCATTTTACATGGAGGGGGAGTATGTGACCAGACCGATGATTATCTGACCGGCCTGTGCATTGCCGATTTTACTTATTGATATCATTTGGAATACTTCTGTTTTAATCATCAGTTCAGCATGGTTTACTTTCAAGGAATCGGATTGGTCAAAGGTTTATGTAACCTTTCTTATGATTGGTTCGTGGATATTTCGCTCACTGTTTCCCACGATTTTCTGCAGTCAAGACGTGTTTCATGCAGTCTTAGTTTTAGTAACTTTTAAAATCCTTGCGAGTCTTTTTGAGGTTTGTTTCAAGGTATGCATTCCTAGTTTTATCCATGTATTTGTCTGTGTTCTCGCTGAGATGATTTATGTCATTTTGTGTAGCGCTTTTATTCGCGATTGTCCGAGATAAGGTGTTATCCGAAAAGCGGTATATTATTCTATAAAATAACATAACAATTGATCTTTTCACTTATCATATAATCTATGTACACTTACTATTCTTTTAACTTACTTTTTAGAGACTAACTAACCATTTCTATCACTGTGAGTGAGGGGAGGCGTACTGAAGTTTTCAATACCACATATTGGTAAGTACAGTGTATGAATGTTATATGTTGTATACGCTGTACAATGTTTTTGTATTTGCTTTGACCGTTTGTCATTGTGGTTATATGTTCTTTTGTATTACATTGTATGCCATGTTTGTACATGTCATTGTGTGTTATGTGTTATATTGTATATCAGATACATATAGGCCACTAGCAGTATTTTATCTCATCTTCTATTTATATATGTATGTGTCTTGAGTACATTGTTTATGTATATAATATATCTTGCAGATTACAAGTCTTCAGAACCTGACTTAATTTGGTATTTATATCCCCGGACTACCATACTGTTATATACAGTCAACAGGTATTATATGTATACAGTTAACAGGTATTATATGTATACAGTTAACAGGTATTATATGTATACAGTTAACAGGTATTATATGTATACAGTTAACAGGTAGTATATGTATACAGTTAACAGGTATTATATGTATACAGTTAACAGGTATTATATGTATACTGTTAACAGGTATTATATGTATACAGTTAACAAGTATTATATGTATACAGTCAACAGGTATTATATGTATACAGTTAACAGGTATTATATGTATACTGTTAACAGGTATTATATGTATACTGTTAACAGGTATTATATGTATACAGTTAACAGGTATTATATGTATACTGTTAACAGGTATTATATGTATACAGTTAACAGGTATTATATGTATACAGTTAACAGGTATTATATGTATACAGTTAACAGGTATTATATGTATACAGTTAACAGGTATTATATGTATACAGTTAACAGGTATTATATGTATACAGTTAACAGGTATTATATGTATACAGTTAACAGGTATTATATGTATACAGTTAACAGGTATTATATGTATACAGTTAACAGGTATTATATGTATACAGTTAACAGGTATTATATGTATACAGTTAACAGGTATTATATGTATACAGTCAACAGGTATTATATGTATACAGTTAACAGGTATTATATGTATACAGTTAACAGGTATTATATGTATACAGTCAACAGGTATTATATGTATACAGTTAACAGGTATTATATGTATACAGTTAACAGGTATTATATGTATACTGTTAACAGGTATTATATGTATACAGTTAACAGGTATTATATGTATACAGTTAACAGGTATTATATGTATACAGTTAACAGGTATTATATGTATACAGTTAACAGGTATTATATGTATACAGTTAACAGGTATTATATGTATACTGTTAACAGGTATTATATGTATACAGTTAACAAGTATTATATGTATACAGTCAACAGTTGAGATGCATTCTTTGAAGGAAACAATATGCAGTCTAAACAAATGTGGTATAATAATTAATGTAAAGTATGTAAAAATAATTCACTCACTCACTCACTCACTCACTCACTGACTCACTGACTCACTCACTCACTCACTCACTCACTCACTCACTCACTCACTCACTCACTCACTCACTCACTCACTCACTCACTCACTCACTCACTCACTCACTCACTCACTCACTCACACACACTCACTCACTCACTCACTCACTCACTCACTCACTCACACTCACACTCACACTCACTCACTCACTCACTCACTCACTCACTCACTCACTCACTCACTCACTCACTCACTCACTCACTCACTCACTCACTCACTCACTCACTCACTCACTCAATCAATCAATCAATTAATCAATCAATCAATTAATCACTCAATCACTCACTCAATCACTCACTTAATCACTCACTCACGTTCATTTACCCGTCATACAAGCAGGCTAAATTAAACCTGTATTAGATGATTGCATTAAAGATATATTAAAAGGCTAGATTAAGTATGCTCTAGTTGGCTAAAAATATGTATAAGCCGGCTGAATTTAACTTGTATTAACAAGCTGATTTTAATATGTTTTTGCAGGCTGAATAAAACTTGTATTAGCGGGCTGAATTAAACTTGTATTAGCGGGCTGAATTAGACATGTATCAGCGGGCTAAATTAAATATGTATAAGCGGGCTAAATTAAACTTGTATTAGCGGGCTGAATGAAACTTGTATTAGAAGGCTGAATTACACATGTATTAGCGGGCTGAATTAAACTTGTATTAGCGAGCTAAATTAAACTTGAATTAACGGGAGACTGCACTAAAGTTGTATAAACAGGCTGAATTAAACATGTTCAGCAGGCTGAACTAATCTTGAATCAGCAGTCTGAACTAAATATGTTTTATCGGGTTGAATTTATTATGCAGTCGCAGGATGAGTTTAACTTGTACTGGCAAGCTGAATTTAATCTGTTTAGGCAGGCTGAATTAAATGTGTACAAGAAGGTTGAATTAGATATGTACTAGCAGGCTGAATTAAAATAAGTAAAAGTACGGCTGTGAAATCCGGGTAACCAAAACTCGCCTATTAACCATGATTGTACCCGTTCAGCATCCGGTCACACAAGGTGAGATATTGAAAAATGCTTTTAGATATTTAAATGGTCAAACAGTGCAGTCGCCAATCACTTACTTGAAAGCCTGAATTACAGCAAACACGCAAGAATAAGGTAACTAGCGAAAAACAACATTGATGTTTAAAGCAATGTTCGAAACCAGGAACGCACGCATCACGGTTTCTTAAGGAGGCAAGTCAGCCATCAATCATTAAGATGCAACGATGTACTAGTGCGTTATTAAAAGTAAACATCAAGAGTATTTCTATGTTTAATGTATATTTATTACAACTTGAGTAACACAATGATGACGCTACAATTATCATATATCAAAGGGAAGACAAGTTTAACTGTATTTGTATTGATTAATGGCTTAAACAACATATTGTCTAAATAAAAAGGCTCTCGGTTAAAAAGTTCAAAAATATCATAATTTTTATTTTTTTTATTTTAATGTGATATTTCAGTAGGATAACCTTGTATCTTACAGTAATTGGGCGGTTTTCGATTAAATTTATATCTATATAAATATACATCTATAAACAAGTTATTTCGTTACGCGACTTGAAATATTCAAGAAATGTGCGACAGCTTAACGCAAGTCTTCCTTTATTCGCTATGGGAATAACTTCGAAAACTTATAATCGACAATATGATAAATTATGGAGTTGATATTATTCTGATCGCATGTTATTTCCATTAAGCATGGATAAATATGTTTTGTGCGCTCAAGCAATATGGCATGGCGCTCTGGCGCGATGTTGCGTCTCCATGAAGCGCGTAAATTAGGTGTCTCTTAACGACGTACATTGAATGAACAATCCTTTAGCTACCAAAACACTATTTAACAGTGAATGCAGTGAAACCTTCTCATATCAGAAGTACCAGCAAGATGGAAATTACGATATATTACCCCTTCATTGCAGTCTTTCTTACTTCATGTCAGGCAGATGGCCGGGTCCAAAAATATATCACGTACACAGGACCGGGTCTTATTAAAGGTGAATTACTTCACAACGCTTTCGCACAGTCAGGACTCGAATGTTTAACGACGCTCCGACATCAATACGGCTATGCACTATGACGCAGCCAGTTACCACGCGGAAAGTCGGACATGTGAACTTCTGTCCAGAGACCCACAAAGTTCGGAAGATTGGGGCGACAATCCAGGATGGACAATGTATTTTTCTCAGATATCAAATATGTACTAGGCTTTTAAAGTTATTTAAAAAGGTATTTAAAGTTATTCATACGCGGAATTCAATTATTTCCGCAACAAGCCTGCAGGTTCTTTCCGCGAATCATCATAGACAGGACACCGAAAATAAAAAAAAGTAAATCTTATCGAATTTAACTTTTATAAGAAAATATATTATTTTACACTGTAATCCGCACAACATGACCAAAATATTTCGTAAATATAAGAATTCGCAGTGTAATATATGCAATAAACGATACGCGTCTTGAAAATAAGTCTTAAATGTTGGAACAGTCTTAAAAGGTACCACGTAGTATATAGTACTTTCTAGCGTTTATTACATAAAAATATTTAATGTTTTGAGGTACCATAGGCCAGATGGCATATCTAAGTATAACGAAAAAACTTAATGATTGGAGTGTAAAGGTACCATATGTCCTATAGTTCCTTTTACACTGAATTCAAGAAATAGTTTGAGACATAAAAGTACCATAACACAAATTTATTAAATATGCGTTTCTTATGACCCACTTATTGTGTATATAAAACTGCGACATGTCTACAACCATGAACTATTGTATTGCAATAGATTCATTTAGTAGACAGTAAAACATTTCAATGCGATTATCTTGAAAACGTGAACATTTTACTTGGCACCTTCAATTATCAGTGCGATATTTATTTTATGAACATATATCAATACGAAAGACGAGAACATCTATGGAGCAAACGAAACTCAAAACATGACTACACCTCAGAGCTAAGTGGCTGTTGTAACGTTTAGCGAACATTCGAGAATTTAAATTCTAATAATATCAAATAAATAAAATATTAAATGTTCTTTAAACATTTTCAACCATCGATTGGTTAAATAACTGTTAACGATCGGGTATTTTGTTACGCATAAAGTCAACTCCCTTTTTCATTGCGGTACATGAACTGTGCGTTCTTGTCGTGCTGCTTGTGTATTTATCTCATTTTAGTGTTTTATATCTATTAAAAGGGGCAAACTTTATGTTGTTGAATTATTTTTATATTGAAATGCATCACTATATTTAACTTATTTAACTTTTATGATCAATAGAAAAAAATATATAACTTCTTAGCATATAGCAATTTATTAGCGATATGTATGCGCTTTTTCAATCTGTGAGTTGTTTGGTCACGTAGCTATTAATTGAAAATACCAACATTTAAAGGATACTTTTTTAATTTGTACGCTTCTTTGATCATAAAAAGTTAAATGAGTTGAACATAATAATGAATTAAAATTAAAAACATTTGTTTTACATAAACCTATACGGTGCGCCTTTAAGATCGGAGGAAATCTATTCAAGGAAAATATTAGCTTCTGCTTACGTACATCTTCTTATACATGCTTTCATTTTAATCGCGGGAGATATTAATCCTTACCTGGCAATCTATTATAAGTTTGTGTTGTATGCAGGCGTCATCACATCATTTGGAGCTACCCGCTCGTCAACTTTGCATAGACAAGAGCGCGCACCTTGCCGTCATCACCAATTTCGATGAACACTTCTTCCTCGTGGATGTTCTGAATTGGCTCAATGTGGACACGGACATATTTTGGCTGGGTGCAACCGACGATATCGCTGAAGGGACATTTGTTTGGGAGACTGCGGAACGAATCGGATAACGACAATATAAACTTAACTGGATTAAAGAAAGTTATATAATGCTTTTAAACGAGAGCATATCGTGTAAATGGATAAATAACATTATTAATTAGACCCAAAGATGATACACTACTACAAACCTGATGTGATGTTTTGAATTTGACAATGTAATACAAATTCGCGAGCACGAGCAACATTATTGTCTAGATTCCTGGACCTGAACTTCGTTCTCAGACGTTAATCACGGTGATTGACCAGTTAAATGGTGAAAGTTAGTCATTATTTGCACATATCTATGCTTACAAGTGTGAATATTGATACATTGTTAATGTTATATGTAAACACCTAAGTATAGCATTTGTAAACTATCATCTATGCTAATCATGTTGCACAGTAAACGTTACTGTAAGCCAGGTAAGTTTTAACTTGACTTGTAGTTAATTGTGTAAAGCTCAGTCGGGTTTTTTCGTTATTTTTACGAGGGAAACCCATGTGATATAAACTGTTTTTACTGCATTGCAGCTGCAATATTTTGGAACTTAGAAGAGGTTCATTTCATAAATAATAAGATTTTTTTATATTATCTTTTATTAGGAGAAGGATGTATCATCAAACAGGTTTTAAGATAATATGAAAAACCCAAGAGGCTGAAACCCTCTGCATTGGAGTAAAAAGTTCTTCTATTTTTCAGAGAATGCCCAAAAATATTTTGATTTCAGAGTAAAGACTGAATCAGGTGAATAATATGAATATTTTGTGGGGTATTTCATTTTAGTTATACTTAGAAATGTGAATTAGGGTGTTATTGTTTATGATTATCATTCTGAATATTAATAATTACATTGGACATAATTGGTTTCGCCTTTGCCAACCCGACATCAGGTTTTGATATTTGGGAAGTGTTTCAGCTGACAAAATGGAAGATTTTAAAATCTACTTCATCATTATTTTCACCATAATTCAGTAATCACACCATTCGAGCGGAGTATTCTCGCGATATTGATAAAATACTGAACCCACATAGCAGTCGGAAAAGCTTTTTACCAAAACAACAAAACCTTCTTTTGTTACAAAAAACAACAACCTTCTTTAATAAACATCTGATAAACTGGTTAAAAGCAGTCAACAGTTGGGTGTTTAGATGCTTTCACCACCTAAACTTTTAGTACTTAATTAATTGAGGCATTATATTTCACTTCAGAGAAATTTCTATCATATTTCGATTTCTTTTATAGTTTATACATGTAATGGAACAATCTGTAAAGAAAACATAGATTCTCTTTCAGCCAAAATAGAGGGAGGATGAAGTGACATAATTATTCTCAAACGTCTGTATCTAACTCGGTGATTTGATTAATTATACTTCAAATATACAGGAAAAATAAATGAGATCATCATATTCTGGAAGCAGTTTATCAAATAAAATAGACACCCGATATATGTAGCCTTAGTGTTCAAAACTATATTTTGTCCATTGGGATGGCAGTACTTTTCAAATCTGGTATACATTTATTAAGGTAAATCAGCAGTTATTGATTTAATGAAGTGAATCAGAACAGAAGCTGGGTCAGTTGACAAAATATCATCTCAAACACTAAGCTGCTAAATGGTGTGTCTGTCACATTAAGACAATTTATTTTGGTAAATTCAAACTAATAAACTTTAACCATAACATAAACATAACATAAAGAGACACATTTAATACAATTAACAAATAAAATAGTTAATGATTGGTGACAAACTGTATTCATGTGCAGTATATATATATAGCTAATGAAGTGAATATCACTGAGCTGTATAAATGATCAAATTCATCATAGCTGATCATGTTTAATGTGAACTTCAAATATTTTGACTCCTGTTTTCTTTTTTCTTAACATATTGGTTTACATAATGGTTGCTGTTGTAAGGCAGCCAGAATCCCAGTTGTTCTGCACTTCCAAAGTGTACCTTAATACTGAATTGAAAGAATAGTTGAATAAATAAATTCTTGATAAATGCTTAGCTACAACAATGTTGTGTTTTGGATTCTAAGTATAAAAAAATGTTAAGTCATCTAATATGATTTACTTCAAATTTCTTCACTGATTTCCCTCTTTGACAGAGTGAAAGAATAATACTTAACAAGTATATTTCCAGACTTGAAATGTAATATCATTTTTAAAATTTTTACAAAATGCTTTTTTTATCTTTACACAAATGTTGCAAACACATGGAATCCAAAGATGCTTTAATCATTAACTTCAAGTAGTATTATATCTACCTATTTTCTATTCCTTAAATAAAATAAAAAACAGTTTGATGAAAATTTTAATTGAATATGTATTCACCTGTTCTGTTTGTGTCTAAGGATAACCATATGGATATGGTTAATACAGGAACACCTTCTTCTCAGACTTTCAGACAGCTGGAATTCCTGAATTGTTCAACTAAAAGCAATAAGCTGTCAAAAACACACACATTCATTTCACTTCATGTCAATGTAACATTTGTTAGTAACTTATTCTGTACACAAGACCATGTACATAAATAATGTATTCTTTAAATAAGCATTGAAATTATAATTACTTGTTTTAATGTTAGTGTAGGTCTATTTTTTAAGAATGTATTATTGTGGACAAGTACATCAGTAACATTCATCCATGGGACAAGATTAAATACACTTGGAGAGTACTGTATTGCATTTATTAAAGTACAAATACAATGAACAGTTACACACAGGTTAAGCAGCACTTACCATCCATGATACCTGATACAGTAATTGCTAAGATATACGTCTGTTTTGTCTGGTTCTGTATGTTGTAACCCACAGCTACACAATAAACTCTACTTGTATCCTGGATGGGGGTCATCTGGTTTCAAATCTTTTATGATATCTGTATTGTAGGATATCCGGTTGGGGAAGAGAACTCAAAGACTCATATTTAAACTGTAACAAAAATAAATTTACATGGTTATTAATAAAATTCAGCTCATCTATTCAATAGTATTCATCTATGACTGTCATAAATTATTATCATTTACATTATTATTGCAATATATTGGCGAAATAAACACTTGGTCTCCGCCAGGGCCTGGTTCACACATCAACTATGATAATCTACAATAATTTATAATATTAAAGTAACCTGCGAGGTTAAGTATGCCGAGGTGAGGCTCGAACCCACGACCGCCGGAACGCTAGCACGACGCTCTACACAAATGAGCTAACCGGGCGGCTGGTTCTTACCCCCACACAATACGATTTTGTATTTACGTTTCATAATCCGGTGTTTTTATCAAACTTTTCATTCCAATATTTTTTTCCAAGCATGCCTTACAGAGTATCTAATGCTGCAGCAGAGTCATAACATTTGTACATACGAAATGAAAAAAATAATGTAATAGTGAACTGGACATACAGCAAGTTCATAACTTTTCATGGACATCAGAATAACCCGTTAATATTATGGTATTAAACTATTCATATTTAATATTTTACTCACGCTTATGTATCCGCATCGTTTATAATAGGTCAATAGTTCGTAATATTATGATCATATTGGAATTGTTTTACTAACAAACAAGTTCAATTTTCTAAGACGCCATTTTGTTTTTTGGTAGTGTTAATTACGGGAATACTTCAGTAATCAATGACACGTAAAAAAAAACAGTTAAAAGAAAATACAGGATAGAAAGGAATATTTATTATAAACTTAATCCAGTAGCAATCGGTTTACATCGACAATTGACGGATGCCGGTGTTTACCTCGTAAATAAACGGCTATTGCAGCATCTTAAAATGGTTTCCTTTTAATGGCATTTGGTATACAAAGAGAAAAGTAGTTTCGGAAGAAACCCTGAAAGTTTCATCAAAACGACACCATTCTGAGCATACGAATTTGTTATTTTTTTGTAAAATTGACATATACTCACAGCTTAATTCGGCCATGACGTTTGGAGAAAACGTCAGCTTCGTGTCTGCCTTCGACGTAACGAGCAATTTCATTGGCTAGTGGAGAGGTCAATCTGAGGTGACCCCTTACGCGAAGTCCTCAGATCCACATAGCGTAACGTCGTGAAGCGTGTATTGGGGATCTGATTTTAATGAGATTGTGTGTGTGCATATGTGATATGTTTGTGGTAGGTGTTTGATATGTTTGTGGTGCGTGTGTCCGCGTTTGTGATATTTTGAGGCGCGTGTGTGATATGTTTGCGGTACGTGTACGATATGTTAGTTTAATCGTGTTTTATTGTAAATATTGAACACACGTGGTATACATATTTTCGACAAACAATATTATTGTACAATTGGGTTGGGCCACAAGTTATGACAACATTAGAAAGATGACCCTCCCCGTAATGTGTCAGACTATCGTTAGAATTGAAAAAATATGACAATGTCTATTTGCATGTGAATACATAAGTAACTTATAATTGTTACATATTTTTAGTTCGAATAAGTACGAAATTGATTTAAGAAATAAGTAAGCTGAAGAAAGAGAGAGAGAGAAAGAGAGAGAGAGAGAGAGGGAGGGAGGGAGAGAGAGAGAGAGAGAGAGAGAGAGAGAGAGAGGGAATAAGATAGGAAGAGAAATAGTATCTGAAACGAATCTGTTGTCGCCAAATTCACTTGGGCTAATCCTACAAATGTTTAGTAGACAGGCATCCTATTGAACTTCAGTTGTCTTAAATCTTTTAGATGCAACAATATATGTATGTATTCTTTGAAAAATATATGTATTCTGTTCGTCACTTAGATTACTATAGCCGTGTAGTACTAGTAATTTATAGGCATTCATTGGGTGATATTGCCTAGTCTGAAGGAATAACTGACGCCTTTGTCTAGTAAATCGACTACATTTGAAAAGAAACACAGTTAGGAGACGTTGCGATATGATTATTGTAAAGATCAGAATTTAAGTTGCTGCAATTATTAAGCATATAACAGTATAATCGATTTTATTTTACCTTTAAACGCGGGCAATGATACTACATTTTAAAAGGAGTTGTCAAGATCATTCCACATCCTCAATGCGGGTGGTAGTATAGACTGTGCATAAATTTGAGTTCTTCTAGGTAATGTTTGAAGTTTTCAGAGTTTCGTAAATAGTAATTGCTGTTACTAAAAGCTTGCACGTTGGAGGAAATACTTGTTCGAGATAAGGTGGTCACATGTTGTGTTTGTATTTATATTATAATGTCAGCTTTTGAATTGTTCTTCTATCCGTAAGGGACACCTAGTCAATTTGTATTAGTAGATTGTTTATTGACAGTGCTTAAGTGCTTTTACGGTAGCCAATCAGATTGTTTACCCGAATGTATTGCCTTTTGTTTATGTCTATCACGTTGGCGACTTGTACGTCGAATATCTGTGTTGTACCATGGTTTATCGTTTGGTCGTATAGTTAAAAATTCGAATGGTATACATTTTGTACAAAGTTCGATAAGTTTATGTGAAAAGATTAAACACGAGTTTCTCGTTGTTAATAAATGACCAATCCGTTGTTCTGATTAATTCATTCAATTTATCAAAATCTCTATTATACCTCCATATTTACAGCGTGTAAGGCAATGAGTTTGGAACTGTGATTTTAGTAAATATGTAAGTGCCATAATGGTCACTTACGACTGAATTTGTTTTAAAGACACCTGAACCAGGAATGGTATATTGTTTGTAATGCCGATTGGATAGATTAATGTTTGAGTACGTGCGTTGACTCTGGTCGGTTCGTAAATGCATATCGTCATGTTATTAAACGATAAAACATCTCGAAAATTGTGATTGTTTATGTTTAATTGATCTTCATTAATGTCTCCAACTATGATAATTTTATCTTTATATTCTAATGCCTTTTCTAAACAGACATTGAGTTTGTCCCAGAAATCTATTGTATAATGAGGTGGCCTACAAATAGGGCAAAGTAAGTAGCAAGTGTTCAGGTCATTAATCTCAATCCATAGAGATTCCGGTAATTATATCTCTAAATTAAGTAATTTCTAAGGGCGCAAGTGCGGTGCAACATAAACTAGGAATCCACTTGAATGGTTGGTAAAGTCTTTTCTTAACATGTAGGTATAACCTTCTATTTTTAAAAAGTCGTTTGAGATATTAGTGTCTAACTTTGTCTCTGTAAAACATAAAACATCGTGATCTAAGAAATTGTCCTTAATATATTCTAATTTATTTCAAATGCCTCTAATATTTTGGTGCGATATGTTTGTGGTGCGTGTGCGATATATTTGTGGTGCGTTTGTTATATGCTTGCGGTGCGTGTGTGATATGTTTGTGGTGCGTGTGCGATATGTTTGTGGTGTGTGTGTGTGTGTGTGTGTGTGTGTGTGTGTGTGTGTGTGATATGTTTGTGTTTCTAGTGTGATATGTTTGTGGCGCGTTTATGTGCGTGTGTGATATGTTTGTGGCGCGTTTATGTGCGTGTGTGATATGTTTGTGGCGCGTTGTTGTGCGTGTGTGATATGTTTGTGGCGCGTTTGTGTGCGTTTGTGATATGTTTGTGGCGCGTTTGTGTGCGTGTGTGATATGTTTGTGGCGCGTTTGTGTGCGTGTGTGATATGTTTGTGGCGCGTTTGTGTGCGTTTGTGATATGTTTGTGGCGCGTTTGTGTGCGTGTGTGATATGTTTGTGGCGCGTTTATGTGCGTGTGTGATATGTTTGTGGCGCGTTTGTGTGCGTGTGTGATATGTTTGTGGCGCGTTTGTGTGCGTGTGTGATATGTTTGTGGCGCGTTTGTGTGCGTTTGTGATATGTTTGTGGCGCGTTTATGTGCGTGTGTGATATGTTTGTGGCGCGTTGTTGTGCGTGTGTGATATGTTTGTGGCGCGTTTGTGTGCGTGTGTGATATGTTTGTGGCGCGTTTGTGTGCGTTTGTGATATGTTTGTGGCGCGTTTGTGTGCGTGTGTGATATGTTTGTGGCGCGTTTGTGTGCGTTTGTGATATGCTTGTGGTGCGTATGTGATATGTTTGTGTTTCTAGTGTGATATGTTTGTGGCGCGTTTGTGTGCGTGTGTGATATGTTTGTTGCGCGTTTGTGTGTGTGTGCGTGTGTGTGTGTGTGTGTGTGTGTGTGTGTGTGTGTGATATGTTTGTGGCGCGTTTGTGTGCGTTTGTGATAAGTTTGTGGCGCGTTTTTTTTGCGTGTGTGATATGTTTGTGGCGCGTTTGTGTGCGTTTGTGATATGCTTGTGGTGCGTATGTGATATGTTTGTGTTGCTAGTGTGGTATGTTTGTGGCGCGTTTGTGTGCGTGTGTGATATGTTTGTGGCGCGTTTGTGTGCGTTTGTGATATGCTTGTGGTGCGTATGTGATATGTTTGTGTTGCTAGTGTGGTATGTTTGTGGCGCGTTTGTGTGCGTTTGTGATATGTTTGTGGTGCGTGTTTGTGCGTTTGTAATATGTTTGTCGTGCGTTTGTGATATGTATGTTGTGCGTGTGTGATATGTTTGTGGCGCGTTTGTGTGCGTTTGTGATATGTTTGTGGCGCGTTTGTGTGCGTGTGTGATATGTTTGTGGCGCGTTTGTGTGCGTGTGTGATATGTTTGTGGCGCGTTTGTGTGCGTTTGTGATATGTTTGTGGCGCGTTTATGTGCGTGTGTGATATGTTTGTGGCGCGTTTATGTGCGTGTGTGATATGTTTGTGGCGCGTTGTTGTGCGTGTGTGATATGTTTGTGGCGCGTTTGTGTGCGTGTGTGATATGTTTGTGGCGCGTTTGTGTGCGTGTGTGATATGTTTGTGGCGCGTTTGTGTGCGTTTGTGATATGTTTGTGGCGCGTTTATGTGCGTGTGTGATATGTTTGTGGCGCGTTGTTGTGCGTGTGTGATATGTTTGTGGCGCGTTTGTGTGCGTGTGTGATATGTTTGTGGCGCGTTTGTGTGCGTTTGTGATATGTTTGTGGCGCGTTTGTGTGCGTGTGTGATATGTTTGTGGCGCGTTTGTGTGCGTTTGTGATATGCTTGTGGTGCGTATGTGATATGTTTGTGTTTCTAGTGTGATATGTTTGTGGCGCGTTTGTGTGCGTGTGTGATATGTTTGTGGCGCGTTTGTGTGCGTGTGTGATATGTTTGTGGCGCGTTGTTGTGCGTGTGTGATATGTTTGTGGCGCGTTTGTGTGCGTGTGTGATATGTTTGTGGCGCGTTTGTGTGCGTGTGTGATATGTTTGTGGCGCGTTTGTGTGCGTTTGTGATATGTTTGTGGCGCGTTTATGTGCGTGTGTGATATGTTTGTGGCGCGTTGTTGTGCGTGTGTGATATGTTTGTGGCGCGTTTGTGTGCGTGTATGATATGTTTGTGGCGCGTTTGTGTGCGTTTGTGATATGTTTGTGGCGCGTTTGTGTGCGTGTGTGATATGTTTGTGGCGCGTTTGTGTGCGTTTGTGATATGCTTGTGGTGCGTATGTGATATGTTTGTGTTTCTAGTGTGATATGTTTGTGGCGCGTTTGTGTGCGTGTGTAATATGTTTGTGGCGCGTTTGTGTGCGTTTGTGATATGTTTGTGGCGCGTTTATGTGCGTGTGTGATATGTTTGTGGCGCGTTGTTGTGCGTGTGTGATATGTTTGTGGCGCGTTTGTGTGCGTGTGTGATATGTTTGTGGCGCGTTTGTGTGCGTTTGTGATATGTTTGTGGCGCGTTTGTGTGCGTGTGTGATATGTTTGTTGCGCGTTTGTGTGTGTGTGCGTGTGTGTGTGTGTGTGTGTGTGATATGTTTGTGGCGCGTTTGTGTGCGTTTGTGATAAGTTTGTGGCGCGTTTTTTTTGCGTGTGTGATATGTTTGTGGCGCGTTTGTGTGCGTTTGTGATATGCTTGTGGTGCGTATGTGATATGTTTGTGTTGCTAGTGTGGTATGTTTGTGGCGCGTTTGTGTGCGTGTGTGATATGTTTGTGGCGCGTTTGTGTGCGTTTGTGATATGCTTGTGGTGCGTATGTGATATGTTTGTGTTGCTAGTGTGGTATGTTTGTGGCGCGTTTGTGTGCGTTTGTGATATGTTTGTGGTGCGTGTTTGTGCGTTTGTAATATGTTTGTCGTGCGTTTGTGATATGTATGTGGTGCGTTTGTGATATGTTTGTGGTGCGTGTATGTGCGTGTGTGGTATGTTTATTGTGTGTTTATGTACGTGTGTGATATGCTTGTGATGCGTGTGTGATATGTTTGTGTTGCTAGTGTGGTTTGTATTTGGTACGTGTGTGATATGTTTGCGGTGCGTGTGTGATTTGTTTGTGGTGCGTGTGTGATATGGTCATGGTTTGTGTGTGATATGCTTGTGGTGCGTGTGTGAAATGTTTGTTTTGCGTGTTTGTGCGTGTGTGATGTGTTTGTGGTGTTAACAACCAAAGTCACAATGGTTGCCTTATATGGGATACCGCACGCAAAGTCACAAAGGTTGCCTTAAATGGGATACCGCACGCCAAGTCACAATGGTTGCCTAATATGGGATACCGCACACAATGTCAAAATGGTTGCCTAATATGGGATAATGCACGCCAAGGCACACTGGTTGCCTTATATGGGATAATGCACGCAATGTCACAATGGTTGCCTTATATGGGATACCGCACGCAAAGTTGCAATGGTTGCCTAATATGGGATACCGCACGCCAAGTCACAATGGTTGCCTAATATGGGATACCGCACGCAATGTCACAATGGTTGCCTAATATGGGATAATGCACGCCAAGGCACACTGGTTGCCTTATATGGGATAATGCACGCAATGTCACAATGGTTGCCTAATATGGGATACCGCACGCAAAGTCACAATGGTTGCCTTATATGGGATACCGCACGCAAAGTCACAATGGTTGCCTTATATGGGATACCGCACGCAAAGTCGCAACGGTTGCCTTATATGGGATACCGCACGCCAAGTCGCAACGGTTGCCTTATATGGGATACCGCACGCCAAGTCACAACGGTTGCCTTATATGGGATACCGCACGCAAAGTCACAATGGTTGCCTAATATGGGATACCGCACGCAAAGTCACAACGGTTGCCTTATATGGGATACCGCATGCCAAGTCGCAACGGTTGCCTTATATGGGATACCGCACGCCAAGTCACAACGGTTGCCTTATATGGGATACCGCACGCCAAGTCAAAACGGTTGCCTAATATGGGATACCGCACGCAAAGTCACAACGGTTGCCTTATATGGGATACCGCACGCAAAGTCACAATGGTTGCCTTATATGGGATACCGCACGCAAAGTTGCAATAGTTGCCTAATATGGGATACCGCACGCAAAGTCACAATGGTTGCCTAATATGGGATACCGCACGCAAAGTTGCAACGGTTGCCTTATATGGGATACCGCACGCCAAGTCGCAACGGTTGCCTTATATGGGATACCGCACGCCAAGTGACAACGGTTGCCTTATATGGGATACCGCACGCCAAGTCACAACGGTTGCCTAATATG
This sequence comes from Mya arenaria, assembly GCF_026914265.1. Lineage (NCBI taxonomy): Eukaryota > Metazoa > Mollusca > Bivalvia > Myida > Myidae > Mya > Mya arenaria. The sequence continues at coordinate 2,133,882 of NC_069131.1, read as the reverse complement.
GGATACCGCACGCAAAGTCACAACGGTTGCCTTATATGGGATACCGCATGCCAAGTCGCAACGGTTGCCTTATATGGGATACCGCACGCCAAGTCACAACGGTTGCCTTATATGGGATACCGCACGCAAAGTTGCAATGGTTGCCTAATATGGGATACCGCACGCAAAGTCACAATGGTTGCCTAATATGGGATACCGCACGCAAAGTTGCAACGGTTGCCTTATATGGGATACCGCACGCCAAGTCGCAACGGTTGCCTTATATGGGATACCGCACGCCAAGTCGCAACGGTTGCCTTATATGGGATACCGCACGCCAAGTCACAACGGTTGCCTTATATGGGATACCGCACGCAAAGTCACAACGGTTGCCTAATATGGGATACCGCACGCAAAGTCACAACGGTTGCCTTATATGGGATACCGCATGCCAAGTCGCAACGGTTGCCTAATATGGGATACCGCACGCAAAGTCACAACGGTTGCCTTATATGGGATACCGCACGCAAAGTCACAACGGTTGCCTTATATGGGATACCGCACGCAAAGTCACAATGGTTGCCTAATATGGGATACCGCACGCAAAGTTGCAATGGTTGCCTAATATGGGATACCGCACGCAAAGTCACAATGGTTGCCTAATATGGGATACCGCACGCAAAGTTGCAACGGTTGCCTTATATGGGATACCGCACGCCAAGTCGCAACGGTTGCCTTATATGGGATACCGCACGCCAAGTCACAACGGTTGCCTTATATGGGATACCGCACGCCAAGTCACAACGGTTGCCTAATATGGGATACCGCACGCAAAGTCGCAACGGTTGCCTTATATGGGATACCGCATGCCAAGTCGCAACGGTTGCCTTATATGGGATACCGCACGCCAAGTCACAACGGTTGCCTAATATGGGATACCGCACGCAAAGTTGCAACGGTTGCCTTATATGGGATACCGCACGCCAAGTCGCAACGGTTGCCTTATATGGGATACCGCACGCCAAGTCGCAACGGTTGCCTTATATGGGATACCGCACGCCAAGTCGCAACGGTTGCCTTATATGGGATACCGCACGCCAAGTCGCAACGGTTGCCTTATATGGGATACCGCACGCCAAGTCGCAACGGTTGCCTTATATGGGATACCGCACGCCAAGTCGCAACGGTTGCCTTATATGGGATACCGCACGCCAAGTCGCAACGGTTGCCTTATATGGGATACCGCACGCCAAGTCGCAACGGTTGCCTTATATGGGATACCGCACGCCAAGTCGCAACGGTTGCCTTATATGGGATACCGCACGCCAAGTCGCAACGGTTGCCTTATATGGGATACCGCACGCAAAGTCTCAACGGTTGCCTTATATGGGATACCGCACGCCAAGTCGCAACGGTTGCCTAATATGGGATACCGCACGCCAAGTCGCAACGGTTGCCTTATATGGGATACCGCACGCCAAGTCGCAACGGTTGCCTAATATGGAGTACCGCACGCCAAGTCGCAACGGTTGCCTTATATGGAGTACCGCACGCCAAGTCGCAACGGTTGCCTTATATGGGATACCGCACGCCAAGTCGCAACAGTTGCCTTATATGGGATACCGCACGCCAAGTCACAACGGTTGCCTTATATGGGATACCGCACGCCAAGTCACAACGGTTGCCTTATATGGGATACCGCACGCAAAGTCACAACGGTTGCCTTATATGGGATACCGCACGCCAAGTCACAATGGTTGCCTAATATGGGATATCGCACGCCAAAGCACACTGGTTGCCTAATATGGAATATCGCTCGCGAAGGCACACTGGTTGCCTAAAATGGGACACCGCACGCCAAGGAGCAATGGTTGCCTAAAATGGGATACCGCACGCCAAGGCAAACTGGTTCCCTGAAATGGGATACCGCACGCCAAGGCACACTGGTTGCCTAAAATGGGATACCGTACGCCAAGGTTCACTGATTGCCTAATATGGGATACCGTACGCCAAGGTTGACTGATTGCCTAATATGGGATACCGTACGCCAAGGTTCACTGATTGCCTAATATGGGATACCGTACGCCAAGGTACACTGGTTGTCTAATATGGGATACCGTACGCCAAGGTTCACTGATTGCCTAATATGGGATACTATACGCCAAGGTAAACTGGTTGCATGATATGGGATACCGTACGACAATGCACACTGTTTGCCTAATATGGGATACCGTAGACCAAGGCACACTGTTTGCCTAATATGGGATACCGTACGCCAAGGCATACTGTTTGCCTAATACTATGGAGTCCAAGGCCAATTTTTTGAAAAAGGCTAAAGCCTTACAGGTGTAAGTATATTACTCGTATATCATTTAGCCAAATAGTATGTTTATACTCGATTGAACATAAGAAAACGTCGTTTATCATGATTTTCTGTTCTAGTCTCAATACTCTTTCAAATGAGAAAATAAAAGTTATACCAAGTTGACCACTAAAATAGTGAAGCAAGCTTTATTCTTTATAAGGGACATAAGCTTGTTCCAGATATTGAGGACCGGTGGAGTTCACTCCAGTGAATTGTGTTTTTGAAATAAGTTGTTATGTATCAATATTGTTCAAATACTGTTATGTTTTGAATATAAAATGGTTCGATTGGAAGACGCAAAGGAAATGTGTTAGTATATTGATGACAACGTGTATATCCATGAAAAAATGTGGACTTAAACCAGAAAAGATTGTTCTTCGAATATAAATAGGAAATTTAATTTACCAACAGTGATATTTTGGGGGCTTTAACGCGAGATTTGCATATGGTTAAAAGCGGAAGTATAAAAATGTGATAGACCGGGACCGGAACCGGAACCGGAAACTACACAGACTAATTTTTCAGGATGGAGAAAGGATGGAAAATTGCACTTTTAGAAAATATAAGTTATATTTTTCTTGTACAATTTCTTTGCCCTTTAGCCAATTTGTTTATCTTATCTGATACAATTTAAATCATGCCGTCACAGTTATAGGCTTGCAATTCAGAGAGGGCTGAAGCGGGACGTTCTACGGGAGTGGACGACTTTAAGTAACGCATTTGTAATAATAGTATTATTTTTTGAAAAGTTATTAGGTTTCTAACCGGCCGGATGGCTTTTCACGACGCATCGACAACAAAAGGAGATTGACAGTTTGCACCAGCTGTTATTTGTGTATTGTTACATTATATAAACAGACATTAAACAGACAAAACAATCCGTATTGGTTATATCCCGGTGTAGACTTAATCTCTGAGGTCAGTTTCATACATAAACTATAAACCAGTAGTGTGTGTGTTGGTGGCGGGGATGGTGGTGGTGGGAACGGTGACAGTGGTAGTGGTAGAGGTAGTGGTAAGAGTAGTAACAGAAGTAATGATAGCGGTAATGGTTTTATTATAAATAGAGAAGAAGAATTATAAACTGGTCTGTAGATGTATGGTATATGAGTATAAAAGTAATAATAACTAAACTTTCCTTTGCCTCCAACCAGACCTGAGTTCAGGAAGGGTGTTTGCGGCTAACATTTGCGATATTGGTTCCCCGCATGCAGTGCATGCGCTGAGATGCAACAGGGATACACAATAAAACTCCATTTGTTAAAGTAAGCGACTGCTAGTCTTAACTAAACTCAGGGCAGTTTTATCTGGGACGTGCGTGGTTCAAAACACATGGCAGTCGAACCTTCAAGCGCCCTACTTACTCGGTCACGCCGCGATGAGGTGATGGACGAACATGCTCGAATTTTATGAAATTCATTTTGAGGGATATATGAGATATAGAGCGGACACGAACTGTAATCATATATCATAAAAAATATAAATGACCTTGACCCGAGGTGTTCGAAGCGTTCAATCTGTATATTGCGTTGGTATAACTTTAAGTGTGAATTGAAATTCATTATTCCATAACAGGGCTACAACCAAACTCAAACGCTAACACACGGATATGTACCACTCCATTGTCAGAGAAAGTTACAATCTATGTTGGCACTGGTCCGGGTCAAAACCTCACCGTGCAGCAACAGCAATACATCCGATAATGATACCAAACGCGCTACCGCAACCACCCTCAATAAAGGTTTCGCAAGTTAAAATACTTAATATGAACAATGAGAACCATGAGAACCATGCGATTCAGATATATAAATGCATTTATAATAGTATAATATGAAGACTGCGATTTCATGTCACAATCAAAACTGCATCAACCCAAATTTTCAGAGGCGTTCGTGTCTGTGCTGTTTGAAATCCTTTTCTTCACATGTGTGCAGCTGGGACAAGAGCGATTTTTCTCCCAAATGTAAAAAATGTCATCCGGGAGAAAACGTCTTATGTTTCGACATCCAAGATTCAAAACATTTATCAAGTAACTTGAGCACACGTTTGTTACATGATATTAATTGTTATATAATACAAACACATATATAGACTGAATGATGTGTGGATGTCGGAAGCGTAAAGTAAAACTTGTGAGACTTTGTGACACCCAAAGTTGAAGTGCCAAAAGAAGTTGAATTTGGTCTGCAAATGAATAAAGAGGGCAAATGTGATTTCTTAAAAGGTAATGAAAGACTTTCTTGCAAATATCCTTGCATTTAAAATTAATCTTATTCCAAAATATACTGCTTTCTGTTTTTTAGAATAATGTAAAAAATGTATTTTTTTTGCTGGAACTCTTGTGCGTAGTGAAAATAAATGCGTATTGATATGTCATAATTTGTGGTTGTTACCATAAAACTATTTAAAGACCGATTTAACTATTAACATGAACTGAATCACTTATCCATGACAACCACTAATTATCGCATATTCATACGCAATTATTTTCACTTTTACTTAATTTTGTTTAACTGAGGTGGGAAAAAAACCCATCTACCATAGATACGTTTTATTCCTCCAGTAACGGAGAGCATAACATATTTACAAGTATAATATAAAACATAGATATACAATTATTATGTACATAATAAACGTTAATTTTCAAAAGTCATAACGTGCATACATGTAGCATGGTAACAAGTTACACAAAAACGCCATGGATCACATAAGCCTAAAACATGTAAGCATAGCTCAAGCTTTCCTAGCTACAAGTAAGTTAATCAACGCCTTTGCAATTGGCTGAAACATCAAACAATTATGAGAATTTGTTGTTGCAAATTGAAACACCTTTGCGCACTGGCCCTTATGAGGTTTAAGAATTATACACTTAAAAGCATCCACGCCACAGCAGTGAATTATGCTATCCCACAAGGCCCTACGCTCTTCTTCTTTTTTGTGGCAAAAGCATATTAAATGTTCAGTATGACCTTCGACCATCAGATTACACGCTTTACACTCAGTCCGGAATGACCTTGACACAAACATACCCGTTAAGTTCATTAGCGTCGTACATGTTTTCTGGAGACGAGGGCTACTTCTAACCACAAACCATAGCGGCGAACATATGTACTTCGTAATGATGTTTTGCAGGGCCTCGTCACTAGAAGATTTCGTCATGTTATCATACATTATTGCTTTCACGCGCATCATAACATTTCTCTGAAGGATCCTTTTCCAGGATACCTTATTTGGGAAATCACCAGAACTAATATATACGTTTAGATACTCAACGAGACTGTATTTTTGGAGTAAATTATATATGTCCGGTAGAAATCCAGTCTTCTGTTTATCACCATTCATGGAAAGTAGAAGTCTGTGTACGAATATTTGTTTCGCCAGATAATGGCATGGTAACAAGCACAGTTGGCCTAGAAATTGGAGTTTTCGATACTCAATTATTAGTTCAACTGGTGTCATGTCTAGCGTACAAAGCGCTAAGTTCGTAGACATATATTTTTGAAAATGTTGCATATGTTTGACACAAAAGCGATGGGCAAGTTCTAGTTTATGAATATCGTCCTTAGAATAAACACTCCACATTTCACAGCCGTATAAGGCTTTTGGTAGGATAACAGATATATAAATAGTTCTCAGCGTTACCGCACTCATCATGTCCGGATGTATCCCACTGTTAATAATACTAAAATATATCCCACGGAGTTTCACACTTGCACTATGAATCAATTCCTTACAAGTCAATGTCTCATTGCAGTCTACACCTAAATGAGTATATTTATTTACTTCGGTTAACATGTTCTGTCCGAGAAGAAATGGTTTATGTTTAACCGCTTTTGATATGTTAAAGGTAACAACAGCACACTTTTGGGGATTGTATAGGAATCGCCATTTCTTTGAGTATTCGTAACATATTCTTAGCATATTGTCCATCCCTATTTTTGAATAGGAAATCAAAACCATATCATCTGCTACTGTAGGGGAACTCATTTTCATACCGTATATGCATACTCCGTTGCCACTATCCTCTAGTTCTTTAATGAGACCATCAATATACAATAAATACATGATTGGAGAACCCTCCTTGGCGGGTCCCTTGCAGCACTGGAAATTCCGCCGACTGAATGCCTTGATAGCGCACCTTACTCTTTGCGCCAACATACATATTTCGCAGGGCCATTAACGTGTTGTTATCAATACATTTGTTGCCCGGTATATGGTCGTCGGCTTTGAGGGTCAGGAGTTTATAAAATAATCCGTCATGCCACACCCGGTCAAACGCCTGACGACTGTCAAGAAAACACAAATATACAGGTGACGAGTATTCTCGGGAGAAATGTAGTGATTCACGGAGAGAAAACGACGTCATCAAACAGCCAAGTTGTTGTTGAAATCCACCCTGCTGTATGTTAAGAGTAGAGATTATTTTCTCTTTGCATCTGTCCAGCAACACCATCTCATATACCTTGAGCACCGTTGAAGATAAAGTGATCGCGCGGTAGTTATTTGGGTTATCTCTACTTTTGTTGCCTCCCTTATGTAATGTTGTTATGTCTCCCCGTTTCATTTTATTTGGTATATGTCCGGACCTCAGCATATTAGTAAATATATGTGCAAGGCACGGGGATACAATGTAGTTTGCAAATAACAAATGTTCATGTGTGATCCTGTCTGGTCCACAGGCTTTACCTCGAGGGAGGGATTTTATTGATGATGCCACTACCTCAGGCGAGACTATTACACAAGTATCGAGTGAAATATCATTAAATGTCTGTTCCACAGTGCGCTCTACTGTTCTTTTCCATACTTTATCAAGATCGGTCGATTCGGTTGGTGAATAAAGGTCTTTGAAGTACAATCCCCACTCTTCAACAGTTTCTTCTCTGCTAAAGCATACCTTATCACCGAATTTCAAACCGCATCCTATCTTAGATTGGGACTGTTTTTTCCTTGAATTTACTGTTTTCCAAAATCGAACATTATCAGTTTCAGCAGCTAGTTCTAGGTTTTTATCAAGCATCATAATGTACTCATTGACTACCCGCCTATGTGTCCTCCTAAATAGAGCTTTGGCTGCCTTATAGTAAACGTACTCATCACAGTTGGCATTACGAGGCCTACCAGCCCGACACCATCGATCACGCGCACCCAACATTGCATTATGGAGATCTGAAAGTTCATTTGACCAGTACGGTTTTAAATGTTTTCTTTGGAAAGACATTATCTGAGCATGCAATTAAATGTTCACATAAGCGATCATACATAGTATCAATGTCCTCGTTAGTAACTTTACCATTATATATGTATACCGAGTCTACATCACTTTCTAGTGATGATGTATACCGTTCAACATGCTCTGAGCGGACCTTTTTCCAGTTAATACAGTTTTCCCGCTCGCCATTATTCTCAACATGTAATGGGAAATTAACTATGATTTTTAAACAACATAAAATAGGCCTGTGCCTAGAAACATTCAAGCAACAATCATCTGCAATCTCACAGTGAACAATACAGTCAGGCATTTCATGTTGAACAAAAAATATAGTCTAATGTAGATGTATACCGTCCGTCATATGAAACAAATGTGTTGTTACACCCTTGGCAATTGTTCAGTAAATTGCAAGCCCACAAATTACAATCATTAACAAAACTGAGCAACCGTCTGTCCCTGTTATTTAGGGTCTGTGCCCTTAGTTTGCTATTAAAATCGCCCATAAATATAACCTGACCTTTGTCACAATATGCATTAAATAGATCATACAATGTTGTAACATATTCATCATACTTTCCTATGGAATGATTACTGCACGGTAAATAAACTTGGAAAATATACACATATTGGCCCGGTGTTATCTGCAATTGGATACCAATAATTCTATCATCATCTACATCCAATGAGGAAATTAAATTATCAAATCGTCTATGAAACAATAACGAAACACCACCTTGACGCCGATTATCACTGTCACACACTGTGTAGTGCTTAAATTCACTCGATATCGAGTCCATAAAGTGAACATTTTTCGGTGATAACCAGTGCTCGGAAATACCACATATGTCTATTTCGCCGTGTTGAAGGATTTCATCTAAATATCCGGCACTGGACATAATGCCTGTAACGTTCCATGTAATGAGATTGAGGTTGCATATAGCCATAAACACACAAAAACACAATAATACAGACATACATAAATCAGCACACATTTTCAGAGAATACATTATCATGATTGCACAGTTAATCTACGACGTACGATCAAAGAACATTGAACCGATTGTCCCGTGATTTCTCCTTCCGACCGCCGCTCCATCCGTCGTCCCGGTCTGCAGTCTTCGCCGCTCCTCCCGCACGAAACCTAGGTGGAACGTCCTGTCCGAGCCACTGCGCTTGCACATCTCCTTGCCGGATTCCCGAGGTAAAGTTACCATGACCGCTCGATGGCAACCGTTTCCCGAATGAGGGAACACGTGCACGCCAAGGCTTACATGTCACATAGCTTGGCCAAAAACCGTCCGAAAGTACTCGTTTCGAGTTTTCGTCGGCCGACAGGCAAAGTTTTAGGAACACTTTCGAAGGATTCTTACGTAAAGGAAACACCTGAATCGATTTAACATCCAAACCTTTCTTTGAGACCACAGTTGCTAGAAGTTCTGTGTTAACATTGCTGTTTAAACCAAAAACACAGAACCGTTCAGTGTGGTGCTTCTTACGTACAACCTGGAAGCCATCCCACTCAATATCCTTTACACAAGTAATCACGGGAATTGGGTTTCCTGACTCTTTCTCCATGACGTCATCATTATGTTGCCAAAGTGACATAGGTTCCATGTCAACGTCCGTCGTGACATCTTCTGTAGCCTCCGTAGGAAGTTCAGGAACACCGTCGTCGAAATTGCCATGATTCTGCATTGCATCGTTTATATCGCAGAGTAGCACATTATCACATTCCGGTACTAGGTTTGAAACAGTTACAAGGTGATCTGTATCGAGAAAACATTCCATGTGCCTCACTCTATCTTCGAAATCTGTTACTCGGCCTACCATGGCGCTAGTCAGTGAGCGCATAGTATCAACAGACGAGACCGTGAATTTTGCTATCGCATTACTACACTCAAGTATTTCTGCTTTTATGTTCTGTAAAGCACTTTTTGTATAGTGCATTTGCTCTGTTCTTTGCCTCTCATTAATATGTATGGTTTGCTTCATTAAGAGTAATCCAGCCTGAAGCGATGCGACAGTGTCTTTAAGTAAAGTTACCTCTTTCTCACAATTGCACTTTTCTTCAGGCTGATTAGTCAAACCCGTATAAAGCTTGCGTGCTACGGATGCCTTCCGTGTTTTTGCCCGGCTAATCATGTCCTTCAGAACGCTTGGATCACGACCCTCCGTTACGTCGATGATGTGGTAAACATCATTGCAATTATTAAAATAAGCTTAATATATCTAGGGTGTCCTAGTTTGGTCATACAATTGAAGCACAATTATTTCTGCTTCATTTAAACGAAAACTGGAACAGCAAATTATCACAAGTTCCTAGTGTTTTTGCTGTTTCCATTAATCTCGTTTCCAAATTGTTATTACTAATCGCGGAAAAGATCGATTAATCCTGTAATTTTAAACTGAATTTCTCGCAATTCTTTTTACAAAGTTGATTAAATAACGTTTTTGAGGCTGAAACAAAACAATAAAACGACAATTATCTCCTAATGATTAAGTGAAACTATCAAGGATTTATACAGGATAATTGAATTTAGTCAAGATGACTAAAGAGAAAGCTAGAATCATTCCAGCATTAAATTGCTTATGTAAAAATGAAGCCAAAGTGTGCGATGTGAAACGGGTAATTATAGTTAGGTCTAATGGTTATAGCATGCATTTTTCCTGTCAAATGTTTTCTGTCAAAAAATAGTCGCTTGTATGTCTTTCACTCTTATCTTGTGATATCTTATTACAAGAAGATCGCATCGACATGTTGTTTATTTTGACTCTTCTGGCTTTTTAAAATAATAATAAGCTTTCATAATAAGATTATGTACTATGACAACATATCATATACTTTAAAGTTAACTTAGTCTACCTATATCAGAAGGAGGTCTGTATATCATTTAACTCTGCGGTATCAGGGATAGCACTGATACTCCGACTGGATTCATTGTTTGAATCTGTTATATTGGTACGTAAAGTTAATGCGTATGTTTACATGGATAGTAATACCATATGAAGAATCTGTAAAGTGGCTCCAATTTGGCTGATAATCTTAATTTTGTGACCATTTGCACCATTTCATTATACGGCAATGTCGTTTCACAGACACCGAACTTAGGGATGGTGTGCCGTGAACTCCCTACCATTATGTACTCTCTACCACCATGTAATCTCTACCATTATGTCCTCTCTACAATTATGCACTCAAGCCATTATGCTTTCCCTACCATTATGTACTTCATACCACTATGTACTCACCATCATTTTGCCCTCAATAATCATGAACTCCAAGTAAAGAAAAGGATATCAACCATAATGTATCCCCTACCATGATATACTCACTGCCAAGTATGCCTTCACTATTATTACGTAATTCCTACAAGCATGTAATCCTTACCATTGTGTAATGCTTACCATTATGTACTCCCCACCATTATTTATTCCCTTCCTTTATGTACTCCCTACAATTATGTACTCAATACCAATATGTACTCACTACCAATATGTACTCACTATCAATATGTACTCACTACAAATATGTACTCACTATCAATATGTACTCACTACAAATATGTACTCACTATCAATATGTACTCACTATCAATATGTACTCACTATCAATATGTACTCACTACAAATATGTACTCACTATCAATATGTACTCCCTACAATCATGTAATCCTTACTTTTGTTGAAAGCAATGCATTGTAGGTATTTGGATTATTATGATTACCTCAGTATGTTTGCATAGTACAGCTAAATGGATGACAGTGTTATTTTCTCCATTTATAATGAAGTTATGCTATTTTTTATTACTCTATTATTCTCTTTTTTCGCATGAGAATGCATTTTACCAAAGACACCTGCACATTTGGGCGCTGAATTGTGCTTGCTTGGTTGTATATTAGAAAGAAATTAATAAACTTAAGACGATCTTACGTGTTATGTTTTAATTTGAATATTATGTAATTTTCACACATTTATTTTTCAAGATGTAAGCTGAATAAGTGTCACTACAATGACTAGCGGATAACACGTCTATCTAAATTCGAGTTTATGAAGTAAGCTGACTCCAGACAACGGCACATTTAGCTGTCAATTTAAATTACTTACGCGTGTGCAGAGGGAAAAGCTAACTACTAAAAGTAGAAGAAAGTTCCAAGTCACATAGATTGGCGAAATACTTTCTAAAAAAATAAATATTTTAGTTGTCAAATCTGCTGTACATGATATGGAATATTTAGAAAAAAGCCTTAGAGACATTTGTATTACAAAGTAGTGTATACAGTGATAATCTGTATATGTTTAAATCTAGTATGTTAAGCTACTTGTTCCCGGTAATCGGTATGATATGGGCAATTATGTTAAGACAAAAAAAAACAAAACAATATCTTATCACCACAAAAAGAGTTTTTCTCATGACAATGTTTTAATTCAAATGATACATCTCAAACACATCAACACTGCACAATATGCACACATTCTTACCAACACGCACAAAGCACTGCAACCGTGGTCGTATTTTGCCTTCGACACATGTTGTCCGAAAACATTATACTCACCCTAATAGGATCTACATTGGAGTAAAAAGGCAAAACATTTATAAGGTACTTATAAAAGTAATAATGCCGATATTTTGTTTGTCCGATATTGTTTCCTCTATCCTTACTATTGCACGCATAGCCATGACATTGACAAATTAGCATGCTATTTTTAGTTATATAGCATGACACAGTGTCTATATTGATGAGTTAATCATATAGCACGATAAAAAAAGTTTTAGCACGTTACAATAGTTTCTAGGCAGGTATATCGTGCATTAAAAGGTAGTTAAATAGGGCGTTGAAACAGTTTATATTTATATTCACAACTGTTCTCTTGAGGGGATCGCAATCGCACTCATCAAATGATCCCCATTGTATTCGTGTAAGAATAATTATTGTCCTCTTGTAATGGTGTCCATTGTGCTCGTGTTGTAATCACCATCATACTATTGTAAGGGTTAATACTGTTTTCTTGTTAGTATCACCATTGAATTTTAGAAACGATTACAAATATCTTGTTATGATATCAAACCTTATAAGTTAAACAATTTTACCGTTTTGATGATCATTATTGCACTATGGTAAGGGAAACAATTGTACTCTTGTAACGACAACTATTGTACCCTTGTAAGGATAATCCTTGCATTGTTGTAAGGGTTCCACATTGCACTTTTGATCACCATTGTACTCTTTGAAGTAAAAACATTGCGTGTCTCTTGTTAGGACAATCACTGTGCTCTTGAAAGGACCACTATTTTTCTAGGGGAAGAATCACGATTGTGTTATTGTAAGGATCACCAATGTTCTCTTGTAAGAATTGTTCGATTGTGAGGATCTCCATTGTACCCATAAATCACCATTTTACTTTTAAAAGGATCACTATTTTTCTTTTGGAGGGATCACCATTATACTCTTGTAAGGATATCCATTGTACTCTTGTTAGTTTCACCATTGAAATCTTGCTAGGATATCCACTGTACTCTTGTTAGTATCACCCTTGTACTCTTGTTAGGATATCCATTGTATTCTTGTTAGTATCACCATTGAACTCTTGTTAGGATATCCATTGTACTCTTGTTAGGATATCCACTGTACTCTTGTTAGGATATCCATTGTTCTCTTGTTAGGATCACCATTATACTCTTGGCTTACCATTGTACTCTTGTTAGGATATCCACTGTACTCTTGTTAGGATATCCACTGTACTCTTGGCAGAATATCCATTGTACTCTTGTTAGGATCACCATTATACTCTTGGCTTACCATTGTACTCTTGTTAGGATATCCACTGTACCCATGTTAGGATATCCACTGTACTCTTGTTATGATATCCACTGTACTCTTGTTAGGATATCCATTGTACTCTCGTTAGGATCACCATTATGTTCTTGTATGGACCTTCATTGTATTCTAGTGAGGATATCCATTGTTCTCTTGTTAATATAGTCATTGTTTTCATATTAGGATCACCATTGTTCTCTTGTTAATATATTCATTGTTTTCATATTAGGATCACCATTGTTCTCTTGAACACCATTGTTCTCGCTCGCGTACGCGTGTGAATATCAGCATACTTTTTCAATGATCACTATTGTACTCTTGTAATGATTGCATTGTACTTAAATGTGATCAACAATGTATTCTTTTTAATATCATCATTGTACTTTTTATTGATTTACTTAGAAAATAAATTGCAAATTATTATCACTTTTTAATTGCACTGAAACCTGATTTATCTTATGATCTAAAGATAAAGCTTTTATTTGGTCATTCAATAATTTAACTAAAAAAACATTTGGCATCCTAACTTTTGAATATAAAAAACCGCTTTTCGATTGAAAACACATCTCAATTTTATCTAATTCAATATCTGTATTCACAGCTAAATTCTTTTCCCCAGCTATGCGTATTAAATCAATGATTTCTTATCGCGATTCAGGAATCAAATTGAAATGAAGCATTTTGAAAGCATGGTAATTTACAATGCCAGTTGAACATCAAATCATCCGCGCATCCGCATCCAGCACACGTCCTTTTCATCATCCTTAAGTGTCTTAAACGTCGGAAAATATACAACCCCGTCCGACTTAGCGTTTTTCGTACATGATATGGGATTTCCTTAAAACAGCAATTGAATATATAAAAATTGAAAAAACATGTACAACCCTTTCAATGCATGCTCTTATCTACATAAGTAGTCGGCTTTGAATGAAAATTAAATGATTTAAATTTGATTTATGATACAATTTACATGCTGATATCAAATCTACCTGATTGTCGATACAGTGTTAGACATGCGTGGACCTATGTAAGGTATTCATAGGGTATAAATTTAAATCTGGGTGGAAGGGGGTCTGATATGTATAACACTTATATAACCGCTGTGTTGCGCTGTTCTAGGGATACCTAGAGGGCAGCCTGGTAGTACCTCAAAAGTCAAGAAACCTTAAGTACAGCTGGACGCTGTGATAACCAACGGAAGTCAGAGTATGGGGCAGGTATGATGATTGAGAGGTTGACCCCCCCCCCATTAAAAAGAGTATATTTCTAAAATGCAATACGACCTGAACAATTTGATTGACACATACACGTTTCAATTTTACAGTGTAGGAGTTTTAGGTTTCTTTAGGGACAAAGAAATGCAGTTTAATGCAGAATAGACACTTTATATCAATACTCACCATTTTGAAATAGTAAATGTGATTATTTTTGTTAAGCTTGCAGAACAAAATGTGATAATACAAATGAAAAAATGAATTTGTTTAGTGTCTAATGGGTTCCCGTGTCCCTGTTTTCCCAGTACTAAGCTGTTTTATCGATTCGTGACAAAACCGAACCAGAATACCTCTTACATTTAACATCTTAAAAGTAAAGTAAAGTTTTAAATTCATTATCCATGCTATGTTCGCACTGAGGTATTAAATTGAGGTTGAAATGAGCTCTTTCGTTGGTCTTCTGTCCAATGTAAAATGACTTATGGAATAATTAAACCAAACGTCCCGGTAATTGCAATCTTAATGATGTCGATATTAAAGATAATTACTTGCATATGTTGCAATGCGTGCGGTGCGTTGCATTAAGGCCTTAGCTTCATGGCTTTGTAATAGAATCATATTTCGATATAAATTTTAATACACGTATAAATGTTGGCGAACCTGAGGTCTGAGCCTGGGCTCATTGTTACCTAAGCTAATATATATATGAGCACACATTTCTATTCGAAGCTATTTCATGCTAGTTGGATCATCCAGAGTGCTAGATAGTAAGTCAATCGTTAGGCATGCGTCCAACAACGTCTGAATCTAATTCAGACTAAACATTTGATCATACTTAATTATGCTACGAAAAAGAGACACGCGCAGTATCCTATAAGCATTTTAAGGTTAAGTATAGATTGAAAAATACAAAATAGGTCTAATGTTTGTGAAATTAGATACAAGGTCAATGTGGGTTAACATCAACTCGCTTGAGGTTCACCTCTTACAATATCGACATGGAAGTATGTAATGACGCAGCATGTTAGCAGTATCTTGGTATGCCATATCACAAATTATGTTATCGTGTGAAATCCTGGAATATGTTTGTATTCAATATCATGGCTGTATTTGTTGAAAGATGTAGACCAATTCCAATATGTGCATATCTATAGGAAGACAAAAATGCGCCAACTGCGAAACGACGAAAATTCGAAGATTTGGTGTGGCTAAAATGCAACAATGCACCAGTTGCGGGATAAAATTGCCACGACTTATAAGTTCGCAACTCCGCAACTTTCTCTCTCTACCAGCGCATTTTTGCACACGAAATGGCTAAAGTTAGCCATCAAACATGTTTAAGGAAGTTAATGCACTAGCGTTCATACCAATATGGAAAATAGAGCTGGTTATCATATTGCCTCTATTTTCATTTTCCTATCGTTGATAAAATTAACAATAAGGGAAAACACTGAATAGTTAGCTACCTTAAGCGCATGATGAAAAGTGATTTCCTTGTCCTGTTTTCGGAACGAAACAGTAAAATACGGTAATGAATATGGATTTTCTTAGATTCCCAGTTGTTTAATTTGTTATCCGTGGCTATTAAATGCCAGTAAAAATGAAATTAAAACTTTCCTGAAACCTAACAAATGTTACTATCGTGCTTCAGAAATGTATTTCAGATTTGGCCTGACACTTGGAATGTGAGTATATTGTTCTCAGTCACGAACTCCATCGTATCTACGTTTTAACTTTAAGTTGCATATAATGTTGTCATAATCCAATTTAAGACATATTATTCGAAACGAACCGCCAATGGTTTGATTATTAATAAAAAACGCCGTGTTTGCATTTTTTGTGGGTCAATGAAAATCGAGGATCTTATATCGATTCTAACGAATAACAAACAAATAGTTGTATTTGTATATTTCATTTCCACCAAGGCTTAATTGGTTCACTAGTGTCAGAAGTAAAATGTAGCATAGACAAGGTGTTTGCATTATTGTGTCGGTCAAAAAACAATCGAGAATATTAAAATGTTTTATTTTGATTTTTACGTAAACCGTTTCTGACGGATGTGCCAATGAACACCAAATACGTTACAGACTATCAATGCCATTGCGGAAATATGAAAATAAAAGATGTAGAGGAAAATATTATAATGTGACTAGAGCTGTAAAACGCCAAATTTTTATATTTAATTTTTACGTTATTTAAGTATAACATTTCAAAACGGCAAACTAGATTGAAAACTTGCTTAAACATTACAACATCCAGGCTAGTAAATGTGTTCATCGAACTGCACTGTATAGAACAATGTAGTATGCATGTAATAACCCTTTGCTTAATTTGTTTAAACATGTTCAAAACGTGACTCCAAAAAGAAAATAGGCGAAGCCGAATTTCATTCGAGTTCTGTGTATAAAACTCACACGTTCGGTTGATTACTTTCACATATAACTAATCGTGAAGCAAACATTTCAACTTATTTATTTTGTGCTTTTGTACGCATTTCAATAAGTTGTTAACCAATAATTATTTATTTGTGTACCTTTAACACGATGTTTAAGAGACAAAGGGAGGCTAAATAATTTCGGACTAATGCTGTAAGAAATATGTAAAGAATTCGGAAGGCGTATTTTAATAGTCTATTTGATAAAGGTTATTTTACACACGTTGGACGTATAGGCTTACGTGTTGTATACTATGTTTTGACTACAAAATGTGTTTAAGCATGTAGATATGCATTTGTAGTTGACTCACCAAATTTACTCTCTGAAAATTTCGCTATTAATTGTTCTTTGTTATTCAATAAACCTATCTCAGTTAAAGTGGCTCTCTTATTCAAAATATATACATACATACACATGTATAAAAAACTTACTTTTTGAGTGATAAACCTTTAACCAGTTACTAAATAATGCACTTATGGAAAATATCACTTACTGATAACATGATTGTAACCGTGTATTTAATAGCTGCAAACGCAAATAAATATTAAATAATTGGTGAATGCTAAAATATTAACTGTGATCTACGATCGTCTTATAAGGTATAAATACCTTGTTTTGCTGCACCTTTCGTTCATATTAAACTCGGCATCCTTGATAAGAACCATTATTTGCGACATTAATTCGTCTTTTGTGGAATGTTAAATCAATTTTATTAATTGTTGTTAATCTTATTTGGGAGCAAGAGTGCGTCTTTAAAGGTGAACTGAAATGTAATTTCTAGTTCTTAATTTTATTCATTGTTTCTACTAAACGCGCTCAAGTGTAATATACAAAGCGTAAATTTTGCTTCTACGGTCTCCCGTTACCACGGAATCCGGCCTCCGTTCTGCCCATTCTATGGTTGCTAGATGAATTAATGCCCTTGAAATGAGTGGACACTGTGTTGTCTCCCTTTGTTTGAAGTGCGCATGCCTAGCGAGTACCACAATGCATTGCACCATTTACCACAATGCATTGCTTTAATTTCCCGGAAAATGTTAGATATTTCTGGGTTTCTGATATCGCCTACATATTGATGTAAGAATTAAATCTACAAAATCTATGTAGTCGGTTTGAATAGCGATACGAAGTGTTTTATATGAAGTCAGTCTGTTTATCCTTGCGATAAATATAAACGTGTTACTTCCCTTTGATTAAAATAAGCCATTTAAAAAGGAGGCCATGGCAACACTTTCAGAAACCGTCAATGACAGACAAGTCAGTGGCACA
The DNA here is from genome assembly GCF_026914265.1 of Mya arenaria. Lineage (NCBI taxonomy): Eukaryota > Metazoa > Mollusca > Bivalvia > Myida > Myidae > Mya > Mya arenaria. Next base: position 2,115,595 of record NC_069131.1, on the reverse strand, counting down.
AAATAAGGTAGCGATAATGAAATGCAGACGATCTTAAACTTTTACGACCGTGCTCGTATGTTGGGGCAGCTGGTTGAAATGGATTGATTTACCAAACAATAATTGCAGTGCCATTCAATCGTAATACTTGCGAGGACTTGCCACTTGGACAGGTTATAAACATTGGAGATATTTTGATACAAGGAAATTGGAACAACCAGCATTCCATAATATTGCATTACATTTGGCTGTTTTAAGTCAGCATTTTTAATGGAATGCTGTGTTGCACTCCACTTAGGAAGAAAAAGTTGTGAGTGATAAAGGTGAGTGATTTGATAATTACTTGTATTTTATCAAAGAATGACCTCCACAATAACAGTTAACAGTAAATCTGTGAGGAAAAGTGGGCCCAATGATGGGTTCGAACCTATGATCACTAAAACACTAACCGATGCCCCATGTTCGTATAGGATTACCCAAACACTTCACCCCTCTCCCTTTTATCTAAAGACTTATCAAGACACCCTTGCATTTAACATCAAAGTTAACCTTGGATGAACAGTGTGTCCGGTGTTGGACTCTAGCCAAAAAACACTCAAAAGTTAGGATGGAATTCTTATTAACTTAGCTAACCAAGCCGTGGCTTCCCCAAATACAATGCACACTACAACAATAAGGCAACTATCAATTCATTGCTGGATTTTCATACCCCGACATCCTTTTTTTTTCGCCGCCACTTAGAAATATTGACTCAAATAAAAATGTTGATCTAGTGTACCAGTATGTATTTGCATATCGGTCCAGAACTGTCTAGGAACTGAGTTTATTCTTCGATGTAAAACATTGACTTATAAAAAAAGGAGAAATGTTATGATCTTGATTGTGGTTCGTCTAGAAACTCATGTTTATGGCCCCTTAAGAAAGAGCATGAACATTCATCTAATGAACAACAAAATACCCCCATTTAAAAAAATGGTTGAAAAGCAATTAATCTAGCAATTAATTTATATTGGCCAAAAAGAGACTTTGAGATTTTAAAGACCGTCATTCACATTTTAAATACAACAATGGTTGGTTTTCATTTAAGTGATACTCACTTATTTTGCCTATTTATTGAAAGTATGTTGTAAAATAAATCTGTAAACAAATCATTGAGCTAGAGTTATGGGCCTTTAGCCCCCCTAATCACATGATTTAACACTTTTAGGAACCACTTAAAAGGGAGTGATCCATAAAAATAATAAAACAAATAAAAACAAGAAAGACTGAAAAAAATCATAAATCAACAACTTTAGAGTTTGTGGAAAGTTCAGTTCATAATTCTGGGTGAAAATAAGGTTCAGTGATTTTAATAGAAATTTGTACTATTTACAGTCATCAAAAGGCTGTTGGTCCTAGCTAAAAGGCTGTTGATCCTTCAATTGTGCAATTTTTAATAGAGGCTTGATTTACAATGGGAAATTCAAGGGCGGATTCAGTATTTGATACTGGGAGGCATAATTTAGGGGCAAAAACATTTAATTTGCGGCCCTCCATTAGAACTGAAATGTATTTGGTTAAAAACATTGGCAGTGGTGTTTGAAATTTTCACAATTTCTTGATCGAAATGGTGCATTTTGGGGATATTATTTTATTACTCTTTTTCTACTATATTGAAACAAAACTGATCTTAGATATTGGGATGGGGGTGGGGGGATGCCCCCCTCCCACTGGATCTGCTTGTAAAATATTAATGCTTTAAGACAAACTTCTTATCATTCTAACTTTTTGTTGTACAGCAGACTGAAAAATCTTTAGTTTTTTTCTGAATTATTTTAATTAAACCCCACTTGAAAATATATGATTACCATATTTACATGTATACAAGTCATTTTGTGAACAAAAAGCAATCAGCTGCTATAAATGCATTGAGTACAAAGAGTGAAATGGACAATGGCTGTATTTCTAAAAAATAAAAATGCTGGTTGAAATGCATTTTTTGTTGTAATGAATAAAAATTCATACATAAAATAGAGAATTAATTTGATAAAACTTGTGTATGATTTTTAATAATAATACATGTATTAAATACATGGTATTAAGATACTGTTTAACTTGTGCTCATAGAAATATAAGTTTACACTTTTCAAATAATTAATAATAGTAATGTTTCATGACCATTTTTATGAATGTTGTCACTGTCATTCAGAAGAACTAAAATAAAATCAAAGTTTAAGGACATTAAATCTGTATGCTGTATGTCAAAGTTTGTGTTGGTGGAGATTTGTTCTTTATGTACATGTTATGACCTACTGTTGCTTTGTTTATAATTTTATTGGTGAAATATTCTGTATTCAGCATTTGATGTTTACTTTTATTTTACTGCTTTTTGTCTTTAAACTGTAATTCTATAGGATTTAAAAAATACTGTAAGGTTAAACACTGAATCAAATTTCAAACATAGACAGACAGACAAATCATTTATTTACCAGAAGATCATAGACCCATGTGGCCGAATATCATACAAACATGACGACAAGTACAAAACATGTGTAAATATTCATAGATATGTATGACCTTTCGTGCACTACAGACAACGTTTAACATGCCAAAACATACAATAACCACAATTTTAACAATACAATTACTGGTATATATGTGATCATATTTTATATGCATATACATATACATAAACACCCACACATACATATACGCATATAACACACACACATACTTATGTTGGATTTAATGTAACATTTCTAAGTTCGAAAGCCTTGTATATAAACATACTCAGATTTTTTAAAATAGTTTCATTTTCTGTATTGATCAACGCAATTAAATTATACATACTAGGATGTTGTAAACATATTAGAGTATTGAAAATCAATTACCCCCAGTACATGCAATATTTTTATATCAGTATCTTTTTCAACATTTAATATAAGTATAAAAACAAGTATCACTATCAGTTATATTGTTTATTGTGTATAATTTTGATTGGATATCATGAAGATGAATCAACTTAAGTAAGTCAACATCATAAAATGCTCATGAATACATGGAAAACTCATATGGAAAATCAGTATTGTGAATAATGTTTTTTCAAGACATTATCTAGATCTGGGCTAAAAGCATTAATCAACGAAATTTATCATCATATCATAAAATTAAAACTGCACTCTCACAGATTGAACGTTTTGACAACTTCTTATTTTTTTCTTGAAACGAGCCAATTTTTGCGAAAAATGCACTGAAACTAGTTATATGACTGCTGACAAAAAAGAAATGATCTCGGATTTTTATATTTAAGTTCAAAAATTGATGTTTTATGCATTTTTCTTAAACCGTTAGTAACCATTTAAGCCATAAAACATGAATTTTCGAATGGAAATATGAAGTTCTATGATCTGATCTTTTGTCAGCAATCTTTTATCGTATATTTGCTGATACCAACGCAAAAATTTGCTCTTTCCAAGACAAAGAATAAAAAAGTTGTAAAAACGCTATATGTGTGAGAGTGCAGCTTTAACATGTCTTGACCACTTTGATGTTTAGACCCTAGAGATGCAAGTTTGTCCTTAATCTTTCCACATGACTTCTGTTCATTCTTTGAAATCGTATCACACTTACCTTAATTTATCTAGTTAATTTGTATAACTCTGTCAGATTCCGTGAATGGCAGATTGTGACTAAGCATCCCATAGACTACAAATGCACTGGTTTGGAACTGCCAGTGCATAGTACATTCATGGCATACTAATCATGTTCAGATGTTTGTAGTAATTTCACCAATTTCCTATGTAGAGAATACAATTTTTACATGTGTTTGGTCAAAGCCGGCATGAACCATGATGAAGTTCTCTCACCTTTAGAATGAACAACATATGCGCTTCTTTGCAAATTTCACAATAGATAGTTTTGCAAAATTAATGTTATAAATAGATGCATACATTTGAAGTTTCTGCTAAATGATTTAACATTTTGTGCAGGTTTTATCTAGCTAACCTTGATGTAAAATTTGGTTGACATTTGAGAACTTTTGCTTAGCAAATAATCTACTCCATGGCTAATTTACATAAAAGGGATGTTACTCTTTAGTCAAGCCGACGGTTAGAGACGGCCTTTCTTTAAATACAGACTTTGATAGTGGATACTCCATGGATAAATACCTAGGTTTTTAAAGCCACTTTTGTTGTAACATAGCACGACATTCCTTTTGTCAGTCAAATGACTGCCACTAAATCAGCTTGGCATTGCCATCGTTTTGGTGTCACTACTGTTATGCCAAGTTTTTCATGAGAATTTAAGTGCCTAAATTTTTAATGGCTGGCATTTTTTTTCTTGGTCTTTCAACATCACATCTGGTCAAAGGAGTGGACTGGACAGAGGCAAAGCTGTTGCCTATTTGGGCTAACACACCGATCCCCAATTGAAATTGTATAACCGCCCCTGCATATTATACTGATACTGGTACATTAAATTATTCACAGATTCAGACTTCAGCCGGTTCAGGAACAAAGGATTTATCGTCAGTTTGAAACTGTTTCAAACTTTCTGTGTTTGACTTGGTTGAACATATTGATTCGTTCCATTTCTTCTGTTAACTTTCAAATTAAAAGCGTCTACTTCGAAAGATTAAGCAAAATCCATATGTTTTACTCGTTATTTTGGTGATAAACCATGTAAGTGGACTGGAAACCTCGGAAAGTCCATGTTTTTTTACTGAATTTTCGCGGACGCGGAAGTTGATATGTCGATTGACTGGCTCCCGTTTCATCTTCTTTCTCTATCAAAACCGAAAGGCAGTACCAAGGGAAGCAACTACGCATGTATAGCAACGCCAAGGGACGCAAGTCAGTCGAGTTTTTCGGAAAATGCGAAACAGGGGGTAGTTTGTAACAAATTTGCAAGCTTATGAAAATGATTTGAACTGAATAACATATCGTATCAAACTTGAAAATTATCAATCTTTTATATCGCTATGTAATAATTAAATGTCAAATATCAGTTCAGTTCTACTTTAAGGTCTCTTAAAATAAAACTCGGAGCTCATTTAATAGTAAAAACGTGTGGGCTGGTGATACAAAAATGATTTAATGCAATACCCAACAAACCAAGACACACAAGATGAATAACAATCGTGTAATCAAAGGGCACAAGATGTTAGTTTAGCACATGACACTGATTTTTGTTCCTCTGATTTTTCATCAATTATTCATGGTTCACCAAAATATATTAAGCACAAGAGTTATGTGCATTCAGATACGATTCAGATTGAAATATATGTAAAATGAAATATATTTCATAGCATTTAAAGTCTATTCACAAAAGAAAATAGAAAAAAAATGGTCATTGGTAATTCTAAATTTATAGTATGTGTACTTCAAAGTAAGTTAAATTATGATTATTTATAAACAAATAAATTAAATAATTAAATATTTACAAACAAAAATATACTGGAACATGTTAAAACGTCCTGCTGATATCAATACGTCTAATATTTATAAATGTATACCTTCAAGCGTTTTTTTAAATAGTAAATAACCTTTTTTATTTTTAATGATGTTGTTGATGTTTTAGATATATGAAATAAAAGAGTTTGATGTTATAATCGCAGTACGGAATACGCCCATTTTCTTTAATTGTTTAATAAATGCTTAAGCAAAATTAAAACTTTATAAAAGGGGGGGGGGGGTCCACATTTGCAAATAAATGCATTTTTATGTTTGTTTCATTCATGGGAAATCCGTGTAATTGCCACGTGGTCTTATTACTTGTTTAATAAGCTTTTGATTTTTATAGGCATGATATGAGGGTTTTGTTATAACATTCCATTAAAAGGATATATGATGATAATAACTACAGAAGAATAACATGGCTGAGTGCTGCTAGTAAATTATTTACGAGAATATCAAACAATAAATTGACTGATTTGGCAGCAACATGTATATATAGAAGCACAAGCGGCAATTAAGACGTATAGGAACTGTTGATAATATTGTATTCCTTTATGAATATCAAACAATAAATTGACTGATTTGGCAGCAACATGTATATAGAAGCACAAGCGGCAATTAAGACTTATAGGAACTGTTGATAATATTTTATTCCTTTATGAATATCAAACAATAAATTGACTGATTAGGCAGCAACATGTATATAAAAGCACAAGCGGCAATTAAGACGTATAGGAACTGTTGATAATATTTTATTCCTTTATGAATATCAAACAATAAATTGACTGATTAGGCAGCAACATGTATATAGAAGCACAAGCGGCAATTAAGACTTATAGGAACTGTTGATAATATTTTATTCCTTTATGAATATCAAACAATAAATTGACTGATTTGGCAGCAACATGTATATATAGAAGCACAAGCGGCAATTAAGACGTATAGGAACTGTTGATAATATTTTATTCCTTTATGAATATCAAACAATAAATTGACTCATTAGGCAGCAACATGTATATAGAAGCACAAGCGGCAATTAAGACGTATAGGAACTGTTGATAATATTTTATTCCTTTATGAATATCAAACAATAAATTGACTCATTAGGCAGCAACATGTATATAGAAGCACAAGCGGCAATTAAGACGTATAGGAACTGTTGATAATATTTTATTCCTTTATGAATATCAAACAATAAATTGACTCATTAGGCAGCAACATGTATATAGAAGCACAATCAGCAATTAAGACGTATAGGAACTGTTGATAATATTTTATTCCTTTATGAATATCAAACAATAAATTGACTGATTAGTCAGAAAAATACAATGCATTTTTAGAAGCACAGGCGGGAATTAGATCACGTTTGGGAACTGGTAATAACACTTTATTCCTGCTTGATATCATTTACCATATATAGAATCAAAACACTGTTTATACTGCGCTTTTATGGATTATACAAAATCCTTATGACGTGAAGGACTATCTGTGGTATCAATTGATAAAGCTTAGAATTAGAGGAAATACGTTGAATATGATAATTAAATATATGTTTGATTCGGTCAAATCATAGGGCAAACGTTACGTATTAGGGGTGGTTTTATTGTACTCTTCGTGTATGAATATGGTATTCCTTATTTTTATACTAATGACATTGTTATATTTGCAAACACAGAAAACTTCCTGCAGTTAAGAAAGATTCTTTGCTTGAATTTTACAATAAGTGAAAACTAGTCGTAAATACAAATAAAAATGAGTTATCATAAATCAACAAGGTCATGCAGTTCAAATAGTTCATTCTGAATTCTGCAAACGTCTACTCGGTGTCAAGAAGACAACACCGAATGATTTTATTCACGGAAAATTAGTATGAAAAAACCTTTAAAACAATTCGATATATGAATAAAATTTAACACTGGGTAAAACTGTTGTATACATATAATAACAAGGACATCAAATGGGTTGTTATATGCTTAAAAATTAAAATAATTCCAAACAAACCAGTTTGGTGTTGACTTACCAAAGATCTCCTGTGTAGTTTAGGTTTATTTGATGCATGTTTTTATCAAGAAGTATGTAATGTACTTTGTTTGTCAAAAGTCAAACAGTGGCTGAAAGACAAATTATTCTCCCACCTTAGATAAGTAGATCTATTAATTTAATCATGCTAGAAATTCTTATCTTGCCCACGGGCGAAGATAAAATGCCCGTATGCACGCATATCCACGAATTATCGCATATCCATACGCAATTATTTTAACTAAGCACAAAAGAGTTCCAGCAAAAAAATACATTTTTCTTAATTTTGTTTAACTGAGGTGGGAGAAAAGCATCTACCATAGCCGCTCGTGTTTAGCGCGACCCTCGCGCAAAACACCCTACGCTGGGGTCGGAATGAATCTATCTTACACTCTCGGCCATGGAGGATACTTATTATCCGATATTGACATTGAAAAAGTAATGCATCGAGTAGAGCTAAATTTTACATCTATGTGTCAAGTTTTAGACTTAAGCCATACTTTAAAGTATTAAATGATACAACGATTTTGGAGGTCTATGTCTAAATGCCGGCTATCCTCAGACATAATAAGCATCAAAACATGTATCGACCGCAATCAACACCCACGAAATAACTATTTGCAGCTTATTAACGGACGAGCATCATTTTGTTTTAGAGTGCACATTGTGTTTTTATCTACATATGAATTATGAAATACTACGTTATACTCCATGCTATCTGAATAGGTTAGGTACAAATGTCATTTACTCATGTTTGAACAATTACACAATACTTTTCACAAGCAATCCAAGCCAATTAATAAAGCAATGGGTAAAATATAAACTAAAAGTTTACCACTTTATGTCTGCTTCCATGTAACTTATTTCCAGATAACATGTTATGTTCTTGCATGAATAGCATTTATTGTGTATTTACTGCTTTATGTTGTTATTGCGTCTTTACAAGTTTTTCTAGATGTATCTAAAACTTTCATGGAAATAAATATTATTTCGTGTTCATTTCAAATGGTGTCTCGTTATTATGGGTCACATTTTCTCCTATTAAATCATTCGACGTCTTGCATAATGTTACTACGAGATGAATAATTGTTCTAGTTTAATGATTCATCAAAATTGAAATTGTTTTCCATTCCCGTCACGCACTTAACCCGTTCTTCTCACAGCCAACTTTTCTTTTAAAATAATTAAAAAGCTACCACAGCGAGAGAAATGTACCACCTGAATACAAACATCAATTTCGAGATCAGCCAAATTTGACTCTTGCAGCAAATTTAGACGTTAGGGCCTTTAATTTATGGAACGTAATGATCTTCTGTAGGATGTAGTTTTCTACTATTAATTGATACAGTTTGTAGTGTTTCGACTCTAAAAATAAAATAAAAATACGTTCCGTATGAAGTTTTCAAAAGATGTTTCATTTGTGTCGGGTTTACTTTGCAATCTTCTTTCGACAAGAGCTTCGATTAAGTTATTTAATGTACAAGATAGCGTATCATTTTAGGGGCGTGTAAGTTAGGTTTATAGAATCATTTGCGCATTGTTGCTATTAAGCCCGTGTTATTGCCATACCACAAGATCTCATACATTAAATATTAGTCCCTACATCCATGGACTCGGAATAAATTAAGCTACAGGTCCGGTATAAGTAACTTCATAAGTAAGTATATTAACCGCCCTAGCACATTATAATATCACTTATACTTCTGATTCGAAATATATATTCTAAATGGAATACCGCTTTACCCGATGTAATGTGTCGCTGACAGCAGTCCAATATTTTTCCTTGCAGATTATTGAACTGAAAGTATTCTATACATTTATAGGTATATCAAGCATGGTTATGAAAGTGAATGAAGTGTTAACAGATAACGTTACATCCATCAAAAAACACATTCGGATAGTAACGTTTACCTCAGCGAAATTGGGTTTTGCCACACGTTATGGGCAGTGGTTTTGGCTGCGAATAAACTTAATAATAATGATATATAATGAGCGATCATAAGATTTACCAAAATCTAATGGAATTATCATGCCAATTAAGCTTTAAGACAAATGTTTAACTTATAGAAGAAGAACGCCGGAAACCTTTTGTCTGAGCATGACATACATAATACAAATACATTTGCACAATGCTTATCTGGATGAGTTCAATGAATAGTGTTTCGGTATTTTTGAAAATAAGAAATACTCTTTCAACTGTAGAGGTTGCATCATTATAAGTATGACTGCATTATTGTAATGAACACCATTATAGTGTAGTATGGAAACAATCTCTTGTAAGGATATTTTCCTCGTGTTAGGATCACCAATATGCAATGGAAGGGATCACAATTGTGCTTTCGTCAGAATCACAAATGTACTATTGTAGGGATCGCCATTGAACTCTTGTAAGAATCACCAAGTACTTTAATACAGATCATCATTATGTTCTCGTTAAGTTCACCATTTAACTCTTATTATAATCATCAAGGATCAGCATTGTACCATTTTGAGGACCAACATTCTCCTTGTGTTGAAATTACCAATGCACTTTTGTAGGGACCAAAGTATTGTACTCTTAAAAGGATCATACTTTTACTCTTGGAAGAATCACTACAGTAATCCAGTTAGGATCATTCGAAGGAATGCACTTTGTTACCTCATTCCTTTTGCAAGGATCACCATTATACTCTTGTTATGATCACCACTTTACTCTTGTTAGAACAACCGTTGTACTTTTGTAAGGCCCTCTATTAATTTCTGGTAAGAACCAACAGTATACACTTGTTAAAGTCACTATTCATTTCTTTTCTTGTAAGGATAACCATTGTTCTCTTGCTAGGATCACCGTTGCAATATTGTTAGGATAATCTCTGTTTGCTTGTTGAGGTCACCACTGCTCTCTTGTCAGGAACATCACTTTACTCTTGTTACACTCACCAGTTAATTCTTGTAAGGATCAATACTATACTGTTGTAAGGTTCACCATTTGTTTGCTGTTAGGATCAACATTATACTCTTGTTACGATCTATATTATTTTATTTTCGCCAATCTTGTAAGGGTCACTATTGTTTTCTTGAAAGGATCAACACTTTACTCTTGTAAGAATCATCATTGTACACTTTTTAGGTTTACCATTGTGCCCATTTATGATCACAATTGAAAAGGGCACAAATATAACAACTGTTTGTTGTTAAGATCAGTATTGTATTATTGTACGGATCACCACTGTACTCGTGATATGATCCCCACAATATTTCATTTACGATACCGCGTTCACTCTTATTATGATCGCTTTTATATTTCTGTATGGATCACAACTCTTATATTGTTATGATCATCATGGTTGGCTTGTTACTATTACAACTGTCACCTTGCTAGAATTAACACTTCTCTCTTTAAAGGATCGCCAGTGTACTCTTATTAGTATCACCACTGCAAAATTGTTAATATCACCAATTTTCTCTTCTTATGTCAAAACTGTACTAATTTTAGAATAACAACGGTACTTTTGTGATACTGACCGCTGTATTCTTTGAAATATCACCACTGTACTTTTATAAGCATTATTATCATATTCTTGTTAAAACCACCGCTGTACTCTTGTAAGGATCACCATTATACTGTGGATCACAACTGAACACTTGTTAGGATCACCATTGTTCTCTTGTTAGGATCACCATTGTACTCTTGTAAGGATATCCATTGTACTCTTGTTAGATCTCCATTGTACTCTAGTTTTGATCGACATTATACTTTTATGAGGGTCACCATTATTCTCTTGATAGGACCACCATTGTACACTTGTTATGATCACCGTTACTCTTGTTATGATCAGAATTGTACTCTTGTCATTATCGCCGTTACTCTTGATTGAACCACAATTGTACACCTATTATGATCGCCGTAACTCTTGAAAGGACCTCCATTGTACACTTCTTATGATCGCCGTTATTCTTGTTATGATCACCATTGTACTCTTGTTATGATCGCCGTTACTCTTGTTATGATCACCATTGTACACTTGTTATGATCGCCGTTACTCTTGATAGGACCACCATTGTACACTTGTAAAGATCGCCGTTACTCTTGTTATAATCGCCGTTACTCTTGATAGGACCACCATTGTACACTTCTTATGATCGCCGTTACTCTCGTTATAATCACCATTGTACTCTTGTTAAGATCGCCGTTACTCTTGATAGACCACCATTATACTCTTCTTATGATCGCTGTTACTCTTGATAGGACCACCATTGTACACTTGTTAAGATCGCCGTTAGTCTTGTTATAATCGCCGTTACTCTTGATAGGATCACCATTGTACACTTGTTAAGATCGCCGTTACTCTTGATAGGATCACCATTGAACACTTGTTAAGATCGCCGTTACTCTTGTTATAATCGCCGTTACTCCTGATAGGATCACCATTGTACACTTGTTAAGATCGCCGTTACTCTTGATAGGATCACCATTGTACACTTGTTAAGATCGCCGTTACTCTTGATAGGATCACCATTGAACACTTGTTAAGATCGCCGTTACTCTTGTTATAATCGCCGTTACTCCTGATAGGATCACCATTGTACACTTGTTATGATCGCCGTTGCTCTTGATAGGATCACCATTGAACAATTGCTATGATCGCCGTTACTCCTGATAGGATCACCACTATACACTTGTTAAGATCGCCGTTACTCCTGATAAGATCACCATTGCACACTTGTTATGATCGCCGATTCTCTTAATAGGATCACCATACAACACTTGCTATGATCGCCGTTACTCTTGATATGACCACCATTGTACACTTGTTAAGATCGCCGTTACTCTTGTTATGATCGCCGTTACTCTTGATAGGACCACCATTGAACACTTGTTATGATCGCCGTTACTCTTGATAGGACCACCATTGTACACTTGTTATGATCGCCGTTACTCTTGATAGGACCACCATTGAACACTTGCTATGATCGCCGTTACTCTTGATAGGACCACATTTGAACACTTGTTATGATCGCCGTTACTCTTGATAGGATCACCATTGAACTCTTCTTATGATCGCCGTTACTCTTGTTATGATCGCCGTTACTCTTGTTATGATCGCTGTTACTCTTGTTATGGTCGCCGTAACTCTGGATAGAACAACCATTGTACACTTTTTATGGTCGCCGTTAGTCTTGTTATGGTCGCCGTTTCTCTTGTTATGATCGCCGTTACTTTTGTTATGGTCGCCGTTACTCTTGTTATGGTCGCCGTTACTCTTGGTATGGTCGCCGTTACTCTTGTTATGGTCGCCGTTACTTTTGTTATGGTCGCCGTTGGTCTTGTTATGATCGCCTTTACTCTTGTTAGATCGCCCGTTACTCTTGTTATGATCGCCGTTACTCTTGATAGGACCACCATTGTACACTTGTTATGGTCGCCGTTACTCTTGTTATGGTCGCCGTTACTCTTGTTATGGTCGCCGTTACTCTTGTTATGATCGCCGTTACTCTTGTTATGATCGCCGTTACTCTTGATAGGACCACCATTGTACACTTGTTATGATCGCCGTTACTCTTGTTATGATCGCCGTTACTCTTGATAGGACCACCATTGTACACTTGTTATGATCGCCGTTACTCTTGATAGGACCACCATTGTACACTTGTTATGATCGCCGTTACTCTTGTTATGATCACCATTGTACACTTGTTATGATCGCCGTTACTCTTGATAGGACCACCATTGTACACTTGTTAAGATCGCCGTTACTCTTTAATAATCGCCGTTACTCTTGATAGGACCACCATTGTACACTTCTTATGATCGCCGTTACTCTCGTTATAATCACCATTGTACTCTTGTTAAGATCGCCGTTACTCTTGATATGACCACCATTATACTCTTCTTATGATCGCTGTTACTCTTGATAGGACCACCATTGTACACTTGTTAAGATCGCCGTTACTCTTGTTATAATCGCCGTTACTCCTGATAGGATCACCATTGTACACTTGTTAAGATCGCCGTTACTCTTGATAGGATCACCATTGAACACTTGTTAAGATCGCCGTTACTCTTGTTATAATCGCCGTTACTCCTGATAGGATCACCATTGTACACTGTTAAGATCGCCGTTACTCCTGATAGGATCACCATTGTACACTTGTTAAGATCGCCGTTACTCTTGATAGGACCACCATTGTACACTTGTTAAGATCGCCGTTACTCTTGTTATAATCGCCGTTACTCTTGATAGGACCACCATTGTACACTTGTTAAGATCGCCGTTACTCTTGTTATGATCGCCGTTACTCTTGATAGGACCACCATTGTACACTTGTTATGATCGCCGTTACTCTTGATAGGATCACCATTGGACACTTGTTATGATCGCCGTTTCTTTTGATAGGACCATCATTGAACAATTGCTATGATCGCCGTTACTCCTGATAGGATCACCATTGTACACTTGTTAAGATCGCCGTTACTCCTGATAGGATCACCATTGTACACTTGTTACGATCGCCGATTCTCTTAATAGGATCACCATACAACACTTGCTATGATCGCCGTTACTCTTGATATGACCACCATTGTACACTTGTTAAGATCGCCGTTACTCTTGTTATGATCGCCGTTACTCTTGATAGGACCACAATTGAACACTTGTTATGATCGCCGTTACTCTTGATAGGACCACCATTGTACACTTGTTATGATCGCCGTTACTCTTGATAGGACCACCATTGAACACTTGCTATGATCGCCGTTACTCTTGATAGGACCACATTTGAACACTTGTTATGATCGCCGTTACTCTTGATAGGATCACCATTGAACTCTTGTTATGATCGCCGTTACTCTTGTTATGATCGCCGTTACTCTTGTTATGATCGCCGTTACTCTTGGTATGGTCGCCGTAACTTTGGATAGAACAACCATTGAACACTTTTTATGGTCTCCGTTAGTCTTGTTATGGTCGCCGTTTCTCTTGTTATGATCGCCGTTACTTTTGTTATGGTCGCCGTTACTCTTGTTATGGTCGCCGTTACTCTTGGTATGGTCGCCGTTACTCTTGTTATGGTCGCCGTTACTTTTGTTATGGTCGCCGTTACTCTTGTTATGATCGCCTTTACTCTTGTTATGATCGCCGTTACTCTTGATAGGACCACCATTGTTCATTTGTTATGGTCGCCGCTACTCTTGTTATGGTCGCCGTTACTCTTGTTATGGTCGCCGTTACTCTTGTTATGATCGCCGTTACTCTTGTTATGATCGCCGTTACTCTTGATAGGACCACCATTGTACACTTGTTATGATCGCCGTTACTCTTGTTATGATCGCCGTTACTCTTGATAGGACCACCATTGTACACTTGTTATGATCGCCGTTACTCTTGATAGGACCACCATTGAACACTTGTTATGATCGCCGTTACTCTTGATAGGACCACCATTGTACACTTGTTATGATCGCCGTTACTCTTGTTATGATCGCCGTTACTCTTGATAGGACCACCATTGTACACTTGTTATGATCGCCGTTACTCTTGATAGAACCACCATTGTACACTTGTTATGATCGCCGTTACTCCTGATAGGACAACCATTGTATACTTGCTATGATCGCCGTTTCTCCTGATAGGACCACCATTGTACACTTGTTATGATCGCCGTTTCTCTTGATAGGACCACCATTGAACTCTTTTTATGATCGCCGTTTCTCTTGATAGGACCACCATTGAACTCTTATGATGATCGCCGTTTCTCTTGATAAGACCACCATTGAACTCTTTTATGATCGCCGTTTCTCTTGATAGGACCACCATTGAACTCTTATTATGATCGCCGTTTCTCTTGATAGGACCACCGTTGAACTCTTGTTATGATCGCCGTTACTATTGATAGGACCACCATTCAACTCTTGTTATGATCGCCGTTACTCTTGATAGGACCACCATTGTACTCTTATTATGATCGTCGTTACTCTTGTTAAGGTCACCATTGTACTGTTGTTATGATCGCCGTTACTCTTGTTAAGATCACCATTGTACTGTTGTTATGATCGCCGTTACTCTTGATAGGACCACCATTTTACTCCTGCGCGGATCACCATTGTCCTCCTGAATGGATCAATATCTTAATTTTGTGAGGATCACAATTTTACTCTTGTTAGACTTTCCATTGTACTCTTGTTAAGATCCCTATTGTACTCCTGTATTGATCACCATCACATCCTTCTGAGAATTACCATTATATTCTTGTTAGGATTTCCAGAATACTCTAGTTTGCATCACAATTGTTGTCTCATAAGGATAGTCATTGTACTTTTGTTATGATCGCTTATGTACTTTTGTTAGAGATCGTCATTTTGCTCTAGTATGATCAACATCGCATTCTTTTTGGATCATCATTGAACCTTTGTATTGACTGATTGGCTTCAAGATTGGATAGGTAGAACATTTATTGCAAATTACGATTATATTTTAATTGCACTGACACCTGATAGATCTTAAGATCTTAAGATAGAGTTATCATTAAGCCATTCAAAACCTTTACCTTAAATTAGCATTTGGCATAATCACTTTGGATATAGCAGCCGATTTTCTTCTAAAGCCACACATTATTTATTTTAATTCAATATTCATTTCACTGCTAAGATTTATTTCCTCAGCAATGCATTATAAATCAGCCCTCTCCTAACGTAATTTAGGAATCAAATTAAAATGAGGCTTTATGAAAGCATAGTTATTTACAATGCCAGTTAAACATCTAATCATCCGCGCACTTAAACTGAATTGAAGTATCACAACACTCGTCTTTGTCAACATTCTAGAGTATGTGATACATCGGAATAGCTAGATCACCGTCTCGTATTGAACAACGTTGCGTGTTTTGTACATGCTTTGTGATTACTTTTCAAATATTTTCCCTTCTGGCTTTTGTTTAATATTTTCTATTACGATAGTCATCGCCGAACAAACACACACACACAACAAACCACACAACAAAGGCATACATTCAACACATACAAAACACAACGCAAAACCCACAAACAACAACAATACACAAACAACAAAAAACACACTCCGGTATCAATGGCATCAGTCGCAATACATCACTTTTCGGAAAATTTTGGAATAACATATCTACTCAGTAGATATGCATTAAAATGTTTGTCCAATTGAAAAGATCATGTATCGGTTTGAACAATTCATCATTTGACGTTCGCAGTACGAAGTAAAGGCGGCTATCAAAGCCATTTGAAAAAAAAATGTGTATATACCAATGCCAAATTGGTCTCGAAGTCTCCGGTATATTATCGTATCGTACACAGAACCAATTCGTAAAGCATCCAAGAATATAGAGGGATATTGGTTTAAACAGTATTTATTCACAGTATAAAGGGTTTAAGGATTAAAGTGATATCCTAGAGCTAATATTAATATTTCTCTCTATTGCTTGATAAATGTATGCTCGCACCGTATTTTTACCTGCTAGCCCATAAAGGTATCATTCACTGGTGAAATAATGACTTTCTGTGTTAACAATGTCAATAATATTGCAATTTTAAAATTTGTTTCCTTTTATGAGACAGTTAATTTTATTATTTTAAAGAAGTGCGCTATATTATATGCGGAAATTGTAATGTCATTTTCGGAAATTACTTTATTATAATTGTGTCCTAGACCTTTGCGCGCTGACGTTTGCTTTGTACGGAGGACCCGGCTTATATATTAAGAAAGTGAAAAATATCAAATTGTCATTTCAATGGTTTAAGCAGTGGAATATCATTTATATTTCACTAATAAATGTCTTTAAGTAAACGCATATCGTATAATAAAACATTTGACGATGTAAAAAAAGTCTATTGTTTGACGAAGAATGGTTTCAGTCCTATGAAGTTTCTTCACTCTTACTAACTTTTAACACAATGTTTCACTTATCTTTATACTTGTACTGTGAACGTATGTGTTTTCTTTGAATTCAACTTAGACAATAGGAACAAGATATATAAACGAGCATAAGTATTGTGCAACCCATTTAAATCATTTGCTTAACCACATGAGTAGTCATCTTTTAAATCTAATACTGATTCATTAAACAATATACATGCTGATATCAAAGTTAAAGTTATATGATTGTTGATACAGTGTTAGACACACATGAATCATTTATAGGTGTTTTAACTTTTAACTTGGGTGGGAGGGGGTCTGATAGATACAGTACTAATATAGATCCAGAAACCGTGCTATCCTAGAGAAACGTAGTACTTAGGCAACCTGGAAGTACCTCAAAAAAGCAGTTACCTTAGAGAAAAACAGTCATAACCAGCGGGCAAAAGGCAGGAATGAGAGGTGCCCACAACCCCCATACGCACAAAAGAGTATAGCACTAATATGCATACTGAGACCTAAACAAAGCATGACACATACACCTTTCCATTTTAAAATATTGAATGTATCATTATGTACATGCTAATTTGGTTATAATAGTGACTTCTTTCTTTCTAGAGGGCAGAAATTTTGTTATAATTGTGTGGAAAATAAAATGTTGAAGAAATGTCTGTTATGGGTGCCTGAGGGATTCGGTGCTTTAGAACTCGGCCGTTTCTTTAATGCGAAAACACTGCACCAGCACAATACCTATTGACTTGCCAATCTTAAAAGTAAATGTGTAAACCATTAAAACCATAAAATATGCCAGAGCTGCAATAATGTATTTTACTTAGGTTAAAATGAGCTTTTGTGTTTGTCTGCTGTGAATTGTTAAATGATTTAAACCAAACGTGCCGGTGATTTCACTCCTAATGATGCCGTTATTATAGATAATCTCATGCATATGTTGCTATGAGGGCGGTGCATAAACATGTAACGACTAACACCACAAATAAGACCTTAGCATTATGGTTTATTGAAATAGTCCTATTTCGATATAAATTCTTTGATACACTTATACTCGCTGGCGCACCTGAGAGAGCTGATCCTGGACTTATGTGTCCCTGGTGAGATATTGTTACCTGACCTAATATATATGAGTCAACCTGTTCATTGGACGCTATTAGTGGTACATACTTCGTGTATCTTTAGGCATGCGTGTTATATCGTTTGAGACTAGTTCAGAGTAAACATTTGATCATTTTTAAGTATGCTATGGAATAGAGACATGCGCAGTATCCTATAATAATGTAAAGTGACACATATTACAAAAATACAAAAAACAGGTTAGGTGTATATGAAATTGGATACAAGGTCAAGGCAAACTAACGATCTCAAAGTTTACACTAAAATATATCGATATTCTAGTATGTAATGGGGCAGAACTTCAGCATACTTATTGGTTTGTAATTTCATAAATAATGTTTTCTTATAAACTATGTGAATATGCATTTAATCAATTACATGGCTGTATAAGTTGAAAGATGAAGACCAATTTTGATATGATATGTGCATAGCTATAGGAAGACGATTATGCGCCAAGTAGTCGATCGAAACGATGATATTTCCAAAATTTGGCGAGGCAAAAATGCAACAACGCACCAAGTGGCGAAGCGAAAATGCGCCGCATTATTATTTTGCATATTTGCTCCGCAACTTTCCCGCACTAGCCGCGCGTTTTTGCACAAGAAATGGCCAAATATCAGCAACCATACATGTTTAAAGAAATGCTAGCTAGCGTCTATAAACATATTGAATGTAATTTCCTTGTCCTAATTTCGGGAAAAAAAGAGTAAAATAAGATAATACAATATGGATTTAAATTTCTTAGAAACTAAAATTATTATTGCAGTTGTTTATTTTGTTATCCGCGGTTATTAAATGCCAGTAAAAATGAAATTAAAACCTTCCTGAAACCTAACAATTAATTATAACGTTCTTCAGAAATGTATTTCAGATTTGGCCTGACACTTGGAATGTGTGTGTATTGTTCTCAGTCACGAAATCCATCTAGTGTTCAATTTTAAGTTGAATATGATGTTGACATAATGTAATTCAAGTAGAATTATTCGAGAAAAACTGCCATTGGTTTGATGAAAACTCAAACAATCTTGTGGATGCATTTTTGTGTGGGCTATTGACAATCGATGATAATTGATCGATTTTAACGAATGACCAACACATAGTTTTATAGAAAATATTTCATTCAGTCTATTTTTTCACCAATGCTTAATTGATTCACCAGTGTCAGGAAAAAAAATGTAGCATAGACAATGTGTTTGCATTTTGTGTGGGCCAAACAAATCAATAAATAGGGAAAGGGGTGGGCTATTTGAACTTTAACAAATACTCAAATTACTTTGCGGATGAAGATAAACAACAGATTTAGAGAAAATTATTTTAATGCGCTACCACTTTTGTGCAAAATAAAAAAAAATATTCATTTATTATGACATTTGTAAAAAGCAAAACAAATTGAAGAATTGCTTAAACATCACTTCTCTAATCAGACTGTACAGTAAAGAACACTGGAGTGCGTATAAAATAACTATTTTGATAAGTTTATATTAATTTGTTCCAACCGTATCAAGATTTAGCCATGACTCCAACAAGAACAGAGGCTTTGCCAATTTTTGTTTTAGTTTTGTGTGCAAAACTCACAAATTCATAGATAATGGTCACAAATATTTGATTTTGAAGCCAAAAAAGTCACTCAATTAATAGTTCTTTGTTGTGATTTAAATGCTAATGCTTCAGATTAGCCAGTTTATGTCACAGACGATAGTTATACGCATTTTAACGAGTTGTTTTCAAATAATTATGAATAGATATACCTTTTGCACGGTGTCTAAGAGATAACGGAAGGCTAAATTATTACGGATTAATGGAAAGAAACAGAATTACGTATATTAATTGGTCGATTTAACAGAGATAAAAAGGATTCGCACACTGAAAGTCGGGGCTCAAATGTTGTATGACTATTCATTGACTACACAAACAGTATTTAAGCATATATCTAGTTTCGTAGCTGACTCGCCAGATATAATATATATGATTATTGTGCTATTAATTGTTCTTTATTATTCAACAAACCTTTTTCAGTTAATGTCTGAATGCACTTAACACTTAGCGCTTAAAGGGTTTAAATGAACCATGAATAATTGATGAAAAATTTAAGGTACAAAAATCAATGTAATGTGCCGAATTAGCATATTGTATCCTTTGAATATACGATTGAATCATCAAACCAAGAAACACTAGATGAATTACAATCAATAATTGGTATAAATATTCACCTTTAAACGCTTTTTGAATAGAAAATAATCGTGACCCTTTTTATGTGTAGACGTTGATTTTAAAGATATATATATATATATATATTAGACAAATAAATTTGATGTTATGTTCGCAAATTTGAATACGACCATCGGCTCTGATTGGTTTTATAAATGCTTTCATGGGAAATCCATCGCGTTGCCACGTCTTACTTTGTTTAATAAGCTTTTGAAATAGAGTATTTTTCACAGGCATGAAATGAGGGTTTTGTTCAATTCATATATAGAAGCACAGATTCAGATCACGTACGGGAATTAAATGCTAATAGATTATTCTTTCATGATATTATAACTAATATATTGAATCAAAGCGAACGTTTAAATTGCGCATTTAAAGATTGTACAAAATCCTTGTGAGGGATAACTTCTGGTATAAATTGCTAAAGGTTGGAATTACAGGTTATTACAGGTAATACGTTGAATATAATAAAACATATGTACGATTCGGTCAAATCATAGGACAAACAATATAATGTATTAGGCGTTGGCTCTACTTTTACTCTTCGTATAATACAAGGCGAATGTTTGTCGCCTTTTCTTTTTTCTCGATGTTTCTGAATGACAGAATATATTTGTACACATAAAGACTATTATTGAATTGGTCTTGCTATGATTAAAATATTCCGGATTTATTTGCTCATTATATTGTTATATTTGCAACCTCAGGAAATGGGCTGCAGTTAAGATACTCTGCTTGAATATTGCAATAAGGAAACTAGTCGTAAATACAAATATAACAAAAACTATGAGTAATCATAATATTCGAGGTCATGCATTTGAAATACTAAAACCGCAATTCTGGTTTGATGATTACTCAAGCAATCTTGTGGTTGCATTTTTGTGTGGGCTAATGCCAATCGATGATTGTTGATCGAGTCTAACGAATGAGTGTTAAACCCTCAACTACTTACTAAATAATGCATTATGGACAATATTTATTCATATAAACAATATTATAACCATGTATTTAATAGCTGAAAACGCAAAAATATTAAATGATTGGTGAATGCTAAAAGATTGACAGCGATCTACTTTCGTATCATACGGTAGCAATACTTGTTTTCTGCACATTACTTTCAAATTATACTCGGTGTTCTTCATGAGTATCATTTATTTCGATTTTCGTTCATCCTTTTTGGTGTATTAAAACAATAGTAGTAAATGTCTTAAACCTTATTTAGGAGTAATAGTGAATCTTTAAACAAACCATGCAGCTTACAAAAGGACGAACATATTTTTGTTTTAGAGAGCACATGTGTTTTTATTTAAAACATTTGAAATAAGAAATACTACGTTATACTTCATGCAATATGTCAAGGTTAGGTATAATTGTAATATGTACTGTTCTTGCATGAATTGTATTAGTATGCATTTGTTGTTTTTTGTTGCTATTGCGTATGTTCATATTTGCTAGATGTACCTATAACTTTCAGGACGTAAATATTTTTTCTGTTCTGTTCTGTGTTATTTCCAGAGAATGTTTGTTATTTCAACCAAATGGTTTTTCGTTATTATGGGTAACATGTTTTCAATTAAATTATCCGACGTTTCGTTTAATGTTACGAGATAAATTGTTATTTAATTCTAGTTTAATGACTTATCAAAATTTAAATAGTTTCAATTCCCGTCATGCACTTAACCCGTTCAAAATGCAGCCAACTTCTCTTAAAAAATAAATAAAAAAAACTACCACTGCATCGGGAATGTAATTGAACACAACAATACAAACATCAATTTTGAAATCTGCCAAATTTGACTCATGCAGCTAATTAAGAACGGGGCGTTTAATGTTTTGGCTTCGATCGAAATGACCTTTTTTAAGATGTATGTTTCTACTACTAATTTATAAAGTGTGTTTAGTTTTTCGACTCTAAAGGTAAAAAGGTGCATTCTGTGTTGAATTTTCAAAACTTATCAAAATGTGTTTCATTTTTGTCGCTTTATTTTGCAATCTTCTCTCAACTTGAGCATTGATAATGTTATCAGATGTTGTTGCGAAGTTTCTTTTTAGTTATTCATTTGGCCCCAAACTTGCCACACTGGAGTTGAGAGATACAAAGACATACTTTTCTTTTCACTTTTATGTATTTCTTTTATTAACACAAAGCTAACACAAATGTGGAATTTTCATTTATTCACAAATCCATAAAGTAAGCAATAATCCAATTTCGTTTTATATTAAATAAAGATGGTTCACAAATGTCCAAAATAAACTGATATAATTTAAGTCCAGAAAGATCCAACGTTAATTCATCTCTGGCGAATATAAACCGCACGGCTTTATGTACTTAGTACAAGAGCTTGAAATGCACGAGAATTCCGAGTTACATGATATCCCGTTTCAACGGAGCAGTATCCGGCGGAGCAAAGGCACCGTTACAACACAATGGCGGTTCTAATCCATTATGTAAACTTTAGCGGAGCAATGCCGTATAGTAAATAGTTAACATGTGAAAATATAGTACATGAAGTGAATAAACCTTTGTAAGAGTTGCATACACAATCTTTAACAATTTTAGTTGTATATAATACTAACATTAATAAAATTAGTAATTATATTGCAAATAAAACATATGACTAAACACGTATAACAGTTATGCATATAGTCAATGTTACTCTCGCGACAATTCGCGACAGATGTACAGGACAAAAAAACGTATCATTGTAAAGGGTGTTTATTAAGGTGTATAGAATCATTTGCGCTTTGTTACTAGTAAGTTCATTTTATAACCATACCAAAAGACCTCATACTACTGCCATGGACTGAGATAAAATTAAGCTACTGGGCCGGTATAAGTCATTTCCTAAGTTAATATATAAACTACCATAGCCCATTAACGTATAACTACTACTTCGGATCTTACAAATGTATAGCATATATAGAAAACCGCTTAAGCCGATGTTAGGGGTTGTTGACAGTGTTGCAACGACATCGACTATTGTAGATATTGAACAGTTTTGATTCAAATATCGGGTTTGATGGATATGAGTCTAATCGGAGCAAAATGCAGAATAAAGAAGAATATTTACACCTCAAATGCCATTCCTTAAATGAACTGCCTTTCGGCAATTGCGTTTATCAATCGATGAACGCAACATCTTCGGATATGTTCGGATCGCCATTCATCGCATAACAAAACTATTGATCTTGTTATTGTTTGTATTGTGACCAGCCCAACTGCATTCATACCCCGATAATGACATCAACCCCGCAATTCACTCCTTAAATAAATCATATAAACTGAAATTAAAACATTAGTACTCAACGACCAGATATAGATACCATATTTAAAGAAATGAACCCAGCTGGATCAACAATAATAACTACTTTAAAATAAATTATATTACTTAAGCGAAACAGCGGAATAGATAGGCTTGTAATGATTGCTTATCAGGAGGTGCAACAAAATTATGTCTCCCCCATTCATGGGGAGACATATTGTTTTTGCCATGTCAATCAGTCAGTCAGTCAGTCAGTCCGGCAGCCTGTACGTCACACTTCGTTTCCGCTTAATAACTATAGAACGCTTGGATCCAGGAACTTGGTATGCTAGTTGTTCATGACTAGGAAATGACCCATATTGATTTTCAGGTCAGGAGGTCAAAGGTCAAGGTGACCTTGAGGTAAAATAACGGTTTCCGCTGATTTACTAAACAACACTTTGGCCCAGGAACTTCATACTTGGTTTGCTAGTTGATCGTGAATATTAGATGACCCCTATTGATTCTGAGGTCAGTAGGTCAAGGTTAAAGTAACCTTCAGGTTAAAACCAATTTGTTGGAAACCAGTCCGTACGTCACACTTCTTTCCGCTCAACAACTAATGAAAGCTTGGACCCAGGAACTTCATACTTGGACTCAGAAACTTCATACTTTGTATGCAGGTTGGTCATGACCAGAAGATGATCCCTATGTTTGTTCGTCTCCAGTCCAAAAGTACAAATTTCATGTCCATCATTGATTATTTCTCACCTACGACCATACGATGGGGGAGACAAGCGCTTTTTCAAAAAAACAATCTCTAGTTAAAATAGAAATACACAGGTAAAACTGTCCAATATTCTTCGAGTTGTCCTCGCTAATTATTAAAATGAAAGTATTATATACACTTGAAGGCATATAAAGCATGGTTATTAAAGTGAATGAAGGGTTAATAGATAAAGTTGCATCCAAAAGACAATTAGGATATTAAGGCTTACCTCAGCAAAATGGAATTTGCCATACATAATGGGCAGTGGATTTGAGATCGTATGAACTAAATTATATTTTATCACATGATTACTCTTGTTTTCCGTGTAAGATACCCATTACGAATATTTTTATCTTACACATATGTAAGATAACATATCAGACAATTACATTGGCTAGACTAATCACACGCGACCTAGATATCCCTCCGCATTGTTTGTAATCAACTGGTTTAAACGCCAACTGATATAATAAAGCTGTATGATATCCTGGTAAGGATCACCATTGTACGTGCCCTGGTAAGGATCACCATTGTGCGTACCCTGGTAAGGATCACCATTGTACGTGCCCTGGTAAGGATCACCATTGTGCGTACCCTGGTAAGGATCACATTGTGCGCACCCTGGTAAGGATTACCATTGTGCGTACCCTGGTAAGGATCACCATTGTGCGTGCCCTGGTAACGATCACCATTGTGCGTACCCTGGTAAGGATCACCATTGTGCGTTCCCTGGTAAGAATCACCATTGTGCGTACCCTGGTATTGATCACCATTGTGCGTGCTCTGGTAAGGATCACCATTGTGCGTACCCTGGTAAGGATCACCATTGTACGTGCCCTGGTAAGGATTACCATTGTGCGTGCCCTGGTAGGGATCACCATTGTGCGTACCCTGGTAGTAATCACAATTGTGCGTGCCCTGGTAAGGATCACCATTGTGCGTACCCTGGTAAGAATTACCATTGTACGTGCCCTGTTAAGGATCACCATTGTACGTGCCCTGGTAGGGATCACCATTGAGCGTACCCTGGTAAGAATCACCAATGTGCTTTCACTATTGTACTCTCAAAAGAATCACCAAGTATATTTATATTAATAACAATTGTGTTTTCGATAAAAGCACGATTGTGTTCTCGTTAGGATAACAATTGCACTCTTGTTAGGATCACCGTTGTCATCTTGTTGACATCACTCCTGAACTCTGATTAAAATCATCATTACATTCTTGTAAGAATCACCACCGTATTCTGGCTATAATCTCAATTGTATTCCTGTTAGGATCACCTATAAATTTTAAGATAACCATTGCACACCAGAATTGTTATTGTGTTAAAAGCACCACTGCATTTTCTTAAGGATTAACATCCCTCGTAAGGATAACAATTGTACTCTTGTAAGGATCATCATTAAACTCTTGTAAGGACCACCATTATACCCTTATGAGGATCACCATTGTACTCTTGTAAGGATCATCATTAAACTCTTGTAAGGATCACCATTATACTCTTTTAAGGACCACCATCATACTCTTGTTATGACCACTATTGTACTCTTATTATGATCACCACTGTACTCTTTGTAAGGATCACCACTGTAATCTTGTAAGGACCACCACTGTACTCTTGTAAGGATCACCACTGTACTCTTGTAAGGATCACCACTGTACTCTTGTAAGGATCACCACTGTACTCTTGTAAGGACCACCACTGTACTCTTGTTATGATTAACATTGTACTCTTGTAATGTTCACCATTGTACTCTTGCAACGATCACCATTATACTATTGTCATATATTACCATTGTACTCTTGAAAGAATAACCATTATACTCTTGTAAGGACCACCATTATACCCTTGTTATGATCACCACTGTACTCTTGTTATAATCATCATTGTACACTTGTAAGAACCACCATTATACTCTTTTTTATGACCTCCATTGTACTCCTTTCAGGTTCTACGTTGTACTCCTGTTAGGATCAACACTGTACACTTGTTAGGATCAACATTGTAAATTGTTAGGATTTTCTCGTACAAGCTGTTTGATTGATTCTTACATATACTCTTCTTAACCAAACAAATATTAAACTTACTAAAACGTACACGTAACAAAGAACACTCTATACAAAACACACAGAGCATGAATTGCAATTAATTATTATCTTAATAATGTTGTATATAATATATATACTTGAAGTATATAAATAAAACAAACAATTTTCCGAGTTCAACATTTACATAAGATTCCTACGAATGGTTCGTCATTTAATGTTCAAAATAGCTAATAAAGGTAGCAATACCAGCCCTTTGTTCAAATGAGACTTTACCAATGACGTATGTGTCGTGTTTGAAATAATGTTTTGTTATCAATGTGAAGTCCGAGATAATTAAATGTTAACTCAGACTCAGCTTTGACAAGTCAAGTTGGAATTGACGGCTCGTGTATAATATTCCTAGCTTGACATTCACACCGCTAAAGTATACATCTGTAGTGTACAAGGGTTCTATTCATAAATCATCCAAGTATATAGAGAAAATATATTTGAAATGTTTGTTTACGTGTTAGATCGCAAAAGATTCAACGAAATGAGCACATGAATTTAACTTTCACGATTGTTTTTATTACTTTCGTTGTTCACAAGATGAAATCTTACACAGAGACAGGTATTTTCAATTTACTCTATGCCTAAAAAGCATATGGAATGACAGATGATTGTATTGGTTGGTAATTTCGCGCCAGATTGTTTGCAAAAATGACATGATTTCGGCAATGGCGTCGTTAAAATTGTATCCCAGCCCTGTACGCGCTCATGTTTGATTTTTAAGTTTAAGCTGGCCAAATTTTCAAAACGGGGAAATATATCAAATTCTTATTTTACTGTTTGGATTAGTTGAAATCAATTTTATTTCCCTGATAAATCGCAAAGCCTATAATAAAACATTTTACAACGTATAAAATTCCATTGTTTGATGAAAAATAGTTTGAGTTTAATGTAGTGTTTTACATCTACAAATTTGTAACACAGTTTTTGTTTTTTTTATAATTTGACCGTCAAACTATTTTCAGTATTCTATAAGTTTATTTAAAAAAAAACGGAATTGTATACAGGTATAAACTTCAACATATATATCTTACAACTCATTTAAATCTGTTTTTATTAGCATGAGTGGCCTGTTTTACGGGGTTTAAAATGTAAAATCTAATATATTAAGCAATATACGTGCTTATATTAAATGTTCATGATTCTCAATATTGTGTTAGGCACACATATACCTGTGTTAGGTATGTATGGTGTATATGCATGTTTACATGTATATGAATAATATCAAACAGACATGCGCGGTGCAGAGGAATCCTAGTTTGGACCTGGAAGTACCCAAACAGTCAAGTAACATTCCAAGCTGGGCCTGACGCGGTGATGACCAGCAGAAGCCAGGTGTGGGTGTAAAAGGCAGATAATTGCAGATAGAGAGTTGTATAGCGCTAACATTCTGCTATATGCAATTGCATGTGATGATCATGAACAATTATCATGACACAAAAACATTCTCCATTTCATAAATTATATTAACTTTTAAAACACTGAATGTGATTATTTTTTTCTAAATATTGCTGAACAAACGTAAAAAAAACACACCAAATAATGTAACAAGTGTTTGGACAATTAAGTATTTCAGAAGTTTAGCTTGTAATTGTTGCCCGAGTGATTTGGTGTTTTATGTACCAGGATTTTTTTACAATTTATTACAATACTGCCCCAGGACGATACTTGTTAATTTTCCAATCTTTAAAGTACAAGTGTAAAATGTAAATTCATTAAAATATTTTACGATTGCAATAAGACATTAATTGAATTTGAAATGAGTTATATTTGTTTGATCTTCTGTAAATTGTTTAATTATATATTAAGGTATAAAACCACACATGCCGGATATTGATATTTTAGTATGTCGTTATCATAGAGTATCACCTGCATCTAGTGTAATGCGAGCGGTGCACATACATAAAACGACTTCCATTAAAATTAATATCAAAGCCTTATAGCGTTTAAAGCATCATCAATCCGTCTGAAATGATGTACATATACATTGTTAATGCATTTGAGAGGTGAGATAAGTCCAGGTGTTTTTAGTGAGAAAGTGTTACTAATCATTAACTGAAAGCTATTTCAAGCTTATTGGATAATTCATCGTTCTAGGTGCATCGTTAGGCATGCGTCCAACGTCTTCTGTAACCAATTAAAACTAAGCAGTCAATAACATTGGCAGAAATCAGCTAAACATTTTTTTTTTGCTTAGAGGGGGCGTAACTTAGAGGCGCCACTCAATCAAAACCAAAATGTATTTGTTTCAAAAAATAAGCAGGGTGTTTCCAGGTACTCCCAAAAGAACAGTTTTCAAACGTCTAGTCCAAAGTGGTTGATTCTGGCCCAAATTTATTACTTTTGTCCTGTATTGAAATTAAATGGAACTTTAGGTGCACCCACCCCTCTTCTGGATCCGATAGCCTTACAAAGTCAAATATTCGGAACAGCAAACTAAAGTATGTTTAAGGTTTAAAACTATGCGATCAATAAGTCTTATAATTATTGCATATCAAAAGTTTAATTATATAAATATAAGTACACAAGTTATACCGTAGAAAAGTCTTCGAACTCATCTTGCTTATTGTTAAACATATGCTAAACTAAATGCAGGGCTTCAAAATAACACTGCATCCACCAGAGAACCATTTTCAGACAGTATCGCTAACCTCAGTCAAGTTGATTTTGCCACACTTAATTAGGAGTGATTCCGGCAACAGATGTAATAAATTATATTTTAATATCATGAAAAGTCATTACTGTAAATCAGTTTGTAGACACAAAATTAGTGTTATCATGCCAAATAATTTGTGTTTAAAACAGACGACATCCCGACGAGATCAAACAACACCATAAAACATTCAGAAGGAAAACCTGATCGCCACAGAGAGGAATCGCAAATGCCGAACGCCGTCATCGAAGGAAAATAAGAGAATATGTTGTCATTGAAAAACGTTTTTAACTAACAAAAGATTTTTTCGGGCGTGTGTGTGTTAATGGTCATAGGTTAAAGGTAAAACATGTAAGAATTGATTCTGTCTGGTCCAAATCAAAATCCCCACGAAGGGGAACTTCAAGCGCTGTCCTCGAATGTAAATAAGATAATCTGTGGTTATTGTAAAAGCATCTCATCTCAAGATGATTATCCTATGCGTATTTGCATCAAGAGTTAAAGTAAGTGTTTAAATCTAGTTCAAAATAAATGCTTCGTTTCTGAGTTCGCAACGTGAAATACCTCGCTAATGAATATTTACTGACAAATTCTATTGCTCAAGCTAAATTAAAATTAAAAACAATCAATGACAAAATGCAAATTCGGTACCGTGGGACAATTATCTTACAAATTCTCGTTTTAATGAAAATGCATGAGGCAAGGGGGACATCTTTACTTCAATGAATTCACATGTTACAATTAAATATTCTTCAATAAACATGTATTGTTAGTAGACGATAAGGCCGAGTAGTCTTGATGGCTGAAAAATACTATTGTATTTAAAAAAAGGTGGACCCTGTAGTCAGTATTCGCCAAAATAATTTTCAACGGGAATTCATCTGGTACCTGATATGAAAATGGCTCATTTATAAATATGAATACGAGACTATCTCAGCCACATCGCACACGCTGCACAACACGCAAGGCATGGTAAAGTATCGGAGGTATCCGACGATGTCTTTAATGAATAATTGTGAATTCTAGTGCTGATCCGATCAGCTGATTCATACGCCTGAAGACCAATTCAATTTAAACAACACTGCACAATATATTTGTTCGGTCATAGTATTTTTTTTTAGTTATGTCTCCTTTTGAAAACTAGCCATTGTTTTAAAAATGTCTTTCTTGTATATATGGTTTTAAAAAAAGACCGGGCGGCAAAGTCAACAGTAATACATTCCTTTGTTGTTTTCATTGTTCAGAAAAAGCTCGGGCGACACATAAATTGCCTTTTTTTGTAAAATGGCTTCGAAAAAAGAACGGGCGACACACTCAACAACTGGTATAAATTACTTATTATGCATAAATGGCTCAGAATAAAGACAAGGGCGACACTCAACAGTTGGTAAAAATTGCCTTTGTTGTATATATGGCTCAGAAAAAAAAGACAAGGGCGACACTCAACATTTGGTATAAATTGCCTTTGTTGTATTACTGGCTCAGAAAAATACAAGGGCGACACTAAACAGTTGGTATAAATTGCCTTTGTTGCATAAATGGCTCAGAAAAAAGACAAGTGCGACACACTCAACATGTGGTATAAACTGCCTCAACTTTCCCTATTTTAACTTGTTAACTTGATAAGCTTCGTGTTACCATTGCAAATGCATCTATGGCTTATAGCATCTATGGTCTGAGTGAGAGCTTTCGTTTGAACGGGGTAAGTTTTTTCGCTCTCCCGTTTTATATAAGATTAACTAGGTTATTCTTGGAATATTCAGAAATACTTTATATCAACGTGTAGGTTTTTTGAATACGGATTTACACAAGTAATCGTTATCTGGGGATATTTAATAACTTCTGAGTTATATGGAAAATTTATGAAAACAATACAAAACAATGGAATATTATTGTAGTCAAAACTTGGATATTTACTTGTGGATACTATAGAAGGGGAATACGTGAAAACTTTCTACTGTGATCCCTATATTGTGCAATTATACTCTTGTTCAAAAAACGTAAAACGGATTATGACCACTGGAGATAAGCCGTTCGAACAAGAGCCTTTGGCGCTTAATGACAATATAGAGATCAAAGTCCCGTTAGGGTCATCATATGACGAACTTGACACTGGCCAGTGAATTCATGGTAACACAACTGAGGTGTACAGCCACATGCCTAACAGTAACAGGCCTATGGAATCCATTACAGCCTCACCAGAGGCTTGTGTTTTAGACCTTCTGGAAGTAGAAGGTAACGATGACATCAAACAAATCCAGGAAGTACAGCGTTGGTTTAATACCTACCCTAGGGATAAATTTGTTGACCATATATTTGTTGTCATACCAAAACTCAGATCTCATTATAGAGGTGGTACGTCTAAAAGTTTTCTACGCCAGAATGACGATTACCCGTTTGAACGAAATCGTGAGTTGAAGCGAAGAATGAACTCAAGACTCTGAGACAGCGCTTGCGTGAAAATGGCACGTGATATACATAACATTTCTTCAGTGATCGAGGGTGACGACTTCCATTTATTCACCGAACTCCTTGAAAACCCAAAGAAGCAGAAATCACGACCGTCGACATTCGAAACACCGACGTCTCAAGGGACGACGACGTGTGAGTGTGCCGCCGATGTACAGGTCCTCAAAGACACTGTTAAGTCTCTTAAGCTGAATTGCTTCTTATTAAATAGAAGCAAGCAACGATCGACAACGATAAAACAATAGATGTTAAATCGCTTATAAAGTATGTCGACACAATGCAGAAACCATCAATAACTCGGAAATGTATATGTCGGCTTAGTGTACAAACCTGACGAAATATTTACAAGATCTCGATTTCCGGTTCTCTAATAATCGCTCCAGGTTTAAGGATTAATCACTTTCAGACACGGAGTGTATTAAAACCATGCAAGATAACATTCTTTACATAA
The DNA here is from genome assembly GCF_026914265.1 of Mya arenaria. Lineage (NCBI taxonomy): Eukaryota > Metazoa > Mollusca > Bivalvia > Myida > Myidae > Mya > Mya arenaria. Next base: position 2,083,279 of record NC_069131.1, on the reverse strand, counting down.
ATGCTGTGTTTCCATAATTTCAAACATCTATTGGGAATATTCAAGGTTTTATATAAACCAAATTCCACCAACTCGACACTCACGTACGACAGGGTACACTGTCCCCAAACTAGTGTGATAAACAATATGAAATACGTCATGAAAGCAATCGATGTCAGTCTTCTTTTGAAGTTGATGTGCCCGCTCAACCAAGATAAAGTGCTGAGCTTATAGACAATTCCAATCAAATAACAGCTGAAAATAGTCAAACAGCAACAACACCTCAGTGTCATATCGACAACGCGTATAGCAGAAATGACACTTTAGTGATGGGTCAGATCCAAAGCGCATCCCGACGCGTGTTTCCGCCAGACCGACCTTCAAGAAGAAAACAATGCTAAAACATCAGAAGCAAGACATTGCATCGTCGTTCCCAAACATCAACTTTGGTTTAAAAAACGATGAACGTTCTAGGATACAAGAAAGCCGAAACCATACATTTAGTCAACATAACAATCGTCGACTGTATGACGCAAACGTCGTTGAGCACACCGACGTGCGCGACATTGATGGCAAATTCGAGCAATATGTTCAAAAGGAAACCAAATATTTATATATAGGTGGTTTTAAACCATCCGTAACCGAAGACAAAATTGCCAAATGTATCGATGAACGCGGCCCAAATGTTACTAATGTAGCTTTATTTCCAAGCCGGCGTTACAATAAAGTCGTGGTGCGCGTTAACGTAGAAGACGATGAAACGGCCACTCTTCTCACGGACGACCTGGACTTCTGGCCACGTGGTATAACGTGTCGGCCTTGGGCCAGGCAGAGGTCAAATAGGTTCCAGGGTCCCATGAAAATGGCGTCACTTCCGGCAGCCGACGGGGACCATAGGCGTTAAACGAAAACAGGAACCAATACGAGGTGTTAAGTACTGAATAACATGTTTTGTATCATGACACTTCAAACATAAAATATACAACCTGGAACGCAACAGGTAAAATGTCTAGTGCAAGCTATTTGAATGAACTTCTTACAATAAATAATATTGACATATGCGGCGTCTCTGTACATTGGTTGTTTCACAAAGATTTACACTTTATGGGCAGTATACACAGGAATTTTCCACTATATTCAGTGGTAGATCAAGATTTATTAACTGTAAGAAGAGACGTGTTGGTAAAGGAGGACTCTCAATATTATGGAACAAACGATTTAATGATATTGTTACGCCGCTTGTGCTTAATTCGAAGTATATTATTGCCATATAAATTAATCTTAGCCCTGGGCTTTATGTATTTGTATTTCAAGTTTATGTATCGTTTAAGAACCACAATAAAGCACTATTTAATTTGCGCATTGATGATATTTAAAACATAATATGCAGTAACATAGGTAGAGGCAATATTTATGTTATAGGAGATTATAATACAGAACTCCCCTCCAGGCACCAAGCGTTAATTACTTTAGACTCGAGGGGCAAAACATTTGTTGATTTAATGATGCGACACCAGTTGGTCTCTATAAATGGTTTATCAATTTGTACAGGAGCGTAGTTCAGTAATGTATCATATAACAGTACGAGAGAAACTCATATTGACCATATGTTAATTCAAAGTGAGAATGTTAATAATCTTTTATATTGTAAAAGGCCAAATGATAATTGTATTAATGTATCAAGCCACCGTTCTATCATTATAAACATAAAAGTACAAGTAACAGTACAAAGAAAAATTGATATAGACATTATAAATTGGAAGAACATAAAAGGTTCTTATATAACTCAGTATACCGAGTGTGTGCAGAAAAGTAAAATTTTAAATTATTTGTTAGGCCACTACTTTCATATAAATTGGTTTGCAAAACCGGCGGGTCTAATTTTTCGAAAAGTCAAAAAAAATAAAAATGAATTTCACTTTTTTTTTCAAAATTATTTTCCCGACCGTATTGATTTTGTGCGAAACGAAAGAAAAACGAACAGATAAGAGTACGAATGCAATAGATCTCGACTGGTTTGTTGTTCCGTAGCCGTATTCGCCAATTTATAGTGGTAGCATGTGAGCCAGTCAACTGTTATGGCAGCGCCGTTGGCAATGGTGGAATTGACGATAGCAGTCATTCTTTGTATGAAATGATTAATTAAAAAATATGCAGGAGTTGTTAAAATAACAATAGCAATAAACATTGGCAAATTTAACAGCCGACACAAACAATAACTGTCACGTGATTGTTGTTTTTCCCCGCCAATTTAGGTCATGAAAATATTGTTGTTTATAGATAAAAAATAAAAGTATCAGCGGGTGCCATCGAATTAGTGGACACAAATATCTGTAAATTATGTGTGAGAAAATCATTTTATAACATTTTATGGTTCAATATCAAATAACAGTGTGAGTGGTGAAATCGAAAGTAAATTTTCTAAAGTGACACCGGCGACCTAGTTGCACAAGTTCGGTCGGTGGTGTTTATGGATCTTAAATCATAGATTGGTTTGTAAATACTTGTCATTGAGTCAATGTAAAGCTTGTGTTTATTCTAGATTGTATGTTTATTCATGTTTGGGTTTATAGTAGAGTAAAAACAATGAAAGAGTTGAACACATGTATCAAATGACATTTACTAATGCCGGGAGTTGTGTGCAAAACATTTAGATAAAACAACACGGAAACCTATTTTGAATAAGTCCATTTCAATTTATAATGAACCTGATATTTCACTTAAAATGAGCTTTGTTGTTGTAACCAAGGAAAACTCTTTAAAATGAAAAATAAACAAGCATGAAGTATAGATGCTCTGTGAACGCATGTAGACACAAAATGGCGGAGTTTGGAGAAGATGAAAATATCCGATACATAATTATGGATTACTCTGTCAGTTTACTATCATTGGTACATAAAGTTAAGTCACATGCTAGATTATTATTTTGCTATGTGATTTTTATGTACTGATGTGGTAATTTGCTGCAAGATTTGAATTTGAAATGGATTTAGTGAACATCCCATGGTAAATATCTCGGTGTGAAAATATCCGGAATTAGCATGGACCGGGTTACACAAAACTAGGACCCCGCATGGTAAGGGTTATAAAACTCAAATCTAGGTCTAGTTTGGTTTTTAGTTTTTCATATATTGTTTTCACAATATTAAAGCTCAAATGTCTTCATAAAATGTTACTTCTTATTTACAAAATTGGTAATTATTTCACTTTATTGACATTTTTCAATATTGAAATAACTGAAACAATGTTTAGAAAATGTAATGTATTGTTTTAATACAGTGCAATTTTTGTGTATTTTAATGCGTAAAAATCGCCTTCTCTTTTTTTCAATTTAATATTGGTCAGTTTTTAAATGTTCTGCATTCACATCTGCTTTAGCATACCCTTAAAGCTAAACAAATGTCTTGCTGAGTGATATCCAATGTATCTTGATAAAAAGTGTAGTTTATACATGTAAACATGTTTTATAGTCAATTTCATTGATGTTTTATATGCACAGTATGTAAGATCTAAACTGTGTGTTTTATGTATTAGAACTTTGAAACTTTGTGTGTATTAAAACATACATTAATAGCAGTTTAAAAATTTAAAATGTCAAATAAATGATATAATTTTTCAATGTTTTTATGTTGTTCTCTGATTTTCACACTTTAAGAGTATATTTTGTATCTTTTTTCCTTTTCTTTTTTTTTTTCGACCACCCGGTGGACATTTTTTCCAAAAATTCTTGTAAACCAAAAAACGAAAAAGGAGTGGCCTTAGAGAAGAATATAAACACAACAGATGACATTGATTATTTGTATCGTACCTTAGTATCAACGTTACATACGATTTCTAAAAGGTGCATCTCCAAACCAGGATATAAACCATATTTAAAGCCATTTTGGGATTTATTATTTGCTTAATTAACAAACGTCGCAAGTCAAAGACTAACAAAAAAGTGTTTGAAAAGACATTTGGCGACCGTAGATGTAATTATTCTGAAGATATAAACAATGGTTGGAAAGAACATTTATCTTATCATGTACTACACCTATTAACATGTAAAGAAAGGTTGAACCTCATCAAATCTAATCTGCTAGTAGGAAATTATGTTGACTTCCATCTATCACAAAAAGTTATTTTACAATGAAAACTTGCAAAAAATGAAAAGAAATGATGGCTAAGTGGCTATGACAAAATTAATTATGAAGACTTAATATACAGCGGACAAAAAACAATGCTGTTATTATTACGACTGATGTACAACATTACAAAATTTGCTCATTTCCCTATTGACATAAAAAGAGGCATAATCAAGACTTTATACAAAGGCGGGAACAAAAAGAAAAGCGATCCGAATAGCTATCGCGCTATATCATTGTGCTCTACAGTATTGAAACTTTATGAAAAAGTAATTCTATTTAAAATGGAAGGTGAAGAGTAGCTAACGTGCAATTACCTGCAAGGTGGCTTTCAAAAACATTTTAGTTGTATCATTCATAACATCTTTCTTGTTCGTGAAAGCATATATTTTACAAGGGAAAACAAAAGTAAGCTGTATATCTGCTCACTTGATGCTTGTCCGGCGTTTGATCATGCTAATTTTACAATTCTGCTTACTAAGTTATATGATGCTGGTGTCAACTCATATTTGTTAAAAGCTTTCATTAATATGTTCGAAAACTTTTATAGTTGCGTACGAACACAAGGATGGGTATCCAAATGGTTCCCTGTACAACAAGGAACGAGACAGGGCCAGTGCTGGAGTCAATGTTTGTATCTCCTCTACATTAATAATCTTATGCACACAATTGAGAAGTCAAGGCACTCGTTGACTATATGAAACGCCAGTGTAGGTTGTCCAACGCACGCCGACGACATGGTACTACAATCACTTTGCAAAAAATGGCCTGAGCGAACTAATGAACATTTGTTATTCTAATTCTGAATCAATCAAAGAACGATATCGGTATAACGCTAATAAAACAAACTAACCATGAAACATTTGAACGAAACGATAGTACTCCCAAAGGCTTTATACGGTTGCTAGGTTTGGAACAATATCTCAGTAACATAAATGAACTCCCTTAATCCTGTCCATAAATAATGTATAAAGTCGATTCAAGGATTTTCACGCGCATGTAGATCAGACGTAGCACTAGGCTCTATAGGCATTTTATATATTAACTACATAATAAACAAAAGAAAACTTTTGTTCTTCGGACAACTTTGACAACTGGACCCCGCGAAAACCGTTAAACGAATATTTATATACAGACTTCTAGAACTCCTTAAGAATCCAAGTCAAATAACTGATTTTTTCCCCGATTTATACCAAATATTGTGCAAATACAATATTTTGGTTTATGTAAAGCAATATCTAGAAAATGGCATGTTTCAAGAAATGTGTACGTGGAAAAAACATGGTTAAGAAATCTATTTACGGCGTTGCTAACGCAGAATATCAATCAAGGCTATTGAGTGAAGAATGTTTGCGTGGTTTTCTGTCTATAAATAATGAAATATCACCATGTATGGTATGGAGGTTCAGTCATATATTTCACGAGCAACTCAAATATTGCAGGAAGGTGGCTCTAGCTCTAAGTACAATTTTCAGCAGACCTTACGTTACTAAGTGCACACTATGTTCTGATCAAACGTATTTCATTTCAGAACATATTTTGTTATTTTGTCGTTCGAACGATTCTACTAGGCAGTGCCTTTGGCAAAATTTAAGTTTATTGTTCACAGCAAAACAGTATGACGAATTTTGTCAAATACATTATTCAAAACAATTATTGGCTCAATTTTTACCGCATATGTAATTACATGTACAGTGTGTGTTAACATACCCTCATTTGAAGTCTCGATTGTTTTGGTTGATTTTGCAAAAGTAACTATTTAATTCACTGTGTTTACTGTACTTATAAATATTACACCTTTATCATTGTCATAATTTTTATCTTAAATGCAGGACCATGTTTAGTGTAGGGACATGTCATTCATTTCCCATACTTTGTTTTGGTGTGTACCCTGAAATTTATGTCATGCATATCATTTTCCTATTCTTTTTAATGTAATGGTTATATATCAACTGTATATTCATGTACTATATATTATAAATATGTTATGCTCTCCATTGTTGGTGGAAAAAAGAATATATCTATCTAGCTACCTAAAAATGCATTCCATATTCAGGCACTGATAGGTTATGCATTTATTGTTTACAAACTCCAACTAGTAAGTAACATAATTTGTGGTTAACTAGATAAGCTTTGTGGTGCCACGTACTTAGTGAAAGTCGCAAATCATAAGTAGAAAATCAGTTGTATTAATCTGTTTATAGATAACAAGTAACATAAATCTGATCTAATAAACCAGTTGGTACGTTACTTACTAAGTGGAATTCGCAAATAATAACCAGTTAACCTGTAACTGCTAGAAACCAGAAATGTTTTTATAGATAAGTGATAACACGAATACTATGAATCCTATCTAGTTATCCAGTTATTACAAATGTATGTTACTTATTAAGTGGAATTCGCAGTCCATATCTTGATAGCCTGTTATTGTTGTACAGCATGAAAACGCAACAGGAAACAGTTCTGAGCTCTTTTAAGCCTGTGTTAGAATTATGCTATTTATCTTACCGAACACTTTCTTTAATATTGACTTAATAGCCAGCTAACATCATAGCTTTACTACGGTGTGAAACATCATACGTATTGCTTTTGGGGCAACTTTTAGGATTTCTTCTGCTGTTTCTAAAAATTATTAAAGTAATTGAGATACTAGAAATGGAACAGGAAAGTGACTGGTAAAAACAATGATATATATGAAAGTAAAAGTAAGCGTCTCGAAAAAAATAAGGGATTCAATTATTGTTAATGGACGTTAAAAGAAAGTGCCTGGTAAAAAAAAGATATATATGAAAGTAAAAGTAAGCGTCTCGAAAAATATTAGGGATACAATTATTGTTAATGGACGTTAAAAGCATATATTTCAGCTTCTGGATATAAATTGTTAGGTTAAGGATAAAGCTGCGTTTGTAATGGCTGTGTGTCAACTGACCTTGTTCAATGAACTTATTCCACTTAAGGAAGCTTCGGCTATTAACGGAAAGTCTGACTGCATTAGATATGAGTCAAACAATAATCTTAATGAAAAGAAAACGATGTGTGTACAGTTAAAAATAATACCACCCTTTGTACATAGGGTTTTTAATTGATGGCTTAGTTTCCACAAATGCATCAGTTAAAATAGCACCATAATTTCATCTACTTTTCCGTCTTTGTTCAACCAATAATTGATTTTATTTGCTATTATGAAATATTCCCAAAGCCGTGACAATTCACCATCGCACGAAACACATTTATTTATTTAATTAAGCTATAGCACCTTGGCGATTTAACTTACACGCAAACTGTCCATTTGACAACATAGAGGGAGTAAAATAAGTGCGAACACCAAATAAGGTCATTTTTGCGTTCTACTGTGCGCTTGCACCATTTTCCTTAGATCGCAAAAAAGAGATCAAACATATGCATAAAATTTTCGGAGGCCTCTTAATAAATTTACCATACCGTGCTTGTTAGCCAAGTGAAACATTTATACTAATAGTGTACATACCCTGACATTAATCGCCATGACATAGTATATAAGTTCGTTATGTGTATTATCAATTTAAAAATAATTCTTATAGGCATACTGGTGTATTCATTGATGGGCATGTCCTTCCAATAATATCATGTTTTTGATATTTTTAATAAACGACAATATGTTAACGTTAACAACTTTTCATATACATCTTTGACAACAGTTTAAGAACGACCCTCATTGTGTTTTAAAATATCTTTCGTTAGCTGCAGAGCATGGATTGTTGAAATTGAAAAATACCTAATTTAGGTTTAATGTCAACTAAGAATGAGCCTAAACTTCAACTATACACTGTAAATGCCAATAGCATGTTTGTTTACAATCCCCAAACAGTTTGCTCAATGTTCACAGCAGTGGGGTCTATCCTGGTTATATAATGGTAGTACGCTCTGTTTGTTTATATTCAGAGGGTAAAGAGCTGTTTTGGGTTGCCAGAATTTAGTTTATTTATTCTTGTCTTTAACTCTTCTCTATCTTACAAAGAATAATGTGTTCTATCTTTAGTACGCATACTGGCATATGATTTCATTAAATATGTTAAGTGTGATCATAATCAGTTCGTTCTGATCAATCATTATTAAGAACAAAAACCTACTTTTTCCGCCAATGATATGCAAATAGGCAATTATTAAGTACTAGGCTTAATAATTAATAATTTCAACTTTGGCGTGTGTAAAAAGGCCTGCCTACTGCCACTTATCAGAGTTAAACAATTAAACACTCAAAACCTCCTTGTTTTGGAAGAATTATAACAATTCTGCATGTGTCATGTTGTGACTGACCATCTGTTCAATTTGCTGATCATAAATTATCAAGATTACAATTTCCATTTCTATCAATTGTTTTCAAAGTTTCCCTGTCGTTTAAATTAGCAAATGTTCATATTCTTTATATTTTTCTTTAATCTAGATTATTTTGCCCCAAAACTGTTTTGGAGAACACACTGTTCAGTGAAAATGAGGTGTCCGTTGTTTCACCCAGACAGTACTTTTTCATATTTGGCTGCTACCGTTTGCAGCCTCCTTGCACATGTAACAGTGTTTTCATAAATCAGTTATAACAGCAAATTAGTGGGCATTTCCATAAAGCTTGACAGCCTTTGACTTACAAGATCGGAGACACTTTGATGATCTCGATTGACACACACATTTACCAGAAGTATAACGTATTGGTACTCGTTCACAAATCAAATACTGCAGTAGACTTTGTGGAAGAATTGGTTGACTGTTTGTTTGAACTCAAGGGCGTATATGACTCGAATCAAGACAGAGGCACGGTTTTGAACAAATAAGTGATTATGTGATACATAATATGAAGTGACAAATAAATACGAGGTTATGTATGACAAATAAATATTTGACAAGTTGATAATCGCACACACATTCTGAACATTTTAATACCTGAATTTGCTATCAGAACTAAACTCCTTTTTAACATTAATTAAATTGATACATTCAAATGCGTAAAGCGTTTACAATAAATATCAGCTACTTAAAATTATAGTTTTATATAATCACAATGCTGTATTAAAAATGTATACTCAATGAGTCACATTGAGTCACATACACAAAATCTTAAATGGCATTATTATGTGTAGAATTTGAAATGATGATCAATCGCTAAATTCACCGGTTCATTCTGATGTGTGTGTTTGTGTTTGTTCTTGCGTGCGTGCGTGCTTGCAAGCGTGTGTGCGTGCGTGGGTGCATGTGTGTGTGTGTGCGTGCACGCGTGCATGTGTGCGTGTGTGTGTGTGTTGTGTGTGTCAGTTTAGTTTTCACATGCAACACATGACATTCTTTTCAGATTGGATTACGGACACAATCCTTAGGAAAGGTGAAATATTTAAAATAGTACGGTTTACTTTTACAGTAAAAAAACAGAGTGATCGTCCAGGCTGAAATTCCAGACAAATACTAATTGGCTTATTACGGTACATTCAGATATTCTAGAAAATATATACAAACATCTTAGGCAGTTTATTACACTCCAAGTAACGCGGAACTAATTGTAATGCTCTCTATGTTCGCATTATTTAAAGGACAGTCTAGAAACGGCTGGATAAAAATAGTTTGAGATTCACATTCAATTGAAATATTTCCATAAGCATAGTTTTTGTTTGGTAATATAACAAAAAATAGTAATATGTCTGCCTTCTCGGCCGTATTTGCATTACAGTTTGCTTATTTAATCAGCATATGTATATTAATGTATAAATTATGTCTAACTTAGTGCAAAGCCCTAACTATGAAATATCTATTGCGCTGGACGAAATATGTCATCTTGAACAAATGCTCGTAGGGGTCACTTGCAAAATCCTTAAACATAGCTAACTGACTGCAAATATAGCGATATCTGACAAAATGAGCATTTCAACATCTAATGTACTGTTTCTCTATCACACCTACACCAAGAAAGTGCGAGAACATGTAGACATGTACCTGGATTTTTTCACAATACAATACTGCCCCAAGAAGATACTTGTTAATTTTCCGGCCTTTAAATTTCATGTGTAAAACATTAATAAATTAAAATATTTCACGATTGCAATAAGGGATTTATTGAATTTGAAATGAGTTACATTTGTTTGATCTTCTGTAAACTGTTTAATGATTTATTTAGGTATAAAACCTGACGTACCGGATATAGATATTTTAGTATGTCGTTATCATAGAGTATTCACCTGCGTCTAGAGTTATGCGAGCGGTGTACATACATAAAACGACTTTCATTAAAGTCAATATCTAAGCTATATGGCGTTTTAAATGCATGTGGTGTAAATTGATGGTTTAAACTGTGTGCACCTGCGAGGTGAGGAGGGTTCATGTGGTTTTGGCAAGATAGTGTTACTAATTGTTAACTGAAAGCTATTTCAAGCTAGTTGGATTATTCATCGTGCTACGGCCATCGTTAGGCATATGTGTCCAAATTCGTCTGTATCTTATTAAATATAAACATAGGCAGAAATCACCATAATGTTTCTCTTAATTAAAAGACATAAGCGTCTTTTAACATACGAACATAATAATATATAATCACATTAGTTCTTGTTTCGTATAACTACCCCTGCAGCATGGAACACTAAGTCAAATCAAACACATTTAAGTCATTTAATAGTCAAAAGCACATATTTCTGATAGAAATATAAGACTCAAATCATCTTTAATGTTCATCAAAGTAAGGAATTCGGTATCTTTATTGTATTATATAGTATTTTTATATGGTTACGGTTTAGGCAAAATGTTCGGCTCTTTTTCAAAATTGCAAATCAATGGTTCGATCCTATATATGTAATAAGAAATATATACATGAGGACTGTAGTGAACGATTGTAATATGATGCTCTTGAAAAGTTCAATAAACGTCGGATGGATTATCGTTAATCCATTGCTCAGCTGTAAGCTCACTGACAGACTCTGATTAAACAAATACAACCGCTGCCACAGATCTTCAATTACTTTTCACACCAATTCCAAAAATCACAGATATGACAAGTACTGTGTTTTCAAAAAACAACAACAAAGAACGGAATGATCCAGTGTTTACACCAAAAATATCAATTAAAGGATAATGGTCAAAGATGACCACACATCAATTATATTTTTAACATTCTGAGAAAGACAACTCCGTCAAACAATTCAATGCTTATTTGCTTGTTATCTCACTTACATTAAATCGAACCCAATAAAACATGAAAGGTAATAATTATGAAACTCTGACTTTGTAACACGTATGTTGACATGATATAAAACCATGCACATGTTTTTTTTTTCTTTCAGAAATGAAGATTGATAGCATTGGAAACTTAACGTAAACTCAGATGCCATTGCTGTTATATGAACACAACACCTGTACAGTTAAATCGTTTAGTGTGACTAGAGCTTTTTCAATCGATATCCTCATTCCGTGCAACAACAAGCAAAATTAAAAAAAAATGAATGTTTAAATTTTCATGTAACTTATTAAAATTATGTCATTTCAAAAAAGCAAAAGAAATAAAGAAATGTTTAAAAACTATAACATCTTATCGAGTTTGTTTAACGGATGAATTTGCTTGTTTGTGAACTCCTTTTTTAAACCGTATGAAAAAATTATCCATGATTCAAACAAGGCCAGAGGCTGAGGCCAATATTATGCAATTGTTTTTGCAATTTCCAGTGAATATTTGTAATTTCAATCAATTTTTGCCCCGTTATGATGGGTCTCATTCTTTTTTGTTTCTATCAAATTACTAGACGTATAGTATTCTGGGTAACTGGACAATTCGGCACCAAACGAATTCGGCACAGTCAATTTGGCACCAACACATTCGGCACCCAGTCGACTCGGCACCATAAAGCATAGTCAATTCGGCACATAATTCAAATTATCTTTAACTCATTTTTTATCACTTTCATTCGTTATATGGTTCGTTTATTTCAATTAAACTACCTTTTAAAAAAGATTCGATTATCCAATATGAGTATCATGTATCGTTTTTTTTAGTAATAACAGATGGCTCAAGATTATGAACATCTGGTGTGGTTTTTTTTGTTATACAGTGTATTTTGTTGTGTTTTCTATATCCCTCTTTACGTCTAAAATTTCTGCGGTTTTTATTTTAACAGCGTACGCATACATTTGTTTATTGGAGGATATTTTGCTTCTTATTTTTTGAACTATAATTAAAGTCAGTAAAACTCGTGCGCTGTGGGTAAGTCATGTTTACAAGAAACGTTCATTTTCAAAAATGTAATTCCAAATTTAAAAGCAATTCATAAATTATCATAAATAGTCATTTGCAATTACAATTTTTCGTTAATGATTGAATATACATGAAATTTTGCAAGGATTGGATCTTGAGCTGATCTTCCCTCGAGGCGTAAGTTCTTCGTGTAGCTAAAACGTAACACCAAATGGATGGGTAAAATCATGAAACAATGTTATACCTATTTTATCCATTTCGATATCTTACATTTTTAGAGAATTAGAACAGATGTAAGCGAACATTTGGCTGTTTAAAACCTAGGGGGTATACTGAAATGCTATTTTGTAGTATTCAAAATGAATGCATATTTTCTTATTTTAAAACAAATTATTTAATATATAGCTTTTGTCTAAAAAAACAGAGATAAAAAAAAATACACCTTGGTTTATTACTTAAAGATCACTTGTTTGTTTTTGTGACAATAATAATGTACTTTGGTTCTTGTTAGTACATAAAGAGTGATACTCCAATGTGCATTTTCAAATGGAGTCGATACATTGCCCCAATTGACTTAAGAAAGGCTGAAGCGCTAATTTCCCCGTCGTCAAAAGAAGTCCATAGGTCTTGCAGCTTCACATCTAATTCCCTGTACACTGTCCGGTTATGGCGGGACAAGATGTGCTCGAACACAAGCTGTATTTGGCGGCCGACTGTCTCGGCCTCACGCTGCAGCAATGGCACAAGAACGTAAAACTGCAAATTGCTGCGACCCGCTTTACTGTTGATCCGTCTATGCCATCCTTAAATTGTATATATTGGTATAAAACAATTTATCAAAATTTATGGCACGCGATCGGTAGTTTGTTTTATCTTTAACTTTAATGTTATGTTATGGCACTACATCAATTGTTCATTATAATTGCACATAATGTTAAGTCGGTGCAGCTGAAGGATAATGCTACTAGGATATAATGCTTTATTTAACAAGTTGGGATTTAGATTTTTGCTTACCTTCGCAGTCATTGTTTGTCCTGACAGAATGACGATAGCAAGACTACTCGCGCACAGTCCAGCAAGAGTTGGACATCCACTGTCGTCTATGAGGGGGTTCGTCAATGATATCGTCGGCATTTATACATGATTCCCTTTCCGAAATATTTTCTCCGCATGGCCCGCACACAAAAGAACATGTCTCAGCTCCATCTGTAGTTTAAGGCAGATAAAACATAATTATTTTTTATGTATTTCTATACAGTATAACATATGTGTATATAGAAAAGAAAACACATGAATAACAAGTACGTAAACTAAAACAATCACTTATTATACTAACAAAATACCCATTGGAAGTTTTTATGCAATAATATAATAATTAAAAAACAACTAACTTTCATATAAAAAGAAAGATTTTACCTTCAAGGCACTGTTCATGTTTGTTTTTTTTCCACATGATATACATGTCCTTTACTTTTGCCTAGGCCTCACAAGACGGCGACACTTTATGCATACATCGTCGATCATTGTTTAATCCAATACAGTTTTTCAACAGCTAATCAGAACGCTTAACAGTTAAATAGATAAATTCTACAACTACAACTGAAAATCAGTCTGACTGAATATATACGCACACAAAAATCATTCAGAAAGTTGCCACGCGACCCCCGTGTACTCAATTAAACCATATGGTTATCAATAAACAATGGTATTTTAAAGAGTATAATTGATTTTCACACCAGGGTTTGAACGGATAGGGTTGATTAACGAGACACATGCCGACACACTATGACATGTGTTTCTACAGAAAATAATCTCATCACACAACAAATAACTCTGTAATAAATTTAAAGTCGTCTGTTTATTTTAATTATGTTTTAGTCGTTCATGAAGATATTCGATTTAAGTATTCTATGCATACGGAATAAGAAAGCAATTTGTTAATGAAATGATTTAAGTTTAAATAATAATTATATTCCTATCCGTGTAAATGAATTGACGTTTAAAATCAACTTTAACGAGTTTCAGCATAAAGTTTTAATGTTAACATTTTTATTATGTCACTTATATTGTTTGTTATCTCGAACATTCCTTTTGAATTCAGTATAACAAAAAAACGGATTTAAATGCTTTTAAAATATTTGTAGCAGTACTTAAAATTAAGAATACGGTACGGTATATCAATGACAATGAATACAGAAATAAGAATTGAAAACAAAGTAAAAAATAAAGTAGCTCTATAAATATTTTGGGGAATAATTATTTTTCTTGAAAAACAATTAAACCCTTAATGCTTAAATACATGAGCAAAACAAAATAAAACGGTGCCGAATTATCTTGGTATCCAGTCGGATGGTGCCAAATTGGCGGTGCCGAATTAACTTAGTGCCGAAAAGGTATGTATGCCGAATTCGTTAAGTGCCGAATTGTCCGGAAACCGTATTCTGTTAGACAATTAGTGGTTCTAGTGCCGAATTATCTTGGTATCCAGTCGGATGGTGCCAAATTGGCGGTGCCGAATTAACTTAGTGCCGAAAAGGTATGTATGCCGAATTCGTTCAGTGCCGAATTGTCCGGAAACCGTATTCTGTTAGACAATTAGTGGTTCTAGTTATTCTAGTTAAATGTATTATTTAGAGTAAAATTGTTTTCAATTTTCGTCAAGAATTACACCGTGCAAAAAAATGCAACCTACAACATTTTAAAATGTATAAAAAGAGACTACTTCGTCGCAAAGGTAAAAATAGTGTATGGAATTTGTTTCAACACTCAAATTCGAAATTGGCTAATTGTCATTCAGGAAGTAAAACAAGTTGGGAGGGTGGAGGTGGCGGGGGTCAACTTTTATTTTAGATCGAAATGATGACCGTTTGTTAGAAATATTTTAATGTTTTTTTATCGTAAATATAGAAATAAGCATTTATTAAGGAGTTTACAACATGCGTTTCATTTGTGTCGCTTTATTGTGCAGTTAACTTTTAACTTATTATGTTATTAAACGAAAAGGAAAAAAGGCATAAGTTTGCATTGATATATAAGGTTTATAGAAGCATTTGCGCAACGTTGCTTTTAAGTCCGTTTTACTAATATTCAAAAAAGCATACATGTCTTGTACGAAATGGTGGGCTTATTTTATTACCCTTTATCCTGTATTGAAATAAAAAGGAACTTTAAGTGCGCCCCCTCCCCCGTCTTGAATCCGATAGTCTTATATAACCTTACAAAGTCAAATGTGAGAAACAGCTATGAAGTATATTTAAGTTTTAAAACTATGCGATCAATACGTATATTTATATGAAAAACTACAGAAACAAGCTCAGTAGCCGAAAGGTGAAACGTAAAGTGTCTTGCAATTATAGCAAGCTAAAAGGTTGAATAATATATAAATAGAATACTAGTGAATATTCTTCGAACTAATATTCCTAATTCTTCCAACGAAAAAAATCAAAACACTTGAACGCATATAAAGCATATGTTAAACTTACTTACAAATATCACTTCAGCATCTAAAAATACCATTTTCAGTAACGCTAACCTCTGTCAAATTGATTTTGTCACACTTAATGTGCGGTGCTTCCGGCAACAAATGTACTAAATTATAATTAAATATAATGAAAAATCATTATTGTACATGCGTTTGTAGACACAACATTATTATGTTCACGTCAATTAAGTTGTATTCGAAAACAAACGACATCTAGACGATATCAAACAGCATAACAACTTTCAGTAGGGAAACACGATCGCCACAGGGGAATCGCAAGCGCTGTCATCGAAGGAAATAAGAGAATGTGTTGTCATTGTAAATTAATATAACTCACTAAAGTATTTTCGGGCTTATGTGTGTTTTTTGTCAGAAAGTAAGACATGTAGCTACGTGATTATGTCTAATCCAAAAATAAGATCGCCATGTAAAAAGAATCTAAAGCGCTGTCCTCTAGGAAAAAAAAAGAGAAAAATAAAGATGAAGAATTTTGACTCACGACCATAATACTAGGCGTATATGCGTCAACAACTAAACGTAAATGTTTAAATCTATGACCAAAAATAAATGCTTTGTTTCTTAGTGTTCAATGTTCAAATCCTAGTAAATGTTACTGCCCAATGTTTATGCTCAAGCTTCTAATTAGCTCCAAACAAACCCCAAATAAACGGCTAAATGGAAATTTGGTGGTATTTTTTGTAAGAACTCTAAGTCATCATACCGTGGGACATTTGATTGACAAAATCGTTTCAATGAATATTCATTAGGCAGGAAAGACACCTTTCTTTTTATTAATTCGCGTGTTACAATACAATATTATTCATAATCCATGTAGTGTCAGTAGACTATTTGGCCGAATGGGCTTGACTGATATTATTGCTATAAAAAGGCGGACCCTGTATACGGCATTCGCCAGAATATCTTCAACGGGATTGCATCTGTCACCTTCATTAATTATTCATAATTACGAGATTTCCTTAGCCAAATTGCCAACGGTACACAACGAGACATAGGGTAGTAGAGTATCGGGATTTTCCGACGATGTTGTAAATGAATAATTGTGAATCCTACCGCTGATCACATTAGCGTAGGCATACGCCTGAACACAAATAATTTTGAAAAAATAGCCATGTGCTTAAAGTGTCTTTGTTGGCTCCAACAAAAGAACGGGCGACACACAAAACAGTTAATACCAGTTTCCATTATTGTATGAATGACTCCGACAAAAGAACGGGCGACACCCTAACAGATGGTAGAAAACGTACTATATATGTTGTGTTTATGGCTCAGAAAAAAAGAAGAGGCGACACATAAATTGCCTTTGTTGTTACTATGACTCCGAAGAAAGAACGGAATACACATTCAACAAGTTGTATAAATTGCATTTGTTGTATATATGGCTCCGGAAAAGAACTGGCGGCTCACACGACAGATGGTATAAATTGTCTTTGTTATATAAATGGTTTAAAACAAAATTAAACACAAGGTAATTGCCTTCGTTATATATGTGGTTTGGACAAAAGAATGGGTGACACACGCATAAACAAATAAAATTAATCCCCTCACATCATTTCCATCAGCTATCCCTAGTAGTTATGAACTAACCAGCTTGCTATCACCTTTGAATGATATTTGTGACATTTTCAGTCTTATAATTCTATACAAAAACTCAACCAGTTTATCAAGAACACAAAACCCTCCCTTGTAGATGCAACATTTCCTGGTAAGCCTACAGTATGTCGGATAATTTTTAACTTGAACTCATGGTCTAAGCCATACACAAAATACGATTGGCTTCCAGCTGATGGCCGAGTTACAAAACATGAGACAAAAATAGTGTTTATATAGGTACAAAAACTTTGATGTGTATGCTTTTAATCATGGTTTACAATCCCGTCTGACAAAGACACAGGTTACACCTAAAATGGTTTTAGAACAGCTTTGATAGACACTGCAAACAAACTTGGTCAGTCAAGCAAAAACAAACACTAGAAACAGCAATACATGAATAAAACCGTTAAACCGGAAGTTTTCAAGAAACGCAGGTTTAAAAATATTTATAAACAATATAGTACAAGTACGAGCTGGGGAAAAATCCACAAACAAAACTATCAAGTCACCAACCTTAAAACGTTATCAATAAATACATATTTAATTCCATGATGTGTTGGATGATACAAATCCAAAATCTTTTTTTGCGACCGTAGTACTTTGCTTATCAAATTAAGGAACCATCATAAATTAAGATTCAAGTGTGTGTTAAACTTATGTACTTTTACATTACCAAGAAGAGGTGTGACTATTACCAATAGTTTCTTTGTAAATGTGGTTAAATATATTGAAAAGGATTTATATAAATGAGAGTCATCCTAGCTTAACTTCAATAACAACCAATCTGAAAATAGATACATATTTTATCAGTCAACAAATAGACACGCAAAAGATGCAGCTGGCAATGGTCATATACATGCCAAACTAAAGAAATTGCCAACAATATTCAATTTTCCAACCAATTACAGACATGGTTAACTCTTGTATTTCTATAGTATTTCTTAAGATATCAAATTGGCCCAAATGACTCCTACCAAAAGAAATGCAAATAAAACACAGGCAATTACAGGCCTGTCAGAAATCGCCCTATAATGTCCATATGTTAAGGAATAATAAACAGCTTACCCACCGTTTTAATAGCTCACTTTAATGTTTGAGACGGGATATGGTCTATGAAAGGGCCCTCCTTAAAATTACTGGGGCATAAACTACACAAAGTATTACGATAAGACGCTTTCTATCATAACTTCTCCCCTATATCACCTACTGAAATGTTACCTTTATTACAAGCAATCACATGTCAAACTGATGTAATTACAATTTACACAGTAACAAAAACAGGACAAAGTAATAACTTTGAAATTTCCTTCTTAAATCTGTCGTTTTTTGTGCATGTATCATTTGCCATGTACATTTGCGACAATATATCCTTTCATTATAATAAAACCTTGTTTATCCGGAAATTGAATAAAACAATTTAAGCTTAAAGACAATTTGTTGAAATAAATAGAGGAGACTCATTCGATAAGATGCAAAAGCTCATTCATAACTATTTTATTACAGAACCATACTTGGTGTTCTGTATCTGTATCTTAAGAGATCCCTATTCGGATGATTTAGTTCTCAGAGAGCAATATAAGAAGACTAATGCAATCGCATTTTAATTGGGACAATAGTTCTAGACACTTTATGGAAATGACATTCAGGATACTTGAATATGTCATACTAACATATGGGAAAATGATACCGCTTAAGTTGATTGTTTGTTGACTGTATTGCACTGTTCATTGCTCCCAATGTTTAACAGGAACTGCTGTTTTCAAAAGCTAGACGTTGCTTGTTTATTAAAAGGGCCCCTTTCGAGAATGTATAATGCTCGACCAGAATATAAAGAAGTTTGCACTATAAGTATACGAAACGTATGGAAAAGTGTGCATTACAGATAACGATATCCACGTGAATTTTGATAGAACGTTTCGCTCAGACACATTACAAATGAAAATGCATTTTCATTTATCAGTCTTAGTGTGACTATAATATAAATTTCAACACTGTAAATCCCGGTGTCTCTTGTTCCATTGGGAACGATAGTTTAAATAAGCAAGAACGAAACATATCTTCATCAATAATTATTGGGTTAACCCAATCAATTATAATCCCAATTTGTGAAGTAAGGCAATTTGAATTGAGGTCTCACGCAATGTGACATGTTCACCCTCTGTCTGCTGAAATAAATGTCAGTACGAACTTTTTTCTGAACAAATTAGAACACTGTCCTACATACAATAATGTACACCATCATTAGTTCGGAAGGGCTTGGCATTTCAATTTGCAGTCTTCCATCAGATATGTAGCATGGGATTTTTAGTTTTCTGTGAAAATGTTTTCACTTCAGATTTCAGTGGGCGTATCTAATAAAGATGCTGATACGGACCTCTTTTTGAGGTTTGTCTGATAACAATGCTTAACGGCTTTTTTAAGATATGCTTAATTTTCATAATGTTAATAGTACGTACGCTTTAAAGTTATTCAGAGCGAAATGTGTATGTTACATAAATAACTCCTGACCTTTTCCTACAATATATCGTATACAGCCGAACCCCGTTGGCTCGAACTCGCTTGGTTCGATTTCCTCGTTGGCTCGAACTAGATGTAAAGGACCGATTTCCTAATACTGAAGGTAAACTTTCGGCGGTTCTTGGAAGTCCGAGCAAACGGGGTTCGACTGTAGTATAATGTATATATACCCTTTATGATTCTTTCTTTAAATACTGAATTCAGTTTTTTAAAAGCAAACGGAAGGCTTACACAGGAGAAATAAAATTACCGTGTTTAAAAATGTCAAAACCCGACTGCCATTTCAAAAGAGACCCAGAACGTACAAAAACACACATATTTACGACATACAAAATACCACATGTATCCGACATACAAAACACCACATGTTTACCAAATACTAACCACTACAAATATCCCATATACAAAACACCACAGATCTACCACATACAAAACAACACAGATGTACCACATACAAAACACCACAGATCTACCACATACAAAACACCACTGTTATCCCACATACAAAACACCACATATCTACGACATTCATCACACCACAGATCTACCACATACAACACCCAACAGATCTACCACATACAAACACACAAAGATCTACCACATACAAAATACCACAGATATTCCACATACAATACACCTCAGATCTACCACATACAAAACACCACAGATGTACCACATACAATACACCTCAGATCTACCACATACAATACACCTCAGATCTACCACATACAATACACCACAGATCTACCACATACAAAACACCTCAGATCTACCACATACAATACACCTCAGATCTACCACATACAATACACCTCAGATCTACCACATACAAAACACGACAGATCTACCACACACAATACACCTCAGATCTGGCACATACAAAACACCACGGATCTACCTCATACAATACACCTCAGATATACCACATACAATACACCTCAGATCTACCACACACAATACACCTCAGAACTGGCACATACAAAACACCACGGATCTACCTCATACAATACACCTCAGATATACCACAAAAAAACACGACAGATCTACCACATACATAACACCTCATATCTACCACATACAATACACTTTAGATCTACGAAATAAAACCCCCCACAGATCTACCACATATATTACACCTCAGATCTACCACATACAAAACACCACAGATCTACCACATACAAAACACCTCAGATCTACCACATACAATACACCTCAGATCTACCACACACAATACACCTCAGATCTGGCACATACAAAACACCACGGATCTACCTCATACAATACACCTCAGATATACCACATACAAAACACGACAGATCTACCACATACATAACACCTCATATCTACCACATACAATACACTTTAGATCTACCACATACAAAACACCACAGATCTACCATATAATTACACCTCAGATCTACCACACACTAAACACCACAGATCTACCAGATACAAAACACTACAGATCTACCACATACAAAACACTACAGATCTACCACATACAAAACACTACAGATCCACCACATACAAAACACTACAGATCTACCACATACAAAACACTACAGATCTACCACATACAAAACACTACAGATCTACCACATACAAAACACTACAGATCTACCACATACAAAACACTACAGATCTACCACATACAAAACACAACAGATCCACCACATACAAAACACTACAGATCTACCACATACAAAACACTACAGATCTACCACATACAAAACACTACAGATCTACCACATACAAAACACTGCAGATCCACCACATACAAAACACTACAGATCTACCACATACAAAACACTACAGATCTACAACATACAAAACACTACAGAT
The DNA here is from genome assembly GCF_026914265.1 of Mya arenaria. Lineage (NCBI taxonomy): Eukaryota > Metazoa > Mollusca > Bivalvia > Myida > Myidae > Mya > Mya arenaria. Next base: position 2,061,528 of record NC_069131.1, on the reverse strand, counting down.
CTACCACATACAAAACACTACAGATCTACCACATACAAAACACTACAGATCTACCACATACAAAACACTACAGATCTACCACATACAAAACACTACAGATCCACCACATACAAAACACCACAGGTGTACCACATACAAAACACTGCAGATCTACCACATACAAAACACTACAGATCTACCACATACAAAACACTACAGATCTACCACATACAAAACACTACAGATCTACCACATACAAAACACTACAGATCTACCACATACAAAACACTACAGATCTACCACATACAAAACACTACAGATCTACCACATACAAAACACTACAGATCTACCACATACAAAACACCATGGTATCCAACATACAAAGCACCACAAATATCCCACAAACAAACACAATAGAACTATTACATACAAAACAAAACCGATCTATCACATACACAACTCCAAAAAACTATCACATACAAAACACCACATATATTCCACATAATTGAACTATAAATTTATAAGCACTTTTGGGTATGTCGCAATTAATCAGTCAATATTGGCAAATGTTCAACTACAGAGCGGAAATCATTTGATCATTACAGAAATTCCTGTCCATTTCGTTAATGTAAATACGATTAAACCTAATTTGACCAAGCGCCGTTTTTGTACTACCAAAGGTATTCCGAGGTTGTTCCGTGTATGTATTTGAAAGGATATGATTTCATTTAACACACGCAATATGAATGTACATACTTTAATTTGAAACTGGTTGACAATGTTAAAACATTGTAGTTTATTTCCAGATGTGGATGCTTCTTTTATGTTTGCATTGAATTTGTTAGCGTGTAAGAAGTTGGTACCTCAGAACTAAACAGAGACAGAATAAATAACAGTCGCACGAGATAAAACAATAATAACAACGGAAAATCAGCACTTTGTCTGCTCAGATATGAAACGTACATCGAATAAGTTTCGTTCACTTCGTATAGACAAACTATTGAAAGTTACATCTTCGACAAGCCTGGTGATGAATTCGCGCTATATTAAAATGCAGATTTGGCGTTTTTCAATGTATACACTAATAACCTTGACTTAATGACTATGTAATGAAACGTCTTTCTGTTTTTAAAGGTCACAAATTTTGTTTTGTGTCAGTTTCAAATCAGTCTGTGAAATTATATGAAAAGGAATTACTTGATCAATCAGAACGTGTTGGTAAACCTGCCTCTCTGATACAACAAAACGGATTATTTTGTTTGTTAAACGAAACATACTCTGAGCAAAAGCTTTTGTATGTATCTACTATAATATTGTAAGTCCAGAGTTGTGCATAGTTCTTTATTCATTTAAGAAAAAAATACGCAGCTGCCACGCTCGAGATGAATACGCTTTTCGACTTTTGACACGAATTTCACATTCAATGTGAATTTAGAACGTAATAGTATTGTTATGTAAAAGTTCTATAACACATAGGCAATCGTTTTACGACTGCTGCATAAACAGCAAGTCGGACAGTTTGCGCTCTGAAAAAGCCCACAGGCGGTTTGCCAACGGCTCCGAGTCGTGGTTTTCGAGTCCGTCGTCCCAGCAGGGAATTACCATACATCTTCAGGCGACACAATCCATAATTAATTTGATCAAATATCATTATTACATTCACCTTAATATATCATATTATGTTTTATTGTGTTAGTTGGCAGGGATGGATCAGCAAGGGGTTTAGGTTTGCCGTATGTGTTCGCGTCCATTCCCTGGATGCCATTTTGTAGCCTGGCGTGGAGACATTGTTCCATAAAACAGGAATCACAGGCGATAAGGTATCGGCAATAACAATGTAATTGAATATCAGCTTTGACCGTGTTTTTTGGTCTTTTTATGGAGTTTGATGGTGCTTGGTACGTGAAAATGTTATTGGTTTACTAATTAATATTCTTTTACGAATTGTGTAACCGAAACTTCGGTTTAGAGCGAACCTTTCCGTCCTAACGCATGGGTTACTAAGCTAAGTCTTTTACCCAGACAAATATATCGACATTGTTAAGCTGGTACTGATTTCATTCACTCTGTTAAGAAGACTATGAGATATGACCTTAATATTCTAGTAAGTATCTGTTCTGTACTGATTTCATGTATTTATGCAATGAAAGTTTGGTACACATGCACTCAACACAAAGTATTGAAGGACAGACGTCTTCTTTTTAATTGTTTTTGTAATATTCTCTTCTTTTTGATATGGACAAATCAATATTTTTCTTATAATTGTGGGTGCTACAATATGAAAAGAACAAGCTCACTTATAATGCATTTCCTTGAAAATATTGCTGCAAATATTCAGTTTTCTTATTGATGAGACCCTTACAGATTCGACGAATCATCTCAATGTTGAAGTAACAAGATGTTTATATTAAGATACTGTCTTATAAAGTGAATTATGAGTTGATGTATCGGATATAATATGAAACTTTTATTTATACAAAAAGTATTTTCACGCTCAGAATAGATTTCATAGTCTTTACATCAAAAGAAAATGCCTTGCGAAGTGCCGTGATACCTTGTTCATAAATAATTTGTCTGAACTATGAATATCATATCAAAGAATATCAACCTCTTATTCATACACCTTATACCTTCGAGAAAAGTATATATTATACCTTCTTTTTACATCAAAAATAAACTTCATGTGTGTGTATAAATTTGATCAGCAAATCAAAAATAAATTATTACGCTGTAGATTAGCTGTTTTTACTGTGCGTTTCAAATTTTAAAATATTTATTGAACGAATCTTTGATATTTAGTTGTGCTCGAAAATATAATTTGCTCATTGGGATGGCAGTATACTTTAAATGCCGTATTTTTATTTCGAAAACTCGGACGTCAGTCGTGAATGATTTTGATAGCAAAGAGAGATATTTTAATTAATATTACATAGTACATGTTGTTTAAATTGACTGTTTTTTTTGTCAATGATAGTTTCTGATTCTTAGTCTGCTGGGCTTGTTACTATCGTATATAATTGCTATTACCCCTTCTTACAAGCACTTGTAGTGTATCGATTTCTCGCAATGTCGATTCAGCTTGCTTAGCAGATAAAGGGGGGTGACCAGAATTTCCTGCGAATAATAATTCAAAGATATAATTCATACAGAAAAAAGGAATGGATTGGTAAATTCTATTTTTATTTTATAATTTAATAAATTATTATTGAACATTTGATTGCGAAACCTTACATTTGTAATATAAATAACCGTAGAAGCAAATTCACGACACCTTCCTGAGACGGTAACGCGATTATCTATCTCTGGGTAAATGTCTGGACAAAATCCGAAGTTTTAGATCTTCGGTTGTCCTCATATCATAACATAAAAAACGGTTTGTGAAAGTCATAGAATGTAGGGAAGTTACGATGGTAGGTTTAAACTATTGCGTACATAGTTAATGTTTGCCTAGCCTGATCCCTAGCATTATTCTAGAGAGAAACAGCTGAGGGAAACAATGGAAACTAAAGCCCCATAATGTAACTATTTATATCATTCCATACCTTGTTTCCGGTAAAATATAATAATTTGTGTTTTTCTGAATTACACATGTTTGCGAACATCAGAAGTGGTAAAATAGGTAGGTTTTTTTTGTTATTTTTTACTTGGGGAATTTCGTGTGATAATAAGAATCTGAAACTCGTCATGATCTGATACACCGACTTTCTAACTCGTCCAAAAACTCGCTTACCTAAAAAAATTCTGAACTGGTTTAATAAGTGTGCGTATAATATGACAACTTGGGCCAAACTATTTTAGCCTTTTTTATATACACAGGTACATGGTCAAACAAACAACAACGTTTATATAAAAATGATCAAAAACAAGCTCAGTAGCCAAAAATATGAAAATAAACTCCCTTTAATGGCACAGGGTAAACACCAAAGACAAATAACACAAAAACAAAAAATCACAAACGAGAAACATGTAACAACAGCACCAAACTCCACAAACAACACAGAGTTTAAACCAGTTTGCGTGCACAACCTCCCTCTTTTTTCAACACTCCTTAATAAGGTAAACCGCACTACAAGACATCACACATTACACACAAGACATTATCTAGACATTGGCACGTGTTGAGGTATTCCACTTCTCCCATCTCAGATAAGTAGATTCAATAAATTAACCATGCTTGAAATTCTTATCCTGCCCACGGGCAAAGATAAAACAGGTACTCGTATGGAACTCCTTTTTAATGGTTATCACATTGTAATTACCTCCCTTTTTGAAAACTGTCGTCTGTAGCAAGACCGATTTGACTATTAACATAATCTGAATCACTGCGCGCATATCCATGACAACCACGAATTATCACATATACATACGCATTTATTTTCACTACGAACAAAAGAGTTCCAGCAAAAAATACATTTTACTGAATTTTGTTTAACTGAGGTGGGAGAAAAAGCATCTACCATAGCCGCTCGTGTAAGATAGGTTCCTCCCAACCCTCGCGTAAACCTCGTTTCCGCAAAACACCCTACGCTCGGGTCGGGATGAACCTACCTTACACTCTTGGCCATGGAATAATGTTGTTTACCATTGCATAGCATTAAAATAGACACTCCAAAAACTGTCCATTTTAAGAGGCTTTGTCATAATGATTCATTCATTATGATAAACTTTAATGGTGATACTAGGCTCATGCAATGCTAATAGACTGACATCAATTCTTCGATCATATGGCTTTATGTTTTTTTTGTTGTTATTTGTATTATTATTGTTTTTTTTATTATTATTTTTTTTTTTTTTTTGGTGGGGGGTTGCACTCAACAATTGAATAATGTGAACTACTGTCACAATCAAGTTTTGTTCACTTTATACAACATGTGCCATTACCTACTTACAATATAATCCAATCATTGATGAACTGATTGTTCCATTGAAATAGCCCAGTTGAGGTTGTGTGTACAAACTGATCCAATATTATGTTGCTGCTGTTTTACTTGTTATTTCATTGAAATATTTTGTTCGTAAAAAAACATTTTAAAAGAATTAATGTTTAAACACAACAGGTCTTATTCATTTTAATAATTTTAATCAGTTTGAAAGATTGATATTTTTCACAGCATATTAATCTTAACTGTTAATGTGTTCTATCTGCCCTTTTCCATAATGAACTTCATAATTGTCTGTGTGTTGTTTTAGATCGTTTGTAATGAACATGGATTTCCAAGCTCAAAGGTACATTCCCGGGTTTACGATTCCATTTGTTTAAATTGAGGACTACACAATACATAACGGGTTTGTTAAGCTTTGAAAGAACACCCTATCAGTAAAATTGTGTAAACAAACATTACAACATTCTTTAAAATCATTTTACGAAAATCCACAACAGTTTTATAATAAATAACAATAAACAGTTAAATGCTGACAATTTTCCTTTCAATGTGTATTAATATTTTATTCTGTTAATATCTAACAAATTATTATAATAATACAGCTTTGTACCTGGGCCCATACTACCAAAACTGCTTGATCAAAATAATTTATTATGCTTTTTAAATTAAGAAAACTGTTCTATTATAAATATAATAAATACATATGTAAATCCACCAAAGAATCTTTCCATCACACTATCCTTTCGCTATCGCATATTTTTGTTATTAAAGATAAAAATAAATTTATCAATATTTACAAATGTTTTGGTTTTGCAATCTGTCCAATGGTTTTTCTCGTATGAATATATTGTGAGTTTTTTTTTGTTTTCTTGCCTCCTTATGAATGTATACATGTAAATATCTATACTGATGGACATTATGTCTATGAGTATTGTTAATAAACAGTCAAAAACTGCCTGATCATTGGACATAATTACTTTGTTCCTAAAAGTGAAAGAGAAACAAAACAGGTAACCAAAATTTCGCCCACATTGCATTCAAACACAACACCAGAAATCGGTTGGCTCAAATATTTCCACCTGTTATATTTTCATACTTATAGCACTAAAGCAGTATGCCCTTCCACCACATGCATACTCCATGTTTACACTGACCAGTCCAACTGCGTTCATATCCGCGAACATGTCAACAATCACTAAATTCATTATTTATATTTGAATTTTTACACTTCATTATTTTTGTCCTAAACTATTAAAATAATACATTTTTTTTTACTTTTGACAAAAATTCACAGAAATTCTTTTTCATCCCTTTCATCCGAAAATGGAAACAGTATATAATGTATACCCCATGAATTTGTGCATTTGTTATTACGTATAAACATCAAAATTTAAAACAAAAATCAAATATGCATGTCAAAATTTAGACGAGGATCGGAACAAACTATTATAGTAAAAGGAAAATTATACCAAATACAAAATCAAGTCAATTACAAAATAGTGGTAAAATAATAACGATATGAAGTTAAATATTAGAACATTACTGTTGTATACTGTTAACCATTTAAATGGATATCAATAACTGCTATAAAATAAGACGAACCCATAAGGAGCACAGACTTATCATATCCTTTATTTCTTCTCTCTTATCAGTAACGCAAATGTGTTAAACTTAGATAACCATTTTAGTCACAGGTTCGATCCCTTCACAGAATGATGATTTTATTAATAGGACAATGTGTGTGAATTAACTTATTAATAAGTAACTTTCAAAAAATATCTTAGGGTAGTGCCAGGAAATACAGTTTTTTTATAACTCGTGCACCTTTCGGCATTTACATCGCTTTAAGTCACGATGTGACACGCGGCTAGTCCAGCCATACTGCAGACCCTTGCCGCTGGCTTACATATTAACTCTAAATCAACAACAGACTTCCGCGGTGTAATTGATATAGCCATCAACATCAATCTCAGAGTACCCGGTTTAAAGCTAGCTCCCGGCAGTTCCTTTTTGGTTTTCATTTCATTATCTACTTTTTAATCATTGATTTCATAAAACTAGCATTTTAAAAACTGACGTGTTTTAACTTCAATTGAATACATACAAAACAACTTTTAATTTAGAATCTGTTAATTAGGCCACTACTCGTGGCCATGGGCAGTGTATTACGTATATAACATATGTCAATGAACTTCTTTAAGTATTCATAGTAGGAATGTAGTGTTCGCTTCAGACAGATCTCTATCACAAATACGGCATATGCCAATGAATGGACTGTATCATTTATTATTATGATCGGCAATGCATGATGAGAGCGCCTACTTGTTTTGTTTTATCTAGATTCAATATTTAAATAATTGACTGTTTAACTGTCTCAAAATTGCTGGAAAATGCACATATATTTTGATTCCACATACAGAAACAAAATAGTTGACAGTTTTATTATTTGGATGGAAAAAATTGCTTGCTACGAAAGCACATAATTCTCGGGAGACGTTGACTTTCAATACGCCCACTGAGACAAATTAAGACGGCTGTTAATGGATGAGAAGAAAAAAAAAACGGAAACGATTTGTTCTCAGGGTGACAATTTTAAAATGATGTCTAGCACATTAGGTTGGTAGAGAATTTCTTTCAGGGCCTGTTTGTTGTAATGTTCCATAGTTCGTTAAAGTGAAAGAGTATATATACAACATGAATATATTTAGCCATTAACCTTAAAATAACAAACTACTCATTTAGTTTATGTCATTGAAACTATGCCTTGAATTAAATATAGCATTATTTGGTTTCATCTGTGAACATTCTTAATTATTTTTGACAATTCTTAGCTTTCCAAACATTGAAGAAGCATCCGTCTTTCAGCACAAATGTACAAAACGGCTAGCTAATAATACAATACCATGGTATTATTATGCTACGTAAAAGTGGTAAGAAAATTGATTAATAGATTGACAATATATTTGAAACATTTTATATGCTATGTGGCATCTGTCGATCTAGTGTGATTAATTTGAACTTCAATTGAAGTTCTTCTTATGGCTATAGTGTTGCAATTAGTTTTACTGTTAATGAACAAGTTCATTTGAATTGAGACTGATTGTGTGCATATTGTGTTCCAGAAGATGTGTCTACCAGTATGGACGAAGATCGAATTGCGCTCTATTAGCGGACAACCTCACTGTGCGTGCCCCCTTTTTAACGTAAAATGAACTATATAGGCTGTGTGACAATAAGTAAATTTCAGTTTTGATCTTACACAACTTTAGCTTTCGGGAACCGCGTCAATAAATGAAAATCGCCATAACATAGATAGTACGAATGCTGTATTTAGAGTTCGAATTGCAACATTATGGGAAGTCTGATTAATTGAAATAATCGTTCATTCTCGAATGCAAAATCCTTATTACACATTGCTGCCTTTATAACAGTGCATTAAACGTCTAATTGTTTATTTGAAAAACAGCTGGTGCCAAAAATAATTTTCTCATCAGTCTTAACCAAGTTGTAATTGATAGGTTTGTGTTGTGTTTAATGGCGCTGGATTAAAGATCCGAGATAAAAACTCCTGGCAAATTCCATTTCATTGCTTACTGTCCCAGATTTAGAACTTACGGGAGTAAACAAGGACTTCTATGGGGCTAATCATGGCAATACACGAGCCATTAAAGAAGTGAGTTTTACAGGGAGTTATAAGCTTGTGTAAAAAAATGTAAGTCTTACTAATGATGTACTTTCTCTTGCAATGGCATCAACTGTTTGCTAACAGAAAATCATCTTGATACGTAATTACCGCACGGACAGGCCGACAAATTAGCTATGAAAGCATGTCTTTGCTGAAAGGCGTAAGATAGCTGTATTGCAGACCAGCACAATTGTGACCTATGAGGCCATGTCCTTGTTGAAAGGTGCAAGGGAGACGTCTTGATTTCAAATCAGTGAAAATAATTATTTAAACTAATCAAAGACCGTCTGTGTGGCTTAGTGTGATTGTGTTTGTCCTTAATGTCCTTCTGTTTTTTTTGTGTCCTTACTCAACATCCCAGTGTTTTACTGCTGGTCCTGTTAACTTATTGTCAACCATTACTTTTACGCCTGATTGCACATTCCTGCAAGACAGCTTCATAATGTCGCCCCATCATGCCCCACATAGCACGAAATCCTGCAGGAAGGTGACCCGATATCCATAATAAAATAAAACTATTTTATTTCCTTTAGAAATACTGGAGAATATAAGTATATTGATATTTATATTCTATTCAGTCTATTATTCATGAACATAAGTTTGCATATTTATTGAAAATTAAAGTACATTTAAATGTGAATTTGAAAGTGTATATTAATTGAACATTAGAGTGAGTACTAAGTTAACGTAAGAGTGTAACCTATTTGAATATTATAATCCAATTATTGAGGAACTGATTCTTCTTCTGAAACCTAGCAATTGGTCACTTGACTTCCATCCATAGCTCAATTGATTAGGGATTGACAGACGTTATTTGGCCAGACACATCCCGTTTTATCTTGTAATGTTTTTGTATTTTAGCCATAAACTCCTTTTAGGAGATTTACATTTTTTCTGAAGAAAATTTAGCTTTTCTATAATTGTGTTCTATGATTAGCTGGTTTTTCGAAATCTTATAATATGACTTTTGAATTCCTAAAAGTAGAATACAATTGAGAATTCTCGATTTGGCGAATTCATTTGTATATATTTAGGAATAAGTAATCAATATCGCGTTGAATTATGCCTCATAAACGCTCTTTATTACTCAGCAACCTCAAATATCACAATTTTATCATCGAGGACCAGACGTTGAAGATAAGAATCCGACGACATGCAAAGTGGTTGTACTGTTAACGTGCAGCTGTTAATGCAGCCCCCACAAAAACACAGTCCCGTAAGACTTGATCAGTGGGTGGTGAAAACTGAAAACAATATATTACGTATTACGTATATACAATGTCTTTGTGTAACTATTATCCTGCATATGCATTTTAAAATGAGAACTTTTGTGCACGGCCCGGAAAAACCTTCTATAACAAAAAAACACACAATCAAATAATAAATAAAATACAAAGATAATGACGACTGGACGTAAAATAGTAAAACAACAGTTATATACGGATACCCATTTAACATGGTAAACACACATGGATTAAATCATGGCTTAAGAGCACCAACTTTTTTTGTCCGTTTTCATTCTGCTCTGTAAACAAATATTGTTCAATTAATCAGCCTATATGGGATAAGAGGAAACATATTTATTTAATACAAAAAGTTACTTCGAGCCCCTTACACAATGGTACACTTAAAATATAATGATAAACAACGTTTGATATGATGTTTACCATGGCCAGAGATATATATGTAACAGGAATGATATTTATATTGTATGGTTTAATACATTATAAACGTAGGTCATTTTCTTTCTAGGGTAGTAAACCTACATTAGGGACATTATCAATATTTACCTGTGATGCGGTTTTAATGATAAACTGTGTATTGTATTTCACCTTATTTGGAAATGTTATACAATTGCACGAGTATTGCTTTTTTCATGAACTTATCGCTTCATTAACTCAGAGAGGGCCGTATAATTTTAGTAATACTGTCGGGGTTTGTCTTGCTCTACTATATAAATCAATAAGCTTTATTGTAATCTTTTGTAAGCGGCTCTTATTTGAAAAGGACCCTCTTTAAATATAGTTTTTATTCCATGTAATTCTCATGCTTTTTGGCCATTTAGGAGTATATAAGGCTGTGATTCTGTCATTCGGGGTCGAGTTAACAGCTAAGAAAGGTATGTACTACCTAGTGTTACTTGTCCACTTTTAGGGTTGTTAATGTTGTTGTATTATTTATTAGTATCAATTGATTAACTTAAAATTTAGTGTTTTCCGTGTTGAGAAATGTAAGCTATTGAATAAAGATGAACCTGGGAAGTAACAGGTGTTAGTCTTATTTTCTTAAGTATGGGTCCTGTTACATATATATACGATAGCAAAAATACATGTTATGGTGAGTTTTATTTAAAGCTACGTTTGTGAATGTAATAACACCAGTCGGACTTTGACCAAAATCATCAAAACTCATCAAAAATGATCTAAGAACAGTCGAAATGTGAAAATGGCAAAAACATTCATTTAAACGCATGTCTCTATTGGCATTTACATACACCTTTAGTAGGGATGAGGCACATGGTTGGGTCAATAATACAATGCAATGTTCAAAGACAGGCCTAGTAGTCGAAATATTTCAAAATTGAATCCTGTTAAAAGACATTTGTTGTACTTTAAAAACAACAATAACAACTGTATACCGTGATGTTATAGATGTGATCCCAAACCAAAAGATCAGGTTTCTAACCCTGCTACCGGTGGATTTATACAACTAATAATAATAATAATAATAATAATAATAATAATAATAATAATAATAATAATAATAATAATAATAAAAATAATATAATAATAATAATAATAATAATAATAATAATAATAATAATAATAATAATAAAAGTAATAATAATAATAATAAAAGTAATACTACTACTACTACTACTACTACTACTACTACTACTACTACTACTACTACTACTACTACTAATAATAATAATAATAATAATAATAATAATAATAAAAGGATATTAATAATAATAATGATAATTATAATAATAATAATAATAATAATAATAATAATAATAATAATAATAAAAGGATATTAATAATAATAATGATAATTATAATAATAATAATAATAATAATAATAATAATAATAATAATAATAATAATAATAATAATAATAATAATAAGATATATATTAAGTATATAAATACACTCTTGGACATTAGCCGCTTTTTGAAAGTGTTTCACCTATACGAAAGATGTAAATGAACTGTCAGGATATTTCATTGTGTGAATGCAGTGTCGGCATCTGACAGATCTAATTTACAAAATACAAGTTTGGAATACCGATGACGCAAGTACTTAGGGTAATGACAGTGTTTAACCTATACGACATATGTCAATGTACGGACGGAATCATTCAGAGTGTGGATGTAGGGTTTGTTTTTGACAAATCTTAATTACAAAATACATTTATGAAACCCCGATTACCTAATAACATCGGGTCGTTGACAGTGTTTCACCGAGGAAACCTTTGCCAATTAACGGAATGACTCTTTTCACAGTGCGGATGTGTTTCGGCAAAATGTCCTGAGCTTGCCAACTTTGTTTTGTAATTTTTGTCTAGTGTTCAACATTTAAATATGGAGACTGTTTAATTGTGTCAGTAAAGCTGAAAATGCGTATTTTAATGAAGCATGCGAAAACAACAACGTTTACAGTTATAATTTAGATGGAAAAAAATGCTTGCCACTACCTTCTGCGGCTATGGCAGCAAACTAACCCCAGGAGACGTTTACATTCAATACGCCAACTGGGACACGTAAGAATGGTTGTTGAAAGCATAGGAGACACACCCGGAAACGATAACCTATCAGGAGGACATCTGGAAAATTATCCCTAGCACGTTAGGTTGAGGCAGAATTTTATTCAGGAATTGTTTGTTGTGATAATCAATAATTCGTTTTTTTTTAAATAAATGATTTAATTTAAATCAGTCACGAATCTTCATGTTAATTAACCAACTATTCATTGAGTTAATTGTATTGACACTATACATTAAATAAGATTAAGCATTATACGACAATAAAAGTATGATTCTTGACTCTTGTAAACAAATGTTTGCCCTTTAAACTTAGAAGACGAATCCATCCTTGAGCGAAACAGCAGAAAATGTTTAACTGACAAAATTGCATCGTGGTATAATGATGTTATTTGCAAATGTATCTGACACATAATTTGTAAAGTTATTACTATTGTTTACAAATAGTGACATTTGATAAATAACAAATACATTCTGAGACTTATGGCTGTGTTTTTTTTATTCAGTTTGATGTTTCTCTAACATCGGATGTAAGCACGACGATTGGAGCTCCGTTTCAATAGAATTCCGCATATTTCCTGACACATTTCGGATTCAAGAAACCTGCATATAAATGACCTCTTTCCAAGGGTAAAACACTTTGAGATACTTTTGAATTATTCAAAAGGTGTTACAGACGCTTAGGAATTGAAGAACATGCATCACATGATGTATACTTAAATGTTATTCTCGATGTAATTCCGACAATTCGTCTTTGTCAAATTACTGTCACAAAAACATGACTAGGGTGAATGCATTGTCATACATTGAGTGAGAAACAGCGTTTTTATTTATGATAAAGGGAACCTTAAAACATGTGGCGGGTCCACGGTCTAGTGGTAACACACTTGACTATCAATCATGGGGTCGCAGGTTTGATTTCCCGTCGTATCCCTAAAAAATACTAATCGTTTTCCGGGAGTGAAGTTAAATGTGGGTTCCGTTTGACAGTGCTATACACTGGTGCACGTTAAAGAACCAGGGTAGCTCTAACCAGGGTTACATTCTATCTGTGAACCATGCTCCAACAACCTAAAATTACTAACCCTCTTAACGGAGCACTCGCCGAATGGGCGAGTGCAAGTATAAATAAGCTTACAGACCACCACCTTAACACATAGCAGTTGTGTTCATAGATAGGCGTTTATCATACTTAACAAATATTGATAGGCGACTTAGTGTTCACCATTATATGGTGTACGCTTAACTTCACCGAAATAAAAGTTAATAAAATAAATAACGTATAAGACGTCTGAATTACCAAACATAATACGTACGGCTAAAACTGTCAACTAATTCCAGAATTCCAGTATTCATCCGGGTTTAGATACGTTAAGCACTAACATACTTTAAAAATATAATTTTATAACACTCCCGAGGTCAATGATGTTATATAATGTACATACTAACGGATATTAATACAAATACCCCCTAAAAGTCCCATTATGCTTTAGAGATGTAATCTTATTGTTTTGTATTTATTTCCTTATGACTTTCTTAACCTCTTTTTCATTTTTAACCCTACAATAGTGCATTATTGCAATGAAAAAATGCAGCAAAACCGAATGCTACATAAGTATAATATAAATTTACCGCGCAGTGTGTTCTGAATATCTAAAATTATATGTTGCTATATACTCTAATAATTGACATTTTTTATTACGAAATTTTGGGTTAAAATAGTTTTCCGGGAAACCCTTATTTTATCATTTTTTTACTCGATGATATCAAAATTACAGAAAAACAAACAATAGTAAAATAAAAAGTATGTTGGTTTTTATGGGATGCAAACGCCGATAAAGTCAAGAGAAATACCCAAGCTAATCAACACATGAACCACTAGACCGGGACTTTCATAAATGCAGATGATATTTTGACATGTTAACCGTTCATTGATAACCTCACGTGATAATGTCAATCAACCAATTACGCAACAACAGAGACGTTTACGATTATATGAACATTTTTGTCTTCAAAAACAATAGTTAAGCAAATAATATCAACATTTGCTGAAGGGATCCAAATTTTGGTTTCTTAGTTTGAATATTTCAAATGAATTGCCACATTTCGTCATACACAAAAAAATGAGCGAGAATTAATCTGCGCTTTTCAAATTATCAACATTGGTAATTTTTCATTCGAAATACTTCCATCACATTCCTTTTAGAAACAGTATCTTAAAGATGCACTCTTACTCCCAAATACGATATTTTACTAGTAATACAATTGTTTTGATATACCAAAACAAAGATGAATAAATGTAAAAAAACAAACATTTTTTTCTTATAAAGGATACCGAGTTTAATTTGAAAAAAGATGAAAAAAACACACGGTATTTCTACCATATGAGACGAGAGTAGATCACAGTAAATATTTTAGCACCCACCAATCATTTAATATTTTTGCGTGTTCAGGTATTATATACACGGTTAAAATCTAGTTTATTTTCTATAAATGCATTATTTAGTAAGTTGTTAAAGATAAACACTCATATTTTATGTTTGTTATATATGGGTTTGTATTGATTTTGATTAAGAGTGTCCCTTTAATTTCCTTATGTGAAATTTCATTTGAAAATGTTCAGTATTTCTTTAGTCTATTTCGGCAACTGGTTGGGTACTGTTTGCAAAGCGCTATACTCCGCCTACTTATCAACCTCATTAATATATAGTGAGTCAGTGATTTCTTTCGTATTTCCCAAACATTTCATTTTACTAATGCATAAAAAAAACAGTAATCTGATGCCAATTTGTCTTCGACTGACAAGTCTTTTGAATGGCCGTTATAAACATCTTTATTTGTTTGCCTTTTATCAATATCTTAAATCCACAGTTGCATATTTCAAACGACACATGTAAACACCTGATGTATCAACTTTTTGTAAATAAAGAACTCTGAAATAATGGAAATGGTATCAAAAATGATTTACTTTCTTAAACTAAAGTTCCGCATAACATATTTATCTTTTGCTCCAAACAATACATTTGTCCGGACGTAAGATCAAGTTGCACTGTATTTAACGGACATTGCTCACGGTACATGTCCGTTCATTTGTAGATAAACCTATGAACTAAATAGACTGGAAAAATAAAAATCCATTTCTGTTTTGATCATTTGGATACTGCTTTTATTTCAGGGAGCCGACATTTTTTCTATCTTAATCACTGCAAATGTGAATGATATATTGAGTCCAAATTGCTTAGGATATCAGTTGATATGATCGTTCATTGTTGAAAGCAAACTCCTTTAAACATATCACTGCGTTAAATACAGTCTGAATTTATTATTAAAAAAACGGTTGATGCCGAATTGTTGTTATTCAGGTCGTAATTGCCAGTTTGTTGTGTGTGCAATGACGCTGGACTATTTTTCTGGGAGAAGTTCACATGGTAATTGCCAATACACTTCCAACTGTCTCCGGTATCAGACTTAAACTGATTTAATTTCTGGACAAGGTATTGTCAGACGCTGTAATTAGGGAGATGTTTGTTTGGATTAAGCCCAGCCTTCTTCACTATTTGTTTATTCGTGGAATTGAGTTTGTTGACACCACAATGATTTCTTTTGAAACATCGTTTCTTATGTTTGTTTACATTTTTTGACAGAGCGTATGAATAATTTTTTCTGTGATGTGGTTACCTATTTTGCATAGTTACTACACTAGTGATATATGAAAAATATTGCATGTGGTTATATCACTCCTGCGCCGTATGTTAAAAGTTTTGGACATTTTTGTTTCATTTTTTGTCATGGAACGAGCCAATTTATGCAAAAATGCATGTAGGCCAGTCATATAATACTGCTGTCAAAAAAGTAGATCGCAGATTTATACATTTAGGTTAAAGATTTGATGTTTTATGCATTTTCCTTAACCGTTAATAACGCTTTTAGCCATTAAAAAATAATTTTCGAAATTTATATGTAAATCTGAGATCTGATCTTTTGTCAGCGGTCATTTATCACTGGCTTGCAGAAATGTACGCAAACATTTGCTCATTCGAAGACAAAAAATAAAAAAAAGTTGTAAAAATGGTAAATCTGTGAGAGTGCAACTTTAACATGTTGGTACTAGAGATAAAACAAATCTTAAGGTATACAAAAATTAAAGACAGCATTTAACTGTATATATACAATAGGCAGACCAAATTAAAGTTGACAAAAGTGATTAATATCTGATTCTATGTATCTGCATAATTTAATGTACAAATTACATTCTATTGTATTTAACTTAAATATAAATGTGAGTTTGTTTTAAGTTAACATTAGAGTTCGTATTATTATTACAAGATAAGTGAACATACGATATTCTATTAAGTTTACTTAAGAGTTCGTATTAAGTTAACATTAGAGGTCGTTCTAAGTGAACATAAGAGTTCACATTGATTTAACATTGTTAATCGTATTTAGTACATATCAAAGTGCGTAAAAAGTGAAGAGTAGAAAGCGTATTAAGTGATCATTACGTTCGTATTAAGAATCATTTGAGTGCGAATTACTTGGACATTTGAATTCGTATTATGTGAACATTATTGTGCGTATTTAGGTAACTTTATATTTCGCAGTTCGGGAATATTAACGTGCGTATTAAAGAGTAATTTTGAAGTGCGTACTAAGTGAATATTTGAGTGCAAAACATCACATTTGTAGAAAATTGATTTAACCGAAGTAGCAAATTAACCGGAACCGGAACCTTCCTGGGATTGAAACAAAAATATATAACGTTAAATAATTAGCTGAATAATATCCGAAGTAGTAAGTCTTTGGTAATCACTCTCAAATACCAGTATTCATGACTGAAACATACCCACAATCGAAGCTATTGCCATTAAAGTTCTTACAGATGGCAGGATCGGACCACGTATTGGAAGTAGGTCCTGTAATAATCTTGAACTGTTCACTCGTTTTGCTCACCTCATCACATCGCCGCTCAATCATTTCACGTTGAATACATTAATAAAAATATTAAAAAAGTAAAAAAAAAATTTCAAACGTTGCCCTGGCGTACAAAACATGTGCATTTTATTATTTTCTATCATGTGTAACTTCTATCCTTTCTCGTAAAACACAAAGTACGTCACAGTGTGACAATAGCAATTACTTTCATTTATTTTCATGTCATGTTTGGCATTTACATACATATTGATACAATGAAAACTACAGGGACAAGCCTTTTAAAAATTAAAAAAAATATTCCCTGTTGAGAGGCACACGCCATTATTTAGACAAATAACGCACGCAGATATTAATTCGCTCTTAAACTAGAACCGTGTACTGTTATATAATAGATTTATAAACCCGACCCAGAGATCCCGTTTCTTACCCCGATGCCTGCGAATAAATACACATAATATATTTGTTTTAATGAATACATTAAAAAGCATTAACCTTCTTATACCTTTGATACGTTTTTCAATTTGTAACGAGATGTCCTGACACGCTTATTAAAAATCAATACAAGCACACGAATAACAAACACAATTTTGAGTGATACACCTATAAGTACTTACTAAATAATGCATTTATGGAAATTATTATTTACTGATGACAAGATGGTAATCATTTATTTAATAGCTGAAAACGCAAGCATTTACGATGATTGGTGAATGCTAAAAGATTTACTGTGATCTACTATATTCTCATAAGGTAGTAATACCATGTTCTCCGCAGCTTTTAAAAAGAACCCTCGGTATCCTTCATATGAACCCTTGTTTTCGACATTTAGTCATCCTTTTTGGAATATCAAAACAATTGTTTTAATTGTTTAAGTTTACGTTTACGTTCAATTCGCTCAGTGAGAAATGTAAGAATGTTTGTTGATGAAAGGGAAAAGCACAACCCGGAAACGATTCGTTCTCAGGGTGACACTTGTAAAATGACGCCTAGCACAGGCTGGGGCATATTCTCGCCAGGGCATATTTGTTGAATTATTCGTCGAAATAAAACATTATAAGGAAATGATTTAATTCATACATGAGTCTTCATGTTAATACACAACTGTTCATTGAGTTTTATAAATGATATGTTTTCTATGGATTTTTAAACATATATCAGTGAAATAAAAATGAGCCTACTAAACACTACAAAGTCATGCAAAGTCTAGCGAAGTCAAACACAAGCAGTCTAACTTTGAACGAATTCCACTTATGATTATTAATAAGTTATATTTGTGTCTTTGTTTTATATATGACTTTTATATATGATATCGAGATTAAGGCATATTTGCATGATGCGAACTTGAAGTCAAGATGGAGATAAAAATAGTCCCAGAGTCACGAAATATTAAGAAAATTCTCACCAGGTTTAACAAAGGTAGGAAAAGTAAAGCAAGGTCAGTAAACTCCTTAACAACGTCAGGTTAAATAAAACCTGGCTACAGTTATTTCATAAAAAGTATTTTTGTATGTTTAAGTGAGCCTATTTTTTGTTATTTTTTTGTTTACCATTACAATTAGGCATTCATTTATGGTTAGCATGGTAAGCTAATTCCCCAAAATCTGTACAAAGTCATATGATGATATTCTGTTATGAGTTTAAATAAAACAGTTATTTCTCTTAGGTGTTTGATATAGTATATGTTCTGCTTTAAAAGTGTTATTCATGGAAGTATTCGATTTGAATGTTGATTGTTGCAGGCATTGTTGCGATATTCCGACAATGGCTGTATTTATGAACAGGAAACAGGGGAACCGCTTGATATGAGACATTCCTTCGGCGCAAAAGTTATTCTTCCGCGTAAAAATATACTGCTATATGTAATATTCTGTATATATTTACTTGCTACCTTGCATTACTGTAGTTTCACATATGTGCTGCTGAAGTGTATAGTGGTCGAGATATCCTGATACCGATTTATTATTCATTCTAAATTTTACATATTTGTACATATTTTACATGTTTTGATATTGCAGATGAGGCAAGCATCATTTTTCTCTTTTAGATGAATGTAAATTAAAGCGACACTCTTACTAAAAATCAACACATACACATGTTTAACAAACATATAATTTGAGTGATAAACCTTTATCTACCTACTACATAATGCATTTGAGGATAATACTAATTACTGATAATAAGAGTGTAACTATCGTCTGATGGAAGAAATACCATGTGTTTAGCACCTTTCTTTCAAATTAAACACATTGTCCTTAATAGAACCACTGGTTTCGATATTTATTTATTCTTTGGCGTAAGTAAAAGCACTTGTATTAATTGTGGTTCATCTTATTGTGGAGTAGGAGTGCATCATTTATCGACATTTGATTGTTTGGCCTACTACTAAATGGAATTATTATTTCAGGTGGAATGTTTTTTTTAAGTTTAATATCATTTAGATTTGACTTGTACAACACAGACGATTAATTCACGTCGGTGTAAACAAAAAATAAGATATATTATTCTTCTGTCGTAAAATGTTTTTTACTTCATTTGATAATTTCTTCTTTCACCGATCTTTTATTTTTCTCTAATTCTTGTTTTTATATTTCCCCAATTCATTTCATAAAAAGTAATCTTTTATTTCAGATTCAGAAGACAAATGACATTCCATCATCTTGGAAAGGAAATGCTGGTATTAAATAATGCATTATGGTACTGTAATTAGGGAATTAACGTTCAGTTAGGCATTTCGTCTGGCTTAAGTTAACGACAACATTCAATAGCTTTAAGCAACTCATAATTAACGAAGCGTTAGTATACGCCCATTTAGGTATTTAACGAGCTGATAAGGTAATGACGCGTTATATCAGACAGAGGATTCGAGCAACTGACTCCAGATTGTAATTGCATAGAATGTGATGTGTGAAATTGCACTGGATTAATGATCCCCTGCGATTCGACAATTGATAGATAGGTTTAGTCGAACAGTCTTATGGCGCCAATTCACAGATAACTGTCTCAGGTATAGACTAACAGTCTTTTGGGGCCAATTCACAGATAACAGTATCAGCTAAGGACTTAAAGATTTCCGGGGCCAATTAATAGATAATTATCTCAGGTATAGACTAATAGCCTTATGGAGCCAATTCATAGGTAACTGTGTCAGGTATAGACTAATAGCCTTATGGAGCCATTTCATAGGTAACTGTCTCAGGTATAGACTAACACCCTTATGGAGCCATATACTAATAACCTTATGGAGCCATTTCATAGGTAAATGTATCAGGTATAGAATAATAGCCTTATGGAGCCATTTCATAGATAACTGAGTCAGATATAGACTAATAGCCTTATGGAGCCATTTCATAGATAACTGTCTCAGGTATAGATTAATAGCCTTATGGAGCCATTTCATGGGTAACTGTCACAGGTAGAGACTAATAGCCTTATGGAGCCATTTCATAGATAACTGTGTCAGGTATAGACTAACACCTTTCTGGAGCCATTTCCTAGGTAACTGTGTGAGGTATAGACTAACACCCTTATGGAGCCATTTCATAGGTAACTGTGTGAGGTATAGACTAATAGCCTTATGGAGCCATTTCATAGGTAACTGTGTCAGGTATAGACTAATAGCCTTATGGAGCCATTTCATAGGTAACTGTGTCAGGTATAGACTAATAGCCTTATGGAGCCATTTCATAGGTAACTGTGTCAGGTATAGACTAATAGCCTTATGGAGCCATTTCATAGGTAACTGTGTGAGGTATAGACTAATAGCCTTATGGAGCCATTTCATAGGTAACTGTGTCAGGTATAGACTAACACCCTTCTGGAGCCATTTCCGAGGTAACTGTGTGAGGTATAGACTAATAGCCTTATGGAACCATTTCATACGTAACTGTGTCAAGTATAGACTAATCGCCTTATGGAGCCATTTCATAGGTAACTGTGTCAGGTATAGACTAATAGCCTTATGGAGCCATTTCGTAGGTAACTGTGTCAGGTATAGACTAATAGCCTTATGGAGCCATTTCATAGGTAACTGTGTGAGGTATAGACTAATAGCCTTATGGAGCCATTTCATAGGTAACTGTGTCAGGTATAGACTAATAGCCTTATGGAGCCATTTCATAGGTAACTGTGTCAGGTATAGACTAATAGCCTTATGGAGCCATATCATAGGTAACTGTCTTAGGAATAGACTAATAGCCTTATGAAGCCATTTCATAGGTAACTGTGTCAGGTATAGACTAATAGCCTTATGGAGCCAATTCATAGGTAACTGTGTCAGGTATAGACTAATAGCCTTATGGAGCCATTTCATAGGTAACTGTCTCAGGTATAGACTAACACCTTTATGGAGCCATTTCATAGGTAACTGTGTCAGGTATAGAATAATAGCCTTATGGAGCCAATTCATAGGTAATTGTCTCAGATATAGACTAATAGCCTTATGGAGCCATTTCATAGGTAACTGTCTCATGTATAGACTAATAGCCTTATGGAGCCATTTCATAGGTAACTGTGTCAGGTATAGACTAATAGCCTTATGGAGCCATTTCATAGGTAACTGTGTCAGGTATAGACTAATAGCCTTATGGAGCCATTTCATAGGTAACTGTCTCAGGTATAGACTAACACCCTTATGGAGCCATTTCATAGGTAACTGTCTCAGGTATAGACTAATAGCCTGATGAAGCCATTTCATAGGTAACTGTGTCAGGTATAGACTAATAGCCTTATGGAGCCATTTCATAGGTAACTGTGTCAGGTATAGACTAATAGCCTTATGAAGCCATTTCATAGGTAACTGTCTCAGGTATAGACTAATAGCCTTATGGAGCCATTTCATAGATAACTGTGTCAGGTATAGACTAATAGCCTTATGGAGCCATTTCATAGATAACTGTGTCAGGTATAGACTAATAGCCTTATGCAGCCATTTCATAGATAACTGTCTCATGTATAGATTAACAGTCTTATGGAGCCAATTCACAGATAACTGGCTCAGGTATTGACTAATAATTGTTTGGAGCCAATTCAGAGATAACAGTCCTAGGTATACACTAACAGTCCTCTGGAGCCATTTTATAAATAACTGTCGCAGGTATAGACAAACAGTCTGATGGAGCCAATTCACATATAACTGTCCCAGTTATATACTAATAGTCTTCTGGAACCAATTCACAGATAACTGGCTCAGTTATAGACTAACAGTCGAATGTAGTCATTTCATAGATAACTGTTGCAAGTATAAACCAACAGTATTATGGAGCCAATTCCTAGATAACTGTCTCCAGTATAAATTAACAGCTGTATAAAGCAAATTCACAGATTACTGTCTGAGGTTTTAACTAACAGTCTTCAGTAGCCAATACACAGGTTATTGTTTCAGGTTTGAACTAACAGTCGTATGGAGCCAGTAGATAGATAACTGTAGATAATTCATAGATAACTATTTCTGGTGTAGACTAACATTCTTATAGGGCAATAGACGAGCCTTTAAAGTATTTAATTTTACATGAAAGGCATATTTTGTGCAAAACATATCGATTGAATCTCCTCTTCAAGGGCTCTTGAAAAATTATATTTGCATTTATAAGTATACACTAACAGTCCTCTGGAGCCAATTCAGAGATAACTGTCCCAGGTATAGACTCAAAGTCTTATGGAGCAAGTTCACTGATAAATGGCTCAGGTATAGACTAACAGTCGAATGGAGCCAATTCATAGATAAATGTCTGAGGTATAGACTAACAGTCGAATGGAGCCAATTCATAGATAAATGTCTGAGGTATAGACTATCAGTCGAATGGAGCCAATTCATAGATAAATGTCTGAGGTATAGACTATCAGTCGAATGGCGCCAATTCATAGATAAATGTCTGAGGTATAGACTAGCAGTCGAATGGAGCCAATTCATAGATAAATGTCTGAGGTATAGACTAGCAATCTGATTGAGCCAATGCAATATTTCAAAGAAAAAGCCGGTCAGCGCAGTGGTTGGTGCACTCGCCTCTCACCCAGGAGATTAAGGTTCGAATCTTGGTCGGGCGCATGCAAGTTTGGTTTGTGGTCATCAACTCAGACAACAGGGTTTCCTCCGGATACTTCGGTTTCCCCTACATCACAAGACCACACTCTCGCGATACATCGTGGCAACCAGAATGATTAATATAAGTTGCAATAGATTATTTCACAAACGTTGCAAAATTAAATAAACTTAATCTACTGAAAATCAAGATATATCCACATTACAGCATTGGAAAATTACAGAGAAAAGTCGACTAACCTTATTAAGGCAAGTGTAAGAAGTGAAGGTCATCATGAAATCGTCAAGAGATACAACTTTATAAGATAATCACCGTCAAAGACATTTCAACTTTCGCTATGTATAAATCTTGAGGGTGAGGATGTTATATATATATATATATATATATATATATATATATATATATATATATATATATATATATATATATATATTTGTATCGTTCTGTATACAAATGTGTTGATGCATTTAATATTTAAACACTTAATTTAATTCATATAATTCATTTTGTACCGTAATCGAATGTTGACGCATGTCGTAAACCACATTGACAGACCCAGCAGTCAAACATTTACCTACTAAGCTGGATTTACATTTTTACTTAGTTTACTTTTTCTTTTAAAAGATAACACCAAGACGTCTGGTTTTTTTTATTGCAGTGGAACTGTATAGATCAAAGGAAATACTAGTACGTCTACTATTTACCTTTTAATGTTTGTCCATCTTAAATGATAGTGCAAGGCATCTGTGTATATCACAGAAACAAGACTATCAGTCCAATCTTGATATATGTCCATGTTTAAAGGCCCAATGATCAAATAAAAATGGACACGCGACAAAAATCATGCATCAACACACGGTTAAAATACAATTCAAATCTGATACACAATGATAAAAATTGGAACATATGGAATACCTTTTCCAGTAAATCATCACATGGTTCGTTACATACGTTCAAGTCGAATGGAGTGAGTGAGAAAGAAAACGTTGATCTTAAATTGTTGATCGATTTGCTTTTATCACAAAATGTTCACATTTATTTTATTTCTGCGAAACCTGACGGACATAAATAATAGTAATAATGAAGTGTTTGCTTGACTGACCTAAGCTGGACATCACTAGCATTTACCTAATGATCACCTTGATATGTTTTTCAAATTTATTCCTGATTTCGTTACATTTGAATACATAAATAACCGCTTCAAATAATCTGTTATTTTAAGGCCGTTGAAAGTAATTAACCTGTGCATATATATATATATATATATATATATATATATATATATATATATATATATATATATATATATATATATATATATATATATATATATATATATATATATATATATATATATATAAACGAACAGTCATAATACTTCTTGTGTACATGAGGTGTGTGCTTCTGGCAAATCTCTATATAAAAAACTGAATACCGATGACGCAAGAACTTGGTGCCATGACAATGTTTCACCTTTACTACATATGTCAATGAACGGACAAAAACATTCATAGTGTGGATATATTGTTTGCTTTTGACAAATCTTTAATTTATAATACAATTATGAAATCCAAATTACTCAAGTACTTCGGAATACATTGACAGTGTATCACCTATGCGACATATGTTAATGAACGGACTGAATCGATCATAGTGCGGATGATTTTGTGTTAAGGCAATCATCCTGAGCTCAGCATTTTGTATTCAGCATTTAAATATTAAGACTATTTAATTGTCTTAGAATAGCTAAAGAATGCCAACTTTTGTGAAAAAAAACAATAACAAAAACGTTGACTGTTTCATTATTTAGACGGATCATATGTTTGCCACTGTCTTCGGCGGCTGTGAAAGCTATTTAACCCGAAGACACGATTACGTTTAATTCGCTCACGGATACATGTTTAGATGTTCATTCATGGAAATGAAAGGGAAACGAATGATGCCAGTTGTAAAATGACGTCTAGTAGGTTGGGGCATAATTATTATCGCCAGGGCAAATTTGTTGAATGATTATTCGTCGTTTTAAACATTATAAATAAATTATTTAAAATCAGTCGTAAATCTTTATGATAATACAGATTTTTTTATTAGGTTCGTCTAATTATATATCAGTGAACTACAAATGAACCTACTGAACACTTCAAGGTCAAGCAAAGTCATGCAACGTCTTGGAATGTCAAGCAAAATCAGTTTAATCTTGAACTAAGTCCACTTATTATTACTAAGTAATGTTTAATGAATAGAACATGACTTTGTCGGAACCATCTTCATAATGCACTGAACATGGCCGATGAGGCGGCTAAAAATATACGTTCCGAGCTCGGACATTGATCTCCTGGATGTCCGGTTCCCGGCAAATTGTTGATGATTGTTGCAAAGTTTATCTACTTAAAGATGGCAAAAGGTGAAAGCAATCCAATCTCACCCAAAAAATAAAAAGCCGGTCATACAACAATTAAGCAGCCGAATTAATAACATTTATACATGAAAACCTACAAAAACAACCTCAGTTTAAAAGACATAGAACACAAAAAAATCACAAACAATAAACACGGAAAAACAGCACAAAACTCCACTAACAACACAACGCATATGTAACATATGAAACACCTAGGTGTGTCTATCAAGGATTATAAGGAACCGCCTTGGAACGGTCAAGAAAATAAATTTACTGGGGGTTTAAGCAAGTTTGCGTGCACAACCTCACTATTATTTGAACTATCCTGAATAAAGTAAGAAGTTCGTCTGTGAAAAACATTACTTCGTCGAAGAAGTTTTTTACTCGTGTTAAATTCTACTGTCATCTGTAATATTCTGTATAGATTAACTAGCTACCTTCACTTACTGTACTTTATTTCATATTTTACACCATAATTACTATCAATCATTAATTTGTCAAACGAAAGTAATATAAGAATTTATAAAACCAAGTAAAAAATAACTGACTTTGCTTAACTTTACTTTACTTTGCCCCACTTTGCTTGACTTAGTATTGTTAGGTGACACCCGGTTGAACTTGTGAACTAATAATTTAATGTTTTATTCACTTTTTAAAACTTAAATCCGCTTTAAACACCTCTTTCCTGAGTACAATATACAATATATTTCCTGACAAATTTCCGATTCGAGACACTTTTGCATCAGGTTCAACCCCTTTCAAAGGCACAAACACTATCAAATAATCATGATTATTCATGATCTGTTAACAGACGACCTAGAGGTAATGCATCACTGAAATATTACGTAAATGTAGCTATGTTGTGCTACATAAACATTTTTACTATTATTTGCTGCTGAAGAGTAGATAGGTCGTAAATTTTAAATAGTTTTAAAACTACAGATTGAGCTGGCAACGTTGTTTTCTCATTTAGATGAAAACACACTAATTGACTTTGGATTTTAGGCCTACTTATGAATGGAATTATTTTTTCCGATGAAATGCATTGTTAGTTTAATGTCATTTATTTAATTTTTTAAAATACAAACAATTAGATACGACGATATTATAGATGTATATTTTTCTTCCGTCGTAAAATAGGTTTGACTTATCGGAAAGTCATTTCTTAATTTCTTCTTCATCCAGTTATCTTTCATTTCTTTCAATCCTTTTATTAACAGGTCCCCAATACATTTCTTTTAAAAAGAGTTATGTTATTTTTTCAAATAGAGAAGACAAATGACATTCCACCATCTTGAAAAGGAAAATACGGCATTGAATGATGCATTCAAGAACTGTAATTAGGGAATTAACTTACAGTTAAGCATTTCATCTGGGTTCATCTAACTCTTAAATTAACGACAGAGTTGAATAGCTCCAAGGAACTCACATTTAACGAAGCGTTAGGTTATATCCCGTTAGGGATTTTAACTGTTAAGGTAACGACGCGTTATTTCTGATAAAGGATTTACGCAAGTAATTCCAAGTCGTAATTGCAAGGTATGTGGTGTGTAAAATGGCCCTGGATTAATGATAGGAGAAAAAACGCCTGTGTATCGCCAATTGATCGATTAATGTCTCAGATATAGTCTAACTGTCTTGTGAGGCTTACCACTGTCATATACGAGATATTAAAGTATGAAATCTAACAGTAAAGTAATATTTTGCGCAAAACAAAGCAAATCGAGTACATGTTCATCTTCTTATTGAAGGTCTTGAAAAAATATATTTTGCATTTCTAGAGTAATTCAATCAACCCTTGAAGGGAGCACTTTCTAAGAACTGAACGTAGCATTATTTTTTTATTTTTTTTTAAATGAGATGGGATATGACCAATATCGACTGTGGAGAGACAACCTAAGCAAAGAGAGCAGGATCTATGTTTATACATTGAAATAGTTATGACAGGTGGCCTGTCCCAAATATATGCAACGTTGTTATCATTAATAAATCATTAAACATATTTATGAATTTAATCTTAAGTTAAGGCTAAACACAGCCAAATGACAGACGCAACCACACATTACAAACATGACAACAATCTAAGATCATGAAGAAGGAACGATAAACAATTCATCGAAAACATTTCATTTCCGTACGAAAATTTGCATTAGATGGCTTTTAATGCTCATTAAGCTTAGGATTATACGACAACTGGGGCTAATATAGTTCTTGAAAAAGCCGGAAACTATTTTCCTCGAAATGACATATTAATGAATGTACATTGTTTTTTTTGTAGAATATAGTGGATGCTTTTAGGACATTTTGTTTAGTCTGTTTCTTAGAAGATGTAAACATTTTTTGTATCGTTCCTTATACAAATATGTTTGTACATTCAACACTTAAACACTTATTTTTTCCATTAAATCAACATTAAATCATTGTATTCCGTAAAAGTGTCTGTAAGGTAGGTAATCGTTATCCAATGTAGGCACATATGGTAAACCACAGTGACAGACCCAGCTGTCGAACATTTGCCTACCAAACTTATGCGAATGTTTCGTAACGACAAGAAGTGGTGGCTTAGAAACATATTTAAAGGCAACGACCTTCTATAAGTTTCTTAGGGATTTCATTGACCAAAGGGACAAGCTCACGTCTTCTATTTTCCCGATAAATGTCCTTTGTAAATGGTGATATGAAAAACCCATTGGCAGATCCATGGGGACACTCTTCATCTAGCGCCTTAATTTCGTCCAAATATTTAATTTAATATAAGAGAACAAAGAAAAATACGCCAAAAAATGCACCATTTCGGGCAAAAAAATGATAACTTTTCCTTGGAGGAGTACCCCATACCCTCAATCCAACACTTCCATCCAATGAAATTAAGTTCTGTTGGAGGGGCGCAAGTGAAAAGGTTACGCCCCTAAGCTACATCCGCTATAACCATTTATTTACCTTCGAATACATGTCAATTGTAACAGCGCCGCAATGGGACTCAAAATATATCAAAGAAGTGCCAAGACGTCTACTATTTACCTTTGAGTATATTCCTTGTTTTATGGCGCGCGCCATCCTCAAATCATCAAAGTTTACTTTTTGTTAAAATAGAGGAGAACAATGTGTATTTCGGACTAGAAATTGATAACATTATCACAGAGAATAACACCAGAACACACCTGCCAACACGTAAACCAAATAAGTTAAGATTGCCATCCTTGGCTATATATATTATATTGAAACCCCAAGACGTAATTATAAACTCAAAGTTTTTTGCCCTTGTTTAATGGGACAAGGGAACGGTAAAGATCACATGGAAAAGATATGACATCTACCATTCACCTTCAAATATATGTTACTGTTTAATGATAGTGCAAGGGATATGTGTATTTCACAGAAGCAAGCTTAGACGTATAATATTGAACTTCACAAAGACATGCTCAGGAAGAGAATGATACCTGAGGCAATGTTCTTAAAGGATCACGGGAGCCTTATAGATCATAAGGACAAACTTATGTTTACCTATGGCGCTATGTCATTTGTCAAAGGCGCACTGAAGCTTTATTGACGATAGGGGCAAGGCCAGAAGTCCAATACGGATATACCACTGTTCATTGGCGCAATGATCAAATCACAATGGAGACACTTACACATCAAGGCACTGGGAATATATACTATTCAAATCTGATACACAATGATAGAAATGAGAACATATGAGAACATGATTTTCAAAAACATCATCATATGGTGTGTTACATACGTTCATCTGATTGGTTATAACAATTTTGATTACAGTAATGAAAAAAACAACATTGATCTTGAATTATTGATCAATTGTTTTAATCACCTAATTATCCCGAGTAATTTATTTCTGCGGAGCCTGAGTGACGTAATTAATAGTGGTAATTAAGTGTAAGATATTTGATTGGCAATAGCTGGACATCACTAGCATTTACCTTTTTATCACCTTGATATGTTTTCACACTTTTGGTGGTTTCCTCTTTGAATCAAATACATAAAGAACCTCTTGAAATAATTCGCTACTTTGTGGTCGTTGACAGTGTTCAACAAAAAAGTACAAATAAACACATGTAAACGAACTGTCATACTATTTCCTAGTGTGCATGAGGTGTCTGTTTCTGACAAATCTATATCAAACTTGGAATACCGATGACGCAAGAACTTGTTGTCATGACAATGTTTCACCTATGCGGCATATGTCAATGAACGGACAGAAACGTTCATAGTGCGGATGTAGTTTGTTATAAGGTAATTATAATGAGCTCGCAAACATTACTTTGGCTCTGCTTTTTGATCTGTAATCAGTATCTAAATATTGAGACTGTTTATTTGTCTTAGAATATCTAAAGCATGCGTACTTTGATGAAACATACGGCAACAAGAAGGTTGACTGTTTAATTATTTAGATGGATCACTTGCTTGTCGCTGTCTTCGGCGGCCATGAATGCACTTAAACCTGACGAGACTTTAACGTTCAATTAGTTTACTAAGATTAGTAAAGATGCTTGTTGATGGAATTGAAAAATAAAAATTGTAAAATGACGCCTAAATTATAAGATTAAAACATATTCTCACCAGGGCATATTTGTTGTAATAAAACATTCTTAGTCGAGTTAAAACAATATTAATAAATGAATAAAAATCAGTCATGAATCTTCATGTTAATACACAACTTTTCATTAAGTTGTATTAATAATATGCTTTCCATTGATATTTAAAGATATATCAGTGAAATAAAAATGGTCCGACTGAAGAAGACAAGTAAAATAAATTTAATTTAAACAATGTCTTATTGTGATAACTGATTAGTTATATTTAATAAATTAGAATATCTATATTTAGAGTCAAGCTGGAAAAAAAAAATAATCCTACTCTCAGATGTCACGCAAGGTTAAGAAATTTCTATCTGATCAGGTTCCAAATTTCAAAGGCAAGAAAAGAAAAGAAAAGGCAGTATACCCTTTAGCAACTTCAGCTTAAAAAAACTTGATTATAGCTATTTCATATAGATAAATATTTTTGAATGTTTAAATGGGCCTAAATTGTTTTGTATTTTGTTTACGGAAGAAACGACATTGCAGGTAAACGTCTATTGTATTATTATTATGCATTTATGTTTGGTTAGCAAAATCACCAAAATCCGTACACAGTCATATGCTGAAAAGCTGTAATGAGCTGAAAAAAAACAACAGTTATTTCTCTAAGGTGTTGAATAGTTTACAGATCTACTTTATACGTGTTATTCCTGGAAATATTCGATTTTTGAGTTCATTATTTCAGCCATAGTTGCGATATTCCAAAACTGTTCTATTTATAAAAGCATAAAAATAGATTATAAATAAATTGATTTGGCTAAATATCACAATGGGTCTACTGGCGTACATGGTCAGCTATATGTGGAATGGGCGAGAGAGTCTCCGCGACGATGTAACTTATCATTCATATTTCATTTGGAAATTTTTTATGTTCACACCTGCCCAAGTAGACATCGCTGAAGGAACGACTTCTGGAAGGCCATAGAGCGAATACTTCAGCAACATCTTCAAAATACACTGAATGTTGCCGCGGAGACTGCTGATAGTATACGTTCCGAGCGCATCTTTAGGTCTCCTGGATATCCGGTGCCCGGCAAAGTAAGGGCACTTGTGGCAATGCTTACCTACTTCATGAAATTCGTGCAAAAATAATTGACGAAAAACCGCGTTCATTATGTACTAGTAGTACCCGCCGGAAATGTGGTCAAGGGGAAGTAATATGTACCCAGAATGAAGATGGCCATGGAACAGTGACACCGCGTGATATAAGACAATGACAAAACATGAAAGCACTCAAACTTGAAAAAAAAACGAAATGTGGTCATACTACATCATAGCAGCCGAATTGATGAAAGTTTTTAAGTTGATTAGCGAAATATGCCCTCCTTCGTCGCAGAAGTTATTAACTCGCGTTAAAATCTACTGCCATCGGAAATTTTCTGTAAAGATTTACTTGCTACCGTACATAACAGTAACTTCACATTTTTTGCGCTGTAATTTCTATCAATAATACATTTGTCCAACAAAAGTTAGATAAACATGTATTTATAAAAACAAATAAAAATAACTGACTGCTAGACTTTGCCTGACTTTGCTTAATTTTGCTTCACGTTGATTTACCTTGGTTTACGTTTTAGCGTTTAGTGGTACGCGTTTGAACTTGTGAAATAATAATTTAACGTTTTTATGATTTTAAAAACTAAATTCCGCTTTTAATACCTCTGTCCGGGGTTATGAGAAGTTTTAGTTATTCACAAACGTCAGTTGTGTGCGTCATAAATGGAGCTATGCCGAATTAAAGTGCAACATATATCCTGACAAATTTCAGATTCGAGACACCTTAGCATCAGGTTCGACCCCTCAAAGGCTCAAACACTATCAGATACTCATGAATTATTCATGATATTTTAACAGACAACATAGAGATAATGCATCACTGACATAGTACGTAAATGTAGTTATATTGAGATTCAGAGGCATTTAAAATGTTCTTTGCGGCTGAAACATTCAGGGTTCGTAAATTGTACATGGTTTTAAAATTGCATACTTTGCTTGCCATGTTTTTCTCGTTTAGATGAAAATACATTTAATGACTTTGGACTGTTCGGCCTACTAATAATTGGATTTACTATTTTATGTGAAATGTATTGTTAGTTTAATGTCTGTATATATTGATTTCTAAAACACAGACGAAAAGCTACGTCGATTTTAATTGATTTATATTTTTCATCATCCGTAAAATGTTTTTTAACAATTTCCCTTCTTTTTCTTCCTTCGGTAATTCATTTTTCTTCAATCTTTACATATTCCCAAAATCATTTCTGTTAAAAAGAATCACGTTTTTTTCCAGTTTCAGAAGATAAAGAAGATAAATGGCATTTCACCACCTCGAAAAGAATTTTTTTGAATTGAATGATGCATTCTGGAACAACTTTATTTCGAGAATTAACGTACAGTTAAGCATTAAAGCTGACCATAATTAACCACATCTTTAAATAGCTTTGAGCAACTCATATTTAACGAAGCATTAGTATACGCCCCGTTAGGGATTCCTCGAATTGTTAAGGTTACGAAACGTTATATTCAACAGAGGATATAAGCAAATTACTCCAGGTCGTATTACAAGATATGTAGTGTGTGAAATGGAGCTGGATTAATGATCTGGAAAAAAACCCTCCGCGAATCGCCAATTCATCGATAACTGTCTCAGGTATAGTTTTACAGTCTTATGGAGCCGGATCGTAGAAAACGGTCTTAGGAATAGACTAACAGTTTTCTAGAGTCTATTCATAGATAACTGTCTCAGGTAGAGACTAACAGTCTTAAGGAGCCAATTCATAGATAACTGTCACTGTTATAGACTAACAGTCTCATGGAGCCAATTTATAGATAACTGTCTCAGGCATAGGCTAGCAGTTTTATAGAGCCAATTCATTAATAACTGTCTCAGTTATATACTAGCAGTCTTATAGAGCAATTTCATTAATAACTGTCTCCGGTATAGACTAGCAGTCTTTTAAAGCCAATAAATTAACAACTGTCTCAGGTAAAGGCTAGCAGTTTACTACAGCCAATACATTTATAACTGTATCAAGTATAGACTAACAGTCTTATGGAGCCAATTTATTAGTGACTGTCTCGGGTTAAGACATACAGTCTTATGGAGCCAATTCATAGATAACTGTCTCAGGTATAGACTATCAGTCTTATGGAGCTAATTTAGAGATAACTGTCGCAGGTTTAGACCAACAGCCTCATGGAGTCAATTCATAGATAAATGTTTCCGGTATAGACAAACAGTCTTATGACTTACAGCCTAATGGAGCCAATTTATTGATAACGGTCTCAGGTATAGACTAACAGCCTTATGGAGCCAATTTATAGATAACGGTCTCAGGTATAGACTAACAGCCTTATGGAGCCAATTTATAGATAACTGTCTTAGGTATAGACTAACAGCCTAATTGAGTCAATTCATTGATAACTGTCTTAGGTATAGACTAACAGTTTTATGGAGCCAATTCATAGATAACTGTATTAGGCATAGACTAACAGTCGTATGGAGCCACTTAAGCCATTTAAGACCTTTCAACTATCGCCATGTAAAATTCCTTGGTGTAAAGAAAGATGTTTTATAAATTTTATACAAGAATATTTGCATTAGATGGCTTTCAATGCGCATTAAGCTTAATAGGATTATGCGACAACTCAGACTACACTCATTGAGGGGAAACATATTGATGAATGTGCATTGTTTTTAATAAATATGTGGTATGTTTTAAGGATATTTTGTCTGGTGTATTTAGAAAATATGAAAAAAAATATTATGAATCGTTCTAAATACAGAAATATTTGTACATTCAACATTCCAACACTTATTTTACTTCCACTAAATCAAATTAAATGCATTTTAAACCGTGACAGTAATTGTAGGAATGTAGACACGTACTGTAAACCATAGTGACAGACGAAGCAGTCAAACATTTACCATCTTCGTGTACTAAATACTCGATATATGTCTTTTTTCAATGATTCAAAGAAAAACTCACTAACGAATTAAGGGCACACGGCGCCCCCCCCCCCCCCCCCAGCACACACAAACACTTTAAATCGTCAAAGATCACTTTTTATTTTAATATAGAAAAACAAAAAGTAACAAAATTCGCCAAAAATGCACCATTTCGGGCTAGATTAAACCCACATGCCAGCACTTTAAAACCAAATACATTAAGGTTCTGGGGGATGGCCGCAAGTCAACAGGTTACGCCCCTAAGTTACGCCCCTTTTATCACATGGGCACGCCAAGACGTCTACTTTGTACCCTCTAGAATAGGTCCTTATTGTATGGTGCAAGGGAGCTGTATATATCACGGGGAACTTCTTCAATTTACCTTCGAGTTTATATCATTGTTTAATGGCGTAAACGAGCTCTAAAGAATTCAGAGGAAAAGCCAATGCTTCTACTATTTTACTTTAAGTATATTTCCTTGTTAAATGGTGCAAAGGAAGCGGCGCGCGCCGCCCTAAAATCGCCAAAGTTTACTTTTTTATTTACAAAAAAACAGAACAATATGTATTTCGGACTAGAAATTGATAACATTTTCTTGGGTGAGTATCCCCGAATACACCTGCCAACACGTTACATCAATTAAATTGAGGTTCTGAGGGAGGGAGCGCAAAAAAAAGTCACGCTCATAAGTTACACACACTCCACCGTCAAATCCTTGATCCATCCATGGCTATCATGTGGTTTGTTACATGCGTTCATTTAATTACTTACAACAATTTCGAATTGCGTGAGGAAGAAAACGTTGATCTTAAATTGTTGATCGATTTGCTTTTTTCACAAATCGTTCACGTATAGTTTATTTCTGGAAAAACCGATGGACTAAATATAGTACTAATTAAGTGTGAGTTGTTTGACTGGCATGAACTAGACATCACTAATTATCTATAAATGACTACACGATCGGAAGAAACAGGCACGTTTTAAAGCTTCTGCTCAATAATTGCCACATGCAATTTTCTAATACAGTAATTTTCTTTTCAGAAAGTTACTTACCGCTGTAATGCTTTTATGTGAAAACATAATTGACAATTGACAGTTTCAAGTTTCTTGTATGAACTCTTCATCTTTCCTTTTAGTATGTCTGTACTATCATATTATTTTAGATTGGCTTTCAATGGCACAATGTTATTGTGTAGCAATGAACTAGTTAAGAACCTTACTGAACTCTAGATGATCTTTTCCAAACATGTATTGATACATGACATTATTTTTATGCATGTGCTGTCTGTCGTTGATGTTTGTTTGTTATGTTTTTGAATACTAGGTGTTTTACCCTGATGTTAACAGCGGGCTTATGACATAAACTCATTTTCGGTTGTCAAAATGCTTGACTAACTTATAGAGGCGTATAAAAACCGTCAACTACTTAAACGGTATTAAAACAGCAGAGAAATCAGCAAATGTTGTTTCATTCGGAGAGAACTGAACATTCACCTGGAACATTCACTCCAGACGCAATAGTTTGCCAGTTGTTCTTGCGATCCAGGTAAGAATTGTTTTTTTGTAATCAATACTAATTTAAACATTAATATCAATAGGTATCATCCATTTGTAATATCAGGCCCACCGGCCAAAAAAAAAATGTATTTATACATATACTACAAATCAAATCGATTTATTTTTCAAACACAGATTTATTAACAAACAAATGCTGCTTTGGTACTGCTATATGCAGTAATTAGCATTTGATTAATGCGGGCACTTGCCGTTCTATTCCAGTGATTTTTAAAATATTTTCCCAAAGTACATTGTACAATGGGGAATTTACAAGAAATGAATTCCACATTTGACGTCAACATTTCTGGCTACGCGGTATTTACAAAACCGGTATTTTCGGTCAATGTTATTATGCCTAGGCCTAAAAAATAAATTGTTTAGATAGGGCCCCCCCCCCAAAAAAAAAAGGTAGGGTAGGTAGGGATTATTTTTTTAGGTTTTAAGTTTGGTATAGGTTTATTTGCTTCGTTTTTGTCATTTTTCAACAGTATTTCTGTTTTATTAGATACTGCTGGGGCTTAACATTCGGTTACTATGATTTTCCGGATAAACAAATCCTTAGATTGATTGACCGTCGCTCTCCCAGCTGAGCTAGCCGAGTTTCATTGTCATTCGTTACACACATTCCGAAAGCAAAACATATTGATAATTAAATGTGACAATATTGACCTGCTTCAGCAGCTCAAAAACATTACTATTTCATTCTCCAAGAAGTTAAGTTAGGAATATTTTATAAACTGTACACATGGCAACAGTCCCAGGTTTCAGTTCCACTTAAAAATAAAGTCAAATTTTGTCAGGCACAAGCCTGTGTCGGAACTCTCAGAATTTTATATTTCCTTTCTATAGTAACAGTATGTTTGCCCTGCTGCTATTTTTTAAACTATTTTTATGATTGCATCATTAGATAAAAACGGATTTTTTTTTATATTAATAAAAAAGTACTCTAAACGCACATTTCCATGATAGTATTATCACCATTGATGATTATGATTGAAATTTCCACTTATTTTTTTTTTACAAATGTGGGAGTATTTTCCAATAATTATTGTTGGGCTGATTTTCCAATTGGAAAAAGCCATTTTCCAATGGGAAGGCCATTTTCCAATGGGAGTCGCATTGGAAAAGTTTACTTTAAATACAAAAAAAAAACATATTTCTAAATAAAATATAAGGAATAAAAAATATCTCTTCTTAGTATTTTTGAACCCATTTCAAAAATCCAAAAATAATAAACATTGGTCAAAAAATTAAAAAAAATAAGTTTGCAAAAATTCCGGATTAATTTTTGCAAACTTAATCCGGATGCTGTTATAAGTGAAAAGGGTCATGCCTTGTCCTACAGTGTTGGGTGAGGTATATGAAAATTAGACGGCATTCAATCTTATGTTTGGGAAAACCAGAGACATTTTGTTCCATTGTATATATCTTACTCTGAACAACGAAAAAGCGGAGAACTTCCAGATGAACTGTACGACAGAAATGTCGTACAGCTGTTCATCATTCAAACGGGTCCATGGTCGAATGTTGACATATTCCGGGGTGTTACGGCGACCACACGCCGTTTTTTCGATGTTTATGACGGCGGCATTGGTCGCCATGTTTTTGTTGAGTTGCGATTCGCGCAATTTATTTTTTTCTGCTGTAGCGATTCGCACAATTCATTTTTTTTTTGCGACGCGTCGAGCAAATCGCCCGTACAGAACCGAACCATGCACAAAATGGCGATTTTTTTTGCACGTTATTTTCCAGGTAAGGTCGGGTGACCCGAACCACAAAATTTATTTTTTAGGCCCTACCAGTGTATATCATAATGAAATGATCTGCAGAGAAGCAGGATTCGTTTTGAGGCAGTTTTGCATGATACTATTTGTATTACGTAATAGGCATTTGTCGGATTTAAGTGACGTTTGAAATAATTATTCACGATGCGACAGAACCAGGTTTTCACTATGACTCAGTAGAAAACGCGTTAATATTCTAAATGTTTACAGGTTTAGTCACAAATAAATATATTGAGTTGCAACACTTTTTGCTGTCTATTATTTTAGTAACAGTGACAGTGACCTAGAGGCCCTGAATGCAACCTAATTTAAGGTATTCATGAACTCTTCCTATGTATCTAGTTTGATTATGTATTTGTAGTGAGAGTTTTTAGTAACAATGTCAACCTTAATAAAGGTGGGAAAACCTTTTCTTAGTCAAGGAACCGTAGTTCAGAAAGCAAACATCTACTCGATTTTAGGTATTGCAAAGAGTAAACGACCTAATCCAAATCGCGATTGTTTAAACCAAAAAGCAACAATCATCTCTTAGTAGAGGTTCTATGATGTATAAAATTAAAACAGCAGGAACATGACATGTAGTATAATCAAACTAATGCACAGTAGACAAACATTAACAAAGTAAACCCTTAAGAGACGCACACGGAAATAGCCATTACGACACAGAAATGGGGTCACAAAGGTTAAAACACCACATGCATACGTAAAAACACCGCTGTTTAAACCACACATGCATCAAAACACCTCAACGGATAAAAGATAGGACGAATGCCTTAGAACATGCTATACCTTGTTTCCTTTTTAATGAAGCTATTTCGGATTTTTTTCTATATAACACCACTGTAATATAGTTTTCAGCATGTTTACAAACAATTGAATTGAACATATTTTTTGCTTAATTGGTAATGATCATACGTTTTTTTATAATATTGTATTTCATGATAAAACTTATCTGAATAGGTAGCTCATTTTCCGTTAAATTATAAAAGAAAACTTAATTAATCCTCTAGAGTTCATGAAATACATTATTCTCGTAACTGAATTGATTCGATAATGACTCAATGAACATATGACAAATTGATGTTGAAATTTAAATTGGTGTGTTTGCATTGTGATTCATATCAAAACTCATATTAAATTCATTTTACTTATAATCGGAATTCGAACAATCGGACATTCCGGGTTCTAACTCGAGGTACAACAGTTTATAATTCTTTAGGTCCAGTTGCTACGAAACAAATACAACCTTCAGTAAAATATGATCCACACCTTTAAGGGACCTATTTTTCATGCCTGCATATTTGTATAACAGCAGACTCTCGGTGCAAGACAGAGTGAAATAATGTTTGTGTAGGGTATTTACTCTGAGCTGAAATTTATGTGCTTAATAGTAGTCAGCTTTGAACAATAAAAAATGATACTGAAACAAATGAACGTTAATGATGAATGAAATGTTTTTGCTATTAAAATAAATACTATGTTGCACAATAAGTGTATTGTTCCTAGTCTTATTTAAATGATTTATTTCATATATGAATGTTTATCTTGTAAAACGCGCTAGTGCATTAAATTAAAAATGATAAGAACATAATTTGCCACGATTTGTAATATAATATCTATTCGGCGAGTTTAGAAAATAAACTAGTAAGCGAGCCAATGGCGAGCTTACTAAGATTTTTTCTCGGCAAGTTGAATATATATGTGCAGTTTAACCCTTAGGCTGCTGATGGCAATTTTAAAGGCTTTGCAAACAGCTTGGAACCAGACCAGACACCGAGTAAGGTGCCTGGTCAGGTTCCAAGCTGTTTGCCACTCAGTCAATATATCCCCAAAGTTTTAAGTAAATTGAAAGAAATTTAGAATAAACCAGATGACATTTTTGAGCAGACGACAATTTACCCAGCATGCAAAGGGATAAGATGGCGAAGGTTTAAATATATACTTTTTCCGGTAAAAAGGAGCAGACAATACCTACCTTTTTATACGAGATGCTTATGAGTAAAAGTAGATCGTCATGGTCACGGGCATTTTGACATTCTAAAAGATGTGTCCAAAAGCTAAGTGTTTATTCCAAGTCTTACATCAGAAGTGTCGGCTTATTTGACAGCCATTTTCGACATCATCGGAAAATAAGGTTTTCCAGTGCCATTTAGTCATATCAGTGACCCGAAATATTACACCATATATAACTAGACGATAATTCAGCCGCCATAAAGTACTCGACACAACCTCAAATGGCGTCAATAGTCTTATTGCAGTACTGATATTACAGAAATGTGCAATCGTATAATATCCAGATCAATGGCAGGCAGAATATCTGGCGATAAACATAAATGAATACACTCATGATAAAATGATAACATTGCTTTAACTTAAGATACTTGCCCTAGGATACTCACATGCCACTTCAATTCTCATTTGCTGCGAGACATAAACAAAGGAAGTGTGTTGCTCAATCCAAACAAGGTGCATTTAAAACATTTGAGACTAAGTTGGTTTGATGTGAAATGAATTAAACAATAAATATAATTATAAATCATCAAAATGTAGGGTAGACACTCAACTAGTATTCGCGCAATGACAATAAAAACTGTGTACCACGCATTTACAGAAATTAAAGATATGTTTGTTTTATTATTAGGTTTCCTCAACTTAATGCATACTTTGATAAGATTTACCGCTTTTTTATTCAGGATTGTTGCGATAAGAGTGACTGGTTTAAACCTCCAGTAAGTTTACATTTTTTCTGACCGTTCCAAGGCGGTACCTAACAATCCTGGATAAACATACCTAGTGTTTTATATAGTATCTTTGCACTGTGCTGTTTGCGTTGTTTTGTGCTGTTCTTCCATGTTTCTTGTTTTTGTGTTGTTATTTTTTGTGTTCTATGTCTTTGGCGTTTACCCAATGCCATTAAACCGGGAATATGTTTAAACATTTTTGCTACGGAAAAGTGATTTCCCGTTGTTCTCACGTATTGTTCTATCCATTGTCTACAATAAAGTTAATCACGTGACTTTGCTTGTTTCGCGTGTTACACTACAAAAAGTTATGTGCAAATATCACGCTATGTAATATTACTTTTACTTAGATAGAAAACAAGAAACGCCGCAATGCGACGAAACCAGGTTTAAAATGATTGACAGAAGAACTTCAGTCTGTTTTTTTTTTAGTAACAGTGACCTTGACCCTAG
Source organism: Mya arenaria (assembly GCF_026914265.1). Classification (NCBI taxonomy): domain Eukaryota; kingdom Metazoa; phylum Mollusca; class Bivalvia; order Myida; family Myidae; genus Mya; species Mya arenaria. Next base: position 2,020,766 of record NC_069131.1, on the reverse strand, counting down.
GGATCCCAAATGCAATCCATTGCAAGGTATCCATAAACTCTTCCTTTATACCAAGTTGTGTCAGGATATGTCAACCATAACTTAAGTTATTCAGTTTCAACCATTTTTCTATTTTTAGTAAGAGTGACCTTGACCTTGAATCTAGGGACCCCAAACATAATCACATGAAAGGTATCCATAAACCCTTCCTTTATACCTGGTTTGGTCAAAATATGTAGACCCTGACTAAAATTGTTCAGTTTCAACTGTTTTTCTATTTTTTAGTAACAGTGACCTTGACCTTGAATCTAGGGACCCTTTAAACACAATCCAATGAAAGTATCCATAAACTCTTCCTATAGACCAAGTTTTGTCAAGATATGTCAACCCTAACTAAAGATATTCAATTTGAACCATTTTTCTATTTTTAGTAACAGTGACCTTGATCCTAGGGACCCCAAATGCAATCCCATGAAAGGTATCCATAAACCCTTCCTTTATACCTGGTTTGGTCAAGATATGTAGACCCTGACTAAAATTATTCAGTTTCAACTGTTTTTCTATTTTTAGTAACAGTGACCTTGACCTTGAATCTAGGGACCCCAAAACACAATCCAATGAAAGTATCCATTAACTCTTCCTATAGACCAAGTTTGGTCAAGATATGTCAACCCTAACTAAAGATATTCAGTTTGAACCATTTTTCTATTTTTAGTAACAGTGGCCTTGACCCTAGGGACCCCAAATGCAATCCCATGAAAGGTATCCATAAACTCTTCCTAAAGACCAAGTTTGGTCAAGATATCTCAACCCTTACTGAAGTTATTCAGTTTCAACTGTTTTTCTATTTTAAGTAGCAGTGACCTTGATCTTTACCCTAGGGACCCAAAACACAATCCCATGAAAGGTATCTTTGAACACTTCCTGTACACCAAGTTTAGTCAAGATATGTCATCCCTAACTAAAGTTATTTAGTTTGAACCATTGTTTCAATATTTTGTAACAGTGACCTTGAACTTGAACCTAGGGAACCCAAAAGCAATCCCATGAAAGGTACCCATTAACTCTTTCTATAGACCAAGTTTGATAAAGATTTGTCAACCCTTACTTAAGTTATCAGTTTCAACTGTTTTTTTCTATATTTAGTAACAGTCACCTTGACCTTGAACCTAGGGACACCAAACGCAATCCCATGAACGGTCTCTATTGACTTAACCTATTGACCAAGTTTAGTCAAGATATGTCATCCCTAACTAACGATATTCAGTTTCAACCGTTTTTCTGTTTTTAGTAACAGAGACCTTGACCTTGAACCTAGGGACCCCAAACGCAATCCTATGAAAGTTACCCATAAACTCTGTCTATAGACCAAGTTTGGTCAAGTTATGTCAACCCTTACTAAAGTTATTCAGTTTCAACTGTTTTTCTATTTTTAGTAACAGTCACCTTGACCTTAAATCTAGGGACCCTATACGCAATCCCATGAAAGGTCCCAAAAATTTATTCCTATTGACCAAGTTTAGTCAAGATATGTCATTCATAAATAAAGTTATTCAGTTTCAACCGCTTTTATATTTTTAGTAACAGTGACCTTGACCTTGACCCTAGGGACCCCAAACGCACTCCGATGAAAGGTATCCATTAATTCTTCCTATTGACTAAGATTGGTCAAGATATGTCAACCCTAACAAAAGTTATTCAGTTTCAACCGTTTTTCTATTTTTAGTAACAATGACCTTGACCTTAACCCTAGGGACCCCAAACGCAATTACTTGAAAGCACTCCATTAACTCTTCCTATTGACCAAGTTTAATCAAGATATGTCATCCCTAACTGAAGTAATTTAGTTTCAACCGTTTTTCTATTTTTAGTAACAGTGACCTTGACCTTTACCCTAGGGACCCCAAACGCAATCCCATGAAAGGTACCCATTAACTCTTTCTATAGACCAAGATTGGTCAAGATATTACAACCCTTACGAAAGTTATTCAGTTTCATAGGTGAGTTTGACGCCGCCCGGCCGCCCGCCCGCCCGCCCGGCCGCCCGAACAACGACTTTCGCCATTCTAATAACCACTATGTGAAAACCTGGTTAAAAACGGTTGTTACTGAATTTATTTATATATGGGTTAATATATTGCGACCGAATAGGGTTTAAAGGAAAAGTTGATGAAACCTTCATGGGATTGCATTTTGGGTCCCTAAGTTCAAGATCAATGTAACTGTTTCTACAAAATAAGAAAAACGGTGGAAAATAAATATCTTTAGGATGGGTTGACAAAATTTGAATAACCATGGTACACAGAAAGTGTTTGTTGAGACCTTTAATTGGATTGCGTGTTAGGCCCCATGTGTCAAGGTCAGGATCACTGTTATTAAAAAAGGTTTGAAACTTCATATCTTTAGTTTCTGATGACATATCGCGACCTAACTATTTACATAGGAAGAGTTTATGAATACCTTAACTTGACAGTGATTAAGAACTCCTAGTTCAGGGTCACTATCTCTTTACTGAAAACGACAGGAAATTTCTTAATATATTCAGTCGTTACTAAACGTTTAAACGTTTTGTTAAAATATAAAATTAACGTGTTTTCTACTGAGTCATAGTTACCTGTCAATTATTGAAAACCTGATTCCGTCGCATTGTGTTATTTTTTGTTAATTATAAAATGATGTGATTTTTTCAAGTGCCACTTAAATCCGACACATTTCTAAAACGTAATACAAACATTTTACATGTAACACCAGCTTAAAAAGAATCATGCTTCTCTGCAGAGACTCCGGAGTATATGTTCCTTCATGTTCATGATTAGTTTCAAGTCTGTTGTCCGCTTGAATCTTGACATGCCGTGAGCATTCAAAGTATTAGTATTTTAAAAAAAAGTGTTATAATAAGATGAACTGAAGTAAAATCATACTGATTAAGAATGAATGTAGCGAGCGAAGTGAGTGTTGTGTAAGATAAGTTTCCGATAAAAGGCAGTGGGATGACTTTAAAACTCCCGCGAATATTGAAACTCTTTATTAGTAAGCATAATTCTTAATGATTTCCTATCTGCAATTATATTGACAAAAATGAAGGTTGTATTCTTAATACTTTTAAATGGAAAAACTCATATCCATGGAAATCAGCATTCCTGTTCTTATTGACCAACAAATGTAATATTTTTTAAGGCCTAGTTTAATCCTTTAGTAAGTGATCCCCACCCCCTTTACCGTCTAAAGGACACAACTTATGTGTATTGACTGTAATGTGTACTGACCTGCGGTGTCTATCAGATCTCAGATATTTGAGTCCTGCTGTGCAATACGTGAGGTTTATTAACGAAGAGAACAAAATATCTTATATTTTTGTTTGATTTTAAATTTCAGAAATATTATATCTCATTGGTTTAGAATGAGAATAAATGTAATGTTAGATGTTATGATTAACAGCCCATTGACATCATTTATATTATACAACATACAGGAGTGAAACACTTTTTACTCTAATTTGTTTATCATTCATTTCCCGTCGGTTAAATAAATAAATACATTGGCTTTGCATATTGTTTTTACCTCGTATTTAGTTATGTATTAGAAAGAGAATGACGTTATATACCCAAAAATTGTCATTTTAAATGCGTCAATAATGGGGTATACTGGAAATTGACACATGTGTTGAAAGGAGTGAAATAAACCAGAATACACTGCAGGGAATGAACATTACACACATGCTTAAATTTAATTCAACAAGCACGATTATTGCTCAGTTATTGGTAAAACGTGATGACAATTTGGGGAAAATTAATTATTTCCTTGCATAATATTGGTTCAGCAAATTAAAATTAAACAAATGCGCGCCACATGTGAGACAGTTTGACGAAGATATGTTGACAATGGATTACTTTGGGATAATCAATCTAAATTTTATTTCAACGTGCTACTAATTAGCCAGCAAAGAATACCCGAATTTCAGTTAGATAGCGGAGCCACAGGCAACATTTTACCTAGGTCATATGTACTGCAATTAAAATGGCGAATGTTGTTTTCACTGAGAATGAAAAATAATCAGAAAAAGAAAGCTGTCAAGTGCTGTTGAAAAAAACAAAAGACAAACAAACGTTATCAAAATTACTTACTTGCCATTGCTAAAAGTATAAACTCGCTATTAGATTGTTCAGCAATCCAAGCTATTGAGTTGATTTAACTTCAGTAACAGAACCCTTGAACTGTATAACATGTCATAAAACAATTAAACTTTTAAATTTGTTCTAATATTTACGCTTTCACGGCGCTCGAACTATTTGGCCTGCTCAGTACCATTATACGAGATAATTATTCTGTGTAAGGGTTTTCAATGTTAAAGCGCTAGAACAAATTAAATTTCATAATAACTGAACATTGAAATTTGAAGGTTATTCTTTATGTGATTATATACAACTGATTAGTTGAATTTAAGGCAATTTAAAGGGCACTGGAAAGACAAATCCTATTTACCAATATATTCACGGAAGTTCTCATTACATATGGATATAAAAAAAAAATGAACTGAAATTTCATGGAATATGGTTGCCGCAGATGCGGATGACGGTACAGACAACGTGCTCTTGGAATTCCGATCTAATGTTGAAAAAATATTAACTTCAAACAAAGAAATACAGTATTTTTTATTACTTCCACGTGTTCCGATTCCCGGTACAATTGGTGATTTTGTGGCTCTTTCTATCGTTATAAAGCTCAGCCATGTTTTACAAATACAAACACTATTTAATCATCTCATAACGTTGAAGAAGAGTAAGCTGCTTAAAGCAAATGTATGTGTATTGGACAATTAAAATAAGTTTATAGCTTTTTAATCATCTGATAAACAGCATCAAAGCAGTTATAGGAGATTAAAAGTGGATTGATTAAGCACATTGCTCCGTTGCAGAAATAAAGATAAAAATAATTCAACCATGTTTTCAATAAAACCGTATCAGTGGAAATTTGCAAGTTCCAAACTCTCTAAAAAAGCGAAAAATACAAAATACATATTTCAAAATATATTTCTATTTTAATTTGATATACAATCAATAAAAAGTAAAAACCTTGTCGTTCAGCGATATGCCGGAATTTGATTTTCAGTACATTAAAACTTTTTAGGCTGCAAATCAAAGTGCAATGTATTTCTTGGAGTTTTGCAATTATAACAAAATTATTATGGCTTTGAAGCCGTTCGATAATGCACTTATGATTCGTCAAATAAATTCAAAATCTTCAGTATACATGTTATTATTGATACAACATTTGTTGTACTCATGATTGAAACTTGCTGCTGTTGAATCCATTCTCAAACGAAAACTTGACGTAATATTATTTATAAATAAATTATATATGACTGAGCAGAGAGCAATTTTTAAAGACAGAATATAATGCCATATTGACACTGTGAGGGAGCAAGAATTGTGACGTCACCACAAATGTGTACGACCACGGCGATCTTGACACAACAAAATGTATGTTGTTTTTCTTTATATATTTTCTTTAAAATTAAAATTGAATCAATTAAAACAAGACCTAGCCCATTGTACGCCACATGATTTCAGCTTTTACGTGGTATACTGTCTGTAATTCTTGATGTTGTAGTTTTTGAAAACATTCAAAAACAAATTTGGAATCGGCGATGCAGACGACCACACATTTGGTTTAATTTGAAAAAAAACAACAATGATACATCGGCTAGTTTTAACTGGCTCTTTACAAAAAGATATATAAACAGTAAATATATGCCATTTACAATACCCTTTTCAAGGCGAAATGATGTTTTTGAAATAAATCCTACTATGATAGTAAATTATGCAAACGACAACAATCGAGAATTTTAGACGAACGACCACACTTTTTTTATCTTATTTTGATAGGAGTGCGAATAAAGCTACAAATATTTAATTTGTTAATATGTATGGTATATCGTTTAGATGGAGAGTCGACAACCTCAGGTCTGCAGATATTGTGGCAAGGTCCTTGCTAACATTTCGACACTAAGGCAGCACGAAACAACACAACGAAACGGGCAAGGGTTATACGTGCTGCGAAAAGATGTTTCACAGCAGGGCAAACTTGAATAAACACAGGTTAGTTTATACAGAATAGTTTATATTAGAAACCTTGAAGAAGTATTAATGCACCAGTCAATTGTAACCCCCTTCCCAGGTCCGGTGCTATACCGGGGATAGCCGGGGAAACAGGCCGTGTTTTGACCTTTCAGCTGTCACCACAGTGCCGTGTGAATGCGGTGGTTTTGTCTTCCCTTTAAAAATAGCGGGGTATTGGACTAACCTAGAGTACCTGAGGTGCGGGGGCCTTTGCCAAATGATTTGGCAGGGATTTAACCATTTGTTAGTCCCCGCAGGGTGGGGATTTTAGCCGGGGTTGGCTAGACCGAAAGTCAAAATCCCCGCTATTCCCCGGACCTGGGGGCGGGCCTGGTTGCAATTGACTGGTGCATAACTTGATTATACTTTACACAAAGCGTTGTATATGTATTACCATTGTAAATGTTTTTGTTACTAGATAAAAAATCTAGCAGTGTTTTATTTTCTTATGTTGCTGTTCTTAAAATGGGCTATACACCGTACCTGGGAGTAAGATTACAGTATTATTGGTCCCAGACCGTATGATAAAATAGCGAGAAAACAGAAAGTTGTCGAAAACTGACATAAATTTGGTATCGATGTTACTACATAGTTTATAATTAACTTATTTGTAGCATTTTTTCGTATTTTTCCATTAAAAAAGATTACTAGGCATGTATACCTAGTAGAATTCATTCTAATGCGTGATTGGCTAGTCGATGTTATCACGTGATATTACTAAGTTAAGTATATTGCTTAAATATTGCAATGGTATAGGGTAAGCCTTCTTAGCACAGTGGAAACAACACCGGACTTCAATTTTGGCCAAACCGGTTCGAACCCGGTCTCCGACTCTATTTTTTTACATTTTCGTATTTTTGTTTTACAATTATGGTCTCAAAGAGAGAAAAATCTTTTTTGGTGCCAAACTGGTGTATAGCCCCTTTATTAAGAAATATTGGGTCAACGTTGCTTCGTTTAACGTAAAAAGGTCGACCATTTCAAATGTTCCATTCGTGTTGACCTATTCCAGACGAAGACTAAATTTAGTAAATTATATGATAAAATTTCAATTTTTATTTTACAAAATGGTATGCATTTTCTTTTCAGATGCATGGCGAGGCGAAGCCCTTTGTTTGCATTAATTGCGAGAAGTCGTTTCCAACCAATGCTGATCTTCAAAAGCATATTCGACATGAGAAAAAGCAGGGGTGTAACTGTCACGAATGTGGGATGTCTTTCTCAGAAAAGTCAAACCTGAAGGCACATTTGGATATGCACAGGGGGGAGTCAAACATTGAATGTCCAGACTGTGAAAGTGTGTTTCGGCACCGGAGCAGCCTTTCCAGGCATAATGAAATTCACAAAAGCAACATTGATTAATTATCGTATTGCTCTAATTTACGTCTGATTTTTGTTCGATTAATTTTATTACTACTTTTCCTGTAATAACATGGTTATAAGAATAACATATTGTATTTTCTAACATTTTTTAAGTAATCACCGAAAGTACATAACCAGGAAGGCATTTTCAGATTGTTTTAGTAAATTCTTGCTTTTTTGAGGCGATAAGCTTTTAGCTCGACTTTCGAAGACAAATGAATGCTATACTACTCACCATAGCGTCGGCGTCAAACATTGGTTAAGGTTTTGCATGTAAGCACCTTTAAGTCATTATCTTAGCAAATACATGTATTGCATTGAAACCTTAGAAATGTGTTCTCAACTATACAACATAATTTATTAATCAAGCGAGATAACTATGTCTTGCATATAATGCAAAGTATTGTTTTATTATTCAACATACAAATTCTGGTTAAGGTTATACATATAGAAGCACAGATGGGTTACGATCTCTGCAACTACCTAATGCATTATATTGATACTTTATTCAACGGTACTCAACGATCAAGCGTGTTAAAAAAGTTGAGTAAGATGACTGTATTTTGCATATTATTTATATTTTGAATAAGAAATGCTGGTAAGGGTTTGCATGTAACCACATTTAAGTCAACATATTAGCAAATACTCCATGTATTGCATTAACACTTAAGACAGGTGATTCCAACTATCCAACCGACTTAATAAATCAAGTAAGAAAACTCTATTTTGCACATAATGTAAATTGTGGTCCTTAATTATTCGACTAAAAGATTCTGGTTAAGGTTTTGCATGTATTTCCAAACCTTTGCAGTCTTAAAAAGCGACGTAATAGTTGAGCACGCAGTCTCTATGACAGCTCTTGTTATAAAAGATCATTGTACTGTGATTAATTTCATTTTTTGTTTTTAACTTTTTTTAAAATTCTTGTTTTAGTTTGAGTCGATGGGTTTGCATAAATGGTTATTGTAATGTGATTAATTTCCATTTTTGTGATTTGCTATGTGATAACATTTTTATGTTTTAGTTTTGCATGTAAACAGTCTGATCAGTATTACATGCTATATCAATCTTATATTGATGTGATTTATACTCTGTGATTCCTTACTGTGGTTCGTATTTTTCAAATAAACACAATACATGTTTTCAAAGTTAGTTTTATTTGATTTATCTTTACCATTTTTGCCATAAAATAACAATTATTGCCATATAAGTGACATGTCAATAGAGAATAATGGCACAACACATATTTAATCAGAAACAACTTTGTTATTTAGTAATGACTACACATGTCATTCGCCGGCAAAAATGAACTACCTATAGCTTTAGAAGTTCCATATGATCATATCGATCAGTCAACATAGATCTTGGTATCCGAAAACTGCCCTACTACTTCTTTTCATTCTAGGCTACATCCTAAAGTGACTTCTATCAGCATCTTACTTGACAATTATCTCCTTTACAATGGTCGAATGCCTCGAAACGCATGCCACACAATCTTGGTCACATTCTTGTGTTGACATGTCGGATTTGTCGAGAAGATTATTCACGTGTGTGCGTCCAGTGCGGTATACAAATGTCCTTCGAATAAAGTAAAAAATGAAGTATTGTTTATTAAAGTAAAAGAGTAATTAACGTAATCCATCTAAGTATTCTTCAACATATTAGTATTTTTTGAAGATTTCAAGATGAATATGTTTACATTTAAATCCATGTGGTTATCAAACGAATGTACAACTACATTGATAATATAGAGGGCAATAACTAGTAGTCGTATTAACCGCCGTATTACTAGATAGTATTACCTATCAGGATCAAGCCGCGCCTGCATTTGTTCGATGGAATTGCCAACAAACTGTCCGAATTCCTCTGTGGTCACTGTTCCCTGGCCTCGTTTATCGTTTTAAGTCGGAGAAAAATGTCTCCCCGGCTAAGCTACTGAATGCTCTCACATTATACGTGCATCAACATGGACAAGTTCAGGCCGTCTGTTCTTTCTCCGGTGAAGGCTCAGCCCAGATTTCTTTCGCATTTGTTTTATATCTAAAAAACGGTATAAATTTGTTTACGGTAAGACATATTATTTTATTTAAACATGCTGCAATATCCATTGACAAAATTTTATCTTATTCTCAGTTATCAAAATATCAAATAAAACAATTTGAACCACAAGTAAACACATGACGAGGTCTGAACACATTTGATTAAATTGCATTCTGGATAAAAGCTTGCGGGTCTAAAATTTGCAACGCCAATTTATTTCGTTAATTAGTGAAAAACTGACCATTTTATTTATTGTAAACCAACATAAAACATAATTATTTTAGATTTCTTTACGCATGTAAGATTATATATAACAAATACTTTTTTCTACGACATGCCGTTAGGGCCATCGCTTGTGAATGTGTTGATCTGAAACGCGATACTCGATAGTACGTGTGAAAAAGGGAAATAACGAAACTACGATTGTGAAAACGCAATAGTACGATGATGGAAACGCGACAGTACGATAACGAAAACGCGACAATACGACACTACGATGATGATATTGTGATAAACTTTCGTGTTTTCACCATCGTCTTTTCGCGTTTTCACGATCGTAATATCGCGTTTTATATATAATATCACCGTACTGTTGCGTTTTCATCAGCGTACTGTCGTGTTATCATCATCGGACTATCGCCGACCAGTGCGCTTGGGCATAGTAGAATTGATCCTCCATGTGACAAAAGTCGGTTTCAGTGGTGCTTGTATTAAGTCATTGAACCATGTCTTCAACTGAAGCTTTTATAGCGTATTTTGAATTGAACTGAAATACTGTTCATTAAAAGTTTAAACAACGATTAAATTATGCATTGTCTTTATACAATAAAACCAACCAGTCAAAACAGTATCTTCGAACAGTTTTCCAAATGTCATACCTCTGAGGTTACATCATCATCATCATCATCATTAGCAGCAGCAGCAGAACCACCACCACCACCACATAAACTTCTAATGCATCATTCAATTTGTGTCAAGAGCTTGTGGATTATTTTAGAAGCTTTTTTAAGAATACAACGTATAAGACTGATAAATGACAGATAAAATAGCAGCATAAGCAATATATAGTCAATCAAAAATGATACCGCGAGTAGAAGAAGTAGTAGTAGTAGTAGTAGTAGTAGTAGTAGTAGTAGTAGTAGTAGTAGTAGTAGTAGTAGTAGTAATAGTAGTAGTAGTAGTAGTAGTAGTAGTAGTAGTAGTAGTAGTAGTGGTAGTGGTAGTGGTAGTGGTAGTGGTAGTGGTAGTGGTAGTAGTAGTAGTAGTAGCAGTAGTAGTAGTAGTAGTAGTAGTAGTAGTAGTAGTAGTAGTAGTAGTAGTAGTAGTAGTAGTAGTAGTAGTAGTAGTAGTAGTAGTAGTAGTAGTAGTAGTAGTAGTAGTAGTAGTAGTAGTAGTAGTTGTAGTAGTAGTAGTAGTAGTAGTAGTAGTAGTAGTAGTAGTAGTAGTAGTAGTAGTAGTAGTAGTAGTAGTAGTAGTGGTAGTAGTGGTAGTAGTGGTAGTAGTGGTAGTAGTGGTAGTAGTGGTAGTAGTGGTAGTAGTAGTAATAGTAGTAGTAGTAGTGACGGTTATTAACGCCTATGTCATAAAGTTGGTCGTACATATCGTACTGTCGCGTTTTCATCATTGTACTGTCGCGTTTTCACTATCTTAGTTTCGTGATTTCGCGTTTTCATTATCGTACTTTGGAGTATCGCGTTTCAACACTTTCACAGGCGATGGCCCTAACGATATTCCGTATTTTTTTCCCAGTAGTGCTTAGGGCACCGCGTAAAATCAGGTTTTGTTTTAATTCGATTCAAGATAATAAAGAAAACATCAAAAACATACGTGTTGTTCTCTGAATTTCCCCGTGGTCGTTCGCATTTGTGGTCACGTGATTTTTTTGCTCCCTCACAGTGATTGATCTGTTTATGAAAAAAATGAGATTACCAGGACTCAGGAAAGAGAAGTGGATATTAAAAATAAAATATTGACCTATATATTTACTAAAAAAAAGAATGACACCATCCACTCAGTCATAACCCAGGAACATACGAAATTTTCATTACTCATATTATTTTATGCAAAATACATTATATATATTGATACAAAGAACTGATGCTTGTTATCCTCAATATTTTCATGAACGTAATTCTTTTTTCATATTTTCGTCAAGTAATTTACCTTTGACGCATATGCATCGTAGATATAATTGACTAGAGGTGTATCAATTCCCTTACTTCATGAATATAATCCGTTCTGTTCAAGCCCCCAGTAAATTTACATTTTACTGACAGTTGCAAAGCGGTACCTAAATATCCTTGATAAACATACCAAGCTTTTATATAGTATATTTGCTCTGTGTTGTTTTTAGGGTTTTGTGCTGTTTTTCCATGTTTCCTGTTTGTGATTGGTTTGTTTTAGGGTTCTATGTCTTTGGCGTTTAACATTTGCAATAAAACGGGGCTGATGTTTAAACTTTTGGCTACTGAGCGTGTTTCTGTGGTTTTTCACATAAACATATTAATAAACTATTAACATTGTTGAAATTCGATTACAAGTTTAATTGATATTTGAAACTTTTAGACGTTACAGACTCATTTTTATTTTAAATTGATTATGAGTAAGGTTTTGTTACATATCACCTCGTTTAAAAACATTTCTGAAATTTTGGCCCCCATTAGTACATACAGAATGTTAAACATGCTGTTCAGATGGAGCACAAAAATCATCATCGCCTCGATAGATAACAATTGCTGGTCAGCGTATATTACAGTAAGAAATAAATAATTGTATAAAAGATAAATACGATTGCATATTTGTTACTTCCTGATATATGTCCGACTATTTTGTCAAACTTTTGACTCAAGCACTCGTTAAATTTATTAGCCCGCGATGAGTTTCAGGTTTTCTAGAAGTCAGTCCAAAACACCAAATGTGTAAATTCAAGCGGTTCTTATCTGATGTGTACATTGTTGTGTTTCACAATATCAATCAAATCGTTCCATTCTTAAGTGCACGTAAATATGTTGTACAAATTAATAAAATATTTATAAATTAAAAGTAACAACACAAAAAATATCCTTTATCGAATGATATATCAAATGCAAATATTCATATTACAAATGCTTAAAGATGCAGTTGTCCATTGGAATGATGACCACAACCAGTGACCGCGACAGAGATAAATAAATTAGTAACAAACTATAAACGTTTTCGTTTTTCAAATACAAATGTGCAACATGTAATACCATGTAATACCAGCAAACAAAGAATAATTTCACAGGAATTACAAAACATTTCACTTATCTTGTAATTGAATATTTAGAACAGTTCTCACGAAAGGTTGAAATGTACTCCTTATCAAATGTTTTAAATAATCCTTGTGTATAGAAATGTTTTAGCACTGTTGAAATTGGTATAAAGACTTGTTATTTTTTTAAAGAAATCTTAAAATTACCACATTTTCTAAATCAGAGGAGTTTGCTTAAACATACAAAATACAATTTTTAAACAAAGACTATTAACAAACTGTTCAGGAACTTTCTCTCACAATCTGTAAATTCATAACTATGCAAGAAGAACTTGTCAAAGTTTAAAGATGATTTGAGTGTAGCCATAGTAAAAAAAACTGACTGTGTATGTCTTTGCTGTATTCATTGTAGAACAATAGTATTATTTATAGATCATGGCGCCGTTTCAAACATAAGAGCATCCCTAACAATGATATATGAGTATAGTACGTACACATTTAAATTGATGAATGCCCATTGGTATTTTAATCAGCATTTTATTGTTATGTTCAATTTTTTATAATACTTGTTCAATACTATAGTGTCATAGTTTCCAGGGCCCTGGATTCATAAAAAACTATGTTTACTCCTATAATATGTAAAGATATATTTGTCACGATATGCTTATATTGTGTATGATTTTCTGTTTACTCCATATGCAGAAGTTTTAGTGTAAGCATTCTCTAGTCAGTCACACCTGATTGATTTAAACATTTTTTTATGAAAGGCTACAAATGACAACGTATATTCATATATTTATACAAATATTGAATAATTAAATCGGAAAGTGAAAACCTATGAATATCGGGTTTTTTCATCAAACCTGTTTCAAAATAAACCGGAAGGTCTATCTCTGAAGTATTAATACACCAGGGGTATAAGCCTTATGCCTTCTTGTTTTAGTCAAATTAGTTAATGCAATTTTCGGTATGCACATTTGAGACGAATTTGATAACTAATATTGACTTGGACAAAACATGTCCGTACCTTTAGATTGTTGTTGAAACACTGTTTAGTTTAGATGTATGCCTTTAGCATCATGTAGAAATAATTCCAAAACAAAAAAAACGTGCAATCTGGAACACGAATACCTTTGTTGCAAATATTACATAATGAAAATCATACACATTAATCAAAAACGTCTGGTTAACATAAAACAAATAAACAATCAAAACATATTTTTAAATCGTCAACCTAAACCATACTAGCAGATTTTCAAGGTTACCACATTGCTATTGATGTCAATAATTTTCGCCCCATGCAGATTTGAACAAGGAGTTTAAATCAATTTATTGCTATTAGTTTTAACAAGAAAAATATCTATCATCAGTCACTTCAACATCATAAATTAATATAATTGTGTGTTTATAGACACGTTTATTACTTTTAATTTTAGGAGACAATGGCATCCAACAACTCAACACAAACAGATATGGTACTGTTCAAAGATGGATATGACATTCCTTTGTATGGACTGGATAACGGAATGTTCTACTATATTCATGTTACCGATATTGTTTGTTTAACAATGAGTCTCACATGCGCATTGGCCACAATAATTTCTTCGTTTTGGAGTCACCCGGATGACGGGTTTTATACCGGATGGACGAAAGGCGAACGACTAGCAGTTTACATGTCGATTTGCGATTTGTTGTTAAACATATCGCTTTTGATGAACCATCTGCACATACTGATCACCAAAACGCACACTAGACCAAAAGAACTGTGTGTCTTTTTTGGGTTTATTATGACTGAATTCGTGCTTGCTCAGCTTCTGATGGTAAACGTTGTAGCAATTAACATCTTCTCCACGACGTTCTTCAGCACAAAATACTCCTTTGGCAAGTTTGATAGAGGTATTCTGCTATGGACATTTGGTGTTCCCTGTATCGGCGCGTTGATTGCAGCCATGCTTGATCAGTTCGGACCGGCGGAAATTGCGTAAGTCGTGTTATATTTCTAATAAAACAATAGGAAATAATGATCAATTACAATAGTTAACCTTAACCAAGATCTTGTTTAAATGCCAAGAAACGCAATGCTAGAAGTAAGACAAATATTAAACATATATCGCCTTTGATGAATGTTTAGCCAAGAGCCTTGGCAAGGCGAAGACAACGATATAAACCGTTTAAACCGTTTCACCCAAACATATTTCAATAAGTGGATACTTAAACATATTAGCCTGATCACGTCGAGTCGAGTCAGGTCAAACTCTGTGTTTTCACCGTTATAACACAAATCATGACCGAGTCTTAAAGATTGTTATAGCTATACATCTTATCATTTGATTATGTAATAAATGTATATGATAGGCAATGAGTGAACGTATCTATAGTGAATATCCATGTGTATTTTACTAACCTCTAAACATTTTTATGGTTTAAAACTTTAGCATTTTGTTCATACTATTACTGGCGTTAGGCCATGCCATATCAGACTTTCGTTTAGAGTCAATGATGGATTGGTTTTGAATCGGAGGATCAAACAAATACATCGAATAGTATGTAGCAATATTATTTATGATTATAACTAGTATTTTTCAGAGTTTATATCTTGCAATTTACATTCAATGATAATGAGTCTAACTTGAAAAGTAAAAACAAACTGTAGCCCTGTGCTGTAAAAGGCTTAATACTTTGCTTTAATATTCAAGGACACATCAAAAGGGTTCATTTTCTTCAAATGTATTGTTGTGTTCTTTAAATAGGATACAGGTTTCCTGTTCTCGATCAACGAAAAAATGTTTGTTTTGTCCTTACCAATTATATAACCGTTTGTTTAATGCGTTAAGGTTCCTTTGCCTAGATGATACCCGAACGCTGTCATTTCTTTATAAACTTTTCTGCTTGTGCTATGATAATAAGCCAGCATATCTGCAACCATGGTGTCTTAATTCAGCGTGGGTGATAGACGTGCACACGAAGGATTAGGGAAAAGTTGAGGTACATTTGATAGATTTAATCATATTTGTGTCGTATACGACTTGTGTTAGGTTTTGGCCATATAACCTTATTTAATATACATGTATATTTTAACACACCAATGTTTAGAGATATTCAACACGATTAATATTATCAGTTAAAATTGTCATTTGGTCGTTCTTTTTCGTTGTTTACAGTATTATTTAACGATAACTAACTGGTGAACGGCCAAATCCTTAAGCTTTATATATTTCTGGAATTATCCATTTATATCACCCTATCAATATATAAACGAGAGCCGTCGTAAGACAGCGCGCTCGACTACGCCGCTTTGACTTAGAATACATTTACAATGTAATAATACCAAGTTTGGTCTCTTTATGTCAAACCTAACTAAACTTATTCGATACATAAGGCGACTTTGATGCTGCCCTCCCACCTATACAATGACGCAAGTCATTCAAATAACTTGATGTCCCATTATGAAAATGTGGTTAAGAATATACAAATATGCCTTTCAAAGGAAATTAAAAAAAGATTAAAAAATCAACGGCCACAATTTGTATTTAGGCTTAAAACGGAGTTATGTTTCTTGTTGTAAGATGGTCGTAAATAATTTTGAATTTTATTAAGTGCATTTAATGGACGGTATAGAAGTTTTTTATTAAATTCCCAACTTGCACTTAACTTTTACTTGCCTAAAACCTAAGTCAATCAGGGGCCATAACTTTTATTTAGGATATGGAGTTATGTAACCTTATTGGATGATTGTCCTGAATAATTGTGTGAAGTAATAAGTCAATTGAATGAAGGGTATAGAAGTTATTAACAGTATCCCAACCTGCCCTTAAACTTTTAACTTAGTTCCATAGTCAATCAGGGGCCATAATTTGTATAAAAGATAATATGGAGTTATCTAACCTCACTATGTGATTGCTCAGAACATCTGTGTGGAGTATTAAGTTAATTGAATGAATGGTATTGGAGTTTTAAGTGAATATCCCAACTTGCCCTAAAACTTTAACCTGCCCTAAAACTTTAACCTAAGTCAATCAGGGGCCATAACTTGTATTTAGGATAATATGGAGTTATGTAACCTCATTGTGTGATGGTCCTGAACAACTGTGTGAAGTATTTAGTCAATTGAACAAAGGATATAGAAGTTATTAATAAATATTCCAACTTTAACCTAAGTTCCATGGTCAATCAGGGGCCATAATCTGTGTAAAGAATAACACGGAGTAATTTAACCTCATCATGTAATGGCCCTAAACAACTGCGTGAAGTATTAAGTCAATTGAATGTAGGGTATTGGACTTATCAGTGAAAATCCCAACTTGCCCTAAAACTTTAACCGGATGCCGACGCCGACGCTGGGGCGAGTAGTAAAGCCCACCTATTCTTCGAATAGTCGAGCGAAATAGATATCAATGTGGCCTATATAATATTGTAAATCATAATTTTATTATATCAATGAATCTTTTTTTAGTGCATATAAGCCAGAACATGTCACAAGTAAACTCTAATGACTTAAATAAAGGAAGTGACATGTAAATGGTGTTTTGTTCAGTTTTTTGTTCAATTATATTTATAATATTTGTTTATGAGACCATAATTAGGAAATTTCTAATCGTATTTTGTCGGAAACAATATGTGTTTAAAACATATTGCACACTCTTTATTTCTTGGCCTTCAAACAATGTTTGGCCTTTCCTGAGAACTGATCAGAGAACTGATGAGAAAAAATAAACTGTCTTTTATTAGTTAATAGAATGATATTCCTAACAATAAAAGGCAAGGTGTATATGAAAAATGGAGCATTGATTTATATACAGTGCCACCGCGACTTTAAAACGGGCAATTATATGAGGCAAAACATGTACAGTGTGCTTCTGACTCCCGACGTGCCCTAATATTTTCCGCCCGAGCCTTTCGACTGCTACTATACCTGACGTCAATATGTCCAATAGTTGTATATATAAAGGGGATCAGTCTGTATATCACTGATTTTAATAAAAATCCAGTTTTATGACGTCATAGATTAAACTAAAGCCTCGATCTTTAAACACCTTCGGTGGCTGACTGACCGCTCCCTATAATACCATATGATGCTCAGCGCTGTGTTATATTTCTTATGTATTTGTTTCTTCTTTAGGGTAAACCTTCTTGATATTATATTTGATTGAAATACGCATTCAGTTATTGATTTACACAGTGTCCTTACTGACGTTAATCAAGACAAGGTGATGCAGGTTTAAGGTATGACAATAATAAATGGGCACATTAACAAATAAAAACATCCCGACCTAGTTACCACACTTTGGTGGAGGGGGGATTGTGGTTGATGGGCATCGCAAACCTAAAGCACACAATTTACTTTTCAAGCATAGATAAGTTGCTGCATGGTGTTGTTGGGAGCAATATTTTTATTTTTATTTTTTATTAGTTTTATTCTTTATTTCGATTTAGAAAAAATGTTAGTCGTCATTTATGGATAATCCGTTATATTTTTTGACAATATAATATAACAAACATGATACAATTTCTTTGTAAATAGAACTTCAGGATACACAGTTAATAAATCACAGTCTTCACGCGACGCTTTCAAAGGAGGATTTGTAATCATTCTTTCAAAGTTTAAATACTTTTAAATACAAATAAAATAGTGCACCAATCACAGCAAGCTGTAATAAAATTAAAGTTTAGTTTAAACATATTTTATTGGATGACATGCAAAGGGATTGGGCCACGAGTTTTTCCAACATTAGTTACGGCCCTTTCCTAATAAAATAAAAATTTATACTAATATTTAATACATTGCACTAATATTCATTTTTACATGCATGTTCTATTTTACAGTTGCTTTTTCGACCCCATCAATGGCAGGGTTGCAAGTTTGGTGCTTATTACGATCCCACTTACAGCAATTATGGGTGTCAACGTTCTGCTCTACATTCTGACGTTCATAAAGATCCGTATTGACATAAGGGCTGTCAGAAAAAGTCTTGGCAATATGGGGTCAACAACTGAACGTCATATAAAGGCTGGCCGCAAGATGTCAATGTTTGTGGTGGCTTTCTTCATCCAATGGTTCAGCTTTGGTCTGATTGGCGTTTGGTTCATGATTGCAGATGATGTAGCAGATATACCGAAAGTTTTGAAACATGTCGTTGGCATTTTTACAAACCTTGGCGGTGTTCTAAATTTGATCATTTACCTGGCGGTATTTAGGAAAACAAGACCAAATATGGCCGCAAGTATGAACTCGCAAAATACACATATGGTCAGCTACAACAATAAAAATCGTCCTACTCGCTTTGTGCAGCGAAATGAGGAATTCGAATTTAACTAACAAGGAGTTGTTGTTTTGATATTATTTCGTACCGCTGGCTAAGGGACAAAATTCAATTATATTTGCATTCACCTAGTCATTTGTATAGATAAAGCTTGAACTTTGTTTCTGTAACACGCAAGGAGTTATGACGTCATTGTTAATGTCAATATTGCGCTCTTATTGGATAAACGCAAAATCATTAAACCAATGACATACGACGTAACAAATATAACTCTTCTTTTATGCAAACGTTTGTTGTCGGTTACATTTCTTTAAGAACAAATAATAAATAACAGAAGATACTACTTATTTTTTATCGTAAAGAAAACTTACTGAAATGTAAATATAGGTATTGATCGCATGTTTTTTTTTCGTTTATATGCTGTATGAACGCAGTAAGGCAATCCTTAAGTATTCGCATGTTTATCCTTAGATATGCCTCAATTGATTTCATTCAGTCTATTTGTCTGTTACTTTTACACTCATATTAAAACAATTTTAATCTTATTCTTTGAACTCGTGGTTATCTTATACAGCCCCACGGGCTGTAAGCAATATATATCGTGCCCAAATTCTTTAAAAATAACCCAATAATTCAATTCAGCCTATAAGCCATTAATTTGTAAAGTTTAATGAAAACAATTGTTTACTTATACCTAAATATCAAGGGATATTTAAGCTGGATATTTAATTCAGGCCCAGAAACGGTATTCAAGAGTAGCCCATTTTATATGCTATTGATCAACATGAGTCTATTGGTCAACACCCATATTTCAATCTTAATCTGAAGTAAAGACTTGGTTGGTTAATAAATAAGGCCAAACG
The DNA here is from genome assembly GCF_026914265.1 of Mya arenaria. NCBI lineage: Eukaryota > Metazoa > Mollusca > Bivalvia > Myida > Myidae > Mya > Mya arenaria. Next base: position 2,000,911 of record NC_069131.1, on the reverse strand, counting down.
TTAACATAAAATTGATCAAATATGTAGCAAATTATTTTTTTGACAAGTTTGACGTTTAAAAAGATATTATTAGGTTACAACCTTGATTCTCTAACGAATCTAGCTCCGTTTGGCAAGTCTTATATTGAATTTGTGCCCCTAAAAAACTTCACCCGATGTTGGTAAGATTGCATTTCTGGCTATTTTGTACGATACATTACAATTACATCTTTGGAATAATCTAGATATTTAAGCAAGTAAGCTATGCAACAAGCAGGAAACATTGAACATTAATCGACCGTCTAAAGATCAAAATTTTTAAATGACATCAAGTAAAATGATCGCAGAATAAAAAAAAAAAAACCCGAATATTTCAGGATAGTTTCAAGTATACGTTACCACTTTGCCACACAAGTACGGCTAGTTTTAACATCACTGTTTTATTACTGAAAAAAGGTTAAAAGGACCATTCTTTATAATTGAGCTTGATACGTCGTGTATATAATGTATTAACTGAATAGTATTTTGAGCAAAACTCAGATGTTTCAAGCATCGGATCACATATTTTGAACAACATATTCATTTTTTTTTTCAAAATAAGCATAAAAAATTGCATACAAGGACTATTTGTTTTATTTAAGAAAGTAATAACTTCCCGAATAAGTGTGATATATTCCACAATTTGAATATTGTCTTAAAAATAAACCAGATTGAATAGTCGATAAAATGTTACGGACAACAGTTTTAAGTTTAATTGTAATGTCGTTCGTGGCTATCTTGCAATCGATATTTAATTAACTAATATGACTCCTGTTTCTGAGAGTTTGAACGTTATTTCTTTTAATATTATGTATTGTCTTTGTAAATCTGTTAATGGTGTTAACATATTGGTTCCCTTCAAAACTGGTAGAAAGGGTTTGTAGAATTATACTGTAAGTCCACCTAAATCAGGTGCTTGTTTTATAATTAATATCTATCTCAAAGCTTGCTCGCAATCGCAAGCAGGTTTCCGTGTGTTTGTTTTTCAACATCAGATATTTTCTTATTTGGGACATTGTTAAAAAAAATCATTGTAAAATGCTGAAGTTGTTTCCTCATAAAGATTGCTGAGAAAGCGATGCTGTTGTTTCAGGATGTCATTTGTTCAAGTTTTAGTTTTGTTTCGTTTCATGCAATCATCATTATGATTTAAATCATTACTTCTTGACAGCTCGTTTTGAAGATTTCAATTATATTATTGAAATTATTTGTTCTATTTTTTTTTCCTTTAAGGCGCATTTTCATTGCGGCGTTTCTTATATGTTTTTCATAACTTCATAGAACGTGTCAGGGTTTCAAGCATCTTTTTTGGTAACCGTGAAATAAATTGTACATTGCATTGAATCGAAAACAAAATAGATCATTATTAATGTTATTTAATTTAAAATGGCCTTGGACGATTTTCCAATAAGACAATTACTGATCGACTCAATGCATTTTTCAGTTCTAATTTGAATCAAAGGTATAGTGGTACTAATTTACATGATACATGTCTTGTAGCATTTGGAAAGTTATTTTTGAGGATGAAATTTACGTCGATCTCAACTCCTTGCGACGACACAGTTTGACAAATATTTATAACTTTCAAGTTCCATGAGTTGCGTTCTTATTATCTTACACTGAAGCAACGATATATTTTGACTATAGCATCCATTGACCTTAACTTTACTTACTTTGTTTTGAGATTATAATATTTTACATACTGTTTTCGATCGAGATGAGCGTTGCAATCCGCAAACCGTAATCTAGCTCTTAATAAATTTAAGTTATCTCTAGACCGGTTTTAGCTGACGCTTTTGCCTCGTATATAAAAAACGATCGTATTTTGTTCATTCATTTTGTTTTTACGCCTCGAAGAAATTTACACAGTATTTATATATTTTACTAGTTTATTATTTCTTGTGTTATTCCTTCTGGATTGTACAAAAATAATACTTCAGATATATCAGACATTGTTTAAACCTTGTTCAGACAAGCTATGTCTGCTAGTTGTCTTTGAAAGACTGTATCGTACAATTAAAGAGATAGATGTTTTGATCTTGCATTATTCCTCCGTTGCATGTGATGTTGCTTTCCGGTCGTTGAAAACTTGATATTTATTTATCAGTTTATATGTTGTTTTTGTCTTTGTACATCATTGTTTTCATGCTGATGATATTTTTAATGAGGTATTATTTGATACATGATAAGACAAGTGTGAGGTTATGGCCATGCTATCTGGTTAAAACACCAAATAGACACAGGTCCCGATGAATTCTTGTTTCACTTATCACCCCAAGGCAGTAATCCCATCATTGTAGGGTAAATCAATTTTGATGAGGGTGTAGTTCATTTGTTGTATTTGTGCATACATTTTTAGTTTATTTTTGGTGTTTTTATTTTTGTACATTATATCTACTAAATGAACCGTTCCAGATCCAGATATTATAGAACATTTACAATATTTTCGGATATTAAACAATTGTACAAACGGTTACAATTTTAAGGTTATGTATTCAATAATATGTAAACTGTTTCTTTGTTTAATTTATTTCCCGTCAAAATATCGTGGATGTTTCAGGTTTCTAGTATGCTATTTATGTAACTTCTAGGGTGTTCATGTAAATTGTACTGCTGTCATATTTATTTCATCAACATATTTTAATCAAAACATGTATTAACATATAAAATATTAAAAAATGGTCTGAAGCCAAAGCCTAATAAAGGACTAGACTATGGATGGTCCCAAAATCAGTAAATGCTGAATTCATTCCAAACAGCCGAAAATTATGAAAACGAACTAGTATGAGGTCGATAATACACCATTTTATATGATGAAATAATATGACGTCGCTGTCTGAGCTGAGGTGACCCGTTTAAAATAACGTAAGTGGTTTCCAGTTTATAGTGTGTCTCTTAAGCATGTGAAAGTCACGTCAACTATACAGATACATATACCGACGACATTTTCAAATTTACTGGGATTATTTGTAGATAAACCGAGCTAATTTCGAATGCAAAAACTGCGAAAATACATGAGTGTGTAGTATTTGCGACGTTTTGTCCTCAAAACAAGCCTAACATTGTCAAGACTAGTTAATATGTACTAGTTAATTTGCATGATTCAAAGAATCTTTCGTCTCTATCTAAGCTGAGTTTAGCCGTTTAGATATAGAAATATATATATATATTCAGTATGTGAAAGTCACGTGATAAGTACAGATACATATTCCGACGCTATTTTTAAATTTACTGTTGTTTGCGTGGTGGACAAACCCTGTAAGTTTTAAATAAGAAAAATACCGTACAACTGCGGACTTTACATGTGTCGTGAGCTTTGTGAAATACAGTAAGTAATAGTTTTTAACAAACCGATATTTCAGGCAAGTGTATCATCTGGTGTCTAATCCCTTTAGATATTACCCTTTACATTATCTACATTTGAATGGACAATAATATTACATCACCGCCAACGATCAGATTTTTAAAAAATAAATGTTTGTTATTGTTCGATCAGTGTAATATCATCATCATTTGGTCAATAAATGTTGAACAAAAATAACGTCATCAATGACTGTTTCTTTACCGTTATGTGATCCTTCCACGAATTCAATTTGGGAATTTACTGATACATTAACCTATTTATCAATATTGCTATTCTAGTTTAAATACGGTTAAGTATAAAGACACAATTGGTTAACATAATCAAATTATATACTTCTATAAAGGACGAACAATTGTCGGAAATTTAAAAAAGAAGAAGATTGATTTCGATGAAAAAATATCAGTAAGTTATTTCAAGTTACACGCTCATGATTTTGGAACAAAAATTAGTTTTCCCAACGAAAATTAGTTTTCCCAGTAATGCATCTGAAAATACTAATTTAATTCTATGATATCGAGATTGCAGAAAAACACAGTTACAGCCTAGCACAATATTTTTGTTTTAGTGGGAATCAAACAACGCCTTTAAAGTCAGGAAAAAAGAAAACAGGCGGCTAGTCCAAAGCGCCACCTGGACGTTAATTAAAGGGTTGGATATGTGGACTTGTTAAGGATACATTGATAGCAACACGTGATAATGTCAAAATTACCTGGAACATATGGTCGTCAAAGAAAATATTTGAGCACATATCAATAACGGGTTTGCTTTTTTGTTTGAACACTCCTTAGGACTTGTCGCACTTTTTTTCTTCATTAAAAAAGTGCATGTTACAAACCCTGAGTGACTTACTGTAATTAGCTTGCTTGTTGTAAGTATTGCTAATCATAACCAGTATACACGTCTAATAACATGTGGTTTTTGGCTTGGTACAAAATACATGTGTATGTTTTATTTTATATACACATTCACATTTATACATACATATTCGCATGCACAGTTTTATGTTTCAAGAATCAAGGTTTTGCATTCATGCTGGTAAAATATCAACGAAACGACTTCAATCAGAATTGGTATTGAAATCATTGACCAGTATATGCAATGAATTCATTCAGCAAGGAATGTAATATCATAGACAAACTTTCTAGGTTATGCCTGAGGCCTAGTATTAACAAAATCATAAGGTGTATTTAGCTGTTTCAGGGTATAAACCACAAGCTTCAATATATAATGATTCAGCGGACAGCATATTTCTCAAAAAAAGTGTTGCCAGCATTATTTGTAATATACGCAAAACTTCCACACTTATATTTATGTAAGAAATCTGACGATATATGTATAGTGATAATACGGCGTTAGTACTATGAAAGGACTACAACTGACAGTGATATGTTTACAAAAAAGAAGATTCAACCAAATTGTTCAAGTATACTATAAAATTCTCACCTGTTGAGACCCACATCGTTTTGAATCAAAGAGCAACTTCGTCCATTTGTAACTAATCTTTATAGATCATCACGATCGACGACCAGTGCGTGTATACTACGTAATAAATTACGTCATAAATGCTTCGTCGGAAGGTAATATTTTGCTTCGAATGAAGACTTGAAAGAATGATAACTTTACTATTTTTTCACCATTTTAAATCAAACGTAGCACAGTCTACGCCGCTAACAGAGGCAAAATTACTTGAACTCCAAGGTTGTGTCCGACAGACACTAGTTTCCGTTATTGAAGGGAAATATGTTAAAGGTAAGAATGTCTTTAGGAAAGAGTTATGCTTTTTGAAGGATGCAATTTCCTATCATGTTAAGGAATCTATTAAGCAAGCTCTACGTGATTTTTAATGTTCCTTTCCTAATTGATTCCGATTTTATCCTGAAAGTTAACATAGAAATCATAATTGAATTTCCGGTTTAAATGAGTATATTATATCTAAATCAACAAATTTCATATAACAGAATATTTATTAAGAATTTGTTCAGTTTTTTATGTCAAGCGGTCCGTGCATAAAACTATGAACTCCAAATGTTCTGAAAAAATCTCAATTGTTACATTGTATGCTCCTCGCCCGAGGCAATTTACACTACTCGATTCCACATACGTTATAATTTACATTTCTATTTCAATGCTTCGTTAATGCAAATGTTTTACGAGATACGAAGCTCTTTCACAGATTGATACCGACAATATTGGAGATAGAAAATTAATGTCCAATACCAAAAACTCATAGCTTACAAACGTATTAAAAAAGGACACGTCCGCTCCGGATTAAAATAAATAATCAAACTAAACCCAAGGAGTTTATGTATAAATAAGGTGCCATTTTTCCGACACTTCATGCATTAATGAAACGCAGAAAAGTAATATTCAATACTTGTAATTTCAACTTCAAAATAATAGATTTTTTTGCTATTATCCAAGAACCACAATTCATCACTCGATAAGTCAAAGTAGTCTGTAGCTTTCCCACGCGTATGAATACATCGTCGGAGCGAAATATAATCTTAATTTAAACTTTCATTTTCACTTTCATGTGTTTTTTACTTCAGGCAAATCATTAATAAAATGTTCATCAGTCCTTGAATTTCTGGAAAAATCTTAATAGCAGTTTCCTCACTGCATTCCGGCTCAAACAACTCTAAACTACAAAAACGTTTTTAAACGAGTCGAAATCTGGCAGATCATCCGCCATCTTTACTCTCTGCTGCAGACGAACTTTTAGCTTCCAGTACTTCGCAACCAATTAATTGTCACTAATGATAAAAAATATAACAAGATGAGTAAGATTGTTCAGTTGTTGCTATATTTTCCCTCCAAATACTTTTAAGAAGGATAATACACTTATTAAATGCGGTAACTAATGTAAAAAAACCCTTCATACTGTGATCTAACGTCATAGGTTTTAAAAGGAACGAAGTACGGCTATGATTATTAATTAGCTGATTTGCATACACGAATGTTCCATGGAGAAATGATTGAATGTCACATGGGTTGGTTTATCGAATAGAATTTGAACAATTACTCTCACCTGCTAAAAGTTGTTATTAGTTTGTACTAGAAGCCAAAGTCAACTGTCAATTGGAAACCAAATGGAAAATAGCCCCCTATTTAGAAGTTTGCTTTTCCAAAAAGAAAATGTGCACCATATAGACTATGGAAGAAGTCAGCAGATATTGATAAACTATCTTTATTCAAACATTTTACACTATCTACATGTAAGTTTATTTACTAATAAAAAAGAAGAACCGATAAATAAATTTAAGGTATTTTCATGCGAATTTTTCGTAAGTCCATTTATCTTAATTAAGAAGAATATGGAAAATCTATATGAAAAATTTGGTAAATGGATAAGTTGCAATTGGAATACACGACCAGTTTTATAAGATAGTTTTCAAATGGGAAAGACAATGTTTTTTTTGAAAATAAAGATTATGAAAAAATCGGAATGACAGAATGACATTTCTTAAATAATCTGACCTGTAAAATATTAAATTTTCCATATCTCTGACCGCAGATTATACAATACGATGCAGGATTCAAAATAATCACATTGCTTTATTTACACTGTTTTGGGAAGTGCTCAAATTTATCCAATAAAAACAACACTAAAACGAAATAAGTTCATTGTCAGTAATCTTTAGAACTTCTTCTGTTTGATCTTGTGGTTTAACGAATTATTCGTAAGCTTAAAACAGCTGCAGTTCTATTAAGAGTTACAAACAGTGTTTGTTAAGTAGAGATATTTGTTTGTTTTGTATATGATATTTAATTCACATATTGCAATTTAACCTTGATGATAACATGGGACTCATGTCAGTGCCATAGATAAATATAGTATATATAACTATGTAGCTCAAGGAATTAGGTTGAAATGTCAATGTTTTGTCTAGCTGGGTGACTGAGTATAATAAGACCAAAAATACATCGTGCAAGTTTACAAAGTATAACGATTTGGCTGTTGGAATTCGACTTATCAAGAGAAATATCGGGCATTCTCCATTATGGTGTTACATCACTGTTACTGGTTGTAATATGAATACAGTAAGATTATAGTAAACACCTTATTATACAGAAACTTTGTATGATGTATACAAAAACGTTTTATTATATATATTTTCTTTTAGTTTGATAGTGACGAAAGCTATGAGCTTGTAAAAACACTATCGGGTCCGTGTCCTTGGTAGTAACCAGTTATGGTGTCAATTGTGGGAGGACATGAAAAACGACCCTGATTAGGATGAAGCCACAACCTCTTTGGTGAAGGGCATCTACCAATGTCACATAAACTAATTGTACTTGTTTGAAAATAATATCATGAGTGTATTCGATTATTGGAGTGATTTTTTTAAAACTTTAATCTTAATGTTAAAGTGATGTCATTAACCCTTGCATTTGTAATATTACAATTGTTTGATGTGCCGCTTCAAATTACACAATGGTGTTAATCAATGGGGTTGACCTCATACAAACTTTGTGTATGTTCTAAAACACACATATATGTATATATATATATATATAACGTATGCCAAAATAACAAAAAGAAAGACAAAAACATAAAAAGGCGATCAATATTTCTAAATCCATCAGTAGCTTAAAACAAACATGTATAAAGTGTACTTCTACAAATTACCATATAATCAAAGCAGCAAAGCATGACTTTCAAGTAAAAAAACTTAGTTTATCTGTATGTTCTTCCATTTTACTAAACAAATAAATCGACTGATATCAAAATATTTTTTTCCATACAAGACATTTTTATACAAGATATATCACTTGATGTTATAAATACCCCACAATCACCACCTTCATGTAAAAGTAAGTATCAAGCTCCTTGATAATTAATGTGGTGGAAATACATCCGTTAAAAAAATGGTCCTAATCTATACTATTTAAAAAAGAATCAGTAAAATTAGGCACGAGTTATGTTGAGTTTTGAAAGCAAAGCACATTTGTTTATTGAGTTGACTGTCATGTAGACTTTGCAGTATTAAAAGCAGGATAATAATGGGTCATGTAATGACTTTAACGTATAACGTTAGTAACGATGCACGTTAAATATAAGTGTTGCTCGCATCAGGACGCAATTTTGGATGCTCACTATGCCCTACGGCCTACTACTAATAATTTTATTTCATTTTGTTAATTAATCCACTTTGAATTTTGCAGGTGTGAAAAGAGTAATTTTATATGACTGGTTGCACAGTGACAGAAAGGGAAATGACACATATGCCACATCAATAACCCATCACTGCCTAATAAAATATATATGTAATAAAACGTGGTAAGTTGATACTTGCAGTATTGCCAGATAAAATATATATTTCTGGAAACTACATGGTTTAAACATACTTTTTAGACTTTCTAACCCGGAGAGCGACAACCGCGCAACAATACGTTAAGATTGCAGAAGAATATTTGATGTCAAAGTAATTGTTGTTACAATTCATTTCTGCGAGTGCAGGACAAAAAACCTATCACTTCTTTCACAATTTATTTTACTGTGACATGCTACTTCAACTTGATAAGCTTTCTTAACGTAGACCCGCATAGCGTGACCAAAAAGGAAGAGACCTCATTGCATTGACCTGTCACGCTTATCCCCTTTCTCCTCTTCTTTTACTTCACCAGCTCTTCTATCGTCCATTTCTATTCAATGCAGGACAATAAATCACACTCATACTTTTGTTTACACAAACCACATTACTCCAAAGGCAGCTTGAATGAATAAAAGAAGGCAGACATTGCATAAGCTTAAAGCTTCCATCTAAATACTGTCTAAATACCAATATTACCATTAACCTTTACTGTCTGTCTGTAAATGTATTTACTCACAGCAATTTTATGACGGTAGTCAGCTTGTATTTTTTTCACTTCTAGTATACCAATAACAACAATACATGCAATCTAAACCAAACCAGTTTATTTGATCATTTCCAAATCATAAAAATGCTTTGACTGCATGTTCAAACAACGGCATAATTTTGTGTCTTAGCCGGTTCTATCAGCTAGTAATCATATTGTAGACCAATATCGCTTTTATTCCCAATCAAATTAGATACCATGCTGGTTCAACTTTAAATTATTTCCAGAGTTATTTAATTTAAATTCAGACGAGTGAATGAGGTGCGACATTTATACTTCAGCATAGGCTTCAAAAGCTAACCATCTCTGCTTTTCCTTGACCAGTCGATTGAACAGTTCAAGCATGTTGTAGCCAGATCTTGCTTCCGTGCTATTGTTCTCGTCGGGTCAAGAATATTATGTTCATTTCATTTGACTGTAATGATCAAATGAAAAAGCATGTCGGACGAAACAGATTATATAAATAAATGAGCGCATAACATCAACGTTAGCTTATGATTTTGTGATGAATGACTTGAAAAAGGTGATCACTTTAATGCCCTCAATTAACATTGACGATTTAACGATAATACATCTGCAGTGGGCTACGCCTTTTCTAACAATTTGGCCATAATGCTATTATAAATTGACTGACAATGATACACAATGCCGTTTATTTTTCCTTTTGTGATATTTTTTATATGTTTACTTGCTTTTGTTTGTGTTATGAGTTACGTGTTTGGATAAATTAACAACTTTGTCGATTTAACTGTGTGATTTTATAATTGATTTTTTTAGAGTAAATTTTGGATTATCATCTTGATTTTGTAATAACTGATATATGTGGAGTGATTTTAAACTGGTTTAAAGACTTAGTATTGTGCTGCTATAGTGAGTTCATGTTTCATTGAATATTCCAAGGCCATAATCACATAAATTGATATGCTATTTTGATTGATGTGTGGTGAGATTGTTGTGTTTGTAAGTTGGTATCTATTGTTCAGTGGTATTGTCCCAAAATAAATGCCAAAACAAACCAGAAATCATTTACCTTTCAACAAAAATTAAGCCCTTGTTGATTGGGACCTCACCGTTGAAAGCGCTTTTCCGTATAATATCAAATAACTTTGTTTGCAGCGATAGATCATCTGGGAGTTAAATGTGTTAAACGTATAAAAGGTACTTTCTTTGCATATACACCCTTGCAATTAATCGCTTAACTGACACATAAGAGTTGCGCCCCTTACCGGAAATGACGTAGTTTGATGATAAAAAAAAACGAAAGGTGATTTCTGCTTTGATTATCGCTGTACATTACAGTGCTGTATATCTTGTCGATTTTGGTAAGTCTGTTACTTTTATTTTGCTAGTATATTATTCTAACAATGAACCACGTCTCCAAATAAAATCAATACTGTATTTTATCAGAAATCCCGTCATCGAAGTGGGTTGTGGATTTCGAATGTTTCTCGACTATTACTTTTCCATTTGGATTTTAACAAAATAAATTGAATAATTTTAAGTGAAGCGGGTTTTGATTTTGGAGAAATATGTTTAAACACATATGTTATATGTACCAAACAGTGCCATTCACTACCTTAAGCAATTTTATATTTTACAGCCATGATGCTAGCCTATAATACATAGCAACGCAGAACCACAGCGCTGCATGGTGGAATATGACAAAAAATATTGTCACACTGAATAATTACATAATGCACCGTGATGTAACCCAGATTTTGCATTAATCTAGAACCATGACAGATGCATGTATATGAGAAAATACATTTGCTCAAATCAGCTATTCCGGCGGATAAATTACTTATATAGAATATTATTTTTAATGAATAGCTGGATAAAAATTAGCCCTTCTAGTTTAACAATGTTTGATCTGTGTTTGCTGTAAAAAGTTCGCTGAAATCTTATGTACTGTTTTTATTTTACTTGAATGTCTAAGTGTGGTTATTATTTTCTTGAAATTGTATATTCTGTAGTTGTTTCTCTGAAATCTGTATTTTTGATTACTATTTTACTGTCAGTGCTCTTGTCTGCTCATTAAATTGTCTTGTTTTTTGGAGTTAAAAGTTTATGATCCTGGATTTGGAATTTATAGTTATGTGTATGTGGTTTATTGTACCAATTATAATAATTTTCAACATATTCATAATAGTCTCATCTTTTTTTTAATTTTGATCAAATACATGTACATTAACTACAACTGTAATCACGATAATGCAATTTGATGAATTTGTTTGCAAGTTCATGCTGTGCTTATAATAAACTCATATTCATATACCTTTTATTTAAGTTCTTGCTAAACATCATTTTTCGATTAAAAAGGCTGTGTTGCCAAAGTTCTTTGATACAAGTTCCACTTAAAGTGTTTGTTTTTCGATTATTTATTATTTGTTTTTAATTTATTTCCAATCGGTTTATTTAATAAATACATTGGCTATGCATATTGTTTATATGAATAAATGAGAACATGAGATAATCTTCTCGAAAAGTGTCAAAGCTAAATGGCCCTGTGCCAATAAACAAGCACAGGAAATGGCCCCTTCTGTGACACCAGTGCAATAAACAGGAGATGAACACCAGGGGTTTATCCTGCTCAACATTCTTTAAACTAGGCCTTAAAATTTATTAATTGCTCCTTCCACATAATTTAGTTCAGCTGCAATACTTTGGGCCCTTTTTCCTTCAATATCAGTCATTTTGGCAAGTAATTCAACCTAGCACGCTCACGGCTTTCAGGAAAACGAAATATATTCTGACTGCAAACGAAAGACAAAAATGAAGAAAAACTTCAAATCTTTTGTTAAGATAAATGTCACATTTCAAATTAAAACATAAAATTATGATAACACATTTTCGTGATTTGGATTAATCAATGTTTAATACTCTAATACTAAAGAACATGCAAATATGTGACATACCGATTATTTGCTTCAATGTGCGGTTATTTCTGTTAATTAATACATGAAACGTTTTCTTCTTCAATTAATTAACGTTTTTCAAAAGATGTCAAATCTTTTATATACCTTATATCGTATTCCACACCTGAAAATTGATCATCTTGATTCTCACATGGCTCAACCTTTCAGTATGTGTTGCATATAGCCTGAAGCTGAACTATAGGAGTTTTAAAGTCTGTTTCTGAAAAAATGTTGCTTAAATAGGCTCAAGACCACAGTTATCTTCTGCCCCCCCCCCCGTTGACCAAGATCCGGATGTTAATACAGAAAAAAGAGTGCTTGTTTTCAAGTGTCAATATTTCATTAAAATTGAATGAAACAGAAGCAAAAAATGTTCTTTTTGCAGAGATCTTGATTGAATTTGACACTCTATTGCAGAAATTGATAGTTTTCAGTGTACATATTGGAAAAACCACAGCTTGTGGAAGTCTGAAAATTAGTTGTTTGTAGCCGATTGACTCCTTGCCGGTAGGGTTATGTATTTCTACTCGATTTTGACAGCCGGGTCAATGGTCAACGTGGTGTTTTCATGTGACTATATTTTGTGTCTTGAATTGTTTTAGAGATGCCATGTCCTTGTTTTTCAATTGGGATGTGTATAAAGTCAAAAGTCAGGTTAGTGTCTATATGAAACATATAGTAAAAATAACTGTGGTCTCACGCCACATGAATAGCGTTCTGGTATCGGCTATCCTCAAATGACGTCATCAAGGGCAGATAATTTTAAACACGGTATAATTGAAAGGGTGTATAACATTCCCAATGGTCGTGGAGAGATATCAGATGTCATTATCTAAACAGAACAGCAGGGTAATAGATGCCAATAATATCCGGATATCCCTTATACCATTGTGCTTCAAGTTATTGTATACACTAGATAAAGTACATTTTTTCATTTGTCAAAGAATAATGATTATACTTTAACATGTTACCTGTTGAATGAATTTGTAATGCGTGTTTTTATTAGTGTTTATTTCGGAATCTTGTCAGCTTCATGTTATACGTTTATATATTTGTACAGATTCTGCATTGGCTTGTTGCCTACAAGGAAAATAAATTATGGTGTAATGAATTTACTAGGGGATAGAGTTTATCATTTTACCAAATTCTCGTTCGGCTTTAGGTTTAATAAAAATCATGCACAGAATTCGATAGAAATGCAATACTTTTTGTGTAATATGGGTTTATGAATGAAAATATCGTCTTTCAGAATTCCACTTAAGCCTGTGGATTCGCAAATAACCGCGTACATCACTTTTAACACAATTTTAAAATTCGAGCCTTCGAGCATGTCCTTCTAGTCTTATAAACGACGTATATTGAAGCAAGACATCATATACAAGGCTGAATAGGTTCAAACGTGAATATGATATTGCATAAAATAATTCATATGAGGGTGAAAAAACGTTACAACGTTCTAATAAGTGATGAAAACAGCAGATGGAACATGAATTGATAAAACCATGGTTAATCATAATAAATCAATAGATCGCCATGTTAAATATATGGCAAACAAAACATGTTTCCAACACCATCAAAACGACAGCCATTGAGTGATTCCTCAATAAATGTAAGTGGGACAATTAAGTAGTTGTTTGAAAACTTGTTTTTACCCGTAATATGCATATCTACGTCTTTGAGTTTTTAATAATTTGCCTTTTTCTGCTGGATATACTACGATTTTCGAGCACAGTCCTTTTCCTTGACAAACGGCAATAACCACAGCGTCTGTCCAGCTACCAGTTTAAATAAATAGGCATCAAATGAGTCGTTGTTATCATTTACGCACAGTTTTAATTATACACCTTACATCCTCACTAAACAACGGTGTGTTTAAGCACTGCCTTTCATTATTAAACCCTTCACCATAACTAAACTACAGTGTAGTTTGGACTGCTTGTCAATATTTCAACAATTCAGTTTACAGGGACTAGCCCAGTAGCAATTATGTCATATTTGATCTGGTTTAGAGGCACATTGGCCAATGCTTACCAGATGCTAAATGACATACACTCATCATGGCATAACAACAAACACAGTTTCAGATTCTCATTTATAAAAGGACGCTGACGTATAGAAGCATACTCATTATCATATATTGGCAATCCGTAGCTATATGTCTTGGTGGAAAACAAAATATTGAAATTAAATACAATTTACAAAAGTAAGACAAGTAATTTCAGAAGCGTATGCCTCTTCGTAAAACAATACTTATTTCAAGTAATATAAATGGATTTGTCTACCTTACACAAAATTTTGCCGCAATAAATACATGTTAATATACATTTTAGAAATGACGTAAACGTTTGTATATTCAATATTTTATTTTTGAAACACTGACGCGTTGTTAGCAAAAACATGACTGATCCAGTTATATCCTAATTTCAGCAAAGCATTAACCTGTTTTTAATCACCGTTAATCTTCAATAACTGCTTTGATGATTAATTAGCCATTAACTGAACTTTTATGTGCAGTACAAATACACTTGATTCAAACAGTTTCATCTACTACCAACTTATAAAAAAGGTTTAATGATTTCTCAGAAAACATTGTTAGTAATTAATTCTCTAGGTCAACTTTGTTAGTTGAGGTTAGCTTGCGAAAAATATACGGGCATTTTTGTACGATATATTGAGCGAAACACTCTGCAATTACAGAACAGAACATCAGATTATTTCGCACATGCAACAAAGAATATTGTCTTACAAAAATAAACAACGTAAACATCATTTCATATATATCATCATCTTAGCAATGCAGTAAATGTTAATAACAATTGAAATATATATGTTAAATACGGATAATGTTCATCTATGGCAATATTGTGAATAATATTCGAAAACAGAATCAGAAAATGTGTATACAAATATATACTAATTATGTTTAAGTATATTGAGTTGCGGTACTCTTAAATAATGTTGTTAGATAATATAAAGTTTGCAATATATCTGCGTAAATAATTTCAATTACGGCCAACACATTATATGTATCATGAGTAGTCAATTAACATGTTAATTGATGATAAGCTTTCTTAACGTAGACCCGCATAGCGTGACCAAAAAGGAAGAGACCTCATTGCATTGACCTGTCACGCTTATCCCCTTTCTCCTCTTCTTTTACTTCACCAGCTCTTCTATCGTCCATTTCTATTCAATGCAGAACAATAAATCACACTCTTACTTTTGTTTACACAAACCACATTACTCCAAAGGCAGCTTGAATGAATAAAAGAAGGCAGACATTGCATAAGCTTAAAGCTTCCATCTAAATACTGTCTAAATACCAATATTACCATTAACCTTTACTGTCTGTCTGTAAATGTATTTACTCACAGCAATTTTATGACGGTAGTCAGCTTGTATTTTTTTCACTTCTAGTATACCAATAACAACAATACATGCAATCTAAACCAAACCAGTTTATTTGATCATTTCCAAATCATAAAAATGCTTTGACTGCATGTTCAAACAACGGCATAATTTTGTGTCTTAGCCGGTTCTATCAGCTAGTAATCATATTGTAGACGTAGACCAATATCGCTTTTATTCCCAATCAAATTAGATACCATGCTGGTTCAACTTTAAATTATTTCCAGAGTTATATAATTTAAATTCAGACGAGTGAATGAGGTGCGACATTTATACTTCAGCATAGGCTTCAAAAGCTAACCATCTCTGCTTTTCCTTGACCAGTCGATTGAACAGTTCAAGCATGTTGTAGCCAGATCTTGCTTCCGTGCTATTGGTCTCGTCGGGTCAAGAATATTATGTTCATTTCATTTGACTGTAATGATCAAATGAAAAAGCATGTCGGACGAAACAGATTATATAAATAAATGAGCGCATAACATCAACGTTAGCTTATGATTTTGTGATGAATGACTTGAAAAAGGTGATCACTTTAATGCCCTCAATTAACATTGACGATTTAACGATAATACATCTGCAGTGGGCTACGCCTTTTCTAACAATTTGGCCATAATGCTATTATAAATTGACTGACAATGATACACAATGCCGTTTATTTTTCCTTTTGTGATATTTTTTATATGTTTACTTGCTTTTGTTTGTGTTATGAGTTACGTGTTTGGATAAATTAACAACTTTGTCGATTTAACTGTGTGATTTTATAATTGATTTTTTTAGAGTAAATTTTGGATTATCATCTTGATTTTGTAATAACTGATATATGTGGAGTGATTTTAAACTGGTTTAAAGACTTAGTATTGTGCTGCTATAGTGAGTTCATGTTTCATTGAATATTCCAAGGCCATAATCACATAAATTGATATGCTATTTTGATTGATGTGTGGTGAGATTGTTGTGTTTGTAAGTTGGTATCTATTGTTCAGTGGTATTGTCCCAAAATAAATGCCAAAACAAACCAGAAATCATTTACCTTTCAACAAAAATTAAGCCCTTGTTGATTGGGACCTCACCGTTGAAAGCGCTTTTCCGTATAATATCAAATAACTTTGTTTGCAGCGATAGATCATCTGGGAGTTAAATGTGTTAAACGTATAAAAGGTACTTTCTTTGCATATACACCCTTGCAATTAATCGCTTAACTGACACATAAGAGTTGCGCCCCTTACCGGAAATGACGTAGTTTGATGATAAAAAAAAACGAAAGGTGATTTCTGCTTTGATTATCGCTGTACATTACAGTGCTGTATATCTTGTCGATTTTGGTAAGTCTGTTACTTTTATTTTGCTAGTATATTATTCTAACAATGAACCACGTCTCCAAATAAAATCAATACTGTATTTTATCAGAAATCCCGTCATCGAAGTGGGTTGTGGATTTCGAATGTTTCTCGACTATTACTTTTCCATTTGGATTTTAACAAAATAAATTGAATAATTTTAAGTGAAGCGGGTTTTGATTTTGGAGAAATATGTTTAAACACATATGTTATATGTACCAAACAGTGCCATTCACTACCTTAAGCAATTTTATATTTTACAGCTATGATGCTAGCCTATAATACATAGCAACGCAGAACCACAGCGCTGCATGGTGGAATATGACAAAAAATATTGTCACACTGAATAATTACATAATGCACCGTGATGTAACCCAGATTTTGCATTAATCTAGAACCATGACAGATGCATGTATATGAGAAAATACATTTGCTCAAATCAGCTATTCCGGCGGATAAATTACTTATATAGAATATTATTTTTAATGAATAGCTGGATAAAAATTAGCCCTTCTAGTTTAACAATGTTTGATCTGTGTTTGCTGTAAAAAGTTCGCTGAAATCTTATGTACTGTTTTTATTTGACTTGAATGTCTAAGTGTGGTTATTATTTTCTTGAAATTGTATATTCTGTAGTTGTTTCTCTGAAATCTGTATTTTTGATTACTATTTTACTGTCAGTGCTCTTGTC
The DNA here is from genome assembly GCF_026914265.1 of Mya arenaria. Classification (NCBI taxonomy): domain Eukaryota; kingdom Metazoa; phylum Mollusca; class Bivalvia; order Myida; family Myidae; genus Mya; species Mya arenaria. The sequence goes on along the minus strand of NC_069131.1, from coordinate 1,983,316 downwards.
TGCTCATTAAATTGTCTTGTTTTTTGGAGTTAAAAGTTTATGATCCTGGATTTGGAATTTATAGTTATGTGTATGTGGTTTATTGTACCAATTATAATAATTTTCAACATATTCATAATAGTCTCATCTTTTTTTTAATTTTGATCAAATACATGTACATTAACTACAACTGTAATCACGATAATGCAATTTGATGAATTTGTTTGCAAGTTCATGCTGTGCTTATAATAAACTCATATTCATATACCTTTTATTTAAGTTCTTGCTAAACATCATTTTTCGATTAAAAAGGCTGTGTTGCCAAAGTTCTTTGATACAAGTTCCACTTAAAGTGTTTGTTTTTCGATTATTTATTATTTGTTTTTAATTTATTTCCAATCGGTTTATTTAATAAATACATTGGCTATGCATATTGTTTATATGAATAAATGAGAACATGAGATAATCTTCTCGAAAAGTGTCAAAGCTAAATGGCCCTGTGCCAATAAACAAACACAGGAAATGGCCCCTTCTGTGACACCAGTGCAATAAACAGGAGATGAACACCAGGGGTTTATCCTGCTCAACATTCTTTAAACTAGGCCTTAAAATTTATTAATTGCTCCTTCCACATAATTTAGTTCAGCTGCAATACTTTGGGCCCTTTTTCCTTCAATATCAGTCATTTTGGCAAGTAATTCAACCTAGCACGCTCACGGCTTTCAGGAAAACGAAATATATTCTGACTGCAAACGAAAGACAAAAATGAAGAAAAACTTCAAATCTTTTGTTAAGATAAATGTCACATTTCAAATTAAAACATAAAATTATGATAACACATTTTCGTGATTTGGATTAATCAATGTTTAATACTTCAATACTAAAGAACATGCAAATATGTGACATACCGATTATTTGCTTCAATGTGCGGCTATTTCTGTTAATTGATACATGAAACGTTTTCTTCTTCAATTAATTAACGTTTTTCAAAAGATGTCAAATCTTTTATATACCTTATATCGTATTCCACACCTGAAAATTGATCATCTTGATTCTCACATGGCTCAACCTTTCAGTATGTGTTGCATATAGCCTGAAGCTGAACTATAGGAGTTTTAAAGTCTGTTTCTGAAAAAATGTTGCTTAAATAGGCTCAAGACCACAGTTATCTTCTGCCCCCCCCCCCCCCCCCCGTTGACCAAGATCCGGATGTTAATACAGAAAAAAGAGTGCTTGTTTTCAAGTGTCAATATTTCATTAAAATTGAATGAAACAGAAGCAAAAAATGTTCTTTTTGCAGAGATCTTGATTGAATTTGACACTCTATTGCAGAAATTGATAGTTTTCAGTGTACATATTGGAAAAACCACAGCTTGTGGAAGTCTGAAAATTAGTTGTTTGTAGCCGATTGACTCCTTGCCGGTAGGGTTATGTATTTCTACTCAATTTTGACAGCCGGGTCAATGGTCAACGTGGTGTTTTCATGTGACTATATTTTGTGTCTTGAATTGTTTTAGAGATGCCATGTCCTTGTTTTTCAATTGGGATGTGTATAAAGTCAAAAGTCAGGTTAGTGTCTATATGAAACATATAGTAAAAATAACTGTGGTCTCACGCCACATGAATAGCGTTCTGGTATCGGCTATCCTCAAATGACGTCATCAAGGGCAGATAATTTTAAACACGGTATAATTGAAAGGGTGTATAACATTCCCAATGGTCGTGGAGAGATATCAGATGTCATTATCTAAACAGAACAGCAGGGTAATAGATGCCAATAATATCCGGATATCCCTTATACCATTGTGCTTCAAGTTATTGTATACACTAGATAAAGTACATTTTTTCATTTGTCAAAGAATAATGATTATACTTTAACATGTTACCTGTTGAATGAATTTGTAATGCGTGTTTTTATTAGTGTTTATTTCGGAATCTTGTCAGCTTCATGTTATACGTTTATATATTTGTACAGATTCTGCATTGGCTTGTTGCCTACAAGGAAAATAAATTATGGTGTAATGAATTTACTAGGGGATAGAGTTTATCATTTTACCAAATTCTCGTTCGGCTTTAGGTTTAATAAAAATCATGCACAGAATTCGATAGAAATGCAATACTTTTTGTGTAATATGGGTTTATGAATGAAAATATCGTCTTTCAGAATTCCACTTAAGCCTGTGGATTCGCAAATAACCGCGTACATCACTTTTAACACAATTTTAAAATTCGAGCCTTCGAGCATGTCCTTCTAGTCTTATAAACGACGTATATTGAAGCAAGACATCATATACAAGGCTGAATAGGTTCAAACGTGAATATGATATTGCATAAAATAATTCATATGAGGGTGAAAAAACGTTACAACGTTCTAATAAGTGATGAAAACAGCAGATGGAACATGAATTGATAAAACCATGGTTAATCATAATAAATCAATAGATCGCCATGTTAAATATATGGCAAACAAAACATGTTTCCAACACCATCAAAACGACAGCCATTGAGTGATTCCTCAATAAATGTAAGTGGGACAATTAAGTAGTTGTTTGAAAACTTGTTTTTACCCGTAATATGCATATCTACGTCTTTGAGTTTTTAATAATTTGCCTTTTTCTGCTGGATATACTACGATTTTCGAGCACAGTCCTTTTCCTTGACAAACGGCAATAACCACAGCGTCTGTCCAGCTACCAGTTTAAATAAATAGGCATCAAATGAGTCGTTGTTATCATTTACGCACAGTTTTAATTATACACCTTACATCCTCACTAAACAACGGTGTGTTTAAGCACTGCCTTTCATTATTAAACCCTTCACCATAACTAAACTACAGTGTAGTTTGGACTGCTTGTCAATATTTCAACAATTCAGTTTACAGGGACTAGCCCAGTAGCAATTATGTCATATTTGATCTGGTTTAGAGGCACATTGGCCAATGCTTACCAGATGCTAAATGACATACACTCATCATGGCATAACAACAAACACAGTTTCAGATTCTCATTTATAAAAGGACGCTGACGTATAGAAGCATACTCATTATCATATATTGGCAATCCGTAGCTATATGTCTTGGTGGAAAACAAAATATTGAAATTAAATACAATTTACAAAAGTAAGACAAGTAATTTCAGAAGCGTATGCCTCTTCGTAAAACAATACTTATTTCAAGTAATATAAATGGATTTGTCTACCTTACACAAAATTTTGCCGCAATAAATACATGTTAATATACATTTTAGAAATGACGTAAACGTTTGTATATTCAATATTTTATTTTTGAAACACTGACGCGTTGTTAGCAAAAACATGACTGATCCAGTTATATCCTAATTTCAGCAAAGCATTAACCTGTTTTTAATCACCGTTAATCTTCAATAACTGCTTTGATGATTAATTAGCCATTAACTGAACTTTTATGTGCAGTACAAATACACTTGATTCAAACAGTTTCATCTACTACCAACTTATAAAAAAGGTTTAATGATTTCTCAGAAAACATTGTTAGTAATTAATTCTCTAGGTCAACTTTGTTAGTTGAGGTTAGCTTGCGAAAAATATACGGGCATTTTTGTACGATATATTGAGCGAAACACTCTGCAATTACAGAACAGAACATCAGATTATTTCGCACATGCAACAAAGAATATTGTCTTACAAAAATAAACAACGTAAACATCATTTCATATATATCATCATCTTAGCAATGCAGTAAATGTTAATAACAATTGAAATATATATGTTAAATACGGATAATGTTCATCTATGGCAATATTGTGAATAATATTCGAAAACAGAATCAGAAAATGTGTATACAAATATATACTAATTATGTTTAAGTATATTGAGTTGCGGTACTCTTAAATAATGTTGTTAGATAATATAAAGTTTGCAATATATCTGCGTAAATAATTTCAATTACGGCCAACACATTATATGTATCATGAGTAGTCAATTAACATGTTAATTGATGATAAGCTTTCTTAACGTAGACCCGCATAGCGTGACCAAAAAGGAAGAGACCTCATTGCATTGACCTGTCACGCTTATCCCCTTTCTCCTCTTCTTTTACTTCACCAGCTCTTCTATCGTCCATTTCTATTCAATGCAGAACAATAAATCACACTCTTACTTTTGTTTACACAAACCACATTACTCCAAAGGCAGCTTGAATGAATAAAAGAAGGCAGACATTGCATAAGCTTAAAGCTTCCATCTAAATACTGTCTTAATACCAATATTACCATTAACCTTTACTGTCTGTCTGTAAATGTATTTACTCACAGCAATTTTATGACGGTAGTCAGCTTGTATTTTTTTCACTTCTAGTATACCAATAACAACAATACATGCAATCTAAACCAAACCAGTTTATTTGATCATTTCCAAATCATAAAAATGCTTTGACTGCATGTTCAAACAACGGCATAATTTTGTGTCTTAGCCGGTTCTATCAGCTAGTAATCATATTGTAGACGTAGACCAATATCGCTTTTATTCCCAATCAAATTAGATACCATGCTGGTTCAACTTTAAATTATTTCCAGAGTTATATAATTTAAATTCAGACGAGTGAATGAGGTGCGACATTTATACTTCAGCATAGGCTTCAAAAGCTAACCATCTCTGCTTTTCCTTGACCAGTCGATTGAACAGTTCAAGCATGTTGTAGCCAGATCTTGCTTCCGTGCTATTGGTCTCGTCGGGTCAAGAATATTATGTTCATTTCATTTGACTGTAATGATCAAATGAAAAAGCATGTCGGACGAAACAGATTATATAAATAAATGAGCGCATAACATCAACGTTAGCTTATGATTTTGTGATGAATGACTTGAAAAAGGTGATCACTTTAATGCCCTCAATTAACATTGACGATTTAACGATAATACATCTGCAGTGGGCTACGCCTTTTCTAACAATTTGGCCATAATGCTATTATAAATTGACTGACAATGATACACAATGCCGTTTATTTTTCCTTTTGTGATATTTTTTATATGTTTACTTGCTTTTGTTTGTGTTATGAGTTACGTGTTTGGATAAATTAACAACTTTGTCGATTTAACTGTGTGATTTTATAATTGATTTTTTTAGAGTAAATTTTGGATTATCATCTTGATTTTGTAATAACTGATATATGTGGAGTGATTTTAAACTGGTTTAAAGACTTAGTATTGTGCTGCTATAGTGAGTTCATGTTTCATTGAATATTCCAAGGCCATAATCACATAAATTGATATGCTATTTTGATTGATGTGTGGTGAGATTGTTGTGTTTGTAAGTTGGTATCTATTGTTCAGTGGTATTGTCCCAAAATAAATGCCAAAACAAACCAGAAATCATTTACCTTTCAACAAAAATTAAGCCCTTGTTGATTGGGACCTCACCGTTGAAAGCGCTTTTCCGTATAATATCAAATAACTTTGTTTGCAGCGATAGATCATCTGGGAGTTAAATGTGTTAAACGTATAAAAGGTACTTTCTTTGCATATACACCCTTGCAATTAATCGCTTAACTGACACATAAGAGTTGCGCCCCTTACCGGAAATGACGTAGTTTGATGATAAAAAAAAACGAAAGGTGATTTCTGCTTTGATTATCGCTGTACATTACAGTGCTGTATATCTTGTCGATTTTGGTAAGTCTGTTACTTTTATTTTGCTAGTATATTATTCTAACAATGAACCACGTCTCCAAATAAAATCAATACTGTATTTTATCAGAAATCCCGTCATCGAAGTGGGTTGTGGATTTCGAATGTTTCTCGACTATTACTTTTCCATTTGGATTTTAACAAAATAAATTGAATAATTTTAAGTGAAGCGGGTTTTGATTTTGGAGAAATATGTTTAAACACATATGTTATATGTACCAAACAGTGCCATTCACTACCTTAAGCAATTTTATATTTTACAGCTATGATGCTAGCCTATAATACATAGCAACGCAGAACCACAGCGCTGCATGGTGGAATATGACAAAAAATATTGTCACACTGAATAATTACATAATGCACCGTGATGTAACCCAGATTTTGCATTAATCTAGAACCATGACAGATGCATGTATATGAGAAAATACATTTGCTCAAATCAGCTATTCCGGCGGATAAATTACTTATATAGAATATTATTTTTAATGAATAGCTGGATAAAAATTAGCCCTTCTAGTTTAACAATGTTTGATCTGTGTTTGCTGTAAAAAGTTCGCTGAAATCTTATGTACTGTTTTTATTTGACTTGAATGTCTAAGTGTGGTTATTATTTTCTTGAAATTGTATATTCTGTAGTTGTTTCTCTGAAATCTGTATTTTTGATTACTATTTTACTGTCAGTGCTCTTGTCTGCTCATTAAATTGTCTTGTTTTTTGGAGTTAAAAGTTTATGATCCTGGATTTGGAATTTATAGTTATGTGTATGTGGTTTATTGTACCAATTATAATAATTTTCAACATATTCATAATAGTCTCATCTTTTTTTTAATTTTGATCAAATACATGTACATTAACTACAACTGTAATCACGATAATGCAATTTGATGAATTTGTTTGCAAGTTCATGCTGTGCTTATAATAAACTCATATTCATATACCTTTTATTTAAGTTCTTGCTAAACATCATTTTTCGATTAAAAAGGCTGTGTTGCCAAAGTTCTTTGATACAAGTTCCACTTAAAGTGTTTGTTTTTCGATTATTTATTATTTGTTTTTAATTTATTTCCAATCGGTTTATTTAATAAATACATTGGCTATGCATATTGTTTATATGAATAAATGAGAACATGAGATAATCTTCTCGAAAAGTGTCAAAGCTAAATGGCCCTGTGCCAATAAACAAACACAGGAAATGGCCCCTTCTGTGACACCAGTGCAATAAACAGGAGATGAACACCAGGGGTTTATCCTGCTCAACATTCTTTAAACTAGGCCTTAAAATTTATTAATTGCTCCTTCCACATAATTTAGTTCAGCTGCAATACTTTGGGCCCTTTTTCCTTCAATATCAGTCATTTTGGCAAGTAATTCAACCTAGCACGCTCACGGCTTTCAGGAAAACGAAATATATTCTGACTGCAAACGAAAGACAAAAATGAAGAAAAACTTCAAATCTTTTGTTAAGATAAATGTCACATTTCAAATTAAAACATAAAATTATGATAACACATTTTCGTGATTTGGATTAATCAATGTTTAATACTTCAATACTAAAGAACATGCAAATATGTGACATACCGATTATTTGCTTCAATGTGCGGCTATTTCTGTTAATTGATACATGAAACGTTTTCTTCTTCAATTAATTAACGTTTTTCAAAAGATGTCAAATCTTTTATATACCTTATATCGTATTCCACACCTGAAAATTGATCATCTTGATTCTCACATGGCTCAACCTTTCAGTATGTGTTGCATATAGCCTGAAGCTGAACTATAGGAGTTTTAAAGTCTGTTTCTGAAAAAATGTTGCTTAAATAGGCTCAAGACCACAGTTATCTTCTGCCCCCCCCCCCCCCCCGTTGACCAAGATCCGGATGTTAATACAGAAAAAAGAGTGCTTGTTTTCAAGTGTCAATATTTCATTAAAATTGAATGAAACAGAAGCAAAAAATGTTCTTTTTGCAGAGATCTTGATTGAATTTGACACTCTATTGCAGAAATTGATAGTTTTCAGTGTACATATTGGAAAAACCACAGCTTGTGGAAGTCTGAAAATTAGTTGTTTGTAGCCGATTGACTCCTTGCCGGTAGGGTTATGTATTTCTACTCAATTTTGACAGCCGGGTCAATGGTCAACGTGGTGTTTTCATGTGACTATATTTTGTGTCTTGAATTGTTTTAGAGATGCCATGTCCTTGTTTTTCAATTGGGATGTGTATAAAGTCAAAAGTCAGGTTAGTGTCTATATGAAACATATAGTAAAAATAACTGTGGTCTCACGCCACATGAATAGCGTTCTGGTATCGGCTATCCTCAAATGACGTCATCAAGGGCAGATAATTTTAAACACGGTATAATTGAAAGGGTGTATAACATTCCCAATGGTCGTGGAGAGATATCAGATGTCATTATCTAAACAGAACAGCAGGGTAATAGATGCCAATAATATCCGGATATCCCTTATACCATTGTGCTTCAAGTTATTGTATACACTAGATAAAGTACATTTTTTCATTTGTCAAAGAATAATGATTATACTTTAACATGTTACCTGTTGAATGAATTTGTAATGCGTGTTTTTATTAGTGTTTATTTCGGAATCTTGTCAGCTTCATGTTATACGTTTATATATTTGTACAGATTCTGCATTGGCTTGTTGCCTACAAGGAAAATAAATTATGGTGTAATGAATTTACTAGGGGATAGAGTTTATCATTTTACCAAATTCTCGTTCGGCTTTAGGTTTAAATAATGCAATGTTTACAATATCATTTCTAACATTTTGAAATAAAATGGTGGATAGTAGTTCAATTGAAAAAAAATGATAACACTTTGCTAGGTAACGACTTCTTTGCTATTTTTATAACGTGTATTTGTATATAACATCGGGAAATTCCACACTGAGTGTTACTCGCGCCAGTTACTTAGGTGACCAGAAAAAGCCTACCACCTTAAACGGATTTACTGTTTTTATTCACTGGAAATACTTCAGATATATTTTAAGATCTCTATTTAAAAAATTAATAATGAACTATAGTATTTAGTAGTGTGTGTTTCAAATTGGTGTCTGTTTCAAATCATCCAGAGTAAAATCAAACCAGAACCATTCCATTGCCAGTTATGGTACGTGCAACTGTGTATGATCCAAAATGGTGGCTTAATAGCTATGGTATTGAATCTGAAAAGTATTTTGTTAATGTTAATTTGTATAACCTCAATTGTGAAGAAAGCTATAGGCGAATATTATTTACTCTTCAGTCCGTTCCCTTGGAATAAACCAGGACTGATGTCATATTAAACAAATTTTATGTTCAAAATCAAGTATCATCGTGCTCTCCGCACATTTGCGATATGATGTTTAATGGCTCTTTCGTATCCGAGCACATTAACAGTAGTCCACTGCAACATGAATTCTCATGGCGTTTGCTAATCCTAGCTGAAGGACAGTGGTCCATGGCGACATCGGTCTTAATGGGGTTTGATATTCAAAGTCTAGGGACAACGCTGCAATGCGGCATGTACTTACATATGTCGTTTACAAACATTAATCCAAAAACAGCGTTCCAAGTCGGCATGGATATTAATTTGTTTGATATTGCTAGCCCAGTTATATTGTTGCTATCTTGAGAACTAAAACGATTTCGGCAGAGGAGAACGAGAGGTGTTTTGCTGAATGTCGGTTTCTTTGGACAGTGAAGCCTAATAAAAATCATGCACAGAATTCGATAGAAATGCAATACTTTTTGTGTAATATGGGTTTATGAATGAAAATATCGTCTTTCAGAATTCCACTTAAGCCTGTGGATTCGCAAAAACCGCATACATCACTTTTAACACAATTTTTAAATTCGAGCCTTCGAGCATGTCCTTTTAGTCTTATGAACGACGTATTTTGAAGCAAGACATCATATACAAGGCTGAATAGGTTCAAACGTGAATATGATATTGCATAAAATAATTCATATGAGGGTGAAAAAACGTTACAACGTTCTAATAAGTGATGAAAACAGCTGATGGAACATGAATTGATAAAACCATGGTTAATCATAATAAATCAATAGATCGCCATGTTAAATATATGGCAAACAAAACATGTTTCCAACACCATCAAAACGACAGCCATTGAGTGATTCCTCAATAAATGTAAGTGGGACAATTAAGTAGTTGTTTGAAAACTTGTTTTTACCCGTAATATGCATATCTACGTCTTTGAGTTTTTAATAATTTGCCTTTTTCTGCTGGATATACTACGATTTTCGAGCACAGTCCTTTTCCTTGACAAACGGCAATAACCACAGCGTCTGTCCAGCTACCAGTTTAAATAAATAGGCATCAAATGAGTCGTTGTTATCATTTACGCACAGTTTTAATTATACACCTTACATCCTCACTAAACAACGTTGTGTTTAAGCACTGCTTTTCATTATTAAACCCTTCACCATAACTAAACTACAGTGTAGTTTGGACTGCTTGTCAATATTTCAACAATTCAGTTTACAGGGACTAGCCCAGTAGCAATTATGTCATATTTGATCTGGTTTAGAGGCACATTGGCCAATGCTTACCAGATGCTAAATGACATACACTCATCATGGCATAACAACAAACACAGTTTCAGATTCTCATTTATAAAAGGACGCTGACGTATAGAAGCATACTCATTATCATATATTGGCAATCCGTAGCTATATGTCTTGGTGGAAAACAAAATATTGAAATTAAATACAATTTACAAAAGTAAGACAAGTAATTTCAGAAGCGTATGCCTCTTCGTAAATCAATACTTATTTCAAGTAATATAAATGGATTTGTCTACCTTACACAAAATTTTGCCGCAATAAATACATGTTAATATACATTTTAGAAATGACGTAAACGTTTGTATATTCAATATTTTATTTTTGAAACACTGACGCGTTGTTAGCAAAAACATGACTGATCCAGTTATATCCTAATTTCAGCAAAGCATTAACCTGTTTTTAATCACCGTTAATCTTCAATAACTGCTTTGATGATTAATTAGCCATTAACTGAACTTTTATGTGCAGTACAAATACACTTGATTCAAACAGTTTCATCTACTACCAACTTATAAAAAAGGTTTAATGATTTCTCAGAAAACATTGTTAGTAATTAATTCTCTAGGTCAACTTTGTTAGTTGAGGTTAGCTTGCGAAAAATATACGGGCATTTTTGTACGATATATTGAGCGAAACACTCTGCAATTACAGAACAGAACATCAGATTATTTCGCACTTGCAACAAAGAATATTGTCTTACAAAAATAAACAACGTAAACATCATTTCATATATATCATCATCTTAGCAATGCAGTAAATGTTAATAACAATTGAAATATATATGTTAAATATGGATAATGTTCATCTATGGCAATATTGTGAATAATATTCGAAAACAGAATCAGAAAATGTGTATACAAATATATACTAATTATGTTTAAGTATATTGAGTTGCGGTACTCTTAAATAATGTTGTTAGATAATATAAAGTTTGCAATATATCTGCGTAAATAATTTCAATTACGGCCAACACATTATATGTATCATGAGTAGTCAATTAACATGTTTGTCGCTATTAATCCCTGCTGTCTTGACTTACATTTTGTTTGTACTAAAATGTTTTAGTATATTTTGTATACTCACGGACATCATGTCTAATGTGCAACAAAATAAATATAATTTTCTACGTTTGATTGAAAATAATTAGGAGAAAATTGTTTCCCCTTGTATCGTTCCGAAACGATACGCCTGGGGGCGCTATGATTTCGCGCTCTATCGAGCACGTGTTTACTGTGCAATATTGATTGATTCATTCAGCGCATGGTCATCAAGCTGTGTACAAGCATGTCCGACGTTTTTTTATTTCAAAAAACGGGTCCATTCATATCAAACATCGGAACTCATCAGTATATTTTTGAAATCATTATACATTATGATATACAAAATTTTGTCTTTATGTTTTACAAAAGTTGTGTTGTTACATAGATATATCAATGCTTTTTGAATAATTTCATTGAAAATGTGTTGTTTATTATGATCGTATATGTTGAAATATGTGAAAATGTTTGTGTATGTACAGTTGATTGGCCATGACGCTTACAAAAAATTAAACATTTGTATACTATACATGTTGTTTTTCGTCTTAGTACAAGATCGAATTAGTAAGATAGAGTGAGTAAGGATTGATTCTAGGGGAATTGTATGTAATAAACATGCGGGTGGGTAATGGTTACAACTATGGTTGTAGCAGAAATAAAGACTGATCAACTCACTACTTGTTATTTTATAACGCTAAACATAACCCTGTATCAGTATATAGCAAAATGTATGTTGAATATTTACTTTCTGGAAGCAGCAACATTAAACGTCAACAAAGTCGCTCCCATTGTGTTCAAAATATCAGTGCCTCGTTATATGCTCATGAATTGGTATGCTCGAACTTTTATAAACGTGTAGAAAATATAAACATCACTACACAATTATTAACCATCAGCGAAAGTACTGTTTAACATATGGTCACAAATATTGTCGTATTAATTAACTTGTCAGCGTCGTTTTGATTTATACAGTAGTACATGCTACTTATGCTTTTCCTTTAAATATATTCCGCCTGACATCACGCCATTAAATGTCAAAGAGAGGCACAACATATCAATGACTACAAATGTAATACATGCAGGATTTTGAGAAAAAGCGCTTTTCTGACATCCCGTAGATTAGCTTACTTCAAACGCGTATGTTACCTTGAAGACGGATGCACGTTCATACACAGAACGGATCATAAAAAGGACGTCATAAAAGCATGCACTTGTAATAATTTATTTAGTATTTAATAATAGCGTAATTTATCAAATTATTATTAAATACTTTTAAACATGTGCGTATGAAAAACTAGAAATCCATTTTAAACGCACTGTTTTTATCTTCGAAACTGCATCTTATGTTGAATTTCGATTCCGGAGATAATGTCATATATCAATCACAGTTAGCATTTGGATATATTATCTAAAATAAAATGACATGCTACGACAAAAGCGTGATATGGAATTTTAATTACGGAAATAATAAATATGTCCAAACTTTGCTCGCTTCGTTTAAGATCAGTTTTTTATGTGTTTTTTTAAATGTTTTGTTTTTTTCTTAAGTTATTAAGAAAACGTATAACACAAAAATATAGCTTGCTATCGATATATTTCCGATATACTGATAGGTTGATATCAATAAAGGGTCGACTTTTCTGCTATGTTGTTAGTTTCTCAACGAGCTTCAAAATAAGATACAGTTTGAAATTTTGACATTGTGTAATTGGATTTAGATCATATAACGTTATTCATAAGTAGTGTTTATTTATTTAAATTATAAGCTATTTTGAGTTGTTTTATTTATAGAGCCGTTCATAACATATACAGTAAAATCTTGGACTGATACCGAGGACGCGTTGATTTGTTGATACTTAGTATGTAATTCGTCGGAAACCATCAAGAAAATGATGATCAGAAACTGATGGGCAAGAGTCGGTCTAGCAAAAGGCCTGCAATCCTGCAAATCCTCAGCGATAATCCAAGTTCTGGGCCAGTATTGGCTACATGTAAGGACCGATACCGTCTGCATGTAATGACCCGCTGAATAATCTGTTAAAGGCCTGTACTGGCGCGTTTACTTGACCTGCGTTTGATATCTTTAGTATTAGGAAGTTTTTAATATCCCACAACGCAGTATGAGGAACAGAATACGCTCAAAATTGACCAAGCTTGTCTAGAAGGCTTGCTATCTGACATTATAATACGATGCTTTCTGATCGTTTAAGAAAACAGCTAAACAAAATACGGTCTTAATGTTGTTTGTTTCATCAAATTCAACAAAAAAAAACATTAAATGAAATTAAAAAACAAACAAGATGATATGCCTGACTAATTCACCAATATATTTATAAACACAAGCCCCGCGGGCAAACACTTAACGTTCTCTGCGTTATGGTATACAAATATGTATTCATTAATACGAAGTTACTATGTATAAAAACACGTTTGTACAGGGTTCCTTGATTTTTTGCAAGATTTTTTATTTGAAACAATTCGCAAGAAAACGTCCTATCCTAATAATTGTCTTATTATATGATTCATTTGATCCATTCTATGTTTTGAGTGTACTGTTCGTATTTTTACCAACGAAACTGTTTTAGCTTATACTTGACTTTTCTGGAAAATTCCATTATAATTGTTTGATTTTCACATTTGATAAATTTATGCATTTTAGCTTAAAACTACACAGATCAGCAATTGTGTAAAAGGATTCAGTCAATATGCGGCATAAGCAAGAAAACCGATATGGACGTAATAAAAATATATGTATATGGTGTGCTGTAATTTCACAGTTGCATATTTAAATGCATATATCAGAAAGCCATATCATTAGAGTGATACAGCCGCATGATTGTATGCTCTTGTTAGACCGTAATTTTCATACATACGAATACATGTTTGATTTGTTCGTACAAATATCTCACAAGAAAGTATTGTAAAATTTCAAGCTGTCTTTGATCATCATCTCTTGGTTCCAACAAAATGTTCACAACAAGTTTATCGTTTATTTATTAAGCTATCGATAGTCATTCAAATTCTCTTCGACTCAATGGCGAATCGAGGTTCCTGTAACAAAGGTAGAATCTTTGATTTTATAAAATCATTTGATGGGTTCCCGACTCTTTTTTAATAGACACAGCGTCTCTCTTACGTTCTCTACGGATAGGCATTTCCGGTTAAGTTATAATGTTGAAAACTCCCATCTGGCACCCCCATGCAAGATATGTCACACACACCTTTTTTATTTATTTCATTGTTTGGTACATAATGTCATTTCATTCAATCATATTTCAACAAATAAGTAAGACTTTAATTGAAATTCAGACCGATAATCGAAAAAAAAAAGTTTTTTTAGGAACTATTTGACGACCACAGGAATCTTAATTTTCCACGCGTAATGGCGTAAGTAACAACGTCGCAAGCGCACACAAGTGAAATGTTCCAAAACGCATAGTTTACGACAAATTTACCAAAAAAGTAATTGTCGATATGGAAGAACAAATGACAGTCATGTTTCTTTTCCTGTCCGGGTCGTAAAAGCCGAGTTATTGACTTACGCACGTGACCTCTGGTAAGATTTTCTTTTTTTGCTATATTTACTACGTGTAGATGTGTTTACTCAAAATAAAACTGTTAATAGATTAAATTCAACAAGTATACCCTTAGTCTGAATATAGGTCTTTAGTTTTTTCCACAGATGTTGTATTATGGTGCACTCCCTAAACATGTGACTAATTGTTTCTTCATTGCTTGAGCATAAGTCGCATCGGCTGGAGTTGGATATTTTGCATTTGAACAAGTTTCTGTTTGTTGGAATGATTCAATTAATTATTTTAAACTGAAATGCTTGTATACATGTATCAATTGTAGCTATGTAAGGCATTATGTAAATTTCCTTCCAATTTAACCCTTTTTAAAAAAGATTTTCCCATTTTTGTTTGTGCTTTAATTCTATATTGCTATTTTCAATCCGTATATTATATAGAAATTTTGATATGTTTTTTTTAAATTTATTTCATCAAGCATCGACGTATATTCTACTGGAGTTGTTTTACCTGAAGATTTCAGATCTTTTTTCATATTTTTGATATTATTGGTCAGTTGTAAATATTTATAAAAAACACCATTAGGAATTTGGTATAGAAATTGCATGTTATCAAATGAGTAGAATTACTTTTCTCTAAAGTCGAAAATGTGTTCGCGGTATATTATTCCCTTGTTATGCCATTCTTTATAAAATATTAGATTAATAGTTTATTATTGCATTTTACAGATAAATTGTTGCAGATGATGAATCTTCTGATATCAATATTTTTTGTTTCCTCTTAAGTATATTCAATGAGCGCAGAATGTTATGAATAAATACGTTATGGCCAAATATGCCATTAATGCCATTTTTATTCAAGTTTACAATCAAGTGATATCGTTATAACATTATTTTACCCAGTTAATAAGTTAATTTCCAAAATTGAATTCTTTAAGACATCTTATTACGAATTCGTGATCAATTCTGTCAAAAGCCTTCTAAAAATCCACAAATATCAGAAGTTCTGGTTTGTTTGTGTTGTTTAAATGTTCAATTACTTCTTGTATAAGTCTTATGTTTTCACCTATGTATCTCCCTTTGTTAAAACCGATTTGATTGGGTGATATAATTGCATTTATTATTTTTTATTTTATTTGCAATTGCTTTAGTTGCAATTTTATAGTATATATTGAAAAGACTTATTGGACGCCAATTTGAAAGTAATGGGTGAAAGTGGTGGGATTTTCTATCCGGACCTATAACACATGATATATATTATAAATATCGAAATGACGCCTCTTTATCGAGGCGGCGTTCTTCTAATCAAAGATCTTTTGAATGTATCGTTTCTGCCTACGGGATTATAATGTTAATTGTCAACGGAAGTTACTTGTGATAAACATCTCAACCCAGTCAATTTATCGGATGGTACTACAACGAAGATTGACGGCTAAGTTTTATATACTGAAACCCTTTAATAAACGGGAGGTAAAATTGGTACGATAGCTAGATGCCATGCAATGAAATTCAATTCCCTGCCTTAGCGCATTACAGTGTGGCTTTTGTTCAATAACCCGGACAATGGATTTTTTCTCCGGGCACACCAGCTTCCTCCATACTCATCCACAACATCGCGCCAATGAGCGTTTCGAAGCAAGAGTTTTATGACCTTCTTCTTAATTATTGTAGAATAAACTGATCAAATAGCG
The DNA here is from genome assembly GCF_026914265.1 of Mya arenaria. Lineage (NCBI taxonomy): Eukaryota > Metazoa > Mollusca > Bivalvia > Myida > Myidae > Mya > Mya arenaria. Next base: position 1,966,837 of record NC_069131.1, on the reverse strand, counting down.
TTTGAAGGTTTATGCCATTAAACGAAGTTTATGTTTAAACTTTCGTCTCCTAGCTTGTTTCTGCAGTGTTAGATATAAATATTCAAAGCGATAAAAGAATATGCGTTAATTACACTCAAATTGCAATAAATCATTATTTGTGAATGATGTGCTTAACGTGCAATAAAAATATAATGGTATGGTGGAATACATGATATAATCGTTCATTGCCAACAGGAAGATTCTTATAGCAAAATTACTGCCTTCAAAATATACCACATCAAAGCTATAATTTCACGTAAAAACATGTCTATCTTGCTTATGCTTACATCATTCTAAATCAGGGCGTAATGGCCAGGTCTGTTGAATGAACATTGAACCTTGGATTTCTCATCTGAGAAAAGATCATCTTGCAATCGCCACGATGATGATCACCATTACGTTGCATGCGTAGCTGAAGTGTTTACTGTACGCGAACGGGAAGTAGTCGCGGTGTGGAGTTTGAACTGTATCTGGTATATAAATGTCAGCATGAGTCTGGAACGTTTTTGTAATTCCGTAATAAATTAAACAATAGAAGGCAAATATCGGGTGTTTCATTCTCAGTTTAAATAAACACTTACATAATAATTCCTTTTATATATATATATATATATAAATATATACATCAACACAACTGTAACACAGAGTTTAACTGGAATTTATTTTAAATGTTACAGTTTACTTTGTGCTTCATTATTTTAAGTTGTTGCTGCCTCTGGTGAGGCTTCTTTTTTAATTTTGTTTATGTTGATTAGCGTTTGGATAAGTGTTAGATTTTGATCAAACCAAATTGTTGAAGCCCCCTCTAGACTCGTGTTCCAGTAAACTCGTGTTTCACTGACAGTTTCCATAATTTATCGATAAAAGTATATTGATGCGTGTGTGGTCTGTTTGTGTTGTGTTTATGTGTTTGTAGAAAAGTGTTTATACATTAGTGTGTTTGGTTCATTGTCGCTTGGGCCCTACATTGTAACGCTAAACAGGGCTTATTTTGACTACTGGGCGTGTCCCTGTAGATTTGATTTTATATTTAACAATGATTATTTCTTAACAACAAGAATTTGTAGTCTACTTGGTAACGAACTGCAATACCACATAGTGTATATTTCTAGGCAATCTATATTCTTCATGTACTTGAAATAGGTTTCACAATATCATGCGATCGACATTTCTAATCAATGGAAGAAAAAGACTGTTATTAAACTTTAGTGAATATCGCATGATATATTCTTAATAATTAAATAGAAGATACAAGTAGACCTAATATTACAAATTAAGTTTAACCGATCTTCGCGTCTATATACATTGTATAACAACCAGTTGTATAAACGTTTTGTTATTCAAAAATGTTTCTATCTTATTGGTTATTAGTTATTGAAAGGAACGAACTACGTCTTGAAAATTTATTTAACGTTATTTCATATGTTTATCAATGTTTAAATAAATACATATTTGTTCATCTTCATATAATATAACATGTCTATGATTATTATCTCACTATAGTTAAGCAAACAGATATTCACAATAACACACATATAAACACAAATACACACGCACACACTAACAGCAAAATTGTTTCACATTTGAATGCACGCGTTTCACACACACGAGCACAGACACCCACATAAGTCCCCTTAACCTAAATATTTGTTAAGATAAGCTTCAATGGATATTTCATTGTTGTTAAAAATACGAAAACCAACATAGAATATTATGTAAATGCTATGTTTGTCTTTAAATATTTTTTTACGTTAATTTCAGTATTTCCCATTTTTTGTTGTGTTTTTCGTACTTACTTCACCGCTATTTCGATTCTTAGTTTTAGATACATCATATACATGTTAAAGGATATATGTCTATTATTACACTTGGTTGAGATCATTAAAACAAAAGAAAGTAGCAATTTGGTCTATATTTGTTTTACGAAGTTAATTATTGTTGAAACAATAAAATATTTAATGTGTTTCATACATGCTGTATTTCAAAGCACTCCCTATGGACATGTTTGATCTCATTTATCTGAGAGTAATTGCAGTAGGCAGCTTTCAAAGAATATTATTAACATGATTTATTCATATTGATGTTGACGAAACAAATGTAAGAAAATAGTTTTCTAAGGATAGCAAACCTGTGTATTGAAAGTGGATTTGCTCTTGTGAAACGAAATGGACATTAATTGCATTTATCAAAACGCATTTTTAAAGGGATGGCACTCTCACACACGTTAGATCCTCTCTAAAAGGATGTCTCTATCGAAAGTACAGAAACCAGGAGCCATTAAATGTAAATTGTTTAAGAAAGCTAATATGAATCACATTGTTGTGTTTGTTCGCTAAGACTCAAAGAAAAAATTGTTAATTACAGACGTAATGCCCGTCTGTGGAAATATAATAAATAAATGGATTTCGGTTAATAGTATGAACCTCTCTTGATAATATTGCATTCATCTACATTAGATAGCTTTAATGATATGGTGATTATTATCTTACTTATTACAAGTACTTATTGCAATCTTTTCATGGCATATACTTATGTTTGTGGCGTCAAAGCGGCTTAAGAAAGAGTCACTTAATGTATAAAAGTATTCACTAATTAATCGAAAACAAACATTCATAGTACCGAGCAGGTATCACACTCGGGCATAACAGAAACATCATATAAGATATGTACACAAGCCAGGCACCAATCTTATTGTGACGGTTTTTCGCTCGCTTCAGGTAAGAATTTCCATTGTCTTGTTCATAAATTAAATTAAAGGATCATCAGAACACACAATTTGCAAAATTATAATTCGCCATGTTCCTTTTTTTTATTGGAACAAGATTTGCGAATTTTAAGATTGAACCTCATGTGACAAGATGATTAAAAAAATATTTGGACAATGTTCTTATGTTTTAGGAATCAAGACACATGTTTTGAAGTATGCCTTACTATCTCGTATGCAATTGGTATTCACGTGTGATGTAAATTACATGTTGTTAGATCTTTTGGATAGTGGAAGTCCTGACGGTGTGGTCAATATATCTAAAAGTCAGTTGCTCAGATGTTTCTTAAATTAACAACCACAAAAAAAAGAAACGATACCATATTAATACTTGAATGATTTCTATTAAAATAAGTAAATATTTTTAAAAATTAATTAAAATTAAGTGGTTATAGTTCGTACATGTAAATCATAGAGATTAACTAAATTTGTCGAAGGATTTATGTACACGACCTAGCTTTAGATTTTCACGTGCTGCCAGGGGTGCGAGGTTCATGGTACATGCTGAGTATACGTGGATATTGATTTGTATAAGGGTTGAAGTACAGTTGAAGAAAAACACATTAATTTTCCTTTTTCTTTAGTAACAAGTATGCCACGTTTGTCTACTGATGAACGTAATCTGACTATTGGAATGCTACAGAAAAGAGAACGTCATGGTGAGGTCGCTACATGTTTTATCTCGTCTGGCAGGTCTTTATCGAACACTTGGCACATTTAATGATCGCCATAGATCTGCCAGGCAACGTTACAGATTAGTGCCGGCAACGACCACCGCTTCTATAACACCTCGACGTACCAATTTTAAGATATGTGCTCAAACGGTCAGAAATAGGACTAAGGGCGCGACGCCCACATTACGGCCCGTGCATAACAGCCGAATGTCGACGTAAAAGTCGGGATTTGGTTGGACTGAACAACAGTGGAACACCTTGTTATTTAGCAACGAATCACGGATCTGCTTGGATAACGCTGATGGAGGCAAACTTTGCTATAGACGACACAACGATCGTTTTTCGGACGTGTGAACGTCAAAGAAATAGATTTGGGGGACCTACCGTTATGGTGCGGGGTGGAATATTCTCTTATTCTCGAACTCATTTAGTGGAAGTAAAAGGAAGGCTAAAAGGACAGCGATATCGAAATAAGATATTGGAGCCAGTTGTTGCACCATTTATCAACGCCATTTCGAACCTCACTATGTTCCAACAGGACATAGCTAAGTTCCACACAAGAGAGAAATATCCAAGTTCTTCCATGGCTTGCATTCTCACCGGACCTGTCTCCAGTCGAGCATCTATGGGACGTCTTGAAACGCCGTGTTCGACCGCGTAGTCCTCAAAACGCTTATGCGCTTACACGTTTTGTGCACGAAGAGTGGGCAGCAATACAACAGGAGACGATTAAAACCCTGATTCGCCCAATGCGACGTCGCTGTATTGCAGTTAGAGACGCACATGGTGGACATACCAGATAAAGATAACATGTGAATTGAGTTTTCACATGATCGCTGTTACCGCAGCAAATAATCTGCCAGTATTTATAGTTTTCTACTAATGTTAAGGAATTAAATTAAATGGTTGTTTAACATTATCTTTAAAAAAAAAATTCAGAAAAGTGTCATAGAGAGAAAAAATAAAGTGAAAAAGTTTCTAGGTATCGTTTATTTGTTGACTAAGTGTATAAACTTCATCACCTAACGGTCATATTACAATGCGTTTACTCCTTTTACGTCCTATTTACTCAGTAAAGGAAAGTTGAGACACCAGCTATATCTGATTGCAATTGTTTTTCGTGGGTTAGGTTTGCATACATACCCCAATCAGTTGTATGCTCAGGTGTAAGGCCCTCGTCTAACAGCCTTTGTTAATAGAACAAAAAGAATCATATAGTTTAATACTCATTGTTATAAAGTTCATATTAATTATACATTTTGTTTATCAGAGAAGTCATCATGAGCTCAGGTGTTCCTAACGAACAATATTTAGGTTTCGTGAAAAGGATTTGCAAAATATTTTAAGCCCACCTGTGGATAAAGAGTTTGTAATTGCACATCGTCCTACGCGTTGTCTGAGTTTATCTACTTTTGATGAAATTTAATCGGGATTGTTTTCTATGTGTTCGTCTATCTACTATCGATAGTACCAAGAGTGTTTTCTATGTCTGCGTCCATTTACTTTTGAAGGAGTCTAACTAGGATTGTGTTCTTTGTCTGCGTCAATCTTCTATTAATTGAACCTAATCAGGAGTGTGTTCTTTGTCTGCGCCTACTTACTGTTAATGGTAATTAATCAGAATTATATTTATATTTCTGCGTTTATCTACTTTTGATGGAATTAAATCAAGATTGTTTTTTTTTTGTCTGCGTCTATCTACTGTTGACGAATCTTTATCATGATTGTCTTCTTTGTCTGTGCCTTTCTACATTTTATTTAACCTATTCGGGATTGTGTTCATTGTATGCATCTATCTACTGTTGACTGAAATCAATCAGGATTGTTTTCTATTTCTGCGTCTATCTACTGTTCATAGAACTTAATCAGGATTGTTTTCAATGTCTGCATCTCTCTTCTATTGTAGACACTTAATTAGGATAATATTCCATATATTGAATACTTTAAACTAAAGTTTTCTACCATCTAATTTGAAAGCAGCTTCATAACGATCTAGTGGTTAAATGATGCTGTTGACAGCTACAATAACATAATTAAACATTTAATTAAACAATCTTTTTCATTTAGGAAAACTACTAGGGAGGACAAGGGAAACACACGAGTATCAATTGAGGTTTATCTCATTAAAATCGCTTTACTTGAAGTATACATTCTCATAATAGACCATTTCTTTTTGAACATGCTTTACAATTCATCCTTTCCCACACATGCAGAACAGGCGTTTCCGGATGTAGGCTTTTGATTGATGTTAACAAATGTCTACAGAATTAGGCTTTCATTAACATGTGAGTAAATGTCCAGGTATAATAGTATATTGGGATAGTTACGGATATGTTGACGAAAACTTTGTAGAATCCTTCAAAAGCTCAATGTATATCCAAAGTACGACAACGGGAGTAAGGGTTTAATTGAGCCTGTTCATTGACAACGTTTTAATGTGCAACCATGTTTTTATTTTCAATATATTTAATTTACGATTCTTTTGCCCAAAGTAAGACTTTATTTCATTGCAAAACATATGCGTGCGATCATTGTAAATTAAGCCAGCTAATATGAAGTATAAGGTTTATCAATAGACAGAGGCAGATATTCATTCCCCTGAAATGGATTCAGCGGCAATGAAAAAACCAATACCAACTGAGATATGAAAGAACATCTCACACTATGAGATGTTTTGTCGCCCATCAGTTCTGGAGTTGGAATACACACGGAAAGAGGAATTGCATTTTTCATATTGCGAAAGAAGCTGGATTGAACTTCAAATACTTATTTATCAGTGGTTTGGAGTTTCTGGAATCTTCAACTTTTGTTGGTTAGTATTCTTCGTGTTCATATATTTAAATAACATAGGCAAATGTGAATAAGACTTCGGTAATAGCTGTTAATTTAAACATTATGTACAAACATTGCCAACATTCGAAGGTTGAAGTTCAATATTGCCAATACAAGAACTGAATATCATTCCGGCACTTCCTGACTATTTAAAAACTACTCACATTTTTGTTTGGATTTAATTATTGGTATCACATGCAAATTCGAAAAGCAAAGAATGCAAACAAGGAATATTTCCGAAAGGTAAAGAAATAAAAATAAAAGTACATATAGTTGAGTCGCTGTGTTCGCAATACTGCCTCGAAAATTTATATGCACGAAAAGAAGAATGAAATGCACACACCTATATAGAATGTTTTATTTTAAAATGAAAAAGGCAGTAAGTCAAAATGTAGGGACCGAAGATGACGTACATCAAACGTTTAACTTTAATGGCCAAGCGGTTAAATTGAAAACTGTAACGAATGGAATATAAGTTATGGTAAGTGGGCGACCCGCAATCTCTCACGTTATTTACGAAGTTTTTAGTTCATTCGCGTTGATTCAATCTTGCAAAGCATATTTATGACAGTTACAAGTGGTTTTAAGATGTGAAAATATCATTTTGATGTTCTTTACTGTGTCAAAAATTTAGCAAGTTCTCCCGTCTTAATAAAACGTCTGCGCACACAATGCTTAGACACCACTTCAACGACGTCCTTTAAAAATCATGTCATTGTTATTCATTTAGTCAAATTTATATTCAATTGCGATCGAAAATGAAAACAAACAACTATCCACTGTATTTTAATTAAATGCAATTCATGTGATTAACTAACAAATCTCAATGTTCAAATACGGATATATGTTCTTCTTTGAATGAACAGTTTCTCCCGAAAACTTATAAAACTGTCTACGCACTGTAAGTAATCGTTAGAGACATTGCATGACTAATAGATTATGCCATAAAAACAACTGCTAAGTTGCTTATCTACAAAACGTTTAGAAATATATATTAATATGTTAAGTGGTATGTGCGTTATATAGATGGCATATTGTTCACGTGTTATTGCCATAAAACAACTTATAATAAAGTATTGCTAGACCAAAAGAAATGTAATATAATTCACAATCATAGTTTACAATAAACAATCTTAATCAAACCGTAATAAGCAAGTTTATTATTCCCGTGTTACAGATTAACAATAGATTATTGCAAAAATCTTTTTTATTTGTTGAAAACGAAAATGTACACTGAGCGAGACACACCGTTTAAAGAGCACAAATAGACCATCCGTCCTATTCATCAAATCACATTAAACAAAAGGAAACAAAAATAAACTTTAAGCAGGCACTATGTCTATACAAATATAAATCGTAGTTTATTATATAATATATATGCACTGTTTGTTTGTCGAGTTTTGTGCTGCTGTTCCATGTTTTTTGTTTGTGATTTAAAAAAATAAATGTGTTATATGTCTTTGGCGTTTACCCTGTGCCATCAAACGGGGTATTCTTATCCGATATTTGATTACATTGAACATGACTGTTCCTATTTCATTTAGATGCATTGTTTTCATACTATAAAGCGAATAATTATCTATTTATATTTTAATAACAAAGTGTTCTAGTCTATTAAACAAAGCATGTTAGTGTTCTTATAAAATTAAAAAAAATGGGGAAAAAATAGTCGGCACCCCTTATTTTTCATAGACATAATGATTTGTTTGGTGTGCTATATTAAAGGTTATTTTAGGCATTCCCCATCAGATAATTAGCGATTTTATGAATTAAATAAACATCATAAAGGTTTATATTTGAACGTTCCACTCATAATTCATTCTTAGTTCATCAAGCGGTACACCCACAGCGCTTTGGAAACCGTTTTTTTATGTTTCACCTTGGTTCCAAAACCAAAGTCAGCGTCTCGAATTTAAGAGAAAAATGAACAAAAATATATATATCAAGATCGTCATATCTTGCAGCGAAAACTCATCTGAAGATATAATTTTGTAAATGCCTTTATAAGACATTTTGATTAAAGCATTGTAATATCCGCTTTACTTTATTATTACTAACTTTATTATATAAACTTGTATTTTCTATTTTCTTTGATTAATGTTGACAATCATCAATGATAAGGACAATAGACGAACTTTGTTAATACGCGGCGTTTTATCTGTAAAGGGAAGTAACTGTTCCTACTATTAAAATAAGATAACAACAACATATTATATTTTTTATAACCATTCTCGAAATACATTTAAATATTAGAAGGAAAACAATAAATAACTCTTTGACATAATTGTCGTTAATAAACTGAGCATAGATGCTTCCTAAAAGTAATACAATTCTACCAAGTAGTGCCTGGAACATCTTGGTGCATCTCGGTACTATATTGTCAATCAATCAGAACTTAAGTGCTTAAGCGTTGTAATGGTCGGTTTCTCTTCCAATGTAACTGTAGATTTGTCGAATCTAAAATGCGCCTATACCTTTGATGTAAATTGATGTTGCTTAGTGTCCAAATAAAATGCACATCGAACGTCGGCAATATAGTAGGTTGTGACTCGTTCTGATTTGATATAAAAACAATAAAATCCTCTTTTTTGTCATGTTTTACTTTCTACAAAGCCAAGCTTTACATATGTATTTGTATTAATCAATTTTAGAAGAATATATTTCACAATTGTCTTGGAAATGCAAACCGTTTCAAAAATTGAATCGCTAAAACATTGAAACATGAAACAGCGATCCAAAAGCAAATATGTCAATGTTCGGGCATTGCACTGTTCACACATGGATCGATTCTTTTGTTTATTGTAAGGCTTTTCGATTTGTTTCCATGTTATATATTATAAAAAGATAAATTATAATTATAGCATAGAAACAGCATAAAAAACTTCAGTTGCGTGCATTCTTTTACGGAATAGTTCACAAAGATTATACATACATATGAAAGCAATCATAACAATGCCAGAAACACCTAGTAAGCGTAACCAAATTGTTCTCGTCTTTGTTTTCACTTATGTATATTTGTTTGAATTTTTCAGCAAATGTCACAATGCCAGAAGATGTCGTCATGATGAACCAGGTATGTGTTTGTTCATGCAAACACCCAAAATAACCCATCTGTCAATATGAATCCATTCACGTTTGACCACAACAACATTAACAACGACACATATAATTGCATATATTTTATCAAATAGTCATCAGGTCCAATCGTAAATTGCTGTTATAAATAGATGTTGCTTTTCTGAAGAAAACAAACACTCACCATTTAAAAAACGAATGTAAGGTCCTTTGTGGGCAAGTGAATTGCTCATAACAACACGATCTCCCATTCTAGTTATATTTTCATCCTTACTACAATAAGTGTTATATATTGTCTGTAGAGCCTTACAAATGTGCCTTTACATAGTGTCTTTTTAAATGATTGTCTACTAGAATTGTCCCTCTAGTTGGCATTGAATTATAAGACAGACAACATTTCTTTAGTATGTGATGTTAAATAGCAGGTAGATAATCAACTGATTATGTGCCATATTTTCTATTTTATGCACACCACCCTATGCCAATAATATTGTGTTATGTTAATTACCTAAACCAGGGAGTGTAAAAGGATAAAAAACATTGTAATTATTGTGGCTCCGTAATTCTATTTTCTTATCGAAACAAATGTATACTTGGAAGCTAATAGAAACACAACTTATTATAGTATCTCCCTATTGCAGACCCAGAATGGAGATGAGCTGATAGAGAACCAATCGGACCTACCAGACATCGTCGTGATCACGTGTATGTTGTCGTTGTTTAGCATCATTGGCACCACCGGCAATGCATTCGTGCTGTACGTTTTCTCGAAGAAGAAGGATAAAAACACGTCTACTGTTTTCATCTTGGCGCTTGCCTCCATAGACTTTGTGACATGCATTCTAGTTATTCCGTTTACTATAGCCGTGGAGTTTCAGTTCAAGAAGATTGATAGTGACCTGACATGTAAAATATATATGTTCCTAATAACGTCAAATGTACCATTTAGTTCATTTATTATGGTTGCCATAGCGTTAGACAGATACTTTTGTATCTGCCGACCATGGACTAAATTCTTGAATACGAAATGCGCTCTTCGGATAATATTCTCGTTATTAGCGTTTGCATTCACACTTGGATTGATGACAAGTCTCGCACACGGCGTTTACCACCGCAAAGTTATCGCCCAAGTTAGCAAAATCTCAAACATGACTGATTTGTTACACTTTAATGTGTCGGGTTTTACAATGGCCACAGTATCAGACAATTGGACAGGATTGCAAAATCCCAGCTCTAACATCGGAAACTATTTCACGAATGACGGCCAATTTTACGCGGTAAACACTTCATTTCATACAGTAAATGGTACAAGTGATATTGATTACTTTGTTTTTACAGGATTCTGTTATCCGAATGAAGTTATATTCAGCACGGGCTTTCGGAGAGCCTACCAGAAGTTTTATGCATCTCTTTTCTTAATTGCATTCATAACTGTGTTCTTTTTATATGCCCTTATTTACCGATCAATTATCTTAAGACGATCAAGAAGACTGAAGACATCTTTGAATTCAAGTTCAACTGGACGCCGATCAACACTTTTGACCTCAATTTGTTCTCGTAATGCAAACACCCCTGAAACTGTTTGCATGGAGGAGTGTAAAGCAGAACTGAATAATACAAAACAAGAAAAAATCAATAATGATGACGCTGCCATGATGCCGGTATCACAAATACCAAGCACAATCTCTATTACAAGTTCGGCCACTCAAACATCAATGGTTCACTCAAACAGCGCTTCCAATGTCGTATCTGACACAACGAGACATGTTACCAATGACACAAACCGTGAAGGGAGCAATAGGAGCTCGACATCGAATGACCAACGAGAACAAGTTTATATAACTTCAAATGACCTGAAACCTCCCAACGGGCATATGCGAAGACCGCGGGGAAATACGATTGGTAAAGGATTTGCGGCAAAGAAAACTGATTTGAAAAATGTTAACCAACAACATTATTTATGTAGTTCAAATGGGGAGAGTACTCCTTTAAAAGACATGTCAGTCTCTATAAAAGTACCGACATCGAATATGCACAGAAAAGACACGAGGAAATCAGTGCGAGAGAAACACCGCATTGCAAACATTAAAACTGCTGGAATTCTATTTATAGTAACAATTGTATTTATGATTGCTTTTTTGCCTGCATGGTTGATGGCTACAAAATTGATTCCTCCAAATATGATCGTGTTCTACTCGTATTTTATTTACAACGTTGCAAATCCAGTGATTTATGCGTTCTTCAACAAAACATTTCAGAAAGAAATGAAACTTGTTCTTAAATGCTCAGAATCGTTATATTAGAAATAGTTATAAAAAGTTAAAAAGTTATAGAAAAAAAGTAAGTACAGGTACTACAAACCAATGAGTGTAATTGTGAATTGTGTAAACAATATTGTTTGATTGTGAATTGCAAAACGTAGAGAAACAATACTTAATCTTAAATGCTCAGAATATTTTAAGATATTAAGAGATTATAGTGAATTGTGTAAACGATGTTGTTTAAATTAAAATTGTAGAATGTGTACATGTTACCTATCTTTATTGTATTTCAATTGATATAAATACAGGTGTCCTTAGCATTTTACTTTGCACATGTCTAATGTGCGTTATGCATTCAGTTCAATATCTCCATGTCACCTGTTCATAATTTATTCTCTATATAATTACAAATGGATGATATGTTTAACACCTTTCGTGGACTTCAAATAAGAATAAATAATCTTATTGAGGGTATTTTAGTGCAGTCATTTGAATATATTTTGGTTATTGTATTGATATGGTTTAGTGTATAATTCTTTGAATTGTTCTTTTCGATAACTCATTTATCTGCCCCTGAATAGCACTTCAACCGGGAGAGTTAGGTATTGGTAAGGACAATAGCCTTAGGTCTAGATAATGGATACCAAAGATTTTGAAATGCCAATTGAGATGATATTAGGTAGAAGTATAAAGTCATTTTCTATTTTTATCAACTTCCAAATATAAATGGACCATACTATCAGTACATACCATGTTGCTTCTGAGCAGCAATTGTGACAGTCGGGCGTTTAAATCATCCTAATGTTGAGTCCCTTATGTATTCAGTGTTCTCTCATATTGGTATGTATATAATGTGTTACAAGTACAAAGTAAATTTATAAAATACTGCACTAGATCTTCTTTGATAATATCGAGTTTTGGTATTTTAAATATTTGATCGTTTTTTGAACGATCCAAGCATAAATACGATCTACGTATACATTGTTGTTTCATATTGGTATTTATATAATCTGATACGAGTACAAAGTCAATTTCTGTTTAAATGCACTGGAACTTCTTTGATAGTATCGAGTTGTGATATATTAGATTGGTTTCCAAACGAACTAAGCGTATATACTATTACATGCATTGTTCTTTCATTTTTGTCATCATATAATAAATAAAATGTAACTGTCGAGTATACACCCTGCTAGTCTTTGTCGGAAAATTGTGTAAGAGATAAAGCTGTGTGTTTTTTGTGATGCATTTTGTACATATTGAATATTAATTAAAAAAAAACTGACATTGATACGTTGCTGTGTGTTTAATTGATTGCATGTTGTAGTTTAACCAATAATATAAAGCACTTATGTCCCCAAATACTCGATGATGTGTTTGTAAAGCATTAAACCGTCTTCGCCCAATTTTGTAGTAATGTTATTAAAGAAATAGAAGAGATCAACGGCACAAGCGCAATCTACAATTGCTCATGGTCCTAAGTAAAACTGTTTCCATGGGTTTGTGCAATAAACGTCAAATCAATAGCGTCATAATCTTTTGCAAGAGTTGAGGCGTACGTTTTTGAAAAGCACTTCAGGCATATATTTTAACATATGAACTCCTGAACTCCATCGTGAAGGGTTCATCTTGCCAATTTAAATAGTTGTATGCATAGATATGGTCCAAGGCAGAATGAGTTATTCCGTGTCCCTGTAACAGAAATAAATTGGGTCATACATTGTCCATGTACGTTCATGTACGTTCTGCACGATTATATCTAAACGTACCTCTTTAGACATTTGTTTTTGTTTTCGCAATATTAACAAAACATAAACGTGTGAATAAGATTCGTTAAATAAACTTATTAATCAATTGTGTTGTCTTAGAGAGGCGAGTTCACTGTTTATTCTGGATAAATATGGACTTTTTATAATAAATTGCAAAATCCCAAACGCCTAGGAACTTGAGAATGTTGACTTTCAAAACGCGGGAAAAGATTGTGGCATATTAATCCATTTTGATGTCTAAGAGAGACGAGTTTACTAGGAATTATTGATAAGAAATGACTTGTTATATTAATTCTTAGGCCACTCCTTTTTTATTTTTTGGTTTACAAGATTTTTTGGAAAATATGTCCACCGGTTGGTCGAAAAAAAAAAAAAAAAGGAAAAAAGTCACAAAACATACCTGTACTCTTAAAGGTGAAAATCAGAGAACAACATAAAACCATTGCAAATTTATATCAATAACTTGACATTTTTAAACTGCTTTTAATGCATGTTTTAATATACTCAAAGTTTCAAAGTTCTAATTAAACAAACAGTTAAAATCTTACATACTGTGCATATAAAACATCAATGAAATTGACTATAAAACATGTTTATATGTATAAACTAAACTTTTGTTTATCAAAGATACATTGAATATCACTCAGCAAGACATTTGTTTAGCTTTAATGGTATGTTTAAGTGAATGCAGAACACTTAAAAACTGACCAATATTAAATTGAAAAACAAAAAGAGAATGCGAATTTTACGCATTAAAATACACAAAAATTGCACTGTATTAAAACAATACTAGTACATTACATTTTCTAAACATTGTTTCAGTTATTTCAATATTGGAAAATGTCAATAAAGTGAAATAATTACCAATTTTGAAAATAAGGAAGTTACATTTTATGAAGACATTTGAGCTTTAATAATGTGAAAACAATTCCTGAAAAAATAAAAACCAAACTAGACCTAGATTTGAGTTCTAATAACCCTTACCATGCGGGGTCCTAGTTGTGTGTCACCCGATCCATGCTAAGACCGGATATTTTCGGACAAGGATATTTACCATGGGATGTTCACCAAATCCATTTCAAATTCAAATCTTGCAGCAAATTACCACATCAGTGCATAAAAATCACATAGAGAAGTAATAAATCTTCATAAGCATGTGACTTAACTTTATGTTCCAATGATAGTAAACTGACAGAGGATTCCATAATTATGTATCGGATATTTTCATCTCCTCCCAACTCCGCCATTTTAAGTTCACAAGGCATCTATACTTCATGCTTGTTTTTTTTTCATTTTAAAGAGTATTCCTTGATTACAACAACAAATCTCATTTATAGTGAAATGTCAATTTCATTACAAATTAAAATGGACTGATTCAAAACAGTTTTCCGTGCTGTTTTATCTAAATGTTTTGTACACCACTTCCGGCATTAGAAAATGCCATTGACACATGTGTTCAACTCTTTCATTGTTTTTACTCTACTATTAACCCAAACATGAATAAACATGTACTCTAGAATAAACACAATCTTTACATTGACTCAATGACAAGTATTTCCAAACCATTCTGTGATTTAAAATCCATAAACATCACCGACCGAACTTGTAAAACTAGGTCACCGGTGTCAACTTAGAAATTTTACTTTCGTTTTCACCACTCACACTTAGTGCACTGTTATTTGATATTTAACCATAACATGTTATAAAATGGATTTCTCACACATAATTTACAGATATTTGTGTCAACTAATTTGATGGCGGCCGCTGACACTTTTATTTTTAATCTATAAACAACAATATTTTCATGACCTAAATTGGCAGGGGAAAATAATCACGTGACAGTTATTGTTTATGTTGGCTGTAACATTTGCCAATGTTTATTGCTATTGTTATTTAAACAGCTCCTGCATATTTTAATTAATTATTTCATACAAAGAATGACTGCTATCGTCAATTCCGCCATTGCCAACGGCGCTGCCATAACAGTTGACTGACTCACATGCTATCATTATAAATTGGCGAATACGGCTACGGAACAACGAACCAGTCGAGATTTACTGCATTCGTACTCTTATCTGTTCGTTTTTCTTTCGTTTTGCACCAAAATCAACACGGTCGGGAAAATAATTTTGAAAAAAAAGTCAAATTCATTTTTTATTTTTTTTGTACTTTTCGGAAAATTAGACCCGCCGGTTTTGTAAACCAATTTATATAAAAGTAGTGGCCTTAGGAACTTGTGATATCTGAGAAGTGTTTTACAGCAAACATTCGTCGTTAGCACATTTCTTGACAAATACAAAATGATCTCTAGCTTCTGGTATTCTAGTCGGACGAAACATGGCTGCATTTTATTTTTTAGTTGTTATTTTGTTATTGATCATTATTATCACCATCACACACATTTACTTATTAAAATAACCAAGCAAATTTGATTAAAAGCCGTTAATTCATAGCATTTTAGAGAGTCATTTCTAAACGTTTTAGCATACATTAAATAATGCTCATGATGTTAAAACAGGGATCAGTACGTGCTTTTCACGAAACAAAATAAGTCGCCTCACTACCACAGAATTGTATGTCTCGCTACTTTATTGGATTCTGTTTATTACTGAATAACAATCTCTCTAAAATAACGAAACTCAATTTCTACGTACGACTTAATTTTGACACTATCAATACATGCCGCATTCATTGGAACTCTCTGTAATAATCGCGTCTGTGCCCTGTGATTTATGTGTATCTGGGGAAAGAAAATTTTGCCGATATATTTCGCTTCCTTAATTGCAGTTTTTTTTCATTTTGACAAATCGCACCAGACGTTAAATTATTGGTGATTATTATACCTGTGTGGTGTATTAAATTCATGTTTATAAATGTCATCTCGTTAAGATTTCAAAATTTAGCTTGCAGACGAAAAGTATTCAAAAATGAAGTATCTAGTGGCACTTTATGACGTAATAGATTTAATTCGTTAATATTTTCTAAAAGAAACATTCCATACACAATATTTAACTGTTTCAACCATTTAAAACATACTTTTAACAGCATCCGGATTAAGTTTGCAAATCCGGAATTTTTCACCCAATGTTTTTTTTTTTTTTTTTTTTTTTGTATTTTTAAAATGTATTAGGTAATACTAATAAGAGATATTTTTTGCTTCCTGAAATATGATTTAGAAATATGTTTTTTTTTGGCATTTAAAGTCAACTTTTCCAATGGGAATCCCATTGGAAAATGGCCTCCCCATTGGAAAATGGCTTTTTCAAGCTTTCCCAGTTGGAAAACTGGCTCTATTAAAATTGTGGGAGAATTTGGAACATAATTTTTAAAATTGAAATTGACTGTTTAATTAAGACTATTTTACACTAACTGCATGAAAAATAATATATTCTTTAAAAATGAAGAACCGATAGATTCATTTAAGGCATTTGTATGCGAATCCTTCCCATGATGAATCTTTCCAATTGGAGGATTCCCACATTCAAAGTGGGAAAGTAAGAACATTGGAAAATTCCAATTGGAAAATTTGGTGAATGGGAAAATTCCAATTGGAGAATAAAGTTCAGTTATAAAATTGGAAATTTCCAATTGGAAAGACAGATAAGATTTTGTAATTTGAACATGTCTACTAGGAAATTGGAAAAAAGAAAAATATTGTCATAATTTAGCAAAATGACACTTCTTAAATGTCCTTACCTGTCAACTGTCAACTTATCCATATTCCTCATCGCCGTTATACTATACAATGGTTAGCATGACGTCTAACCATCGCATTGCTTCATAAGCCCTGTATCAGATAGTACCATTGTTTATCCGATTGAAAAAAAAGACAAACAAAATAAAAAATAAAC
Source organism: Mya arenaria (assembly GCF_026914265.1). Classification (NCBI taxonomy): domain Eukaryota; kingdom Metazoa; phylum Mollusca; class Bivalvia; order Myida; family Myidae; genus Mya; species Mya arenaria. The sequence continues at coordinate 1,949,593 of NC_069131.1, read as the reverse complement.
ATCTTTCATCAATGTCACAAAAACGCTGTCGTTAAGCTTGATTACTTACATCTTGCCATTGAACCTCACAATTATTTATGATATCAAGGAAATTATTAACAGTATTTCGAGTTTAGATTTAAAAAATAGTTCTTATATGATTAGGATTTTAACAAGTTTTCAGCAATACGTGTGCCAAATTTGACGTCAATTCTTTAGGATTGCATTTAACAGTTTTAAATATCATTAGGCAGCTTCATATGTGGATGATGTAGGTACAATTATTTTTGGATAGTATTTAGAAAATAACCCATCGGAGGATAATCTTGTCAAGAATATTTGAACGGGTTTGATAATGGTATTTCCTCGATTTATTTGATTAAAAAATCTCTACCGTGGTCTCCTGTGGCCCTTGTTGGTTGTCTATATGTGAGCGGCGGATTATTACAACATTCATTATTAAAGCCAATATCCCTTTGGCAGTTTATTTATAAACATAATTCTTATTAGTGATGAAACGATTATCGAGTACAATCGATAAATCATCGCTGACAGTGCTATTTCGGCGACAATCGATAGTGGTTGTCCAAAATCGATGTCGCTAATGTTACTTCCGATACTACGTATTTTTTGGTTTTGTGGTAAAAGTCGAGTAAATGTATTTTTTTCTTTCAGGTAAATTCATTTAAACAAGAGATGTCACTCTCTTACACAAATACGATGAATGTAAACACTTTTGCTTAAAAACTTACAACCCCTCCCAAAATTACAAATTAATCTTAATTGTGTATACATTTTATAACACATTCTTTGATAACCTGTCTCTGATGTAGTGGATCCGATCTTTCTTGTAAAGACATGGGATCGCGGTTCGATGCATTCTGTTTTTGAAACCGTTTTTGGTTTGGTTTGTAATTAACTTAATTACTTTATTGTTGAAAGTTTTATAAAATTAAGATGTTCTAATGAAATTTTAAATTTAGCAGGTTCACAAAAATTCAATATGCATTTGAATGGATAAAATGTTATGATAACTTACATCATCCATTGTGCATCATTCTGCAATGTGTAATTATTAAGCATGTGTTGTGGTTTTTATTTTTCGTTTAGTTGTTAAAAGAAAGGGGTTATGGAAATTTACTTTCTTTTGCAAAAAGCATGTCTATAACATCACACTTACTGAATCCAGGTTTAACCATTTAAATGCTCGTGATACTATGTATAAATAATGTATTCCTTACTGATATAATGAACTTTCGATTATTGTTCGATAGTAAATCGAAATGCTTGGACCGATTCGATTCGATTATCGATAGCAAATGGGGTCCTATTTTCAAACACTACCATAGCGAAAAAGAAATCATGTTATATGATTAAACATGTTAAGATGTGTACAAACATGTTTTTTGTCTCATTGATCACGTTGGTCAATCATGTCTTATAAACATGTTTGACCATCAAACATGATTGTGGATGAAAATTACAATTTGTTCAATAAAACATCTGTATTTATTTCAACTAATATTAAAATGTCTTTCAGGGAGAGGTAAAAATCATAAGGATTGTTTTTTTTCTGCAAACAATCTTACAAGAAATCAACATATTCAATCATGAATAAACATGATAAATTTAAAAAAAAAAATAATCAAACGAATCTCTCTTTTTTCTTGTTACTTTCATCAAATAAGTTATTCTTTTGGATAAAAACGTATCCATACATTTCAACTTTGTGTAAAAATAGCCTTAAACGCTTTAATAAGTACTGACACATTGACTCATTACTTAGAGAATAATATACATGATCAAACATTGCTAAACATGATAAATTCAAATAAGCAATTTTTAAATTACGTCTTACAACAGGATATTACTTTCTGTGAAAACATTGATAAAAAGAATAGTTTCAGTTGTTTTGTTTACAATTTTTTTATAGGAAAGCAAACATGTTTAAATATGATTGAATTTTGAATATTACAAATTTTTCAGACACCTCAGAGCATGATTCAGCATCTCCTGGGTTATTATCCTAGAATTCATCTGCTAGGCCATAAATGGAGGTTAAACATATCGTTCCCATTTTCAACAATTTTACAGCATTTATCGGAATACAAGATAAGCATTGATATAAAGCATAAAAGGGCACTGGGAAGAAGTACATGTAGCAAAATTAGTTAAAATGGTAAATTAAGGTGGGATGTTAATGTCAGAAGCCGGGGATTATGTACCACAATATGAGGCATAAATTGATAGTGGGATATATTTCCCTGTACTGTAGCCATAAAAGCTAAATTACTAGGTAAGCTAAAAGTTTAGGTACAAAAATCACATAATTATGTTCCTACCAGTTACAAATATACAACAGGCAAAATAAAAAATCATTCCATACAGGACGCTGAACTTCGGTTCGGCGCAAATTAAAAAAAAAACTCAGTTAAGAATTACCAACTTTCCCATATGAAGGTAATGGTTGCAAAGCAGAGCTCAAACTCGCCGTCCACCATTTTTGGCAGACAAGAGTTACTGAAAATACTACTTAAACTTGAAAATATTTATTAAAACAAAGGAAAATTTCTTGGAATAGAAAATGTTTTCATGAAATTGAACACCTATTCAAGAATCTGAATTTATTTGTATCCAAAATCAGTACTTTTTAGGTAACATATCATTTTAGTATCTATTATGACAGACAAATTTTAAGAAGTGACCCGTAAATCACTCTACCACAGGGATTGTGCCTATTATAATTAACACTAAATGTCACATTAAAGTTGTATTTTGTAATATTATACTTATATTTTACTGTCTCAAACTGCGATTCAAATGATGCAATCTGAAATACGCCAGTCACTTGAAAACAGATCTACAATACAAATTTGAAACACGACTAACATTAAAATATGTATTTTCAGTTTGAATAACAAATACTTCTTCAATTATCTTATCTACAAGAACAACATGAACATCCTCTTCAGTTTTCATTCTTAACAGATGGTATCCAACGTCACAAAAAGGATGTACTGCTATCCAACAGAAAACAACTTCTCATCCACAATATTTTCTATGAAATATGATATAGCTAATATCACACCATCCAGGCACAAAACAGTGTAACAGTTTCGTCTTTTCATTCGTTTGTACTTTTCAGAATAAAGGAATTTTCCTTGTCGTAATATTTTGTGTGTTATTCTATAATCTTTTACATTGTTCAAACCAATCTTAGCAAGAACATAGCATTGTTCTTCTTTAGATGCAAAATTTCCTTTTGAATATTCAGTGCCAGAGAGTTTTTCATCACCTGACATAAGTTGACCAGTATTATTTGGACAAACTCTTGATAGAAAATCTAACCAAACAGGGTTCGCATCAGCAATCATTTCAGTACTTTTAGTTCTGATATACAAATCTGTTAATTTGTAGTTTATTATCTGGCGAGTAACATCGCCAGTTCCATGGACTGATTTCCGAACTTCTGCATTGTTGTCCTCAAATCCAAAACAACTCCAACAAAACAATGGACCCCATTGCCTAACATAATACACAAGATGGGCACCGATGTTATGAACATTCAAGCCAGATGAACCTGGACTATAAAGATCAGTAAATGTTTTGTAAAAGTCATCAAGCAATTGTTCAGCACGATCGAGCTCACCTGGGGTGATTGAATCTCCCAGCAAAATATGAATGCCTTCTGACAATGAACAAAAATGTCTTAAATATTTGTCCTCTAAAATGCCCTGTAAACATGGATACGCATAAAACAAAAGCCAGGTCTGTAGCTCAGTGGCTTTTAAGTGACCATAATGATTTTCAAGATCTCTTGGCAGTCGCTGAATGAAACTTGGTGGTGTAATTCTTTTCAGTCTTTTACTGATGAGTTTCAATGACTTTCCAACGAAATAATGTTTTCCAGACTGTGTAGGTGAAACCCATAAATAAACTAAGTGCTTACAAACACCCATAAGAACACTATGCATATATTCTGGGGTTATTCCGTTAACCATATCAAACCAGGGCATTGCTATAAATGCTGATGGTCCTACAATCCCTTTAATTCTTAACTATTTTAACTATTTAAACAGATCTGACAGTAATGAATAACTTTATACTTTGAATGCCCAACTTCTAGAAATATTTTGTCGTAAGTCAGGTCTTTCGTTACCTCTGAGTTGGAAATAAGATATTGGAGCCAGTTGTTGCACCATTAAGGAATTTAATTAAATGGTTGTTCAACATTATATTTAAAAAAATAATTCAGAACAGTGTCATAGAGAGAAAAAATAAAGTAAAAAAGTTTCTAGGTATCGTTTATTTGTTGACTAAGTGTATAAACTTCATCACCTAACGGTCATATTACAATGAGTTTACTCCTTTTACGTCCTATTTACTCAGTAAAGGAAAGTTGAGACACCAGCTATATGTGATTGCAATTGTTTTTCGTGGGTTAGGTTTGCATACATACCCCAATCAGTTGAATACTCAGGTGTAAGGCCCTCGTCTAACAGCCTTTGTTAATATAACAAAAGGAATCATATCGTTTAATACTCATTATTATAAAGTTTTATAATTCGTGTTCATATATTTAAATAACATAGGCAAATGTGAATAAGACCCATCAGTTCTGGTGTTGGAATACACACGGAAAGAGGAATTGCATTTTTCATATTGCGAAAGAAGCTGGATTGAACTTCAAATACTTATTTATCAGTGGTTTGGAGTTTCTGGAATCTTCAACTTTTGTTGGTTAGTATTCTTCGTGTTCATATATTTAAATAACATAGGCAAATGTGAATAAGACTTCGGTAATAGCTGTTAATTTAAACATTATGTACAAACATTGCCAACATTCGAAGGTTGAAGTTCAATATTGCCAATACAAGAACTGAATATCATTCCGGCACTTCCTGACTATTTAAAAACTACTCACATTTTTGTTTGGATTTAATTATTGGTATCACATGCAAATTCGAAAAGCAAAGAATGCAAACAAGGAATATTACCGAAAGGTAAAGAAATAAAAATAAAAGTACATATAGTTGAGTCGCTGTGTTCGCAATACTGCCTCGAAAATTTATATGCACGAAAAGAAGAATAAAATGTAGAATAGAAGAATAGAATGTTTTTATTTTAAAATGAAAAAGGCAGTAAGTCAAAATGTAGGGACCGAAGATGGCGTACATCAAACGTTTAACTTTAATGGCCAAGCGGTTAAATTGAAAACTGTAACGAATGGAATATAAGTTATGGTAAGTGGGCGACCCGCAATCTCTCACGTTATTTACGAAGTTTTTAGTTCATTCGCTTTGATTCAATCTTGCAAAGCATATTTATGACAGTTACAAATGGTTTTAAGATGTGAAAATATCGTTTTGATGTTCTTTACTGTGTCAAAAATTTAGCAAGTTCTCCCGTCTTAATAAAACGTCTGCGCACAAAATGCTTAGACACCACTTCAACGACGTCATTTAAAAATCATGCCATTGTTATTCATTTAGTTATATTTATATTATATTGCGATCGAAAATAAAAACAAACAACTATCCATTGTATCTTAAACAAATGCAATTCATGTGATTAACAACAAAATCTCAATGTTCAAATACGGAAATATATTCTTCATTAAATGAACAGTTTCTGCCGAAAACTTTTAAAGACTGTCTACGCACTGTAAGTAATCGTTAGAGACATTGCATGACTAATAGATTATGCCATAAAAACAACTGCTAAGTTGCTTATCTACAAAACGTTTAGAAATATATATTAATATGTTAAGTGGTATGTGCGTTATATAGATGGCATATTGTTCACGTGCTATTGCCATAAAACAACTTATAATAAAGTATTGCTAGACCAAAAGAAATGTAATATAATTCACAATCATAGTTTACAATAAACAATCTTAATCAAACCGTAATAAGCAAGTTTATTATTCCCGTGTTACAGATTAACAATAGATTATTGCAAAAATCTTTTTTATTTGTTGAAAACGAAAATGTACACTGAGCGAGACACACCGTTTAAAGAGCACAAATAGACCATCCGTCCTATTCATCAAATCACATTAAACAAAAGGAAACAAAAATAAACTTTAAGCAGGCACTATGTCTATACAAATGTAAATCGTAGTTTATTATATAATATATATGCACTGTTTGTTTGTCGAGTTTTGTGCTGCTGTTCCATGTTTTTTGTTTGTGATTTAAAAAAATAAATGTGTTATATGTCTTTGGCGTTTACCCTGTGCCATCAAACGGGGTATTCTTATCCGATATTTGATTACATTGAACATGACTGTTCCTATTTCATTTAGATGCATTGTTTTCATACTATAAAGCGAATAATTATCTATTTATATTTTAATAACAAAGTGTTCTAGTCTATTAAACAAAGCATGTTAGTGTTCTTATAAAATTAAAAAAAAAATGGGGAAAAAATAGTCGGCACCCCTTATTTTTCATAGACATAATGATTTGTTTGGTGTGCTATATTAAAGGTTATTTTAGGCATTCCCCATCAGATAATTAGCGATTTTATGAATTAAATAAACATCATAAAGGTTTATATTTGAACGTTCCACTCATAATTCATTCTTAGTTCATCAAGCGGTACACCCACAGCGCTTTGGAAACCGTTTTTTTTATGTTTCACCTTGGTTCCAAAACCAAAGTCAGCGTCTCGAACTTAAGAGAAAAATGAACAAAAATATATATATCAAGATCGTCATATCTTGCAGCGAAAACTCATCTGAAGATATAATTTTGTAAATGCCTTTATAAGACATTTTGATTAAAGCATCGTAATATCCGCTTTACTTTATTATTACTAACTTTATTATATAAACTTGTATTTTCTATTTTCTTTGATTAATGTTGACAATCATCAATGATAAGGACAATAGACGAACTTTGTTAATACGCGGCGTTTTATCTGTAAAGGGAAGTAACTGTTCCTACTATTAAAATAAGATAACAACAACATATTATATTTTTTATAACCATTCTCGAAATACATTTAAATATTAGAAGGAAAACAATAAATACACTCTTTGACATAATTGTCGTTAATAAACTGAGCATAGATGCTTCCTAAAAGTAATACAATTCTACCAAGTAGTGCCTGGAACATCTTGGTGCATCTCGGTACTATATTGTCAATCAATCAGAACTTAAGTGCTTAAGCGTTGTAATGGTCGGTTTCTCTTCCAATGTAACTGTAGATTTGTCGAATCTAAAATGCGCCTATACCTTTGATGTAAATTGATGTTGCTTAGTGTCCAAATAAAATGCACATCGAACGTCGGCAATATAGTAGGTTGTGACTCGTTCTGATTTGATATAAAAACAATAAAATCTTCTTTTTTGTCATGTTTTACTTTCTACAAAGCCAAGCTTTACATATGTATTTGTATTAATCAATTTTAGAAGAATATATTTCACAATTGTCTTGGAAATGCAAACCGTTTCAAAAATTGAATCGCTAAAACATTGAAACATGAAACAGCGATCCAAAAGCAAATATGTCAATGTTCGGGCATTGCACTGTTCACACATGGATCGATTCTTTTGTTTATTGTAAGGCTTTTCGATTTGTTTCCATGTTATATATTATAAAAAGATAAATTATAATTATAGCATAGAAACAGCATAAAAAACTTCAGTTGCGTGCATTCTTTTACGGAATAGTTCACAAAGATTATACATACATATGAAAGCAATCATAACAATGCCAGAAACACCTAGTAAGCGTAACCAAATTGTTCTCGTCTTTGTTTTCACTTATGTATATTTATTTGTTTGAATTTTTCAGCAAATGTCACAATGCCAGAAGATGTCGTCATGATGAACCAGGTATGTGTTTGTTCATGCAAACACCCAAAATAACCCATCTGTCAATATGAATCCATTCACGTTTGACCACAACAACATTAACAACGACACATATAATTGCATATATTTTATCAAATAGTCATCAGGTTCAATCGTAAATTGCTGTTATAAATAGATGTTGCTTTTCTGAAGAAAACAAACACTCACCATTTAAAAAACGAATGTAAGGTCCTTTGTGGGCAAGTGAATTGCTCATAACAACACGATCTCCCATTCTAGTTATATTTTCATCCTTACTACAATAAGTGTTATATATTGTCTGTAGAGCCTTACAAATGTGCCTTTACATAGTGTCTTTTTAAATGATTGTCTACTAGAATTGTCCCTCTAGTTGGCATTGAATTATAAGACAGACAACATTTCTTTAGTATGTGATGTTAAATAGCAGGTAGATAATCAACTGATTATGTGCCATATTTTATATTTTATGCACACCACCCTATGCCAATAATATTGTGTTATGTTAATTACCTAAACCAGGGAGTGTAAAAGGATAAAAAACATTGTAATTATTGTGGCTCCGTAATTTTATTTTCTTATCGAAACAAATGTATACTTGGAAGCTAATAGAAACACAACTTATTATAGTATCTCCCTATTGCAGACCCAGAATGGAGATGAGCTGATAGAGAACCAATCGGACCTACCAGACATCGTCGTGATCACGTGTATGTTGTCGTTGTTTAGCATCATTGGCACCACCGGCAATGCATTCGTGCTGTACGTTTTCTCGAAGAAGAAGGATAAAAACACGTCTACTGTTTTCATCTTGGCGCTTGCCTCCATAGACTTTGTGACATGCATTCTAGTTATTCCGTTTACTATAGCCGTGGAGTTTCAGTTCAAGAAGATTGATAGTGACCTGACATGTAAAATATATATGTTCCTAATAACGTCAAATGTACCATTTAGTTCATTTATTATGGTTGCCATAGCGTTAGACAGATACTTTTGTATCTGCCGACCATGGACTAAATTCTTGAATACGAAATGCGCTCTTCGGATAATATTCTCGTTATTAGCGTTTGCATTCACACTTGGATTGATGACAAGTCTCGCACACGGCGTTTACCACCGCAAAGTTATCGCCCAAGTTAGCAAAATCTCAAACATGACTGATTTGTTACACTTTAATGTGTCGGGTTTTACAATGGCCACAGTATCAGACAATTGGACAGGATTGCAAAATCCCAGCTCTAATATCGGAAACTATTTCACGAATGACGGCCAATTTTACGCGGTAAACACTTCATTTCATACAGTAAATGGTACAAGTGATATTGATTACTTTGTTTTTACAGGATTCTGTTATCCGAATGAAGTTATATTCAGCACGGGCTTTCGGAGAGCCTACCAGAAGTTTTATGCATCTCTTTTCTTAATTGCATTCATAACTGTGTTCTTTTTATATGCCCTTATTTACCGATCAATTATCTTAAGACGATCAAGAAGACTGAAGACATCTTTGAATTCAAGTTCAACTGGACGCCGATCAACACTTTTGACCTCAATTTGTTCTCGTAATGCAAACACCCCTGAAACTGTTTGCATGGAGGAGTGTAAAGCAGAACTGAATAATACAAAACAAGAAAAAATCAATAATGATGACGCTGCCATGATGCCGGTATCACAAATACCAAGCACAATCTCTATTACAAGTTCGGCCACTCAAACATCAATGGTTCACTCAAACAGCGCTTCCAATGTCGTATCTGACACAACGAGACATGTTACCAATGACACAAACCGTGAAGGGAGCAATAGGAGCTCGACATCGAATGACCAACGAGAACAAGTTTATATAACTTCAAATGACCTGAAACCTCCCAACGGGCATATGCGAAGACCGCGGGGAAATACGATTGGTAAAGGATTTGCGGCAAAGAAAACTGATTTGAAAAATGTTAACCAACAACATTATTTATGTAGTTCAAATGGGAGAGTACTCCTTTAAAAGACATGTCAGTCTCTATAAAAGTACCGACATCGAATATGCACAGAAAAGACACGAGGAAATCAGTGCGAGAGAAACACCGCATTGCAAACATTAAAACTGCTGGAATTCTATTTATAGTAACAATTGTATTTATGATTGCTTTTTTGCCTGCATGGTTGATGGCTACAAAATTGATTCCTCCAAATATGATCGTGTTCTACTCGTATTTTGTATACAACGTTGCAAATCCAGTGATTTATGCGTTCTTCAACAAAACATTTCAGAAAGAGATGAAACTTGTTCTTAAATGCTCAGAATCGTTATATTAGAAATAGTTATAAAAAGTTAAAAAGTTATAGAAAAAAAGTAAGTACAGGTACTACAAACCAATGAGTGTAATTGTGAATTGTGTAAACAATATTGTTTGGATGTGAATTGCAAAACGTAGAGAAACAATACTTAATCTTAAATGCTCAGAATATTTTAAAATATGAAGAGATTATAGTGAATTGTGTAAACGATGTTGTTTAAATTAAAATTGTAAAATGTGTACATGTTACCTATCTTTATTGTATTTCAATTGATATAAATACAGGTGTCCTTAGCATTTTACTTTGCACATGTCTAATGTGCGTTATGCATTCAGTTCAATATCTCCATGTCACCTGTTCATAATTTATTCTCTATATAATTACAAATGGATGATATGTTTAACACCTTTCGTGGACTTCAAATAAGAATAAATTATCTTATTGAGGGTATTTTAGTGCAGTCATTTGAATATATTTTGGTTATTGTATTGATATGGTTTAGTGTATAATTCTTTGAATTGTTCTTTTCGATAACTCATTTATCTGCCCCTGAATAGCACTTCAACCGGAAGAGTTAGGTATTGGTAAGGACAATAGCCTTAGGTCTAGATAATGGATACCAAAGATTTTGAAATGCCAATTGAGATGATATTAGGTAGAAGTATAAAGTCATTTTCTATTTTGATCTACTTCCAAATATAAATGGACCATACTATCAGTACATACCATGTTGCTTCTGAGCAGCAGTTGTGACAGTCGGGCGTTTAAATCATCCCAATGTTGAGCCCCTTATGTATTCAGTGTTCTCTCATATTGGTATGTATATAATGTGTTACAAGTACAAAGTAAATTTATAAAATACTGCACTAGATCTTCTTTGATAATATCGAGTTTTGATATTTTAAATATTTGATCGTTTTTTGAACGATCCAAGCATAAATACGATCTACGTATACATTGTTGTTTCATATTGGCATTTATATAATCTAATACGAGTACAAAGTCAATATCTGTTTAAATGCACTGGAACTTCTTTGATAGTATCGAGTTGTGATGTATTAGATTGGTTTCCAAACGAACTAAGCGTATATACTATTACATGCATTGTTCTTTCATTTTTGTCATCATATAATAAATAAAATGTAACTGTCGAGTATACACCCTGCTAGTCTTTGGCGGAAAATTGTGTAAGAGATAAAGCTGTGTGTTTTTTGTGATGCATTTTGTACATATTGAATATTAATTAAAAAAAAACTGACATTGATACGTTGCTGTGTGTTTAATTGATTGCATGTTGTAGTTTAACCAATAATATAAAGCACTTATGTCCCCAAATACTCGATGATGTGTTTGTAAAGCATTAAACCGTCTTCGCCCAATTTTGTAGTAATGTGCTGGATGATTATTAAAGAAATAGAAGAGATCAACGGCACAAGCGCAATCTACAATTGCTCATGGTCCTAAGTAAAACTGTTTCCATGGGTTTGTGCAATAAACGTCAAATCAATAGCGTCATATTCTTTTGCAAGAGTTGAGGCGCACTTCAGGCATAAACTTTTAACTCCTGTACTCCATCGTGATGGGTTCATCTTGCCAATTTAAATAGTTGTATGCATAGCTATGGTCCAAGGCATAATGAGTTGAGTTACTCCGTGTCCCTGTAACATAAATAAATTGGGTCATACATTGTCCATGTACGTTCATGTACGTTCTGCACGATTATATCTAAACGTACCTCTTTAGACATTTGTTTTTGTTTTCGCAATATTAACAAAACATAAACGTGTGAATAAGATTCGTTAAATAAACTTATTAATCAATTGTGTTGTCTTAGAGAGGCGAGTTCACTGGTTATTCTGGATAAATATGGACTTTTTATAATAAATTGCAAAATCCCAAACGCCTAGGAACTTGAGAATGTTGACCGTCAAAACGCGGGAAAAGAATGTGGTATATTAATCTATTTTGTTGTCTAAGAGAGACGAGTTTACTAGGAATTATTGATAAGAATTGACTTGTTATATTAATTCTTAGGGACTTAATAGATTACAGAAATATTGACCATCAAACCGCGGAATTTTAGTGAGTTATAGACAATGCCTTAGGTTAGAAAGTAAATAAATTGGATCACGCAAAGATTGAAACTTACCAGGTTTGTCTTGGATGTCAATTTCAATAATTCGTTAAACACGAAAGACATAATCTATCCTCATAGTTTTGTGATATCTGAGAAGTGTTTTACACCAAACATTCGTCGTTAGCACATTTCTTGACAAATACAAACTGATCTCTAGCTTCTGGTATTCTAGTCGGACGAAACATGGCTGCATTTTATTTTTTAGTTGTTATTTTGTTATTGATCATTATTATCACCATCACACACATTTACTTATTAAAATAACGCAAGCAACTTTGATTAAAAGCCGTTAATTCATAGCATTTTAGAGAGTCATTTCTAAACGTTTTATTATACATTAATTAATGCTCATGATGTTAAAACAGGGATCAGTACGTGCTTTTCACGAAACAAAATAAGTCGCCTCACTACCACAGAATTGTTTGTCTCGCTACTTTATTGGATTCTGTTTATTACTGAATAACAATCTCTCTAAAATAAAAAAAAAACTCAATTTCTACTTACGACTTAATTTTGACACTATCAATACATGCCGCATTCATTGGAACTCTCTGTAATAATCGCGTCTGTGCCCTGTGATTTATGTGTATCTGGGGAAAGAAAGTTTTGCCGATATATTTCGCTTCCTTAATTGCAGTTTTTTTTCATTTTGACAAATCGCATCAGGCGTTAAATTATTGGTGATTATTATGCCTGTGTGGTGTATTAAATTCAGGTTTATAAATGTCATCTCGTTAAGATTTCAAAATTTAGCTTGCAGACGAAAAGTATTCAAAAATGAAGTATCTAGTGGCACTTTATGACGTAATAGATTTAATTCGTTAATATTTTCTAATAGAAACATTCCATACACAATATTTAACTGTTTCAACCATTTAAAACATACTTTTAACAGCATCAGGATTAAGTTTGCAAATCCGGAATTTTTCACCCAATGTTTTTTAGTTTTTTTGTATTTTTAAAATGTATCAGGTAATACTAATAAGAGATATTTTTTGTTTCCTGACATATGATTTAGAAATATGTTTTTTTGGCATTTAAAGTTAGAAAATGGCTTTTTTCAAGCTTTTCCAATTGGAAAACTGGCTCTATTAAACTTGTGGGAGAATTTGGAACATAATTTTTAAAATTGAAATTGACTGTTTAATTAAGACTATTTTACACTAACTGCATGAAAAATAATATATTCATTAAAAATGAAGAACCGATAGATTCATTTAAGGCATTTGTATGCGAATCCTTCCCATGATGAATCTTTCCAATTGGAGGATTCCCACATTCAAAGTGGGAAAGTATGAACATTGGAAAATTCCAATTGGAAAATTTGGTGAATGGGAAAATTCCAATTGGAGAATAAAGTTCAGTTTTAAAATTGGAAATTTCCAATTGGAAAGACAGATAAGATTTTGTAATTGGAACATGTAGGAAATTGGAAAAAAGAAAAATATTGTCATAATTTAGCAAAATGACACTTCTTAAATGTCCATACCTGTCAACTGTCAACTTATCCATATTCCTCATCGCCGTTATACTATACAATGGTTAGCATGACGTCTAACCATCGCATTGCTTCATAAACCTTGTATCAGATAGTACAATTGTTTATCCGATTGAAAAAAAGACAAACAAAATAAAAAAAAAACATCTTTCATCAATGTCACGAAAACGCTGTCGTTAAGCTTGATTACTTACATCTTGCCATTGAACCTCACAATTATTTATGATATCAAGGAAATTATTAACAGTATTTCGAGTTTAGATTTAAAAATAGTTCTTATATGATTAGGATTTTAACAAGTTTTCAGCAATACGTGCGCCAAATTTGACGTCGATTCTTTAGGATTGCATTTAACAATTTTAAATGTCATTAGGCGGCTTCATATGTGGATGATGTAGGTAAAATTATTTTTGGATAGTATTTAGAAAATAACCCACCGGAGGATAATCTTGTCAAGAATATTTGGACGGGTTTGATAATGGTATTTCCTCGATTTATTTGATTAAAAAATCTCTACCGTGGTCTCCTGTGGCCCTTGTTGGTTGTCTATTTGTGAGCGGCGGATTATTACAACATTCATTATTAAAGCCAATATCCCTTTGGCAGTTTATTTATAAACATAATTCTTATTAGTGATGAAACGATTATCGAGTACAATCGATAAATCATCGCTGACAATGCTATTTCGGCGACAATCGATAGTGGTTGTCCAAAATCGATGTCGCTAATGTTACTTCCGATAACTACGTATTTTTTTGGTTTTGTGGTAAAAGTCGAGTAAATGTATTTTTTTTTCTTTCAGGTAAATTCATTTAAACAAGAGATGTCACTCTCTTACACAAATACGGTGAATGTAAACACTTTTGCTTAAAAACTTACAACCCCTCACAAAATTACAAATTAGTCTTAATTGTGTATACATTTTATAACACATTCTTTGATAACCTGTCTCTAAGATGTAGTGGATCCGATCTTTCTTGTAAAGATATGGGATCGCGGTTCGATGCATTCTGTTTTTGAAACCGTTTTTGGTTTGGTTTGTAATTAACTTAATTACTTTATTGTTGAAAGTTTTATAAAATTAAGATGTTCTAATGAAATTTTAAATTTAGCAGGTTCACAAAAAATCAATATGCATTTGAATGGATAAAATGTTATGATAACTTACATCATCCATTGTGCATCATTCTGCAATGTGTAATTATTAAGCATGTGTTGTGGTTTTTATTTTTCGTTTAGTTGTTAAAAGAAAGGGGTTATGGAAATTTACTTTCTGTTGCAAAAAGCATGTCTATAGCATCACACGTACTGAATCCAGGTTTAACCATTTAAATGCTCGTGATACTATGTATAAATAATGTATTCCTTACTGATATAATGAACTTTCGATTATTGTTCGATAGTAAATCGAAATGCTTGGACCGATTCGATTCGATTATCGATAGCAAATGGGGTCCTATTTTCAAACACTACCATAGCGAAAAAGAAATCATGTTATATGATTAAACATGTTAAGATGTGTACAAACATGTTTTTTACCTCATTGATCACGTTGGTCAATCATGTCTTATAAACATGATTGACCATCAAACATGATTGTGGATGAAAATTACAATTTGTTCAATAAAACATCTGTATTTATTTCAACTAATATTATAATGTCTTTCAGGGAGAGGTAAAAATCATAAGGATTGTTTTTTTCTGCAAACAATCTTACAAGAAATCAACATATTCAATCATGAATAAACATGATAAATTTATAAAAAAAAAATAATCAAACAAATCTCTCTTTTTTCTTGTTACTTTCATCAAATAAGTTATTCTTTTGGATAAAAAAGTATCCATACATTTCAACTTTGTGTAAAAATAGCCTTAAACGCTTTAATAAGTACTGACACATTGACCCATTACTTAGAGAATAACATACATGATCAAACATGGCTAAACATGATAAATTCAAAGTCGATATTTTTGAACAAATAAGCATTTTTTAAATTACGTCTTACAACAGGATATTACTTTCTGTGAAATCATTGATAAAAAGAATAGTTTCAGTTGTTTTGTTTACAATTTTTTTATAGGAAAGCAAACATGTTTAAACATGACTGAATTTTGAATATAACAAATTTTTCAGACACCTCAGAGCATGATTCAGCATCTCCTGGGTTATTATCCTAGAATTCATCTGCTAGGGCATAAATGGAGGTTAAACATATCGTTCCCATTTTCAACAATTTTACAGCATTTATCGGAATACAAGATAAGCATTGATATAAAACATCAAAGGGCACTGGGAAGAAGTACATGTAGCAAAATTAGTTAAAATGGTAAATTAAGGTGGGATCTTAATGTCAGAAGCCGGGGATTATGTACCACAATATGAGGCATAAATTGATAGTGGGATATATTACCCTGTACTGTAGCCATAAAAGCTAAATTACTAGGTAAGCTAAAAGTTTAGGTACAAAAATCACATAATTATGTTCCTACCAGTTACAAATATACAACAGGCAAAATAAAATATCATTCCATACAGGACGGTTCGGCGCAAGTAAAAAAAAAACTCAGTTAAGAATTACCAACTTTCCCATATGAAGGTAATGGTTGCAAAGCAGAGCTCAAACTCGCCATCCACCATTTTTGGCAGACAAGAGTTACTGAAAATACTACTTAAACTTGAAAATATTTATTAAAACAAAGGAAAATTTCTTGGAATAGAAAATATGTTCATGAAATTGAACACCTATTCAAGAATCTGAATTTTATTTGTATCCAAAGTCAGTACTTTTTAGGTAACATATCATTTTAGTATCTATTATGACAGACAAATTTGAAGAAGTGACCCGTAAATCACTCTACCACAGGGATTGTGCCTATAATATTTAACACTAAATGTCACATTAAAGTTGTATTTTGTAATATTATACTTATATTTTACTGTCTCAAACTGCGATTCAAATAATGCTATCTAAAATACGCCAGTCACTTGAAAACAGATCTACCATACAAATTTGGAACACGACTAACATAAAAATATGTATATTCAGTTTGAATAACAAATACTTCTTCAATTATCTTATCTACAAGAACAACATGAACATCCTCTTCAGTTTTCATTCTTAACAGATGTATCCAACGTCACAAAAAGGATGTACTGGTTCTGTTATTGTACATATATGTCCAACAGCAAACAACTTCTCATCTACAATATTTTCTATGAAATATGATATAGCTAATATCACACCATCCAGGCACAAAACAGTGTAACAGTTTCGTCTTTTCATTCGTTTGTACTTTTCAGAATAAAGGAATTTTCCTTGTCGTAATATTCTGTGTGTTATTCTATAATCGTTTACATTGTTCAAACCAATCTTAGCAAGAACATAGCATTGTTCTTCTTTAGATGCAAAATTTCCTTTTGAATATTCAGTGCCAGAGGGTTTTTCATCACCTGTCATAAGTTGACCAGTATTATTTGGACAAACTCTTGATAGAAAATCTAACCAAACATTAACATCGCCAGTTCCATGGACTGATTTCAGAACTTCTGCATTGTTGTCCTCAAATCCAAAACAACTCCAATAAAACAATGGACCCCATTGCCTAACATAATACACAAGATGGGCACCGATGTTATGAACATTCAAGCCAGATGAACCTGGACTATAAAGATCAGTAAATGTTTTGTAAAAGTCATCAAACAATTTTTCAGCACGATCGAGCTCACCTGGGGTGATGGAATCTCCAAGCAAAACATGAATGCCTTCTGACAATGAACAAAAATGTCTTAAATATTTGTCCTCTAAAATGCCCTGTAAACATGGATACGCATAAAACAAAAGCCAGGTCTGTAGCTCAGTGGCTTTTAAGTGACCATAATGATTTTCAAGATCTCTGGGCAGTCGCTGAATGAAACTTGGTGGTGTAACTCTTTTCAGTCTTTTTACTGATGAGTTTCAATGACTTTCCAACGAAATAAGGTTTTTCAGACTGTGTAGGTGAAACCCATAAATAAAGAAAGTGCTTACAAACACCCATAAGAACACTATGCATATAATCTGGGGTCATTCCGTTAACCATATCAAACCAGGGCATTGCTATAAATGCTGATGGTCCCACAATCCCTTTAATTCTTTTTGCTGATGTTGCTGCTGGACTCTTGACTAATTTTATATCATCAGAGTCTCTGACATCTGGCCTTTGATCGGGTGATCTGTAGGGGTAACATCTGCTATAACCCTTCCCTTGTTTGACGGTTTCCCCTTGCTCTTCACATGTAATACACACAAAAGCACCATTATGCATAGTCATAGAAGTAGCATACGCTTTTGCCTGCAGATCCATTGTTGCTAAACAAACACACAATTTAACAACTTTCATACCATCATTTGTTACAACTTCTACACCAGTTTCATAAACACTTGTAAGTTCTTCTGCAATTGATAAAAGGTACTGAAGAAAGGGAGGGTTCCCAGTGCCTTACCAAATGCCAGCTAGAAGTGTGTTTCCTCTAGAAAATGTATTAAATATTAAAAGTTCATTCACTGAAACATAAACTGGCCAAAGCTTTACTCTGCTTGAACTGTAGAGTGGTATCCCATCTGTGTTTAAAATTCCACTTAAATTATACAAACTGGAAAGAAAGTTGCCATCCTTGCACATGCTCTGATATGTTGTTGCTTGATATATGTCCGACATTGATGTGCTAACATCCTTAGCTTTAGCTTTATTTCTCAATATTTCTTGCAATATACCATCCCTTTCAAGTAACAGTTTCAACTGCCAGGCAACATCACAAATAATAAAGAAAGCATTCGGCTTGCGTTTTGGATCAATCTGTTTTGTCACATCTCCTATGTATCGAAGTCCATTACATGACTCAGTTGAACAATTGAATATATCAACATCATCTGGAAATCTATTTAAACAGATCTGACAGTAATGAATAACTTTATACTTTGAATGCCCAACTTCTAGAAATATTTTGTTGTAAGTCAGGTCTTTCGTTACATCTGAGTTGGAATTAAATGCTTTCACTAATGATATCAATGATTCAGAAGATGCTTTAGAACAGTTATAGCGAAGTATGTAAGCTGCTAAACCAAATGAAAACTGTTCATTTCCTTGAATATTTCTGTCTTCAGTACTTAAGTGTTCATGGTCAGAAATTTCACTGTCTGTATCAGCTGAAGCACTATCATTTAGAGAATCATTCTCTACTTCTGAAGAAGAAATTGAACAGACAGAGTCACTGTCAATATCTGACATACTAAATTTGGATGCTGTATCAAATATTCCTTGCACTTGAACAGATAAATCTGCCAGATTTTCATCACAAGCATTTCCAGAATTTTCCTTAGGAAATAAATCAACACTTGTTTCATCTTTAACGAGTTTTGCTGGAGACGGCCCTATTTCTTTGTTAGTTTCTTCATGTATAAGCTTCCGTTTTCTCATCAATGTTCTTTTAGGTATGGGTTTGGAACTGTCTACATTGTACAATTTATTGAACGGCTTGACAGGACCTGTAAGTAAAATGAAATTTGTACAGCAAATGGAAAAACAAGGTTTTATTACAAGAGGGACATGATAGCCCTATATCGCTCAACTGGATATAATGTTAGATAAAGTATTATATCACAAAGGATGATGAGAATATTATACTAAGTGATACTGATGCAAGAAGAGGGTCTAAATGATACATAATTAATTTCAAAATATATATATGAAAATTCATTAATTTGACCTTCACCATAAAGCTCATTTTAAGGTCAAGGTCAAACATCAATAATAGACAGATGCCATTACATCATACGATCACAAAACCACAAAACCATGAGGACCTGATCACCTTGTACACAAGTGTCACTTTACTGATTATTGCAATTCCACTGAGCCTGAGTTTGAACTATGTAAACTTACTGAAATCATGCACAAGGTTCAGATGATGCAAGGTCCGTTGCTTGGAGGACAGTGTGGTATCACAGATTAAGCAGACAAACTTTCCATCAGAATTCCTCTGGAAAGCGCTTAACTTTCTTTCCTCTTTGTCTGCCATATTTGACTGTATAAAGAACAATGCATTATAAAAAGTTAATAATGTGAAATGTTACATTATATTCAATTATGTGTCACTCCATTAGAACACCCATCTTATCAACATTAAATGTTATTCTGAATTTAGGACAATCAGATCCTATTCTCGATATCCAAGATATCCTAAAATGTCATTTATATTTATACTGTAACGCCCTGGTTTTGTGCATTTAAGTATGTCAGGTGTTCATGATGTTTGTACAATTATATTAGAAAAATTTAAATGTTTACTTAACAATTTATGTGTTTAGTCGTAAAAAAAAGTTGTTTGTTTCCACTAACATGCCCCAAAAAAATAGGGTCGGTAGGCGATAACTTTTTTTTTCGATAACTTTTTTTTTCATATAAAAGGCTGATTTTGTGCTATCAACCTACAAAATTGTTCATAGTTAATAATTGAAAAGGCAAATGTTGTGATATACATAGTTTAAACCAACAGCATTGTACAATTTCACGGAAATAGCGAACATTTTTATCGTACTCAAAATGTTCGTACCAAAATCGGAAAAAAAATTAGGGTCGCGGGGTAAAAATAGGGTCGGTCGGGTTAGTGGAAACAAACAACTTTTTTTTACGCCTTATATGAAATAACTTTGAAATATTCTGTACTTACCCGGTCTTACCCAACTCAACAACTCAACTCATCTTTATTTCCACCATTAGCGGTGATATTCATATTATGTACAAATAGTTACTATGAAGGCATGATATCTATATACATGATATATGTACATACACAATAATTAGCATATTATATCAACATGCATATTGAAAATGTGTTTGTATCCTTTGCATCAAACTTTGAGGTATAAGTCTTGTATCGAACACAATTATGCACTATTCACGAGACAGTTATAAATAAATACAAACGATCGTCTCAAGAATTGTTTTCGCACTGCTTGGTAATTCTGTACACTTAGTTCTGCCCCAAGAAGTGCTAAGAAAAACATAACGCTATCCATTGACAACAGTTCTTGCGCAAGGCCCATGTCCATTTCCATGACGTCAGTGATTAGACGCCACCTTTCACGCTCATGTTTGGTACACCCGTGAATGATGTGTATATCCAAATTGTCAGTAACTGTTTGACATCCATGACATCGTTGTGGCAATTGTGGTGGCCTTTTGCACCACAGTTTTGCAATAAACATGCGAATATGTTTATAACAGTTTAAGTCAAATATATCATACACTGTTGTTCTACTTACACGCGGTTGCAAAATTCTAAATAGACTAAAATCCTCGTCTGACAGAGTTCGTGCTGACCATAATGAGGTATCTTTCAATGAAACAATAGTTTTAACTGTATGTTTCCATTGACGTCTAGAGGGAATTCGTTCTGGATTAACTAAAGCATTGTTGATAAAGCTTTGAAGTCCATATGTACATAGGATTTTACATATATCAGGAATAAAACCTAAAGAAACATTTCTATCTGTTACAAACTGAAAGTATCGTCGTAGAAACATATTCTTAGTGGTGCATTTAGAGTCTAGACAAAGTATCAAATGTAAGAATAGCAATTTCTTAATGATCACCGATGAATACAATTTGTGAAGCCCAAGCATTGATTCACACATATCAGATCTCGTGCGAAAATGAAATCCCTGTATTTTCTTAACCATAAAATGCTGTAAGCGATTAACTGAAGTAAATCTATTCTTTGGATTGTTACTAAGACATTTAAACATATGTTTACCATGTATCTTCTTGTTATTTAGCTAGATTCACGTAAAGTAAGTCTCCATTATTTAGTGTTCCGCCATCTTGAGATTTGCATGATGGGTAATCGTTATAGCAACGGATAGAAGCGGAAACTTAAAAAAAAAATCTGAAAAAAAAGTCTCGGATCAATTATAAATTCGTTCTTAATAAGGGTTAAATCTTTATCAACAAGAGAAAATCTAAATTAAAACTGGTGCGAATCGAGAGTAAAACAAGCCAGGTCGATTCGAGAAGGGGGCGAATCTTTTCTTATTCTTTGAAGGACTATTCTAATCTACAGCTGGCAAACGGGTTGTAGCACTTGCCGTGGTGTAAGAACAAAACATATTGTTATATATAATGACATTTATCTTCTTCAGCTTCTGAAAACCTCGAAATCCACCAAAATTGCATGTTTACAGTTTCTTCAAGTGTTATCTTTCTATACTTCCGTTACCTTCAGCGCCACCTAACCCAAAGCTTATATTTAGCAACCAATAGATTACACGAACGGAGAATATCGATACATGTGCGGTTAGTTTTAACATGGTTCGCACAGTCCTGGAAAAGTCCTGGAATTTGGTTTCGTTCTTGAAATGTACTTGACTTTAAAGGTACCTTGAAAAAAAGCCTAAAATGTACTTGAATTTAACTGAAAATCCTTGAAATTTGACAAATGTCCTTGAAAATAGACAAAAACCTCAAAAGATTGACGATACTTTCGCTTTTTATTTAAAAAAAAATAATTTTTCGGCAAAACTCTAAGCCGCCATTTGCAAGAAATTTCAGACATACGGGGACCCGGGTACGGTACGGTCCGGTATTTATCATGTGCGCAGGTGCGTATTACGTCATCGGTTTTTGTACAAGATGGCCGCGCCCGAACAGACAGCGTCTTCCAACTCGAAAATTTGATTGATAAGTCGACAATGGGGAAGTTTGGGAGGAAGTGTAGCTTCCAACACAAATGGATGGAAAAGTATAAGTGGGTAAAATCAACAACAGACCCCAAGAAAGCACGTTGTACTGTTTGTTTGAAATATTTTGATGTCTGTAACATGGGTGAAAGTGCCCTTTCCTCGCATGCACAAGGATCGAAACATAAGAAGAACGAAGAAATAAAAGATTCGATGGCATCAACTGGAATAGCTTTTCTTAAGGAAGAAGGAACAATATCAAATAAAAATGAAACAACACCCACAGATTTGAACAATAATGTTGATTCCAGTTTGAATATTCCACCCCCCACCCACCTCTAGTCAAAGTAAGCCAATGACAATGGACTCATTTGTTTCAAAAGCAGACACCAAAAAAGCTGAGATCTTGTGGACACTGAATACCATCTGCAATCATCATTCATACAATTCCAACACAGATATTGAGAAATTGTTCCGTACAATGTTTCCGGATAGTCCAATAGCGAAGTCCTTTTCATGTGGGGAGCGTAAGACCGCCTATCTTGCAGTTTTTGGAATTGGATCATATTTCCTAGAGGATCTCAAGTCCAGTATAACTGGACCCTACTCCGTCATGTTTGACGAGAGTTTGAATAAGAAAGACCAGTCCAAACAGATGGATATACATGTACGTTATTGGATTGGAGGAAAAGTGGTTACCCGCTACTACACATCACAATTTTTAGGTACTTGTTTATTTTGTAGAAAGGTTCACATTTTTGAATCACCGATGGCTAGAGAATGTTAGAGTATCTGAGAGGGCAATTGAAGTATGGGACTTTGTTGTTGCCTGTGTTAAAGAAGTGGAGTCCAACAAGAAATACACAAAGCCCACATGTAAGTCATATGGCATCATCAAAACAGCTGTCAATGATCCACTGATGCTAGCAAAGCTCCATTTCTTCAAAACTGTTGCCAAGCTATTGGAACCATTCCTTGAGGATTTTCAGTCAACATCACCGATGGTCTGTTTCCTTTCTAAGAATTTGGAAACAACAGTTATGAGCCTTTTTCGTCGATTTATTCGACCTGATGCAACTGAGGCGTCTCGGATCATCGATATAGATCCAGATGACAAGGAATTGCACGTAACCTATTCCAAAGTTGACATTGGTTTTGGGGCTGAAAATGCTATGAAGCAAGTTACCAGCAAAGTCTCAGAAAGACAAACCATGGAATTCAGAAATAAAAGCAAGGACTTTCTGATAAAAACTTCAAAAAAGATGCTTGAAAAATGTCCATTGAAATACCCATTGGTGAGGAATTTGTCTTCCCTTGATCCAAGAGTTATGACAGCTAACCCTGAATTGTGTAGGAAACGCTTTAAGAAAGTTGTACATGCAATGAACCAAAGCCACAAAGTGAAAGACAATGACTGTGACACAGTATTTGAAGAATATTGTAACCTAGTTGAAAAAATTCCAGTAATTGGAACTTTAAAATTTTCACAATTCTCACCAAAGAAGGACAGGCTTGATAGGTTCCTCATGGACATTCTTGATGAAGAGAGCTTTCCAAAGCTGAGAAATCTAGTCAGAATAGTATTGGTCATCTACCATGGCCAGGCAGATGTTGAAAGAGGTTTTTCTGACAACAAGGAAATGACAGTTGAAATCCTTAAGCAGGAATCTCTTGTAGCACAGAGTATTATATGTGACCATGTGAAAGTTGCTGCAGGTGTTTTGCATGTCAAAATAACACCTGAACTCATGGCATCCGCCTCTTCAGCCTCTAGAAAATACCAAGAGTATTTAGAGAATGAAAGGAAAAAAAAACTTAGTGCTGAGAGACTGGAGAAACGTAAAAAGGAACTTGATATTATTGATGATCTCGAACAAAAAAAACGACTAGAAGAAGATATCTCAGTCTTGGAGACCAAGTCGGAAGACTTCTAGAAAAAGCAGAAGAGACGGGAAAAATTTCATTTGTCACTGAAGCGAATGCGCTTAGGAGATGTTTTAAAGAGAAGAAAAGAGCCGTTGGAGACCTTGACATTGAACTTTCTAATAGAAAAAAAATCATTAAAATCTCATAATGCATCTTTAAGTTATAGCTGTGTCTGAAAACAAAACTCGTATCTGATAACATGATTCTGCAATCCCACATAAATATAGGGGAGCAGTCCGTAAAAAATATTTTACACCAAACTGAATTCAGAATATACCCATAGAACACAACAAATTCATGTACATTTCTTTACTGCAGAGTCTGTAACTGACAATATTGACATGAGGCAGGACAACTGTAGAAAGCAAGCCAGAATTAAAAACCTAAGGACATTACAGGTTAAAGACCTATTTTAATCCTAGATTTTAACCTTAAATTTCACTGAAAAAGCATGAAAATCCTGATTATAAACTGTTATAACTGACAAGTGAGAGTCATGTTAATATTTTGAGGTGTAATTTTAGGTTGCTATATCAAATGTACTTACAGAAACAAATTTACAAAAACTTGGAATTTTTATTTTATTAAGCAATATTTGAAACCGAATAAACATCGCATGACGTTTCTTTACATGAAGTTGATTTTTGAGACTCTGGATGTTGAAGGTTCTGATGTTTTATAGTTTCTTTTTAATATATAAAGACTGCACGGTTATTAGGCAAACTTTATGTGAAACTAAGAGTTTTTCACTTTTCATGCAAATTAATGTCTGGCTGTTATGAGAAAAACTGTAAAGACCTGTCATTGTTCACTTTCAGAAAAAGCCTTGCAACAGAAATCAGCCTTGGAAACTGGGCAGAAACTACTAGAAAAAGTGAGGTACGTGTATAGAATTCTGAATTAACTTGACAGCTGTTTATGTTAGTAAACTATGTTTTTAAAATACTAGGCTTGTCATTAAAACAAGTTTTGGGGGTTTTGTCTGTTAAGGTAGTACTGCACGTTAGATTTAGCGGAAGTGACATGATAACGTCATTTAAGCGTAGAATTATGCTTGGTTGTTTTTATACGGGTAGGATTCATGTTACCGGGAATCAGATATCTCCAGTGAAAATGTTACCGAAAATGCATTTTTTCCCATAAACGTCCAATGTGAAAATAGACACAAGTGTCAGTATTTTCAAATCGGTCTAACGAAAAATCAAGCACACGGCCATATCGTTTTTATTTGCTAAAAATTCTCAGAAAACAATGCTGCTTTGATAAAATGTCACATAGTGGTTTAATAAAATTCTACATTGTAGAAAACTATTTGTATCAAACGTGTAGAGCTAACTTAAATGCTGTTTTTCCTATCATGGGAAATGGACATATTCCTGGTTTTAAGAAAGTATGGCATTCTTTATTTTCAGATGCAGTCAACAAAAGGTATCAACACCAGATCGTCACCAAAAGGTATCAACACCAGATTGTCACCAAAAGGTATCAACACCAGATCCAGTGCATAGTTCAGAATCTGATGATTCTGAGACAGACAGTCAGTAAGTAATGTTACTTTTAATTTCTCTCAAAACATAAATAAAAGCTTTCCTGACCTATGCTTCCTGAAGAGCCAACATTGGCTGTCTTTCCATCGTCTGTCTGTGACTGCCACACTCTAGTCCAGAGAATAATTTGAAAAGCATTTTAAAAGGAATGAAACTTCATACAGTGATATAGACCAGTCAGAAAGCTGCAATGCAGTGTCCATAAGCTCAGCGATTTTTTTCCCTTCTTTTTAAGGTACCGGTAAACGGTACTTTCCCAATCACCGAAAAATATAAAAATTCCCAAATGAAAAAAGCCAGAAGAGATTTAGGTTGTTGGAAAGACTCAGCTGTTGGGAAAAACTATTCTGATCGGAAGTGACTGTCAGGGTCCCAAAAAGGAACAAATCCTGCTAGGATGTTAATCTAAGTTCAAAATCACTATCTGTTCAAATCATTATCATTTTTTTTTGCTGCTCTTGAGTTAATTCAAGGTAACTTTTTCCAAATTTATTGAACATTTTACATGTTTACCTATTTCCCCATTTGAGGATTGCACCGCACAAAATATCCCGATTTAAGAAGTTGACGCGAAAAAATTCACAATTGGACCGATATCGGTACTTTTCCCAATAAGGCCAAAAAAATCGCTGCATAAGCTATAATTCTACCTACTTATTGAATTTTCTTTGTTAAGTAAGCGAAATTATAATACTGCTTGTTTTGATTTTGAGATCAGTTGCTCAAAGCTCAAGGTCACATTGACCCAAAACAGTTAAGCAGTTTCTGGATAGCAACTCGAGAACACTTGGGCTTTAGGATCATGGCAGTTGATATGGAGGTTGTTCATGACTGGCAGATAACCCCCTTTAAATTGAGGCTGGTAGGTCAAAGGTCAAGACACAGTCATAAGGAACAGTTAAATGGTTTATGCATGATTACCTGTTGGTTATGACCTGCAGATGACCCCTTTTGATTTTTAGGCCAGTATATCAAAGGTCAAGGTCACAATTAAATGGTTTCAGGATGATCAATCAAGAAGGCTTGGGCCTAGGATCATGAAAGTTGAAAAAAAGTTGGTCACGACAATCAGATGACCCCTTTAATAGTGATTTTGAGGTCAGTAAGTCAAAGGTCACAGTGACCAGACCTGGATCAGTTGACACGTAACAGTAGAACTTTACTGAATGCATCAAGGGCGCATTTCTTGTTCTATGAACACTTGTTTGACAATATATTGGATACTGGTAATCTTTTCAGAGCGACATACAGTCAAGGGGAAAATGTAGATGTTACAAACAGTCAAGTCAAAGATGAGTGAGTATTCATATATTTAAGCATTTCTTTTTAATTTCAATTCATGCATAGGAAAACTTGTTTCTATCCTGTGCTTTTCACTGTCACTGGTTTATTTAACTAGATTCATCTCCATAACCGCAGGTTGTTTCATTTTATTGCACAATATGGCAACCAGAACTATATTAGTATAAAAGCTTATTAGCTCATCTAAGGTGAGCTTTTGTGATTGCGCTGTGTCCGTCGTCTGTAGGAGCAACTACAGCTATAATGAGAAATAACTTCAAACGACTTCTCATTAAACGCTGGACAGATCTTTATCAAACGTGGTCTTTGACATATATCTGTATAAGGTCCTTTCACATTTGGACACTTTAGCCCAAATTAGAGGCCGAAAGAGCTGAACATAGAACTAGAAATGTGTCCATAGGACACGGATGCCCCAACTTCGGTTTTTTGTCACAGAAAATAAGCCATAATGATTTTTGAAGTATTTTTGGCAAAAAAGGGGCGTAACTCCTAAATGACTAAAGCGATTTCCATGACTATCGAACTTGATCAAGATATTATGGTCACAAACATGTGTTTAAAGTTTGGTGAGGATTGGACAAACAGTTTTCAAGAATTAGATCGGAAACAATCTTCGGGACGTATTTTTCAAGTCTTTTTTTGCAAATAAAGGGCCGTAACTCCTAAATGACAAAAGCGATTTCCATGGCTATCGAACTTGATCAAGATATTATGGTCACAATCATGTATGTAAAGTTTGGTGAGGATTGGACACATACTTTTCAAGAATTAGATTGGAAACATATATTTTTGAAGTATTTTTGGCAAAAAAGGGCCGTAACTCCTAAATGACTAAAGCGATTTCCATGACTATCGAACTTGATCAAGATATTATGGTCACAAACATGTGTTTAAAGTTTGGTGAGGATTGGACAAACGGTTTTCAAGAATTAGATCGGAAACAATCTTCGGGACGTACGTACGTACGTACGTACGGACAAGGGCAACCCTATATGCCGCCACTTTGTGGGGGCATAAAAAGCTTCTTATGAATTACTTGATGGAACTTCATCAAACTTGGTCTAAATCATCTCTTTACTCTATAAAGACAATCGCTACAGTTTGGCTAAAGAATAAAATAGGTCTGGTTCCGGTGACCCGACCGACCCTAATTTTTACACCCGACCCTAAACTTTTTTTCTACTTCCAAGTATGAAATTTATTTACGGGCGAAATGCGTCAAACTCACAAGTAATTGGGTACCGATTTCGCTCATGTGCTTAATATTCTATTGCTTCGATATTAACATATTTGTTAGCTAAAAAGACTTCTTCAAACAGGTTTTATTGTATGAATTGACCTATTCGTTGACGCCAAACCGATATCCAAAGTCAATTAACAGTCTTCACGAAAAACTTTTCAAAGTACTAGCCAGCCGGACTACCAACATGGCAGAACTAGCCCGAAAGGAATTTTGGTAGTCCGAACATAAAACTATTTTAAAGGTGTATTTTTTAATTGTTTTATGTCAATTTTGATATTATTTAATATACACAAAACAAGGTTCTTTTTTATTTTTGTTCATTATACATTATTCACGGAAGAAAATTGCTATCATTGTGTTGACACAATCCTCACGCATGTCACACTCTGACTCATCTGAGGAATAGCCACCATGAATGGATGGATTCATCACCTGAAAAAGCAAGACATTTCGCCTAAATATCTTTTTATTGATTTTGCAAAATATATCGGTCTATTACATTTTCAAACATTATTTATAAATTCATCAATTATTTTATTGAAATTGTTATTGGCTGTTCCCAGGATAACACTGGGTGTATACTTTAGATGAAACATAAATCTGTTCACTTCCGTGTTAACTTTCCGTAAAGGTCACAGTTTCAAAAGTAACACCATGTTAAACAGAATGGTTTTCCTTTGGCTTCCTGATGTCTATAATTCAGCATAAGAAAAGCTTACCTAGTTTACTTTCAACTGGTGCGCGTAATATCTACACTCGTAAAAACGAGTCAAAATATGGTGCGATAGTAGAAAACTCACGGTGCGATAGTAGAAAACTCACGCTACAGATTTGTTTTTGGTAATTTTATACGTATTATCTCGATTGTTTTACTAGCCTCCCGGACTAGTCACCTAGAGACAATTACTAGTCCGATTTAGGTTTTAACTAGCCTCGGGCTTTGGACTAGTGGCCAAATTTTAAGACGGAATTAAGACTTCAACAGATTTAATTAATTTGAAACTAATTTTGGGCTATTTCAAGGACCCTCTTGTTGATGGTTTAGTGAGGTTCCAAATATTCTTATTTCATAATGTGTACATCTTGTACTTTCAGTGATGTTAGGAGCCAACAGAAAGATTCCTCAACTAGTACTCCTGATGAAGTGTATATCATGTCACCATTCAAAAACCTCAAGACAGATATACCAGAAACATCGACATCTGGTGTTCAGTATGTACTCTGTTTACACCAGTTTCCAAATGTTCAGATAAAAAAGGGGGGGGGGGGAAGGTTATTGTCAAAGAAACATCACATCATACTTTTTCACTACCTGTCAGTGTCTGCATTAAAATAAGAAATCTTGTCTTTTGCACAAGGCTAAAATTTAACCTTTTCTGTCGCGCTTGCAAGTTTTGGTAGGTAGAAGAAATTTCAAATTTAACTTTCATTTGTTTTACTCATGTACATCTATTTTACTTGTCTGACAAGTCCCTGCCCTTTGTAGATACATCATCAGTTGGCAATACAAATGTATCAATTGAAATGTCATCAATTTATGGATATTTTCTTTTTACTGTTCTCACAGAAACCTGCCAGTTGGAGTAAAAACTACTTGCATGTTTCATTTTTACTTGCATTTTGTGAGTTTGTGAAAGTTAAATTCAAGCCCTGTTGCATGATACCATATAGTTCATGAAGTCCAATTATAAAAAGTTTATAATGTAGAAAAATATATGTTGCCCGTAAAACACAACTGAACGAATACTTGAATGGCAGTGTGGTTAGAGCACATGAAACAAAACAAGAGGTTATGAGTTCGAGTTCAACATCTATATTGTCTAATTTCATAAATTTTTAGTCCCCTTTTAGTTCACATAGAAGGGGACTTTAAGTTTGGCCTCTGTCGGTCATTCCGTTTTCAAAATGTGGATTCCATGATAACTCCGAAACAAACAAGCTAGCTCGACGCAAGTTGGTATGTGAATAGGTGGCAATGTAGAGATGATGCATGTCACTTTGGATTATGGTTCAGGTCAAGCTGTTGAATGTCACTGTTATTAAAAATAGAAACTTTTGTAACCTGCGACTACTCAATACGAAACAAGCTAGCTAGCTTGATGAAGTAATATGACAAGTTTGGCAATGTTTATTCTCAATGCGTAGAAAAGCATGTTATATGTTCAATTTAAGTTCGGGTCATGGTCAAGGCCACTACCCCCCAACATTCAGACAGGGTCCTTGGTGAAAATGAGTTCTGACTGACATTTAGATGTTGTTGAGAAAATGTCCTTTCATTTGAGAAAATTTAATTAAAAATCTATTACAGGTTTGTAACATTTGATCAGCTGTAGGATGTCTTGGAGAGGTATGTAAAAAAGTCAGAGTTCAGAAGATTTCGGAAGAGATTTGACAGTCAGGAGCCTGCCAACGAAACTGAAAAAGAAGTGGAAAAATTATAACTGAGCAGAAGGGTGCCTTTGAGGCAGTGGAGGCAGGGCTCAAACACGTCTTCACCATCGAAGAAATTCAAAACCATAGTGCAACTGGTAAAAAGGCCAACAAAGACCATGCTGTTAAACCAAAGTTTGATCCTGCCAAATTTAACTTAATCAGCAAGCTCGTTCAGAAACATTTTGATATCACTCACAAGGAAGTGGTCATCAAGACACAAAATGTGAAGCGGAAGTATTCCAAGTGACAATGTTAATTAAGTATTCATAATGAAAATTACTTTTGTGTTAAAAAAAAGAAAGAAAAGAAATAAAAAAGAATTGTGTCCAGGGTTCTGATCTCAAAAAGTGTGATTTAAGTTTTACCTCATCTGAGCTCACAGTAATCGAGATGAACTTTTGTGATTTGTCTTTGTCTGTTGACCTGTGCTGATGTAAAACAATGTCAGCTCTGTTCTTTTGACCTGTGCTGATGTAAAACAATGTCAGCTCTGTTCTTTTGGAAATGTTTGAACATGTTTGAAAATGTCAAATGTCCCCTTGATTTGTATATATTAGAACATGTTCCACCATGTTATGGGATCTTGATTTGTATATGTTTAAACATGTTTAGATGTGTTTGGATCGTGGTGCCATTTAACGTGCATGTTTAAACAAGTTCCATCATGTTTTGGGGACATTTTTAAACATGTTTAGATGTGTTTGACAGTAAAGTAGTAGTAACATGATCAACCATATTAAAACATGTTCTGTGAACGTTTTCAAACATGTCCAAAGCATGATAGCTGGATAGAACAAAAACATGTCAAAATGTGACTGACCATGTTACTCTTTTTTTGATCATCAAACATGACTAATCACGATTGTTGACTGATCATGTTAGATCGTGGTGCCATTTAACGTGCATGTTTAAACATGTTTAAAACATGTTCAAACATTTCGAAATAACATGTTAGAACGTGTTTAAAACATGTTAAGACATGTTTCAATCATGAAATTTTCGCTATGGTAATTCTTATATTTAAAGTTATTATTGTGCTCTATTATAGCTCTGATGCGGCTGATTATTTTTGTAAATATGGACACATGTTATAGCAAGTGTAATGTTATAGCCATACAAACTAATTTAATCCCACAGTAGACTCGTGTCAAGTGAACTTGTGTTTCTCTGACCGTTCCTAGGTGATAATCCAATCATTTGTCAGTAAAGCTATTTTGACACATGGGCGGTATGTTTCTGGTGTTTGTATTTATATTTATGCAAAAAGCTACAGAAACATGCTGGGTAGCAAAAAATTTAAACATAAACCCGGTTTAGTGGCAATGGGCAAACGCCAAAGACATAGAATCACAAACAAGAAACATAGAACAGCACAAAACTCTACAAATAGCACAGTGCATAAATACTATATATATATATATATATATATATATATATATATATATATATATATATATATATATATATATATATATATATATATATAAATTATTGTAATGTTTATCAAGTATTGTTCGGTACCGCCTTGGAACGGTCAGTAAAATGTAAGTGCACAAACCTCACTCTTATCCCAACAATCCTTAATAAAGATAAAATGTAAAAGGTAAATCTTATCAAAGTAGGCATTACCTTGAGGAAACTTATCAATAAAACAAATAATAATAAACGAAAAGGTTAACCCCAAGTACTTCTATGATAAGAGATCCCAACTCTACCTGCAGACGGAGGGAAACACTTCAGAGCACCTTATGCAAATACCTTTCAAAGATACGATGCAGTCATCGTTAGAAACTAATGACATCACGCACAGTCTGACTTATAAAATAAAAGGTTTAAAACTGTGTGATCATAGAGTTTCATAATAAAAAGCATCATTGTACTAAAAATGGGAACAAATGAAGACAAACATTATAAAAAATAAAAGCGACTTGTATATGCTATTCTCTCCTTCAAAATGGTAAGAAAACGTAAAAAAATAAGAAAAAGAGGTCACAGCCAAAACACTCAAGAGTCACCCAACACGTGTCTGCCAAAAAAGGTTTTAAAGATAACATGAATTAGCAAATTCTTCATAAAAATCAAAGCACTGAAAGTTTAGTTAAGAAAGGATGCTATATTCAACCCAATATTTTGTTTCAGGTTTCATCTTCAAAAACAAGAAGGCAAGTGCTTTTCAAAATATTGCCTTTATATCCACAATTTAAATAAAACCCAAGTAATTCATTAAGTCTATCTGCCAAACTACCTGCTGGAAACATTTTAATTTTTCGAATTTTCTTTAAAACATCACCATAAAAATCGGGATGAGCAATATTATCAGCAATAAGCGATTTAAGACTACTATTATACTTTGATATGAGATAAAAAATGACCATTATCAAATTTTGAGAAAGTTTTCCTTAATTTAAAATATCTGAAACCCTGTTTTAGAAGTTTTTGCCTCATAAGTTTACTGCGAGAACTGATTTTTTTTTACATCCGTACATATTTTAGCAAATCGTATCAACTGTGCAATAAAAACACCATATGATAGTGAAATAGGAACATTACCATCTAAAGAAGGGTAATTAATTATTTTAAAATTAAAATCATCACGTTTATCATAAAGATTGATGCTCAATATATCTTTCTTTACTTCTAGTTGCAAATCTAAATAGGATGCTTTTAAAACGGATGTATTAGATTTATTAAGTTGCAATTGTGAAGGGTATATCGAATGAATGTTATTTTTAAACACAGGATTATCTAAACTTAGAATATCATCAATATACCTTTACGTGCTGTTGAATTTATCAACAAGAGCTAGATCTCCAGACTTCGATAATTTTAACATATATTCACTGTTAGCTCGTGTTGTTTACGTTTGTCCCGGGAGTCCATTTCGGCCTTTGCCTCTTAACATTGATTTCATTTAAATTTTCGTCTACTTGTCTTGTGATTGTAGTGTTCATTGTAATATACTTAAGTCCCTGACCTGAGTTCTACCTTTATTTGTCTTTTTACAAACGACCAAGGCGTTAGACAGAAATCTTATCTCCTTGATATAGTTCCTATGTTGTTGCTGGTTTCAGTTTTTAGTAACAATACAAGCCTTTTTTGCAATATCATGCCAGCGTGCCAGCTAGAGAACCACGTTGCAAAAATATGTTTCGTTAGTCAACCTTAAAAGCATCTGACTCACCATACCATCTCTGGATTTTAAACACTTACAATAGTTGAAACAGGAATAAATGAAACAGCTAGATAACAGAAAATAATTCAACGGGGATGACACCAGTGTTCTGACATAAAACTTTTCACAAAAGGATGGTTTCATTCTTGTATTTATTTATTACTTCCACATTTGGTGTCCTATTCGAATATAATAGGATTATAATTATAAACATGGCGGAAAATTTGCAAGCCATACCACACATCAGACGTTCTCTGCTCCCGCATTAAAGTAATCCTTCACGCCCCGCCTCACTACTTGTATAAATTGAGATACTGAAGCTAAACACACAGGAATATTCAGATGGTAACTGTTTGAATAAGTGAACAAGCGCAGTACATTTCAGCGAATGTGCCAACTTAAACTGGATTGACTTGCGTATAAATAATTCCTTTCACAGTAGACGTTCATTTTAAATCTAATTAGATAGTGTCCTGACATAGTAAATATTTAATTTATTGGAAAACCTTACAGAGTTTATCACATGCATGATGTCGCCCAAGTTCATTATTTATGACAGGTATTTCGTATTTGCCGCCCTACACTAAAATTGTGTATACGAAATGCCTTCTTCGGATAATAATTATATTGTTAACAGCATCCGATGTTCTTTGCGAATCCGTTTTTTTGCAATCGTATTTTTTTTGTTTTTCAACGAACGTTTTATATTTTTGAATTATTGACACGGGTTTGGTCATATTAATAAGAGATATAATTTGTTCCTAATATTTGATTTAGAAATATGATTTTGGGCATTAAAAGTCCATTATTCCAATGGGAATGCCAAGTTGTAAGTTGTCAGAAAGTTATTTTCTATCTCACTATAAATATTTGTCCTTGTTTAGAACAAATTTCAACAATTCTATTAAAATAGCATATCTTTACATGCAATAGTTTTCACAGTTGGTCGTTTAGACAATCCCAACGATAAATATTACTTGTATATAGTAATTGTTTACGTTGGGTTTAATACTCTTTTAAAATACAAAGTTTATATCTTTATATATTTTACCTACATTGAGACGATAGAGTTTTTAACAATCGTTGAACAATCCAAACGTAGTTGGGATTAATGCCTACATTGTTTTCAATGTTGGTAATCATTTAATGAAAGTATAAAGAATATTACATCTCTGTCTGTAAAATTAGTAAGAGTAAGCTTTGTTTCTATTTTTGTATTTTTTGAACATATATAAATTTTACGTAGCTGATCAATCTTCAAAGAAGTAGGTTTTTCTTTTTAAATGTTGACGTCATATTAGATGAGAAGAAACACATTTTTCTGAAAAGAATCAGAAGTTGACATTATATGCAAATAAGATTATTTAAATAAACATATTTACCCATTATGTTGTCTTAGATAGGTGGGTCACAGGGAATTCCGGATTTATATTGACACTTTAACTTTTCAACTATTAATTTATATTAGTCCTCCGACAAACTGATTAGATTACAAAAGGACCACCATATTTTTATTCACATAAAGCTGAAATGCTACCAAAATGACATTTAAAATCATTTGTCTAGACAATAATAAATCGTTTATAATACAGTAGTACAGAATAAGTTATCACATAATTGCTTGAACATCGAACTGCAGATATCACATCAGGTAATTTTTTCCTATCACATTATCATATCAAAATGCATCTATACTGGCACAAACAAAACATTTATTACTTTAAACTCGTATCCTATATCAACACCTGCGGTATCCAAATTATTGTAAAAAATGTTTGGACAAGTATCGTACTGGGCACCAGCAAATTAAAGTCCCCAGTGATTAATTGCTTGGTTTTTGTTGACCGTGTTATGGCGGCTGACCAACTAAACAAAAAACGATATTGTTATATCTGTTTAAATGTTTGCAGTTACAATTTAGTCTAATGGACTTGCTTTTGTCGTTGTTAAAATCTGTCCATCTCCGTTGCCCACAAACTAATTGAAAACTCCATTTAAAGAGTGCATTGCAAAATATACACTGGCGATATGTATAGTGGACTTTGGTTTTACAAATGATAAATGACGAAATGAACCCTGATAATTGCATTTACATGTTACTTCTATGAGGCACTTACGGTACAAACAAAGCATATGTAGAAGCTATTGAAAAATTCATGAGTCTCTCACGTTTAATACGTATGGTGGAATCTCGCCTAATGTATGTGTATGTGACTTGAATATTTAAGGGTTCAGAGAGTAAACCGTAGTTCAATGAATATAAATATCTAAGTAACACATTTATAAGTACAATAACAGTTCATTTACATATCTTAGTACATGTGTATGATGATATAGTGAAATGCAAGACAACCGCAGAAACATATAAATACAGGAAAAGCTGTTTTTGTGTGATTGTTTCGTATTACGTTAACAAGGGCTTCATTACTGTGCGCTTTCTGATATATATTATAATGTTATTAATTAGTTGATTTCATATTGGCCTAGTTATTTGTCCGAGGTTAGCTGTATTTGCCTGAGCCCGAGGACAAATAACTGGGCCAATATGAAATCCCCTAATTAATAAGTATTTTATTAATTAACTATTACCGTTTTGGATAAAAACATTCTTATAACTTACCTTTAGTTCAAATTGAAGCCGTATTTATCCCTTATTCATTCATGGTGTCTGCTTTTCTAGATTTGACTTTGCTGATTTTGACATGCATCCGTATATTGACATTGCACATACTTATGAATAAAGCACTGTTCATTGTTAGGAAGCATGTCTTTTCGTCTTTTTTGTAAATCGTTTGCCAAAATGTCAAATGTTTTACCTCCGTCGTCCATTTTGTCGGCGTACAAAATCATAAAAGTCGTAAAATCCACCAACGGGTTAAATACAACTGTTATATCAAACCGTACAAAGTTGTTCAATCATTCAATAGGTTCAAGTATTCCAAATAAAGTTATACAAAGCAAAAAAAATTAACAGTCGGAAAACGGAAAGCAAAATGGCTACCTTTAAAAAGTAATTTCCAGCATATTTTTCATATTAGGCGAGTTTCGACAGCCAATAAAAATGGCCAATTTCTCAAATCCTACATTAGGCGAGTTTTGTAGCCAATCAAAACGGAAGAAACTCATATTAGGCGAGTTTTGTTGATATTGGCCGAGTTTGGTCGTTATTGAGCAAATTCTGGCATATATTGTCTTCAATTGTCGGGTATTGATACCGCAATTGTCTCTGTATCTCGTCAAAAAAGTAATAGTTGATTAATAATTCCTCGTATTATCTGGCATTTTGTTCAGTCACGATGGGAGGGTATTCGGTCAACATACATTGATGTGCTTACAGAGGAGATTTAAACATCATTAACCCAATCATATAAGTCGACACCGACTTTTGTTTATATATTTTATTTAGCGAAATTTGTATCACTACAACATTACATTATCGATAAAGATGGCTAAGAGGTAAGCGTATCGTAGCTTAGACTTTGCATCATACAGTTCTGAGTTCGGTAATGAACAATGGTAAATGATTCTTCGTAACATTCACCTACCAGAACATGCCTACAATGAATACTTCCATTTCAACCTAATGTGCCCTTACGG
The DNA here is from genome assembly GCF_026914265.1 of Mya arenaria. Lineage (NCBI taxonomy): Eukaryota > Metazoa > Mollusca > Bivalvia > Myida > Myidae > Mya > Mya arenaria. The sequence continues at coordinate 1,911,909 of NC_069131.1, read as the reverse complement.
CTGTCTGAAATACTTTAGTGGAGTTCAATTTACTCCATCTACAGTCCATTCATTGTTTCGGTAAGTCGTAAAAAATGCAAAATAACTTAATGGGTGGTTTGTGTGCGTGTGGCAACATCGATATACGTTAAACTGATGAACATAGAAATTGACAAAGACCCTTAAGTTTCATCGGCCAACACAGAAATGCAAGCACCAAGTTTATGCTAACTTTTACTACTGGCATTAGTTATACAAGTTACCCTTGCTGGAAAAAAGAAAACTGAAATATACTCGTTTAAACAGATTTGGTGCATTCGTCAGATTCGATCACGGTGAACGTAAAATAATAAACAAAAAAGGGATAATTCTTTAATTGTCATAGGCCCGCATAAAAATGCATACAACAAAGTGCATTTCTTATTTTCATAAATATGTCTCAGACATTAACTATGTATCCTGTGCAGTGGTTTACATTCAGATTGATGAAGGTAAAATTTGGCTTGCATGACGTAAGAAAAATTAAAGAATTAAGTATATTTACTTTCAAGGGCATGTATATAATATCATTCAAACTGCTCTACGAAAGTCCTACAAATTATATATTGTAATAAATCCTAACACAATATAATATTTTATATCTTTAAACAGTTCATGCACATTACTTATTTATTTAGCACATTACTTCTTTAAAATCAAAACTATTTTTTTATCCATTGATATCAGCCGATTCGAACACATGTCTTGTAAAATAGTAAAAAAAAACAAGGGCGAATGAAGCAAGCGAGCCCTTATAAGCCATTAAGAATTCACGACGTATTTTTCAACTGAATTAGATAACTTGAGGAATTCTTGACATTTCAGCGTGGAACTTTTTTAAAGCCGTTTGTCGATTTTATAGGTCCATTTATGTAACCTGATTACGAATGGTTTACATCCAATATCTATATTACCTATTATCAATGGACAAAATACTTCAGATAGTGTCTTCATGAGTGCAGTTGAGCAAGGCGATATCCAGATATATTATCGTTTTGTCACGTTCTGTATGTTTTTGCTTGCTTTCATTTTTATAATGAAATAAAGCTCTCCATCATTCCAGAGAGCGTGACTCCTGGAGAACAAAATTTCAAAGATATGTTTTATTAATATAATTTAAAGCATCTGATTTACAAAATTGTCTTGGGATATAAAACAATTTTACATATCGAGGGGTGAAAGCGAAAAGGTTCTATCTGCTTCTTTATTTAATGTCACTTAGAACCTTTTCGCTTTCACCCCTCGATATGGAAACATTAATAAATGAAACAACTATTCAAGAGAAAATAATTTACTCTGGATGGAGTAAATCAAACGCGCAAAAAAACTTTCTCACGAGGATTGTTTCAGACTAAAACTTATTGTATGACTATCCCTTTTGGTTCTTCTTTTCTGATATACTATTTTTCTGATAAAATTAGCAAAACTACAGCAAGCAAAACACCGTAACGGACGTTTTATGCTTTCGTATTAAAACATGCATTTTACAGAATTTATCAAAATGTGTTTTCATTGTCAAATAAAATCAAGTCACCATTCTTAGGAACATTTCATTGCTAGCTATATGGTTAAGTGTACGACTTCAATTTACGAAGTTCTCTTAATAATATGACCGCAGTGAACTTTATTGTTTAAATCTCCATAGAACAAATGCAGTATTTTTCAACGAGTAAGCCTCAGTATTGTATACGACCTTATGCATTTCGATGATAGCTGTTTGATTCAGTGTTTGGCCGCAATTCATTTCACTTAGTAAGCCTCCGAAGAATGTACGGCCGCAAAGTATTTCACAAAGTGAACCTTCATACAGAGTGCGTACAACCGCAATAAAGTTCACCAATTAAGCCTCAATAGAACGTGTCACCGCGATACCTTTTACCGAACGTTCCTCCATAGAGTGTACGACTGTTATAAATTTCATCCATAGATTGTACAAACGCAATACATTTCACAGAGTGAAATTCCTTTGTCTTTTTTACTAGTATACTGGTCATTCTTTTCAAAAGGAGATAAGGCTTCACCTGGAATGTTAAATATGTAATTTCTTATACAACAAGTGTACTTGTTTTTGCTTACAGGTTTCTTCGTATATATAGTTCACGGACCGGATTTTTTTATATAGGAAATGCGCTCATGGAGTCTAATAATTAGTTTTTGCACTCAAGCTGTGATTTATTACATGTTTAGAACAAGGTCTTTACCACAAGGAAATGTTCACGCGTATTAATACTAATCTCAAAACTGAAAATATAATCTAATACAATGTATTGGGTTTGAACATGTCTACGGAATTGTTCGCCGCAGTTGTTTCGACAGAGAGAGACATTCAACACAGAGAGACACTCAGCAGAGAGAACCACACTCAAAAGAGGGAGACACTCAGTTGAACGATTGATGTACAAACCCTTAACAACGAAAAGCAATTTGCCATCAACTGCCAATTTTGTGTAGATAGCACTTCATTTGATTCAGATAATTGTACAATTGATTTAACTGGCTTCGACTTTTCAGGATGATGTTATCCTGATGAAAATATTCAGCAACTTTAAGAGGACGTATCAACCGTTTTACATATCCCTTTTCTGAGAGTGCTTATAACAGTGTAATGTTTGTATTCCCTGATAAAATCCAATTATATTCGGTCAGAAGTAACTTACAATATCTTTGAATAAAGGACGTGTGATTGGGCGCAAATCTACACTTATGTAATCAATTTGTTTCCGATTGAAACATGTTGCATTGTTTGAGATCTAGGCACATTAAAATAATCAGAAGCACGAATATTGCAAAACCAATGAAACCGCCAGAATACCATATCAAATATTATGTAGCCCAACTTCTATTAAAGGCATTGCCACTTAAATAACCATGGTGTACTCAAGCAGCGCTACCAATGTCATAACATTCTTATCCAGACACATCATTAATGACGCATTATGGGAAATGAGCATTGTAAGACCATCCGCAATTGAACAAGCAGATACAATTAAAATACACTCCTGATGACATGATATCTCCAAACAAACAAACAAAAAACTCGTGGGGATATCAAAACGGGAAAGATGTTAGTACAAACTAACCCAGCTTTAAACATAACTAAAACACGTAGAAAGTTGAACACACACTGCTATATATTAACGTAACTGCTTCAAATATGAATAACTAACTTCCATAGACAGAACGACCCAATGCTCGCGCATTGTTGCATTTATTCAGTAACAGATTCCGCCGTCTTTATCCTGTGATATAAAGTTAACACACGTCATTCTGTGAAATATATATGCCAATTTCTACACTCCGGTTTGGATATGTCGGATCAGATCTACGAAGTACAATTGTATGATTGTGGTTTTTTATTTACAGTCAAGACTGAATAAATGATAAGTGTACATAATTTCGCCTTAACAACGACTCAACTCCTTTTAATGTCTCTCGGAATTTTCCGCTATCACTCAGTTAATGCGAAACATGCTTAAACCAATTTTTGACACTTCGGATTACGGATATTGAAATCCACATTATGCACACAAGGGGTAATCCATATTAAGAAACTGTTCACCATGATATTTGAGGCACTACGGACCATTCTTAGAAACTGAATGGATAATAAATAGTTTAAATTGCATGAATAATACTGTAGGGCTTGCATGTTTAAGAACATTATGTATGCTGAATTTGTGTTTCGGCTTAACAGTTTAATTGATTGCGCACTTAACACATGACTTGTGAGTGTGCAAAATAATGATACTTCATTGCAACAGAAAAATATGTCAGTAAACTTGTGGCTGCTGAGCATGTTTTTGTAGGTATACACATAAGTTTTGTGATATAATACAACTTAGTTTTATTGCTATATTTACTGTAATTAATGATTTTTATTTGTTGAAACAACAACAACAATACCATTTGGACGCCCGAGGTCATGCAAACATTTTGTTAATAAAAATAATAATAATAATAATAATAATAATAATAATAATAATAATAATAATAATAATAATACTTATAATAATAATAATAAAAATAATAATAATAATAATAATAATAATAATAATAATAATAATAATAAAACAACAAAAAATATTAAAAATAATAAAGATAATAATAATAACAATAATAATAATAATAATAATAATAATAATAATAATAATAATAATTATAATGAAACTAAAAAATTAAAAAAAAAATGATAATAATAATAATAATAATAATAATAATAATAATAATAATAATAATAATAATAATAATAATAGCAATTATTATAATAATAATAACTAAACTAAAATTGTACATCATGGTCAGAAAAGTTTGGTTCGTATTGGCCGTTGCTCGAAAAGAATATTGAGTAGAGTATATCCGATTGGTTAGGTCCACCCCATTCATCCTCATCCACTTTCGGTTACATTTACGATTTAAGGTATTCTCGATATAGTGTATCCTTGTATTTTTTAACTATTGAACTGAATTTTTCAAAGTTTGAATTGTAGATCTGCAAGATTTTGTTTTACGATTGCATTGTATTGCAAGAGTTGGATTTCACAGAGCATCATTCGACCGCCTGAATTTTAGAATCAAATTGTAAAACGTTCGATGTATTAGTGATTTTATGCATTGTAGATTTGACAGATGTATATTGTGGATACTATTATTATGCCATATAAATACGTTAAAACCGAGATGTAGAAAGTAAAAATAGGGCGTCAAATTAACAAATGTGAGAGATATTTAGTACGATAATAAATAAGAGTATGGCCCATAACACGTCAGGACTTCCTCAATAGATATTGAGGAGCATAAGTGCTACCTTATAACGTTTCGTGTAGGGCGAATTCCCTTTCGAATGCATATGTTTTACTTGTGTAATTAAACTGTTAACATCACTGTAGGAGTCATCTGATTGACCTAAAGGCAAGGCTGTGTATTTATGATATAACATGAATAGAAAGTGATCAATCAACACAAACATTTCTGTATCTTTATATCCATATATACAACACTACTGCGACGGAGTTTCATGCATTTTCATTCGCTTTAGTTCCAATTGGAGTTGATTTGAAATGCTCAGTTTATACATATTTTAGTTTTCCGCAATTTAAATAGAACATGAAATTAACTGACATTAAATGCAGATAAAATTCCTTAAATAAACATATAAATGCATTTGCCTGTCAGTGCGTTCACCAATAATTCTGGATTAATATTGACATTTTGTGTTATCAATTCTGAATTCATTTTATTCCGTAAACTGCTTAGATTTTAAATGAGTTCAATAACTGCTCGAATATGTGGTATTTGATGGCATAAATTCCTTTGCAAGGCAAGGTTTGACAATCCTCAAAGCGAAAATTACGTTTTTTTCAAAAGGAATTGCTTTGCCTAACCTAACTCTACATAAAAAGAAAATACATTTAATACATATGGCATGATGATATTATTGAGCCAGACACTTCGTTCTATGAGATATGCCACTTAATATAAAAGCGTGCAATGTGTTTATTTAAAACCCCCGTACCATTTCAATGAAGAAAAAAAAAAACAGGCAGAATTCGCTATGGTTTAAAATCATCTTTGTTTCTGTGTAGTTATGTAGTAAAATTCTTACAATTAAAGACGTGATTTCTGATGAAGAGAAACAAGCTTTAAAACAGGGTGAATGCAATAAAGTTCAATTGAATTTTTTTCCGCGTATATTAATCAGTTATTAAGAGCTAATGTTGATAGCGTTTAAGTCACATTACATTTAAAAGGTCGAAACCCTGAAAAAACACGGTTATCCGGTTTAAGGCGTGGCGCAAAGCTTATGAACGCGACACAACAGAGTAAATAATGCAACATTTTTACATGCATCCTTGATATATGATTTAGCTACTGCAAATGTGTTGGACATTGATACAATACGATTTTGAGAACGAGCAACTATGGAGAAATGTTCCTTGAAACCCAATATACAAAGGAACTTTCAAATAAAACATATTTTTCTTTGTAATTGTCTTAATATGATAATGTACAATAAGCATTCACTCCACTATAAGTTGATTTCTTCAACAAAGCAGTTTTAGGTCTATATTTGATGCACGATGCAGCAGACCAAAACTTATATGAGGGGATGAAAGGTTCATACCCAAGGTCTAGCAGTATGACATAATTCAGACAACACAGGTTTTACAGTTTCCATCATTCGGCTCATCACCTGAACCCTAAGCTCCGTTTGTCCCGTTGGTTAATAGTATACACTGATGTGCATTAAGGAGCAAATCTAGCTCGAATAAAAGTGTGTTTCCAACTTAAGGTATAGACTTACATTCAAGATCGGTCGTAGTCCTTTTCCAAGAAGTGATAGACAGGAAAATGACTATCATTCAAAGGGAACATCTAAAACGATCACTTTTTAATAACGACTTGTTGATAAAATGATACTTTGAAGTTACTTCAGACCAATATACATTACTATGATGTGTTCGTTGTTATCTAATAAAAAAAAATACACATTAATAAGAAGTTCGGGTAATCATGAATCAATTACTCCCCTTGACAAACATAACAGCAGTAAAACACTTACCTAAGTAATTTAACTCCAATGACGTTTATATGCTAAAGCAAAACGATCAGATATCCTATACAAGTAGTTTTGTGTTAGCCGTTGCACCATAATCATTGTAAATATGTATTGCTCCAAAAGTTTAACGGATACACTTATGCAGTGTTCCTTATAATACTTGAGAAAAGTACTTTAACTGTTCTTGTTTTATTTAGTTATATTTCATTAATAAAAGATACGACAATGTAGTCAATCAAGCTGTTAACTGTAACAATAAGTATATTATCTGTACAACTACTAAGACAATGCGCAGGGGGGGGGGGTTATCCTGCAGGCGCCAGCACTAAAAGCAAAACCACAAATTTTTTGACACAAATATAAGATAAAAAAGAGAGACGAATGTGGTATCCGGTGTGTCTGAGTAAATTTCGCCGTAAGTCAAGGTGCGTTTGTCGAGACGCTCTTCCATTTTCTTCATAAGTCTACGTGTCTGTGTGTGCTTAATGTCTAAAAGAAGCAGATTCACTTAATGTCAAGTTAATGGAAAGAAATACAAATCGAGTCCATCAGGTAAAACCCCAAGTAGTTAATAAATAGATATACTCGGTCCTTCAAATATGTAATTGAGCTAACATCTATATACATACGTTTAACCACTTCAGATGTCAAACAACGGAAAAAGGTCGTGCGGCTTCATTCGCTCTATTCAGCGTATACAATGCAGCAGCGACCGAATACTTTATATGCAAAAAAATAGTTGTAGATGGAAGGTGTCTTTAAATTACCCTATCACAGGAAATTTAAAGACACCTTCCATCTACAACTACTTTTAATAACCGCTTTACAGGGACATAGGATTCATTCTACTTGATAACCTTTCTTTACATAACCAGCCCCGTGTCTTTCCAACATTCGAAAGGCACCCTAAAATCAATGTTCAAATCAACATGCACACAATGAACTGATTTTTAGAGAGTTCAAATTACTGGAAACCACCTAATGGCATTAACCTGTCTTTTCTCTACTTTCACTTTACACCCTGTTCTCTAGTTCATTTTACTTTGAATCGTTATGCATTCAATGAAGAGCTTTTTATCGCAATAATGCTTGTATTCAGGCTAACCATTTTTTTGCTAATGCATTTTAAAATAGGGAAAGAATAGAATCATTGCAAACATGTAACGCTGGTGATTGGCGTGTTCTTGTGTTGTTTACATCTGAAATGAAAACAAAGTTTTCATTTATAGTTAATGTAATGACTAAGGTGAATTTATATAGGCCAAGTTAATTTTCCGAGGTCAGCTGTATTGACCTTAGCCCGAACGGCAAAGACCAATACTGCCGACTGAGGGCAAAAAACAATTTGAAATCACCTAAGTTTGTAATAATTAACTTAACGTTTGATACGACATTCTTGTAAAGAATACATTGTGTTATTATTATAACTTATATCCGTCTTTTTTCATATATGGATGTTCTTGACTGTACTTCGCTGATAACGACATGCATACGTCATAGTTTTGCATTGCACAGACTTAAGAATAAAGCCGATTGCAAAGTACAGTCTAAGGTGGCATATATCATTTCGTGATTATTACGTTAATCATTTGCCAAAAATTCAAATGGTTTTCGAGATTTTTCACCTCCGTCTTCCATTCTGTTGGTTTCAAAAACATAATTGTCGTAAAATCCACCAACAGCTTCAATACAACTGTAAATCAAACCGTAGAAGTGAAGTAGTTAACAGGCTAATAATTCGAAATACGTTTTAAAGAAGGCATACAATCTTCAAAACAGTCGGTAAAACGGAAAACAACTGGCCGCCCTTTAATATATGTTACAGCATCCTTACATTAGGGCGAGTAGATGCAAGTGGTCCATTCCACCTATCCCGTTTTTGGCCAGTTTAATAGCCAATCGATATTGTGCAAGTTTTTGAATATATTGTCGCCAATTATTAAGTATGAGTTCTTCGATTGTCCAAGGACCTTGTCAAATGCTAATGAGACAAGCTCAGTAGCGAGAAATTTAAACATAAACCCCGTTTAATGGCACATGGTAAACGCCAAAAGGCATAGAACACAAAGCCAAAACAAGCACTTAATGCAATGAAACCAATAACATTATTATATTTTTAGATTTAAAAATGCCCGTTATACTGTTGAGTATACTTTGCTGAAAAAAGAAAAACATACGCGATCTTCGGATTGCCAAATGCAAAATAAAGGAAATCAATAGCGTGCATCTATAAATTATGTTCAACTGAAACAACGTTCGGTAACTTGGTGTTTATATTGGAAATGATAAAAAATTGTATGAATTTAACCTTGAAAGAAAAACTAGAACCATAAAAATAGTTGAGTGATAATTGTAACAAACGAAATTAGAAATTAAATCAAACTGTTTCCAAAAACGTCTATAAAACTGTTTTTAAAAACGTCTATACCTTGCTCAAAACATTGTAATGCCTGATTCAATGATAAAGATTGCTAATTGCATGAGCTTTTATTTTTTTAATTTTAGAGTGGCAAAGAAGGTAAAATTAAACGCACAACATTTATCAAAACAAAGTGGAAAGTTGTATAGAGATGCCCGTATTTCGATATTACTTTGAGACAATAAAATGAGACTGGATTCTTATAAATACAGTTAAGCTAACTGGAAACTAACACCATCAATACTTTTATATCAATTTCGGGAAAAAATCCTCAAAGTCTATAATTTTATGTATTTAGACAGTATTTGAATTAAATCAATTCGTACAAACAAAAAAACGTTGTTCGATATTTTGTTAACTCTATGGTTTCAGTTTACACAACTGCCCGGTAATCAAACTAAAATACCAGACAAATACTACAATGTTAGAAAATAAATAATATGGGGTAATAAGTAAAACAAAAATACCTTTATTAGAACTTGATTGATTATTACATATTCTGCCTAATCATGTAATTATATATTAAAGGCTGCAACAAAAATGCAATTGTATAGCAGAAGTTAGCTTATTTAAACAAGCCATTTCAAATTATTGGAAATAAATTCCACGACCAAGTGTTTGTTTAAGGACAGAAGTCAACAAAATTTTGAATCAGATGAACGAACTTACCGCTCGAGAACACGACAAACAAGGAGGTATATATAATTTATATTAAGCAATTTCCACGAAATTCCATAGGTCCATGGATATATTGAAATACCATTACAAGAGAATAATCGATAGAGCACTTCGTAATATATTGTCCATATATCCACAGTGGATGATAAAGTTAAACAGTTTCAATACAGTGAAAACACATTCTTTCATGCTTTACGATGAAATTTTAACAGTGAAATAACAACAGTGAAAATATCAATTTGATATTGATATTTTCACTGCAAAATAAGAAGTGAAAATATCAACTTTCAGAACTACTTTTAAATTCCTTTGTTGTTACATGTACTGATGTACTTGCCTTGATCAAAACAGAACACTGGACTTCAGTAAATTATGTCAAAAAATGTTAAAAAATAAAGAAATGTTTTATCAATTTAAATAAATATATAATTGGAAAACAACTTACCGTTTATTACCAGTTATCTCGTTTATCAAATATTTTACTGATCTTTGAAGCTGAATGTTCGAGCATTTGCTTTCATACCAAACAAATTACAGACAAAAACAACTGCTCGAACATAAATAACATTTGATATCATCGTTCAAATGTATTTTGAACTGTTAACCGTTGTTGTACGTAAAATGAGCTTCCTGGAGAATTCACACAACAATTTACAGATAGATCTATCCGGTATTTTTTACCCCACCCACACCTCAAAATGTGTCAACAAACTAGCGTGGCATTTACTCTTTATCTGGAACACAAACATTTTAAAGCGAAACAGACTGGTCTCTGACAGTAAGATGACTGAATATTAACTTACTATAAAAACACGCGAAAAATGGTTAAAATCCAATGAGTATCCACATTTGTTTTGCTAACACATTTGACCTTCCAAATTTTCATTCTTTAAATAGCGGCGTAGTAATTTGGTTATGTATTCATGCCCATCTCAAAATTAAAAGTGTTTTATATATTTTTAGAAACATATGTGCACTAATTATGCTTCATTGTTTACTGTTCATAAAGCTTTGCAATAAAAAACGAGCGAATATTAAGCTATAAGAATGAATAGCAGAGAACTATTTTTCAGCAAACCGAAAGTAAAAAAGTTCACAGCTATAATTATGCATAAGGGGCGCCCCACGGGTAGCAGCGTAAAGCCCACCCTTTTTCAAAAAAGGGGGTATTTCAGAAATAAATGGAAAACAAATAAAACTCCGAAAATAAGCATAAAAGAAACAGAAAATTTGTTTATTTCAGTGTAAGATCGTATTTAATTTCACTCATGATCATAAAAAACTACATTATCACTCGTGGCTTCGCCACTCGTGAAAATATGTTTTTCTATGACACTCGTGGAATAAAATACGATTTTACACTGAAATAAACAAATATCCTCTATCTATTATACCTTATAAGATTCATAAGATAATGATTTTCTATTTCATAATATGTTTTTTGCAAGCAGTTGATAAATTGACGTACACAGAATTTATGTTTTACGATCATCTTTATTTCTTTGTATTAAACCGATTCAAGAAAAATAATATACTCTGTATAAAATGATACTTACTATGCCAGTAATATTTATAAACCTGAAACGCATAAATGATGTATCTAAATTGAAATAAAATACATGAACATTTTGATGAAAATTTTCAATGTAAGCAGTTGTTACCAATGTAACCCCGTAACCCATTATTTGACATAGAAAACAATACTTTTCAAAAGCTTTGCTGTAACTCATTGTAACTATTTTAACCGCATAACTCTGATAAGATGTCGACCTAAAAACTCGATTTTTTGAAGTTGAACTTTGAATGTTTCAATGTAACCGATGTTACCGCTTGTAACCAATATAACCGCGTAACCCGATTTTTGAGATAGAAAAAAACATTTTTTCAAAAACTTGGCTGTAACTCATTGTAACTATTTTAGCCGCATAACTCTGATCAGATGTCGACCTAAAAACTAGTTGTTTGATGAAAATTTTCGATGTAACCAATGTAACCGCGTAACCCGAAATTTGAGATAGAAAAAAAACACTTTTTCAAACTTTGCTGTATCTCATTTTAACTATTGTACGGCATAACTCTGATCAGATGTCGACCTGAAAACTTGTTTTTTTTGTAATAAACATTAGATATAACCGATGTAATCGGTTGTAACCAATGTTACCGCGTTACCCGATATTTGAGATGGAAAAACAACACTTTTTCATATTTAAAAAAAATAAATCTGTAACTCATTGTAACTATTGTAACTGCATAACTCTGATCAGAGGTCGACCGAAAAACTCGATTTTTGTTGCTGTACTTTGAAAATTATCATTGTAACCGATGTAACCAGTTGTAACCAATGTAACCGCGTAACCCGATATTTAAGATAATAAAACAAACACTTTTTCAATTTTTTCAAAAACTTTGCTGTAACTCATTGTCACTATTGTAACCGAATAACTCTGATCAGATGTCCACCTGAAAACTCTTGTTTTGGTGAACAATTTCGATGTAACCGATTTTAACCAATGTTACCGCGTAACCCGCTATTTGAGATAGAAAAAAACGCTTTTTCAAACTTTTTAAAAATTTGCTGTTACTCATTGTAACTATTGTAACCGCATAACTCTAATCAGATGTCGACCTGAAAACTCGTTTTTTGATGAAACTCTGATCAGATGGGAACTTTGTTTTAGTTTCATTTTTTATAATATGCTCTTTTTATTTGCCTGTAACCCATGTAACTAAATTCGAAGCGTTTATGCGCATTGTCAATAAACATGTATATGCTCATCCACTTTGTGCGCATTATTGCAGGGACAAACAGGTCATTATATCACTCAACATCCTACAGCATATTCCAGGCAATCATTAACCCTACGCATAGCTTGATAGTAGATTAAATTGCTTTAATCATAAAGTTAGTTTATTGCACATTAAAATTATGTTAATAGCTACCTAACTATCTGATAACCAGCATCAAAGCCAATTCAGTAAAACGAATTGTGCGCTAATTATAAAATGTTTGAACTGAGAATGCATCAGCGTAAAACTTGCAGATGCAAAAGATACAGAATACAAGTATCTTGAATTTCAACTGTGAAATAATAAACATCAGCTCGTTTACCTAGTTTCCAACATTTATTGCGTTGGAAATAAAGCCAAGTGTTTCATCAGGACTTCAAATTTAGATAATTTTCTACCAATTTTTTCAGATGTAACATTAAATACCCTATTTTGCTAAAAGGAAACACGTTCGTAACGCTATTAAATTAAATAAGTTTAGAAAATTATCATGTTCATATAAGGATCTGACAGTTACCGATTGGTTTTGTTCGTAAGAGTAAATACTTTTACTTTGTGTTGTTTGGTCATAAAACCCGATACTTTTAGTCATTTTTTTCAGATATATATGTTAAAGCGTTAAGATTTTCCGGTTAAAGAAATTATGGATAAAAGAAATCAACATAACATGGTAGAGACAATAAAATTATACCAGATAACGCTTCCCTGATGTCTAGAGGTTAATCACTTACCTTTTTTACACAATATGAATCACACAAACTAAAATCGTAACCCGGGAAACAAAAGCACACAATATATACAAATACAATGCTCACGTAATGCAGTCGGATACATAGAATATAATAAATGGGGAAAAATATGCAACATAAAACATATTATAGAGAAAGAACTTTTATTTCCATATGCATATCAAATAGCAACTTTATTTGTAACAATGAAGCCATATCATGTACGATCGAGAGAACTACGAACCAGGTCAATATATTTCAAAATGTCTTATTTTGCCAAAGTTTATAAAAAAAATCTTAATAATAACAATTACCTTAGATCACTACAAAAATAATAACATTATTTTACAAATACAAATAATGCTTATCGTAGTTTCATTTGATGCTTTCTGGTGGTTTATTGCAATATAACCGTGATTTGTATATCGATTATCTAACCGTTTGAAACAGCGGGTTTATCGAAATATAATTTCACAGTTTCTCAGGTGTTGCCCGTTGTTTGTAAATGTGATTACATAAAACGTTCAATACCGGTATGACGTAATTTGGTTGAACTTTCGCGCGGTATTTTTAAAATCTATGAATGTACTACCTAAACCCCTTGACTTCAATAGTCCATATTCTAATTCTTTTCAGCTACACCCCCCCCCCTCTTGCCTGAGCAGCATTGAACGCTGCTTTTTATCTTACTGTTATCGAAGAACTGGTCTCATTATATACTAGTAGTTGCGTGACGGGAAGGGCCCAGGTGACAACCCAAATATCCAAACAACATCCAGACATCGTTTGGTTCTAGGAGTTGTTTTAAACAATCATATTTCAATCAAATCATAATGGTTGTACTTTATTTTATCATATTAATTGTATCATATATGAATATGGAGTATTGCCTTTAATTTATACTGAAATGTTATATATGTTATTGCTTTCTACATTAAGTGATACACATATTTTGTATTCCTGCTTTTAAATGAATATCATCATCACATTCAAAAGTGCGTGTTCGCGATTTGTCAGCGGTGACACATCGACGGAAATCAGCAATTCCCCAGCCGATACTGGGAGACAACAAAACATTCACAGAGATCGGCCATGGTCAAATTTGCCGGAAACGTCCTCCCAATCCCATTATCATCTTTCGCCATGCACATTACTAAAAAACGCTGCCGCCAAACTTACGATGCTTAAAACTGGGCTCAGGGGACCTTTTCTATAAAGATATTCGTCAATTTTAGTCCATTAGTCGTTGATTGAAATTATCTTAGTGCCAGTATGTTGCTAAATATTCTGCATGAGCCGTTATGCTCGAATTCAAATGCAACGCAACTGTTTTCATTGCGGCTTTTCATAGCAGCGTTGTTAACAAAGCGATATATTCATGGAGTCAAACAACAGTACATTATATCGAAGCGCGTATTTACAAGAAGTGTCTTTGAGTTGAACCAGTTGAATTGTACGTTCTCACATGTTTTGATAACCTGCCGGTCTGAAAACAGAACAGAGGTTATCTGATCCAGTGTCCAGTTTGTATATATTTCTGAGTTATAGGCACTGCTGTTTCTGTTGTGTTACAGCGTGGTGGTCGCTCTTGTGTCATTATCATTGTAATACCAGCTGACCTGACAATCCCAAAATGTTAAACCATTCCAGATAAAATAATTAAGTTTATTCGACCACACATAATTGTCTATGTATTTCCACATTCCAGATGAAATGGGAGATCAAATAAGTCCGCCCTTATTACAATGATTGTTGCATATTCGGTCGGCATTGAATCTGGTTACTCTGTCGTTGGGAAAAACAACAAAATTATATGGCAAAACAGGAACCAAAGTCAATGGAAAATATTCTTTCATGCGAAGGTGACTTACGGAAATGAACTAATCTTTAATTGTGAAATATATCAAACACTAGTAAATATAGTTTCTAAGAACCGTTCATTTTTAACAACGTCCTCTGATTTATAAAAAAAATGTATGATAGGAATAATAAATTACATGCAAAACAAGTTTTACGGAACAATAAAATATTTGTAGCAGAAATCTTACCTTATTCAAAAACGACTGGTTTGAAAAGGGCATTAACTATCTTGAACATATATTTGACTATAGAACAAACAAATTAAATGATTCAATCAAATGAGGTACCCTTACGATATAAATGGTAATGATTTCATAAAATATCAAACTCTTATTCGTTCAGTGCCACAACATATAAAGATACAAATAATCAAAGACGGCATCACCCATAACACTAAAAGAAAAAGTTGAAAAAAGTCAGTACAAACAAACAAATTTCTTTACTCAATACTGACCCAAACATCTATCCGTCCAACCCAAAAATAAAACGGACCGAACACATGGAAATCAAAAATGAACGATAAGATTGGAACAAAATATACAGTTATATAAACGAATCAACAATAGATACAACTTTATGTAGTTTTTGTTATAAATTTCTTATGAGAATAATACACACTCACAAATGCGAGTGATGAATGCAAACAGGTTCTTAGTGACATTATTTAAAGAAGCAGATATAACTATTTCGCTTTCACCCCTTGAAATACTCTATGAATTAAAACTTGTCGATTGCAGTCTATGCACATTATGTTACTCGAATATAGAGTCAGTTGAACATTTATATTGGGAATGTAGTAAAGTACAGCAATTATGGAACAAATTGTGTAAATTTAATGCCTACTCCTACTTAAATATTACTCTGCTTTGTTAATAAAATTTAATTTGCTATCATTCAGAATGTCCGGTTTAAAGAAGGTTTTTAAACATGCAATTTCCCACCAAGTTATTGAAGTTCAAATGTTTGCTAGACTCAATGTTACCATTATAATATTTGTTTCCGTATTTCTCTTATATTTTAGGAAATCAAAATTGTTTTACAGGTCATTCCTGATAAAGCAAATATGTTAGATAATAGACATAACAAAATCATAGCATAGTGAATGACCTGTTCTTGCTGTAAATTATGTTTGCAATACGAAATGTCGCTTTGAAAATGTTTGCACTTCATAATAAACTCAGAAAACTGACGTGTTGATGTCCAATGACTTGTACGCATTTTTTGGAAGCAGAAGCCCTATGATTATCTGAAATCGGTTTTGGGACGCTTATGGGAATAGTCGTTGACAAGCGGCCATAGCGCAAAGCTATCAAGGTTTTCCTCGCATTAAGCAAGATATGCCTTTGTTGGACAAATCAGCGTTGATGCATATGCAAAGAAAATTTATAAAGAAATTGTGTGATTTTACCAATCACACAATTTCACTTAATACCACTTAACTTCCAACACAGTTAGCATATAAGGACAAAATACCCATACAATGTAAACTTATCATATTGCATATAAGGACAAACTCCCAATACGAAGTAAACATATCATATTGAAAATAAGGACAATATCACCCTTCAATGTTTGCATATGCAGACGAAATCCTTCTACAATGTGTGCAAACTAATGTCTGTCTCCAATTAATATATTTGTTTTGGCAAAGGCGTAAACATGATGGGTGATTGGTCGTTGACGGACCGTTGTTCTTTTCCTGAACATTTTTTTTTTCACTAACGTTTTACGATGTAAATAGTGAGCAACAGGAATGCATTTTAAAATTGAAACATATTATTTTAATACTGTCTACCTATGAACTAGTAAAAGTAGAGAAAAACGCGACTGGCAAGCATATGCCATTGCGTGGAAATAAATGATGTCTTTAAAGCCATTTGGGACCAAACACTGACGAAACAATATTATTGGACATAACTCAAATCAGAATACCAAGTGTAGATATAAACTACTTCGGGCAGACCCAGGTAAGGACTCTTTTATCTCTGGTTTGCATTTCACCACAACAATATATGCCTTTATTAATCGTATGCCCCTTTTTTGGACCGTTTCTTTTCTAATTTAGTATTTTTGGTGAATAGTCATTGCTATTTATTCAACTTCGAAAAATGACAATTTTTCACTAAGCAGAAAACGTTTATCAAGATGGTTAATGAATATGTATGTATAACAAAGTGATTTGATATTAGTAAAGGTAGCATAATTAAATTATTTATATATGCTATCATTTGTGCATTTGACCATGGTGTAACACTTTTTGGTAAAACTTTGAAAAAAAAAACTGTTTTATTTTAATGATTAATAAAGGATCTGGAAAAACGTATCGATTTTCATAATCTTAACCGTGATGAAAAAGTTGGTCGCAATTGAAAGGTAAATGTTCCACACCATGGTACATGAGAATGGTGTATGCAGTATAAAGTGTAAGAGGGCTATTAATGTCTTTTGTTAAACGTGGAAATAAAGATTGCTCTTCTTAGATATTTGTGTGTGTGAATAGAGGGTTTGTCGTTACTGACTTGCCCGAAGCCCGATGCTTGTGAATTTGGTATTTGGCTAGCCGAAGTTCCGTGGCGTTAGCCCGATCGGACGAGAGCTTTTTTAATTAAAGTATTAACTAAAGTATCTATTCTTTGACGATTAAACTCTAAAAACTATATTATTATCCGAGAGATGACTTTCATAGTGTACGCTAATGGTTATATACAGACAGATCAGTGAAGGCTTGGCGGTACGTGCATATCAACTGTATCACTTAAACGGTTATGGAACTGTAAAAAATAAGAGGTTCATCTAGCGATAATATCTGAGAAAACAGGATGTTGAATTGGAACTATTTTCATGATGCTCATCCCTCAAACGAAAAAAATGTCTCATGAACTAAAAAAAAACAGGCAAAAAGACACAAAAATATGAGGGTAAGCAATGTTTCAAAAAACAATCAATTAGATCGACCTTGGCTTGCGATGAGTTATATTTAACTAAGTTCAACGAGTCATTACTGTATTATTACCCAGAATATAGCATCCAGCGAAAATGATGTAGTTTAATGTTTCAGTTAAAATGCAAGGCATGCTTGGAAAGGAATCAGTATATGCGGTTACATTGTTTGTTTTCCAATTCATTTCAAGTTTTGTTGTACTATTATTTTTTAGATATAAACTGAATAAATGTGTCAATTCTAAGTCTTACTTTGAAATATTTGTCACATTAATATGTTTTTTTTTATGAGTATGTCGTTTAACTATTATTAATAAATCAGTTTCAATGCAATTACCAGTTGTAAAGTTTTTTAAAAAGCGACGTTGAAAGGGACTCAGATGGGGATGATGATGACTGGGGCATGGAAATGCTTAGTTCTGGCTTCCATAAAATCAAATATGAATATGTTTTGACATTTATGCGAGGTCCAAGTTCAGCAACGTTAAACCTGTACGTTGAAGTTCTTTAGCTAAGAAATTTCTGCAGATTTTTTTCCCAAAAAATAAGGACTGGATTTACCATTCTGATGAGACATTGGTGTAAATGAATACAAGGCATTTAAAGTGTGTTTGTTCTTTTTATTGTGTAAGCGACATTGAAATATTTGTTGAAATGGCGGTAAATTTGATACTTTAATTTTTGAGCTAGTTAAATAGTTTTTTGGCTAGCGATTTTGCTCAGTTGGCTTGTACTCTGGATAGGTTAAAACAAGGATTGTGAAATAGATCTAACCTTTTTTTGTATGAATATTTAGTTCCATAGACGATAGAAATTGGATTAAAATGTTTTGTTCAGTATTAACTCATTTAATTTTGATCAAAACGTTTATAAACTAAAACACATCTTTGATACTTTCCTGATACGCGGCATTATACAAGAATCCACGACGGATCCATGTATTCTAGAATACGTGCGAACCATACCATACAATAACAACAATTGTATTTATACTGGGTCAAATGTTGCTGTTTCTAGTTAAAAATGTTATTTTGGAACTCAAGAAAATGAGTTTCGAGTTCAAAAAGTCGGGGTAAAATTGAAAAAGTTAGTTTCGAATTAATAAGTTTTGAGTAAGAAAAGTAAATTGAAAAATGCAAGTATCGATTTAAAAAGGTGCGTTATGGACTATACAAAGTCTGTTTCAAATTCAAGTTCACGAAGGTGAGGTTCAAGCTAGGAATTGTGGTTTTTGATTCCGAAAATGAGTTTCAAGCATGAAAAAGTGGCAATTATTAAAAATGATTATAAGGTCAAGTGGACAAATTTGGATACTCTGATTGTCAATAAGTAAACATGTAAAGCTTATCTAAACATGGTACTGCGTTTTGTTTAAATACTTGAATAGTTTGTATTCAAATGTTCCATTCAGGTTGGTGGCGCGATCTGCAAACTTTTGGCTGAAGCGATGATTTATAATTGTAAAGAGTCCTTCCATTCAGCCATATGCTATGTAATGGCAGTGACTTCATCAAAATGATGCGCTTTATAATACGCAACCACACATGCGTTTATCAGCTCAAAATATTCAAGCGAGCATGTCTTGATCTGACATTGATTATATTAACTGTGGTTGATAGTGAATTTGTCATTCATCCAACACGTGAACAACAATACTCATTTAAGGTAGGTAAATTATAATAAAAAGAAAAAAAATATACGATTCAATGTACGTAATAAAATATACTATGTATTGTAAATATTGGTCTGTGGGACTATAATTTGTTAGACATGTTATATTTTTTCAAGTAAACTACAGTGGAACTCGAATGTTATGATAATAAATCACTTTTATATGAACTCTAACACAACTTAATAGTAAATGAATCTTCGTTTACGTTACAAACTGAGTGCTTAAAATTGTGAATTGTTTAATATATGCGTTCAACAAGCGATGTATTGCCCTGGCAACTTTCTCTGGAAAAGAAAACTCGAAAACATTAACATTAAAATAAGGGACACTACAAGGACAGTAAATACTGATTAAGACCCTCCGCTGGGATAATAAAGCAAAATAAGGTATCTGGTGTTGAAGTTTGTTAAAATGAGGTGAGATCGTAAAATGCATGTAAAGTGGTTTTACAATCTCAAGAGATTTGTGTATGAATATTAATTATTTGACATTTAGAATTGAAGCCGTACTTTTAAGCATGCCACAAATATTTATATATAAGTGGACATTTGGATATTTTAAAAGGGGTGAAATGTTATTTTTTCCAAAGAGAATAATAAAAACCGACGAAAAAAAAATAACAACCTGCACATGCAACAAAGAGCTCAGGTATAATAAAACAAAATATTGCTTCACAGGTGTATAATTGAATTGCCACCTTTTACAGGTCAGGGAAACACAATGACACTGAAAAAAGAGTCTTCTACGTGAGGCTAAAACTCGGTTTTATGGCCATAATCTCACACTTGAACATTTATCAATACTAACAATTTTAAAACATAAACCTCATTATAGCAATAAATAACTTCACCATAATGAAGAAAACAGTACAATAAAGCAGATCATCAATTATCAGACACATATTGATCATTTATTTAAGTACAAACATTCATTTTTAGATTTGCACGAAAATAGTTTTTCCCAGAAGCACAGAAATTTTTGAACAATATCATTTTATCACATGCTTACCCTTGTTTTCGGTGTAATATACCCATTACGAATATTTTTATCTAACACATGTGTAAGATAACATATCAGACATTTCTATTGGCTAGACTAATCACACGCGACCAAGATATGCATCCGCATTGTGTGTAAACAAAATGGTTTAAACGCCAACAAATACTTACCTCAATAATGAAGCTGTAGGACTTCCGGGAGACAAATGGCTAACGAATCATAGTGCCAGAAAGCATCTTGTTCGAAAACTATCTGATAACAATGTTCCGCCAACCAGAAAATGCAGATTACTAGCCACAGAAATATCCAGTCAGTCAACAAATACAGCCGCACTAGTGACAAACAACACGAGAACATTTCAAACATCTCCATCTTAACAGGCAATATACGACCAATGCCATAAAATTTCTTGCCAGTTTAATCAGCTGTCGGTTACCAAAACACAAATACGAATTCCGCAGCACAGGTTTCTCATCACACGTACGCCCCAGCACGGTAAGAACAGCTTGTTCTCTGGAAACATTCTTGATGGAACTTTTTCAACATCAACATCCATGCAGTGCAGAGTAAGGCTTCGTCGTAATAATCTGCATGTTGTGAAAATCCATGTACACTAAGAAAACGCTTCAAAGTCATCGTAGAAAGCGACAGCGAAAACCTTTAAATCCGTGCACAAAGTAAACTTTGACAGACCAATGTAGGTCACATATACCGCGTAAAGCATGTACTCTCAGTGTGACGTCATCAAATTGTATACTTATTGTGTTTTAATGGTTTAGATTGTTCGTTATTCATGTTGTTGGATATTTTACTACACATTTTTATACTTGTGACTTGTTCAGCGCTTTATCAGAATTAGAACTTGATAACTCTAGCTGTTATTGTCATTTTCATTTGGAACTATTTATATGGCGCATCGTTGACATTCCACTCAGTGTACTTTAGCTGTCAAAAATGGGTTTAGAAAGTGGACTGTGGAACTAAATTGGTATTAAAAACACCGTTTTAAGCATGTGATAAAAATGATCTGACACTCGTTGTCATTTTATACAAGATTTTTATTAAACTCGTCCATGAAAGTTGTTAGTAAGCTCGCTTACTAACAAATTTCATGAACTCGTTTAATAAAATCTTGTATTAAATGACAACTCGTGTCAGATCCTATATATCTTAAACAAGCGCGAATTAAATGGAATATTTCAATACATTAAACCAAATTGAAAGATTAAGAGGATGAAGATTGAAATGAAGATTTAAAAAAATGATTAACGTCAATTGTAGAGATTTGACAATACCAGTTCTTTTTAGTTTGATGTCTTAAACTAAAACTATGCTCCTGTAATGCTAGCGGTTCCCAGACAGTCGTCCAAACATTTGTTTATACATATATAAAGATGCATTTATGGTATGTCTGTGCTGTCTTATGAATTGTTTCCTCTCTCGGTTTAAGTGAATGTTTAGCCTCGGTCTTGTGCCTAAAACAAGGTTTTCGTAGAGGTTTGGCTACGCGTTATTTTAGTTTACCGATGATTGTAAATATGACGCTAGAGAATCTACACGGGCAAGTTCTGCAGCAAAATCTATTATATTATATTGTTTTATAACACAATATGACATAGCCAACTGTTTTTCTTAATCATGTTAAATACAACTAGCACATGAATCTACAGCCAAATGTATTCAATGGTCTGTTGAAGAGGCACACTATTTGACAACAAAATGTCTTCTATGATCTTGTTAAATAGCAAATGATTCTACAGCCAAATGTAGTCTATGGTCGTGGTTAATATCACATTGCCGCCACAAAACATTTCGACCACGCTGAAGTCAAAGGTGTAGTATTTTACTGATTTTTAATCAAAATACATATATTGGATGTTTTTTATTAACTCATAGAATGACCGTGTGTTGAGATGATATATTTGAGGCATACACAATTTATTTCTTATACTGTTCCGTTTTGTGTTTTACCAACTTCTGTTTTAATTGCTTTGCGCGAATTTAGGGTTTCATGCTTTTTCAGTTAGCAGAAAATATTTACCTGGCTTTTATATTTGCAAATTCATTGCATTTCCTGTTTATTTGTTTAATTTTCGGGCTTGTTTCATTTGTTGATAAAGCATTTTCTAACTTGAACTGATACAATTTAGTATAAACAATAAACCCAATAATACTATTATACAATCATCTATTTCATAATATCCAATGGTACATTCAAAAATTATACATCGATCAGAACATGGTTAAGTTGCTCATACATCTAAAAACTAAGAGAAAACTAGTAATGTACGATCTCGACGGCAAGACCTTCAAAATCGAAGCCACATACGTGCACTGTAAGGACACAAAGGCATGTTATTAACGCTTTGCTGCTCATTAAGAATGCGTCCAGATGTCTTTATAAATATGGAATTGAAAGAGACATATTTTTACGTCAGATGTTCTAAACAAATATTTCATAATGGTCAACCCAACCAAGATAGGCAAGGAAAACCCCTTTCTGCTGTATTCTTTTCAAAGTACATCTATATATTTTGTAACGCCGGACTGTGTCAAACTCCAGATTTGAAACAAGACTCGGCGTTCTATTCCAAAACACGTACCCATCATCGTATTTATTAAGTGTTTGACTACGCACTCTCTATAACAACGTTGAGGGGTTAGTTGTAGTGGTGAGACTCAGTATATATTGAACGGTCCTAAAATAACGATCAGTAGACTTACACTGTAACAGACAAACGAAAAGCCCACTTGCCATTGTTGAGGTAGGTACAACTACCCAGTACTTTCAATAGTTCATTCATTCATTTGTTCATTTGTCCGTTCGTTCGATCAATCATTCAACAATCCCTCATGTACGAATTTGTTCGTTTCTTTATATACTCATTTACGCATGCATGAATTTGTTTATTCATTTCCGGGAAACATAAGCTGGAAAACGTGCTGATAAAGGTGTTACATTGAATTCATTCCCGACACTCGCACTGTTATACTCAATTCACACTACTATTCCCAATTTCCATAATCGTAGAAATCGTGTTGCCATATTTAAACAAAGCTCCTTCAACATCTTAAGTTAGTCTGATATATGAAATACTTAACATCGTTTGCAACTAATTAAAGTTAAGTCAATACTCACTTATAATATACAAACTGCATACTACTTATACATTGCGTCAAGCGATATTGTTAAAAAATTCATCTAAGGCTCGCATAAGTTACTTTAGATTATTGTCACCAAGCCCGACAAGTAGTAGTTTAATCCGCGTACTCCGGTTTCCCCACAAAACCATTACCACACTTTCCATTATAGTTAAAAAGTATAGTACTAAAATACCATATGTATGAAAGTATATGCTAATATTTTGTTTTAATAACTTACGCTCATATCTAATAAAAATCGACCGCAAATTAGCAAATATCTGATTGTTTTGTATAACGCATACTAATACATGCAATATAAAAATGGATATTGAAAGCAAGCAAATAAAACTATTCCTATTGAACACATCCTTCTTATAGCCTGTTGAACATGTGATTGTTTTGACATCACCGGTCATACTGAGATTTTAACTTTTAACTTCGTGTGAAGACAGTGAAACCGCCACTTGCTTTCATTTTTGATCAATCCCGTAAATAGAAAAAAAGTATTTAAACTTCGTAATTCAATCTCGAGAGAGAAAGCATCACTCTCCAGATGAGTCTTTGATAGAAACAAGTAGTAGAGTTCTTTCTGAGAGACTAAGGGACAGTGTCCCTGACATCAATATCTCTAAACATTTTGTGTCGCTTAACAAGACGTAATACGTTGGTGACAAATGGAATTTTCTTCTGTAGTGGTAACTGTGTTTTGATATCCTCCGCAAGGATAAGGCAATTATGGCGTATCTCTCAGCTGTAACTTAACCAATCTATGTTTATACTAAATAAGCTTACGGCAAAATGACAGTCGTAAAACATCCCTTTCATTCCTACTAAACTCGATTGAGGAAAGGTCAGCAACCGGCTATTAGGACATTGTTGTGTTCAGTGAACTGCTTTTACCATCTGGTAACATTATACAATGGAAACTGCAAGGATGTGCCAAGTAATTGATAACTGGATCATCTGAAACTATAATCGTTCCCATTCATTTTTAAAGCTCTGTTTGCATTTAATCATATTACATATTCAACGATTCTTTGTTTTTTGATAACACAAGAATTATTTAATTTACAAAGCGTTTAAATATTGTTTGTTTATAGCCCCTAAACCTCCCTTTTCAGTTTTAAAAAAAAAAACAAAGAGAAAATATGTATTATTGAACTATTTTACGTAAAATTCTAGGGACTCTTTATATGCCCCTTCTTTTTTGCAAACAAAATTTGAGCTGTACTGAATGTAGCAATTATTTCCTCTTGGCAATAAGCGATTACTGTATACTAATATTTCACACTAGAGAATTAGCCAATTGTTAAGAGATGCAAGTGTTCAACTTATAAGATACGTATCTTAAGAAAACTTGTTTAAAGCAGAACAAGTATTTTACTGGCAATCATTTTAAATTTTGTGCATGGTCGAGCCTTCGCAGGAGTGCTCAACCCATCAAAATAAAGCTTGCTTTCAATAAATACTCTACCTCATTATTACAATACAATTTACACCACATGCATGCCTTAAATGAAACAATATTTCGGCAATTCAAATTATTTTCAGACGAACGCAACTTCTTTAGATATGTTCGGATCTTGAATCATCGTTTATTGATATACATTTGAATTCCAAATTGTTGTTCTTGATTTTGTTTGTATTGTGTCAGCAGGCCACGAAAACAAACTTGAATCAACATATTATAAAGTGTTATTTTTTGATATGCTAATTTAAAATGTATTTTTCGCCATTATTGTGTAGAAGTGAATTGAAGTAATTAGATTTTTACGCGTTATTGTGCTGTAATATGCCAAGCTGTTTCATGTTACGGCGGGGCGGGTCGTTTCATTTACAGAATAGATGAGAAAGAAAACCTTGTAAGGTAATTTGGAATAAAATGAATTATATTTTTTAACAATTCTAAACAGATACCCTGTTGGTGTAAATTTAAGTAATACTTGCGCGATTAACGTAATTATCGGGGATATGAACTCTGTTTAGATGATTAAAGTAGCGCGGTTATCGGTAATGCCACGATAATGACATCAATCACGAGCTTAATTCCTTAATTGAACCATTAACAAAACGTTTCAGGACGCCTTAAAGTCTTAAGCATATTGTCCTTTTAAAAATAAATTTCTAACCATATTTTAACAATATTTTATACATAGATAATACATGATTGGTATTGCAATGGGGGAAATTAATCCGGCAAGCGGGAAAACGTACCTTGGCGATCTTTAACGCGCCGTCAGATTTTTACTTCTTTTATTAACTTTCGATTCGACTTGCTATTTCCCTTATTTGTATTTTCTTTTATTTACGTAGTGTGTTCTTTGTTGAATTTTGTGTTGTTACTTTTCTATGTTCTTTTTGTGAATTCATGTTTCTTTCTGTTCTATGTCATTTGCGATGATCCTGAGCCTCATAAAAGGCTAACTGGACCTGTTTCTGTAGGTTCTTATATGAATATTGCCATGCCACTGTAAGAAATATGCCAGACATAACAAAGTTATGAAATTTAAGAACTATAATATTTCCATGGTTTGGTCTTAAGACAAAAAGCCAATTTCCCTCTTTCTGCCCTATCATTTCCTACGTGATATTGTCTTACTTTTCGGTGCGGCGTCACAGACATGGATGCACGATATGAAAAAAAAACAACAATCTGATATATTAATTGTCAATTTACGTCTGATTTGCGCCTTTTTTGACGCTTTGCTACGCATAAATTTGAAAATATTTCCACAAATATTTCGAATTCGAGACACACTCTAAACATTTGGATAGGTAGAGACGCTTATACTCCTCCCATGGAGTAAGGCACTTTTTGATACTCATGAAATATTCAAAAGCTGTTATAAACGTCTTGGTCTTCACGCATATTGCATACAAGAAATATACATAAATCTAATTATTGGAGTATATTTAATCATCTATCTTTGTCATTTTATTGACAAAAAGCAGCCTTTCTAGATTTATGAGCAACGACGATGATTACAAAGTCTTTTAATAATTATATTAATGTTTTGTTTTGATGAGATTAGCACATCAAAATGTTTAGTTGATATTTTGGTGTTAATAACATCATAATGTTTACAAAAAATAAAAATAATATTTATCCAAAACATGAATTTCGGTCATATGAACATGATTATTTCAACATTGTAACTTTAAAATGTAAGTTAGCATTTTAATGGTTTCGATTTGTCTTATTTGAACGTTGTTTAATATTTTTAGTACTTGACTATTACCGCTTCATAAATTGCCATTTCGCTGTGAAGGCATGATATAATGAACAAGAATAATTTGTAGAATGTGTGATACTAAACAAGATCATGTAAGACATTTTGCTCTAGGAGCAAATCATATTTATCAAGAACATATAAGACATTTGGCTGTAGAATCATGTCCTATTTAACAAGACCAATGAATTCATTTGGCTGTAGAGTGATGTGCTATTTAACATGACCATAAAATACATTTGACTGTATAATCATGTGCCATGTAACAAGACCATAAAGTACATTCGGCTGCAGAACATGTTCGTGCAGATTATTAGCGTAATATTTATCATACGAGGTAAACTACAATGACAAACCAAGTAGCAAAACTGCTAAAACCCTGTTTTAAGGCAAAAGAACAAGGCATAAAAATGACTTGAACCGCGAGCAAACCAATCACGAGAGAACACAGACAGACCATGCATATACTTCATGTGTCTCTGTCTTCCCCACCTTTTAAATTTGGGTTAATTCATTGACATAATTATTCTATTTCATTCGCGCTTTTTTAAGATGAAAAGCTACAGAAACAAGCTCAGTAGCCAAAAGTCCCGTTTAATGACACAGGAATAACAACAAAGCCATAGGCCATAAAAATCACAAACAAGAAACACGGAAGAACAGCACAAAACTCCACAAACAACACAGTGCATATATACTATATAAAAACTAGATGTATCGATGATTGTTAGGTACCGCCTTGAAACGGTCAGTAAAATAAATTTACTGGGTGGTTTAAACCAGTTTGTGTGCACAACCCTGACTCTTGTCCCAACAATCCTGAATAATGTTAAACGCAAAAGGTAAATCTTATCAAAGTATGCATTAACTTGAGGAAACTTAATAATATAACAAATAATAATAAACTAATAGGTAAAGCCCAAGTACTTCAATGATTAGATATTCCAACTCTGTCTGCAGACGAAGGAATACAATTCAGAGCACCTAATGCAAACTTGTCGAAGATACCATGCAGTTGTTTTAAACAATAAGCATCACACGCACAGCCTGCCTTAAAATAATAGGATTAAAACTGTGTGATCATAGAGATTCATAATAAAAAGCATCATTGTACTACAACTTGAAAGAAACAAAGAAATCATTATTGAAAACAAACCGACATGTATTAGCTGAACTTTTCATCCAAATGATGTCCTAAGAAAAATAATACAAGAAAGAGACGTCACACTGGAGCATCCCTAGCTTACAGAAAAAAGCGGCTATAAAGATAACACGAATCTGCAAAATTTTCATAAAATCAAATGACTGAAAGATTAGTAATGAAAGTACGCCATATTCAACCGTATATTTTTTTTCAGTAATACATCATCCAAAACAAGAAGACAAGTATTCTTTAAAGTATTGCCATTATATCAACGGTTTAAATAAAATCCGAGTAATTCATTGATTCTATCTGCCTAAACAGCTGCTTAATATTAATTTTACGAATATTCTTTTAAGCATCACCATACAATTCGGGATGAGCAATCAGCGATTTAAGACTAATATAATCGTACTTTGATATAACAAAATAATGACCATTAACAAATTTGGAGAAAGTTTAATCTTAATCTATGATATCTGAAACACTCTTTTAGAAATAATAAGACTCAAGTAATTATTCGGTTTGCACTTTGAACACCATCATATTCAAAGTGCAAACCGAATAATTACGAGAGTCTGATTACTTGATAAAATCGTTTATTGCCTGGTTATTTCGTATAGCATAACTGTTTCCTTCAATTTAGACATGTAAAACAACGTTTTCTTTGATAGAATATGAATGATAAAGTAGAATTTAACAAACTATGAAAATGTTGCTGATTGTTTATAATACAGAATAATAATGTTCATTGGATTTACCAATAGTTATTAAAGACTTTTCAAAGTACGAGTAGGGACATCGTTGCAAGAGCAGGCTGTTATATTTTATTGTGGGTTTTCACTATTTTATTGTTTTAGATAATTTGTTATTCACATATATTACATGTTCTGTGTCTTCGACGTTGACCCTGTACCATTAAACAGGGTTTATGTTTAAACATTCGACTACTGTAC
Organism: Mya arenaria; assembly: GCF_026914265.1. NCBI lineage: Eukaryota > Metazoa > Mollusca > Bivalvia > Myida > Myidae > Mya > Mya arenaria. Next base: position 1,882,781 of record NC_069131.1, on the reverse strand, counting down.
TTGTTTCTGTAGTTTTTCACGTAAATATTAAGATAAAAACATGTCCCACTCTTTATCTTTTTATATTTTCCAGTTATATATGTATTTATAAATATTTGTAGCATGCCTTAAAAACGGCGATAAATCTAAATGTAGCATAATTACTAAGCAAACACAAATATCTCGAGATTTTAAAACCAGTTTATTGGATTTTACAATCACACCTCATTTAAACAATCTATAACACCAGAAACATTTGGCCATTTTTTTAAGCATCTTAGTGAATATTAGAAAATTGCCTTTTTCCGATGTTGAAACTGAAGAAAAGTAGCAATGATTCTACACCAAAAGTAATGATTAAGGCAAAACAAACTGTCCATAAAGCATAGGCATTACGACATAATTGATGATGAAGATTTTTTGAAGTATTTGTTTTATGATATTCAACACAAAATACTAATTTGGTGTCCACTAAGTCAATTTCGTTGTTAGCGTATGTAGATATTCTTGTAAAAATAGAATTTCATTTATTGGAATTGAATTTGGATATGTCATGTATGAAAAGTAGTTGTTTCTTACTTCAGTATCTGAAAGAATAACATATTCATTAGCTACAAACATAAAGAAGTTAAAAAAATGTGAGGATTCATATATCGGGAAAACATTATGGAATATAGGCTTCGATTCATGTTTTGATATAGGCAAAATCCGTTAATTGGTTAATTATGACTTAAGTATAATTCGTTTCATATTTTAAAGGAAGTGCCAAATGTATATACCAATTGTAACGATTGAGTATTGAGGATTTGTGCTTAATAGAAGATTTCTGGTTTCAAAAAAAAAACAGTAGGTATACATATCAACAGTTATCTATATTGCTCACAAATTACATCGTAATACGTTCGTGAAACTGGTTCAATAAAATAAAAAAAAATGTACAAGATCAGAACAACGATCCGTCTAGTCCATACGCAATGTTGTTTTCACATTTGCCCAGTTAAATAATATAGTTTGGAGACTGACATTTATATACAAACATTGTAGAAGGATTTCGCCCTTAAATGCAAACACTGAAGCGGATTACTTATATGCAAATATAAAAGGGGATTTTTTTATGCAAACGCTGTGGATATCATCTTATAAGTAACCTAGTATGCAACCTTTTATGTTAACAGTTTATGGGGATTTTGTCCTTAAGCAAACAGAGTAGGGAATGTTGTGTTTGAGGAATTTACAAACCATACACTTTATTTTCCATATTCTTTGCATATGCCTCAACGCTGATATGTCGAAACTCAGCGTGTTTTGCTTAATCTGATGAAAGCCTTGATATAAGCCTTGCGCTATGGGCATTTGTCAACAAATATTCCCATAAGCGTACCACAACCGAGTTGGCCATTGTGCTGTGCTCAAAGTATGCCCAACAATCTAGCTGAAATCATAATTAGATATCACGTCTGCGCTTCTGGTAGCATGTGGTTTAATATCTAAATATAAAAAGATTATTCGTGTCAAAACGGATTGATAACGAATGCGTTGTTTGTCTGTCTGTGTTATTTTAGAGCATGTTTCACGCTTTGTTACTTAATTTGCATTTCATTTTTTCCAATGAAAAGAGTAGACGCTGTTTCAGAGAGGGGTTGAATTCTATATTTCCGTTGTTGTTTACTCATTTCTTACATCTTTATCTTTCAAAACATTTCTATGTCGTGAAAACAGGTACCTACATGTGTAAAGGTTTCATAATACTTAAATGTATGTAGCACTCCACAGTTTTTTTTATCCTTTTCAGAAATGACGCCACAATGAAGAAGCTCTATACTGTCAGTAAAAACCTGGATACGTCAATATGTAAATAACGTCAACGTAATTATAATCCTAACCCTTAGACATGTCTCACTGAATTCATTTACTCTATTGGCCAGTTATTGTTTTCAGTCCAATCAAATGACTTGGATTCTAATCTTAAATGAAAACTAAGGCAGTTATAAAAAAAGGGTCTGGAAAAGCCTGGTCAACAAAACAAACACGAAAACGATTTGACATATTGAATATATAATTTCAATATTATTAAACTGTGAAATGTATCACTTTGACGTCTTGTTTGTATTATATTATGAACTATTCACTATACAAACGTAGTTCCTGAAAGCTTTTGATTAATATTTGGATGTTAAGGATTTTGTAACGTTCAATATCTAACACATTTATTTCAACAGGAAACTCAGCGGTAAACTAATTTTGATTTCCTTAAAAATATTAGAGCAAATCGAAAACAATTATTTGTATAGTAGCAATTAGAATAACGCACATTTATCACTACCTTATCTTTGTAGGAAATTGCAGCATTAAAAGACCATAACTCTTTCTTAAAGCGGACATTCTGAACTAAATTAAACTTTAAAACAGAGTCGAGTATAGGTTAGAAACAAATAGTAACCTTTGAACGTAATGAAGTTGCCCACAGATAAACTTGTTAGCATGGAACCGCACATATATAACAAGAACACACTAACTAAAGTTTCACAATCATGGATATAAAATATCAGGTGTCAGCTCGTTGGTAACTTTAATCATATTTAAAATGAATATGCAGCTACATTGTTTCATTTTTTCTCTATTAAGTATTTGCCACGTGCCAAAGGCAAGCCTTAAATTCGTTGCATTTACTCCTTGCTTTGGTAATGATGCATACAATCTTGCTGTGTTTCCCTACGACAGAGTTAGCAGATTCAAAGCTGACAAAATGTGTAAAATTCACGGTTATATGGGTGGACTTATATCAGCTCCGATTTCATCTGGGTTATGGGATTACATAGACAATTATGTTGGGTCGAAAATACACAGTTATTCAATCTGGAATGGTATAACATATTGGAGTGGGCAGGTCAGCTGGGATTACAATGATTACGACACAAGAGCGAACACTACGTCAATACTAAATGGGAACGACGATACCAACAACACAAAAAATAACAGACATTGGACACTTTCATCAGACACCCTCTGTTCTGTTTTCAGACCGTCTGGTGCTACATTTAATTTTTATTTTACATCATGCGAGGAAAGGCATAATTTCGTATGCGTTAACAAAACAGGCGAGAACGTACAATTCAAATGGTTCAATTCAACGACGCTTACTCGTCACTACGCGCTACGGTATAGTAAACATCCAGATGTACTGATGTTGGACACCATGAATATATCGCTTTGTGAACAACGCTGCTATGAAGAATACAGTTGTGTTGCATTTGAATTCGAGGAAAACGGCATATGCAGAATGGATTTCACAGCATCTCTTTGGTATGAAGAAGGCACCGTGACCCTATTGCGAAGATTAACATCATCTGGTGTAAAATATAATTGCAATATTAGTATCATTGCAAAGATGAACGACGCAATGGATATACGAAAGAGCGATGGGAATCACAATACAACCAATCAGATTATCAGCAAGGCAGCGTCCGATGAAATGGAGCAGCTTGTTAAGAATCTAACATTACAGCGAAATTCAACATTAAAGTACCGGCAAAGACGATTCAGTAGATATGAGGGTAGAGTCTTTTCAGTATCAGCAGGTATTGTAGCAATTGTAGTTATTATCTCAATTTTAGCTTTGCCAATTGTATCAGATATTCTCAGTTTGTATCAAAAGAGACATAGACGAGCTTTGAAGCGAGGTATACGCAGGAGTACAAGAAAAATCGGCAATGCATTACGCATAGAAGACCTGGAAATGGAAACCTGTGACAAAGATGTGTATACCTTGGGCACACATAGGAAGCAGACAATAAAATCCTGACCTACGCATGGGTATCTCTGTTTACAGTCCTACAGTTGTCAATACCGGATGTTTATAGTTTGGCTATGACAATCAAGAGTTTTGAAGAAAAATGTGGTGAATATATTAGTTATGCAATCAAGGTGAGTCATCGGTGATCTTCGTACATTCGGAAGGGTCATGCCAATTTTAAATGTAAAACTGTCGTGTTGCCGCTAGGACTTCAACGATATGACAAAATATAGTGACATTGTAGTGCAATTATAACTTAGTCATAGTATTAAGTCGCATTAGTAATTTTTATCTTTCGTGTTCAATCGTAGATGATCGTCGTCGGTCAAACGGATTTATTGAGGTTGTACAAATGGTCAGAGCTGCACTTCAATTCAACAGAATTAGCTATGCAATTGACGATTTTAGCAATGGATTGGCATTTTTCTTATTCATAATGATATGGCTTTTTATTTCTGGTTTCTACGAGGTTCAATCGCAGGTATTCGTAGTATCACTTCACGCTTATCGCCAGCTTCCGAAATAAAAAATATGGGGCTTCATAAAAAAGCCTCTACGACAGGCGTTGGCAATGCTTTACAAAGCACCCCGAAGTACGTTGAATAATAAGGATATAATCAGACATTCGATACAAAAATGATCAAAGACTAGTATCAAACAGAAACAAAAATGAGATACTTTGCAGACAAGAAACTGACTATATGTATTGCTCTTAATTGCCATTGGATCTTTGAAATAGATCCAAAGTACATTTTTATTATTTATGTACTTATTCGATTATTGTATTGATGTATTTTCTGATGTTTTTGTGACTTATTGATTTATAGGTTAGAGTAGTTCGGTGCTTGATGCAAATTTTGTATAAAAGTATCACATTTGAGTATGATTAGACTGACTGAACCTTGTTATTGATCGCCTGCACGTTTTCCATTAGCCTTAACCACCTTGGGCTTAATCTAGTCAATCATGGAAGACTAATGATATGTTTTCTTACTTTATGCCTATACCTTTACTGTATTTTTCAAATAAAGTATGGCTAGCCATGGAATGATACCCTTCGTTAAATTATATTATATTAAATCCTTGCCTAATGCGACTCGGTGCCTATTTGCCGTCTTCACTGTTACCTCGACATGATTTGAGTTTGTAAGATTTTCATGCATTCTGATTTGATTTAGCTCTGAGTTCAAATCCTACATTTTGGCAGACATCTTGTATTTAACATTTTGGGGTAATATTTATGAGGAGTATGTGTTCTTGGTATGTTTTTGATCCTTTTTTGTTAACTTTTGCATCTGGTGCATTTGGTGCAGTGCAGTGTATTGAATGTTTTTTTTTTATTTTTTGGAGTAACTTATTGTGACGAATAAACATCCTTCGTAAAGATGGGTGGCTAAATAAACCGACTGACCGCAGCCCTTTATCCTTAACTTAAGATAGTACTGCGAGTAGCAATTGAGGAATCATATCCTAATATGGTGTTATGCAAGTTAAAACGAATCTCCGCAACACCATGCCAACCGAGAGGCTATCAGGACAAGGGTTATTAAACAAACGTGAGATAACGTGAGATAAACGCGGAGCAAGTTGTTTATGTTCTGTCTGCAGAAAAACCGTAAGCTAGCCATAATTGTTATTGTTAAAACGTATTTATTCATTTCATGTTTTGATGGAATATTCCTATTACCACCTTAAAGACCAGATTAAGATACACAAAAAATACAAGCCTTGTTATGGAAATTCCTCTTAGCATTCAATGTAAATTTGAACCTGATTTATAGTTATTCTTATTGTCAATTAACATGTTTTAAAAGCGAAATATTTAACTATTTTGAAACAAGTTTCCTGGAGGACGATGAAACCCGTAGACTCATTCTTATCATGAGTATTGGGCAAAGTGATAATGACTTTATTTAAAGATGCACTCTTACTACCAAATGCGATGTAACACAAGTAATGCAATTGATTTAAAATACCAAAATAGGATAAAAAATGTCGTTAAAAATGCTTCTTGTGAAGGATTCCCAGTTTAAATTGAAAGAAAGGTGCAGAAACACGGTATTTCCACATTATGAGGCGATACAAGATCACACTAATCTTTTAGCACTCACCAATCATTTAATATTTTTTGCGTTTTAGCTGTTATAAACACGGTTACAATATATTTATCAGTAATTAAACTTTCTATAAATACATTATCACGTAAGCAGAAAAAGGTTTATTACATTGTTATACATGTGTATGGGTTGAATTTGAATAAAAAAGACCCACATTTTAAGCTAGTAAATGTTGTGAAATAATGAGGTATAAATATTGGGATAACATTCCACGGAAGTCATTATAATTATCTGTGTTATGAAAACAATTTTATTCACCATCATCATTTACAATTTGATTACATGTAGGACCAGTGTTGTTCTTTGTTTTTTTTTGTATTTTTCACCTAATATGTACCTATAACTTATATTGATACCGAGAAATAAATACATCGTAATTAAGGGTCACTTTACAATAAACAATAAGCGTTCAGTAGACTCATGTTCAAGTGAACACGTGTTTCACTGACCGTGCCAAGGCAGGAATACCATCATGTATCGATTGAGCGTATTTTTATGTGGTTGGTATGTTTGTAATGTTTGTATTTGTATATATATTGATTATACATTTGTGTCTCTAGTTTATTGTCGTTTTAGGTGATTGCCTTCATAAACATATCTTGTTTTTTATATAGTATATATGCATTGTGCTGTTTGTGTTTTTTTGTGCTGTTCTTGTTCCATGTTTATTGTTTGTGTTTTTTTGTTTGTGTGTTATATGTCTTTGGCGTTTAATCATTGTGCCATTTATCGGTGTTTGTGTTTAAACATTTTGCTACTGAGCTTGTTTCTATAGTTTTTCACATACTATAAAAATCTATTGTTATTCCTTAACATAAAAAAGGAGATCAATATAACACCAATAATTACAGAGGTATTGCACTCGTAGATGTATTAAGCAAAATCTACATATGAATTTCAACTGCCCGTTTAACAATTTATGTTGAAGTACATAGCAAACTTTGTGAATCGCAAGCGGGTTTTAGAACTGACTATAGTACCATTGATAATGCATTTACGCTTTTAGCGTTAGTAAGCAAACAATTATATCTCAAGATGAAACCTTTGTATGTGGCTTTTATTGATTTTTAAAATACATTTGACTCAGTTGTAAGACTAAAGTTATATGGCGTTCTTAGTCATAATGGTGTTAAAAGGAAATTTATATAAATCCATATAGTGCAATCTATTCTTCTGTTAAAGCATATGTTAAGACAGATGAAGGATGTTCTAGTGTGTTTTCATGTCCGGTCGGACTGCGCCAGGGCTGAAGCCTTAGTCCAGTCTTATTGTGTATGTTTATCAATGAATTGTCTGAGTATTTATCTAATAATGATGTTAGAGGAATACAGCTTTTCCCAGATTTGACAGAAATATTTTTGTTGAGGTTCGCTGTCGAGATAGCTTTAATGTCTGATACAGTTAGTGGATTACAACAACAAATCAATTTACATTTAGAATATTGTTCTGATATGAAGCTTATTGTTAATATAGATAAATCAAAAATTGTTGTTTTTAAAAATGGAGGTAGAATCGCATCAAGAGAAAAATGGTTTTATGGTAACAATTGTTTTGAAGTTCTAAATGGTTTTACATATGTCGGTGTATATTTTACGAATAGACTGTCTTTGTATAAGATGGCAGAGTCTGTTTCTATCAAGGCGAAACGTGTTTTGAATCAAGTTGTTATTTCTTTTCAACACTTGTGTTATGTACCTTATTCATTGTATTATAAAGAATTTGACGCAAGAATAAGTCCTATTCGTTTATATGGGTCTGAGTTATAGGGACTCAAGAATATACAATGTATTGAAACTATTCATGTTAATGCGTGTAAGACATTTCTGAATGTTTCACCGAATGCTTGTAACGATGCAGTATTATCTGATCTAGGAAGATTTCCTATGTATATAATGTCTGCACGGCGCTGTATGAAATATTGGATAAGAATTTTGAGTTTGAAGAATGATAGGTATGTTAAGAAATGTTATGATATGCTTTTGTTCTATGATCATTCAGGTTTTGACTCTTGGGTGTCGAATGCAAAGAATTATTTGTATGTAAATGGTTTTGGATATGTGTGGGAGCGACAGAGTGTGGATAATAAAAACCTTTTTTTGTATCAATATGTTCAAAGGCTTAAGGATCAGTATGTACAAAATTGGAGGGAAAAAGTTTTTTTCAAATAGAAAATTGTTTCATTATGCTAAGTTCAAAAATAACTATGAAATTGAAAACTATATTGAATAATAAATTGAAGCTGTTTTGCAAGATTTAGGAGTTCATGTCATAATCTCATGAAAGAATGAGGAAGGCATTGTGGAATCGATTAAGGATATCGCTATTGTCTTTATTGTAAATGTATTGTAGACGTCGAATTTCATTTCCTACTTGTTTGTCCATTGTATTCAAGTATACGCGTTAATTGTAAACCATGATTTTAATTTGCGAAATGAATATTTTACAGATAATGGTATAAGCACCTGATAATATTCGTACACTATCTATATAATTATTAAGTTAACTATGTAGCTAATACCTAAATTTATTATAACACTGTTCTGCTAGATATGTGTATGTTTGTTTAATATTGTCATGCTTAAGTTTGAATCTGAATGACCAGTTATACCTGTTGGAATGATATATGTATTTGTTGTACAAATGATTGGGCCGGAGGCCATATATCATAATATATATATATATATATATATATATATATATATATATATATATATATTTAGACCAATTCAACCTTTGGGTAACTTTGATGCAACCTTTGGGAGACTCGTGTCGCCCATAGGATATATGTTGTGTCGCCCAAAAGTAATTGTGTTTTTTTCTATTAATTTATTTTTTAAAATAATAAAACAATTTTGCAAACGATTTTGAACGCTTTAAAAAGGTTCAGACATTAAGCACTAATCAGCAGGAATACCATTTTAGGAAAAATCATGAATTTCAAAAAAGTGTGTATATTTTGAAAACAACCTTTGGGATACATTTATATTTTTATTAATAATTTTCTTGTCATAGTTATATGTTTAAGATAAGAGTTCATAAATGTGAAAAACAAAACTGTTTTTAACAGAAAATTTAATTGTGTTCAACTTAAAAGATTTCAAAATTCCCTCAAAAAAAATAGTTTCGAAATATGCGTAAATTCCGTGTTATTGTGTCGCCCAAAGGTTGATGTGAATGCAATACTTTACAAAATATAAGAAAGACCTGTACTTTTCGTTGCATTTGTTACTTTATTTAAAAGTTTATAGACACAAATGTCAAAAGTGCTTATCATAATAGTTTTATCTTAAAATGTTTTATTGAACAATTGCGCCACCCTAACTATCCAGGGTAGCGGCCCTGACGCAACTACGTGAGAACAACGAATGGCAATTCTAGGTTCATATGCTAACTCTCAGATAAAACTAAAAAGCTCAGAGTGAACCATTACAAGCCAAATACAGCACATATATCTTAGTCATGGACCTATAGTGATTCATAACAATTATTTGACATATTTTAGTATTGTGCCATCACAGATTTAAATGTTTTTCACTGCACATATCATTTTATCATGAAAACTTATAAGGTTGCCTACAAAATATATGGCCTTTTATACAAAAGCTGTATCTAAAATCTTTAATCGCTACTAATTGACCAGTCTGTATCTACAGAAACATAAATCAAAGGTAACAATTTCCTATATGGAATGCGTAAAGACTGCATGCTGCCCGTAACCATTCCAAAATGTTTGGTCTTACCGTACTAGTCATTAAATAACACTTTTTTTATTTCCGTTGTCAACAAATTTTGCGGAATTCATTAAAAAAACAAGTGGTTTAGGTTATTTATTTTTTGATCTTATACCTTTTTTATTATGTTACAGGCTCAGTTAATATATGTTTATTTCTTTATAAAAAGAACGGTTTAGCAAACGAAAAACTGTTCATCGCGTAATGATGCGTTAATACTATTACCAGGCAGTTGAGCGGCATTAACTTTATAGTGAATGATTAGTTGACTGACTGTTTTCATGTAATCATATATGTGTTTCATTTATCGGCGAAAAGAACTGCAAAAATTATATGTACGTCAATAGCTTTGAATTAGGACAAAACATTATTATGACTGACTGTTATAATGTAATTGTATGTGTGTTTCTATTAACGGTAAAAAGAACTGCGAAATGGTATATTACTGAAAAATATATGTACCTAAATAGTTTTGAATCATATTATGGTGACAATCGTATGAAAAGTAAACCCATACATATGTATGACAAACATACCTTTTGAGTGATAAACTTTTTATTCTTGCTTTATTATCCATTTATGGAAACTATTTATTGCTGATAATAGGATTTTAAACATGTATTTAGTAGCTTAGAACGCACTGAACATGAATGACTGGTGGGTCCGACAGTAATCAATTATTGTCTCATAATAAGGAAATTCTGTGTTTTACGCATTTTTCTTCCATATCTAACTCGGTATCCTTCAAAACAACCATTATTTTTCTCAGTTTCGGTAAATGGTGGTACTTCTTATGTGGGAGTGAGAGTGCATCTTTAAATGAGATTCCCTGTCAGTTACTCTTCTACTAAATTTGTAACACATAAAATGTCGCAAAATAGTTCTCTACTGTTTAATGTCCAAAGAAAGTCCAAATTTAAGTATACTCAAATCTAATGTTTGTAAACATCCAACAGTTAACCGCTTGAACCCTGAACTGAGCGATGAAGAGACAGCACTAGTGTCCCGTCTGAGAATGTCCTGCCGTTGGAACTTAAACTGAGCAATTGCATAAAATAGTTTTGTTGTTAAAAACAGGTCAAATAAAATGTGATCCCAACAATCATAAGCAATTTTGCTGTACTGTGTTTATATGGTTACATCGTAAACGTGCTGTCTTTTAATGCCAGACCCTTTACCCATATCATGTAGTTTTTAGTCGCTGTAAAAAACTCATGGATATGTGTTCACCTTTATATTAGTGTAAGTAAGAGTGTACATTTTCCAGATTAGCATAAAAGTTGTGTCTTAGAAATATATTTTTTTTAATGTAGACAATACAACGCGTTATCTCATGACTTAAATGTCGAGTATATGACGATATATGTTTATGCAAGCCGTGTTTAAATTTATTTGGAATACACAGTGACTTAATTAATGTTAAAATTGAAATGTGACAAATACTTCAAACATCATGAAATGTCGATAAAATCTATAAAAAGAAAGCATTGGGTGTGACTGTTGGTCAAGGGTATTTTGTGCATTGTACACGAGAGTAACTCGAAAGTATGTGCTTCTGGTCATACTGATAAAGTGATATATTTCACATTCAGATAAGTTAGAAACCGTTTACTTTTAACTCAAAATGGCCCCTAAACGGTGGCAATATTAAGTTATCAGAAGACCATATTTCCTTGATTGGATATAGTTCCACTCCGGACCAGGATTCGAAGCAGAGTTTCGTGCGAAACAACAATGCCGCTCAACCGCCTGGTAAATGACTCATTTTTATAAAAAAATATATAATAATTGCCCTTTTTAGCATTGTCGTCACTTTCAAATATCGAAGCACAAACCTGGCACCCATATCGGAGAGCCAATGTCAAAGTTTGTAAACAGATACATTTTCAATACTTATCCTTTCGGCCAGCTCCTCAGTGTACGACCTTACAATATATGCTGCAGCAGTCCTCAAATTCTTACACTTGTTTTAAATTTTTGCGAAACTGATCAAACCATCATTTGCTAAAATAATATCTTTAACCAGTTTTAAAAGAGTAATCAAAGTAATGGTAAACATACTTTTCACTATGGTCCTTTTAACACTCGTTCGGCAAAACGTCAGAGACTTTCAGTTCTGGTATTTCAAGCTCATCATTGTGCAAAAACTACTAGCAAAGAAATTTCCATATGTCGTATTAAATAAGCAGGACTCGTGTACTTAACTATTTAGCCATTTAGTACCTTTTTAAAAGTCCAAATAATTCAAGTAAAAAGATGAATAACGATTTGTGTCCCCGTATTATAGCTATACACATACTCTGCTGTATAAGTCAATTAAATGATCATCTTAATACCTGCATTTGCATTCTTATATCAATACGCAACTTTCCACAATTACAACTGCACTCAGCAAACGTATTCTACAAGGTATTTTTTTTCAATTAAACTAAACGTTCTCGAAAAAACACCATCATCTTTTAAAGATAGTATATGCTTGCTAATAATTTCCTTTGCCAACACATTTAGAGTTTAAAGTTGATTCTTAATGAGATCATACAGTATAAGTCACTTGAAATGTGGACTACGCCAAACGTTACATATAAGGTAGGGAGTAATTCTCAAAATCATATTAAACCCTTATCTGGAGCTTTGGTTTCATGAACAATGCACTGCCACGGATAAGGCATGAAGGAAATTTTAGTAGAATCTGCTCTACTCTTGAAACCTGACTTAATTTACTACCAGGGTATGTTAGCTCAACTAAATGAATCCCAACAAAATGCATTGGACATTTTAATTAGGTTTATGTTAAAGCCTTCTTTTTACAACGCCAAATACCTATGGCTCGAAAACCCACTTACTATTTATATATATATATATATGTTTGATGAACATACTTGTATCTTAATTATGCGCTCTACGTATATCTTTGGTGGAAAAAATGAACATATTGATATGAACACATTTATATCAGTTCTTTTTAAAAAAAAATATTGATCATGCTCAAAATATTGGACTGAAATTACTGAGACAAACTGAGAAATATTCACATACTTTCCGTTTGGCATTATATGACTATGATACAAAGTGTAGCAGGTCGATAGCCTTTTAACGTTTTACGCCATTTAATTTGAGTGGTAAAAATGTATAATATGCATTTATTTAGGGTTAAAAGGTTGTTAGTAAGTGCTTACACAAGATTATGGTTTAATGCGACACACATTTTATAAACACAGGGATAAAATAAGAATCTCAATAAAAATTGTCAAGACATTTAAAACATAGAAAATATACTCATGAAATAACTAACCCCCCCCCCCCCAAACAAAATGCTTGTAGGATAAAATGAATGATTCATTTAAATCATTATGAATTTATATTTAACGCCTAATTAGCATTTAATTACATCATGATATGATTCATATTTTCCGGGTTTTGACAACTTCGCAGAGGGAGTACCCCTGTCCGAAAACGATGACCCACATTCTATTCTAAACGACACTGTACATGCAGATATTATTATTCATCGGCCGAAGCAAAATCGAAACACATGTATATAGGATTCTGCTTTTTATATTACGTTCTGTAACTCGCAGATAATTAAATAATTGCTTATTTTACAATTTCAATCGCGTTATATTACGTTAAATGCAGTTTATTCGAACTATATTAACCGCATAACATAGATTGAGAACTCATTACAGCGTTATTTATAGCAAGCTTATTAATAAGCAGTAGCTTTTGCCCTGGAGGTATTTTCGATGCGGATGTAAATGTAAATTAGGCCGGTGACTACCGCAGTTTTAACCGCGCTGGGGTTGATACGACCAAATTAATTAATTCATTTGGCATTAATTCGCCAAAAGTTAAAAATGTTATGTCGAATTGCCGATCCGATTTCAGGAATACGATTATAAAAGTATGCAGGCCTAGCTGCCTACAGCCTTATTAAGAACATACGAACTACCAGAATGCACCTGATTGCACCATGGTAAACAATTTTTAGAAGTGGAGGTAAACACATTTACGAATAGAGGAAGAGCTACGCTCCTGACTATGGCTGTAAACCGAACACTTATTTATTCTTATTGGCATGCTGTTGAACGTGTGTGTGTGGTCTTAACTAGGATCAGGGCCTGTCCCAAAATGTCAGGCCCAAGTATTGGTGGTTGAGTGCGGGACGCGATGTTTACTCTTCCGAGGAGCCTCAATCTTGTTTTTTTTTCAATGCCAATTGAACAACATGATAAAATATTAGCTTTGTTGTCATAAGTGACCATGCCCAAGCTGTCCCTGGTTTCCTTTTTACGAGTATTTTGAAATTTTCTCTCGATCACAGGACTTTTGATAATTTGTATGTAGCCTCATGTTATGGCTGTTAACTAAAAAAATCAAATGATATTCCTTTGGCCAAAGCATGCCTTGGCCTTCGTTTATAACGTCTAAAGTAAAAAACATTTTTTTTTCCTCTGAAACAGCAAGGCACAGACCCTTGAAATAAGATCTTAACCATTATGTAATGGTGCTCAACACAATTTGTTCAAATTAAGTTTTTGCTGTCCGGACTGGCCCAGTGTGGTACAAGGTTTTCAATATACGTTGTCTTACTTTACAAATCTTCTTTGCCCGAATTCAAGACATCTACTCTCACTCACACTCCAACCACATTCCTGTAAGAGAAACTCAAGTAACCAATTGATTGGAAAAAAGGAAGTGACACTCAAGTGATCTGGCCCCGATTTCTCCAAACATTTTAAGTCCCTTATAACAGGATTAAGCTAATCTCATTATTGTTTGTTTTCAATTTATTGCATTATATTAACTTCTTTCAGAAATTTTATACTTTAAATAGAAATTATCTCTATGATAATCACAATACACCATTGTTCATTTATAAAAAATCAATTTATGTCAGTATTTAAGCTAAATTAAATAAGCTACTTAAGCCTGTTAAGCTTAAGAAGTCTCAATAAATTTAGGCCTGTTCATATCCACATGCCTCGCTTACACTCCACTTCATCAAGTGACCAATACCGTACAAATACACTATGTTTTAATGATCATATCGGATTATCTGCTTCACTATCATGGTGGTGTTTATAGTATACGATGTAAACATATGTGATTTGAGTACCTTTTTGTCAGTAATTGCGACAAACAAATGACAATTAAAATTATTATTCTTAAAATGAAACTTACCTTTTAAAACAGTTCGCTAATAAAAAATAAACATTTTGGATTGTAAATAACAGTTCTAAAATTCGTTAAAATGCATGTTTTCTGTTTCCTGTTGTTTTTAAAATATAACCGTTTTCAATTGTATCACGTGATTTGAACATATTCGTATATAATCGTAATGTAATTTAGTCTGAATGAAGTGGGCTTAGCGTTTGAAAATAAATTAAAAATGGAAGTTGAATGCACTTTATAAAAAAGCACATGGATATAAAAGGCGAATTCATCTACTTCTTAAGAAAAATAACAACTCGGACAGAAAGCAAATCAAGAAATGTAGGAAAACTAAGATCGTATAATGATGACAGAAACAATAGTAATAATATTAATAATAATAATAAAAATAATCCAAGATTATTATCATTATTATTATTATTATTATTATTATTATTATTATTATTATCATTATTATTATTATTATTATTGTTTCTGTCATCATTAGCCGATCCGATTATAACGTCGCTAGGCCGCTTACTTCACACAACTAAGCCGCTATTTTCACGTACATAATGCTGTTTTTTATTGCAGTCATCGATGAATTACAACCATCAAGTTTTCAAGGCGGTCAAGATCAGCATAAAACAAAACAAATATGTGAATGGTGCATCCTTCTGAAAATTGATGTCTTCACAGAAGTCACGTTTTTTAAGTACATGTACTCCAATGGACTGTCCCGGTCTATCGAATATTGTCTGGGAACGATCATGCCCCATAGTCGTTCCAAATTTATTAAATATTTCATCTTTACTGCTTGTCATGTACATTATGGGTGGTCTAGTCGTGCACTTACAAATGTCCCACACACAAAACACTTACGTGTTACTCATTTCTGAGCCTGTTATTACATAGGATTAACTCATTGTGTGTGGGCGAGATTGGTTAATCTGAATTCGGCCCTTTATTTCCGAGTCCAGTCTTAGACCAAAATTGTCAAAATTATGCACCTAGAAAAAAAGCTGACCAGGCACATTGGCTTGTATTCATGAAAATCTTATGACCAGTAATATTCTTCACTTTGAAATGACATATGTGTGGATTTGACTGAATAAGTTTTATAAATGGCACCCAAATATATCTCATATAAATTCACAAGGCCACTTGAACCGACCTCGGAGGATTAGATGTAAATACAAACCGAATGAGTCTGAGTGTTAAATATACATGACAAGGAGAAACTATCAGCTATTTGGAAATATAAGTGACCTGAAAATACTGGGCTACATGATGTACATGCACTGGACTTCTATAAAAATAAAATTTTCAAAAGGATGCGCATATCACATAATTGTTTTGTTTCGTACTGATTATGAACGCCCAGCAAATCTGATTGTTGCAATACATCCCTTGATGCAAGAATAGGCAGCTAGCTATAAGTTCGTGAAGTTAGCAGCCGAGCGGCCGTGCGGCGCGAAATTGCGCGAATTAGGGTCCTATCAGCATAGATTTGTTCTCTATTCAATGAAATTGAACATCCGTTTTGGGGAAAAAACAATGATAAATCAAAGCATATTTATTCATAGATAAACAGAAATCATTTTTATATGAGCTTTCTCCTTTAACAATATTTTTTTTTTCTAAAAACTTCAACACTCTGAAGCGAGTATAAAAATATTCAATCAACCAGTCCAGCTAGGGAAGATGCTAGTATTCGCTAAAGGATATTGATTTGTGAAAAGGAACATTAGATTTATCAATGCTTTAGAAGAAAACGAAAATAAAATAATTAGGAAGCAATTTAAGCCGCTAGGCTGCCTGGTCGCCAGGCCGCTTGCTTCAAGCAGCTTGGCCGAAATGCCTATAGGCCGCTAACATCACGTACATTGCAGCTTTGAGGTTTTACGCATTTTTACTATTCAGAGTGTGGTCAGGGAATTGATATGCTTTTCATAGCGAACAGTCAGTTGGATTATTATTCTTATAAGTAGTAGTAATATAATAATTGTTGATATCATTAATATTATTATTATTATTATTATTATTATTAGTAGTAGTAGTAGTAGTAGTAGTAGCAGTAGATAATTTAAAAAAAAATCCTACATCACTTGAGTTGTTATTCACTCCGAGGTGTAATTTTACAACCCGAAATAGATTCATTCGCTAATTTCTGTCCATGTGCCTTTCTTTATTAAGTGTTTCCGACTTAACATTTTGTGTTTTAACATTTAAGA
The DNA here is from genome assembly GCF_026914265.1 of Mya arenaria. Taxonomy (NCBI): domain Eukaryota; kingdom Metazoa; phylum Mollusca; class Bivalvia; order Myida; family Myidae; genus Mya; species Mya arenaria. The sequence continues at coordinate 1,865,776 of NC_069131.1, read as the reverse complement.
CCGGTTTTTGCTAAACAAACACAAAAACAATTATGTTCGAAAACACATTTAGATAAGGTGATAAAATGAAAATAGACTATTTTATTTTCTCCTTTTTTAAATCATATTCATGTATAAAGATTGATTAATTTGTACTGTGATTTAAGGTATTTTTCAGATCAATATACAGCAGTCGTACCTGGTTGACAATACGTTTAATATCAGTTTAATTCTAAACTAACTTAGTTACATAACATCGATGTTGCACGGATGATCTTAACAAGCGAAGTTCTAAAATATAATCCGACTGTAGAAATAATGGCACAGTCATACTGTTATCGTGACGTGATATTATGACATGCGTAATCAAGTAGATAAACAGCTATTAACTTATTATTTTTTTCAATATACAGTTCATGTTGACCGCAAAGTCAGTATTATCTATTATATCGCCTCAATCAATAAAGATATTTGGGTCCAGCTTATAAGTAATTAATTGTATATTATTATTATTACTTTTATTATTATTATTATTATTATTATTATTATTATTATTATTATTATTATTATTTGTTTGATTGTTTGATTGTTGTTTGTTTGTTTGTTCATTCGTTCGTTCGTCCGTTCCTCCGTTCGTCTGTTCGCTCGTTCGTGCCTTCATTCATTCATTCGTTCGTTCGTTCGTTCGTTCGTTCGTTCGTTCATCGTTCATTCATTCGTTCATTCGTTCATTCGTTCATTCATGCGTTCATTCATTCATTCATTCATTCATTCATTCATTCATTCATTCATTCATTCATTCATTCATTCATTCATTCAATCAATCAGTCACTCACTCGATCACTCGATCACTCGATCGATCACTCACTCACTCACTCACTCACTCACTCACTCACTCACTCACTCACTCACTCACTCACTCACTCACTCACTCACTCATTCATCCCAATAAAGCCATCTGGACAAATGCATTTACACATTAATCAATGTAACACAGACCAATCATTTATTAGAAATATGAACGCACGCGCAAATCACACGCTCACGCACTCGCACACGCACACACGCACACGCACACGCATTAATCTACTTTGTATCGATCCATCATTATCATCATTTATGCACACAAATTATGTTTGTAAAACATTAAGGGGATATTCATTAATAGACAGTCACACATAAAACGTATTTAAAACAGTTTATCGGTCGATTAAAAAACATATACTATTATGTAGTAAACTATACGTAACTCGTTAATATGTATAAAACAGAATTTACAAACAAAAAACTCATTCTTATTTCAGCTCTGTTGCAACTGACATAAATTATTTCTTACAAGTTGTTAGAATTAGTATGTTTACCTCCAAAAAAATCCAAACTGCAGAAGGCACGTATGTGTTTCTTGTATCGTTTTGTTTGCCCAAAATGAGCGATATCTTGTCTTAAAGATTAAAAGTGAGCTAACACGATTACAGACTTTTTGTAAACGTGTACATGAGACATAAAAATGCGTAACGAGTCTGTTTATTAAACGTCAAAGTAAAACATAGTTTAAATACTTCGTGGATATGCATCGCAAGCTTTAACAATTTGATGTATGTCGTTCAAATACTAAATTAAATGTTTTAAAGACTTATTTCTAAAATAATATATTTTAATAATTGATGTTTAAGAATTTCGTTATTAACTTATTCAAATGCTATGATATTTCCATCCGGATAGGGAAATAAACTGTCTGCATTCGGATTATAGGATTTGTTTTGATCATGCAATTATACATTGGGTATGTATTCATTCTCATTCATCAGTGGTTTAATAATGATATTTCTAACGCATAGAATCATCACTCGAGTGGAGAGATAAGGTTGGTTTAAGCCGATTAAGAATAGTTCGTTCTCAAGAGGTTTAACACGTTCTCAAAGGCAGATAAACAAATATCTGCTATTGATATCTACTGTATAAACATACACTTGGTCGTATCCTTTCAATCTTTAAGATGCTGGTACAGATAGGTAGACACATTTAGCAGTTAGTTTCCTGCTTCGAGAGTTATTGCAAATATCAGGATAATTATATTGTATTAATTTTGATTTACTGTTATAGTATTATTGATGGCATTTTTAAATAAACCAAATTGACAATACTATTATCATATGCTATATTAAAGGGGTTATTTTTGTCTATAATAACAAAGTGTTTTTCCTTAAATAAGAAAATGTCTGTATAATAATGCTTTAAGTAAAATCTTTAACAATAACGCATTAAATTTCACTGAACTAGTCGCAACTTTTGCATCAGCCAAGCCTGGTCTGGCCTGGCATTTAAAGATGAATGGTTAAAGGATATATATACAAGCGCCACATGTAACAAGTTTCTTCGAAATCCTCAAGACAACTAAAGCAGTAATTCAAACTAAATTCATGATGCACGTACATTACGTATCTGCAATAAACTAAGTCGACAACACATAAGAATCAATTATTACTAATATCTTCTTTAAATCAACTTGAGTGTTTCGTTGCTTGTTCCAAAATCATATTTCCATTTAAGTTTTATAATTACTTAGCATCGCATGAAAGTGAGTATCTGAAGAATGTTTTAAAAATGCAGTCAACTAGTTAATCAAAGTATCTGAGGTACCCTCCATGTGTGAACGACATCAACCTTAAATAGGCTCTATTTTAATCAAGTGAAGATAACTGCTAAACATGTAAAAGATAATAACCGCAACAAGAAGCCAATAACTAGAATGGATAAGCCGAAATACAAAGTATAACCACGGTATTAGGAAGTAATATCACCGTAGCAGCTAATCAGAAAAAAATGCACTTAGACAGTTAAATGGTGAAATGCTAAATAACATTTAAAATATTAGATATCTCTGCTTAATTTGTTTACGCCCATGTCATTTTTCAGAAATAGCGATACGGGTAACGGTGTAAGTTCATGTTTTACATAATTAAACGAAAAAGGTCTTTATATGCAAAGTTTAAGATTAAAACTACTAAATGAAGGTGATGTGACGCACAAAGACCAAGTTCTGGTACAAAGGGGACACTTAGGGCTACAATCTGATACAAGCCAAGCTATTATGCAAGTATGTGGACTCTGTGGGGGGGGGGAGCGGATTAAATAATACTCGGGTATAGTAATACTATAAGTCAGAAAGTAAGTAAGTAAGTTTGACATTGACATGTGCACAACACAAATGATATTCACAAAACAATAAGTCACCTTAATGTTAACATTTCTCAAGCATTGGTACATATATTAACTTATATAAGTATGTAAGTCGCGGTCCTGTTTCTCTTAAGCAAATAGTGTGTACTATTAAAATTTAAAAGTACTCATAAAGATTTCCAGAATACCGAACAGTTAATGTGTTAATCTAACTTCCTTCAGTAAATGAGGATACTTGGTCGGTTATACAATGTTAAAACATATACATGTTTGATACAAAATTAAATGACACAAGACATACTAATACAAGTATAAATGCTATGCATACAGTGTACTTTTTCTTAGAGCATAAGCTTTCACATTATTTCAATAACTACCTCATTTTTTTAATTCACTAAAAACGCTAATTTTTCGATGTCAGTAAGATAAATGAAATGATCTTCAGAAAGCACAGGACCGATGCATGAAATTATTGTATTAGTATACAATGAGCACTTTAATACAGAATGACACTCATTTTCAACCTCTTGGGCTTCGCATAGTCTACAAAATCTTGCATCCAAAGGTTCACCTAGATAGATACCGCCCAGTTTCTATTCTTAAAGGTAACATACCAGTACGTGTTTGGGCCAGCAAAGAACGTTCATTTTTGGTCAGGCCTAAGTCCAAATAGCTTTCGTATTTAAAGTATCGCTTTAATACCGTATACGTTCTTAATTTCGACATAGATTAGACCCCTCTTGACAAAATGTTTATATAGTGGTTTGTTATTGAAACTGTCTGTATGCCCTATGTGTGTCACGATCTTCTGAAACTCGCTTTACCAATTACAAGTTCACTTGTTATAGTCCATTTAAAACACCTGGGTGCACAGTCCGTTTAGGTTCATGAGCACGAGCCTATTCCAGAGGCGCAACATGTTAATCCAACGTCTATTACGGGTTAGGATATAAGCCAGTGTTGCCAGTAAGCGCGGAAACAGGGGCGAATCTATGTACGCCAAGGGCATATCTTATCAACGGTTTTGGACATTGTGTGAGGATTGGAACTGCTTGAATCTCCATACTGAGGTCCAGTAATATACAGGTACAACACAAGAATTATACAACTTAATTCTCGTATGGCCTGAAACCAATGTCTTTTAGTTTATGCCCTTTGTGCCATTGCATGTGAAAATAAAATCGCCTTTGTCATGGAAAATTACTCCGAGGTATTTATATTTGTTAACAAATTCAAGTTCACTTTCGCCAATTCGAAATGAGTGTTGAATTCGCTGTGTGCGGCCTTTCCGGAAATTCATGTATTTCGACTTAGACGTATTGACAACGACACACCAACGTGTATAGTAACTGTTGAGGGCTTCAAGCATGTTTTGCTACTTTTCTTCGGTGTCATAAACACTATATCGTCAGCTTACATGAGGATACAAATTTGACTGTCCCCGATAGCAATGCCACATCTTCGGAAGTTGATTTCCTTAACGAGAACATTGGCAAAAAATGCAAAAAGCGTCGGTGACAATGTGCAACCTTGTTTCACACCAGTGACACAAAAAAACCAGTCCGTTTTCGAAGTGTTAAACCGGACACAAGATAGAGAATTTGCGTAAACATTCTTTACTGAAATATAAAACTTCTCATATATTTTGTTAAGTAGTAGTTTGTATAAGAGCATGTCCCTGTGAATGTTACCAAAACAGCGTCGCAAGTCGACGTACGTTGAAAAAGCAAAATAAAACGTTTATCAATAAGTTGAACATTTATTGCAGTGTAAATAATGTTTCAGTTTCCTAATATGTTGTTTCACATTTTATTAATTTCCTTAAAATTTAAACCTATAGTCATGCGCGTAGACTGTACGCAAATACACAAGTGCGTAATAATTTTTGTCATACCAAAAAACAACAACCCGCATTTGAAATCAACACCGAATGAGGATAGGAGGTGAATGGGTTAAAATGCTCTTCGTCAATGAACTAATTTCGAACTGCGTAATCCCAAATCGGCCCTAGCTACGCATATGAGAGCGATTGACAAACAATGTGATTTAGTTATGCGAGTATGTTATTTACTCCTTTTTTGTTTTACAAAACAGTTAATGCTCGGTGGGTAAGTTCTGGATTGATGAAAGGAGCATTTAGCGTGCCCCGGCCCTGCTTCGCTTTGTACACAAATGGGATGTCTCTGTGGTCATAAGATATCTCAAAAATCAGTAAACAACAGATAAGCTGATTTCTTTAAAACTCTGTATGCTAATGGCTCTTTTTTCTGGCGAAAGAGCCAAGGCCTTACAGCTGTTAAATATTAAAAACATACGGTGGATACGGTCCTTTTTCCGACAGCCCTTGGTTCGAGCTTTTTCCTATCATGTTACTTTAGTATTGTTATAGTCAATAAGCCTAGGTGTCGTTAGCGCAGTACTGTAGGCCGAATATTTTCTTGGCCCAAATTCAAACAGCCTTGAGATTTAAATGAAACTTGGTACACATGCAAATTTCCAGAAACAATAGGCTCATGTCCAGCAAGATCATACATACTATTTCAAGACTTGAATGATTCAATACATGTACATCTGCTCCTATGTATTTTAATTTTCATAACTAAATTTGTTCATCATTGTAAATACAGTGCTCAAGTTTAAAGCTGCATTCTCAGACTGACCATTTTGACAAAAAATGTCTGAAAACCAGTGATATAAGATTGCTGATGGAAGATCAGAAAACATTTTTACAGAATTATCTTGACCGTTTTGACAAAAAAATGTCTTTGTTTGAAAATGGATTTATTTATGGTTAGACGCGTTTCTAACGCTTTAAGAAAATGGAGTCTTTTGACAGTGTTTCAACTAACTGAGGTCTGTTATTTTGTGAATCATCTTATATGACTGACTGAATTGAAGGCAATGATATCAAAATCAGTTAATCTGTTAGATTGCAGTTTTAAAGGTGCATGTCCCTAAAGGTCAGTTGGCAGGAGATCTCATCAAATTTAATGAAGAATCATACATTCAATGATGCAATTCAACTTATTCATTTTGATGAGAATCAGCATTTAAAGAAGTTACCATAAACTCTGATTTTTTTGCAGTGCTTTTTTATGACAAATTTATCATTTCTGTAGAAAATGTCTGACACTATCATACAAATTGTAGCAAAAGAAACAAAAAATGGTTGTACAGAATTAATGTTTATTTAAATATCTATAAAAAGAGTTGTTCATATAATAAAACATTATGATGCACATTGTAAATGTAAAACATAACTAAAGTACAAGGACATAAAAAAATATTTAATTTTATATATTTAATGATTTTTGAATAATAATATTTCTTATGATAACAATAATAATAATAAGTGTTGAATACTAAGCACTTAACATATTATACATGTATGAATATCAATAATAACAGTAAAAAAAAACAACAGTTCAACCAACAAAAGAGATCCAACAAGTACTAGCAATGGGAATCAAATCAATATGACCCAAGAGTGATTCAAATAACACTAGTTGTCTATCACACATTCTGTCCAACAAGCAGTCCAAACAACACTGGTGGTCCAACCAACACTTCCAGTCCAACCATTTATAATTGTTCAACCAACACGTATGGTCCATCCAATATAGCGGCCCAGTAAGCAATAGATGCCAAACCAACAATAGCATGTCAGGTACTAGCTGTCCATCACGTTGCTACCAATCTAGCAGCCCAACCAATTGTAGTGATGTTTTTCATTGAAAGTAATGATCTCAGTAGATAACATCAGCATATTTGAATCATATCTGTAAAGAAAGGAATGGAACATAAAAAGCATATTTTTATAAAAAAGTAAGTTACTCTCAGACTTATTTATGAATGGGTTTTAAGACAATCTGGAACCCGATTTAATTTCAGGCCTGGGGGTATGCGACTAGTCCGGTGGCCATCATAATATTTGAAAATAACAAATGATTCTGGTAATGTACATACAGATTCCTCATTAGATTATGACTGTCAGATAGTAAAACAGACTAATGTATTATTTGTGTTAATTTTCAAAACAAATGTTTTAGAATAGATTAGAATTTGTTGTTTATAAAACTCCAATAAGAATAGTAACTGCAGTCTTTTCTGAACCATCTACCCCACCCACCAGAACTAACTGTCCAAGTAAACAGTCAAGCGATTTATAGCTCATGACATTCAAATAATATCACAATAATGTAATATAAACTCATTAAAATGACAAATCTAATAAAAATAAATAAATTATAACAAACCTGAAATGATAATTTGTCCGTATTTATCGCTGTTATTGTACTTCGTCATAACCCGGAAATAAACCGGAAGTCACCATGCCGCAAAGGATTATGGTCTATTGGAAAGTCGAGAATTTCAGGTAGAAATTCCCCATCGGCTAGTAATAACCCATCGTTTTTGTTCCACTTCTCAACTTGACAGTAAGTCTAATTAGCACATTCAAACTCCGATATGGGCTTGCCGTAAGCCTTGGCCTACTTAAGACTACTGATGTTATCTTAAGCCACGCCGTGAACTTTGCTTGGTGTTCACGCTTTGTTTAAATAAAACGTTATAATTTCTTCGTTATGATAAAAAGAGCATAAAGGAAATGGCTTGAGTTCAAATATGGTGAAATCCTACATGTAGCTTATATTATACATTTTCTTTAGTTATATTAACACGTTTAAAATAGGAGGTCTAATAGGTCCGTGTATATACCGTCTTTTCGTTTTTCGTTTTTTACTAATGAAAGTAAAAATCGAAAAAGGAACATACATATCCTTTTTCGATTTTCTAATGATTGAAAAGAAAATCAAATTGATAGTTTTTTCCTTTTCCGTATTTTAATTTTAACCCAAACAGATTTCAGTCGGCATTTTGAATATAAATATTTGTTATTTTAAGATTGTTTCAATATATCATTGATATCTACTGGACATATACAAATACTTGTGTGTTTCTAACTCAAGTTTTTTATCAATGTCGTACGAGTACGTACATAATTAACCTTTTTATACAGTGGTGCTAATATTGTTAGGAGGGTTGCCGGGCAAATATTTGAATGGCTAATGCGTGGGAAGGGATCGACCCAATCATACGAGCAACGATGCCTTTGTACGCTACTGTCTCTGATATTGTCAGCAAAATTAGTAATATTTTTAGTGCATGATACATAAATTACCTCCTAGCATTTTGAGATTTTCTGACATTCTTAAACTGCAGTAATTCATAGTTATTTGATGCTAGATGGTAGGAGTGACTCACTTGATAAATCTTAAGAAAAGAATACAGTTTAAGGTTAATTTCCACTAAATTGTTAACGGGTGATATGTCTCGAAAGCAGAAGACCATTCATTTGAAGTGAGTGTGCCTTATCACACTCAAACTGCTGTTTGTGAATACATGTATATTAAAATGAGAAAGGGTTAAATGTTATATAACCATGACTTAGAACATTATCATTTTGAGTTTTGTTGAATTTTGACAATATAAGTGCATTAACTCCGTACAGAAACTTCCTAATGACTTTTTGTTATCCTGGTACGGATATTGACATAACAATGCTCAGTTTTCAGAGCGAACAATGCATTTTGGCCAGGTGTTTACATAGACCCGTACCGTTTTGATAAACAGCCTATTCGCAACACATTGTATTACATTGTCAAGAGTGTGTGGAAATTATTGGATACGTGCAAAGATGCGCCCTAAAGTGCAACCATTCTAAGGTCTCTCCCTGCTAGTAATATGCTTTTCTAATTGCTGGACATTAATTAATTTGTATTTATTTAGTAATAGATGACCGCATTACGACCATGCCTTGATGTCTTATTATAGTTCCTGTACACATTCAAGTACCCTTGATTCCACCGGATGATCATGTGCTGATCAAGTTTTTATCTAACTTGTACAGTTTTATGTACACTTGATAAGATTGTTTGCATTTCTAATATCAACATGTGCGAACAAGCCTAGTAGCTAGATCTATAACATTGGCCTTCTTAAGCTAGAGACACAATGTTAAGGATGTACAGTTTCTAGTACAAGTGATCCAATGTTTACATTAAATAATCAGATATGTGTACGAGTCCAGGAGTCCCTGAAGCGACGCAAAGTCCAAGACCTAACCAAGCACAAAACGAAACACAGACAACCGTAAAAAAATCATCATCATCATCATCATCATCATCATCATCATCATCATCATCATCATCATCATCATCATCATCATCATAATCATAATCATCATCATCATCATCATCATCATCATCATCATCATCATCATCATCATCAGCATCATCAGCATCATATGACCAATTTAAGTTTATATGGTTATTTTTAATTAGTTCTGTAATTATTTTTTTAGCTCATGTTGAATTGATTTTTATCTATGAAATTATTTAGTTTTATATTCGCTGCGGTAATTGTGCCATTTCAAAGAGAAGATGAAAGTCAAATCACATTTTTGGTTTTTATTAATTGTATGTACTGTTTGAATTGTTGTTGTGCGCATGAATATGAGGAATTATTATAGTACAATTCTGTTAATCTTTAGTTTTATTCTCGAAAATAATAAATACTTTTATTTTGAGTAAATATGTTGAAAGGGAATTCGTGAAATATATTTTAGCGACTAGTTCACTTTGTTGTTTTATGAGTTTCATTAAAATCAACATTTAGGTAGAATGTGCACACAAAAGCAAAGTATTACATTGATGATTTGGTCGAGTTTAAACGATTAATTTATCTGCTTCCATTGTAGACAAATTTAAAAAGAAGATTTGGTTATCAATTACGAACCATAATTGACACATTTTAATTCACAGTATCGTATATTGTGGAAAGATCGAAGTTGCAGAGAGCGGACAACTGCAAATTGAGACCCTTAAAATGAGGAATAAAGGCGATAATAGGGGAGGATTTTTTTTATGCCCCAATGTAACCATTTATATTGAATTTATTCATACTATTTTGGTTACAATCAGTCTGTCAGGATGGTGTGCATTTATATAAGTTTTATGAAGCAAAGTAATTTATGATACATCTGTTCATGAATTATGATCGAAAGCAGGTGGTTTAGGCTATTTCACTCTTAAGGAAAAGCAGGTTGACTATGCCAGCCTTTAAATTTACCTAAAGCTGAGAAATAATCAGGATAATCGGTTAATGCATTTGTCATTGTAACATAATGTGATGCATTTTCAGCGGAAGAGTGTTTAAATCAGATGAGGATAAATAAATGTAAGTGGCAACACCAAAAGGCATTTGAAGGTGACAGTGACAATGGCAGGACTGTTCTCCAAGCATCACAACAATTACTACAATATACAATATCCCCCAACAGTTGCACCATCTCTACAGGTATACACCATTCTTAACCTTTGTTTACAAGCATAGTTCAAGTATATAATCCCCCAGGAATATGCGAAGGGATGTAGGCAAATTTTATACAAACAACAGAAAAATAATTCACATTTAACAAAAACCCAATTAAAAATTAATAATAACAAATTCCTTGTAAATGCATTTTGTAAATACCCATATCCTGAAAAAACTTATCTCTACCTACGTATTGATAGTACATGCACTTATTTCAGAGGCTGTCCTGAAATTCCGTCGTTTCTCACGACACAGGTACAAGAGATATAAACCGCCTGGATGGGGAGTGGATCGGACAGAGATGGTGGAAGGGAAATGAGGAGGGAAATGAGGCAGGCACCGGGATGAAAAATACAAAACAGTATTATGTTAAAAACCCTTAATTTTTAATGCAGGAGCTTTAACTAAAGTATTGTTCAATGATATAACTCTTATTTCAAGTCGTATTTTGTTTGTTCATTTATACAGTGACAGTCTGTGTGTATTATGACATGTCTATGAATTATAACAACATTTTGATAATACTGTTCAGGGGTATTATCCAAATTCCGTGATAACCCCTTCGTTTAAATATTAAAAGGACTAATAATAAAAAAATGTAATATCAAATGGCTAATTTTCTTATGTAGGAATTTGTCAATATATAATATGCCTGTAGTCAATATATAATATGCCTGTAGGTTTACGGTATATTTTCTCTGCATTTTGTTTTATCTCTGAAGACAAACCAAGACCAAATCTTTTGTTTACCTATCATGTTCTGTTGTCATTGAGCATGACAATCCAGCTGAATGAGAATAGGGACGAAATATGATCTCGGCACCAAGCTGGTTAAATGTCGGCTATTAAAAATATGCCGACATCGGCCCGAGGTCGAACCGTGTTGCACATCCGACATCGGCCCGATGTAAATGCTAATGTCGGGCCGATGAAGTGTTCCATATCGGCCCGACATCGGGAATATATAAAATGTTTACTTTGTAGCTATTTCTAAACCTACGTCTGAGTCCATATCGATAGATGGCGTAGCAATAGTGTCAGTGTCCTTGGATCGTTACAGAAATGTTACGGCTGATTTTGCAACGTTAAACATTCCGGGACTGTACTGGTATTTTCAAGAACTGATTCAAATTGCAAAGTGTATACAGTTTCTATAACACGTTTTAATATGATCGACTCGATTTCATTTTGATGCATAGAGTACATGTATTTAAGTTAAAAAAGACATGAAATGTAAGTTTGACGTTTATTGTAGACTGGAAATAAGAACGAAGATGGGTAAATATCAAACATTAGTTTGTATTTGCGCCTAGAAAGCAAATCAAGGAAAAAATAAGGATTTTATAAATGAATGAAAAATGAGCTGTGTAAAGATCAATTTAGGAATTATACTTAAGAGTAAGGACTGCTGATTATGGTAGTATTAGAAAGGTTGGATCTTGATCATATTAGCTATTGGGCTTAACAAATTGAATAGGTCATATTTTTTATTGTATGGGGTTTGGGGAATAAAGAGATTTTTTACGAGATACGGTCACAGTGAAAGTCGACGTTATTTTATAAAGACAAAGTCAAGCTGCCCGCATCAGGCAGTATCAAATTCGTAAATGAATATATGTGTAAGGTTTGTAATTCGGAAATCAACACCTTTAAGTAATAGTTATTGTATCCATTTACCGAGTTATTGAATTTATACGCAAGCGCGTCAGTGGCAGTGTTAATTACAACGACTAATAAATACTGTGTTTTATGTAAAAATCATTGTCAGCACACTATATTTTTTTATATAACGCGGCTAAGTTACGCCTTCTTGTTAACAAGTGAGCATTACCGTACAATAGTATGACGATGTTATCCGTACAAGCGATAGATTTATCATTATCAAATCTCTGATGTTTGTGAATGCCGTGTGAGTTAGTGATAAGAAGAAAGCAAAGTAAACACTCTCAAACGCGGTACAAAAGGGCAGTCATAATCTTGAATGTATCAAGAGGCAGGCGCGGATTCTTTTACGCTATGGCATGGAAATGGAAATTTAAGTTCCGTAAGTATTAGTCTCATTTATGGATCTATAATTTAGGTTTGGAATTCGGCGATGAACATTTTAAAAGGTAATTCCTGATCTAAAATCATTATAAAATCATTTATTTATATAATAAGTTAACGGGAGGCTCAAAACAGCATGCACTACAAGGCCTGATGTAGTAGACCAGGCAAGCTGTTGCCTGATTGGGTGGCTTTTATATTTAAGGTCTTAGTCACGGCTTTGTCATAGAGTGAAGCTAAGGGCTCACTAATCGCAGAACCAATGGTCAAATTGACAGAGACAATCATTGAAAAGACAATGAAAGACAAATAATTAACTGATTTAGTAGAAAAATTCCCCGTCCCAGCCGACGTCCCAAATTTGAATCATCCAAAAGGAATCCTGAAATATCGAGGATTTGGAAGCCAAAACGCATTCTGTTTTCGATTTCAAAAGATATAGCAATTTTCACTTATACCTATGGTACCTATCGCGCAGGTCATTGATGGTTTGGTTGCTTGACAAGATTGCCAAGAAAAAACAAATTTGGATGCTCTTATGACAACATTAGTTGATATTGTGGAAAATGCAGATGCAAATGCATACAGGCGTGAATCTATCAAGAGCAACTTGAACGATGAAAATCAGGCAATATATTCAAATACCAATCATGTCACTCAGATGTTATTCGCGGACAATAATACTGGCCAGTTAAAATCGATTACTGAGTTGCTCAAAATTTGAATAAATTTCCGTGTAGGGAAATATAGACATACACCCTACATGAAAGACCGTGCTTTCCATAAATCAGGTCCTTTTAGGACACCGCCCATAACCACCAGGATTCCCTCAGACACAGAGGGGAGGGCACATCATCGACGAGGATAGGCCACGGGAGAGTCCAATGTGAATCCCAAACAAAATACAAGACATTAACCTAAATCTGCGATGCAACCGACGTGAGTCACTCTTACATTGTTTTCATTCATTAACAAGGAGGCAGACTAAATCAGTTTGGTACAAAATGGAAAAAACTGACCACTGACAAGCTGTTAGACACTGTCCATGGCTGTACCATTTAATTTACTGAAATGCCAAATCAGACACATGTACGTGAATCCAAATTAAATTCAGAAGAGTCAGTAGTGCTGGATGGTAAAATAAAGAATAATATTTACTTAACGGAGTCATTTAGCCGCCAGAACATTGTGATCGAGAATTCATTTCGACAGTGTTTTAGGCCCAAATCTAATGGTACTTATAAAGTGATATTTAGTTTAAAATACCTTAATGAGAATGTCGAGTACAAACATTTTATATTTGCTCTTGGCTTATAACACCTTGTTGTTTCACGGCGTCAATATTGAATTTTAAAGCTGCAAATTACACGGTGAACGTATCTAAACAATTTTGGAAATACATACGATTACCATTATAAGGTAAGCTCTACCATTAAACTTTTCAGGCGGTTTAGCCTGTGCACCACGGAGGCCTACCAAACTTCTCAAGCATCTATTTTCATGTTTACGTATGAAAAGTTTTCAGTCTGTGGTGTATTTTGATGACTTGAATCTACAAGCTACTACTTACGCCGAAATACGCAAGAATTGCTTGCAAAGATAGTCTTCATTATGAACCATGAGAAATCAGAGTTTATACCGAGACAGCAACTTGTCTTTTTTGGAATTAATTCTCCATTCAATGACTATGACCATTTCACTTTCAAAACAGAAAGTGCAAACTATAACGATAGCTATACAAACATTATTTAGAAATTAACTTATCTTTTTGGAATTAATTCTTCATTCAATGACTATGACCATTTCACTTTCAAAACAGAAAGTGCAAACTAATACGATAGCTATGCAAACATTATTTAGAAATTAACGCTGAATTACTTGGGTTAAAAGCCGAAAAACACATCAAAGTAAGAGTTGACAAGTCCACGGTAGTCGCATATATAAATCATTTGGGTGGTACTCGCTCAAACCAATACAATGCTATGTAACGTGCACTTTAGTAATATGCTTGTCAGCATGATATAAGGCTAAGTGCGGAGCATGTACCAGAAAAATTCAATTACCTTGCATATAAACTAGCAGAGTATTTCACGGCAATACAAGGATTTCACAACAGTTTATTTTTCAGACTGATATACCTTTTTGCTATTAGGCTGAATCACCAGAAAGGCTATTACTTTTCCTGGATATAGATCCAGGATCTGTATGTGTAGATGCATTTCATGTTGACTGGTCCAAATATGGATTTTATGCTTTCACTACTCACTTTTCAGTCTGATAGACTGAAAGCTATTATTTGCCCACGACAAGGCAGAAGGATTGCTAGCTGTCCGTTGCTGATGGAAATGTGTTTCGAGTCAATGTAGCGAATTCCAACACAAAAACTCCTTCTTATACTGGCATATACAAAAGACAAAAAACACCCTTTATACCAGAAAACAAAAGGTGTAAGTACGCAGTGTGTCGAGGATTATTACCAAATTCAAGGTCTTTCAGACAATGCAATTGCTGTTGTTATAACGGAGGAATTCAGCAGAAAAGCAAAATAAAACGTTTATCAATAAGTTGAACATTTATTGCAGTGTAAATAATGTTTCAGTTTCCTAATATGTTGTTTCACATTTTATTAATTTCCTTAAAATTTAAACCTATAGTCATGCGCGTAGACTGTACGCAAATACACAAGTGCGTAATAATTTTTGTCATACCAAAAAACAACAACCCGCATTTGAAATCAACACCGAATGAGGATAGGAGGTGAATGGGTTAAAATGCTCTTCGTCAATGAACTAATTTCGAACTGCGTAATCCCAAATCGGCCCTAGCTACGCATATGAGAGCGATTGACAAACAATAGTGATTTAGTTATGCGAGTATGTTATTTCCTCCTTTGTTGTTTTACAAAACAGTTAATGCTCGGTGGGTAAGTTCTGGATTGATGAAAGGAGCATTTAGCGTGCCCCGGCCCTGCTTCGCTTTGTACACAAATGGGATGTCTCTGTGGTCATAAGATATCTCAAAAATCAGTAAACAACAGATAAGCTGATTTCTTTAAAACTCTGTATGCTAATGGCTCTTTTTTCTGGCGAAAGAGCCAAGGCCTTACAGCTGTTAAATATTAAAAACATACGGTGGATACGGTTCCAATAAATCAATCAAATAAGTAAAAAAGATCGGTCAATCATAGCCAGCCAATTATATCTAGAAAAAATGTGCATGATCTTCAAAATGTAAATTCAATAAGTTTTATAATAAGCAGTTTTTGACTGATAGCTGATGGACTCAAGTGCAACACCCATAATGATCCCTACCGTGTCAAAATGTAACTAAAGCACTTTCGCGAATATAGTAATAATTAATGACCGGTGTCCGCTCACGTAAAACTTTTAAAAAATGAACAGTGGTGATCCTTTGGAGAATCTCAGTGAAACTTCGCCCTACAGGTTAATCTTATTTAAGGGTCTGCAGCGTTGCAAAAGTTGATTGAGAAACCAAAAGTTTAAGTTGTTTAAATAATCAACTTCTATCTAGTTTTGACGTTCAATTTTTAACAAAAATGACTTATATATCCGATGCAACATAAAAAGCTGTAATTAGAAGCTAATCATTTTTTTACAAAAGAATATTTTATCAGATTTCCAATCAAAAAGCATTTACGCTTTCCTGGAAATGTCTTAATACAAAGAGAAAATGTGTGTGATTAAAAATGATCGGAACAGCTCAGTCAACAATGTCGTGTGGCTATGTGTTGACTGCAGCTACTTTTAAAAAGATACTTGCATTTTTGTAATCCGGAAAAGAATATTATCCTCGAAATTTCATTATTATTCTGAATAACTTTCTTATTTGACAAGACGTCATCAAGATCTCTCAAGACATTGTTCAATTAGTAGTCTGGGGCATTTTGACATAAAAACGATGTACTTATGTTGAGAGACATTTTCGTAATAATGTGAATGCTTTTTAGTCCAAAATCTGTTAAAATCTTCTTTTGTAAAAAATGTTGAACTCGAGGCCTACCCGAAACATGTGACCAAGAATAAGAGTCTCACCCAAAAAAGATTGTTCCTCGAAACTTATTTTCAAATGTATTTGTAAAACGTTTTAGTTTTGACCTTCCCACCCACTTTTGCATCGCTACCGGCCCTTAATCTATCAACATAATTGTCTAACTCGATAGCTCGCTGGAGATAGCCGAATTCTTTTACGATTGATGTTACTCATTCAATTTTTTTAATGAAACTCGCATCGCACAACTACTCAGTTGTGCATAGGCGCCAAAGAGCATGGAGTAATTCAAAAATCAGTTTGATCAAGTTTACTTTCGCAATACTATTTGTGCTAGTCAAATAGATATATCAAATAGCTGATATGCTATTTTAATAGTTTTAAGACTGTATTTAGCGACATTGGCCCTATCTGAAATGTATGAATTGCATGATGGCACTTGCTTCAGTCATATAATACACCAAAAAAAGAAGCAAGAAAACACCATACAAGGAAGTGGCAAGCAATAAACAAGCAGCGCTCAGACAAGGATGTGGCAAGCAATAAACAAGCAGCGCTGGGGAATGTGAAACAGGTCACTCAGAAGTATTATGATAGGGCTACCAAAAAAACTAAATATGCCAGTTGTGGCGAATATTGTGCGATTTTCGGCTTTCATTATTCAAGACAACACACAAAGTAAAGTGAAATGTGTCAAGCATGATCGTGACGGTGTCATAATTAATGCAAATGGTAAATTGAAAAAGGGTTAAACTTCTTAAGATAACAGATGTATGGATATCGTTGGTAAACTTAGGCAAGTGTTTGTTAAAGTCTTAAAGACTGGGAACACTTTCTATGTTAAGCATAGAATCTTGGGCGTACCCACAGGAATTTGATTCAGTGTTTAGTCTAAAATGATATATTATGGTCATTTTATAACCAAATACTGACAAACATAATACTTTCGAACAAAGCCTGGTCACTCATACTATCCTTTAATGTAATACCAACTACTACGTCAAATACCTGTTGGCGTACCTAGACATATTCAGGTATGCACGAGCGTTCAAATCTATTAAGCCTCCCCTTAAATAGCAAATGCTTAAACTTAAATCAGGATTAAATATCATAGAGAAATGAGACATTTATACATGAAACCTTTAACAGTTTAATTTTACAGAAAATTCATTTTTTATTGGTGTTCAAATTACTTCAGCCTACTACGTAATGAATGGCCATGCGCTGATAATTTATTATCTTGCATGTTCAGATTCAAGTTCACATGATACGATTGAAAGATCAAGTGCTGATAAATAATTATTTAACAGGTTCAGTTTCTTGTTCACTTAATATGAATGTTTGTATATTATATAATGTTAGAACATGCCCAGTAGCCCAAACTGTAACGATGACCCATTTAAGAGACACAATGTTCAGCATGTTTATTTCCTATAAAATTTTGATCATTATTTCCATCAGTTTTTAAAATGTGTGTACAAGCCTTATACGATGGGTCTCTTAATATCAGTATCATCATCATCAACATTGTCATCATCATAATCATCATCATCATCATCATCATCAGCAGCAGCAGCAGCAGCAGCAGCAGCAGCAGAAGCAGCATAATCATCATCATCATTATCATCATCATCACAATCATCATCACCTCCACCACCAACAACAACAACAAAAATGCCATAACAACTACCACAGTAGTGCATACAATTAGTAGAGGTAGCACAGATTTTAATAATTGTTGTCCAATTGTAACTGTAAATGAGATATAGCCCCATCCCGTCTTCTATATACGCCCTCTTTATTGGAAAGCTTATGGAAACGCCTGATGCATTGCTATTTCGAGCCCGGCAGGAGTATTACTACTGAATATGACATTGAATTTGGGTTGAGTGGGCAAACAAGTACTCGATTAAGAAAGATACCCTTGGTTAGTAGTTTGTGCAACAAGTGCCTCCCATCAAGAAGCTTTAATTTCATCCACCTTTTACTTAGATTTCTTCCCAAACTTAAGTGAGAGTATATAAGATTTGATTAAGTAACATTTGTTTGGATCCTGTAGTATTTCCTTTAATATTTGCAATACGTTTAAAATATTATAAATGGGTTTAAAAGTGGTTTTAGTAACTTTCACTTTGTATCGAGGATTTAGCCCATTTATTGTAACGCCATATTATGTAGCCAATATGACGGTGATAACAACATTTATATATAAAACGTGTCGTTCTACGTAACTTGGTTAAGTAATCTATTGTTCATATATCGGTCTGCCTTCTGCGCATGCGCGGAGTTATAATGGTTGACAATTAAGACTGAGGTTGTCTATAAAGCTTACGTCATGAGCTAAAATTTAAACTAGATGTGTAAACAAAACAGCTATTAAATCATGTTGGTTCACAATTAAAAGTTTATTATTAAAAGTCTGTGGCAATATTAAAAACAAAATGTTATTTACTTCTTTTTTTAATATGCATTTTTATAATATAAACAGCCAAGCCAATCAAACGATTTCAGTTGATCATCATGAAGAAGAAAACTAACAAAGTTCATCCCAGTACAGTATGAAAATATACCTAGGTAATCATAATAATCTAAGTATCAACATTTTGTTTATTTTAAACGAAAAGAGCCATAAACGTTCATGGTTCAGTAATTTTCCATTTTCGGTACAAACTTCTATCATTTTTATTTGCTTTTTAACCTATTCTCAAAGCCTTGAGAATTTACCATCGCCCGACACTCGTTAATTCAGGCTCATGTAATAGCGGTTTAATTTCGCTCCGAAAAACATTGTGACTACGCAAACGATTTTGGTTAAATGCGAACACCAAATAAGTTCATTTTGACATAATCTGGTGAAAGGATTCACGGCCTGCGGCCTCACTACGCTCGCTCCATTTTTTGTTGATTGCCAAAATTATGTCTTACATAGATGAAGCACTTTTGTTATATTGCTGTGTATTCAAAACAGTTTAAATGCGTTACCACAACGCGATCCTTATTTGTATGTTATCATACGCAGGAGACAAAAGAGTTAACAATTACAACAGTTACAACATACAATTCAGTATTAATGCGACATTGCATCCCATTTATTAATCACATGATCAGTATTTAAGTATAAGGAGAAGTAGAAGTAGAAGTATAATTATAAATGCAACTATAAACATACCTGTAATTAGATGTACCGGATAAAGACTGGGGAGGACCCTCAACCGACATTACTATAAGTTTCCAAGTGAACTTTCATGTCAATATGGTATACGGAAATATCAATAACACTTAAAAGCACGCATTTAGTCTAGCATTTGCTGAAATGTTTCCGAACCATCACATCACGTTTTTAAGGACTTTGGCGAGGAGGAGCACTAGCTAAGTTGCCTCCTAAAGAGCAAATACTCTTTAAGTTTCTCCCTGCTTATCACAGGTTATTTTAATCGCTGAGAATGTTTGTATTTATTTAGTGATAATATTACACCATCATATGAGTATCATGTGCTGATAACTTATTATCTTACATGTACATATTCAAGTTCACCTGATACGATTGAATGATCATGTGCTTATAGGTTATTATCGTGCAAGGTCAGTTTCTAGTAAACTTTATATGAATGTTTGCATATAATAAAATGTTAGAACAAGCCCAGTAGCCAAAACAGTAACGATGACCCTCTTACGAGACACAATGTTCAGCATTTATATCTTGTATTACACTTGTATCATTGTTTCAATCAATTTATTAAATGTCTGTACAAGCCCAATACGATAGACCTCTTAAGATCATCATTATCATCATCATCATCATCATCATCATCATCATCATCATCATCATCATCATCAGCAGCAGCAGCAGCAGCAGCAGCAGCAGAGCAGCAGCAGCAACAGCAGCAGCAACAGCAACATTTTTCAATGATATTATGCGCTTGTCAAAAACAAAAAAGGAAACATGAAGGCAAAACACAAATCGATAAAGGACCGTAATTTTCAATTAAGCTCAAATGGACTAATGTAACACAATTGTATGATGACCTCCAACCATCGTGTAAAATATACGGTCCACCGTATGAAGGGTATATCATCTATAACAGAAAATCAAAACTTGCCATAAAACTTTTACCAAACTTTCATATACGGTCAAGAGTGATAATTTGTAATGAGGATATTAAGGAGTTATAAATCATAATTGAGTGATGGCCTTGGACAACTATAAGAAGTTTGATATCCGTTGAATAAACGTTATTAGAGCTAACTTTGCCTTAAAACCTGAACCAAATGTTCGATCGAGGGCCTTAAATTGTATATAGGATATCATAGTGTTATTTAATATAATCGCTCGATGGCCATCAACCATTGTAAGAAGTATGAAGGAAATTGAATAAAGGGTATAGAAGTCATAAGTAAAGTCCCAACCTGCCCTAAATCTTTTTCCTGATAAAATTGCCCTTAAACTCTAATCTAATTTCCCAAGTCAATCAGATGTCGCCCACAAACAAAATGTTCCCGACTTCAACTTGCAAATTTGGATTGAATTGATTGATTGATTGATTGATTGGTCGATCGATTTTTTTATTTTGTAAGTGAATTGCTTTGAACAACTTAATGAGTGTTAGGGTGTGAATGTGTGTGTACGTGCATGCAGCTGCACATTTTTTCCGTGGAGTATCAGACCTATTTCAGACATTCTGCCACGAATGTGACGGGGTAAAAGGCCATTTTATATTTCCCTCTGTTACTTTGGTGATATTTGGTTAAATTGCCTCCGCCGTGTTACTATGCCACGCTTTTTGGCCTACATCATCAAGATGGCCCTTGGCATTTTCTTTTACATAATTCTACAAGAGTTCCTTCCTTCTGCATATGTTCCTGCATCAAGTTAAAGCTTTTTGCGGTATTAAACATTGTTATGATACTTCTTGTGACGTTTAGCTCTTCTTGAGGCTTCTGTCGAGTAAGAAGATACTCCGTGTTTGCACTGGGTGACACAGGCTTCCCAGTAATAGTTGTTAACGTCAGACTCATTTAACACGGCTGTAGGATTCTGTGAATATTCCAAGGCTCGTAAACACTGCCAGAAGTCCGGCAATTTATTTTTAGTTTTACATACTTAGGTACAGAGTTCACTTATACAAGCAATTTTAGTTTTAAATGAACAATATTCAACTGGAAAAGGACTGAAGGCGTAACATGTATTATTAAATACTGTATAAAGTTAAACTTTACACCCAACACATTATGTCAATTGTGTGATGCCTTTTTTAGCTCTTTCTATGTTACCCATCGGAATTGTTGAGTTTTAAAACATATTAGCAAATTGAGAGACTGCAAATCTTAATTTGAGCAATGCATTAATGGTGTATAAAATTGTTAATCATATCTTGACTATGAAATTTATTTAAATATTCTTTCAGATAATCTGAGGACATAATTATATAACTAAATTAAGAATATCCGCCCACTCATTAAAAATACATACTGGCAGATATGCACGTATTCGAATTTCCCACGAATAACGATATTGTCAATGCTTTGATAAAAGAGATTTAAAAGATAAATACAATTACTAATTTGCCCATGTTTTAATAAATATAGAGCAAGATATCGAAAGAGGTATTATAGGGTTAGACCAAGTATGTTGATATTAATAGAACTGTTGAAGACAGAAAATAATACCGTGTTAAGGAACCTTAGTCTGTATTGTTAACGTGCATTTGAATATAGAAATACTATCTTAAACAATATTGTTCATTAATATTTATGCGAAAAGCTACAGTAACAAGCTCAGTAGCAAAAATTTAAACATAAACCCGGTTTAATGGCACTGGTTAAACGCCAAAGACATAGAACATAAAATCAAAAACAAGAAACATGGAAGAACAGCACAAAACTCCACAAACAGCACAGTGAAGACATACTTTATATTAAAAAAAAACTAGGTATGTTTATCAAGAATTGTTAGGTACCGCCTTGGAACGGTCTGTAAAATGTAAATTTACTGGGGGTTTAAACCAGTTTATGTGCACAAACCTCACAATCCAAACAATCCTTAATAAAGATAAAACGCAAAAGGTTAAATTTATCAAAGTATGCATTAACTTGAGGAAACTTAACAATAAAACAAATAATAATTAACTTATAGGTTAACCCTAAGTACTTCTATGATTAGAGATCCCAACTCTATCTGTAAAAGTGCGTAAATATGTATATTCTAAATGTATAAAGTGCGTAATGGGTGTAAACTATATGTATACTGTGCCTAATTAGGTGCGATCTAAATGTATAAATTGCGTAAATTGGTGTGGAGTAAATGTATAAAGTGCGTAATTGCTGTGATCTTAATGTATAAAGTGCATAAATAGGTGTGGTCTAAATGTATAAAGTGTGTTATGGATGTGAACTAAATGTATAGAGTTCGAAATGGGGGCAGGTTAAAACGCGTGATATGGGGATTAAACCTAATGTATTACCATAACATGCAAACTAAGTTATATATATATATATATATATATATCTACTACAGATATTAAGGTGACCATATATATATATTAATCTAGGCATTATGGGGACCGTTGGATTAAGGCGACAAAAATTGGTCTCCTTAATATTTTCAGTCCAGATTTGATGTATCAAATGTCAATAAAAATGTCCATTGACAGTAAGTTGATAAGCTTGAATGTTTATTTACGAGATCATTTCATTGTTTTAAATATTATTCTCTTTTAATATTAAAAAAAATATTCTTAAACTTTTGTGTTAGTATATTTGTGTATCCATAAAAATAGCTATTAAGGCGACCAGGGAAAAAAATCATAATTTTGGTCAAAAATAGCTATATACTAAGCATTTTTTATTTGTTTTACTTTATTTAAAGCTTATTGTATATTATCCCGAAGTTTCATTCCATAAAAAACAGAAATGAGGAAATTCGATATTTCGTGTACCATCAGCATCCAAATTTTCAAGTATACAGAAATTTAACTTTCCGGAATATAACGGAAATTTTCGGGTATCTCCGTGGTACCATCTCCGTGCAATTATGCAGTATGGCGTTCATCTCTTACAGAAAGAGAATGGTAACTTGGTAAGTGTTTAAAATACATATTCAACGTTTTTTTCGTTTATTTTTATGACTTTTGTACAGTTGTATAAATCGTCCACCCTTTGGATGAAAAGCAAATGATTTATCCGGATTTTGTTCATCCGAAACTAAATCACTAGTATCAACATCCGGTGTAATTTTTGCTTGTATTTTGGAGAAACTAGATTGATTTCTAGCAAACTTGGTTTACCACTACTGTACATCGTCGCTTATTATTATTTGGTATGTTCCAATCTAAAAAATGATTTGCTCCCATAACATCTCAGATTTTAATAAATAAAAGACGAAAGGATACAAATGCCTTACATTTTGTTTGTCAATGTCATGTCATTAGTCAGTCTCATCACCTTTGAATAGCAGAACAGAACGAACACTATCACCAATTCGTATTGTGGCTTTTTGCATGTGTCTTAAATTCTCATATTTGATAATAAATGCAACAATAAAATATTTCCCTTATTCTGCCACAGTTATGCACCAGTCAATTGTAACAATGGCGCCCAGGTCTTGTTTATACCGGGGATAGCAGGGGAAATGGGCCATGTTTTTACCTTCCAGGTGGACCGGCAGTGCTGAGTGAATGCGGTGTTATTGTTTTTGCGCTGATAACAGGGAATGGGCCTAACCTAGGATGTCCCCAGAGGCATTTGACGGGGATCTGGTCATTTCGTAACCTTACCATTTCGTAACTGCTGATCTTGGTTATTTCGTAACCATTCTGTTAGTCAATTCGTAACCGTCAAGTAATCAATTGACCTTTCGACAGCGGCTTCTAAGCCACGCCCCCTAATATCAAGGGAGCGAACTCTGTCTATGTCCGTCAAACAAACGAGGAAGTAATGGCGTCTCGCGTCGTTTCGCTTTCCGATATTCCTGACAAATTATCATAAATGTGACATTACAATGCGAAAAAAATAGAAGTCAAAGGAATTTGTAACTGGCTGCTACATCGGAAGGCTCGATATATCTTTAGAAAATGACGATATCTAACATTTACGGGGTGAAATCTATCCAAGTCAGAGAAAATCGGATAGCCGCCATGTTGTCAACATTGACATCGATACAAAGGAAAAGCGTGTGTGTGACGCATACTGTAAATGCAAACAAGGGTAAGTTTAACTTTTAATAACACCGGTCCTTCTTACAGTATTGTTGAAACAAAGATTAAATCATCGCACAATATGAGTAAATCATAAATGGCCCGAATGGGGAACCCGGAAGTGACATTAAATAACAGTTACTTGCCAGCTATACAGTATAACCTTGTATTCTATAGTATGAGCAGAAATGGTTTATTGGGGTTATGCATAAAAAGTTTCAGTTCTAAGCGATTGAACACTCCCCCTTATGAATAATAATGTAATAGTTGACAAGTGACAATCGTGGGTGATACCAATCTGTAACTTTTGCATTGCTCAAACATTCACATGCTTTGATTTTTGTTCTTACAGAAATTGTGGAACATGTTCACACACTCTGGCTGTAAAAGTAGACCTGGGAGGAAAAGTGCCCCCGGTGTGGGGCTCGAACTCACAACCACCAGAACACTAGCCCGGCGCTCTAACCAACTAAGCTGACTGGGCAGCTGGTTCTAACCCACACACACTACCCTCCCCCCATTTACCGGTTAAGGCTGTTGGAGGGTCTCCTGCTATTTACCGTTGACACCATTAAAGTATTCTGATTGATGGAGATAAGGAAGTCCCCTTATTATTGTCTTCAACAAGCCTACCGCCACAGGGGACCTAGCATAAGACCGGAAACCGCCCACACACACACACACACACATGATATTTGCCAGTCCAGGCAATGTCAACCGCAAGAGAAAACCAGTGATGACAAGTTTTACAAATAAACGGTAGGACCTATTTTAAAGCTTTTTATAACATTTAGTTTTTACTTTGCTGTACAAAAGTAATGGACTATTTGTCCAGAGAAAAACAACAACCACAAAACATTAGCTAGTATCTTGTCAATATTTCATTATGATATACATGTAGAAAGCAAACATCAAAGGCAGTAGCATTTACAGCTAGTATTAAAATATTTAACAATACATGTAACTGATTTATTTTAATATTGGCATCTTTTATTTATTTCAGGAAAGTGTGGTCTTTTGAAGAGAGTTCTTTAAGTTGTTCAGCATGTTGTTTTGATGGATTCTTGGAAGGATGTACCTCTATGATGTTAGCTTCAGTTCTGGAGTATAACACTAGTTGTTGCATATTTAATATCAGATTTATTAAATACATTGTTGTTTTGCAAACATTACTTAAACTTTGATATTTCTTTGATGTTTATGTATGATATTGTAGGTGAATATCTCTTTATTGCAATGGCAAATATATTTTAAAATGTATAGCATTAGCAGAAGTTATGTTTCACTGTTAAAGCTGCACTTTCACAGATTGATCACTTTGACAACTTACACAGGATTCGATTGCATTTATCATGTTTTGGCTCGGAGAAGTTTGCTTTGTGATTTATATATTAGGTCTTAATTTAAAGAATGCCAAAATAAGCCGATTCTGAGACAAAAAGTGTCAAACTAGAATTCTGTGAGAGTGCAACTTTAAGAATACTGTTAATCGAGTGTGCATGTGATCCGGACTCTGAACATTGGATGAACTATCATTAAATATTGTAGATTTACGTAAATGGCCCAAAATATAAGAATAACAATGAAAATACATGCATGTTTGACTTGTTCTTTATTCATAATAAGTCTAAGTCTTTACAGCACATGTTTGGCAGAATCAAGTTCTAATGAACATAATAATTGATTTAAATGTACAGTGAAATAAATTGTTTTATACAGAAAATAAAAACCTTAACGATTCAGACCGATCTGTTCTCGTTTTGTTTTGGTGGCTCAAATATTTATCTGAGTTTTGGAGGAGGCCTAGCTGGTGTGAGCTGGTCAAATACAGTAGCTGCTTGAGGGTCAGTGTTTTCTTGATTGGATTTCCCATCGACAAAGTGCTGATATGAAAATAAGAAATCTATGAAATGTGTCGGAATGACAGCTACAAAAGCCATTGTTTACATAGGAACCATACGAGTATATGAGATTCGGAAGCATGCGATGGTTCGGACAAAAATCTAGTTGTACGATATTTCCTGATTTACTTTGAAAGCAAAGCAGTTTATAAAAACTACATAACGGTATCAACAAAAATACCTCTATCTTGAATGAAATCAATCGTGTCCATGTTGAACCTGATATTAAATGGCCATTAATGCCGATTTGACAACACAAGCCAAAGCATAAATGTACGATGTTTATAGTTTAAAAATAGTAACACTTATTTAGGTCATGCACGGACAATTTCAGTATTAAATAAATTTTGATATATATATATATATACATTGGTGGCGGTCATACTCATATGTAATATATATATAATATTACATATACATAATACATCTCAAAGGTGAAGGTGTGCAGGTTCAGGTAAATTAAATTAAAAGCATAGGTTAATTTACCTTTTTGTTACTTGTTTAAATTCTAAAATTATTTATGTATACCATTAAAGTATGCTCATGGGACTAAGGCCTTCATTCATTTGTAATAAACTAATCAACTGTATAAAAGTAAGTAAAACAACTTTTTGGAAAAAGAATTCGCTGGCAACGTAAAATCTATGAGTGAGTCCCTTAAACCTTTCCTGCTGTTTTTCTGTCGAACAACTAATCATATTTTTAACCAAAAGTGCTTTTGGAAGGGAAGCCATTGGTTTTGGTATTAGAGCAACGCGCCAACTTTTATGCTTTAACACAAGACAGCAACATTGTGCCATTTTAAAATATCTCAATACGTGACCGGATAAACCTAAATGCAAAGAATTTTAAAATATTATTTGAT
Source organism: Mya arenaria (assembly GCF_026914265.1). NCBI lineage: Eukaryota > Metazoa > Mollusca > Bivalvia > Myida > Myidae > Mya > Mya arenaria. Next base: position 1,838,231 of record NC_069131.1, on the reverse strand, counting down.
ACTGAAAATCAATGGCGGACACACTCGCTCACTGTCAAGTTTTGTATAGTCTCAACACGGTTATTATTTTAGAATGTTGCTAAAGTTAGCATCAGTTAAGCAAAGTTCATTTATAACGTCAATTGTACAGGTTATAAGACGCAGATGATTTGTATCGATATGTTTAAACTTTAAATAGAGCTGTATAGATTGAAATTACATGAGTTCTCATAAAATAATTTTGTTTTTCTAAATTTCCAGACCTGTGTTCAAAACTCTAACTACCTATTTCATCTACCAGGAAGCAACATTTTCCGTAAATTATTTCAAACACATAAATATTTTATGAAGGTCGTTAAAGGATTATCGTAAGCTTTAAAATAAAATAACTATGATTTACTGCAGTTTAACAATATCAGAAAATCCCGAAATGCCTAAAGAGTAAATATCTGATTTAGGCCATTTGAGATTTTCTAACATTGCTAAACTGCAGTAATGCATAGTCATTTTATGCTAGATAGTTGATAGGAGTTACCCCTTTGATAAATCTGAAGAAAAAAACAACAAACATTTTAGTTTAAATGTCACTAAATTGTTCACAGGTCATATTACACCCAAGCAGGAGTTTATCCCTATTAATCTACAGTGAACGTATTGCAGACAGAAATGGTAATTTACGCCACAAGGCAACACAGCGACATGAGCTATGATATAATTGAAACTACATGAACGATCACATCAGTCTTGTTTAAATGCACAATGACCAAAAATACTGCACAAGATAGGATACATAAACGCCTTTACGCATCACATATGCTATGAGGTCAAAGTTGTTGGTCGAGCGGTCAAGTTTTAAGGGTAGATGAAAAACTTAATCTAAAACATTTAAAAATAAATTGCGTTTATCAATTTGTTAATGATATTGCTTGTTATATGTCTATAGGGAATATTGGGGACAGGTTGGACGGAAGCTGATAATTTACAGGACACATATTCGGAATCAATCATACAAAAGAGAAAGGGCGACACAGGCGGCCCAGTTTGTTTTGAAACTGTCTCAAGAAAGGAAAGAAGGGAAGCCAAAGAAGCACATACAGTATTAGATAATATATCAGCTGAACGCAAACAGTCTACCTGTAGCCAGGGTAAACAAAATTTAACCAAGGCACACACAGTGTAAAATATAAAAGTGGAAATCTAGAACGAATATGCAGTACTTAAATGAAAGTTTCAAAACCTTTAGCATAATATACAAGCATAAAAAAGTGATTCCCGAGTATGCACAACACTATCATTGTATACGGATGGTCGAACGCCTTGAAATAAAAGACAAGAAACGCCGCAATGCGACGAAACCAGGTTTTCAATGATTGACAGAAGAACTTCAGCCTGTGTCTGTTTTTCTATTTTAAGTAACAATGACCTTGACTCTAGGGACCCCAAACGCATTCCCATGAAAGGTCTCCATAAACTCTTCCTTTACACCAAGTTTTGTCAAGATATGTGAACACTGACTAAAGTTATTCAGTTTCATCTGTTATTCTGTTTTTAGTAACAGTGACCTTGACCTTGACCCTAGGAACCACAAACGCATGAAAGGTATCCATAAACTTTTCCTTTATTCCAAGTTGTGTCAAGATATGTCAACCCTAACTAAAGTTATTCAGTTTCAATCCCTTTTTCTATTTTTAGTTACAGTGACATTAACCTTGACTCTATGGACCCCAAACGCAATTCAATGATATGTATCCATAAACTCTTCCTATGATCAAGTTTGGTAAAGATATGTGAACCCTGACTAAAGTTATTCAGTTTCAACCCTTCTTCTATTTTAGTAACAGTGACATTGACCCTAGGACCTAGATATGTGGTGCGTGACTAAAGTAATTCAGTTTCAACTGTTTTTCTATTTTTAGTAACAGTGACCTTGACCTTGACCCAAGGGACCCCAAACGCAGACCAATGGGAGGTATCCATAATCACTTCGTTTATACCAAGTTTGGTCAAGATATGATATTAACACCTCAACTTTCATTCCTTAAATGAACTGCCTTTCGGCAATTGCGTTCATCAATCGATGAACGCAATATCTTCGGATATGTTCGGATCGTAATTCATTGCATAACAATATACATGAAAGCTATTGATCTTGTAATTGGTTGTATTGTGGCTGCAGGTCCCGTAAAATATAGAGTAACATTTTTAAAAGTGTTAGTTTATTATATTTTAAATATATTGGTACCAGAAGTGTTTCAATTCTACGTTTCAAAGTGATTTCAAGTGGTTGATCTTTTCCCGCGTTATTGTGACGTCATTTGAAAAAAATGTTTCCGGTTATAGTCGGGTCGTTCTATTTACAGAATGGGTAAGAACGGATTACTGAAAGGTTTTCTTTAATGAAATGAAGTATATTTTTAACAATTCTTAAATGAAATAATGAACTATTTGTGTAAATATAAGGAATGAATTGCGGGGTTGATGTCATTATCGGGGATATGAACGCAATTGGGTTGGTCAAAGTACGCGTGGAGTCCTTCGGACTCCACACACATTGACCAACCCAATTGCGTTCATACCCCGATAATGACATCAACCCCGCAATTCATTCCTTAATTAAAGTTATTCAGTTTCAACCGTTTTTCTATTTTCAGTAACAGTGACCTTGACTTTGACCTTAGAAACCCCGAACGCAATTCCATGAAAGGTATCCATAAACTCTTTCTATAGACCTACATTGGTCAAGATATGTCAACCCTTACTGAAATAATTCAGTTTCATAGGTGGGTTTGACGCCCCCGGCCGCCCGCCCGCCCGTCCGAACAAAGACGTTCGTCATTCTAATTACCAGGTTTCACTATGTGAAAACCTGGTTAATAAACTGTTAGCTTTCCGAGTTCTGCAAAACGATATGGAGATTGATATAGAAAGCATGCATTTATAGAGAGAGAGCTACTCGAGTAGAACTTATACCTAGGGGAAGGTTTCGACCTGTGTATCTTCAAGAAAAGCCGCCTCAACTGCTCGGACCGCCACATCCGCCTTACGAATATGATGAAGTACGGCACAACCTCCACATGTGTCAACGCGTCAATAACCACCACGCCAATCCCCTGCACTACCGTTACCAACTTGATCAGAGTCGATACCCGAAAATGTCGAATGATGTGAACGTACTCCACTGATTTGCCGAAGGCAGTAAATACACCAGTCATAAGGCAACATATCCGCATGCACTTTCGGACAGCCCTGTTCAGGCATTTGAGACAGGACATCCTTAATTAAGATTGTTCCCCCGGTCTATGACAGAGAGCAATATTGAACTGAGGTGGTTTTTCCATCGACCTAGCCAAAGGACTCTGTGGCTCCCAGCCCACAACAACCACGTTAGACTCGAATGATCAGTACAAACAGTAAACGCCCTCCCAAAAAGTTAAAGGCGATACTGCCGTATGAACCGAACTGCAGCTAGTAGCTGTTTACGTGTTACACAGTAGGGCCTCTGCTCCATTGTAAGAGAGAGACTACAATCTGTAACAACCAGACTAGCAACCAGCTATCCCATATCCTGGAACTGGCTCGGTACAGTTTGAATTGCAAAATTCAGGCCTCGAACAAGGCCTGCTGCTCCTCATCCCACTGATATACATTCGTGCCAGAAACACGATACAACGACAGTGCCTACAAAGTGTGGTCCTGAATGAAACAGCAACTAAACAAACCGTTAAACGCACGACATATTTTAAGCGAGTAAGATGAGTAAGTTATTAATAAATAACTTATCAACCAGCACATCAAAACAAAACTAGCTGGCACCAGACTTTCATCAGCGCAGGATAACCAAATAAACAATAACGTTTGAAAGCAAATATTTAGTGATTTACACTAAAATATTGCTCAACAAGTACCCATTCAACCTTAATCAATAATGATCCACACTCGGAACTTGCATGCACGTAGCCGTAAAGACCAATTGAGCGATTGAGTCACGACCGTAACCCGACCAAGCACCACAGGCAGTTGACATGTATTGCACTCGAACATCATTTGAGACACCATTGTAGTATTCCTACTATTACATAAGGACATACATTGCATTTAACCAGGTGGGTGTGTGTGGGTAAGAATCAGGAGAAAGGGGAACCTATTCCCTAATAAAGTATTGGCGTTGTTGTTGTTTTCTATTTCTAGGTCGTAAAGCAGTTACACAGAATCCCTGTGCCTGCGGTGACTTCAAAATTTAAGGTTTTAGCGATCGAGAAACACCGCAATAAGAAAGTCTTACTTGAACTAGGTCAAGATGAGAGCCAGCCACAAACAAATGCAATTCTCAATGGGAACACTAGCACCATAAAGAAAACAAAAACGTCCGCTTAAATCAAATTCAAACTTTTCCACGAAGGTAAAACAGTCGTCTCATATACTCAACCATGGAAACCCAGATACCAAACACAAAATAGATTGTGGAGGGCAAATTACATCAATTCGGAAGTGACTACTCAAGGTTACATGCCTTTTGTTTCCTTTTAAACACATGGCAGTAATTCATAGCCTGTTTATACCATTTCAAACCATTGTCTACTTTCCATCTTTAAATATTTAAGGCTGAATGGCAACAACGTTGTTTAATGTGTTGTACATGAGTGGAACTTTCTTCCCATTTTTGTTTATTAAATGCAGATGGTTTAATGAGCAAGCGGTTTAGTAAATTAGATTCTAATGAAATGATAACTATGTTTAATGAAAAGGACGTACTTTTGTTCACATTAGCATGGCTAATTGATGCATAACTGTCAGGAAAAGAAATTGCATTCCGACCAATGAAAGCGGAAAAGGAAACAATATGTGCCGAACGAGATTGTAACGGTGTATCGGTGTACTAATTTCTGTACATGTGGGATTGTCAAATGAATTATTCAACAATACAGTTGCCTGTATATTCTGGATAAAGTTAAGCAAAATAGTATGCATCTCTGATGAGATGTGTTTTATATTCAGCTTACAATGTGCTTACTGTCAGCTGTTGGGAATTACTAAATGTTTTAGATAAATTTATTTTATTTTTGGGCACCTCAATGGTCCCCTAGGTTTGAGGATATAACATGAAAGAACTTGTTTACATAAAATAAAAATGGTAAATTAACATGCGTTAATTCACATGACAGTAGTTTAATAAATAATGTTATGTGTAAAAGTGATTGTTTTAAGATGCAATCTTACTCTCAATTAAGCAGGACTGCAACTAATACAATTGTTTATTTTACCGAAAAGGATGAATAAATATAGAAAACAATGATTCTTATGCGTTTTTAGCTATTAAATACACGGTTACAATCTTGTTATCAGGAATTAAAAATGTTTAAATGAACTATTTAGTACTTAGTAGTTAAAGGTTTATCACTCAATATTTTTGTTTGTTATATTGATTATAAATATGAACTTTAAGTTATTTGAAAAGGTATTTTGTCAGACCACTGTGTGGTAAACTTTGGTCTGCAATCATGTTTTGATATTAATACTATACATTTAAATAGCGAAAGTAACCTAGAAGGCAACTTTTTAAGAACCTGTGTGTGTTGGTGGCTAATCTGATGAAAAACGTGACACAGAAACTTATAACTGTTACTGATAATCATCCAAATACAATTAAAATATTAGTGATGTTGACAATAGTCTTTGTGGTTTTATTCATAATATTCGAACTCCGTTTTTATGACAAATGTGGATAACGTCAAAACGTAAACAAATATTTCTTAGATGATGTATAGAAGTCACAAATGTCCACAAATTGGCAGCGTTCAAATTTAAGTATAAAACTTTTCTTTTGAATAAACATTAAACCATTCTGGTAAAGACTTGAAATCCGACTGAATACATTAAAAACAATTTTTTTTAAACGTTATATTTATTATCATCTTTCTCACTTGTTATAAAATAAGTTGGGTGTTTGTCGGTATGCGCTTGAAATTCGCTGAAATTATACAATGTGTTTACAATGGTTTATTATTCATTAATGCTTCATGTGATTTAATTTGTATCCTTTTTGCTATGTGTGAATTGTGTACTTGTGTTTAACATGATTATCATGTTTTATTATAAGTCATTAATGCTTAATATGATTTGTTATTTATCGTGTTTGATGATATTTATATAATAGTATGTATACATGCGTGAATTGTGTAAAGCTGTATGCCATTATGTTTGTTTTAGAAGACCATATTGAAAATATGATGTGTTATAGTTGACATTGTAATTATGTCATAACGTGTTGCCTTCTTAAAATAAAGATTTTATTATATTATTATTATCATAATGTTGTATGAAATGAATAGGTTGTCTTGACTTGGCAATACCATCGAATGAAGCAGGTGAGACTAAATAATAACTAATTGAACATTGGGACAAACATTCCAAGATTATTGATACTATTTCTTACAAAACAAACCCAATTGGATTTGATATTATTTAAAGTTAAGAGTTTATGCAATGTTATATAGAATAAAATGCTCAATGTTTTGTCATGTAAAATTTAATCCCAGTAGTTAAGAACTTAACTTTAAATTCGGGTTGAGAGTGGATCAATACCTAAATCAACATATATTTTACCATTTGGTGTCCTCTGCTTCAATTGTAGAATTATGTTTAGGTACATCAATTTAAATTATCCACAACACTTACATTTCAACACCCAACACTTCAGACAAAAAACATTTAACTGAACTGCCTTTTCCATATCAATCTATATATACTACTATGAAATGATAATTTGAAAATACCTGTTTCATAATTGCAAATTTTGAAAACTTTGTTATTCAGGATACACCCTTTTTACATAAATATCATTTGAAAGGTTTCTCTTACAATATACGGTATCTGACAGCATATTTGAAACATGTAACCATATACAGAAACATCAAATACTATAACAATAAGATGGACTTTAAATGTTAAAATTAAAAAAAAAAGATTTGAGCTTCAAAACTTAGCAAGCATAATACATATATCCGTTGCACCATGTGTAGCTGTATTTAGAAGTTAAGAAAAGATTTCAAATAAAAAAGGTTTTGCATTTTGTCCTCAATTTTATTATGCAAATAAATAAGTTTTTTTTTTTTAAAGTCAGTACTACCCATTCAACAATGTATTGCGGCTTTGTGGTGATTGCAGCTTTTGCATAAAATATATTTGCATATTTGTAACCAGGATATGCTCTTAAACTTCTATGGTTCATTATTATAATAAATATCTTTCTTATTTGATAATATATCACCAAGAACCCACAAAACAGTGTCGATAAGGAAGTTTGTTTTTTGTTGTTGTTTTTTTTTTGGGGGGGGGGGATTTTGACACAAACACATAGTTATATTATCGACAGACTTTCAAAAAAAGGCCAATGCGTATGATCCAAACGCTGATAAAATCTCTTTTTTTTAAACTTGTTTAACTCATTTTTTCCCCAACAAATGTCGCAATGGATGTATGTTTTACCCTTGAAAAAGATTGTTTTTCAAAACTAAATAAAACATGAACTTATGAAACGTTTTAATTTTTGGCCGTCCTTACACACTTTCGCACAGTCCATTAGTAGCGAAATAAAACCCCTAGTTTTTCCCATTTAGCGTCGTTTTGTTTCGTTTAAACATCAGAAGTAAGTCGGATAATTAAGCAGATTCCAACCGTTTAGCCAGAGATACGTCGGGGTCTATCATTTTGTAGCATGTGATCTCAATCGTGAATCTCAAATAAGCTTTAATCGCGTGTTTGTTCAGTTATTTGCAATTCAATTGTTCAAACTAAATGTTAGTATATCCAGTTCCGTCAAGTCAACCACTCGATAACTTGCAGGATCAGGGACCATGAAAAGTTGTATTTCAATGGTATCGTGAGTGAGAACAATATTGGTATCAATATTCTATTAGACACCATTGACCACCAAGTGTTACCCTGACCTTTGTGCTTGTCACAAATTTTACTGGCAACATACTGTCCCATCGTGATCTACATTTATGTCTGTTTCGATTGAAATTATTAATGAAAACCTGACCTCAATGAAACGACTGTATGACTGAACCAGGTGGCGGACTAACGGTATTTTTAAAGGACGGACGATATGACGGACGATGATCTCTACCATTAACTCATGTTTAATCAGATTTTTTTCAGAGCCATAAAGTTTATTTATGAAAACATGAAACCATGTGTAAAGATAGACAATAAAAAGTCATGTTATTTCAAAAGTACATGCGGAGTCAAACTAGGCGATCAAATAAGCCCAGTACTGTTTAGCCTATACTTAAATGATCTCGAAACAAATATACGCTCAAATAAATACGCAGGCATAAATATCGAGAGTGAAACGATAACAAATTTATTTAACCTAATAATTTTACTTTATGCTGACGATACGGTCCTTTTTTGGTCGCAATGAAAAAGAATTCCAAGATACACTTTGTTTTCCAAAATTATTGCAATCAATGTAATCTAAACAGAAGTAAAACTTAAATAATGATTTTTGGTGCCAGAAAAATAGATAAATTCCGTTTTAGGATTGATAATGATAATATTAAAATTAAAAAGCTATAAATATCTTGGAACTCTTCTCTCCAGTAATGGAAGATTTAAATCAGCAAGGCAACATATAGCTATTTAAGCAAACAAAGCAAGGCACTTACTATTATTAAAAATACATCACCTAGATAGTCCAATAGACTTACAATTTAATCTTTTTGATAGCACTATTTTACCAATACTTAAATATAGATCGGAAATTTGGGGGTTTGAAAATATTGATATCATTCAGAAATTATATAATGACTTTTGAGGAAAATCACTTACGCCAGGAGAAGTACATCAATGTATATTCTTTACGCAGAACTTTGAACCCCCTAAATATAATTCTGCGCTTGAAAATAATAAATTTTTGGTCGTAAATTTTAGATCCAAACTCTCTAAAATTAGTATCGTCATGTTATCACTATATGCTTCATACACATCACTTACTATCACTCTGTATAACATTGTATCTGTATATTTTCACGAAAAAATACATAGCCAAACAGAGCCCCTGGTGTTTTATACCCTTGTCTGAGTATCATAGTTGATACAATGTGATACTGCTCTATTTTATAGACGGGATAAAATAACAGAGGCCTTGCCAAGCTTTTATACACGTACATATGTAGATGTTCATCATTTTACGATATAATAAACCCTTATTTCGAATTCCTGTATCCGATTACGAATAATTAATATTCGTTCTATATATATCCTATTCATGTTGTTGCATACATTGTAACCTGATTTAGTAATAAAACGAGTCTTGACAAGTAAACTGATATCTTACTAATGGTTTGGGGAAATAACACATGATAGCCGTCATGTTTTCGACAACCATTTATATCCCCTATAATCAGTCAATGTAAATCGTTTGTTAAATATTGAAATAATTTTTTACAACCCGTATCTCATATTCAACTTTCAGATATTCTAAAAGATGAGCAGCCTTTCCGTCATCGTTTCACTTCAAGGCGCGTCCGCCGCACGGCTTGTGTGTTTACAGTATACTGGCGGTGATTCTAAATTCATTTTACATATTATCCTATTCAAATATGCGGTTTAAAATGAGCAGCTGTTTGGGATGCAACCCGTGCGCCCTCTCCCCACGAAACAAAACATATAGTTAAAGTAATTAAGCGGTCCTCTAACACACGGTGTTTGACTATTTTAGTCTGAATTGGTGCATTTCGGTATATTGTATTTATTTGTCTACGATATTGACAAACAAACAATATTTGCGCTCCCTCTATCCTTTAGTAGTTACCAATGGAGGGCACAATCGCTCACAGTTAAGTGTCACCTTCGCGATATCATCAGGGTTATTATTTGAGAATGTTGCTGAAGTAAGTCCCAGTTAAAAAAGGTAATTTATGTCAATATGTTCAGTATTGTTTGAAAATGCTATTAATTCTCATAAAATAACTTACATTTGCTATTAAATTCCCGACCTGTATTCAGAGGTCTTATTTATTATTCATCTACCAGGAAGAAAATTTTCTCTCAATGCATAAATTATTTCAAACCCGGAAGTATGTTTTTAAGTTTGATAAATGATAACCGTAAACTTCCACACCGGTCTTGCTTGAGCACAACGCAAAAGGGCACAAGGAGCATACTTCTAAACCAGACAGGCTACACAACGCTACACGACACAACGAGCAAACCTCTGCACAAGGATCAAACTTACAGCACCAGAGATGCCGCACTACGCTACAAGGCACAAAGAGCAAACTTTTCACACCAGACAAGACACACCACGCTAAATGGCACCAGGAGAAAACTTACTGCACCAGATAGGACACACCAAGCTACAAGGCACAAGGACCAAACTGACTGCACCAGACAGGACACACCACGATACAAGACACAAGGATCAAACTTACTGTACCAGACAGGCCACACCACGCTACAAGGCACAAGAAGCAAACTAACTGCATCAGACAGGACACACCAAGCTACAAGGCACAAGGATCAAACTGACTGCACCAGACAGGACACACCACGATACAAGACACAATGATCAAACTTACTGCACGAGACAGGACACACCAAGCTACAAGGCACAAGGAGCAAACTAACTGCACCAGACAGGACACACCACGATACAAGACACAAGGATCAAACTGACTGCACCAGATAGGACACACCAAGCTACAAGGCACAAGTAGCAAACTAACTGCACCAGACAGGACACACCACGATACAAGGCATAAGAAGCAAACTAACTGCACCAGACAGGACACACCACGCTAAAAGACACAAGGAGCATACGTAATGCACCAGACAGGACACACCACGCTACAAGACACAAGGAGCAAACGTACTGCACCAGACAGGACACACCACGCTACAAGACACAAGGAGCAAACGTACTGCACCAGACAGGACACACCACGCTACAAGACACAAGGAGCAAACGTACTGCACCAGACAGGACACACCACGCTACAAGGCATAAGGAGCAAACTTACTGCACCGGACAGGACACACCATGCTACAAGGCACAAGGAACAAACTTACTGTACCGGACAGGACACACCACGCTACAAGGCACAAGGAACAAACTGACTGCACCAGACAGGACACACCATGCTACAAGACACAAGGAGCAAACTTACTGCACCAGACAGGACACACCACGCTACAAGACACAAGGAGCAGACGTACTGCACCAGACAGGACACACCACGATACAAGGCACAAGGATCAAACTAACTTCACCAGACAGGACACACCACGATACAAGACACAAGGATCAAACTAACTTCACCAGACAGGACACACCACGATACAAGACACAAGGATCAAACTAACTATACCGGACAGGACACACCACAATACAAGACACAAAGAGCAAACTTACTGTACCAGACAGGACACACCACGATACAAGACACAAGGAGCAAACTTTATGCACCGGACAGGACACACCACGCTACAAGGCACAATGAACAAACTTAATGCACCGGACAGGACACACCACGCTACAAGGCACAAGGACCAAACTTACTGCACCAGACAGGACACACCACGATACATGGCACAAGGAACAAACTTACTGCACCAGACAGGACACACCACGATACAAGGCACAAGGACCAAACTAACTGCACCAGACAGGACACACCACGCTACAAGGCACAAGGACCAATCTAACTGCACCAGACAGGACACACCACGCTACAAGGCACAAGGACCAAACTAACTGCACCAGACAGGACACACCACGATACAAGACACAAGGAGCAAACTTACTGCACCAGACAGGACACACCACGCTACAAGGCACAAGGAGCAAACTTTATGCCCCAGACAAGACACTCCAATATACAAGACACAAGATGCAATCTTAATATACCAGACAGCACACATAACGCAACAACGTTACATATGTAATTATTACACACATTAAAAAAGCATAATCGTTAATCAATTAGTGTTGGGAAACTTTCTTGGAACGGTTTGTGAGAAAGGCAATTCATCTGTAGTCAAATGGATTTTGGTTATCACAGCTTACATATGTCCAAACATTAATCAAATATGTACAATGTTTTAATTACTCTCTAATAAAATATAATGTTTCATAAATATAGCCGGCATGTAGATCTTAATGAATTAAAAAAAATCATATTAACATGCAATATTGAAAATGTAAAAAAATGTAGTTATAGGAAAAGAAGAAAGATAACTCCAGTTGGAAAGATTACTGTTGTTAAGTCATTGTAACTTCCCCTTTTTAATGACATAAAACAGGTGTGTAAAAAGTTTTAACACACCTGTTTTATGTCATTACCGACCCCTAGTTCATGTATGTGTGCTCTATAATATCAATCTTTTTTTGATGTTTTGGTGGAAGGACTCCATAAGATTAAAAAGTCAATGTTAGTGAAGGACTATATAGATGGGTATCTAAAATGATAGATGTTATAGCACATTGAAATAGTTTGATTAGAAAATTTGTTAAAGGTCACGCCAAATATATATTGGTAACCTCCTTGATTGATGTATGTAAAGAACTAAATTCAGGACAGCTGAATGTTTGCTTAAGAAATAAAAAAAAAACATTTTTAATTGATAAATAAAGAGTATTTTGTGATTATGTTGAACAGTTCTTTACTAATACAGTTGAAGATGTACTTGATATACCACAGTTATAATCATCTTATGAACATTGGTAATAAACCTCGTTTTCGCAAAACACCCTACGCTCGGGTCGGAATAAACATATCTTACACTCTCGGCCATGGAAGATACTTATTATCTTTGAAGAAGGAAAATAATAAGACCAACTTTTGTTGGACTTAAATGTAACTTGAAATTAATTATAAAAACAAATGTATTAAAATTGACGAACATATTATCTGGTCAGTTGTAAGAATGTTTCCTTCGATCACAAGAGGAAAAACATATTTCATTTACTTTAAATAGATTATAATATGTATATTATAAATACTATATTCAGTATTTATATACAGCTCTTAACTGTGTACAAGAACATATTATAAATATGCTGTATTTTTATGCTATTTCTATATTAGCTGTGTGCGACCTTGTTATCTGTTACTAGTTATATATTATATATATAACTTTATTAAAACATGTAAAAAAGCCATTACATAATGCATTGGGTTAATAAAGGTTAACACACACACAATACAAATATAAAATATTGTAATTGTTTGTATTTGTTTATATATTATATTAATTGTCAACTGCAGCAGAACTGCTTGTTGTGTAGAAGAAGTTGAACGACTTCCAAGTTACATTAATATAAGACAAATGTTTCCCCCTTCACTCCTGGTATGTCTCAATTGATTGTAATAAGTAAACGTCTTCTTCCTCATCTTCTTCTTCTTTTTTCTTCATCTTCTTCCTCTTCTTCTTCTTCTTATTATTATTATTGACAGTCCCACCTTTTTTGACAGAATTAACAAATGAGACTGATTTTGCTTATCCTTGAGGTTCGAAAGCGTCTATTTGACGAAAGTTGCAGTTTTTTTACGAGGACGATCATTCATGTACTGCATAAACGTTGAAACAGTGCAATTCGATATTTGTATTTGCATTTTATCCTTCAGTGATTAAACATCATTACATCTTGATCGTGCTCACTTAAGTCATAGAAGTTGCAATCTTCGAAATCAGATTCATTCCAATCATCCTCATCATCTGAATCATCTGAATCATCAGAGCTGCAATTTTCAGAGTTGCTTTCATTATCCGATTTGACACAGTCATGCCCACTATTTATACTATGTGAATCTGGTATCACTACATTCATACACATAGACGGAATTTCGCACACATGTAATAATATTTCTTCAGTATCCGTTGCCCATTTTCTTACATTGTACATATATCCTCTTGTAGGACTGTTGGGATTAGCTGGAATATGCTTATTTAAAACAGCATTGTCTGTAAGATCAATGATATTTATGTCTTTTCTCATTTTGCACAGCACTACCAGGTTAATTTCAACGATAATGTACTTTCGATTTTTCTTTGCTTTTGCCTTTTTTAAGAACACTTTGCAAGCTTTCAGACTGGCTGAAGTGGAAATAAATTGTGTTTTTTTCACTCTTCCCCGCACGTGCCTAAACACCTTCACGTTTGCAGATGGATCACGAGCCGTAAGAGTTTCTGTTGGTTTTTCATTATGAGCTAACAAACGGTACACGCAGGATGGGATGACCATGATGGAACAGTTCTTTAATTCTGTTAATTCAGGCCGTTCTCAATGTCTTCCGTCGCTGTGGAATAAACACGTTTATAAGTCAAGGAAATCGATTATATAACAATGTCATATAAATATGTTTACTTTGATGATGATGCTGATGCTGATGCTTTCAGATTGTACAGATTTATATTTTTATCTATTTCGGGTTTTTCTTATCCACCAGATTACTGCTGTAGTGCCGCCCCTGCTACCGGAGCATAAATAGTTGGTCCTTTGATCTGACCGCGAGGTTGTATTGATGCATTCGGACAACTAACTATTGTTCAATCTCATCTCATCAGAAAAGCATTAGTAATTCATTTGCAAATTGAATCATTTTAGGCTCGGGTTTACAATAGTTTGATCATAAAAGTAAGTAAAATAACTCATTCTTTTCAGAAAAAAATGTTGCCAATATATGAATTGGGAGCGAGTTCTTTTAACCTTTCCTGCTGTTTATCTGTTGATTATCTACATACATTTTCAACTAAATGCGCCATTGAAGTGAGGGCAATTGCTTACGTTATTACATCATTTCGCCCTCTTCTAACGTACAATGCAAGACATGTATGCCATGTCGTTTTAAAATCCTCCATACGTGATCTTGTTACAGCCCAGACGAACCAAACTGCAAGTTTTGATTTACTAATCACCCTTGAGTTAGACCTTTACCTTTAACCTACTGATATTGGTCTTGCGTGCCACACGCCGCTTTAACAAGGTTAACACTTTTTCCACGGTGATTTAACATTCCTTATGCATGATCATAGTTACAGCCCGAAAAAACGGAAATTCAAGAAATTTTGACCAATTACCATTGAGTTGTGACCCTAACCTTTGGCTTACATCGTGATGAACATGAATGTCATGTTGTTGTTTTTTATAAATTTCTGAAAAATTGTGCATGGTCAAGTTTTAACCTGAACAACATATAATTACATATTCAGGTTTCAGTTTTTCCAAAAGGTCTTTCCGTCGTTGTTTCACTGCAAGACGCTTTCCCCGGTGGGTTCGAGTTATATTCGATGTGATTTTAATTATATTAAAAATATCATGTTCCATGCGGTTTAAAGGCACAGTTTTTTTGGGCAAAACTTTGGGCGAGCGCCGTCTCCCCTTGAATGAATAATATATTGCGGAGATGAGGATTAAAGGGGATTCAGGCGTCCTCGATATAAGCCTGATTGAGGTATTCAATGGCGGACACAATCACAATCACTCACTGTAAAGGTATTATTTGAGATTGTTGGTGAAGTAAGCCTGAGGTATGACGTCAAATTGGTCATGTTAACAAACCCTTATAACTTATGTTGATAGTTTTTGATATGGTTTGAAAATGGTGTTAGTTATCTTAAAATAACTTACTTTATTTTAATTCCACATCTGTGTTCAGAACTCTTATTTATCATTCATTTACCCGGAAGATTATTTTCTCTCAATGCTTAAATTATTTTAAACCCGGAAGTATGATTTGAAGGTTGATAAATGATATCCTTAAACGTCCAAATAAAGCGAAATAGAATATGATGGAAAGAAAACTACATGAAAGAGCACAGCAGACTTGTTTAAAGGCACAATGAGCAAACGTACTGTACAAGACATGAAACACAATATGGCTATCAGACACGAGGAACAAACTAACTGCAGCAGACAAGACACACTACGCTACAAGGCAGAGGAAACAAACTTACTGCACCAAACAGGCAGAACAACGTTACAATACAGAGGGAGCAAACTTACTGCACCAGACAGGACAAAACACACTAAAAGGCCAAATGAGTTGACTGAGTGTATCAGACAGGACACACCACGCTACAACACAGAGGGAGCAAACTTACTGCACCAGACAGGACACAACACGCAACAAGTCCCAATGAGTTGACTGACTCCACCAGACACGACAAACCACGCTACAAGACACAAGGAGCAAACTTACTGCACCAGACAGGACACACCACGCTAAAAGGCACAAGGAGCAAACTTACTTCACCCGACAGGATACACCACGATACAAGACACAAGGAGCAGACACACTTCACCAGACATGATTCATCACTATCCAAGGCACAAGAAACAAACTAACTTCACCAGACAGGACACACCACACTACAAGGCAGAAGAAGCAAACTAAATTCATCAGACAGGACACACCACTCCGCAAGACACAAGGAGCAAACTTACTGTACCAGACAGGACACACCAAACTTACTGTACCAGACAGGACACACAACGCTACAAGGCACAAACACCAAACTTACTGTACCAGACAGGACACACAACGCTACAAGGCACAAACACCAAACTTACTGTACCAGACAGGACACACAACGCTACAAGGCACAAACACCAAACTTAAAGCACCAGACAGGACACACAACGCTACAAGTTACGAACACCAAACTTACTGTACCAGACAGGACACACAACGCTACAAGGCATAAGGAACACACTTTCTGTACCAGAGAGGACACACCGCGTTACCAGACACAGGGAGCAAACTTACTGTACCAGACGGCCACACAATGCTACAAGGCACAAGAAGCAAACATACTGTACCAGACAGGACACACCACGCTACAAGGTACAATGAGCACAATTACTGTACTAGACAGGACTCACCACGCTACAAGGCACATGGAACACACTTACTGTACCAGTCAGGACACACAACGCTACAAGGAACAAGGAGCAAACTAACTCCACCAAACAGGCCACACCACGCTACAAGACACAAGAAGCAAATATACTGTACCAGACAGGACACACAACGCTACAAGGCACAATAATCAAACTAACTTAACTAGACACGACACACCACTCTATAAGGCAGAAGAAGCAAACTAAATTCACCAGACAGGACACACCAAGCTACAAGGCACAAGGAGCAAACTTACTGTACCAGACAGGACACACCACGCTACAAGGCACAATGAGCAAACTTACTACACCAGACAGAACACTACACGCTACAAGGCACAAGCAGCAAACTAACTGCACCAGACAGAACACACCACGCTACAAGGCACAAGGAGCACCCTTACTACAATAGACATGCCACACCACGCTACAAGGCACAGGGAGCAAACTTACTACACTAGACAGGCCACACCACGCTACAAGGCACAAGGAGCACCCTTACTGCACTAGACATGCCACACAACGCTACAAGGCACAAGGAGCAAACTTACTGCACCAGACAGGACACACAACGCTACAAGGCACATGGAGCAAACTTACTGCACCAGACAGGACACACCACGCTACAAGGCACAATGAGCAAACTAACTACACCAGACAGAACACTACACGCTACAAGGCACAAGCAGCAAACTAACTGCACTAGACAGAACACACCACGCTACAAGGCACAAGGAGCACCCTTACTACAATAGACATGCCACACCACGCTACAAGGCACAGGGAGCAAACTTACTACACTAGACAGGCCACACCACGCTACAAGGCACAAGGAGCAAACTTACTGCACTAGAAAGGCAACACCACGCTACAAGGCACAAGGAGCACCCTTACTGCACTAGACATGCCACACAACGCTACAAGGCACAAGGAGCAAACTTACTGAACCAGACAGGACACACAACGCTACAAGGCACATGGAGCAAACTTACTGCACCAGACAGGACAAACCACGCTACAACGCACAGGGAGCAAACTTACTGCACCAGACGGGACACACCGCGCTACAAGGCACAAGGATCAAACTTACTGCACCAGACAGGACACACCTCGCTACAAGGCACAAGGAGCAAACTTACTGCACCAGACTATACACACAACGCTACAAGGCACAAGGAGCAAATACACTATACCAGACAGGACACATCACGCTACAAGGCACAAGGAGCAAACTTACTGCACTAGACATGCCACATCACGCTACAAGACACAAGGAGCAAACTTACTGCACTAGACATGGCACACCAAGCTACAAGGCACAAGGAGCAAACTTACTGCACTAGACATGCCATACCACGCTACAAGACACAAGGAGCAAACTTACTGCACTAGACAGGCCGCACCACGCTATAAGGCACAAGGAGCACCTTTACTGCACTAGACATGCCACACCATGCTACAAGGCACAAGGAGCAAACCTACTGTACCAGACAGTACACACAACGCTACAAGGCACAAGGAGCAAATATACTGTACCACACAGGACACACCAAGCTACAAGGCACAAGGAGCAAACTTACTGTACCAGATAATACACACAACGGTACAAGGCACAATGAGCAAATACACTATACCAGACAGGACACATCACGCTACAAGACACAAGGAGCAAACTTACTGTACCAGACAGGACACACAACGCTACAAGGCACAAAGAGCAAATATACTGCACCAGACAGGCCATACCACGCTACAAGGCACAAGGAGCACCCTTACTGCACTAGACATGCCACACCACGCTACAAGGCACAGGGAGCAAACTTACTACACTAGACAGGCCACACCACGCTACAAGGCACAGGGAGCAAATATACTGTACCACACAGGACACACCAAGCTACAAGGCACAAGGAGCAAACTTACTGTACCAGATAATACACACAACGGTACAAGGCACAATGAGCAAATACACTATACCAGACAGGACACATCACGCTACAAGACACAAGGAGCAAACTTACTGTACCAGACAGGACACACAACGCTACAAGGCACAAAGAGCAAATATACTGCACCAGACAGGCCATACCACGCTACAAGGCACAAGGAGCACCCTTACTGCACTAGACATGCCACACCACGCTACAAGGCACAGGGAGCAAACTTACTACACTAGACAGGCCACACCACGCTACAAGGCACAGGGAGCAAAATTAATACACTATACAGGCCACAACACGTTACAAGGCACAAGGAGCAAAGTAATTGTACTAGACAGGACACACCTCGCTTCAAGGCACAAAGATCAAACTAACTGTACCAGACAGGACACAGCACACTACAAGGCACAAGAAGCAAACTTACTGTACCAGACAGTACACACAACGCTACAAGGCACAAGGAGCAAATATACTGTACCACACAGGACACACCATGCTACAAGGCACAAGGAGCAAACTTACTGTACCTGACAGTACACACAACGCTACAAGGCACAAGGAGCAAATACACTATACCAGACAGGACACATCACGTTACAAGACACAAGGAGCAAACTTACTGTACCCGACAGTACACAAAACCATTCAAGGCACAAGGAGCAAACTTAATGTACCACACAGGACACACAACGCTACAAGGCACAAAGAGCAAACATACTGCACCAGACAATACACACAACGCTTCAAGGCACAAGGAGCAAATACACTATACCAGACAGGACACATCACGCTACAAGACACAAGGAGCAAACTTACTGTACCCGACAGTACACACAACGCTACAAGACACAAGGAGCAAACTTACTGAACCAGACAGGACACACCACGATACAAGGCACAATAAGCAAACTTACTGTTCCAGACAGGACACACAACGCTACAAGTCACAAAGAGCAAATATACTGCACCAGACAATACACACAACGCTACAATGCACAAGGAGCACCCTTACTACAATAGACATGCCACACCACGCTACAAGGCACAGGGAGCAAACTTACTACACTAGACAGGCCACACCACGCTACAAGGCACAAGGAGCAAACTTACTGCACTAGAAAGGCCACACCACGCTACAAGGCACAAGGAGCACCCTTACTGCACTAGACATGCCACACCACGCTACAAGGCACAGGGAGCAAACTTACTACACTAGACAGGCCACACCACGCTACAAGGCACAAGGAGCAAACTTACTGCACTAGAAAGGCCACACCACGCTACAAGGCACAAGGAGCACCCTTACTGCACTAGACATGCCACACAACGCTACAAGGCACAAGGAGCAAACTTACTGCACCAGACAGGACACACAACGCTACAAGGCACATGGAGCAAACTTACTGCACCAGACAGGACAAACCACGCTACAACGCACAGGGAGCAAACTTACTGCACCAGACGGGACACACCGCGCTACAAGGCACAAGGATCAAACTTACTGCACCAGACTATACACACAACGCTACAAGGCACAAGGAGCAAATACACTATACCAGACAGGACACATCACGCTACAAGGCACAAGGAGCAAACTTACTGCACTAGACATGCCACACCACGCTACAAGACACAAGGAGCAAACTTACTGCACTAGACATGCCACACCAAGCTACAAGACACAAGGAGCAAACTTACTGCACTAGACATGCCATACCACGCTACAAGACACAAGGAGCAGACTTACTGCACTAGACAGGCCGCACCACGCTATAAGGCACAAGGAGCACCTTTACTGCACTAGACATGCCACACCACGCTACAAGGCACAGGGAGCAAACTTACTACACTAGACAGGCCACACCACGCTACAAGGCACAGGGAGCAAACTTAATACACTATGCAGGCCACAACACGCTACAAGGCACAAGGAGCAAACTAACTGTACTAGACAGGACACACCACGCTACAAGGCACAAAGAGCAAACTAACTGTACCAGACAGGACACAGCACACTACAAGGCACAATCAGCGAACTAACTGTACCAGACAAGACACACCATGCTACAAGGCACAAGGAGCAAACTTACTGTACCAGACAGTACATACAACGCTACAAGGCACAAGGAGCAAATATACTGTACCACACAGGACACACCAAGCTACAAGGCACAAGGAGCAAACTTACTGTACCCGACAGTACACACAACGCTACAAGGCACAAGGAGCAAATACACTATACCAGACAGGACACATCACGCTACAAGGCACAAGGAGCAAACTTACTGTACCAGATAATACACACAACGGTACAAGGCACAATGAGCAAATACACTATACCAGACAGGACACATCACGCTACAAGACACAAGGAGCAAACTTACTGTACCAGACAGGACACACCACGCTACAAGGCACAAAGAGCAAATATACTGCACCAGACAGGCCATACCACGCTACAAGGCACAAGGAGCACCCTTACTGCACTAGACATGCCACACCACGCTACAAGGCACAGGGAGCAAACTTACTACACTAGACAGGCCACACCACGCTACAAGGCACAGGGAGCAAAATTAATACACTATACAGGCCACAACACGTTACAAGGCACAAGGAGCAAAGTAATTGTACTAGACAGGACACACCTCGCTTCAAGGCACAAAGATCAAACTAACTGTACCAGACAGGACACAGCACACTACAAGGCACAAGAAGCAAACTTACTGTACCAGACAGTACACACAACGCTACAAGGCACAAGGAGCAAATATACTGTACCACACAGGACACACCAAGCTACAAGGCACAAGGAGCAAACTTACTGTACCCGACAGTACACACAACGCTACAAGGCACAAGGAGCAAATACACTATACCAGACAGGACACATCACGCTACAAGACACAAGGAGCAAACTTACTGTACCCGACAGTACACAAAACCATTCAAGGCACAAGGAGCAAACTTAATGTACCACACAGGACACACAACGCTACAAGGCACAAAGAGCAAACATACTGCACCAGACAATACACACAACGCTTCAAGGCACAAGGAGCAAATACACTATACCAGACAGGACACATCACGCTACAAGACACAAGGAGCAAACTTACTGTACCCGACAGTACACACAACGCTACAAGACACAAGGAGCAAACTTACTGAACCAGACAGGACACACCACGATACAAGGCACAAGAAGCAAACTTACTGTTCCAGACAGGACACACAACGCTACAAGTCACAAAGAGCAAATATACTGCACCAGACAATACACACAACGCTACAATGCACAAGGAGCAAATACAATATACCAGACAGGACAAACAACGCTACAAGGCACAAGGAGCAAATATACTGTACCAGACAATACACACAACGCTACGAGGCACAAGGAGCAAGCATACTCCTACCAGACAGGACAAATCACGCTACAAGGGAACACTTATAATTATGAGGCAAATTAAAATAGTAATACCTTTATCAATGTATGTTTTTAATACCATCTTAGAACGGTCTGTGAATATCATAATGGTTAGTTTGTACTATACACGATTTTCAAATTGAATCAAAATGACATTCACAATGTCCTTATTGCTCTCGAATAAAAAATATATTTTTATAAACATAACTGGCTTAATTCCTGCATGATACGTTCAGCATTTAACTCCAGTGACATTTCTAAGAGACTTATACAAAATCGTTATCAATAAGCGTCCAGGTATCTGGTTCGGAGCGGCCAGTGAATACAAAGGTTCTCGGGGTTGAGTACTAAGCGTTATAGAGTGTGTTCAGTATCTATTAGTTCATACACACAACTTAATTCAGACAAAGCATGTCATGTTTGTTCACCTCATAATCACCACGTTAAAAAGACTCTTTAAATTCACGGATTCAGCATTTAACTCATTTTTCCTCACCCAAAATTACTTATGTATACTCTCCATTTGTAAGTTTCTTCATATGCTTGATTGAGCTCATTCAATTATTTCCCAACCATGAGCATTCATTTTCCTTCACTTGATCGTCATTGTGTTAAGCAGCTAATTCACCCTAATCATGCTCACTCGCAAAATCAACGCCTTGCCCAAAGTCGCAACATTCCATTGAACGTTTAACAATAAAAAATATATTCTTTCAAATTGTGTGCTCACTGAAAGCATCGTTCTCACAATTTGCCATAGCAACGCTGTTTTCAGAATCAGAATCATTCCAATAAATCTCACTAGCTAAATAACTAAAGTTGTCATTTTCAATATAAGAATGCGTTTGCACATATTTCTTCGATAGTAAAAATAATTGGGACTTACCTTATTCCAAATATATAATGCACAAATGGGGGGGGGAGATGACGTGTATCCAGATAGACGGAAATTGTTCTTACAAACGGTATAAAGGTAACATGAAAAATACAATCTTAAGAGACATAAAAATTAAGATAGATTTTGGATATTTTATTTACATATACCAGCCTACCAATTCATTCAATGCTAAAAACGTAACACTCCTAAATAAAAAAAAACGTAATAAACTTGTCAAAACATTTAAAGCAAACATTTGTTTGTTTGTTTTTATTATCGCTAAGGCTCGATTATTCATACTTTGAACGACGGCAATCTTATCTAAGCGTAAAGATAAATGCATATGAAGTTAAATTAAACTAGTATTTATCAAGCCTATCAACATGGCCACTGTTTGAACAGACCAATTAATATTATTGTGACTAGGTGGTTGCGTTTATGGACAGACAATGATAAAGCAGGGACATACACGTGTAGTCTTGTTTGAAAGATGTTGTGAATTTTCCCAGTAACACAATAAATCGCATTCTAGAAAACTTGTAAGCGAGTTGAACCTCAAACAGTGTGGAGTAAGCCTGCTTATATCGATAACTTTAGTTTGAAATAAGAACAAAATTGGAACACTCTAGCAAGAATAAAAATTTCCCTATGTCGCGGTTGTTTCCCTTGTCATGAATTTCACTATAGTGTGATTTGAAAGTTGCTGGAAGTTGTTGAACGAAATGAATGTACATATTGGAGTGTATGTTGGTGTATTTCGTGCAAATAAATATAGTTTCTTACACCAGTTGTAAAACCACTAGGCATTAAATCCTTTCGGATTAAATTACCAAATCTGAACATCTCGGAAGGAGAGCCAAAGTTTTATCTCAAGATTGAAAATATTCATAGTTCATGGAGTGTCTATGGTTTTGAAACGTATCAGCATTTACGAGAAGACGCTACGTAGAACGATTCTCCGGACTTTTAAGACATATTTCAGACACGAAAATTGTGCTATGGATATGTATTAGGTATCACTGGTTATATTCAAACCAAACAAGTATAACGCACATGTATTCAGCATATTTTTATAACTAGAGCAAAATTAACAAAGTATTTGCAAATTTTGAATTGCAATTATATCTCAATCAAGTCAACATTCAGAAGAATAGAATAACACAAAGTTACGTTTGTCTTCACACCGGCTCGGTATTGAGGCTGGTCGGTAGAGAAACATACGAAGAGAAGAACGGTTTTGGGCTACATGTAATGAGTTCAAAGACAAATACCATTTGTTATTTGAATACATATTGTATAATGATAGACGAGGTAAATATATCAAGAGATACTAAAGAGAAAGACCAAATATGTTTAAAGCTTTTCAGTTGTTAAAAATCTCATAATGCAATTGTTGTGAAGAAATAAGCTGTATATTTTTTTATGCTTATGAAATAAAAAAGATACATACCCAAATCCAAGCCAAGGAAGACCTAAATTTTATTTCATGTTGATCGACCAAAATATATATCCAGTTTCATAATCATATTTATTCACCTTTGAGGTTATACACATTATATCATTATCAGCATGGTATAGTGAAGTAAGATAAAGTTGATGTTTATGATACGTTTGTTTGTTTTATCTTTCATTTGCTCGGCGAATAATTTACTTACGAACATATTTCATATTTTTGATTATGGGCCATTTGCTCTAAATGTACGTACAAGCGTAAGTTATACCAATAATAGACATACAACAGAGAAAGTTTTCATACATACTATACTTAGAAAATTATATTGAATTATACAGATTCATTAAGATACAGATTAAGCTATTTGTAAATATGCTCCGCCATACATGTATATATAAACCATTGTATTACATTAATTTGATCAAGGGTCATATTGGCCTATTTCAAATATGTAGTGTGTTGTATATTTCTTTTGGATTAACTTTCTTCTTCTTCTTCTTCTTCTTCTTGAAACACAGCTGTGTTTGGTTGACACATTAGTCTCTATAATTCCCTGTTCCACCATTGTCATTACTTACGGGTCTGCTGTCTCTGTATTTATTTTTCTTCTTGGTTAATTAATTTTTATTAAACATATCGACAATAAAACAATATGAAATTAATACAATGTACATACAAGATAACATTGAACAAAACAGGTCAATCGTAAAGGATTCATGTCATGTGATGTTTGTTACATCAAACATATGACTATCATACCCTTAGAGTATATATTTTTCAGAATTATTTCATTTTATTTGTATAAGCTACAGAATAGTGTTATTAACAGTGTTGTACCTTCTTTCGATTTAGAAATCACGGTTCATTGGTATTCAACTACCCAACGCGACACATGCAATGTATATTGTAAATACGTCCACATATTTGCGAATCCGTGGTCTAGTAGTAGTACACTTTTTTCTGACAAGCTCGCAAGGTCGATCCCCCGCCTCAGCACTAAAATCAACCGCCTTGTATGAGGGCGATAAACGGGGGTCCTGTGTGACAGTGCTACACGCAGGGACCAGAACTGAATTCTGACTGTGCACTATGGCTCATAGCCTAACAACTACTCCCACTTGGTCCGAAGCCGATGGCTGTATATCTAGGTGGCGTCATAAAAAAATGCCCCATCTCCCTTCTAATGTACTGAAAAAGTACAAATATCTCGAAAAGAAACTTAAAATCTTTCTCAAAGTAAATTAATTTAAATAGTCTGTATAACGGAAAAGAAAATGTATTCAGTTTGTGTCAAATTCTTATTTGCATTTGTATATATACATAATATTTTACAACTTAAAGTACTGTGCTATATCGAAACAAGGCATCAACAAATTGAGCACTTAAAACAATTCAGTACAATTTATTATTTTTGTGTTATTACTCAAGATTGTTTTTCTCTCAAATAACTTAACTTTTTAGGTTTTAATGTTTCGTCAACATAATGCATCCATAACAATATTATGGTAAGATTTAAACTCAAAATTATTGCACATTTTAAGAAAGAGTAAAGCATAAATGAATTAAGTCATGCCATGGTGATATACATGGGAATAATATATTAGATTGAGATTGAGAAATAAAATCAGTATAATATGATATTGGGGAGTGGTTTCACAAATAATAAGGTAAATATGTAATGTTTACTTTGAGAACCATTCAGATTATAAATTACTATCATCTTGTTTAATTGCAGAAGGATCAAAAACGTAATCAACAAGGAAAAGAAATAATTATGAAGATAATTAGCTCTTAAATTAACTAAATGAACAGGTAGCTAAGAATGTTGTTATCGGCAATGTTACGCTCTATGAAATTTTGCAAAGTTTAAATGAAAACCCTCGGGGCATGCAGTTTAGATAATGTTCTTGGATAATGCCTAGCAGATTTTTAACAAGAGACACACATATCAAAAATGACACATGCTAAACATGCATCACATTTAGTGTTTTCTTACAGTTGGTTACTTTTGACAATTTTTTTTTAAACATTTGGGTTACAACACAATACGTTTGATATCAGTGTAGGTGGCGTTTCGACGTTTAATAAATCTTTACGAATACTTAGATAAGTTATTGTTAATTGCCCTATCTAAGATGTGTTAGGGTGTGTTGTTTTGCATATTAATAATAACAAAATGACAATGATACCCTGTTGTGCATGTGAGTCTGCAACAACGGTGTATAAACTTTGTACAGCATACTTACATTGTAATTAAGAAACATTCTTAAATGGAAACGCTATTGACATTAAGAGGGTTCAATCAAGAATACGTTCGTTGAGAGATCATTTGTTTATGACTCTTGGAATATCGTACACCCCATTACATGCGGTAGTGAACATTTAGTATCCCATATACTTTCCTGGTATATTTCTATCATCTGTTGTTTCTCAAGTGTTATCTTGACTTTAAGTGTACCTATGGAGGTATCGTCGCCATTAACGTCTTAATGTTATTTCCGCGATTTCATGGCGCACAATATGCAGAATATAGATGAACATATGTAATCCAATTGTGAAAAAAGAAAGTTAGCTTGTAGTTCAAGGAAACGCCCATGTTATTGAAAATTTCAATTTAATAACGTTTGATCAATTCGTTTGTAAAAGAAAATGTTTTTGAGGTCGATATTAACATGAATAATTAAGACATTTGTTAAAACTTAAAAGAAAAAAAAGAAACAATGTTTTGCTACTTTAAATATTTTCTATGAAAAAACGTGTACTTATTGATGCAATTATTCCACCTAAAACGAGCAAAATGGATTTTACAGTAATTGTCTACTGAATACACGCTTGCCGAAGTATATCTTTGGCAGAGAAGATAAAAACATCCTGGATTTATACCGGTTATATAACACAAACTTTGCTTAAGCAAAAGTCAAAATTCATACAATATATGATGGTGTTTCGTTTCCAATATTATACAACAAATATCTTTTTTTTTTACTTTCTTTGCTCTTATCTATAAAATGTTATACACTAACTGTGCTGTTATTAATACATGACCATTGTTTTGTTGTTGTTGTTGTTATTATTGTTGTTGTTGTTGCTGCTATAAAAATGTTATCATTCCAGTGAGGAATTTTGTTGCCTAAACATAAAACGAATGGTCATAATTTATAGTCATTGAAATAATAATAATAATAATAATAATAATAATAATTAAATCTGTTTTAAAGGAATGTAAAAATAAGAGAATATAGTTAATGACCAAAATTGATTTTGCCGAGGAATTGCGTCTAAAAGATGTTTGTGAATAAACTGCGACATGACACCGACGATGAAGTATTTTGATTACAAAATCAACTATGCCTTTAAACTTCGCAGAGTTTGCTGAAAAATATTTCAAATATAACCATTGTTTCGATTTGATACCTGTGGAAATGACCGTGTCATTCATTACTTACATCTGAAAAGAAGTGCTTGCTCATAAAACTGTTTCTCGTAAGCCTAGTTGAAAAAATAATATAAATCCGGATAAGTTTATGTTGTGTTTAATACGGGGCGAAGTCACTCACTGGAATATAAATTGAATACACAGACAATGTAAAAGAATATTCGAACACGATTGACCTTAAAAAAAAGGTAAGCAAATCATCTGTTTCATAAGAGAAAGACAAGAAAAACAATGTGTGCTTTAACTGTAAACATTTAAATGTTAAACAAATCGTTATACATCGTGCTAACTCACAGTGACTGAACCAAGCAGAAATAGATCACACTCCACCTCTCTGGGAATATATTCCCCTATTTCTTTATTTTTGAATTATTCAACCCCTGTTAACATATGTCGGTTCTCTCATATTATAACTACCCTCTTTAAATGTTCTCTTTCCAACTTTTCTCGGTAACCAGTCATCGACCACTTTCTCTTAACTCTTATATTTGTACTAAATTCCCCTGTAAAAAGCATCCTTTATTTTATTGAATACCTTTAATCTCTTCTATAAGAATATTATACTTTGTTCTTTTGCCCAAGTTCCCACTCAATGCTCATTTGTGTTTCCTTGTACGACTCAATCCACTATCCTACATCTCCTTTTCCACAACCCGTATGTCTCTCTCCTCTTCTTTATCTACTTCTTTCTTTGCACCTTTTCAGGTTACCACAGGGCACCACTGTCCGTTTGCTAGGCACGTAATTGAGTAAACCAGTTGCATGTACTATACGAGATTACCGTCTGCTGTGCGAGAGAACAATAATATTATACAACACTAATTAAATATGTTTTTCACAAAATAAAATAGATAAATAAATAACTTACATCACTGTTTTTCTTAAAAAAGGATCCCTTTTAATAACATAATATGCGAGGGGCTTAGTTTCCTATAGGCCATGTAAACTGCGGCCTACACCTAATTGTATAAAAAAATAACAAAAAAACAGCCATATAAATATAAGGTTCCAAAGTAAAGTGTAAGGAAATCAGTGTACTTAAGAGGTAAACATGAGGTACTTATTCATGGCAGATTCCATTATTTAAAATGTAGGTTATAAACTAAATTGGAGTATAAAAATACCAATATTGAATACCAGCCCCAGTCCCCTTAATGGACCAATAAGGATAAAACAGGGACAAACACGTGTAGAAATGATTTTTTTCTGTGAAACAATTATGACATACCTGCGTGTATTAATTAGCATGTTTAACCTCAAACTTTGTTGATTATGCACTGTTGAAACATCGACCTATGAAGTGATAGAACAGGAACAGACTGTTGTTTGTTAAATGGGAACGATTCAAATGTTATTGGTTTGTAGTTTCCCTTCTTGTATCTTTGTAACATGGTTGGCACCAGGGCATTTCCTTGTAGTTGTCCTTGTTATATATTTGTAAACTGTTAGATTACTATGCTTGTTTCTGTAGTTCTATCTTTGAAAAAGGTAAGCTACTGGGCGTGTCCCTGTTTTCCTTTCTTTGTAAAATGATTTGCTACTGCGTGTGTCCATGTAGTTCTATCGTTGTAAAATGGTAAGCTAATGGGCTTGTCCCTGTAGTTTTATCTTTGTCAAATGGTTTGGGTACTGGGCCAGTCCCTTTAGTTCTATCTTTATAAAATGGCTGGCTACTGGGCCTGTCCATGTAGTTCTATCTTTGTTAAATGGCTGGCTACTGGGCTTGTCCATGTAGTTCTATCTGTGTAAAATGGCTGGCTACTGGGCTTGTCAATGTAGTTCTATCTGTGTTAATGGCTGGCTACTGGGCTTGTCAATGTAGTTCTATCCGTGTAAAATGGCTGGCTACTGGGCTTGTCAATGTAGTTCTCTCTTTGTAAAATGGCTGGCTACTGGGCTTGTCCATGTAGTTCTCTCTGTGTAAAATGGCTGGCTACTGGGCTTGTCCCTGTAGTTCTATCTGTGATAATGGCTGGCTACTGGGCTTGTCCATGTAGTTCTATCTGTGATAATGGCTGGCTACTGGGCTTGTCCATGTAGTTCTATCTGTGATAATGGCTGGCTACTGGGCTTGTCAATGTAGTTCTATCTGTGATAATGGCTGGCTACTGGGCTTGTCAATGTAGTTCTCTCTGTGTAAAATGGCTGGCTACTGGGCTTGTCCATGTAGTTCTCTCTGTGTAAAATGGCTGGCTACTGGGCTTGTCAATGTAGTTCTATCTGTGTTAAAGGGTTAGCTACTGGGCTTGTCCATGTAGTTCTCTCTGTGTAAAATGGTTGGCTACTGGGCTTGTTCATGTAGTTCTATCTGTGATAATGGCTGGTTACTGGGCTTGTTCATGTAGTTCTATCTTTGTAAAATGGCTGGCTACGGGGCTTGTCAATGTAGTTCTATCTGTGATAATGGCTGGCTACTGGGCTTGTCCATGTAGTTCTATCTGTGATAATGGCTGGCTACTGGGCTTGTCAATGTAGTTCTATCTTTGTAAAATGGCTGGCTTCTGGGCTTGTCAATGTAGTTCTATCTGTGATAATGACTGGCTACTGGGCTTGTCCATGTAGTTCTATCTTTGTAAAATGGCTGGCTACTGGGCTTGTCCATGTAGTTCTCTCTGTGTAAAATGGTTGGCTACTGGGCTTGTTCATGTAGTTCTATCTGTGATAATGGCTGGCTACTGGGCTTGTCCATGTAGTTCTATCTTTGTAAAATAGCTGGCTACTGGGCTTGTCAATGTAGTTCTATCTTTGTAAAATGGCTGGCTACTGGGCTTGTCCATGTAGTTCTATCTGTGATAATGGCTGGCTACTGGGCTTGTCCATGTAGTTCTATCTTTGTAAAATGGCTGGCTACTGGGCTTGTCCATGTAGTTCTATCTTTGTAAAATGGCTGGCTACTGGGCATGTCAATGTAGTTCTCTCTGTGTAAAATGGCTGGCTACTGGGCTTGTCAATGTAGTTCTATCTGTGTTAAAGGGCTGGCTACTGGGCTTGTCCATGTAGTCCTCTCTGTGTAAAATGGTTGGCTACTGGGCTTGTCCATGTAGTTATATCTGTGATAATGGCTGGCTACTGGGCTTGTCAATGTAGTTCTATCTGTGATAATGGCTGGCTACTGGGCTTGTCAATGTAGTTCTCTCTGTGTAAAATGGCTGGCTACTGGGCTTGTCCATGTAGTTCTCTCTGTGTAAAATGGCTGGCTACTGGGCTTGTCAATGTAGTTCTCTCTTTGTAAAATGGCTGGCTACTGGGCTTGTCCATGTAGTTCTCTCTGTGTAAAATGGCTGGCTACTGGGCTTGTCCCTGTAGTTCTATCTGTGATAATGGCTGGCTACTGGGCTTGTCCATGTAGTTCTATCTATGATAATGGCTGGCTACTGGGCTTGTCAATGTAGTTCTATCTGTGATAATGGCTGGCTACTGGGCTTGTCAATGTAGTTCTATCTGTGTTAAAGGGCTGGCTACTGGGCTTGTCAATGTAGTTCTCTCTGTGTAAAATGGCTGGCTACTGGGCTTGTCCATGTAGTTCTCTCTGTGTAAAATGGCTGGCTACTGGGCTTGTCCCTGTAGTTCTATCTGTGATAATGGCTGGCTACTGGGCTTGTCCATGTAGTTCTATCTATGATAATGGCTGGCTACTGGGCTTGTCAATGTAGTTTTATCTGTGATAATGGCTGGCTACTGGGCTTGTCAATGTAGTTCTATCTGCGTTAAAGGGCTGGCTACTGGGCTTGTCAATGTAGTTCTATCTGTGTAAAATGGCTGGCTACTGGGCTTGTCAATGTAGTTCTATCTTTGTAAAATGGCTGGCTACTGGGCTTGTCAATGTAGTTCTATCTGTGTAAAATGGCTGGCTACTGGGCTTGTCCATGTAGTTCTATCTTTGTAAAATGGCTGGCTACTGGGCTTGTCAATGTAGTTCTCTCTGTGTAAAATGGCTGGCTACTGGGCTTGTCCATGTAGTTCTCTCTGTGTAAAATGGCTGGCTACTGGGCTTGTCAATGTAGTTCTCTCTGTGTAAAATGGCTGGCTACTGGGCTTGTCAATGTAGTTCTCTCTGTGTAAAATGGCTGGCTACTGGGCCAGTCCCTATAGTTCTATCTTTGTAAAATGGCTGGCTACTGGGCTTGTCCAGGTAGTTCTCTCTGTGTAAAATGGTTGGCTACTGGGCTTGTCCATGTAGTTCTATCTGTGATAATGGCTGGCTACTGGGCTTGTCAATGTAGTTATATCTTTGTAAAATGCTGGCTACCGGGCTTGTCCATGTAGTTCTCTCTGTGTAAAATGGCTGGCTACTGGGGTTGTCAATGTAGTTCTATCTTTGTAAAATGGCTGGCTACTGGGCTTGTCCATGTAGTTCTATCTGTGTAAAATGGTTGGCTACTGGGCTTGTCCATGTAGTTCTATCTGTGCTAAAGGGTTGGCTACTGGGCTTGTCCATGTAGTTCTTTATGTGTAAAATGGCTGGCTACTGGGCTTGTAAATGTAGGTCTCTCTGTGCAAAATGGTTGGCTACTGGGCTTGTCCATTTAGTTCTCTCTGTGTAAAATGGCTGGCTACTGGGCTTGTCCATGTAGTTCTATCTGTGATAATGGCTGGCTACTGGGCTTGTCCATGTAGTTCTAGCTGTGATAATGGCTGGCTACTGGGCTTGTCAATGTAGTTCTATCTGTGTTAAAGGGTTGGCTACGGGGCTTGTCCAAGTAGTTCTATCTTTATAAAATGGTTGGCTACGGGGCTTGTCCATGTAGTTCTATCTTTATAAAATGGTTGGCTACAGGGCTTGTCCATGTAGTTCTATCTTTATAAAATGGTTGGCTACGGGGCTTGTCCATGTAGTTCTATCTGTGTAAAATGGTTGGCTACGGGGCTTGTCCATGTAGTTCTATCTGTGATTATGGCTGAAAAAACAACAACACATATGGCCACATATCTATGATTAAATGCTTTATTGTTATATTTGAAGGGCAGTTTTAAATTTTCATGCAGAAAAAAAACCCATTATGCTCATAAAATAAAGAGCACTCTCGCGTACTTGTTATAGCTTCCATATTGGAAAATATTTATTCCAATTAGTTTGTGGAATACCATTAAGATTCTATTTTTCAGTTGTTCAGTGGAAAAGGAAAATGCCACGCCGGTTCAAACTGGGTTCCAGTGAAGACAACCATCTGGTAATTTGGTAGACTGAGGACGTGGTCCGGTCTACTTCAACGTTAGAGCCAGGTTATCGTAGTATTTGAAACGTTGAATATCACCTCATAAAAACTGTACAAAACACGAGCATTCTAAGGAACTTTATACCGGGTGTTAATTTTATATCATTTATTTTCTACATAGGATGTTTACATTAAAGAGCAATACATATGATTTTTTGTAAACATTTCCTTGTTGAATACATTTTATAAAACACACACACACGCACGCACGCACGCACGCACGCACGCACGCACACACACACACACACACAAACACACAAACACATGCACACGCATTCACACAGAGTAATTTCTCTTTTTATTTTGAAAAATCATATAAGATATAAAGTACATTCCATTTTTGTTTGTGGGTCTCATATTTGTCATGATTAGGTGTATTTGTTCTTTAATTTTTATTCTTAACTTTAGGTACATCAAGTATGCATCATACGACAATATTCTATTGTTATTATTTCCTGAGTGTATATAAAATGTCATTAATATAATAAGAAGTTACGAACATTTGTATGTGTTTGTACCTGTTATTCCCAGTGAATTCCCTCGCATTTACCTATGTTGATACTTATTGTCGTTGATGCAATAAACTTACAGAATATGTTCCATAATTGTTGTACTTTACTACATTCCCAAAATAATTTTCAATTGACTCTATATTTGAGTAACACAAACTGCATTTCACCAGTTTTGATTTATAGAGCAATTGGTTTGTGGGAATTATTCTCATAAGAAATTTATAATGAAACTACACAAGGTTGTATCTATTGTTGATTTGTATATATTACCG
This sequence comes from Mya arenaria, assembly GCF_026914265.1. NCBI lineage: Eukaryota > Metazoa > Mollusca > Bivalvia > Myida > Myidae > Mya > Mya arenaria. The sequence goes on along the minus strand of NC_069131.1, from coordinate 1,804,210 downwards.
TATATTTTGTTCCAATCTAAATATTCATTTTCGATTTCCATGTGTTCGGTCCATTTCATTTTTGAGGATGGACGGACAGATGTTATGGTAAGTATTGAGTTATGAAACTTGTTTGTTTGTTCTGATTTTTCAACTTTTTCTTTGAGTGTTATGTTTTCTGTAAAGGTGATACCGCCTTTGATTCATTGCATCTTTATATGTTGTGGTACTAAACGAATAAGAGTTTGATATTCTATGAAATCATTGCCATTTATATTGCAAAGGTACCTCATTTGATTGTAGCCATAAAAATTGTTTGTTCTATAGTCAAATATATGTTCAAGATATGTAATGCCTTTATAAAACCATTCGTTATAGAATAGGGTAAGGTTCCTGCTACAAATAGTTTTATTGTTCTATAAAACTTGTTTTAAATGTAAATTATTTTTTATATCATACATTTGTTTCATATTAATCCAAGCTTTAAGGACGTCGTTTAAACATGAAAGATTCCTAGAAATTATATTTATTAGTATTTAATCTCTTTCACAAACAAAGATTAATTCATTTCCGTAAGACATCAGCTTCTGATGAAAGCATATTTTCCATTGACCTTTGTTCCTGTCGTCTAGATGTCTTTTCACTCAAACAGCTTTTAATGACTCAAGTAAATTTTCAACATTTGTTAACTTTTGTCTACCTTTTTCAAGTTATTGGGTATAATATTTGTCTTTTGATATTGTCTGCTTTTCCGTCGAAAAAGAAATGGAATATGTCTGATTATCATGTAATATGTGTAATTACAAATATTTTTATTTTCAATTTGATTTAGCTATTATGTCTTAGAAAGTTACTGTTCCTTATAACTTACTTAGTGGGCCGATGATTATTACTCAATATAAGAATGGATAACTTGAATATAATGATTTGTTCTATTTCTATATGGTCAGTAGAACTCTGGTTCACTGCATATAGATGATCAATGCAACGTATAGGGAAACTTGATATTAAAAAGTTACTGAACAATTTCATAGCTAACCAATGCATCGCATTGGGAAACCTGATAATGAAAAGTTACTGACCAATTTCTTAGCTGACCAATGTAACGTTGTCCTTTTGAACTGAGTAAGTAAACAACACGTCATGTTAGGTTCGATCCTTTAACTCAACTAACTATATATATAACTACTATTCCAGTCACGGAATTTTTGGCCCGAAACCACTTTTTGGGCGAAAATGAGATATGAGTAATTTCTGGCTGTACTATTCTTTAAGATAAAAATACTGAAAAGAAAATTCAAATATTCCTATTTTTAACGAAATTATGACAAAAACTAGAAGGGCACTTGGTTAAGAAACAGCTGGAAATTCGGTAAAGTTCAAGAATTTATTGAAACATTTGTATTCACAGATGCAATAAATATTAATCACTACAATATACACAATTCCTACATTATAACGACAACAATATATTTTCAAAACCATTATCAATTATTATTGAGAAAATAAATGAAAATTAATTGGTTACCATGGCAACCTTTATTGAAAAAGGCGTTTTGGGGTTAAATTTGCATTTAAATATACAATAAATGCCATATGAAGCATTCAATAATAATTGATATCCTCAAACCTTACTGTACATGGTGTATGTATTTGACATTCAAAAAATATTCCGAAATCACAATAAATTGACATTAGGTTGGAACTTGCACCTAATACAAACCAATGTATATCTAGAAGTTAAAGTATGTTACCCCTGTAATTGACTATAATTTATCTTATTTGAATGGTATTTAAGGTTTTTTTTATCCTGGTTACCATGGCAACAGACCACAAACATGATTATAATCGCACTAACTTTACCAATTTACCTCAAATGTGATTTTTGTATAGTCATTCATTGCTCATAAAACAACAAATGGTATTATATATACTCTTAATTAAATAAACATAACAATCCTACACAATTTACACTAGTGTAAAATTAGATCAGTTAATAAATGGGCACATTTACATTTTACAAAAATGAAAACAATTTATTTAACAAACTAACTACTTAGCATGTACACGTCATTATGTAGTTTAAAGAGGTATGCAATTGGTCACATAGTACATGACAAATTATATTCTTGATGCTTATTCATAGATTAAAGTTAAAGCTAAAAATATTTATAGGGTTTAGGAAGGTTTTAAAAATAAAGATATTGAAGAAAACTGAAAGGTTGCTAAGGTACATTTTATCAGGCTGTGAAGTAACTAATATTGACAAACAATACTATAAATGTCTTCAATTCAAGCATTTATAGGCTTCAACTGCCAGATTGTTTTAAGTTTGTATTAATAATAAACATATAGTGGTCTACATTATGGCAGAGGGGCTCTACCGACAAAAGACAGGGTCTAGCACCCTTCTATCAATCATTTGCTAAAACCGCAGTTTTTTCACTTAAAATCACTGGTAGCTTCATTTCACATGAACATGTTTCTATTAAATAAATAATTGTCAATAACAAATTGATACACGTTTTCATCAGCTCAGTAACGGGCTCATTCTCAAATCTTATATTTAGTTTATAAAGATCACATATCAGTATATTAGTGTTTTCACTTATTTAAAGGATCAGAGCCTTTTTGCATTAAGTCCTTTTAGTTGGATGCGTTCAGGGTACTCTCCATGGAAAAGCCATTGTTGTGGGCTTGTCAATTTTAACTTCAATCTCACTGTCCTTGGGATGCTCTCTCATGAATTCACTCACTGGGTTGTCAGCTGAAGTTCTGCAAAATAATGTTCATATATGTACATTACTTAGTGTTTGGAATAAATTATGCAAATTAACTCCTTGGTGTACTCCAACCAGTCAATGAATATAACCAGTTTGCCAAGGTCATCAATCCACAAAGGATGTGTGCTGCCTCCATTTGGTCTAAATAAATAAACATGTTGTTTATATTATGATATAATACCTATTGTTTTAACACAAGCTTTCTTTTACATAATAAGGTATTATAACCAACTTTAGTGTTTAAATAAAGTACCAAATGTCAATATTTGTATACACAAAATCCTTTAATTTGGCTTTAAATCAAGATTTTAAGCACCAAAATTAAAAACAAAACAAAAACAACAACATTCTTACAACTTACCTTCAGAATACATCAGACCCTTAAACATAGAATTACATACAATTTATTGAATTGATTGCCTTCAATCCATGACATTTAGAGAAGTAAGAGAACAGATTTAAGCCAAACTATATTTATAAGACTAATGAATATTTTGAGATTTCTGATTACTTGTATTGAAAAAATAATAAATGTTACATTGTTTTGTTATTCTAATGTTCTCATGTGTCAATATGCAGTGCATAAGTGATGTACTTCAACACTGCTTTTGTCAATCATACACAATGACTGCATTGTTTTTATTCCACCAAACATAGTTGTCAATGTACAGGTATGCAGAGTCTTTTCTATATGGATGATGTTGAAAATGAGGTACCACACCATTGGCCACATAACAGCTAAACCCTTGTCACTGAGATATCTGTGAACCTGAAAAAACACACTTTGAAATAAAAAAGATGTATATATATTTACACTTTCATTTTATATTCAACTAAAAACTTTGAATAAAGGTGATATATAATATTTAAACAAGAGCACCGCAGAGCAAATGTGAGCGCTTCTCTGTTTTTTCAGTGAATTTACAAAATATAAAGGTTTTCCATTTCTCCTATAATAATTTAGTCAAATGGCAAAACTGTATTAACCACTCAATTTATAAATAAAATATACCATATGATTAACAGAAAGCAGGGCACTCTTGCTGTGCCTAGTATGGGTAGAAGACCTGCTCGGCATAGTCAAAGCTGTTATGGATTGTTGTTCTATGTACAGCAGGTGCTTGATCTGAAATTCACATTCGATCATAATGTTTGTAAAATATGTATTTACAGAAATACAAATCTTTAACTGTTTATAGTTGGGGTGATGCCCCGGCAGATCAACATGTACACAATTATGCATGCCAAAGAAATTTCCTGTTAGTCTGAATGTCATGCATACTCAAAAAGCAGCTTGCACCTACATTCATTAATATTGGTCCTGGCTTTTAGAGTATTGTGCTCTAATTCTAAATAAACATTTCCCCCATCTGCATTAGTCTATTATTTTCATAATCAGCATGATCATCTTCATCATAACAGAAATTTATTTCAATGTACCTGAACCTCATGAGATGGTATGTTATGCACATAAATCAACATTGCAAAAAAATGTTCATCTACAACTTTAAATTCATCAACATATACATGTAGCTAAAAAGACAGTTAAATTGCAACTCAAAATTAATTCGTAAAATCCATCAATAATTGTATTGATAGTTGGCCGCGGTAAGATGATGAAAAATTGATTATGTCCTTTTTCAGTCATCATAAGTATTGTAGTGGTTGTTCCTCAGCAGGAACTGTGGAGTGCTCCACCGGGGTGATAAGCGTGACGGTTCCCGAGCGGGAACTGTTTAGTGCGCCGGTGCTAGGGTAAAACATCGGTGTTACTGAGTTGGACGGCGATGCGAACAGACATGCGCAACTGACCGTTAACTTTTGTATAATAAGATCTATTTAGGACTTCACGATATTAGGTGAGACACATTAATGGTGGCAGCGGTGATTAGATTATTATTTGCAATAAAGATTTCAGTTGTTTTTAATTAGGAGTTTGGTTATTTTTTCTGTTGAAATTTTTCCCGCGAACGGGCCACGTGGTATTTTTTTCCTTTACTGAATTTCTTTTTTAACTTTCTTAGTTATCATTGGTATTGTGTGGCATAAATAACTTTTATTTTCAGTGTAAGTATGGCTAATTCGAATTTTCCTATAAATTTTATGACAGAGGAGGAATTGCAGCAATTGCCAAATGTGGGCCCTAGTCTTGCAAAGACTATTGTTGTTATTCGCACGGAAATGGGCAACCTTACAGAGCAGTCTCTGCAGGTTCATCTCCGTAGCAAAATGTCTAGGGATATTTTGGAGAAGTTAGATTTCAGGCCTAATAGGGACCTCCAACGGGTTCCTTGTGATTTGTCATTGGGAGAGGAGTATGGCGAAGAGCAAACGGCCAGTGGTGGGGATGAGCATCTGGTGGACATGAAGGAGGAGATCTGCCGAATGGAAAGTTGGTTGGCATCGATGCGTGGTACGTTCCCCAGGAAGGAGGATGCAATGGGAGTCTTGCCAGAAGTCCCTAAGAGTAAGTATGGGCAGGTAAGAGAAAAGTTTACCCCAGGTTATTATAAACCCACAGAGGGCCAGTCACCTTCACTCAGGGGTCAACAACCCCCTTTGTCAGATATTAAGCCTGCTAGACACAATAGAGAGACTCAGCCAGCCAGTACCCCGTCCGCCAATGCGGATGTTTTTAGTTATGGGCTTACAAATGTTCATGAGCCAAGATTTGCCAATACAAGGGATAGACATGCTCTTAGAGACATGCCAAAGTCTATGTCATATGACGGCACATCAAATTGGCAATCTTTTTTCATGAAATTTGATGAGTATGCTAAGGCTTTCAAATGGACGTCAGAAGAATGTCGCACATGTTTGTTGTTGTGCTTGCAAGGGAAGGCCCTTGATTATGGTGCTCGGCTGGTTAAAGGCAATCCAAAGATTACCTATCGTTTGTTATTGAAAAACCTTGAGGACCGTTTTGGTCCAGAATCACCGGCTACAGCACAGGCAAAGTTTTTACATGCCTGTCAGTCTAAAGGCGAAAGCCTCGAGGATTGGGCAGACAGGGTGCAAACTTTGTCTGTTGATGCTTACGCTGACTTGCCGGAATCATTTAGCAATCGCCAAGCTATTGATCGTTTTTGTCAAGGCCTTGTAGATACGGAGGCAGGACATAATGCATTCATGCAAGGTTTTGTTAGAATTGAAGCTGCCGTAAATCATTTATTTCAGCATAGCAGAAGTGTGATGAGGGAAAGGAAGACTTCACACCTGCCGGCAGCTGTTAGATTATGATGAAAGTGCTGTGCAAGTGCGGGCAGTGCAGAAGACAGCGGAGCCCATATCAGAGATAAGTATGTTACGTAAGCAAATTGAGGATTTGCAAGAACAGATGAAAAGTATGTACAATTCGGGCGGTCGTAGACCCCAAGCTCGGAGGATACCTGTCAGCACAGGCCCTCGGAAGTGTTTCATTTGCGATGAGACAACGCACATGGCTGCTAAATGTCCGTATAAAGCAGAGGTACAACAGGCTTTAAAAGACAAAGGGCTGAGTCGGGGAGCACGTAATTTCAGACAAGGTGTATGAAAAATTGAAAAATCCTTCTGCAAAATTGCATGATGTAAGACTGGACACTGCTGGTAGGCAGATGTCAATAAATGGGTTTGTAGCAAAGAGTGTTAAGTTAAAAATAGAAAAAAACTTGTTCTGTAAGCCCTATTTATGTGGCCCCTATTGATCAAGACATGCTTTTTGGTGCAGATCTTTTACAGCAGGGTAGCGCTATCCTGAACATGGGGAAGGGTACGTTGATTTACGACGGCCGTGAGATCACTATGGAAAGTACAAATCGGAGTGGGCAGCCAATTGTTGCACGTGTGACATTAGCACAGAGGAGAGTGGTACCGCCAAACTCGGTAGTAAAGTTAAATTGTAAGATAGATGCAAAAATGCCTGATTACTATATTGAGCCGAATGAAAATTCAAAAGTGTTTGGACCAAGAGTTGTTCGTAGTGAGGGTCAGCAGCCTTTTATGTGTGTTGTAAACACCACTGAAAGGTTTCAACTTTTAAAAAAGGGTAAAGAAATAGGAAGAGCCTATCCGGTTGAGTCATTTTTAGATGTAGATAGTGATAAGGAAGATCCAGAAGAGCAGTGGGTGGATACTGACCAATGTCAGGATCAGAACAATCATGGACACGACCATCCTAGGGTGAGTCATGAGCCTTTGGTCGTCCCTGATCATTTACAACATATGGTTGAATCGTCGAAAGGAAATCTTGAACCTGAGCAATCAGAGCAGTTATTACATTTACTAATTGCTTATGAAGACGTGTTTGCTAAAACTGAGTTTGATTTGGGCACATTTTCTTCTATTGAACATGCTATAGATACAGGGGATGCAAGACCAATTAAACAGCGTTTGCGCAGGACACCACCGTGTTTTGCAGGGGAGGAAAAAGCGCATTTGCAAAAGATGCTGCAGGCCGCGGTCATCCAGGAATCAACATCAGATTGGGCATCGTCTCCAGTACTCATTCGTAAACGGGATGGGAGTGTAAGGTGGTGTATTGATTATCGAGCGGTAAACAATGTCACTATAAAGGATGTATTCCCCCTCCCTCTTGTTGATGATTGTCTTGACACTTTGGCTGGTAATATTTGGTTTTCTAAGTTGGACGCAAATTCAGCGTATTGGCAGGTCCCTATTAAGGTAGAGGACCAAAAGAAAACAGCTTTCATTACCAAATGGGGTCTGTTCGAACATGTAAAAATGGGTTTTGTTTTATGCAATGCCCCCGCCACCTTCTCTAGAGTTATGAACCTTGTTCTACGTGGTTTAAACTGGAAAACAGTCCTCGCATTCTTGGACGATATTTTGGTCATGGGAAAATCATTTGAGGAACATATGGTAAACCTTAAGGAGTCCCTGGAACGTTTCAGGCTCTATGGGTTGAAGCTCAAACCCAAGAAATGCATTTTCTTTCAAAAAGAGGTTGAGTTCCTGTGAAGGAAGGTAAGTGGAGATTCACTTACAATGTCGGAAGCTGATACGGAGACCGTGTCAAAATGGCCGGTGCCTACATGCTCCAAGGAGGTAGAGCGTTTTATGGGTTTGGCAAACTACCATCGTACATTTGTCAAAAACTTTTCGAAGGTTGCAGAACCCCTGTATGCTGTAGTGGGTAAGCAGAAGTTTCATTGGGGAGATGTACAGCAAATAGCATTTGAAACACTTAAAAGGGCACTGGTGCAGCCACCAGTGTTATCTTTACCTAGGGTAGAAGGTGATTTCATTTTAGATACAGATGCGCCAGATATGGCTGTAGGTGCAGAGTTAGTGCAAGTGCAGGATGGTGTGGAAAGAGTAGTAGCTTATGGTAGTTATGCTCTGACTAAGGAGCAACGCCGTTATTGCACAACTAGGAAAGAGCTGGTTGCTGTCGTAAGATTTACAAGGCAATTTAAGCACTATTTGCTCGGTAAGCCTTTTAAGGTCAGAACCGACCACTCGAGTCTAACTTGGTTACTTAATTTCAAAGAACCACAAGGTCAACTTGCTAGATGGATGGAGGAGTTGTCCCAGTACAACATGGTACTGGAGCATCGTGCGGGTAAGAAACATGTGAATGCGGACGCGCTTTCACGTAGACCTCATCCGGGCGTATGCCCTTTATACCAGGTCGGGGTACGGGTGACTGACCTCCCTTGTGGTGGCTGTAAGTATTGTGTAAGAGCTGATAGCCAATGGGGTATTTTTTCACAGGATGTGGATTATGCGGTTTCTTTGGCAGCGCAGAGGGCTGGTATGGGAGAAGGTAGCGCCTTCAAGCATCGGGAGCCCGTGAGCGACTGTCAGGGGGAAGCTGCAGCCTTGAATGGTAGTGCACCACCGGGGATGGCCCCGCAGTCACAGGGTGATAGTGCGCACACTGAGTCAGAGAGTACACAGGTACAGTTTAGTAAGTGCCAAGTTTTGGGTAACAGTGGCAAGGCGGGAGACGAGGAAGGTTTACTTAGGGTTGATAGTGACTTTACAGTATCAGCGGCGGCAATAGGGCCGAATGAGGATACAACTGCATATAGTTGCCTACCAACAGAAGGAGAAACAGGGGATGTGGAGGTTTACATTGAGATAAGTAGGTCAAAAACTGAGTCCAATGTAAGAGTTTATGGTATACAGGTGCCCAATGGCATTCGTACTTGTTGGGGTTTCGAAATAGAAGACTTGCAAAAATCCCAGTCAGAGGACTCTGATCTTGCTATTTTGTTAAATTGGTTAATGGACACAATTAGTCCTAGTGAGCGGGACCTATTTCTAACAAGTTCATGTGCTAAGGCATATTGGCTCAATAAAGAGCAGTTTCTACTAATTGAAAATGTTCTTTATAGGTCTCGCAAGAAGGATAAGGATAAATACCTAGTGGTCCCACGATCATTACGGGAGGAAGTTATGATGCTGAACCATGACATACCATCTTCAGGCCACCAGGGAGTAGCTCGCACAAAAGCGCGCTTGAAAGAGAAGTTTTACTGGTATCGTATGGGCGATGACATCGCTAACTATATTGCTACATGTCCAGTGTGCAATCAGCACAAGAAAAACGACAGGTATGGTGTTACTCCTTTAAAAGAGTACCAGGCAGGAGCGCCGATGGAAAGGGTGCATTTAGATTTTCTGGGTCCTTTACCTGTCACTGCTAGGGGTAATCAGCATGTGTTGATGATGGTCGACCAATTTACTAAATGGGTCGAATGTGTACCATTACCAAACCAAACAGCGGAGGTAACAGCCAAGGCGGCTATTGACCAGTTTTTCTCAAGATTTGGGTATCCATTTCAGGTATTTACAGACCAGGGTTCCAATTTTGAGTCGAAATTGTTCACAGCCATTTGTGAAGTACTAGAAATTCATAAAGCTAGAACAACCCCCTATCGCCCAGCGGTGAACGGGCAGGTTGAAAGGTACAATCGCACACTGATGGATGCAGTACGATGCTATATACGAGATACACAAGATCAGTGGGATCTACATTTACCTCAAATCGCAGGGGCTCTTAGGAGTGCTGTGAATCGTAGTACGGGATTCACTGCAAATAAACTCATGTTATGCCGTGAGGTAAATACCCCGGCATATCTCATGTTCCCGCAATCAACGGGTACTTTGGTTCCGGCAGATAGTTATGTTGCTACTCTAGTAAAAAATATTGAGGCAGCATATGAGGTGGCAAGGAAAAACTTAGACACGTCTCTCAAGCGCATGAAACGAGACTATGACGTGCGTGTGCTCCAGACACCATACGCCGAAGGTGATGTGGTGTATCTCTTGGACACGGCAGTAATCAAGGGCAAGTGTCGAAAGCTTTCGCCGCCCTGGAAGGGGCCGGGAGTGGTTGTGGAGAAACTTTCTTCTTCTCTTTTCAGAATACAGCTACGCAGATCTCTGTTGGTGGTCAACCATGATCGTATCAAACCTTGCAGGGACAGACAGTTGCCTGAGTGGATCTTAGAGTTCCTGAAAAACCCACAAAAGGGGTCAGGTAACAGGGTGGTGGATAATACCCTTTATTGCATTTGTAGGCAGCCGTGGCAAGGTCGCTTCATGATTCAATGCGACGGCTGTGACAAATGGTTTCATGGGTCATGTGTAGGTGTAACGGCATCGGACGCCCTTACTATTGATAAGTACTGGTGCTATGTGTGTAGGCAGTAAAATCTCAATATACCATTTTCTATTTTCAGACATGGCTGACAAGGATGAGATTGTTATGCCGGCGAGAGATGTTCGGATGCTTGATAATCCGGACATAGAGCGTGTAGCCTACGTGATAGAGAGGGAGAAAGATGACTTGGATGAGGACAAGCTCCTGTGGAGTCCTCTGCATCAGGACATGGAAGTGGGAATGGCACATCTGTCCGTGTCCCCAGGACGCTCGCCACAAAAAGCAGACGCGGAAGCTTCCACGTCAACTGTTGAGACAAACCCGCCAGCTCTGAGAACTTCTCCGAGGAGGGGGGAGGAAAGGGTCGAGTTCCCATACTCCAAAGGTCACCTGTTAGGCGTGGCGGTAGAGGATCGGGACCCCAATCTCCTAGGTCTCCAGTTCGGAATGTGAGGGGTAGAGGACGGGGGCAGTCGAGGAGTACTGCGGAGAGAAGACCTGTGCCTTCTTCTCGTTATGGAAATAGACATTATGAGAGCCGTTCTCCTTCAAGGGACCAGCGTCCTGCGAAGAAAAGCCGGCAAGGACTTTGTGTGGTATCAAACTGCGATGTCCAGTTGTCTCGTGCCCATGCATTTCAGGATCATGTGCCGGGTATCTTCAATGAAAATCAGCACATGAATGAAGAGGTATCCGCAATTCAAGTGACTGCGCTGAATGTGATGGCCCGGATGTTGATTGGGTCCAGTGACTTAGAAAGGACCGTGAGAATGGTGAATATGTCCATAGGACCGTGTCCATCATTTATGTTCAGTCAGCGTCAACGCCAGTGCGTTGATGGGGTGCGAAAGATCTTGGGGATATCTGCTCCGGATACTTGTGATGTGTTTCCGCTTACTTCTCCCGAGGCGTTGGTTCATTGGAGAGCGCAGCTAGTGCTGTGTGATCTCCTGGGTGGTGAGAGGACTGCGTCCATTAGAGAGGAATTCAAGGGAGTGACGGAGTTGGAGAAACCCATTGGGTGGGACAGCCATTTTCATTTAGACAGTATGGCTAGTAGGGCGTGTCTTCGCGTAATGGACATTTCTACCGTGCTAGAGTGTCAGCCCAGTGATAGTGACTTTGCTATTCAGCTGGAGGGGGGCGTGGCCGTGTTCTGCGACCCAAAGTCTTACCCAAGTGCAGACTTAACTACTGCACTTATGGACAGGGGCATATGGACTGCAATAGGGATTCACCCTAAATCAACCTTTGATATTTCGGAGGAAGATTGGATTAACTTTGAAAGGTGTTTGGCTTTGCCAGGGGTACGTGCACTCGTAGAAGTGGGTTTGGATTATACTGTGCCGCCGAAAAAGTGGAATGTGCAACATAGAGTTCTTGACAGGACATTATCTAAATTACGGGGGGACCAAGTTCTGGTGTTGCATGCAAGGGCAAGGGAACAGGAGGACAACCTGTTGCAGCTGTTGTATATGCTTAAGGGAAGGGTACAGCCAAGCCAACGTATCCATCTGCATTGTTTTACGGGTGATCGGGAAACCGTGGATTTATGGGTGACGGAGTTCCCCAATGTGTGCTTCGGGTACACTAGTTTGATTGCCAGTTGCTCAGAGGCAGCTAAGGAGGCACTACGGACCTTGGATCCGAGTCGGCTGCTGCTTGAGACCGACTCTCCATTTTTCAAAGCGAAAGGGGCTAAGTTGGGGAGCCCACTACATCTGGGAACCATGGCCAATGCCGTGGCGCGGTACAGGACGGAGTCCTGGCAGGAGATTCTACAGTTAGCTTGCGCCAATGGCAAGCGGCTGTATGCGCCCCCACAGTAGGGCGTGGCGTTGCCTCTTCTCAAGCTGGGTGAGGGGAGGCGAGAGGATCATGATGGTACAGCAACTATCATGACGGTCCAGCAGTGAGTCATGGAGCATTCTGGTATCACCGGCTACGGAATACAAGGTAACACTTCTTTTTTTAAAATGGGGGGGGGGGAGTGTAGTGGTTGTTCCTCAGCAGGAACTGTGGAGTGCTCCACCGGGGTGATAAGCGTGACGGTTCCCGAGCGGGAACTGTTGAGTGCACCGGTGCTAGGGTAAAACATCGGTGTTACTGAATTGGACGGCGAGGCGAACAGACGTGCGCAACTGACTGTTAACTTTTGTATAATAAGATCTATTTAGGACTTCACGATATTAGGTGAGACACATTAGTATGCAAAAAGAGAATATCTGCTGGATTTTGATCTGTTTACATTTTCAATGTCAGACTGTCAATTTTCACTTCCGCTTTCTTTTCCTGCGACCAATTTCCGTCCATTTGACCGAATTTAGAATATATTGCATTACATTAAAGATATACACATTTATAAAATTATATGCTTAAACAATGAAAATAATTCTACTTACCAACAAATTCCTAATTTGATGTAAATGCCTTTGGTTCAGCTTGACCTACATCTTCAAATTTGGGTTAAAAAATAGCTTATGACAACTACGGGAGATAACACCAAAATTAATAAACAGTACGAAAGAAAGTGGTTAAAAAACACTATTTCTATGAACATTACATTTTAAAGAATATATTTGACTGAACAATCTAGGGCGACAAATTGTTTAATGGTTGTTTTTACGATAAAAACTTCATTTCTTTCTTATTTTTACGCTTCAACTTTCGCAAGTTTTTCTCGAAATCGAGGCTATCGCTTTCGGGCCAACAGTCTCATGACGCGTCACATATACAAAACAACGGAAGTGACGTCGACGTTAAGTCCATACGCCGCGACGTCACGTTACGTAAGTTCGCGCGTAATACTATGCAAATACATTTCATGTCACTCCGGGGCGGCGAATGATATTAGTCTCTAGCACTGTCGGTGTCACACAGCACTTCTAGTGGATACAGCTTTACGAAAGGGCGGGTAGTTAGATGTCCATTTTGTATCTAAATCCGCGCTGTACGAACCAAGCCGTCGTTTCCGGTAATGGTCTCCTCCAAAACTGCTAGTTCCCATGAGGACCCCGGTGTCTCGTTATGGACCTGGACAAAGTCGCCAACCTTGACCGTCTGCTGATCTTTGCCGGAAAAAACGGTAGTGCTCCCTAAAAGCGGTTAAATAAACAGTCTTCCATCGTTCGCGGAAATTGTCAACTAACTTTTCCTGGGTCCTCGCTCGCCTCGTGATGTTTTCAGAGCTACTCGCACGGGGTCCCGGAAGTTCAATGTGTTCGGAATAAGGCAACTTTGTTAGTCGTCTTCCATACAGCAAGTGCGATGGCGTCAATGGCTCCGTCTCGACCTCTCCGGAAGTGACATAAGTTAGTGGACGGTCATTGATAACGGCCTCCACTTCTGAGATGATAATGGATAACGTCTCGAAGACCACATAAGATCGACCGAGTACCTTCTTGATGGCAGTTTTGGTAAACCCAATCAGGCACTCACACCATCCTCCAAACCACGGAGCACGTTTTATGATAAAGCGCCATTCTGTTCCTTTGTTGTTGAGCTCTTCCTGTACTGCATTTGATTGCATGAGTTCACGTTGGAAAATGAAACGCATAAGTATTCCGGGTTAGTCGTTCAGTTGCTGTGGTGTTGATTGTAGGCAGTCATTAAGGCTAGGATTATCAGCAGATTGACGACGACAACTGCAATCGTATACAATACGTACTGGGGTGGTGACCGAGTACCTTTTTACTCCAAGGTGGGGAATATAGTGAATGGGATGATTGTTTTTAACGTTTGTGTCGACCTTTTCAATAAATCCCCGATCTCTTTGTTCATGAATAATTTCACCGTATTTCTGCAATATAATTGGTTTCGCAACCGCTTGATCAAGTTTTCTGTACGTCTCACGCTAACGTCATAATTGGTCGGCAACGGCAGATGGTCATTTTTCCATGGGAGCTTGGTGATGTAGCGACCCTCGTCATATGATATATTAGATACCATGTAAGTCTTCAGGTTACCGGAATCGGAAGTATTGTCTCCTTCCGAGTGATCCCGCTGGACTCAAGCTGTCAAAAGCGCTCCAAGTCCAGGGTCGTCGGCGGAGATGTGATGACAATCAACATGTACTGAGCGGATGGTTGTTGTGTTTTGCCTGGTAACGGACCGGAAAGAAGATATCCAATTTTCGACTTCACGGCAGTAGGTCCGTTGCCCCTGACGACATGGTTCAACACTATTTTCCAGTATGAATCCGCACCAATCAGTAATGAAATGTCCAAACTTTCAGCATCATTCACTGGGTGTGCCAACTTAGGTCCCCGGAGATAACACAATGACGTCACTTCCCTTTGAATGTTTGATAACGGCACTGCAATAGTTGGGACTTTCAAAACATCGATTTCGATTTTCTCATGTCCATCTGTAAGTAGATTCACTGTCGCCGGCTCCAGTTGTCGCACGTTCTGTGAGCTGTCGCCGAAGGAAACTAAGTGGATTGTCTCAATTCCAATCTGTCTTAGTTTGAGTTTGGTTGCCAAATTTTCAGTAATAAATTACCTCTGTGCCCCTTCGTCATACAAAATGTTGGCATCTGTTGCATATTGTTCGGGACTCACGCTAGCAATGGCAGTTTTGAGAAAAACATTTCGACGGTGTTGAGTGCAGTATGGCAGTGTCTGGTGCCTGTCTGTCTTTGACTGAAACAACGCTGCTTCTGGGTTTAGTTTGCCTATTTCCTCTGCTGTTCGCATATAGCGGTGTGATGCCTTCGCTGACAATTGCGACATCTGAAATTTGACTTGCAGACGGATACTTGATAGTCATCTGATAAGCAACACATTTTTTTACGTTTCACGCATTCAATTCTCTCATCAACATTGGCTAGGCTTTCACAATCAGACGATTTGTGATCTCCCTTGCAAAAAGCATATGTCACTCGACTAAGATAATTTGTAACTTGTTTCGATACCTTTCGTTTTTGCGTCTGCTTCCTGTTTGTTCTACCATTTCCGGTAAGGAAGGATACTGTTGGCATGTGATGTTCCTGGAACACTGGGATTTCTCCTTCCTGTTACACGTTGATTTCCATTCCAATGGCTCGTCTCATTTCCGATAGCGTCCACAGTCGGTCGCCATGGTCACGGGCCATATTACGTCTCAGCTCTTTCGGAAGTTTGTCTCTGATGATGGGAACCAACAAGTCGCCATATGATTCTTGAGACTGGCCTAAGTATATATCCGATTCTGACTTGATCGGAGGAAAAGCTCCTGGCAATACAATTCGTACTATATTGAAACGGAATCGTAGCCCCACATTCTTTCGAAAGATGTCCATTTGATAAAACTATCATATGAAAAATAAGTCAAACTCTCGTGTGTAAAAAACAAACAAAAGGCACAGCTGCACTACGGAAGTTTCGACAGCTCATTCCCTTTGCACCACCGATAAGTAGTGTAGCTGGCGTTAAGTAGGCGCTGTGAAAATATTAAGGGATCACATTTTCAATATTTGTCTTCACATCGTAGGTGGAGTCATGTTGAAGGCCGGGTTGTGGATTTCCCCTGGAAGCCTTGTTGTGGAGGGTTGATGTCTGATGTCAACGGCATAATGGAGGCCTTGTGTTTGAAGAGGGATGCCTGGCGTACGATGTCGGAAACCTGGTGTTGGAATGTGGAAGCCTGGTGGTGGAGGCCTGGTGACGGCCTGGCGATGGAACATATATACCTGCTGTGGGTGGGTAGATGCCGGATGCTGGATTTTGAACGTCTTATGATCGAGGATGGAGGCCTGGTGGTAACTGTTAGTGGAATGTGGATGTCTTGTAGTGAAGGATGGAGGCCTGGCGGTCGAGGCCAGGTGGAGGATTTGTGTTGCAGGATGGAAGCCTGCTGGACGAGGTTGGAGATCTATATGGGAGGCGGGCAGAATTTCGATGGGTGTAACTTGGAGGCCTCGCGGTGGAGGACGAAGGCCTGGCAGTTGATGTTGGAGGCCAGGCGGTTGAGGTTGTAGGCCTGGTGGTGGTGGCCTAGTGGTGGAGGGTGGAGGTCTGATGATGGTGGCCTGTTGGTGGAGGGTTCGTGCATCTCTGCTTCTGTAGAGGTAGTTGATATTGAACAAATTTAGAACAGGCCGTCTATGTTGTTATTTTCTGAGTTGAACCACAATTTGTTCATTCAGTCGGTTGAGTGGTCAATGGATCAAGACGTGTAAACAAAGTGGAGACTAAAGTATTTAAAAAAAATACTAATAAAGGTGATTTCTAAGACTTTTTTTCCAAAACATGGCTATTGGTGGGGAGGATTGTTATTGTGCGAGTGGTGATTATGATGAAGAAATGGAATTAAGTGAGAAAACACCAGTTAGAAATCCGGACAATGGCGGTAATGGCGGGAAATTCACGCAGGTGACAAAAGAAAAAAACAACAAGTAGTAATAGCAGCATTGTTAGCTTTACACAATTGTTTGCTGATGAAAAATAAAATAGCATATTTGAACAACTGAATAGGAACTTTAACAAAATAACCGATGTTGAGGGTGAGCAGCATGCATGCAGAAAGGATGGACAGAATGTTCGCAAACATTGCAGTGAGCTCGAATCGCGTATTGAATACCTTGAGCAGATGTGCGATAAACAAAAGTCATTATCAGAAGCCCTCAGTTATATGTCTATTGACAGTGAAGCCAGAAATGTCAAAATAATATGTTCTCATATGTGAATAGCTTTGAGGTATTAGATCCGAATATATTATCTGATCATTGCATTGTGAGTTTTAGCTTAAGTTGTTCAACAAGTTTTTATATGAGTGAAAATGATGTACCTTGTAATGAGGCGGTGAATATTGAGCATACTGTTAATTGCTTACCATAAAGATACGAATGGAGTGATGAGAAAAAAAAGATTATATTAATGCATTAGATTATGATTATGTTACAAATAAGCTTGGAACACTTTGTGAAAATATTGAAAATTCACAGAATAATTTTGATATAGATGAGGAATTGAATTATTTTTGCAATATTATAGAAGATGTGTGTTCACCATTGTTAAATTAAGAGTTGTACTACCAATTATTTATCTAGTAATAATAAAACTGATGATGCTATAATTTTGATGATGAGTGTAGATACTTAAAACATTGTTAATACAAGGATTTGAATGTGTACAGGAATTACTCATGTGATATAAATAGAAAAAATATGTTAGAAGCTAGATTATATATAAAAAATACTGTTAGAAAAAAGAAATATATTTATGATAGACAACAAACACAAAAGCTAGAAAATACTAGATTAACAAATGCTAAACTTTATTGGAAATTGTTGAAAGGGTCTTCTGTAAAAACAGACAAGTTGAATGTGTCAAATAAAGATTTATTGGAGTATTTTAAAGATAATAGATATGTACTTAAAGAATTGAATACTTTGTTTGAGGAACTGAATGAATCATTTACTCATGCTGAAATTGTTAAGGCATGCAATCAATTGAATAATGGTAGGGTAGCAGGGCCCGATTATTTGTTAAATGAGTTTGTTTTAAATATGGTATTAATAGTGATCGTTTTTTAAAGGCGGTTTGTACTTTGTTTAATAAGTTGTTATATATGAGATATTTTCCAGAGGCATGGTCAGAAGGCTTTATAGTTCCATTACATTAGAAAGGTGATAAGGATAATGCTTATATCTATAATAGTGGAATTACATTATCAAGTACTTTTGGTAAATTATTTACTAAAGTGATAAACAAATAGGTTGAATTTTTGGGTTGAAAAATATCATGTGTATATTGAGGCTAAAGCAGGATTCAGACAGAATATGGATACTGTTGATAATATCTTTGTTCTACATGGTATTATTGATTATTTTTTAGAGAATAAAAAGTAATTGGATGCAGTTTTTGTGGTCATTACGAAGAAGTTCGATGTTTTGGTGAGATATATCATATGGTATAAGCTTTTAAAATTATGGGTAAATGAAAATATGTTTAATGTTATAAAATATATGTATTTAAATGTTAAATCAAGAATTAAACTTAATAATACAGTAAGTAATGAAGATTTTACATGTTCCTTAGGGGTAAGGCAGGGAGAAAGTTTATCTCCATTTTTATTATCTTGTGTTTAAATGACATAGATGAACATTACATGTTGAATGGGTTCAATGGTATTGATATGGGTATGTTAAAATTATTTCTGTACTAAAGTAATCATGGCTGTTTCTGAGAATGTGTTAAAGAAAGGATTGTTGTTATTAGAAGAGTATTGTAATAGATGGAAGCTAAGTGTAAATTCTACCAAGACTAAAGTAATGATTTTTAAAAAGGGCGGCAGGTTAAGGAATAATATATGTTTCTTATATCAGGGTGAAAATTTAGAGATAGTAAAAAATACATACTTGGGTATAGTTTATACAAGTTGGGGCTCTTTTATAACAACTTTTGATACACTAGCAGGACACGCATCTAAGGCTATTTTTAAATTAAACTCGTATTTAATAAAATTTTCTTCAATGTCCCTGCAAAATAAATTAGATCTGTTTGATAAATCAATTCTTCCAATTTTAAATTATGGATCAGAAATTTGGGGTCTAAATAATTATCTTGTTTTAGAAAGAATTCATTTCAAGTTTTGTAAAAAAAGTCTTAGGTGTTAAAATTCAAATCAGAATAATTTCATCTATGGAGAGCTTGGTAGAATTTCATTGTTAAGCAGGAGAGCTGTTAATGTAATACGATATTGGTTTAAAGTTGTTAAATTAGAAGATCATAAATATACTAAAGGTGTTTACATTCAAATGTGTAATTACATAGAAACAGAGCCAAATTGTAAGTCTTGGTCGAAATCTGTATGTACTTTGTTACAAACACTTCGATTCCATTATGCTTGGTTGAATCAAGGTGCTGGTGATGAAAGTCTATTTATGTCTTTGTTGAAGTCTAGACTTAATGATACACTTATCCAAAACTGGAAGTCAGAACTTAATAAATCGCCACGTGCAAGAACTTATACAATGTTTTGCAATTTTGTGTTGCAACATTATTTGACAAATGTTGATATATACATATAAATTTAGAAAAGACCTATGTAAATTAAGAGTATCATATCATAGATTAGAAATAGAAGCAGGAAGGTGGCACAGACCTGAACCAATATGTTTTTGAAAATAGGAAATGTATTAATTAGATGTATTGGAAGATTAATTTCATTTTATTCTTGGATGTTCTCTGTAAAACGAATTAGGAAAGTCATATATCACTAAGTATTATCGAAATAGACCAAAAGTACCAACATTTCTTGAATTAATGCAATCCGCAAATGTTAAAGTTAATAGAAATGAAGCCATGTATGTTAATTATGCATTTAGTTTTAGAAACAAGTATCATTATTATTATGACTAGTGATAGCCTTTATAAGCGTTATTTCACACAGAACTCTCGTTGTCATGTATTGATTTTACTCTACATGTATACAATAGTTATTAGTTTTGTATTATATGCGTTGTCATACATGTTCTGTATATTATAAATATTGAATTGATCTCTTTACAACTAATATATTTTCTCAAAATATATACACATTGACAGTATGTATACATGTATTTCTGAATAATAAATTTTATAAGAAAGAAATACAAACAGCAAACATTTGGTTTTATAGATGACCTTGGAGATGCGGCCATGACTGTGTCATGACGATATAGATAGTGACTGTAAAGAAAGGATGAGAGCAACAAAACGAAACTATCTTGATATGGTTTTCGAATGTTAAATCAACAGACAAAATTTTCATAGATGAAATATTTTCTGCAAATTCATAATAAAGTGATAGACAGGAGTAATTCTACATATAACAAAGAAGGCAATGTCGTTCCGGGCGATACTATATGATTTATATTCAAAATGGCGTCCAAAATGGCTGCCAACTGTACGAAGGTGTTAAATTTCGTATGACCTTGAACATTTGCTATGAAATTATGTGAATGGTATTGCTTTGAATAACAAAACATACTTTATACATTTTAAACAAAATCACCATCAAAGTGTTGTCAAGCTCGTATCCAAAATGCATTGAGACTTTTTTCGAAATTCTGCATTGGCTTGTTATTTGGTCAGAAATCATCGTAGCGTTTGTTAACATTGAACAAGTACACTATAATGTAATGAGAAAGCATTTCGGACCATATGAAGTTCAATATGGTGTCCAAGATGGCCACCAAAGTAAAACAAAATGAAGTTAACTTGCAAATGTTGACGTGTTTTCAAGGATATAAGAACTGTGTATTTGATATTCACTTAAAAATACTAAAAATCATCTATGGGCAAATATTGCGTCAAAGATTGGACCCGATTTACAAAGTCTTGTTGAAGTTATTCTTTAAGCTAAAAGCACTCTTGGTAGTTTATAATCTTTAAGTACTACTCAAGGTTCATGACGATGCCATCACGTGTGTGCCCACGTTATCCTTTTATATACTGCGAACTAGTGAGTAGAAGACCAGAGGATGATCGATCGTTGCCCATAGATTACACGAGACTCTCATCCTAAGGAATATGCAGAACATGTTATGAATAAATGGCAATTTAAATTAAAATTGATAAACTTCGATAACCGTGGAGTTATCCAACGCTTCTCTAATAGAGCCGTGCTCGGCCGCAATCGGACGTAATATATCATTATGTGAACCTACTTTGCACCCGTAAGCATTCGTTGATATTCGCACTTTACTCATAGAACAATAGGGACATTCTACTTATCGTGGATAATGCTACTCTCACTAATTCGGGTCACAATCGATCATCGATTCACACATTCTTGGTAAAATGTATCATATTAAGGGCATCAACTGGACGGTATTTGCAAACTCTTGATCATTACTTTATAAGAGTCAAAGTTCTGTTGAATTTGTGAAGTAAGGCGAGGGTGTAACATGATACGTTTTTTTTTTCAAACTGAAGAGAAGTATAAGTAAGCTGGTTACTATAATGACCGGGAACATGTCACATTCGCTGTCTTTAGTACTTTAATTTGCTTGATTCTATGTCATTATAAAGTATAAATAATAAAGCACGAAATTTGGTTTATATGTATTGCTACGCATCAAACACGCTTTCATTCGATGCTGAACGCTTTAGATACGGTTTAGATGCGACTCAAATTAATACACAATTATCTGGAATAGACCCAACAATTATTTATTAAGTACGGCTATTTTAACGATCGACAACTCTTCCATCGTTACACCAATACTTGGTGCGTCTACGATAATACCCCAATCATAGGTTGTCACGTATCAAATTGTACAAAGTCTTGACTTATGTTCTTACGCTACGTTACTGCTATGATAATGCCTTCATAGGCGGTGTTGGAAGCGTCATATATCGTTGAGTAAGTCATGATTATTGTCGTAGTAGGTCGCATCAAAGAGAAAGCGTTGAATATCTTATGCAATAGGGATAAATATATAGCAAATGTTAATTGTTCATTTTCTAAACTATGTTCTTACATATTGCGACAATAATTAACTTATTGACTTGAGTTAGAATCAATGGTGCTTGTGAATAGATATAAACATATTATATAAATCAATAAATATTGATAAAATAACATGGTGGAATAGTCATCGCATTCGATAAAACAAAATGAATACAAAATCATAATTAAAGAAGTCTTAAAGATAAGTTCTTATATCATTCAAAACACGCATATTTAAAAGAACACTTTGGTTGCCATCTTTGATGCAACGTTGAACTTCGTATGGTCTAAACTGCTCTAGAGAACAAACAATATCAATTAATATATTTCTGACAAAATCGCACAGCAAAGTCACACATTTAAAGATATCCATAATCAAAACTGAATAGAACAAACATTTCATTTAGACTTATTCAATGTAAACCGGGGATAATTTGGCAGTCATCTTAAACGCCGCCCTGGATTTTATTTTGAACAAGATTTTTACCAAAATACTGTTTAAACGTATATATTTTTTATTCAAGTCAACATCATTAAGCTAGTTTCTAACGCAAATGGAGAAGTTCATAAGAAACTTAACATTTATCGATTCAATAAGGACATTAACGATACAGCAAAATAACAGTTCTAATCAAGCTGCATGTCTGACATTTGTTCTCAAGCTCTCAATACATTCCACATATTATTCCGTGTGAAAATGCCATGATTTTCGATGCAAAACAAAAGGATTGTGCACGTTCTACTGTAAGGTAAGTACAGTGTACTTTGGCGGCCATCTTAGACTCCATGTTGGTTTATGAATGCCACACACATATGCCATTTTTTTTTATTGGAAAACAAGTTTACATACGAAAGTGACGTATGTTTTCAAAATGACAATCCTGTACACTCATAACAGCTTCCAAACTGGACAAAATTTCATAACTTTTAAGCTCGACGTTTCGGAAAAAGGAGGGTTTTACTTCTCGCCCCAGCATCGGCGTCGGTGTCTGGTTAAAGTTTAAGGGCAAGTTGGGATTTTCACTTATAAGTCCGAAACCCTTCATTCAATTCATTTAGTATTTCACACAGTTGTTCAGGACCATCACACAATGAGATTACATAACTCCATATTATCCTTAATGAAAGTTATGGCCCCTGATTGACTAAGGAACTTAGGTTAAAATTTTAGGGCAGGTTAAAGTTTTAGGTCAAGTTTAGATTTTGATAAAAAAATATATACCCTTTGTTCAATTGACTTTATACTTCGCACAATCAATGACGATCATCTTATTATAAGGTTACATAACTCCATTTTAACCCTTAGTGCAAATTATGGCCCTTGATTAACTTTCATTTTAAATTTCTTTTTATTTCTTAATAAATATTGTTGTTGTTGTTGTTGTTGTTGTTGTTGTTGTTAACAAATTTGTAATCATTAAGTGTTCAAACTCGTTATAGATTTGTGTATTTTATTAGTTCATGGGAACCTTGTATGAATTTCATGTCATTGAGCTGATAACGTCAGTTAAGGTGTAAACATTTGTCTCCTTATAAATCGTAACGAGTGCTTAGATAAATCATTGGTTATCGCCCTCTTACATAATTAAAATATTTAAGTGTGTTTGTAGCAATGTTTATTAATAGTCACTAAATGACAACTTGATACTGTTGCGCATGTGAGTCATCAAAGACGGTGTATTTTATTTGTTCAGCATACTTAACTTGTTATCAAAAACAGTCTGTAATGAAACGCAATTGACATCAAAACATTATTTGTTTTCATTATTTATACAACAATTGCGTTTAGCAACTTAATCATCTTAATCATCTTCCTCATATTCGCCATCAACACTTGCCCATAGTCGAAAAATTCCGTTTATTTTCTATTAATATTTTAATTCAAACCGTGCTCACTGAAAGCCGTGTAGTTCCGAAATATTATTTTTCATTTCGTCTTATTCAATATAATAATCCTCACTATCTAAATATTCATAGTCTTCATATTCAATCACTTCCACAAAGTTGCGTTCGGCAGCAAAGTTATTTCACTTATGTAAAGGAAACTCGTGTTTGTGATACGCGTTAGAATAAATAAAGTCCATACACCCAACAGGTATACAACAACTGTCTCCTATTTACCCACTACGTGTTTAATTTATACGAAATATATAGATAAATGAATAACTTATATCACTTTATTCTGGAAAAGTGATCCTCTGGAAATACGTACTATATCAGGGACTTAGCTTTCTATAGGTAATTTTGGTTGTGGCCTCCACTTTCTTTTCTAAAAGTAACAAAATAAAATTCTAGACATATAAATTAATGTTCTTTATTAAAAATGTAAAGAAATCGAATAACTTGAAAATATATTTAGCCGTTGAACTTTTAAAGGCCGATTGGTGATTTCACTGCGTTCAAATTTAGGCAATAATATCAATTTGAGAATACATAATACTTGATGTGCCGCTGGCACGTCGTTTATTGATATGGGCCACTTTCATTTAGTCTTTGCATATATGGGCAGAAAATGATAACACAGGGACACACACGCGTAGAATATAAAAAAAGTGTAAAATTACTCTGCGCGATACAAATCGGACATACACGTGTGTATTAATAGGCGTGTTTAACCTCAAAGTTTGCGGGTTGTGGACTGTTTAAGTGAGAAATATCGACCCACTATAAAGGCAACAGACTGTTTTTTCATAAATGGGTGGCTCCACCAACAGTACCATTGTCGTTATGTTTTGGTAGCTTCCCTTGTATCAGTTTTGTAAGATGCTATTGCATTTGGCAAGTAGCGAGATCCGTCGAAATTTGGAGCTCAACCTGATACTCAAGTATTTTTCATCCTTTCCAATTCATAGTGGCCTTAGCCTTTTTTTGTTTTCCGTTGTGTATTAATGCACCCACCCAGAGGTCGGGGCACACACAGTTAAGTCATGTCGGTTATTTATCGGAACGCTACAAACGGAAAGGACGTATGTTTCAAAATGACCGGCAATCCCGTACACTCATTACAGCTTCCAAACTGGAAATAATTTCATAACGTTTTGAATGTAATATTTTATTCCTTTTTCTTAGACGTTAAGGCTATATGAATTACTTGGTTTTGTTAGTAAGTGGTGCCTTAAAAATAAATATATTTGTTGTTGTTAATGTTGTTGTTGTTTGTGTTAACAAATTTGTAATTATCAAATGTTCAAACTCGTAATAGCTTTGTGTACTTCATTAGTTCATGGGAACCTTGTATGGATTTCAGTTTATTGAGCTGATAACGTCAGTGCTGGTAGAAACAATTGTCTTCTAATAAATCGTAATGAGTGCTTAGATAAATCATTGGTTATTGCCTTCTTACATAATTAAATTATTTAAGGGTGTTTGTAGCATTGTTTATTAATAGTTACAAAATGACAATTTGGTACTTTTGCGCATGTGCGTCTTCAAAGACGGTGTATTTCATTTGTTCAGCATACTTAACTTGTTATCAAAAACAGTCTGTTATGAAACGCAATTGACACCAAAACGTTTCAACCAAGAATATGTTTGTTGAGAAAGCATATAGGTAAGACTCTTGGAATATCGTAAACCCCATAATAGGTGGTTGGTACATTTCGTATCCAATTTAATTTCCTGTTGTTTTTTATGATCTGTTGCCCTTCAAGTTATATCTTGACTTTAAGTGTATCTATGGAGGCATCACCGCCGTTATTTCTGTACATTTCATGGCGCACAATATGTAAAATATAGATAAACATATTTAACCCAATTGCAAAAAACAAACATGAAAGAAAGTTAGCACGTAGTTTAAGGAAACGCTCATGTTCATTTTGAATTTCAAAAAAATAAAGTTAAAACAAATCGTTTGTATGAAAATATGCCTTTTAAGGTCGATAATAACTTGAATATTTTACCGGTTCTAAAAAATAAAGACACCATTTTTGATGGTTTTTTTTAAATAGAATGTATTAATTAAAGTAATAATTCAATCTAAATCGACCAAGTGAATTGAACAGTAACTGTCCAATGCACAAATGCATGCTGAAAAATATCCTTAGTTCACAGAAGGTAAACTTATCCAAGGTTAAAACCGGATTGTAAAACAAAACTCCTTTTGAGCGTTGGTCAAAACTTATTTATGTGATGGCGTTTCGTTTCCAACATTTAATATACAACAGACACCATCACTTATTTTATTTCTTTGCTTTTATCCATTACATCATTATAAAACTGTTTGTGTTATAATAATGATAATCTGTTCTTATTCCAGTTAAGCGATCAGGTTGGATGCTTGTGATTTTGAACAGATTTGGGACATGAAAGGATCTGTACCGATAGTAGTGGTTGTTTGTTTTGAATGTAATGAAATTCCAAGAAACAAAAAGCTTCTGTTTTGTATGATGCGTCATTCTTAAGTTACTTTCGTCGAACGAAACAAGCAGATCTGTTTATATGAAAGTTAAACTAAGAGAAACCCAAAATACTGACCAAAATAGATGTTTCCGAGAAGTTGCATCTGTACACATATTTGATTGTTATGTTCGCTCTTCCCAAAAAAAGGGGTTCGTGGATATACGGTGACAATGCAGCGACGATCCTGTATTGTGCATTGCAGACTTTGCTGTAATAATATATCACATAATACGATCGTGTCGCATTTTGCCTGTGCAAATGGCTGTAACCTTCATAACAACCATTTGAAATTAGTGCTTGCTCATAAACTGTTTTTCGTTTGCCAAGTGGGAGAAATAATATAAATCCGGCACGAATGCTGTGTTTATTACAACGTGAAGTCAAACAGGGGAATAATGATGGACTCTTATTGTTATTACACAGACAATGTAAAAAGATGTTCGGAAATTGTTAGGATTGACTATAAAGAACTCAGTGCATTAACTGTAAACAAAGTAATGTGAAACAAACCGGTATACATACTTACAGTGACTGAAATAAGCAGAAATAAACACTCAACTCCTCAAAGGGAATTCACTCCCGAATTTCTTTACTCTTTGAGTATTCAACCCCAGTTTACTTATCTCCCTTCTCTCATATTATTACTACACTCTTTCAACTTTCTGTTATCCCCCGTCACCCACTTTCCCTAATTTTTTTTATCTCTACCAAATTCTCCTTTATACAATCTCCCCTATTTTCTGAACACCTATTTCCTTCCTTAAAAATACTACACTTAGTTATCCTGCCCAATTCCTCACTTAATGCCCATTAATTTTCCTTGTACGACTCAATCCCCTCTCTCTCATCTCATTTTTAGCAACCCTTATATCCCTCCCATCTACATATCTCTCTTCAGCTGTTCAGCTTACCACAGGGCACCACTGTCCGTCTGCTAGGCACGTCATTGAGTGAACCAGTCATAGGTACGTAGTTGTACAATACGAGATTACCGTCTGCCGTGCGAGAGAACAATACACAACACTAATTAAATCAATTCTACGAAATAAAAAAAATATATATATATATTACTTATGTCGCTTTTTTCTGGAAAAAGGATCATTTGTTATTTTCGTAATATACAAGGGGCTTAGCTTCTTAAAGGCCATGAAGGCTGTGGCCTACAATTTTCTAAAAAACAATAAAAAAAAGACACATAAATATTAGGTTCCATCGTAAAATTTAAGGAAATCGGTTTACTTAAGACATTTACCCGAGGTACTTATTCGTGACCGAATGGCGACTCCTTTAGTTTGAAGCGTAGGTTATAAACTAAATTGGAGTTTAAATAAAACATATTAATATGTTTTAAATGATCACTGTTTGCGAGCCGTATATTGATATGGCCCTTTTCATGTCGCCTTAATGGACCGATAGTGATAAAACAGGGACAAATACTTGTAGAATATAAGATATGTGTATAATTATGACATACATGCTTATATAAATTAGCGTGTTTAGCCTCAAAGTTTGTGGATAATGCACTGTTTAAATGTGAAATATTGACCTTTTAAGTGAAAAAAACAAACAAGAACAGACTGTTGTTTGTTAAATGGGAACAATAAAAATGTCACAATGTGTTGCTAATTTATTTTGTTATATCTTTGTGAAAGGGTTGGCTACTGGGCTTTTCTTTGTAGTTACCCTTGTAATATTTGGTAAAAAGGTTGACTACTTGGATTTTCCTTGTAGTTTCCCTTGGATTATATTTGCAAAATGGTTGGCTACTGGGCTTTCCTTGTAGTTTCCCTTGGAATATATTTGTTAAAAGGTTGGCTACTTGGATTTTCCTTGTAGTTTCCCTTGGAATATATTTGTAAAATGGTTGGCTACTGGGCTTTCCTTGTAGTTTTCCTTGTAATATTTTGTAAAATGGTTGGCTACTGGGCTTTTCCTTGTAATTTCCGTTGTAATATATTTTTAAGATAGTTGGCTACTGGGCTTTCCTTGTAGTTTCCCTTGTAATATTTTGTAAAATGGTTGGCTACTGGGCTTTTCCTTGTAGTGACCCTTGTCATATTTTGTAAAATGGTTGGCTAGTGGGCTTTCCCTTGTAGTTACCCTTGTTATATATTTGTAAGATGGTTGGCTACTGGGCTTTTCTTTGTAGTTTTCCTTGTAATATTTTTGTAAAATGTTTGGCTACTGGGCTTTTCCTTGTATTTTCCCTTGTAATATATTTGTAAGATGGTTGGCTGCTGGGCTTTTCTTTGAGTTTTCATTGTAATATCTTTGTAAAATGGTTGGCTACTTGACTTTTCCTCGTAGTTTTCCTTGTAGTCTTGTTGTTAAATATTTGGGAAATGTTAGACTTCTGTGATTATTCCAGTAGTTCTATCTTTGTAAAGTGGTTACTTGTCCCTGTAGTTCTACTTGTTAAATGGTTGGCTACTGGGCTTGCTAAGTCAAAAGTTGCTTTTCTGAAGTTGATATTTCATTGGATAATTGAGACAGCTTTCGGACGTATAAATCAATTCAATAGTAGTATTAAGGAAACTATTTGTTTAAGTGTTAAAACTGTTCTGGATGATGTACTCTGAATTATAGCATTTAATCGACCTGAATAAACGCATGATGTTTACAAACACCATCCAATGAAATAAACACGCTTTCTGTAGTATATTCTAATGGAAAAAAACAGTAACACAATTTTCAATTAAATTGCACACAGCAGACACCTTTTTCATTTCTTTGCATTTATTTCAAACATCAGTATAGCACTGTCTGCGCTATAATAATGCACATTTGACATCATTCCAATGGATTATATAATGTTGCCATTAACGTTATAAAATTGCTCGAATTTATATTGTTTTTCCCACTGGACAAGCTATCCGCATTTTTAGAGTAAATATATCTTTGAATATTTGGGTGTTTTTATTGAGCAAATGAGTATTGTTTGTTTTGCATGCGCAATAAAGGGTATTTGGGGAACAGTTGACGAAACAATGTTAATTACGGGTCAAACAAGGTTAATGATTTAATGCAATGAGACAATTAGGCTGGTTATTAAACTTGCTGGAGATGTTACGACCATTACCCTAATTGTGACCAATGATTTTAAACTTGATAGGAGCGGACAACATCTGAGGATACAACCAGCTCGCCAAGGGTGCTCCAGTAATAAGTTATGTTTTCTCAAATTGGCGTATTAAAGGAATACATGATAATTTAGAAGCTATATGATGATATAACAAAAGACAAAAGAAAACATATTGTCACATAATTCTACATAAAGACATTTTGTTTTCAAAATGAAGAGCAATCTCGTGTACTTATAATAGCTTCCGAATTGGAAATTACTTATTTAAATCCATTTTTGGAATACCATTTAGATTATTTTTCTATGGAGTATGCGTAGGGTAGAATGAATTATTTTTGGTTTCTTTTTTTGTCGTTTTGTTTCCTAAAAAAATTGAGAGCGCAATCTGTGAATTATTCTCGTGGAATCCGTAGAGTGTACCCGTTATCTTGATTTTAGAACTTGTTATATTTTTTTGATAAGATTAAACTAGTTTAATATAATATTTTGCTCAATACTTATTCAAAAACTACAGAAACAAGCTCAGTAGCAAAAAGTTTAAACATAACCCGGTTTAATGTATAATATAATGTTATTAATTAGGTGATTTCATATTGGCCTAGTTATTTGTCCAAAGTTAGCTGTATTTGCCTGATCCCGAAAGTATGGGCGACAAGGCCCATGGCGAGCTACGGGAAGTGAAGCGACCTGGGGGATGTTACGAATGTGTAAAAAATGTCCCCATAAGCTAAGTTCTATTCACGAAATTGTTTTGTGTTTAAAGATTTTTCGCATGTCGTAGTGGCTTCAAATCAATAACCCGCCACAAAGAGTTTTACAGAACAGAACAGAACAGAACAGATTTTATTTCAACTTATGCATAAAGCATCTCGTTACAGTATTCGTACAAAGAAAAGACAAATGTCATAATATGTGATCAACGTGTATAAGATGGTACTTTTAGATAAACAATAAATAATAAACTGTAGATATCATATTGTTTTATGGAGAATGTTAACAATGTATCAATAAGCTAAATTATAGTAATATAAAGTAATTGATTCCACAAAATAATAGCTAAATAGTGGAAATGTAAATGGTGATAAAGGTGGTTACTCATTTATATCATTAATGATTGTATTACGTCTATCGTTAGCAAATAATAAGTATTTACAAAGATTAACAATAGTTGTTTTACAAGAACAGTTGAGTAATTCAATAAACTTATACATATTTGGTCTAATTCTAAAATATCGTTTAATGTACTGTATCCTTAGATCGTTATAACGACTACAACTTAAAACAAAATGAAATTCGTCTTCAATGTCCTGTGCATCACACAATAAACATATTCTCTCGTTTCTTTGAAGTCTATTTGCCCCATATCTTCCGGTTTCAATACGTAAACAATGGGCTGACACACGTAATTTGGTAAGATATTTTCTATATGTCTTATTATAAAGCAAATTTAAATAACTGGCGATTTCAAACTTATCATGGAGGTGTAAAAATACAGTATTAAGTTTTGTACTGTTAGTAATATCCGCGCGCCACTTCTGTAAAAAAGTATCAGTAAGGCGCTGTTTAAATAGCGGAACAAATGTTTTAACATTATAATTCCATGGGTTGCACCAGACATCATAAAATCCATATCCCTCTAGTAATGTTTTCACATTATATGCCCAGTTTTTGCGTCTAAGTTCACACGACTGAAGGGATTTACGATAAAGGGATGTAAGCAATATATTATTGGAATCTTGTGCCTTGAACCAGTACTTAATTATTTTTAAATATCGGGTAATATATAATGGATAGCGTCCTAATTCGCCATAGACTGCTGCTGTGCACGTTGTTTTCTTGACACCAAGTAGAAATTTACAATATTTAAGGTGTATTCTTTCCAGGTCCTTGGACTTCGTAAACCCCCATATCGGACATGCATAATTAAGAGTAGACCCGACAAAGGAATCAAATAGTTGTAACGCTATTTTAGGTGGGACATCGTATTTACTTATATTTCTGGTTAATACGCTCATCGCCTTTAGTGCTTTACCCACTACATACTGGTTGTTTAAAACAAATGATCCCGTATAGTTAAAAACAACACCCAAATAATTAAAATCGTCGACTATCTCCAGGGGTTCATTATTATAGTACCAAGTTTCGTTGGGTCTTGTTGGGCCTCTCTTTCGAAATACTACCACTTTAGTTTTGACAGTATTAACTTGTAAACCCCAAGTGTGACAGTATTCATATAATTTGTTTAAACTAGTTTGTAGGTCCTCTGGAGAGTTACCAAATATGACCATATCATCAGCAAATAGCAATATCATAATATATAAATCATATAGTGACAATCCACTCCCAATATCGGATTGTAAATATAATTCCAGGTCTTTTAAGAACGACGCAAATAATATCGGTGAATTATTTAGGCCCTGTTTTACACTTGTACTGTAATTATACCACCAATCTGTTTAAATGTAGTAAAATTTTGTGCGAAAATGTGTGAAAACCTAATTATTGATTTCGCTCCATCCATCTTGATATACTAGTATACGTTTTTAAATACAAATAACTTGTCAATAAAATCAACTCTGTGTTACGTTTTTGAACTGTGTTTTAATACTATCGGCTACGTTCTTCGACAATCATGATTACAAGGAAAAACATTGCCACATCTATAATACAAATATGGTATCAGAAAGCAAATTTACATACGAAAGTTACTTATGTTTTCAATATGACCAACAATCTCGTACACTCAATACTGCTTCCAAATTGGATGCATTTTTCATATATGTGTGGGCGTATGATTTGATTCTGTTTTCTCTTGAGGCTAAAGTGAATTAAATCGTGTTTTGATTGGTGATGTGTTGCCATAAATATCTGAACTGTTGGCATGAAGCACCAATCCACAATATTTACTGAACATTTGCCAAACATATCAATTTACAGAATCTTAATACAGTTTTGCTGACACTTATGGACCAACGGATGTTTTTACATCCAAAGCTTTTCAAAGAATACAAATGTATATATAATTTAGAATTGTTTTACACTTCTTTCGTTTTAATGAAAAACAATACACATTTTATTCCTTCGGATTAGAATTCACAAAACGTTATATCTAAGGCGCCACAGTGAATAAATATCAATATTGACAAAACATGTCCATCGTCATTTGAGCGCAGACGTAAGAGTGATGTTTTCTTGGTACTGATCGTTGTGTCAACTTCATTTCCTGCAGTTGATCTAACTTCGTTAGTTGGAAATATGTCTTCATATCTGTCCGTATATATCAGTCGAAACTTGTTCAGAGAGCTCTTTGATTATCAGCAGAACAACAATTCAACACTTTTCAGAAACGATAGCAGTTTGCTTTTTATAGAGGTGTTTTTTAATACTTAAGGGCGAAACATGTACCAAATGGGCAAGCTAACAGGCTAAATGTTATCTACTTCAAAACAATCATGAGAACAAGAAAACAAACAATGGCACATAGGTATGACGACCATTGTATAATAAAACAAGCATAGATACACAAATGGTGTATGTTTTCAAAATGACACACACTCTCTTTACTCACTACAGCTTCCAAATTGGAAAAAGTGTACATATATTGGTGGACATATGATTTTTACCCTTTCTTTTAGTAGTTAATCGTGTTTTGTAGAGAATGCGCTGCTATAAAATATATGAACAGTTGGCAAAGTATTCTGGGTATCTTTTAATCAATATTACAACGGTAGTTGAAAGGAAACGCCTATTAGCTAAATTTCAATTAGACCCTGAAGGCAGAAGGCTTATGTATAACAGATATTAAACCAGAGACACACGACGTCACAACACAAAACAGACAGACCATACATCTTACACAATAAACGTTTGGTTTTAGCAAATAATTTTTATTCTTAGTGATATGGTTGTTTTCAATACCACCGAATGAACGTGGTAGAGACAGAAAATGAATTACGAAAAAAGGCTTATATAATATTTTACTAATCAAATCAGTATAAAACACGTTTGCTAAATGTTTATATGTTATTTTGAACATATACTTAAGAAAATCCAAATAACTGTACACATATAGAGCCTAACTGCCATTATTGCTCTTGTTTGTATCCACGTAGATCAGAAATTATTTTTTTCACAGTTAATTACAGAGTGACCTAAGTGTCATAGTCATTTAATAATTCAGCAGACTGCCTACCTCGTAGATCGGGGCAGAGAATTGGTTCAAGCAAGGTATCCTTGTTCGAATTCCAGGTAATTTACTTGTTGACGTCAGTGGAGGTGGAAACAAGTTAATACTTATAAATATGTACTCTCGTGAGTGCTAAGATACAGTATCGATAATTGCATTCTTGAGTAATCAAGATATGAAAGGTCGTATATACTAGTAGCTATATTTCCTAATATTAACACAATTTGAATTTTATGTTGTTGTACATGCGAGGCTTCAAATAAATATTGCGCATATTTTAATTTGTACAGCATACTTAACTTCTTTCCAGTAGGTAACGGAAACGTCATCAACATAGTTATACGAATATATTTGTTGCGAGTTCCACATAAAATGTGGTATGCACATGTTGTACACCATATAGTTTACTAGTCTATTTATTGGTATTGCCTTTCAAGTTATCTCTTGACATCTCAATGTCGTTTCCGGATATTTAATGGTGCACATAATTAAACTAAACAACATATGTAATCAAATTTTAAAACAAAAACACGACAGAAAGTTAGCTCATTGTTTGTAGAAATGTCCATGCCTATTATTTTTTGGTACTACTATTGTATACTTCTAAATCAATCAGATCTGTTTTTCTTAAAAATTAACATAATTGAAACATAATGTTCTTGCTGGAATCTATTTATACTGTCACAAAAGGTAACACTTTCAGCTTGGCCGATGACGTTTGTTTCTAATAAATTGAATACAATAGACACCATCAATTATTTTTACTTATTCATTTTCACGCAGTCTGTGCTATAATAATGAGCATATGTTATTATTCCAGCGGGTAACTTTATGTTGCCATAAACCCTGTTGTTATAAAATTGCAAGGATTTATGTTGTTTCTTCAACTGCAGTTTAAGGGAAACATGTCTTTGAATATTTGGGTTGTTTTATTTAGTATTTTGTGTTGGGGTTTGCACGTGCAAGAAAGAATGAGGATTTTTAACAATTATAAACACGATATAAGTTTGGGAAATATTTGACGAAAAAATAAAATACGATAAATAAGTGATCAGATAAGCTGAATTATTATTTTAATGTTTCACAATGAAAGGGCCATAACTGAACTGTTACTGAAGCCATCGTTTTGGTACCTTGTGCTTTGGGTCGGAGTAGGGACCGGAAAGGGTCTGTGCCGATGTTTTTAATGTTATTACAAGTAACAAGAAGTTATCGTTAGGGCTATTTCGTCATACTAAAGCTAACGAAACAAGCCTGTGCATAGTTGAAAAAATGTTTAAAATAAGGAAAACCAATTACCTTAATAGACAAAGCCGAGAAGTTTCGTCTTCAAATATATTTCTGTTTTAAGTAATCTATTATTGATAATAGGGGTTTGTGGGTAAACGGCGACCTGGCACCGACGAGGAAGTTCAGTTGATAGCAGTAGTAACACAGACTTTATATTTCGCAGGCTTTCCAATAAAACATGATCAAAATTAAAATAAACATCGTGTGGATTTTATACCGTGCAAATGACTGTGTATGTCATGACAACCACTTGAAAAGAGTGCTTGCTTACTGTTTCTTATTTGCCCAACCGGAGTTATAACATAAATCCGGTCAATGTATGTCCACAAATTTTGTCTTTACTACAGTATGAAATCACTCACTGGAATAATAACATACTCGTATTGTTATTGCACAGACGGTGTAAAAGATGGTCAGAAACTGCTAGGATTGACGATAAAGAACTTGTAAATATGCTCACCGCTATTGACGTGTTCATTACGTCGTACTTATATACAGTGATTGCATTAAACAGAAATAGATCACTGTTTTCTTTAAGGGAATGCGCCTCTAAGATATATTGTCTTGCATTTTTCATCCCAGTTAACTTATGGTCTTTCTTTATAACCATATCTCATCTATTTCCAAATTTCCATCAAGCCCTTTCAATTTTCTCTATTACCCCTATTTTTCTGTTGCGCCTCACTTATCCTTATTTCTCTAAACTCCTTAATATCTGCTAAATTCTTTTGAAGACAGTCTTCCTCTTTTCCTCAGAACTTTTTTATGATCAGACTACTAAACTTTGTTCCATGCTTATGTATGTCTCCTAGTATGATTCAACCCCCTATCTCCCATCTTCTTTCCTGTAACCCGTTTCCCCACCTCCTCTTTATCTAGTTTTGGTCGTCCATCAATTCAGGTTCAGTACCTTATTGTTGTGGATTTTGCTAACTCATAAAATACATGATGATAATAATAAAAACATAAAAAGAGCTCTTTTTCATAATTTTCAATAATTTCTTGACTCGGCGTTCAGAGGCAACCTCATTATTTGTTTTCATTACTTATACAACACTTGCGTTTAGCAGCTAAATCATCGTAATATTCCTTATATTTTACCATCAACACTTGCCCATAGTCGCAACATTTCGTTGCTTTTCTATCAATCTGCAAATATCCACGAGAGTCGAATACGACATTCCGGATCAAAACGCAGTACTAATAACCCTTTTATTGTTTCCATTACTGGTAAGATCACTTAAATGCCTCATGTCTTCATAATAAATATCATTTTAACGACGCACTATTTTGTTTTATGACGTCATTTTAACATCGCGCAACGATACTTGTAATTTCGTGACGTCATAGGAGTGGAATACGGCCGTATCGTATTTTGCGATATGTATTACGTGTGGATGTATGACGGGTATATAATAAATTTATTAACATCGTGCTCACTGAAAGCATTGATGTCTTTTTTCATCTCGTCTTTATCAATATAACCATCCTCACTATCTAAATCTTCATAGTCGTCATATTCAATCACTTGCACAAAGTTGCGTTCGGCAGAAAAGGTATTTCAATCATGTAAAGGAAACTCGTGTTTGTGATACGCGTTAGAATAAATAAAGTCCATACTTCCAACAGGTATACCGCAACTGTCTCCCATTTCCTCACTATGTGCAACTTATACGAACTAAATAGATAAATTAGTAATTTATATCACTTAATACTGGAAAAGGGATCCTCGGGAAGTACATACTATATCAGGAGCTTAGCTTTTAATAAGCCATGTAGGTCGAAAATATATTTAGCCGTGGAACTTTTCCAAGGCCGATTGGCGATTTCATCGCGTTAAAATTTGCGTTCAATCATATAAATTTGAGTATAATTTATTCAATATGCATTGACGGTAACTTATTTTTAGATGGTATTGTAGAAGCTTACCTTTAAAATGACCGCTGTTTGCACATCCTATATTGATATGGGCAACATTGTTGCACTCTTTGCGTATATGAACAGATAATGAAAACACAAGGACAAACACATATATATTATTTTTAGATACTGTTGACAAAGCTTCTCTTTTAAATGACCGCTATTTGGACGTCGTATATTGATATTGGCAACGTTTTTGCAGTCTTTGCATATATGAACAGATAATGATAAACATATATATATATACATATAACGTTTGAGAAAGACGTGATATCATTAATACACGTGTGTATTAATAGGCGTGTTTTCACCTGACTTTTTGTGCGTTATGCACTGACTAAATTGGAGATATCGACCCTTTAAGTGATAAAGCAGCATCAGACTGTTGTTTATGAAATGGGGGCCCCATTGTCACTATGTTTTGGTAGTTTCCCTTGTTCCAGATGTTATTGCATTTAGCCACTAGCGAGATCCATCGAAATTTGGAGCTCATCTTGCATCTCAAGTATTTTTCATCTATTTCAGTTCATAGTGTTTGAGTGTATTTGTTTTCCGTATTATACTAATGCACTTATCCAGAAGGCGGGGTTCACATAGTTCAGTCATGACGGTTATTTGTCGGAACGCTACTAAGGCCACACCAAATTGATATTTCGTTCCTCGGATTTACCGCTCCTATTTTTTGGAAAATGTAAAAAATATTTTTATTTCTTTTGTGCGCCCGCACCTCCATTTTGATCGCCAAGCAGATTTTTTCAGGTAATAATTTATTAAAAGGCTAAAAATAATCAAGTATAATTTTTCTACGCTAGTTTTCGTGTTTTTGTAAAGGGAAGTTACCGATGCGTAGTGTTTTTATACTGTATCTCGATCGGTTTAGCATGGGTTTCAATAAATTCAATCAAAATGGCGGCTTCCGGTATAAACAATGTGGCTCGAAGTTTGGAAATTAAATCTTATTTTTGACAATAAATATGTTTTGAGCATGCTTGAAGTCATTGTTGATCGTCTCATGCACTAAAGGATCATTATTTAAAGAAATCATTATGCAATAAAGGATGTGTATCAGAGACTGGTAGCGATTATATTGCGTAATAAGTGACTCGTTTTGAATGGAAATCGGAATGATCAACTTAGTACTGTACTATTTTATTCAAGTCATAATACAAGGGACCAAAATTTTACCTCGTTACGACGATGCTGAAGATGATATGGAACATGAGTCATTGTTTGGTCCAAATTGATGTATCAAGCTCATTTTTGATCAAATTCTGACAAAACAACAGTTTTGAACAAGTATCTTTTCACAAATAGCGATATAAACACTGGTCTTGATATAACTCAACATAAGTAAGCGTAAGTTTATCACCTTATGTTTTGTTTTTATTTGCAGCATAATCCGGGATTGTAATGCACTTGTCAATTGTAACCATCGCCCCGCCCACCCCTCGCCCTTGTTCCAGGGGTATACCGGGTACAGCAGAGGCAATGGGCTGTGTTTTAACCTTACAGGTGACCCCCCCGTGCCTAGTGAATGTGGTTTTGTCTTCATGTTGAACATAGTCGGGAATGGGCCTCACATAGGTATTCGGGGTTGCGGGGCCATTTGGCAGGGATTTTACCAGCAGTGTGTCCTTGCAGGTCGGGTATTTTACCCGGGTTTTGAGAGACCGGGAGTCAAAGTCCCTGCTATTCCGGACTTAGGGGGAGAGGGGGCATATAAAATTGACTGGTGCATAAAAACATCTAAATAACCAAAAGTACTCTAAAAATATCCTTGTTTTTGTTTTAATAAGCACATGTCATTGCATTTCCTGTGATAATAAAAACAAAATTTAGTCTATGTTAAATGGAGTCTGATGTTTGATGATGCCTGTGTAAATGATCATTTTTTACAAATACAAAATCAATCCTAAGTTATGTCTAAATACAGTTGCATATGATGTTAAACTGATTCAGGTAGATTTATATAAGTCGTTTCAAACTTTTTACTAAAAGCAGGGTTATTTATTATTATGAATGATCGTCATATTAAAGTACGTTTTAATTATATAAGAAATTAGATTTATCCATATAATGTTTGTACTAAACACAGATGAATAAATAGTGTGTATTCCGACATTTTCCTAATGTCCATTAGAGGTTCAGTTTAAGATGGCATTAAAATGGGTTTAAGGGCAATTATTTTTAACAATCCTTCTTATTTATATTGAATATAAGGAAAAACATATTTTTCGCTCTTCGCTCGCTTCGGTTTTAATGAAAACTGACAAATTTTATTTTTATTTTTATTTCGCTCGCTCGCTCAATTTTTTTTTGGCAAAAATCCGAGGAACTAAACATTAATTTGGTGTGGCCTAATTGCTCGATAAAAGCACTGCGTACTGGTTACCGTTATGATATAATAATAAATATATGAGCGCATACAAAGAAAATATTTTTCTATATGGTACAAGACTATTTCAGACACCTTTATGAAACGTACTATAATTATTCATTAGGCATCGCTGATTATATGTGTAAACATAGCCAGCTACTAGCTCTGTGTATAGCTATGACTTATTAACTTGTTGTATTGTTTGCCACTTACGACGGGTGAGTTCGGTTGACGCATTGGTGAGCCCTGTGTCTAAACATCCCTGTTCGACCACCTAAATACATTACTTGTGTGCCATTTCTCCGACTGGTAGAATTATGACATGCACGAGTGTATTATTTTGCGTGTTTAATCTCAAAAATTGTGTATAACGCACTGTTTCATAAATAATTATGTTGATTATGAACATTGATCAAGATTAAAAAAAAAACATATTGAACAAATTGTGATCATTGTTGTTGTTTTTTTTAAATGTTTTTTTAAATTCTAGACAAAAGGATTTTATCAACAAATTCTACAGGAAACTACATTTTAAAAAAAGAAAGAATAAAAACATAAAATATGTTGAACCATACCGTGCTTTTATGTTGTAAATGAGTCAAGACTGAGATTGAGACTCGACTAAATTATTTTTGTGATATTGATATATTGGGGTCAGATTTCATGCGGCCGCTTCAGGGAATTTCACAAATAATTTGACGTGATTTTCCTGCGTTATTATATTTTAAAATTGTATCTCGATACCGATAGTAATATCTTTCCAACTTCGTAACCATTGTGAACAGGAACCCGCGAGGTAACGGCGTTTATGCCGGAATTACCTCACGCATAATTCGCTCATAAGAATCGGCGCCAAGCAGCATTGTTTAAATGATTTTAAGCGTGACTCACTATTTTGTTTGTTTTGAATCATACTTTTCACCTAAAATTAATACGTATATGAAAAACTACAGAAACAAGCTCAGTATCCAAAAGTTTTAACATAAACCCCGTTTAATGGCACAGGGTAAACGCCAAAGACATATAACTCAAAAACAAAAAAAAATCACAAACAAGAAACATGGAACAACAGCACAAAACTCCACAAACAATACAGTGCATATACACGTCTATATAAAAAACTAGGTGTGTTTATCAAGGATTGTTAGGTACCGCCTTGGAACGGTCAGCAAAATGTAAATTTACTGGGGGTTTAAACCAGCTTGCGTGCACAACCCCACTCTTATCCCAACAATCCTGAATAAAGTAAAAACGTAAAAGGTAAATATTATCAAAGTATGCATTAACTTAAGGAAACTTAATAATAAAACAAATAATAATAAACTTATTAGTAAAATCCCAAGTACTTAAATGATAAGGGATTCAAACTCTATCTGCAGACGAAGGAATACAATTCAGTGTACGTTATAATTTTCAGGTATTGCATGTTTAATAAACACGTTGTATTGATGCTATTCACTGTTTTAAAAATAAATAATAATTACTTTCATATCAATTTAACGCCTTATGATTTAAAAATACATGATTTATGACGTTATGCTTGATATTGACAACTATCAAAAGCGTATATACCTTATATGTATTGCAATATATACTGATTGCGTAGGTCTACATACTTTCATCGTACCCGTGTATCATCGGTATCATATCATTAATCACTTCGATGTTGTTGTTTTCTGGAACGTTTATTAGGGTTTATAATATATAAATGAACAACAAAATGGATTGAAACGAACAGTCTCAGTCCATCGGAGACTGCTGTTTCAATAATTTGGACATATCTTGTGGTTCTTAAGGAGCTCTGGTGTAAAGTGATTTTAGTCTTCATCAACAAATAATTTTCATTTCTAACACAAAGTCACAGTGAATGTATATCATAATTGACATACAAATCATTCGTTATGTAAGCTCTAATCATGTTATCTTGGTACTGATCGTTCTGTCAACTTATTTCCTGCAGTTGAATTAACCTTGTTAGTTGGAAGTATGTCTTCATTTCTATCAGTTAATATCACTCGAAACTTGTTAACAGCGCTCTGTGCCTCTCAGTAGACAATAAACAACTCTTCTCAGAAACGCAAGTACGTAGTGAAAGTTTTTTTATACATGGGTTTTAATAATATACTGGCAGCATAGCAGGCTAACACTTGATAACACATGCACCAAAAGCAAGCGCAAACAGACAACTAAAAATATTTATTTCTACTGAAATCTTGTTGTTTGAAGTTTTTATTAAGTTTGAAAACCATTTCGAACAATATTAATACTCCATGCAGTGTAATCCTGTTATTAATAAGTTGACATTGCAAGGTAAACCAAACATTGCATAAAGGAGCAGTTTTCGCATGTGTGGTATGTCTGTGTGTTTATATGTCTCTCGTTAGTTTTTATTTATAACGTGTATAACCTTTGAACAGGGCGATCATAGATGTTCTTTCTAGTGGGTGTATCCCTGTAGTTTCTATTATAGTTTGGTTAAACAGTGCAGCCTTAAGCAGTATTAATACTGTCTGTGACGTACTTCGAACAACAATAATGATAACAGGGAAAGACAACATTGCATTTATATATATGACACATGCTGTATCAGAAAGTAATTTTACTTATGAAAGTGATGTATGTTTTTTTTTCAAATTGACAGGCAATCTCGTACACTTATTACAGCTTCCAAATTGGAAAGAGTGTCCATATTTGTGTGGACGTATGATTTGATTCAGGTTTCTCTTGAGACGTACAGGCTAAAGTGAATGACTTTATGTTGTTACTTTATCAATACGTGCTTTAGTTGTTTTGGTAGCAGATCGTGTTTGATCTTCGATGTGTTGCTATATGAAAAGTTGGGTAGTCTTTGTATTTCTTATCAATATTGCAACGTAAACTACAAGGACTATCCCATTAGATGAACCTGTTACGAACACCTTATTAGATAGCACAAGGCTAAGGCAATATTGGCGCTAAACCAGAGACACACAATGTCACAAAACAACACAGAGACACCACGCAACTTTTACAATAATTGTTGAGGTTCAAGCAAGGTTGTTTATAATATATTTTTAAGTTGTTGTTAATGGATACTTTAGACAGACAGATGAATGATAAAAGATAAACCAATATAAGATAAACCAAAAGGCTAATATCATATTCATTTAATCCAATCGTAAGTAAATAATAATTATTATACAGTTTGTTAAACGTAAAACGGATGAGTGTTTGTTATCTCATATCTTAGAAATTAAAAATATTATATAATGCGAATATAAAAAATACTAACTGTTTACTTAATAGATAGGTGAGTGTAATGTGTTCATGGTAACCTTGTTCGAAATCCATTTAATTATAGATTCTTAGTTTTATGACGTCAGTTTAAGTGGATACCATAGAACGCTAATACATATATACTTGCGTGTACATCCTTCGTTGACTATTGCCTCATTACGTTATTTAAATATGTAAGTGTGTTTATAGTAGTATATAATAACAAAATATAAATTTTATACAGTTACACATATGACTCTTCACCGATGTTTGGCTTATT
This sequence comes from Mya arenaria, assembly GCF_026914265.1. Taxonomy (NCBI): domain Eukaryota; kingdom Metazoa; phylum Mollusca; class Bivalvia; order Myida; family Myidae; genus Mya; species Mya arenaria. Next base: position 1,761,630 of record NC_069131.1, on the reverse strand, counting down.
TTATTTCTACAGTTTACTTACCTTGTTAATACACTGTAATAGGAACGCCATTGACATAAGAAAAAAATCACTCAAGAATATGTTTTTGGAAGAACATTTGTTTAAGCAGTCTTGGAATATAATGCGCACCGTAAAATGTGGTTGGCACAATTTGTTTCCAATGTAAATTTCCTTGTTTATTATTTATATCAGCTGTTAACTCTTACGTTATATTTTGACTTTAAGTGAATCTATTGAAGAATGGTTGTCGTTTACGTATTTACGTTATGTTTTATATATTTCATAGCATATTATAAGTATCTTCCATGGCTGTGAGTGTAAGATAGGTTCATTCCGACCCGAACGAGTTTCCGCAAAACACCCTGCGCGAGGGTCGATATGAACATATCTTACACGAGTGGCTATGGTAGATGCTTTTTCTCCCACCTCAGTTAAACAAAATTAAGAAAAAATGATTTTTTGCTGGAACTCTTTTGTGCTAAGTGAAAATAATTGCGTATGGCTATGCGATCATTCATGGTTGTCATGGATATGCGCGCAGTGATTCAGATTATGATCATAGTCAAATCGGTCTATAAATAGTTCTAAGGAACGTGATGCATTATTTTTTGAAAGGTGCGTGAAAACTGTTTTATGGTGACATTTGAAGCGATAAATAATTAATAAGCATTCTAAATATTGCCACAAGACAAGGTTTCCATGATGCTACAGAAGACAGTCTTCAACAAGGGAGGTAATTACAATGTGGTGACCATTAAAAAGGAGTTCCATATGGGCATTTTATCTTCGCCCGTGGGCTGATTTTCGAACATGCTGGGAATATTACGCGCATAACCATATTTACGATCTAGTCTGGTAAATATTAGATAAGAGCGAACAACTTCTGCGGATGCTACCAACCCGCGATTGGGTTTTCCAGTAATATGTCATGTTTTCTCATATTTGCGTTAGAAAAGGAGTACCGGATTTTTCAGAAACCATTTGATATTATTAAGAAAATAAAAAAAATATTGCCACATATCTATGACTAAATGCTTAATTTCTTCTGTTTGAACATATACTTTTAAATTCTCATACAGAAAGACGTATGTTTTCAAAATGACGGGCATTCTCGTGTACTTATTACAGTTTCCAAATTGGAAAATATTTATTCTCTTCCTTTTGTGGAATACCATTTAGATTTCATTTCTCTGGAGACATATTGTGGGTAGAATTATCTATTTTAGCCTTCTTATACTTTTCTTGTTCTGGTACGTAATATATTTGAGTGCGCAATCTGTAAAGCAATCTCGCAGTGCCATGAAACACGTACAATGAACCATTCTCGTGATTTTATTACTTGGTATATTTCTGTTAAGCTTTTTGTATAATATTGTACTTAAGTCTCATGGTATATTTTATAGAGATTATCACCGCCATCGCTTTTTTCCTTTGATTTCTTCACAAACATACGGATCATATATATTTGTGGCAAGAAAGTGTTTGAACCCATAGAACACCCATGTATTGAAAATGTTATTCTTGGTCGTTTGTCTTGAACGAAATGTTACTGCAGAGTCAGGTCCAGTAGCAAAGAGCTATATTTTGTTCTAGTGCTTCATACTGAGGTCACTTACCGACGATGAAGGGTCAACGTCGATATTTTAAAGAAATAAACAAAGGAACCATTTACTGACCGGTCTGAAAATTGCTCAATAGTTGCAAATTTGCACACGTTTAATTGTTACGTTATACTTAGTTCATTATTCACGGTGGTGGACCGACGGGAGGCTTTGAAGGACACAATTTAAAAACAAATTTAATCTTCGCAGTCTTTGCTGTATACAAATATTAAATAAAACCAAGGTGCCGTTGGCTGTTCCCTTCACATAACAACCATATTAAACAATCACTTGTTATTAACACGGCTTTTTTCTTTTGCTAGAAGGATAAATGATATAAAACTGGAGAATTTTATAGCAACGAACGCTGTTTTTACTACACAAAAATACTCACTTGAATAAGAACGGAGTCCTATCATTTCATAGCATATACGATGTGTAAAACTGCTCAGAAAATGTGAGGATGGTGATGAAGATCTGTACGAAACATACTTATTTTAAAAAATGAACTCACAATAATTGGGATAGATCCTTCCCTTTTCCATTGTATTGTCCCTTGCGTCACATACCTCTTCTCCCGTTTATCTGTGGATATCTCCTTTTTTATCTAATTATCCGTTAAAACAGGCCCACGTTTCCTTTAATGCCCGATTTCCTTCCCCTTTTCCTTTCCATATTTACATGTCTAGTAAAAAATAAAATACCCGGATATTCCCGAGAAGTTGGGTCTGTACACATACTTGATAGTTATTTTTGCTTTACCCAATATTTAGGGTTCGTGGATGTACGACAAGGAAGTACACAGACTTTAATATTGGCAGACTGTCCTTTAAAACTATATAAGGTGAAACCAACGTCCCTAAAAACAGCCATTTAGAACTGAAAAAGGGCATTTAAGCAAACTGTTTCTTGTTTGCCTAGTAAGAGAAAATATATAAATCTGGGCATTTTCAAGGCCACGGCGTTAGTATTAAAATGAAAATGTAGTAGCTCACTAGGATTATAACGAAATCTTATTAGTTTGTGCATAGAAAGTGTCCATAAATGATGAGAAAGTGAAAGGGTTGACTAAGTACTTGGAAGAAAATACTCGCTCGTATATTTATACGGTCCACTTTTTTGTCATCGATCGGATATAAGAACAATGATGCTACAAAAGGGGCATTCCTCTGTAGACCACACTGTGTGTGTGAGATTACCCTCAGTGATAAAATTATGACATACACGTGTGTATTAATTGTTACATTTAACCTCAAACTTTTGTGAATTATATAATTATAATACACTGTTTAACTTGATATATCGACCTATTAAGTTATAACATTGTTAAATAAATGGGAAACTCCGCCAATGACACATGTATTGCTATGTTTGGGTAGTTTCCCTTTAGCTATCATTTTAAATGTAAGGTTATTGGGGTCGTCCTTGTGGTACCCCTAGTGATATTATATACTTTCAGTCAGGAAGTTGAAAAAAAGCATCAGGATAACTTAAACCAAATTCAGTTGTTACAATATGGCCATCTCTGGCAAATTTAGGATAGACGTCGTAAATAGGCATCAATATATACGAAAACGAGAGAAGGTCTCTGGTGCCACACTCGATTATCATTACGCTGAATATATAAGCACGGTTTATCAATAAAAAGGGACCGATATAAAAACACATTCAGCATGTTTTCAAAATGGGTGCCGCCATGATCGACTGTTTGTAAAAACCCGTGTTATTTCCGAGTTTATAACTATAATAGCCGAGATATCCGAAATATCGACCGCATTGTTCCGAATGAGAATATCTTAGCTCCTAGGAATCTAAATATCATGCCGAATTGCAAACAACTAAATTTGTTAAGTCAGAACAAATAAAATGAACATGAAATTTGTATTTGGCGCATTTTAGTTTTTGTTCGTGCTTTCGTTATCATTCACACAATGAAAACTACAGGGACAAGACCAGAAGTCAAATTTCAGTTATAAAGCCTTTTCGAAGGTAAGACGGAAGGGCCCAAACGACTCTTAACGAGACAAAACAACGTACGCACACAGACCACACATGCATCAACATAGGTTTAACAATAATTGATGGAACGTTTAGTAAGACACGAGTCCATTGAAAATTAATTTATTAGGACAGTAGACCTTGTGATGTTTATCTACAGCCAGTTGATCACGTGACCTCAAAATCGGACTTCTTTTCTTTTCTGAAATGTCAGAGGAAAAGCGCAAATTATGCTTCAGAATCTTATTAATAGTCCTCCAACAACAACCTCAGCATTAACTATCCCTAGAAGTTCCATAACTATGCATGATAATGACATTGGCAACGAACATTTGTTGGAAAATCTACATGTTTACTCCACACACCAATGCTGAAAACAAGCAGCATTAGACGATATTTAAATCCATGTCTGTGGTAAATGACAAAATCGCGCTTACAACAGAAATGAATTATCTCTTTGCTGGTGCAGCTCTGAACATTCAACACTTGTTTGTAAATACTCGTAATCTAGAACCATTAACCTGTTTAGACGGTGACTTGCGGAATAATTCTAACATGGTAAGATAATGTTTGGTTACTGATCCAATTAACGGTTTAAGAAAAATGCATAAAACATAAATTTTAGAGCGGAAATATGTCATCAGTCTTTTATCACTGGTTTGCAGATATTTACTCAAGCATTTGCTCGTTCCAAGCCAAAAAAAAGTTGTCAAAACCTTCAATCTGTGAGAGTGCAGCTTTAAAATGCATTTACTTTGACCAAAAGCATATTGAACTAAATTTAACATTTTTTAGTACATTTAAATACGGGTACCTTCTTTGTCTCATATTCTAATGCTGTCATGTTATCATGAACTTGGTTCTTTGAATAAACTTTAAAAGACAAAGATAACAACGATAAAAACAATTGTCCCCTTTTTTAAAAAGGAACTTGATGATTTGAAGGTTAATTGTCATGTTTGATTAACAAAGAAAATTGAAAAAAAGAATACTAGGTTAGTGCCGTGGATGGAGAAAGATTATCTGGCTCGGCTACGGAATTTATCTGGTTCACCTTCGGCTCTACCGATAATTTCCTCCGCCTTGCCAGATAAACGTCCTCCATCCGCGGCACTAACCTAGTATTCTCTATATACATAAACGTGCATTCCAATGAGGTAATAGTGGATATATTTCACGTAGTTATATGAACATGGTATGTAAATATAACACAGTTTTAAAGTTGAAAACTGTTACCAAAGTATGTGTTTCTTCCACGGAATTGTTTAATGCAAAACATAGGTAGTCTATATCTGTTGTATTTTGACGCTGTCTATCTCCCGTTTAGGAGTCTGCCAAACCTAAGCAAATTGCCTTAAAAAGCGATTTATTGTAAAAGTTTTGATTACAGGTTTCATCCCTGTAGTTTGTATTGGTTTCGTTATGAAGACAGTTAATTAGAACGGATGTTGTTTACATCATAAATATGGAAATTATGTTATGTCCTATAAGATATATAATTCAGAATTGTTTCACACATGTTTTTTTCTATAAAAAAGCATAACACATTTTATCCCTTCTTTGGGATTAGAAATCCCTGCTCGTTGTTTATTGCAATGTCTAAGGCGTCATATGTAATACGAGTTGAATTTCCAAAAACATATAACTATAAAAAAATTTGATGGTGGAGTGTTTTTATTTATATAAGTTGTTTAGAGAAATTGCCCCGCCACAACGCGTCAATAAATATGTAGTGTTTTCCTGAAGTTGGTTTGAAAACAAAATTCAGCCGCCAGAAGACGGTTGACCATTTGAATACATAACGTTTGACAATAGGAAATCGGTTGGGTATACATTTTGCCATTTTTTTATCTTTAGATAAAAAACATCAACTTGTGTACCCTTTACAGGTAACATTTCTTACTCCGTAGATTAGAATGGTTGTTATTCAATTCACAACTAACAACAGATTTTAACGTCCATTATTTCCTAACAACATCGGTATTCATGCGGTTTGCTTTGGAAAATTCCTGATCACAAAACAATTGACGTCATTTTCCTGCGCTCTTATATTTTAAAATTGTTAGTGATCAAAACTGTATACAATTTTAACACAGATCAAGTTTGTCTTGAATATACCAGGGTAATTTTATTTTCCATAAATAAACATTTTTACACTTTATTACCATTATGACCAACGACCCGCGAAATAAATAAGTTAACGACAGACAGCAAAATGAAGTTACGCATGACTTTAAGAAATGAATGTTAAATCATCACTACTGACTCACTTTTTTCATTAACCTTTGTATTGATAATTTTATAGAGATGTTTTTCAACACTCAAGGGTAAAACATGTACCAAATGGGCAAATAAGCAGGCTTAATGATTCTTACTTCAAACAACAATAATGATTACAAGGAAACAAACACTGCCACATAGATAATGCAAACATTGTATGATAAAGCAAGATTACGTACACAAATAATGTATGTTTTCAATATGACACGCACTCTCGTTACTCACTACAGCTTCTAAATTAGGAAGATTGTTCATATATTTGTGGACTCAGATTTGATTCTGGTTTTTTTTGCATGCTACAGCGAATAACTTTATGGTGTTAACCTATCAATACACCCTTATCTTTGGTTGTTAATCGTGCTTTATTCGGGAATGAGTTGCTATAAGCATATGAACAGTTGGCAAAGTATACTGGATATCTTTTAATCAAAAGTACATTGGTAGCTACAAACTCTAGGAGCTAAATTTTAATAAATTCACTGAAGGCACACGCTTAATCTATAACATGTCTTAAATTTAGATACACACAGCGTCACGACACAAAACAGACAGACCATACATCTTTGAATTAAATGTTTGGTTCCAGCAAAGTTTTTTATGCTAAATGGTAAGGTTGTTTTTAATACATGTGGTAGAGACAGAACAGAAATTTCCCAACAGGCTATTATAATTTTGAGTGGATCAAATCAGTATAAAACTCGTTGGTCATACATTTGCTAAATGTTTATATGTAATGTTGAACACATAAGACAATCCAAATAACTGTAAACAAATAAGTTCTCACTGTCATACTTGCTCTTTTTCGTTTTCATGTGGAATTAATTAGTGACCTAACAGTCATAGTATGTCAAAAAAAGTGAACTTTAACGTTAAAAACTTCAGCGAACTGCTTACATCATAGATAGGGGAGATACAGGTGGAAACAAGTAAATGCTTATAAATATTTTCTCTCGTGAGAGCTTAGAAACGGTATTGATAATTGCATTCTTGGGTAATTAAGATATGTTAGGACGTTTATAGCTTTGTTTCCTAATAATAACAGCCTTTGGATTTTACGTCGTTGTACATGCGAGACTTGAAAGAAGTTTGGTGCATTTAATTTGTACCGCATACATAACTTCTTAGCAGTCTGTAATGTAAACGCAATTAACATATAATAATATAGTTGTTGAGAGAGAATTTGCCTAAGCACTCACTTTGTACACATTGTACACTTTATACACCATATAGTTTCCTAGTATATTTATACAATGTAGTGCCTCTCAAGTTATCTCTTGGCGTTTAGTTTATATGAAGGTACTGTTGCCATTAACATCTCAATGTCGTTTCCGGATATTCCATGGTGCACATAACGAAACAGAAAAAAACAAACAAAAAACAAACAAAAACAAAACAGAAAGTTAGCTCGTTTTTGTAGAAACGTTCATGCCTATTTGGTACTTCTGCTTAATACTTTAAATCGATAGATTTGTTTTTTCTAAAAAGGTTTTTTAATAAAACATAATGTACTTGCTGTAATCCATTTATACTGTCACAAAAGGTAACACTTTCAGCTTGGCCGACAACGTGTGTTTCCATTAATTTGTGTACACTAGACACCATCAATTCTTTTTTATTTATTCCTTTTCACGCAGTCTGTTCTAAACAAAAATGAGCATTCCGGTGGTGAACTTTGTTGCCATACACACCGTTGTTATAAAATTGCTATGATGCTGTTCCCCCCACTGTACAAGTTTACAACAATTTTGGGGGAAAACAATCTTTTAAATTTTGGGTTGTTTTATGGAGCTTTTTTGTTGAGGATTGCACGTTCGTAAAATAAAATTAAAACAATCAAGTTGCGGAACATGATTTTAAGTTTGGGAAATATTGGACGAAAAATAAAATACGATAAGAAAAGTGATCGGACAAGGTGAATAATTTTAATGCTTTTTAGTAAAATTGACGGAGTTTGCACAAGAAAGAGTTACCGATGTTTTTCTGGCTTGTTTGTTTTGAATGTTATTACATCACAAGGAACATGAAGCTAGCGTTATGCTATTGCATCCTACTACAAGCTGACAAAACAAGCCTATGTCTATTTAAAAAAGTTGAAAACCAATCACGGACCTAACAATATAATGCCGAGAAGTTTCGTCTTATTATGAATGATCGTCATATTAAAGTACGTTTTAATTATATAAGAAATTAGATTTATCCATATAATGTTTGTACTAAACACGGATGAATAAATAGTGTATTCCGACATTTCCTAATGTCCATTAGAGGTTCAGTTTTAGATGGCATTAAAATGGGTTTAAGGGCAATTATTTTTAACAATCCTTCTTATTTATATTGAATATAAGGAAAAAAATATTTTTCGCTCTTCGCTCGCTTCGGTTTTAATGAAAACTGACAAATTTTATTTTTATTTCGCTCGCTCGCTCAATTTTTTTTTGGCAAAAATCCGAGGAACTAAACATTAATTTGGTGTGGCCTAATTGCTCGATAAAAGCACTGCGTACTGGTTACCGTTATGATATAATAATAAATATATGAGCGCATACAAAGAAAATATTTTTCAATATGGTACAAGACTATTTCAGACACCTTTATGAAACGTACTATTATTATTCATTAGGCATCGCTGATTATATGTGTAAACCTAGCCAGCTACTAGCTCTGTGTATAGCTATGACTTATTAACTTGTTGTATTGTTTGCCACTTACGACGGGTGAGTTCGGTTGACGCATTGGTGAGCCCTGTGTCTAAACGTCCCTGTTCGACCACCAAATACATTACTTGTGTGCCATTTCTCCGAGTGGTAGAATTATGACATGCACGAGTGTATTATTTTGCGTGTTTAATCTCAAAAATTGTGTATAACGCACTGTTTCATAAATAATTATGTTGATTATGAACATTGATCAAGATTAAAAAAAACCATATTGAACAAATTGTGATCATTGTTGTTGTTTTTTTTAAATGTTTTTTAAATTCTAGACAAAAGGATTTTATCAACAAATTCTACGGGAAACTACATTTTAAAAAAAGAAAGAATAAAAACATAAAATATGTTGAACCATACCGTGCTTTTATGTTGTAAATGAGTCAAGACTGAGATTGAGACTCGACTAAATTATTTTTGTGATATTTATATATTGGGGTCAGATTTCATGCGGCCGCTTCAGGGAATTTCACAAATAATTTGACGTGATTTTCCTGCGTTATTATATTTTAAAATTGTATCTTGATACCGATAGTAATATCTTTCCAACTTCGTAACCATTGTGAACAGGGACCCGCGAGGTAACGGCGTTTATGCCGGAATTACCTCACGCATAATTCGCTCATAAGAATCGGCGCCAAGCAGCATTGTTTAAATGATTTTAAGCGTGACTCACTATTTTGTTTGTTTTGAATCATACTTTTCACCTGAAATTAATACGTATATGAAAAACTACAGAAACAAGCTCAGTATCCAAAAGTTTTAACATAAACCCCGTTTAATGGCACAGGGTAAACTCCAAAGACATAGAACTCAAAAACAAAAAATCACAAACAAGAAACATGGAACAACAGCACAAAACTCAACAAACAATACAGTGCATATACACTATATAAAAAACTAGGTGTGTTTATCAAGGATTGTTAGCTACCGCCTTGGAACGGTCAGCAAAATGTAAATTTACCGGGGGGTTAAACCAGCTTGCGTGCACAACCCCACTCTTATCCCAACAATCCTGAATAAAGTAAAAACGTAAAAGGTAAATATTATCAAAGTATGCATTAACTTAAGGAAACTTAATAATAAAACAAATAATAATAAACTTATTAGTAAAATCCCAAGTACTTAAATGATAAGGGATTCAAACTCTATTTGCAGACGAAGGAATACAATTCAGTGTACGTTATAATTTTCAGGTATTGCATGTTTAATAAAAACGTTGTATTGATGCTATTCACTGTTTGAAAAATAAATAATAATTACTTTCATATCAATTTAACGCCTTATAATTTAAAAATACATGATTTATGACGTTATGCTTGATATTGACAACTATCAAAAGCGTATATACCTTATATGTATTGCAATATATACTGATTGCGTAGGTCTACATACTTTCATCGTACCCGTGTATCATCGGTATCATATCATTAATCACTTCGATGTTGTTGTTTTCTGGAACGTTTATTAGGGTTTATAATATATAAATGAACAACAAAATGGATTGAAACGAACAGTCTCAGTCCATCGGAGACTGCTGTTTTAATAATTTGGACATATCTTGTGCTTCTTAAGGAGCTCTGGTTCAGAGTGATTTTAGTCTTCATCAACAAATAATTTTCATTTCTAACACAAAGTCACAGTGAATGTATATCATAATTGACATACAAATCATTCGTTATGTAAGCTCTAATCATGTTATCTTGGTACTGATCGTTCTGTCAACTTATTTCCTGCAGTTGAATTAACCTTGTTAGTTGGAAGTATGTCTTCATTTCTATCAGTTAATATCACTCGAAACTTGTTAACAGCGCTCTGTGCCTCTCAGTAGACAATAAACAACTTTTCTCAGAAACGCAAGTACGTAGTGAAAGTTTTTTTTTATACATGGGTTTTAATACTATACTGGCAGCATAGTAGGCTAACACTTGATAACACATGCACCAAAAGCCAGCGCAAACAGACAACTAAAAATATTTATTTCTACTGAAATCTGGTTGTTTGAAGTTTTTATTAAGTTTGAAAACCATTTCGAACAATATTAATACTCCATGCAGTGTAATCCTGTTATTAATAAGTTGACATTGCAAGGTAAACCAAACATTGCATAAAGGAGCAGTTTTCGCATGTGTGGTATGTCTGTGTGTTTATATGTCTCTCGTTAGTTTTTATTTATAACGTGTATAACCTTTGAACAGGGCGATCATAGATGTTCTTTCTAGTGGGTGTATCCCTGTAGTTTCTATTATAGTTTGGTTAAACAGTGCAGCCTTAAGCAGTATTAATACTGTCTGTGACGTACTTCGAACAACAATAATGATAACAGGGAAAGACAACATTGCATTTATATATGTGACACATGCTGTATCAGAAAGTAATTTTACTTATGAAAGTGATGTATGTTTTTTTTTCAAATTGACAGGCAATCTCGTACACTTATTACAGCTTCCAAATTGGAAAGAGTGTCCATATTTGTGTGGACGTATGATTTGATTCAGGTTTCTCTTGAGACGTACAGGCTAAAGTGAATGACTTTATGTTGTTACTTTATCAATACGTGCTTTAGTTGTTTTGGTAGCAGATCGTGTTTGATCTTCGATGTGTTGCTATATGAAAAAGTTGGGTAGTCTTTGTATTTCTTATCAATATTGCAACGTAAACTACAAGGACTATCCCATTAGATGTACCTGTTACGAACACCTTATTAGATAGCACAAGGCTAAGGCAATATTGGCGCTAAACCAGAGACACACAATGTCACAAAACAACACAGAGACACCACGCAACTTTTACAATAATTGTTGAGGTTCAAGCAAGGTTGTTTATTATAAATTTTTAAGTTGTTGTAAATGGATACTTTAGACAGACAGATGAATGATAAAAGATAAACCAATATAAGATAAACCAAAAGGCTAACATCATATTCATTTAATCCAATCGTAAGTAAATAATAATTATTATACAGTTTGTTAAACGTAAAACGGATGAGTGTTTGTTATCTCATATCTTAGAAATTAAAAATATTATATAATGCGAATATAAAAAATACTAACTGTTTACTTAATAGATAGGTGAGTGTAATGTGTTCATGGTAATCTTGTTCGAAATCCATTTAATTATAGATTCTTAGTTTTATGACGTCAGTTTAAGTGGATACCATAGAACGCTAATACATATATACTTGCGTGTACATCCTTCGTTGACTATTGCCTCATTACGTTATTTAAATATGTAAGTGTGTTTATAGTAGTATATAATAACAAAATATAAATTTTATACAGTTACACATATGACTCTTCACCGATGTTTGGCTTATTTTATTTCTACAGTTTACTTACCTTGTTATTACACTGTAATAGGAACGCCATTGACATAAGAAAAAAATCACTCAAGAATATGTTTTTGGAAGAACATTTGTTTAAGCAGTCTTGGAATATAATGCGCACCGTAAAATGTGGTTGGCACAATTTGTTTCCAATGTAAATTTCCTTGTTTATTATTTATATCAGCTGTTAACTCTTACGTTATATTTTGACTTTAAGTGAATCTATTGAAGAATGGTTGTCGTTTACGTATTTACGTTATGTTTTATATATTTCATAGCATATTATAAGTATCTTCCATGGCTGTGAGTGTAAGATAGGTTCATTCCGACCCGAACGAGTTTCCGCAAAACACCCTGCGCGAGGGTCGATATGAACATATCTTACACGAGTGGCTATGGTAGATGCTTTTTCTCCCACCTCAGTTAAACAAAATTAAGAAAAAATGATTTTTTGCTGGAACTCTTTTGTGCTAAGTGAAAATAATTGCGTATGGCTATGCGATCATTCATGGTTGTCATGGATATGCGCGCAGTGATTCAGATTATGATCATAGTCAAATCGGTCTATAAATAGTTCTAAGGAACGTGATGCATTATTTTTTGAAAGGTGCGTGAAAACTGTTTTATGGTGACATTTGAAGCGATAAATAATTAATAAGCATTCTAAATATTGCCACAAGACAAGGTTTCCATGATGCTACAGAAGACAGTCTTCAACAAGGGAGGTAATTACAATGTGGTGACCATTAAAAAGGAGTTCCATATGGGCATTTTATCTTCGCCCGTGGGCTGATTTTCGAACATGCTGGGAATATTACGCGCATAACCATATTTACGATCTAGTCTGGTAAATATTAGATAAGAGCGAACAACTCCTGCGGATGCTACCAACCCGCGATTGGGTTTTCCAGTAATATGTCATGTTTTCTCATATTTGCGTTAGAAAAGGAGTACCGGATTTTTCAGAAACCATTTGATATTATTAAGAAAATAAAAAAAATATTGCCACATATCTATGACTAAATGCTTAATTTCTTCTGTTTGAACATATACTTTTAAATTCTCATACAGAAAGACGTATGTTTTCAAAATGACGGGCATTCTCGTGTACTTATTACAGTTTCCAAATTGGAAAATATTTATTCTCTTCCTTTTGTGGAATACCATTTAGATTTCATTTCTCTGGAGACATATTGTGGGTAGAATTATCTATTTTAGCCTTCTTATACTTTTCTTGTTCTGGTACGTAATATATTTGAGTGCGCAATCTGTAAAGCAATCTCGCAGTGCCATGAAACACGTACAATGAACCATTCTCGTGATTTTATTACTTGGTATATTTCTGTTAAGCTTTTTGTATAATATTGTACTTAAGTCTCATGGTATATTTTATAGAGATTATCACCGCCATCGCTTTTTTCCTTTGATTTCTTCACAAACATACGGATCATATATATTTGTGGCAAGAAAGTGTTTGAACCCATAGAACACCCATGTATTGAAAATGTTATTCTTGGTCGTTTGTCTTGAACGAAATGTTACTGCAGAGTCAGGTCCAGTAGCAAAGAGCTATATTTTGTTCTAGTGCTTCATACTGAGGTCACTTACCGACGATGAAGGGTCAACGTCGATATTTTAAAGAAATAAACAAAGGAACCATTTACTGACCGGTCTGAAAATTGCTCAATAGTTGCAAATTTGCACACGTTTAATTGTTACGTTATACTTAGTTCATTATTCACGGTGGTGGACCGACGGGAGGATTTGAAGGACACAATTTAAAAACAACTTTAATCTTCGCAGTCTTTGCTGTATACAAATATTAAATAAAACCAAGGTGCCGTTGGCTGTTCCCTTCACATAACAACCATATTAAACAATCACTTGTTATTAACACGGCTTTTTTCTTTTGCTAGAAGGATAAATGATATAAAACTGGAGAATTTTATAGCAACGAACGCTGTTTTTACTACACAAAAATACTCACTTGAATAAGAACGGAGTCCTATCATTTCATAGCATATACGATGTGTAAAACTGCTCAGAAAATGTGAGGATGGTGATGAAGATCTGTACGAAACATACTTATTTTAAAAAATGAACTCACAATAATTGGGATAGATCCTTCCCTTTTCCATTGTATTGTCCCTTGCGTCACATACCTCTTCTCCCGTTTATCTGTGGATATCTCCTTTTTTATCTAATTATCCGTTAAAACAGGCCCACGTTTCCTTTAATGCCCGATTTCCTTCCCCTTTTCCTTTCCATATTTACATGTCTAGTAAAAAATAAAATACCCGGATATTCCCGAGAAGTTGGGTCTGTACACATACTTGATAGTTATTTTTGCTTTACCCAATATTTAGGGTTCGTGGATGTACGACAAGGAAGTACACAGACTTTAATATTGGCAGACTGTCCTTTAAAACTATATAAGGTGAAACCAACGTCCCTAAAAACAGCCATTTAGAACTGAAAAAGGGCATTTAAGCAAACTGTTTCTTGTTTGCCTAGTAAGAGAAAATATATAAATCTGGGCATTTTCAAGGCCACGGCGTTAGTATTAAAATGAAAATGTAGTAGCTCACTAGGATTATAACGAAATCTTATTAGTTTGTGCATAGAAAGTGTCCATAAATGATGAGAAAGTGAAAGGGTTGACTAAGTACTTGGAAGAAAATACTCGCTCGTATATTTATACGGTCCACTTTTTTGTCATCGATCGGATATAAGAACAATGATGCTACAAAAGGGGCATTCCTCTGTAGACCACACTGTGTGTGTGAGATTACCCTCAGTGATAAAATTATGACATACACGTGTGTATTAATTGTTACATTTAACCTCAAACTTTTGTGAATTATATAATTATAATACACTGTTTAACTTGATATATCGACCTATTAAGTTATAACATTGTTAAATAAATGGGAAACTCCGCCAATGACACATGTATTGCTATGTTTGGGTAGTTTCCCTTTAGCTATCATTTTAAATGTAAGGTTATTGGGGTCGTCCTTGTGGTACCCCTAGTGATATTATATACTTTCAGTCAGGAAGTTGAAAAAAAGCATCAGGATAACTTAAACCAAATTCAGTTGTTACAATATGGCCATCTCTGGCAAATTTAGGATAGACGTCGTAAATAGGCATCAATATATACGAAAACGAGAGAAGGTCTCTGGTGCCACACTCGATTATCATTACGCTGAATATATAAGCACGGTTTATCAATAAAAAGGGACCGATATAAAAACACATTCAGCATGTTTTCAAAATGGGTGCCGCCATGATCGACTGTTTGTAAAAACCCGTGTTATTTCCGAGTTTATAACTATAATAGCCGAGATATCCGAAATATCGACCGCATTGTTCCGAATGAGAATATCTTAGCTCCTAGGAATCTAAATATCATGCCGAATTGCAAACAACTAAATTTGTTAAGTCAGAACAAATAAAATGAACATGAAATTTGTATTTGGCGCATTTTAGTTTTTGTTCGTGCTTTCGTTATCATTCACACAATGAAAACTACAGGGACAAGACCAGAAGTCAAATTTCAGTTATAAAGCCTTTTCGAAGGTAAGACGGAAGGGCCCAAACGACTCTTAACGAGACAAAACAACGTACGCACACAGACCACACATGCATCAACATAGGTTTAACAATAATTGATGGAACGTTTAGTAAGACACGAGTCCATTGAAAATTAATTTATTAGGACAGTAGACCTTGTGATGTTTATCTACAGCCAGTTGATCACGTGACCTCAAAATCGGACTTCTTTTCTTTTCTGAAATGTCAGAGGAAAAGCGCAAATTATGCTTCAGAATCTTATTAATAGTCCTCCAACAACCACCTCAGCATTAACTATCCCTAGAAGTTCCATAACTATGCATGATAATGACATTGGCAACGAACATTTGTTGGAAAATCTACATGTTTACTCCACACACCAATGCTGAAAACAAGCAGCATTAGACGATATTTAAATCCATGTCTGTGGTAAATGACAAAATCGCGCTTACAACAGAAATGAATTATCTCTTTGCTGGTGCAGCTCTGAACATTCAACACTTGTTTGTAAATACTCGTAATCTAGAACCATTAACCTGTTTAGACGGTGACTTGCGGAATAATTCTAACATGGTAAGATAATGTTTGGTTACTGATCCAATTAACGGTTTAAGAAAAATGCATAAAACATAAATTTTAGAGCGGAAATATGTCATCAGTCTTTTATCACTGGTTTGCAGATATTTACGCAAGCATTTGCTCGTTCCAAGCCAAAAAAAAGTTGTCAAAACCTTCAATCTGTGAGAGTGCAGCTTTAAAATGCATTTACTTTGACCAAAAGCATATTGAACTAAATTTAACATTTTTTAGTACATTTAAATACGGGTACCTTCTTTGTCTCATATTCTAATGCTGTCATGTTATCATGAACTTGGTTCTTTGAATAAACTTTAAAAGACAAAGATAACAACGATAAAAACAATTGTCCCCTTTTTTAAAAAGGAACTTGATGATTTGAAGGTTAATTGTCATGTTTGATTAACAAAGAAAATTGAAAAAAAGAATACTAGGTTAGTGCCGTGGATGGAGAAAGATTATCTGGCTCGGCTACGGAATTTATCTGGTTCACCTTCGGCTCTACCGATAATTTCCTCCGCCTTGCCAGATAAACGTCCTCCATCCGCGGCACTAATCTAGTATTCTCTATATACATAAACGTGCATTCCAATGAGGTAATAGTGGATATATTTCACGTAGTTATATGAACATGGTATGTAAATATAACACAGTTTTAAAGTTGAAAACTGTTACCAAAGTATGTGTTTCTTCCACGGAATTGTTTAATGCAAAACATAGGTAGTCTATATCTGTTGTATTTTGACGCTGTCTATCTCCCGTTTAGGAGTCTGCCAAACCTAAGCAAATTGCCTTAAAAAGCGATTTATTGTAAAAGTTTTGATTACAGGTTTCATCCCTGTAGTTTGTATTGGTTTCGTTATGAAGACAGTTAATTAGAACGGATGTTGTTTACATCATAAATATGGAAATTATGTTATGTCCTATAAGATATATAATTCAGAATTGTTTCACACATGTTTTTTTCTATAAAAAAGCATAACACATTTTATCCCTTCTTTGGGATTAGAAATCCCTGCTCGTTGTTTATTGCAATGTCTAAGGCGTCATATGTAATACGAGTTGAATTTCCAAAAACATATAACTATAAAAAAATTTGATGGTGGAGTGTTTTTATTTATATAAGTTGTTTAGAGAAATTGCCCCGCCACAACGCGTCAATAAATATGTAGTGTTTTCCTGAAGTTGGTTTGAAAACAAAATTCAGCCGCCAGAAGACGGTTGACCATTTGAATACATAACGTTTGACAATAGGAAATCGGTTGGGTATACATTTTGCCATTTTTTTATCTTCAGATAAAAAACATCAACTTGTGTACCCTTTACAGGTAACATTTCTTACTCCGTAGATTAGAATGGTTGTTATTCAATTCACAACTAACAACAGATTTTAACGTCCATTATTTCCTAACAACATCGGTATTCATGCGGTTTGCTTTGGAAAATTCCTGATCACAAAACAATTGACGTCATTTTCCTGCGCTCTTATATTTTAAAATTGTTAGTGATCAAAACTGTATACAATTTTAACACAGATCAAGTTTGTCTTGAATATACCAGGGTAATTTTATTTTCCATAAATAAACATTTTTACACTTTATTACCATTATGACCAACGACCCGCGAAATAAATAAGTTAACGACAGACAGCAAAATGAAGTTACGCATGACTTTAAGAAATGAATGTTAAATCATCACTACTGACTCACTTTTTTCATTAACCTTTGTATTGATAATTTTATAGAGATGTTTTTTAACACTCAAGGGTAAAACATGTACCAAATGGGCAAATAAGCAGGCTTAATGATTCTTACTTCAAACAACAATAATGATTACAAGGAAACAAACACTGCCACATAGATAATGCAAACATTGTATGATAAAGCAAGATTACGTACACAAATAATGTATGTTTTCAATATGACACGCACTCTCGTTACTCACTACAGCTTCTAAATTAGGAAGATTGTTCATATATTTGTGGACTCAGATTTGATTCTGGTTTTTTTTGCATGCTACAGCGAATAACTTTATGGTGTTAACCTATCAATACACCCTTATCTTTGGTTGTTAATCGTGCTTTATTCGGGAATGAGTTGCTATAAGCATATGAACAGTTGGCAAAGTATACTGGATATCTTTTAATCAAAAGTACATTGGTAGCTACAAACTCTAGGAGCTAAATTTTAATAAATTCACTGAAGGCACACGCTTAATCTATAACATATCTTAAATTTAGATACACACAGCGTCACGACACAAAACAGACAGACCATACATCTTTGAATTAAATGTTTGGTTCCAGCAAAGTTTTTTATGCTAAATGGTAAGGTTGTTTTTAATACATGTGGTAGAGACAGAACAGAAATTTCCCAACAGGCTATTATAATTTTGAGTGGATCAAATCAGTATAAAACTCGTTGGTCATACATTTGCTAAATGTTTATATGTAATGTTGAACACATAAGACAATCCAAATAACTGTAAACAAATAAGTTCTCACTGTCATACTTGCTCTTTTTCGTTTTCATGTGGAATTAATTAGTGACCTAACAGTCATAGTATGTCAAAAAAAGTGAACTTTAACGTTAAAAACTTCAGCGAACTGCTTACATCATAGATAGGGGAGATACAGGTGGAAACAAGTAAATGCTTATAAATATTTTTTCTCGTGAGAGCTTAGAAACGGTATTGATAATTGCATTCTTGGGTAATTAAGATATGTTAGGACGTTTATAGCTTTGTTTCCTAATAATAACAGCCTTTGGATTTTACGTCGTTGTACATGCGAGACTTGAAAGAAGTTTGGTGCATTTAATTTGTACCGCATACATAACTTCTTAGCAGTCTGTAATGTAAACGCAATTAACATATAATAATATAGTTGTTGAGAGAGAATTTGCCTAAGCACTCACTTTGTACACATTGTACACTTTATACACCATATAGTTTCCTAGTATATTTATACAATGTAGTGCCTCTCAAGTTATCTCTTGGCGTTTAGTTTATATGAAGGTACTGTTGCCATTAACATCTCAATGTCGTTTCCGGATATTCCATGGTGCACATAACGAAACAGAAAAAAAAAAACAAAAAAAAACAAAAAAAAGACAGAAAGTTAGCTCGTTTTTGTAGAAACGTTCATGCCTATTTGGTACTTCTGCTTAATACTTTAAATCGATAGATTTGTTTTTTCTAAAAAGGTTTTTTAATAAAACATAATGTACTTGCTGTAATCCATTTATACTGTCACAAAAGGTAACACTTTCAGCTTGGCCGACAACGTGTGTTTCCATTAATTTGTGTACACTAGACACCATCAATTCTTTTTTATTTATTCCTTTTCACGCAGTCTGTTCTAAACAAAAATGAGCATTCCGGTGGTGAACTTTGTTGCCATACACACCGTTGTTATAAAATTGCTATGATGCTGTTCCCCCCACTGTACAAGTTTACAACAATTTTGGGGGAAAACAATCTTTTAAATTTTGGGTTGTTTTATGGAGCTTTTTTGTTGAGGATTGCACGTTCGTAAAATAAAATTAAAACAATCAAGTTGCGGAACATGATTTTAAGTTTGGGAAATATTGGACGAAAAATAAAATACGATAAGAAAAGTGATCGGACAAGGTGAATAATTTTAATGCTTTTTAGTAAAATTGACGGAGTTTGCACAAGAAAGAGTTACCGATGTTTTTCTGGCTTGTTTGTTTTGAATGTTATTACATCACAAGGAACACGAAGCTAGCGTTATGCTATTGCATCCTACTACAAGCTGACAAAACAAGCCTATGTCTATTTAAAAAAGTTGAAAACCAATCACGGACCTAACAATATAATGCCGAGAAGTTTCGTCTTATTATGAATGATCGTCATATTAAAGTACGTTTTAATTATATAAGAAATTAGATTTATCCATATAATGTTTGTACTAAACACGGATGAATAAATAGTGTATTCCGACATTTCCTAATGTCCATTAGAGGTTCAGTTTTAGATGGCATTAAAATGGGTTTAAGGGCAATTATTTTTAACAATCCTTCTTATTTATATTGAATATAAGGAAAAAAATATTTTTCGCTCTTCGCTCGCTTCGGTTTTAATGAAAACTGACAAATTTTATTTTTATTTCGCTCGCTCGCTCAATTTTTTTTTGGCAAAAATCCGAGGAACTAAACATTAATTTGGTGTGGCCTAATTGCTCGATAAAAGCACTGCGTACTGGTTACCGTTATGATATAATAATAAATATATGAGCGCATACAAAGAAAATATTTTTCAATATGGTACAAGACTATTTCAGACACCTTTATGAAACGTACTATTATTATTCATTAGGCATCGCTGATTATATGTGTAAACCTAGCCAGCTACTAGCTCTGTGTATAGCTATGACTTATTAACTTGTTGTATTGTTTGCCACTTACGACGGGTGAGTTCGGTTGACGCATTGGTGAGCCCTGTGTCTAAACATCCCTGTTCGACCACCAAATACATTACTTGTGTGCCATTTCTCCGACTGGTAGAATTATGACATGCACGAGTGTATTATTTTGCGTGTTTAATCTCAAAAATTGTGTATAACGCACTGTTTCATAAATAATTATGTTGATTATGAACATTGATCAAGATTAAAAAAAAACATATTGAACAAATTGTGATCATTGTTGTTGTTTTTTTTAAATGTTTTTTAAATTCTAGACAAAAGGATTTTATCAACAAATTCTACGGGAAACTACATTTTAAAAAAAGAAAGAATAAAAACATAAAATATGTTGAACCATACCGTGCTTTTATGTTGTAAATGAGTCAAGACTGAGATTGAGACTCGACTAAATTATTTTTGTGATATTTATATATTGGGGTCAGATTTCATGCGGCCGCTTCAGGGAATTTCACAAATAATTTGACGTGATTTTCCTGCGTTATTATATTTTAAAATTGTATCTTGATACCGATAGTAATATCTTTCCAACTTCGTAACCATTGTGAACAGGGACCCGCGAGGTAACGGCGTTTATGCCGGAATTACCTCACGCATAATTCGCTCATAAGAATCGGCGCCAAGCAGCATTGTTTAAATGATTTTAAGCGTGACTCACTATTTTGTTTGTTTTGAATCATACTTTTCACCTGAAATTAATACGTATATGAAAAACTACAGAAACAAGCTCAGTATCCAAAAGTTTTAACATAAACCCCGTTTAATGGCACAGGGTAAACTCCAAAGACATAGAACTCAAAAACAAAAAATCACAAACAAGAAACATGGAACAACAGCACAAAACTCAACAAACAATACAGTGCATATACACTATATAAAAAACTAGGTGTGTTTATCAAGGATTGTTAGCTACCGCCTTGGAACGGTCAGCAAAATGTAAATTTACCGGGGGGTTAAACCAGCTTGCGTGCACAACCCCACTCTTATCCCAACAATCCTGAATAAAGTAAAAACGTAAAAGGTAAATATTATCAAAGTATGCATTAACTTAAGGAAACTTAATAATAAAACAAATAATAATAAACTTATTAGTAAAATCCCAAGTACTTAAATGATAAGGGATTCAAACTCTATTTGCAGACGAAGGAATACAATTCAGTGTACGTTATAATTTTCAGGTATTGCATGTTTAATAAAAACGTTGTATTGATGCTATTCACTGTTTGAAAAATAAATAATAATTACTTTCATATCAATTTAACGCCTTATAATTTAAAAATACATGATTTATGACGTTATGCTTGATATTGACAACTATCAAAAGCGTATATACCTTATATGTATTGCAATATATACTGATTGCGTAGGTCTACATACTTTCATCGTACCCGTGTATCATCGGTATCATATCATTAATCACTTCGATGTTGTTGTTTTCTGGAACGTTTATTAGGGTTTATAATATATAAATGAACAACAAAATGGATTGAAACGAACAGTCTCAGTCCATCGGAGACTGCTGTTTCAATAATTTGGACATATCTTGTGCTTCTTAAGGAGCTCTGGTTCAGAGTGATTTTAGTCTTCATCAACAAATAATTTTCATTTCTAACACAAAGTCACAGTGAATGTATATCATAATTGACATACAAATCATTCGTTATGTAAGCTCTAATCATGTTATCTTGGTACTGATCGTTCTGTCAACTTATTTCCTGCAGTTGAATTAACCTTGTTAGTTGGAAGTATGTCTTCATTTCTATCAGTTAATATCACTCGAAACTTGTTAACAGCGCTCTGTGCCTCTCAGTAGACAATAAACAACTTTTCTCAGAAACGCAAGTACGTAGTGAAAGTTTTTTTTTATACATGGGTTTTAATACTATACTGGCAGCATAGCAGGCTAACACTTGATAACACATGCACCAAAAGCCAGCGCAAACAGACAACTAAAAATATTTATTTCTACTGAAATCTGGTTGTTTGAAGTTTTTATTAAGTTTGAAAACCATTTCGAACAATATTAATACTCCATGCAGTGTAATCCTGTTATTAATAAGTTGACATTGCAAGGTAAACCAAACATTGCATAAAGGAGCAGTTTTCGCATGTGTGGTATGTCTGTGTGTTTATATGTCTCTCGTTAGTTTTTATTTATAACGTGTATAACCTTTGAACAGGGCGATCATAGATGTTCTTTCTAGTGGGTGTATCCCTGTAGTTTCTATTATAGTTTGGTTAAACAGTGCAGCCTTAAGCAGTATTAATACTGTCTGTGACGTACTTCGAACAACAATAATGATAACAGGGAAAGACAACATTGCATTTATATATGTGACACATGCTGTATCAGAAAGTAATTTTACTTATGAAAGTGATGTATGTTTTTTTTTCAAATTGACAGGCAATCTCGTACACTTATTACAGCTTCCAAATTGGAAAGAGTGTCCATATTTGTGTGGACGTATGATTTGATTCAGGTTTCTCTTGAGACGTACAGGCTAAAGTGAATGACTTTATGTTGTTACTTTATCAATACGTGCTTTAGTTGTTTTGGTAGCAGATCGTGTTTGATCTTCGATGTGTTGCTATATGAAAAAGTTGGGTAGTCTTTGTATTTCTTATCAATATTGCAACGTAAACTACAAGGACTATCCCATTAGATGTACCTGTTACGAACACCTTATTAGATAGCACAAGGCTAAGGCAATATTGGCGCTAAACCAGAGACACACAATGTCACAAAACAACACAGAGACACCACGCAACTTTTACAATAATTGTTGAGGTTCAAGCAAGGTTGTTTATTATAAATTTTTAAGTTGTTGTAAATGGATACTTTAGACAGACAGATGAATGATAAAAGATAAACCAATATAAGATAAACCAAAAGGCTAACATCATATTCATTTAATCCAATCGTAAGTAAATAATAATTATTATACAGTTTGTTAAACGTAAAACGGATGAGTGTTTGTTATCTCATATCTTAGAAATTAAAAATATTATATAATGCGAATATAAAAAAATACTAACTGTTTACTTAATAGATAGGTGAGTGTAATGTGTTCATGGTAACCTTGTTCGAAATCCATTTAATTATAGATTCTTAGTTTTATGACGTCAGTTTAAGTGGATACCATAGAACGCTAATACATATATACTTGCGTGTACATGCTTCAATGCCTATTGCCTCATTACGTTATTTAAATATGTAAGTGTGTTTATAGTAGTATATAATAACAAAATATAAATTTTATACAGTTACACATATGACTCTTCACCGATGTTTGGCTTATTTTATTTCTACAGTTTACTTACCTTGTTATTAAACTGTAATAGGAACGCCATTGACATAAGAAAAAAATCACTCAAGAATATGTTTGTTGAAAGAACATTTGTTTAAGCAGTCTTGGAATATAATGCGCACCGTAAAATGTGGTTGGCACAATTTGTTTCCAATGTAAATTTCCTTGTTTATTATTTATATCAGCTGTTAACTCTTACGTTATATTTTGACTTTAAGTGAATCTATTGAAGAATGGTTGTCGTTTACGTATTTACGTTATGTTTTATATATTTCATAGCATATTATAAGTATCTTCCATGGCTGTGAGTGTAAGATAGGTTCATTCCGACCCGAACGAGTTTCCGCAAAACACCCTGCGCGAGGGTCGATATGAACATATCTTACACGAGTGGCTATGGTAGATGCTTTTTCTCCCACCTCAGTTAAACAAAATTAAGAAAAAATGATTTTTTTGCTGGAACTCTTTTGTGCTAAGTGAAAATAATTGCGTATGGCTATGCGATCATTCATGGTTGTCATGGATATGCGCGCAGTGATTCAGATTATGATAATAGTCAAATCGGTCTATAAATAGTTTTAAGGAACGTGATGCATTATTTTTTGAAAGGTGCGTGAAAACTGTTTTATGGTGACATTTGAAGCGAGAAATAATTAATAAGCGTTCTAAATATTGGCACAAGACAAGGTTTCCATGATGCTACAGAAGACAGTCTTCAACAAGGGAGATAATTACAATGTGGTGACCATTAAAAAGGAGTTCCATATGGGCATTTTATCTTCGCCCGTGGGCTGATTTTCGAACATGCTGGGAATATTACGCGCATAACCATATTTACGATCTAGTCTGGTAAATATAATATAAGAGCGAACAACTTCTGCGGATGCTACCAACCCGCGATTGGGTTTTCCAGTAATATGTCATGTTTTCTTATATTTGCGTTAGAAAAGGAGTACCGGATTTTTCAGAAACCATTTGATATTATTAAGAAAATAAAAAAAATATTGCCACATATCTATGACTAAATGCTTAATTTCTTCTGTTTGAACATATACTTTTAAATTCTCATACAGAAAGACGTATGTTTTCAAAATGACGGGCATTCTCGTGTACTTATTACAGTTTCCAAATTGGAAAATATTTATTCTCTTCCTTTTGTGGAATACCATTTAGATTTCATTTCTCTGGAGACATATTGTGGGTAGAATTATCTATTTTAGCCTTCTTATACTTTTCTTGTTCTGGTACGTAATATATTTGAGTGCGCAATCTGTAAAGCAATCTCGCAGTGCCATGAAACACGTACAATGAACCATTCTCGTGATTTTATTACTTGGTATATTTCTGTTAAGCTTTTTGTATAATATTGTACTTAAGTCTCATGGTATATTTTATAGAGATTATCACCGCCATCGCTTTTTTTTCCTTTGATTTCTTCACAAACATACGGATCATATATATTTGTGGCAAGAAAGTGTTTGAACCCATAGAACAAACATGTATTCAAATGTTATTCTTGGTCGTTTGTCTTGAACGAAATGTTTCTGCAGAGTCAGGTCCAGTAGCAAAGAGCTATATTTTGTTCTAGTGCTTCATACTGAGGTCACTTACCGACGATGAAGGGTCAACGTCGATATTTTAAAGAAATAAACAAAGGAACCATTTACTGACCGGTCTGAAAATTGCTCAATAGTTGCAAATTTGCACACGTTTAATTGTTACGTTATACTTAGTTCATTATTCACGGTGGTGGACCGACGGAAGGCTTTGAAGGACACAATTTAAAAACAAATTTAATCTTCGCAGTCTTTGCTGTATACAAATATTAAATAAAACCAAGGTGCCGTTGGCTGTTCCCTTCACATAACAACCATATTAAACAATCACTTGTTATTAACACGGCTTTTTCTTTTGCTAGAAGGATAAATGATATAAAACTGGAGAATTTTATAGCAACGAAGCTGTTTTTACTACACAAAAATACTCACTTGAATAAGAACGGAGTCCTACTATTTCATAGCATATACGATGTGTAAAACTGCTCAGAAAATGTGAGGATGGTGATGAAGATCTGTACGAAACATACTTATTTTAAAAAATGAACTCACAAGAATTGGGATAGATCCTTCCCTTTTCCATTGTATTGTCCATTGCGTCACATAACCCTTCTCCCGTTTATCTGTGGATATCTCCTTTTTTATCTAATTATCCGTTAAAACAGGCCCACGTTTCCTTTAATGCCCGATTTCCTTCCCCTTTTCATTTCCATATTAACATGTCTAGTAAAAAAAAAAAAAACCCGGATATTCCCGAGAAGTTGAGTCTGTACACATACTTGATAGTTATTTTTGCTTTACCCAATATTTAGGGTTCGTGGATGTACGCCAAGGAAGTACACAGACTTTAATATTGGCAGACTGTCCTTTAAAACTATATAAGGTGAAACCAACGTCCCTCAAAACAGCCATTTAGAACTGAAAAAGGGCATTTAAGTAAACTGTTTCTTGTTTGCCTAGTAAGAGAAAATATATAAATCTGGGCATTTTCAAGGCCACGGCGTTAGTATTAAAATGAAAATGTAGTTACTCACTAGGATTATAACGAAATCTTATTAGTTTGTGCATAGAAAGTGTCCATAAATGATGAGAAAGTGAAAGGGTTGATTAAGTACTTGGAAGAAAATACTCGCTCGTATATTTATACGGTCCACTTTTTTGTCATCGATCGGATATAAGAACAATGATGCTACAAAAGGGGCATTCCTCTGTAGACCACACTGTGTGTGTGAGATTACCCTCAGTGATAAAATTATGACATACACGTGTGTATTAATTGTTACATTTAACCTCAAACTTTTGTGAATTATATAATTATAATACACTGTTTAACTTGATATATCGACCTATTAAGTTATAACATTGTTAAATAAATGGGAAACTCCGCCAATGACACATGTATTGCTATGTTTGGGTAGTTTCCCTTTAGCTATCATTTTAAATGTAAGGTTATTGGGGTCGTCCTTGTGGTACCCCTAGTGATATTATATACTTTCAGTCAGGAAGTTGAAAAAAAAACAACATCAGGATAACTTAAACCAAATTCAGTTGTTACAATATGGCCATCTCTGGCAAATTTAGGATAGACGTCGTAAATAGGCATCAATATATACGAAAACGAGAGAAGGTCTCTGGTGCCACACTCGATTATCATTACGCTGAATATATAAGCACGGTTAATCAATAAAAAGGGACCGATATAAAAACACATTCAGCATGTTTTCAAAATGGGTGCCGCCATGATCGACTGTTTGTAAAAAACCCGTGTTATTTCCGAGGTTATAACTATAATAGCCGAGATATCCGAAATATCGACCGCATTGTTCCGAATGAGAATATCTTAGCTCCTAGGAATCTAAATATCATGCCGAATTGCAAACAACTAAATTTGTTAAGTCAGAACAAATAAAATGAACATGAATTTTGTATTTGGCGCATTTTAGTATTTGTTCGTGCTTTCGTTATCATTTACACAATGAAAACCACAGGGACAAGACCAGAAGTCAAATTTCAGCTATAAAGCCTTTTCGAAGGTAAGAGGGAAGGGCCCAAACGACTCTTAACAAGACAAAACAACGTACGCACACAGACCACACATGCATCAACATAGTTTGAACAATAATTGATGGAACGTTTAGTAAGAGACGAGTCCATTGAAAATTAATTTATTAGGACAGTAGACCTCGTGATGTTTATCTACAGCCAGTTGATCACGTGACCTCAAAATCGGACTTCTTTTCTGTTCTGAAATGTCAGAGGAAAAGCGCAAATTATGCTTCAGAATCTTATTAATAGTCCTCCAACAACAACCTCAGCATTAACTATCCATAGAAGTTCCATAACTATGCATGATAATGACATTGGCAACGAACATTTGTTGGAAAATCTACATGTTTACTCCACACACCAATGCTGAAAACAAGCAGCATTAGACGATATTTAAATCCATGTCTGTGGTAAATGACAAAATCGCGCTTACAACAGAAATGAATTATCTCTTTGCTGGTGCAGCTCTGAACATACAACACTTGTTTGTAAATACTCGTAATCTAGAACCATTAACCTGTTTAGACGGTGACTTGCGGAATAATTCTAACATGGTAAGATAATGTTTAACGGTTTAAGAAAAATGCATAAAACATAAATTTTAGAGCGGAAATATGTCATCAGTCTTTTATCACTGATTTTGCAGATATTTACGCAAACATTTGCTCGTTCCAAGCCAAAAAAAAGTTGTCAAAACCTTCAATCTGTGAGAGTGCAGCTTTAAAATGCATTTACTTTGACTAAAAGCATATTGAACTAAATTTAACATTTTTTAGTACATTTAAATACGGGTACCTTCTTTGTCTCATATTCTAATGCTGTCATGTTATCATGAACTTGGTTCTTTGAATAAACTTTAAAAGACAAAGATAACAACGATAAAAACAATTGTCCCCTTTTTTAAAAAGGAACTTGATGATTTGAAGGTTATTTGTCATGTTTGATTAACAAAGAAAATTGAAAAAAAGATTATCTGGCTCGGCTACGGAATTTATCTGGTTCACCTTCGGCTCTACCGATAATTTCCTCCGCCTTGCCAGATAAACGTCCTCCATCCGCGGCACTAACCTAGTATTCTCTATATACATAAACGTGCATTCCAATGAGGTAATAGTGGATATATTTCACGTAGTTATATGAACATGGTATGTAAATATAACCCAGTTTTAAAGTTGAAAAAGGTTACCAAAGTATGTGTTTCTTCCACGGAATTGTTTAATGCAAAACATAGGTAGTCTATATCTGTTGTATTTTGACGCTGTCTATCTCCCGTTTAAGAGTCTGCCAAACCTAAGCAAAAAAAGCGATTTATTGTAAAAGTTTTGATTACAGGTTTCGTCCCTGTAGTTTGTATTGGTTTCGTTATGAAGACAGTTAATTAGAACGGATGTTGTTTACATCATAAATATGGAAATTATGTTATGTCCTATAAGATATATAATTCAGAATTGTTTCACACATGTTTTTTTCTATAAAAAAGCATAACACATTTTATCCCTTCTTTGGGATTAGAAATCCCTGCTCGTTGTTTATTGCAATGTCTAAGGCGTCATATGTAATACGAGTTGAATTTCCAAAAACATATAACTTTAAAAAAAATTGATGGTGGAGTGTTTTTATTTATATAAGTTGTTTAGAGAAATTGCCCCGCCACAACGCGTCAATAAATATGTAGTGTTTTCCTGAAGTTGGTTTGAAAACAAAATTCAGCCGCCAGAAGACGGTTGACCATTTGAATACATAACGTTTGACAATAGGAAATCGGTTGGGTATACATTTTGCCATTTTTTTATCTTCAGATAAAAAACATCAACTTGTGTACCCTTTACAGGTAACATTTCTTACTCCGTAGATTAGAATGGTTGTTATTCAATTCACAACTAACAACAGATTTTAACGTCCATTATTTCCTAACAACATCGGTATTCATGCGGTTTGCTTTGGAAAATTCCTGATCACAAAACAATTGACGTCATTTTCCTGCGCTCTTATATTTTAAAATTGTTAATGATCAAAACTGTATACAATTTTAACACAGATCAAGTTTGTCTTGAATATACCAGGGTAATTTTATTTTTCAAAAATAAACATTTTTACACTTTATTACCATTATGACCAACGACCAGCGAAATAAATAAGTTAACGACAGACAGCAAAATAAAGTTACGCATGACTTTATGAAATGAATGTTAAATCATCACTACTGACTCACTTTTTCATTAACCTTTGTATTGATAATTTTATAGAGATGTTTTTAACACTCAAGGGTAAAACATGTACCAAGTGGGCAAATAAGCAGGCTCAATGATTCCTACTTCAAACAATAATGAATACAAGGAAACAAACACTGCCACATAGATAATGCAAACATTGTATGATAAAGAAAGATTACGTACACAAATAATGTATGTTTTCAATATGACACGCACTCTCGTTACTCACTACAGCTTCTAAATTAGGAAGATTGTTATATTTGTGGACTCAGATTTGATTCTGGGTTTTTTTTTGCATGCTACAGCGAATAACTTTATGGTGTTAACCTATCAATACACCCTTATTTTTGGTTGTTAATCGTGCTTTATTCGGGAATGCGTTGCTATAAGCATATGAACAGTTGGCAAAGTATACTGGATATATTTTAATCAAAAATACATCGGTAGCTACAAACTCTAGGAGCTAAATTTTAATAAATTCACTGAAGGCACACGCTTAACCTATAACATATCTTAAATTTAGATACACACAGCGTCACGACACAAAACAGACAGACCATACATCTTTGAATTAAATGTTTGGTTCCAGCAAAGTTTTTTATGCTAAATGGTAAGGTTGTTTTTAATAAATGTGGTAGAGACAGAACAGAAATTTCCCAACAGGCTATTATAATTTTGAGTGGATCAAATCAGTATAAAACTCGTTGGTCATACATTTGCTAAATGTTTATATGTAATGTTGAACACATAAGACAATCCAAATAACTGTACACAAATAAGTTCTCACTGTCATACTTGCTCTTTTTCGTTTTCATGTGGAATTAATTAGTGACCTAACAGTCATAGTATGTCAAAAATAGTGAACTTTAACGTTAAAAACTTCAGCGAACTGCTTACATCATAGATAGGGGAGATACAGGTGGAAACAAGTAAATGCTTATAAATATTTTTTCTCGTGAGAGCTTAGAAACGGTATTGATAATTGCATTCTTGGGTAATTAAGATATGTTAGGACGTTTATAGCTTTGTTTCCTAATAATAACAGCATTTGGATTTTACGTCGTTGTACACGCGAGACCTGAAAGAAGTTTGGTGCATTTAATTTGTACCGCATACATAACTTCTTAACAGTCTGTAATGTAAACGCAATTAACATATAAGAATATAGTTGTTGAGAGAGAATTTGCCTCAGCACTCACTTTGTACACATTGTACACTTTATACACCATATAGTTTCCTAGTATATTTATACAATGTAGTGCCTCTCAAGTTATCTCTTGGCGTTTAGTTTATATGAAGGTACTGTTGCCATTAACATCTCAATGTCGTTTCCGGATATTCCATGGTGCACATAACGAAACAGAAAAAAAAACAAAAACAGAAAGTTAGCTCGTTTTTGTAGAAACGTTCATGCCTATTTGGTACTTCTGCTTAATACTTTAAATCGAGAGATTTGTTTTTTCTAAAAAGGTTTTTTTATTAAAACATAATGCACTTGCTGTAATCCATTTATACTGTCACAAAAGGTAACACTTTCAGCTTGGCCGACAACGTGTGTTTCCATTAAATTGTGTACACTAGACACCATCAATTCTTTTTGATTTATTCCTTTTCACGCAGTCTGTTCTAAACAAAAATGAGCATTCCGGCGGTGAACTTTATGTTGCCATAAACACCGTTGTTATAAAATTGCTATGATGCTGTTCCCCCCACTGTACAACTTTACAACAATTTTGGGGGAAAACAATCTTTTAAATTTTGGGTTGTTTTATGGAGCTTTTTTGTTGAGGATTGCACGTTCGTAAAATAAAATTAAAACAATCAAGTTGCGGAACATGATTTTAAGTTTGGGAAATATTGGACGAAAAATAAAATACGATAAGAAAAGTGATCGGACAAGGTGAATAATTTTAATGTTTTTCAGTAAAATTGACGGATTTTGCACAAGAAAGAGTTACCGATGTTTTTCTGGCTTGTTTGTTTTGAATGTTATTACATCACAAGGAACACGAAGCTAGCGTTATGCTATTGCATCCTACTACAAGATGACAAAACAAGCCTATGTCTATTTAAAAAAGTTGAAAACCAATCACGGACCTAACAATATAATGCCGAGAAGTTTCGTCTGTAAATATATTTGACTGTTAGGTAAGCCATTATTGATAAAAGGGGTTTTATTGGTTTACGAAGACCTGGCACTGACGAGGGAGTACTGTTGATTACAAAAGCAACACCGACTTTAAAGTTTGCAGGCTTTAATCGATTATCAAAATTAATAAAACTATCGTGTAGATTTTATACCGCGCAAGTAACTGTGTCCGTCGTAACAACCATTTGTGGCTAATACAAACTGTTTCTCATTTGCCTAACGGGAGAAATAACATAAATCCGGTCAATTTTATGGCAACGAATTTTGTCTTTATTACTGTATGAAATCACTCACTGGAATAATAACATACTCGTATTGTCATTGCACAGACGGTGTAAAAAGATGGCCAGAAACTGCTAGGATTGACGATTAGAACTTGTAAATCTGCTCGCCGCTATTGACCTGTTCATTACATCGTACTTACTTACAGTGATTGCATTAAGCAGAAATAGATCACTGTCTTCTTTAAAGGAATAAGTCCTTAAGTTATTCCGTCTTGCATTGTTCATCCCAGTTTACTTATGGCCTTTCTCTTTAACCATATCTCATCTATTTCAAAATTTTCATCAAGCCCTATCAATTTTCTCTACTAGCCCTATTTTTCTGTTACGCATCACTCATCCTTATTTCTCTAAATTCCTTAATATCTGCTAAATTCTTTTGAAGACAGTCTTTCTCTTTATCTCAGAACTTTTTTATGATCAGACTACTACACTTTGTTCCATGCTTATGTATATCTCCTAGTATGATTCACTCCCCTAGCTCCCATCTTCTTTCCCATAACCCGTTTCCCCACCTCCTCTTTATCTAGTTTTGGTCGTCCATCAATTCAGGTTCAGTACCGTATTGTTGTAGTTTTTGCTAACTCATAATAAAAACATAAAAAGGACTCTTTTTCATAATTTTCAATAATTTCTTGACTCGGCGTTTAGAGGCAACCTCATTATTTGTATCATTACTTATACAACAATTGCGTTAAGCAGCTAAATCATCGTAATCTTCCTCATATTCACCATAAACACTT
The DNA here is from genome assembly GCF_026914265.1 of Mya arenaria. NCBI lineage: Eukaryota > Metazoa > Mollusca > Bivalvia > Myida > Myidae > Mya > Mya arenaria. Next base: position 1,728,826 of record NC_069131.1, on the reverse strand, counting down.
GCCCATAATCGCAACATTCCGTTGCTTTTCTATCAATCTGCAAATATCCACGAGAGTCGAATACGACATTCCGGATCAAAACGCAGTACTAATAACCCTTTTATTGTTTGCATTACTGGTTAGATCACTTAAATGCCTCATGCCTTCATAATAAATTTCATTTTAACGACGCACATTTTTGTTTTATGACGTCATTTTAACATCGCGCAACGATACTTGTAATTTCGTGACGTTACAAGAGTGGAATACGGCCGTATCGTATTTTGCGATATGTATTACGTGTGGATGTATGACGGGTATATAATAAATTTATTAACATCGTGCTCACTGAAAGCATTGTAGTAACAAAATGTATTTTTTCATCTCGTCTTTATCAATATAATCATCCTCACTATCTCAATCTTCATGGTCGTCATATTCAATCACTTGCACAAAGTTGCGTTCGGCAGAAAAGGTATTTCAATCATGTAAAGGAAACTTGTGTTTGTGATACGCGTTAGAATAAATAAAGTCCATACACCCAACAGGTATACCGCAACTGGCTCCAATTCCCTCACTATGTGCAACTTATACGAAATAAATAGATAAATTAGTAATTTATATCATTTATGCTGGAAAAGGGATCCTCGGGATGTACATACTTATCAGGAGCTTAGCTTTTCATAGGCCATGTAGGTCGAAAATATATTGAGCCGTGGAACTTTTTGAAGGCTGATTGGCGATTTCATCGCGTTGAAATTTGCGTTCAATCATATAAATTTGAGTATAATTAATTCAATATGCATTGACGCGTAACTATATATATATATATTTATGAAACAACAGTCTAATGCTGCTTTATCACTTAAACGGTCGATATTTCCATCTTAATCAGTGCATAACGCTCTTCATGTGAGGTGAAACTCGCCTATTTATACACACGTTTATTAATTATATCACTTGTTTCACACACGTTATAACTATATATATATAGTTATAACGTGTGTATATATATATATATATATATATATATATATATATATATATATATATATATATATATCTTATATCTACGTATTGTGACTATAAACAATGTTTATTTTAATCTAGATTATATGGTCATGTACTTGTAGTTTTGAATGTTTTGTAATTACTTCAACTACTCCTTTAGTTTATAAATTTTAAAAAAACATATCCTTTTTTTCTTATATATTCATTATGACTATGGTTAGGAATTCTAGCTTCCAGATTAACACTTAAATAAATCATCTGTTTCATGTTAATTTAATGCGTATTATCTTACGTAAACTTCAAGATACATTTAGGAATTTGAATTACTTTAAACTGTTTTATGGCCCGTTCAAATAAAGCAATTAAGCCAATACTTCAATTACCTTTAGCCTGTATAAACGTTTCAAATACCATCAGTGAACTTAAATTTCGATAAACTCGCTGTTCAAACGGTGTATTGAAATATAATCCAGCGTTATATTTCAGTAATTACAACTGAGCAGGTGCGAGTAAATGCTTAAATCCTATTGGATAAGACAACCCACGCATTCATTCATTTCTCCATGAAACTCTCGTGTATGCAAATCATCTTATTAATATTCATAACCGGGCTACCTTTTATTTACAATCTATGACGTCACGTCATAGTAGGAAGTTGTTAACATGTATTTTTTCCTTCTTAAAATATTTTGGGATAAAATAAAAGTACAAGTGAACAATAAACCTGTTATAAGTATTGATCTTGTGTTATTTTGTCATTATGAAATACAATAAATCGATTGCGGAGGACTGGAAGTTAAAGGTTCGTCTGCAGCACAAAGTAAACATGGCGGATGATCTGTCAGATTTCGACTTGTTTAAAGATTTTTTTGGTTGATTTGAGTTGTTTGTGCCGGAATTGAGTGAGGAATTTGCTGCTCCTGCTGCTGCTGTGTTTTCTGCAGAAATTGAAAAACTGATGAATATTTCATTTGATGATTTGCCTGAAGTTACAACAAAAAAATGAAAGTGAAAATGAAAGTTAAGATCTAGGTCTACAGCTTAATGAAAGTAATGACATGCCGACAATTCATGAATTCAACAACAGGGCAGTAGGTTTAATGGTATTTTTTTTGTCTTAGACAGGGAATAATGGAATTACATTTCAGAGTTTAAACAAGTCGCCTTTACGTTAATATCGTACTTACACTTCATACACTTCATACATCAACGAAACGCAGAAAAATAATGTCCATTTTAAAAATGAACCACCGGAAAGCATTAAATAATATTACGCTAAACCGTGAAAATTAAGTTGAAGTTATCATTATTATATTGATGATAATTGTTATGCATAAGAGTTTTGGATAAAACGGGTCCAGATATATCATTTTAAAAATGTATTGAGAAAGCATCGTTCATAGTGTTCATGATCGGACATGGTATGGCTTCATTGTTGCTTTTTGATATCTTACTATGTTAACAGTATTTCTTTCTCTTTTTCATGTTGCCCAATTGTTTTTTTATTTCTTTTTTTTCTCATGCTTTATATCCGTTTTCAATTGCATCACGTGATGTGATATTTCATTTGTATGTAGTACGTGCTATTGTTTCCCGAAAAAATCCTTTAGCTTGATTGATACGAAGGTAATTGTTTAACCTATACACATTAATGAAGCGTTCGCTGGTATTAATTAACTAATTAATTAATTTAACGTCTTTGTCGTATATTGAAAAAAAGCGTTAAACCCGCGTTAATTTTATTTATAACTTCTTCAACAGGAAGTATTTACCTTTAAGATATATTTTTGTAAGAAGTTGAGTATTTATTTTTTTGCATTTTATTACCAAACAACACTGAGTTAACTTATTTACTCTTACGCTTAAAACCAAACCGCAATATAGATACATATATAAACATAATAGATTTGTAACATTATTCAGTTTAAATACCGTTACTAACGTTGTTTTATTTTAGGGTATTTTATGGCACATGTAAATAGTATGTAACAAAAGAGCAATTTCAACATTTGATGAAACACTAGGGTATTATTGCTAACTCAATAAATGTTGGAATTAGTTAAACGGGTTTATGTTGATTGTTTTGATACATCCGACTTAAAAGAAAGATTATTGGATCCTGCATATTGCACGTCACGTTTTCTCAGTACAAATATTATTGAATTATTTCTATCTTTAGCGCACAATGTGTTTTATAGTCCACTTTTAATCTACTAAACCTGCTTTGATGTTGTTAATCAGATGACTAGGGAGCTGTTTACCTAATTTTAATGTCCTATAAACATTCTGAATGAATAAAACAGTGTAATCTACTATCAAATGATGTAGAGGTTAATTGCCTAGCTGGAATTTGCTGTAAGATATAACGTGCCTTTATTTCCTGTTCGTGTTTGGAATTATGCGCGAAAAATGTGTATAAATCATTCGCATAAAGAGTTATTTTGACAATGAACATATACATGTATATTAACAATAAACATATACATGTATATATTGACAATGCATATATACATTTGTATTGACAACCAATATATGCATGTTTATTGACAATGAACTGACATGCATTGACAACACATAGATACACCAAAAAGAGAATTCAAATATTGACCAACGGCGTGTCCTCTTGTGAGAAAGCAATTCATTACAACTTAATTACATAAAGTACTTTCTAAATTTTTAATTAGAGTGTATTTGTGGAATAGATAAGATCATGACCCTGGTAGCTAGGTTCGTTTTCATTATTGATTTAATCTTATGACATAATATAAGTTGAAACAGCTTTATTTACAATTTAGTGCTCAATAAGACAACTATTCAACTACGTCAGGAATGTTCAAAAATATTTTCAATATATTATTAAGTTATATTTGTTTATAGTTTACATTTTTTTCAACAGCTAATATTGCTTTATCATTGTTAAAACCCTGAAGAGTGTTTATTAACCAAAACGGTTACCTTAACATTTCTTATGAACAATATGTTGATATATGTATTATTTGCTAAAAATGTCGTTCAGTGGTGTTTGACCTTGTAATTTAACCAATAAATAGCGTTTAATCAATAGCCAATCAAACAGCAGTATGCAGAAAGCGCGAGAATCGATATCATCTGTGTCATCGCTTGAGCTAATGAGCAAGAAAGAAGACCCAACAATAATGAGGAAAGACTACGAGCTAGCATATTTTATGATATAATAATAATTGTTACTTTTTTAGGTAGGACTTAGATTATTAGCAAGTTATTATTTCTGTGAACCGTTCATTTGTTTTTATAATTGAAATTCTGGTGAAATGTGTGTTTGTTATTTAAATCAAAGTACAACATTGTGAGCTAAAGATATTTTTTAAGATAAATAAATGCACATCTGTATAAAGATGGCAATCCAAAAGGTTTGACATTTTAACGTTAGACAACTTTTGGCTCGCTGGTACTATTTTGAGGGGGAAACGAAATAATAAATAGATATGCCTTTATGAATGAATACAAGTTATGTTTTACTTTGATTGAATATTAGTTGGCACACATTGACAATATTTCATAGAAATGTCATGTACAACAAAAAATTATGTTTATGATTTATCATCACATCTGGGAATGGACTGGTGGAATTGTTTAGAGCTGCACTCTCACAGATTGACTGTTTTGAAAAATATATTGTTGTCACAGATTTAGCTATTTTTTGTATGAATTCCTTTAATTCAAGCACAAAAATCACAGTCAAACGGATCTTAATTGCTAAAAAACTACCAATGATTACAGTTTTACTGCTTTGAGAGTGCATCTTTAAGAAGTCTAGACTTAGCCAATGTTGAACGACCATTAAATTCTTAACGACTACTAGGCTATTTGATGACCATCATATCCCAAACTTGTAAGTAAACAAAACAAGACCAAATATACTTGTAACTGGGTATTGCATGAAAATGCAGTAAAATATAATTATACATCGGTTGTACAAACATTTGGTACACATTGATTACTTAACTGGCGTAAAAAAACGCCAGCCAGATATATACAGTATAAAATAAGTATGTAAACAGAAACATTGGACTAAAACAAAACCCCGACGTTTAAGTCAATACAATTCAATATTATGCAAATAACCATGTATGGCAAATGCAAACAGGCTGCAAATAGAGAAAATATGAAGGATTCCTTGTTTTCGAAGTTTATGCTAAATTGTGGTAGAAGGGAGGCGGTAGATAAATAAAAAGAAACATTAGGTTCACGCGATGTCCATTAGAGGGAGACCAAGAAACAATGGTGAATGATGTTCATTGGCTGGGGATATCACGTGATGACGGTCAGGCAATCTGTATGACTAGCGCTTTATGGTAAATATAGACGGATACGTTCAGCCCAACAACACGACAAATAACCAAACCAATGAAATATGTCACCTAGCAAACTACATAAATATTTGTGTACCATACTTTTTATGCGTTATACCAGGCTTTGCAGACAATTAAATTCTTTACGACTACAAGGTTATTTGATGACTATCACATCCTTAGCTTGTGAGTAAACAAAATAAAAGCAGATATGTTTGTAACTTGGTATTTAATGAAAAAGCCATAACATATAATTATACATCAGTTGAACGAACATATGCTACACATTTATTACTTAACTGGCGGTATGAAGCCGCCATTACAGAAACGCCGCCAGGCGAAGGGATATGATAGATGATAATGAAAGGCGGATTGTTAAGGAATTTGACAAGTAAATCAATGAACTTAACCAATCGTATTGATTGAAAAATTGATAAGATAACAAGACGTTCACGTAAGTACATCAGTTGGCTCGACCAATCTGATGGCTTACTGACGACTTAAAAGAGGCTAAAATGTAAATTTCAAAATAATAGAAACCAAACAAACAGTAGCAAAGGGATTAATGTACATATACAATTATACAGCATATTACAGATGTGGAAAAGACTAGAATTGGCGTGATGAAAATAAAACTTTAAGAATTTGTCTACTATTAAAAATAATATTTACATATGACACGATGAATGGTCAAACCAGTAGAACAATACAAGGAAGAACATATATTACATTTTATGTACATAATTATACAACATAAATTGACATTAAATGAACAACAGCATAAAATACTTAAAAGTACAAAATGCAAACACAGGTACTGCTGGCTCAACCAGTCAGAGCAAACCCCAGATATATGGTAGACCACATCTCAGTTGGCTCAACCAATCTGAGAAAGCAAGAGATACCCAGTGTAAGAGTTATTTTCTTATCATGTTCTGTAAAAACTAAAAAAAAATCGTGTGCTATTATAAAAGCAAACATATTATTTTGAAAGTAATCTTGTCTTGTGAGAATTTGGCTATGTGTAGATGCAATCGTTGCGTGCTCTTGTCACTTAAACATAACGGCTAAGACACAATAAATTTGATTTGAAGTCAACATTTCGTGAATCTATTCTTCCCTAGGAAGTGTAAGGAATTAGATTATTTTACTTTTATCAAATCAAATATCAATATTTAGGTAAAACAGGTTTTATAGTAAATTGTAAATTAGAGAAAAATACTAACAATAAGTGTCATTATGGCTATTTTTTGAGGGAATGTATGAACAAATTGTTGAAGAGATAATAAAACGAATTTGCAGCATTGTGAATTGGACGGAATGAGGAATAAAGCATTTTTTATTCTGGAATTGCCAATCTACGACAGTCCGCATATTTTGTCATAAACATAAAAATATAAAAAAATGCAACAAAACGATAAAACAATGTGTAAGAAAAGAGGTAGAAATACTTTGTATAGTTCCTTTATCTGAGAAAAAAATTGTGTTAAAATAATTAGCAAATTCATTTTGAAAGCGCATACGTATTTATAAATTCTAATTTCAAGATTTTTTTAATTTAAGATCATTATACGATAAATAATACTAATTATAGTTTTATATTATATTCAACATATTTGTATCTTTTTTTAATAATTTTAATCTTTTAAAAATGCCTGTGATATCCCTCTTAAACGATGACCGAGTGTGAAATATAAAAACAAATGTTCACAATCTTCTTCTCAATTGCAAAAAAAATTCATTTCGGTCAGCCTTTGAAATCCCCAGTCAATCAATTGAAGTGTGTTGCTGTAAAAGTGTGTATTTACTTTATTCAAAACTGTTTGACATTTGTATCCACAGTGGATTTATGGACAATATAAAACAAATATTCTTTTGTAATGGTTTATCCCAATATCCATGGATCTATGGAACTTCAATGAATTTCTTAATATCAATTCTAAATACCTCCTTGTTCGCCGTGTCCTCGAGCGGTTTGTTATTTCATCTAATTAAAAGTTTTGTATTGACTTCAGTCCTTAAACAAGCACTTAGTCGATGATTGCTTGCCAATGATTGGAATGGCATGTTCAAATAAATTGACTTTACAATTATGTTTATGTTGCAGCTGTTTTAGAATATTTTTGGCGATTTGCCCGAGTTCGAAAAAAAACATGATTTCGGAAGACTGTGTTAGGATCAATCAGGTTCCTAAATAGAGGTATTATAATTCACTTTTTTATTTTCTAGTAGGCAAATAGTAAGTGTCTGGTATTTTGGTTTGATTAACGAATACTGTTTAAACTTAACCAAAATTATTCAGAAACATTTATAGAACATAAAATTTAAAAGTTGTCTAAATTCATATCGAATATCAGGAGTTTTTCCAAATTGTTTAATACTACGGATGGTATTAGTTTCCAGTTTGCTGAACTTTATTGGTAAGATCCGTTAATAAGTTAGATAAGCTAATCGTATTGCATTTCATCGTCTTATAGTGATATCGAAATGCGGGCATCTCCAAAAAAGCTTTCAGTTTGTTGTGCTTTTGATTTTATCTCCGTTGCCACTCCAAAGAAATAAAAACAAATGCAATTACCATTCTTCATTATTGAAACCGCCGAATAATTTTGAACCACGTTTTGAAGTTTTGGAAATAGTTTGATCTTGCCAAAGAAATAACGTTTCCAATATTCCAATTATTTATGATATATTAGCATGTACCTAGTTTTTTTTTCAATGATAAATTCATTCAATTGTTAACATATCCAGTAGTGTTGGGAATCGAACAGAAAAATAACTATCGATAACCGGTTTATGAAACCGATCAATGATCGATTATTTATCGATTTAATCATCATTTAATTATCTTTGCTCATCGTATTTAGGCATACAGATACAGTACATGCACCAGTTTTAAGCACCAATGTTACTTACAATATTGTTTGTACATTTCTTTGTATAAATTACTTTATTTATTCAGAACGCGACTATATTTTAGGGTTTACAAGTTACTATTACAGAACATGAAACCACCAGCTCCAAATTAGTTTTACATTTAGTATTGTATATATGTGTAAAATAAACACAAAGAAATATATCAATATCTGTTAAATAATCAGTCAGAAACAAGTACAACAAATAGTTGAATATTCTATATGTTTAACAAGAACATTTTCCTCCAGAATATTGAGAAAACTAAATTCTTACAAGGTACTTATACGAAGTAAACGGTAACATGTTTTCAAAATCACTTTTAACCTTTAGCGGTTAAATTATAAAGAAAATGTGTATAAGGTACTGTAGTGACTTACTGACTTGATATTAAGAATGTGACTAGATAACTTGACATAGTGACACCTTAACATTTACAAGCAATAACCAGAAAAAGAAAAATAGTCGGTAGCGTTACACCCCTTGTTTCTATAATCGATTGTTCAAATTTCACTATCGATTGTCGCCGACGCAGGCCTTACCGATCAATTATCGATTATAATCCATCATCGGCAAAACACTTATTTCCAGTATATACAAGTTATCGAACTTTATTTAAGCTGAACTTAAGTTCAAAGCTGTAGATTATTGATTTCCTTTATAGTAAGTGCCTGGTATTTTGGTGTGAATAACGGGCAGTTATTAGAACTAAATCCATAATAAACAAATATTGATCAAACAAATTAATTTTGGTTGTACTAATCGGTATTGATTTAATATTGCCTATATTCATAAAGACTATCAGAAAAACATCCATAATTTATATGATATTATTGACGGTGTTCGTTTCCAGCTTGCTTAACTGTCTTGGAAGATGGTTTATCCATTTTAACTGCATTTTCGTATGATATTATCCAATTTCGGGCATCTCTTAACAACCTATAAGTTTGATTTCAATAATTGTTGTGCGTTTCATTTTATCATTTTTGTGACTCCAAAGAATCTTATAAATCATTCATTTAGAGTTGAAATTGGCGTGACAATATTTAGAGCCAGCTATAAAAAAAAATAAAAAAGTAAAAATTTAGCATTTTCTTGCCAAAGAAGTACATTCTTAGATTGTTCCTACAGGTTAATTTCATACATTCATTTTAAATCATTTTCAAAATATACACAATGTAATGGTTGAACTTAATTGTAGGCACACTTGTATGCGTTTGCAAATCAAGTGACCCTTCTTTTTCTTAATTCGTGTAAGTTTATATTATTGGTTTGCAGATATTTACGCAAAAATTTGCTCTTTTCAAGTAAAAAATATCATAAAGTTGTAAAAATGGTAAATCTGTGTGAGTGCATCCTAAAGTATATATTGAGTTAGAAATACTCTGGATCCATCTATCGTAAATGAATATATAAGTGTCTTTCTTTGGCGTGATTATTCATGATTTAATAAATGTTTAGGGTAAGTTTCCCCCTTTTCAGTGAAATCTTCTTTTATCGAATATGGGCGCCTATGGCGTTATTAATATTCAATTGTTCTATTTCTAATTCCCACTTTGCACATTTTATTTCATGTGCAAACGTTTTTACTCCTTCATGTGAACTGTTTGTTATCTACATTAAATAATTTCCAAACATTGCACAATGTATGAGCTCGTAACTTGTCATTAAAGTCACCTCCTATGACCTTAACTCCTCAGCTCTTTTCATTTACACTATTTGATATCAATCAATAACAGTTGTTTCCTTCTTGTACATTGTGAGGGCATATAAGTGTTTTTATAAACATATATGTCTTTATTGAGTAATATATATATATATATATATATATATATTTATATATGAACCCTTTCTTTTCGAATCATCGTAACTATTTATGAATTCTTAATAATTAATTTTCTTTTTAAATTATGTGTTCAATTCTACTTGTAAAGTGTTAAAAGCAGTTTCTGAAAAAAAATAGAAAAAGGGACCCTCGAAAATGTGTATCCCGTTTGTAGATGTTTACATGAACTATCAATCTGGGTTATATATTTTATTTTGAGTTGGTGAAAGATGTACGCAGCGAACTTTGAGATGTGCAGTGTCGAGGGTAGAGGCTCTTTAAGGGACGATTACATTATAAACAAAACCCTTTCGCCTGTCTTACAGTTACCCATTTTTGTCTATTCTTATGCAGATACATTTTGAATAATTTAAACAGTTTCTATTGTCAGACTTCTTCTAATTACACCACCGTCTACTTATAGTAGGCAGTGGGATCTGGGTTCGCTGACGACTTACTGCTCTTTTCAGACTTTATCAAACATATTCTGGTGTCAAAACTTGCTGCTAAATAAGATCACTTGTGCGATGTTATTACTTAATAATGTTTAAACACTTCTGACATACTGTATTGGTCTTTTTATATATGTCTTTATCAACTATTGCGTATTCGACAAGATCCTTGGACAAACGTAGTACTAATACTTAATAATTGACCTTAATATATGCAAAAAATCGCTCAATTTTGATTGGCTATTTATCTCGCCTAATATGGAATTAGATTAATGGACCTTTTCATTGGCTGTCGAAACCCTATTAAGACGATGCTGTAATTTATATAAAAAGGCAGCCATTTGTTTTCCGTTTTACCCGACTGTTTTTAAAATTGTATGCATTGTTTAAAACATATTTCGAATTACTAACTTATAAAGTCTTTCACTTTTATGGATTGATTTACAGTTGTATTCAACCTGTTGGTGTTTTTTTACAATAATTGTTTTTTTAGAAACCGACACAATCATCAACAAAGGAAGGTGAAAACAATCTTTGAAACAATTTTGATTTTGGGCAAAAAAAATAATCAAGAATATATATGATTTCTAAGACTTTTTCATGCTACCGGCTTTATTCATAAGTCTATGATATGTGAAATCCTCCACTATGAGGGATGTATGTCAAAATCAGCAAAGTTCATTCTTAACAAGTAGAACCCATGTATGTATCTGTGATATATGCTTGAATTGTAACCTTAGGTGTCGTACTAGAATTTTTAACCAGACGTAATTGTAAATAGTTAATTTAAACAATACTCTTTAATTACGTGATTTCAAATTGGCTGAGCTATTTGCACTTAGTCAGCAGTATTGGCCTGCTCCAATCGGATTCATGCCAATACAGCTGGCTTTGGACCAATAGGAAATCTCTTAATTCATCACAATATAATATGAATGAAAATGTTGTTTTATAGTTGGTTGTTCTAGAGACTGTGGTATATCTTTATATAATCTGTTTGACCTTTTACCTGATAGAGTCGATTTTTGTTCTCTCCAGGAACTTCAAATTGAGTCTGCTTCTCTAAGAAATTAAACACAATCAGACACCAAAACTTAAGTGGAATATAGAAGAGCGTGTTGACATACGCACCTTGACTAACGGCTAAATTCACAAAGACACTCCGGATACTGCATGCGTCCGTCGGTTTTTTATGTCAATACTTTGGTGATTTTGTTTTTTTTGTGCTGGGTCTGGCAGGATTACAAAACAACGCACTTTGAGTTATTTGTTACACAAAAAATGGACAGAGTGTTCAGATATGTGTTCAAAATATGATAAGTAAATCAATGTAATCTTTTAGTAACGAGACATATTCATATAAAACAGCTGATACAGTTTTCTCAAATGTTTTTAGGAACACTACATAAGTGTATCCGTGAAACATCCAGAACAATAATTAGCACGTTAATGAATTCATGGTGTTTCATTTGCGAAGAATAAAATCCGAAACTGGGATCGTCATTAATCGTCTGCATAATATCCACGCGCTGGGCACGTGATTTCCGTTACCACGTCACACGATACATTTTGAAGTGAGTTCCTTTGTTCATTGGGTTTCAAGGAACCTATCGCCATACTTGCTTATTCTATAATATAATTGTATATCATTTTGCAAAAAAATGCAGTAACATAAAAGTATGTCGAGGATGTATGTACTTGTTATTTACGTTGTGGATTCTGGTGCCTTCTGCATTGCGTTTAAACGGTGAATTCGTTAATTTGCTGTCTACTGTGCTTGTTTTTGTAGTTTATGTTGTATTTAAGCTGTAATCTACATTCGCATATGGTTAGCATACGTCTGTTCAACCTCGACGACATCTGTTGTATCGTATTAAAGGTTGGGAAATATCCTAGGGCTAATGCTTTGTAATTGTGGATGTGCCTCAACAAAGATTCATATTTGCTTCCAATAACGCACAAAAATATATGTAGAACAAAACTCATCCCAACTAGTTTGTATTCATCCTTTTTACTAGTAATAAAGTTTATTTGTCTTCAAGGGTGTAACGTTTTCTTTGTATAATTTCTTCTCAACTTCTTCGGGGTGTAACGATTTCTTTGTATAATTTCTTCTCAACTTCTTCCCAGCAAATATATATTTATATATTTCTGAATTAAGCTTAAGGCCAAGCACTTCATTTTTTTAGAATTAAGTTTTCACGAAAAGAACGTCTTACATCTTTTCGTTTGCAGTGCAAAGTAATATAAGCCATGAAATACCACATTTTCAAGCACTAATTGAGCGCTAGTTAAGCAGTCTACGGAATTAATTGAGTTGAGAACTGATGACAGATAATGTCAATAGTTATCTGCTTTTCTTGGTGAACCCACTTAGCTCTGACAAGAAAATCGATGAATATGTTTATTTAAGAAATCCTATCTGCATTTACTGTCATTTTATTTCATATTTGTTTGTTTTGCGAAAAAAGGGTCATAGTAAGCATTAAAATAAAACTCCCGTTTGAACCAAATTGAAAAGAAAATGCATGGACTTCCGTCGTGGTAGTGTTTTATATGATTTAAGGATACAGAAATGTTTGTGTAGATTATTCACTTCCTATTCAGCTAAAATTATAAATATACTGACTTGCTTTTAAGTCCTATAACTAGATCACACTAAGTTTCTGCTAACCAGGATTTTCACTGCAGTTAAATTGAAAAAAACAACAACACAGAGTGTCTATAAAATATTTCACAGTAACAGTATGCGTTTAGGTTTGCCATATGTCGTTAGATAGAAACTAAACATTGTGGTTTATACACTATCACAGTCGAAGTTTGCATCAAAGGTGTGCCTCTGTCTTTAGATTTAAAGACAACTTGAGGTCTTTAAACATCACAGTTGTGATTCGGTCGTTAGATGGAAAGAAAATTTGAGGTATTTAAAACCTATCACAGTAGGAGTATGCATGGTAGGGTGTCTCTGTAGTTGGACGTGTATATTTGATGCAATTACATTGATTGTATTGTGTCTTCAACTTAAAAAAAAAATGTTGCTTGTTTACATGACTAAACTTGCTAAGTTTGCTTCAATATCTTTAATGAATTTATATTTCATTGCTTGGAATTATCAGGTCATTTAGAGTTATTTGATTTGTTTCTTTTTGTTCTTTTGCTGGCGATCTATCATTGCTCTCCCGTCGTTTGCCCTCTTTCGTAACGTATCTCGATAAGAACGAGACGACATTGATAATGTTGTTTGAGTGGCAGTGATCATAATAGAACATTACAACATATTTGATATCATGTCCTGGCAGCTTCATTACATTTTCAATATTCTAAGTGGTAATATGAATTTTCTTGAATCTCAAACAATACAAAGAGTTTCAAATGTAAACAAATTAACTATTAAAATGTAGGTGTGCGCCCTATTGCTCTTTCCTGATTTATAGATGTTCCAGACGTGTGCACCGTGTGACGGAATATTATTAGACGACTTTATAAGGAAATATAAAAAGAACACTGTAATAAACGCTTTAAGAAAAGACATGTGTATTACTTTGCATACGTCCTCTCAAAAGTGCTGATTAATATCATTAAGAATACATTATACTGAAAAGTCGAAGTCAGTTAAGTAAATTGTACCATTATCTGAATCAAATGAAGTGTCACTAATTCAAACGTGAGTGAGTGCAAAATCTAATTATTTAGACCCGATGAGCGCATTTCGTATATGCAAATCCTGTCCGTGGGTGGTATATACAGAATAACCTGTCAGGAAAACATAGTTTACATTTAATGTCAAGTTTAAACTACTTACACCGAAGCCATGCGGCTATTTTAAACAGAATAACCAGAAGCTCAGTAAAAAAGGTCAAAGGATATTCAGGCGACGAAATGTATTGCGGTCGTACTTTCTATGGGGCCTCGAGCTATGAAATATATAGCAGTCGTACACTCAATGTTGTTGAGTTTTGTGCTGTCGTTCTATGTTTCTTGTTTGTGATTGTTTGATTTTGTTATCTATGTCTTTTGCGTTTACCCTGTGCCATTGAACGGGGTTTATGTCTAAACGTTTGGCTAAAGGGCTTGTTTCTGTATTTTTTTTATATAAATAGCGATCGTTATCGATCAGTTAATTCTTTTGAGACTTACTCGCTGAACTGTTTGTGGTCGAACATTTTTTGGAGACTCACGCAGTGTAATATATTGCGTAAGTTCTGTCTGTAGAGGCCCACTCAGTAAAATTTATTGTGGTCGAACATTCTTTGGAGACACACACGATGAAATATTTAGCGGCCGTTCATTCGGTGAAATGAATTCCGGTGATACGTTATATGGAGACTCACTCAGTGAAATGTTTTTCGGTCGTACATTCTATGGAGTCTCGCACGGTGAAATGTATTTAGGTCTTACATTTTATGGAGGCTCGCTCGGTGAAACGTAGTGTGGCCATACATTCGTTGGATACTCACTCGGTGAAATGTATTTCTGTCGTACATTATATGGAGGCTCGCTCGTTGAATTGTATTTCGTTCGTACATTATATAGGGGCTCGCTCGGTGAAATGTATTTCGGTCGTACATTATATGGAGGCTCGCTCGGTGTAATGTATTGCGGTGATTAATTATTTGAAGACACACTCGGTGAAATGTGTTGTGGCCAATCATTCTTTGGTGACTCACTCGGTGAAATGCATTGCGGCCATACATCCTTGGAGACACACTCGTAGAAATGTATTTTGGCCATACATTTTTTGGAGACTCACTCGGTAAAATGTACTGCGGTCGTACATTTTATGGCGACCACGCGATGAAATAAATTGCTATCGAACACTAAATCAAACAACTATTGTCAAAATATATAGCGGTCGTAAAATTGATTGAGGCTTGCTCGGTGAAATATATTGCGATCGATCAGACTATGAAGGTCTACACGGTTAAAGGTATACCTTACGTATTGTCTAGTAATCCTTACTCGGCTTGCGGTCGTACTCTTTATTGAGAATCTGTTGGTGGGATTTAAAGCGGTCGTACATTCTATGGAGGATTACGCGATGAAATATACAGCGGTCGTTCTATGGTGATTCAATGAGTGAATATTATTGCGGCTTTACTATGGAGTGCATTGGTGAAATTTACTGCGGTATTTCAGTCTATGAAGCCTGTTTTGATGGAATGTACTGTGGTCGTAAATTTTATAGAGCCCCACACGGTAAAATGTACTGCGGTCGTAGAGTCTTTGGAGTCTCACTTGGTTGAATGTATTGCAGTCATTGATATCAAACAACCATCATCGAAATGATTTTAAGCTTTGTAGTTAGTTTTGATTTGACAATGGAACACATATCGAGAAATTCTGTAATAGGCGGGGTTTTATTAAGACATAAACCGTCTGTTGCCTGATTTGGATTGCTGCCTTTCTGTTAAATTATCTAATAAGTAAATCAATAAAGATAGTCATAAAATAAATACGATATTAAAACCATTCTCATGAGAAAGGTTTTATGATCGTTTTTTAGTTCATCTCGAGTGCATTGTCTTCGTTTGTCTAGCCATTTCGTTTTTTATTGTTTCCATCTTTTAAATTGTTTAAAATCCTCAGACAATTTCGTGAAACATCTGTTTTTAAGTTTGATTAAAACAACATATATTGAAATTGGTGTTCTCCAGGAGGCACGCTATCGGGCATGAAGAAGAGCTTTTATTACATTATGAAAACGAAAGCAAGCAACAACAACAACATACATAATGAGACAATGCGATACCATGTCTGGCTATTGCTTTTTTCAATTGCATCCGTTCTAGACAATATTTGAAGTTTCGATCAGGGATAAAAACAATTATGATAATTGTCTGAAAACTATCCGAAATAAGGTCACGTAAGCTACAGTACCAGCCAATGAAATTGACTAATGACCTTCAATAAATCCCGCGCTAAATTGTCACGAATTACTCAATGTATATGTCAGTTGAAAATATTGTTTGCATAATTAAAACGGGCCCGCTCGCTTCATTTAGCATCGCCCTAATTCTTTTAAAACATAGTGATGATTTTCAATAAGTTATGTGCTAATACTAAAGTTCTGTGTATGGAATCTTTCTAAATAGTAAATTATATATTGGAATAAAAGGGACAACTAACGATACATATACAAATTTCGAAGGACAGTTTAAATGATATATATTCCTTTTGGACGTAAATATACGTTTTTCTTACATCAATTTCGTGAATTTCCGTGCGTTTACTAAATTTCAGTTTCATCGATCTGAATTGAAGCCACTGGTTACACAGTGAACGTCTGTGGCATATCTTATCGACAATAAGAAATACAGTTTGATGTTCGCATATTGTACGGGCCTATAACAATCGATGATTTTCCCTATTTTCTAATCATTATCTTTGGTATATCGATTCTGACAAATGAACCAAAATACTTTCAGTTATTTTTCCAAACCATGCTTATTTGTTAAACTTATGTCAATAGTGAAAGGTTACTGTAGCAAATAGTTTTTGTCTGCATTCATGTTGGGATCATCGGCAATCGAATCTTATTTCGACGGTCTAAATAAATGAAATAGCGAGATGTAGATCGCTGAAATTAACATCTAACATATAATAAGAAACTGAAAGAAATCAGCTATAACAAGGTACATACGAGGTCAACAAGCTTAAAAAAACAAGAAGTTTTAAACAGTAATAAATACATGTTGACGCTCCTGTATCGGGACGTTTCCGTTAAAATAAAGTTAAAAATAAAACCTTACACTTAAAACTTCTCGTTTAAATCATGCTAGGAAAGTGTCAATTATTTTGAATATCTGACACTGGTCTTTATCATTTACCATTTGAATACTTCAAGAATTATTTTCTAACTGTTTTGGACACATATCTTCTGCTTAATGTGGTAGTTTTTTTAAGTGTTATAGTTTGGTCAAAATAGCCTATTAAATACAATTATAAGATTTTAGAACATCTACAATACTAAATTTATATAAAACGCCTACAAAAAAATCAAATAACACAAACCATGTAGCAGAAAAGTACCACCGTCAAGGTCTGAGGGCACTAAGGTCAAACCACATAGACGCTTTATAGATATATTCGAAATCAGTTTCATTTTCCAACCATATTTGAGATGAGAGTTATTGTGATTTTTAAAATCCATTTGTACATTATATAAAAGTCACCTTTAATACCTATGGGAAAACTACAGAAACAAGCTCAATATCCAAAAGGTTAAACATAACCCCCGTTTAATGGCACAGGGTAAACGCCAAAGACACAGAACACAAACACAAAAAAATCACAAACAATAAACATGGAACAACAGCTCAAAACTTTACAAATAGCACAGTGCATATATATTTTATACAGAAGTTAGTCATATTTGTCAAGGATAGTTAGGTACCGCCTTGGAACGGTCAGTAAATGTTGATTTACTGTTGTTGTTTTTTCACCAGTTAGTGTGTACAACCTCACTCTTATCCCAACAATCCCGAACAAAAAATAACGAACATTGTTGAACTTGAATTAATGTCTATGTAGTGTTTGCCAAAATTTCGTTAGAAGTAGGATTTATTTTTACAAATTATTAAGAATTATTTTCCTAGAGAACTGATCTATCAGGAATTAGTTTTAATTCATATTCACATAAAAAGGGGTATCGGGCCAAAAATCCCGTGACTAAGCTCATATGTAATATAAAAAAGACGCTGCCGTTAGTTACTGTGTTGACAACAATCATCCATCTCTACCATTTGCAAATGAACAACTCAACATTCTTGTAAAATATGAGTCTTTTTTCTCAGAAGTAGACAAATTTATCTTACATAATACATTATTAGTTACAATGTGATTTTATTGATGTTCGTTAGTTTATTGCTTCTGTTTAAATTCACTGTAAGATAGCATTTATAAGTCGGAAGAAAATAACTGCAATATCACATATTTTGATGAAATATGCTTAAACGAAAACATGAGCAGAATAATGTTTTTGTTGTTGTTTCACCTGCAAGATTTTAAATTTCAATAGATATTGGAGTTTTATTCAGCTACTGTTTCAAGCTAGGATTGCCGTTTTGTGTTCATAGAAAAACTGTATCTTTTATGACACTCGTGAAATAAAATGCGATCTTACACAAATATCCTCTATATCGTTTTTGTTGTTTTGGGTTAGCCGCCCTAGCACATTCAATGTAAACTAAGCAATAACTCACTTGAGACTCAATGTATTTATATGAAAGTTTGTTTTTGCCCAATGTGACAACTGCCATAACATTCGTTATAATTTGGATACTTAAGACTTTCATATAAGTACATCTGATTTATAATAATACACTCTGTTGTTTTATGTGCAAACTGTTGCTGCTGTATTCAGCTTTGAAAGTGGGAACCAATTGATGCATGCCTATCGAAAAGCAGCATGATACCTGTGAACGGTACCGTCCAAAAAGTCTTAATATTGTACGAGCAGATAACAAGATGTGACAAACAGCAACCGCAACATACACAGTGCAGTGAAATTGTAATACGAAAAATTGTCTAAAATTATTAATTGCTGTCTGAAACAAAATATTTAGAATGACATCTTTGTCAAACCTGGTAGCCTTCAAGCGTCACGTGATCAAATATATTCTCTACTCAACGAAACACAATATATTTCTGAGTCTTGAAGGTCAAAACTTCCGGAATCAAATAAGTCTCTAGGCAGTCTGAGGACTTGTATGATTTTAGAATTGATAAAAGGAAAAGTCAATAGTTATCCGGAATTCCTATTGAACCCATTTCTCACAGACAACAAAAAGGATTAATACGTTTTTTTAAAGAATCTTATATGCGTATAATGTCAAATTCTATCTTATTCTTAAAAAAAATGTGTTTCCTCTTACCTGAAATGACGTCTAAATTTTAAGGAAGAGTTGATTCTTTGAATATTCGTCTATATAAGGTTTTTAGGAAGCCCATGGTCTAATGGAATATTAAGTTTTAGAGTGAGATAGGAAATAAATTTTAACCACTTATACCACGTGTGATATTTTAAGCATTTTTTCTCATGAATCGTCTACAACTTAAACTCTTTACTGTATTGGTTGCTAAACCCTAGTAATAAAAAGCATATATTCGAAAGTATGCATTACAATACTCTATATAATTCTCATTTGAGGAGGATTCCTGCTTAATAAACTTAGGCTCTATGTTAAGATAATATGTACCTTACTATGTAACAATTACAACTCGTTATTTATTAGTATGTATCCTTATACAATTATTAACACATGTATTCATCTATAAACTATCTCATGTCCAACTTGTTTTTTTGTTTTTTTGTCATTTTTGGCAAGCATGAATTCATTCCCCCGTGTGCCACGTATTGACATTTGACCATGAAATATTTGAATGATAACGGTATTAAATAAACTTAACTAAGTATCTTGTATCAAGGGCAAGCGTCTATATAGATTAAAATCGTAAATAATCCGATAACAATCCAATAAACGCTTTTATATCGGGTGTTCCATATTTAGGTATTGTTCCAATTAAGCTACTCACCAATGTTTACATCACTCAGTTTAGAGATTGTAATAATTCGGGCGTCATTTTTCATAACCATGAGCTAGCTCTAGAATTAATTCAAACGTGACTGCTTTCATTGTCATTATTTTCCAAAGAACGTATTTAAGTCTAAGGGTACATGGCATCTTTTTTGAATTCGGAGGTCTACCTTTATGTCGTAAACACTCTTAGGTACGTCATTACTCCATGCGTGACTGCTAATAATGGGATGATTATCCGAAACTGCTATATTAAACATGTCAGGGCACTGCTAATACTTTTAAATTTAAACTATATGGCTAGTGTACGGCTTTGTGGGCATTAACAGTATGCAAGGCACCCACTCTACTTGGCTCACTTGCTGAACGTATTGCTTTTGTTCACTCAGTCAAACAGCTATCGTCTATATTGTAAATCATGACTATTATACGAGGGAATAAAACATCCGATGCGTGTTATGGGTCACTGTATTTCTGCTATGATTATAATTTTAATACTATTATATTTGAATAGGAGAACCAATGTGGTAGTCCAAAAATATACATAAAAAGTATGAAACCATCCTTGAGTGAAAGGTTTAATGTTGAGACAGCATTATCATCCTAAGTGAATTATTTTCTTTCATCTAGCTGTTTCTTTTATTAACATTTTCGTATTAAAAAGTTTTTAAAATCTAAAGATTTTATGGTGAATTAGGTGCTTTTAAGTTTGATTAATGAAACATATCTTTGCAACGTGGTTCTCTAGAAGTCGAGCTTGGCATGATAACGCAAGAAGGGATTTTGATTGTCATAAAACCTGAAAGAAACAACAACATACGAACTATGTCAATGACAATGATGTTGGGTTTTTTTGTACACAGACATATATATGTAGAAATATAGATCAGGGATTAAAGTGTAATACAATGAACACTACAATTACAAGCACAGAAGACTCGAATTTAACACGGACACACAAACAAATACCAGAGGCAGACCCCCATGCATCAAAATAGCTTTACTGACAAATGATTGGATTACCGCCTTGGACCGGTCAGTGAAACACGTATTAACTGGAAACCTCACACTTGTTATAGCATTTAACAATGCTTACAAAGTTATCTATCAGCCGCATCAGAGCCAGACTCGTACTCTATTTTAAATACAATTGCAATGTTTATGAATATACTGCTAAGAGATACCTTGCCTTGTTGATGAATGTCGCAATAATCCGCCACACACACATAGGACAACACTTGAATACATATTCGCTCAAATAAAGCGAAAAAAATAACAAATCAAATTCTCTTTCATACAAATCAAAACTTCCTGATAAATTGTCTTAACTGACGTAAATCATGTAGGGATCTATGTTCAGGACGAGATTATTGTCTGCTGGGTAATTGTCTGAATATTATCCGGAAATAATTTTTTCCTATTTCATTAGTCTATGAAACCGCCTTACGACGTGCTTACTGCAATCATCAAGAATTAACGTGAAAATTGCCTCCTCGCTGTCTGAACACTGGTTATAATCCAAATCAGAAAAAAAAATCAAAATAAGTAGGAAGGCGGAATATTTTGTATCCTGTTATTACCAAGACTGTTTCTAATTTCCTTGATACCATAAATAATTGTGAGGTTCAAGAACGTATGCCAAATGGCTGGATATAGTGTTTGGAATGTACTAAATAGAATGTATTAACGAAGTTGTATACGGCATAAGTGATACTTCATATTAGAATAACACACTGTACTTGCAATATAATAAGTAGTCATAGATCGTCTGGGGCGAATCGTCAAAATAAGAATTCAAATCTGCAATAAACGAATCGAAAAATATCGGCTATTATGTGTCTCCTCAAATAAAAAAAACTGAAGAAACATACGCTATACTTGCGAAATAATAAATGCGAAATGTAGTGTTATTGTTACAATTTAGTCTTAAATACAAATTGGGTTTTGTTATTTTTGAGAGATTAGAGGTTAATAATAACAAGAGTCTAATTAGATATTGCGAGAGCCCATTCTGGGTTTGAAAGTCCACTCACGTTGTTTCGCAAAACCACGTACTGACCCCGCCCCAAATATGCAAATTTATGAACAAGGAAACGTTTAGAAATGAATCCATGTAATATTCTATGTGTTAAAGTTGTTTGCGTTGTTAATGAGTTAGTTTGTGTGTTGGACAACATATTGTTCAAAAACAACTATTGAAAAACATACACGCAAGTTTCATTCGTCTAGAATACCAGTAGCTAAGGATGATACTTTTTACTGTCAAGATTTGTGCTAACGACGATCGTCTGCTGTAGCACTCTTCATCGACGATGAAACACCATACAATGTGGATTATTTTACCTCTTACTGGTCGTTTTAATAGTTTCTCGGAAGACCAAATATATCAAAGGTATTTCAAGTGAGACAAACGTGATTGTCAAAGTTCATCATCACTTTACCAAAATGGAGCCATAAGCATGTAAAAACGTTTATTCAATGGTTTTATCAAGTGACACTGCTTCGGCTCCAGATGACTTATCGAATGTATGCATGCTTTCATCAAAAGTAAAAGTTAAACATATCGTCGCGATGGCTACCAATGCACCACTGCAAGGAAAGCGATGGCTAGCAATAACTTTTAGGGACGAAACCGATGGCTACTAATAAACCATTGCGAGGGAAAGCGATGGCTTGCAACCCACTTTTGCGATAAAATCGAAGGCTTTCATTGCACCATTGTGAGACAGTCGATGTTTTTCAAGCACTTTGACGAGGAATGTGATAGCTATAAATTCACCACTGTAACGGAATCGATGATTACCAATCACTGTGAGGGAGCAAAAAAAAAATCACGTGACTTCAAATGCGAACGACCACGGAGAAATTGAGACAACAAAACGTATGTTTCTGATGTTTTCTTAATTATCTTGATTCGAATTAAAACAAGACCTAGCCCACGGTACGCCACATAATTTCCGATTTCATGTGGTATACTGACTGATATTCTTGGTGTCGAAGTTTTTGAGAACACTCAATAACAAATTTGTAATCGGCGATGCAGTCGACCACACCCTTTGTATATCTTGCAAAAATAATGATAAAATGGCTAGTTTCACCTGGTTCTTTACGAAACATTACACACATTAAAGCAAATACATACCATTTAGAGTACCTTTGCAAGGCGTATTGATGTTTTTGAAGGCAATTTTAAAATATCAAATTATGCGAACGACCACACTCGAGGATTTTAGGCGAACGACCACACTTTTTAAATTAAATTTAAAGGGGGTGCGAATAACGCCTCCGTGATGTAAATGTGTTTTTTTTTTCAATTGATAATATTAACATCAAATGGAACCTTTTTAACGATTGCATCTAAAACTGGCTAACTTACTTATTTTGTTTAAGTCTAGACAGGCAACATCAATTAACATTTTGCTTATGAATACTACTTTTTAGATGAACGTTCTCAACCCCAGGCTAGTTATGTATGAGTTTGGTGACAACGAAAAAAGGGAGCATCACATGCCGTTTTATATGAGATATTCATGCTGAGAAAAACCGGTCACACTTGAATACACTAAGGTTTGTTTCGAATTACACTTATAATGTGCTCTTAGAAAGCACTACTATGGCAAAAGTATAGTATTTGTCATATAAGCATACATGCGAAAAGAAATCTCAAATTATTATGTAAAGCCCACCCGAATTCCATGACACCTATATCTCTTAGTTTGTGTCAATCGTTCAACTTGTTAAAACACCAATTTTTGTATAATAAGATGAAAAAACATACATTTCATTTATCTCATCCACACAATTTCAGGGACGAAAAAGAAGAAGAGGGGAACGGTATGTTTGGATCGAAATTCCTTACAAAAAGGGGCACTGGGTGTCAGATGGGAAAACGCGAGGAGAAATGATTCAAAAACGTTATTTACATCCATAATGGGACTCCTAAACATTCAATGTTGACTAATGATATGATCATATGGAACTTCTGCATCTACTTCTGCTTATGCTACTGGGTAGTTCATTTATAGCCGGCTCATGACATGTGTAGTCATTACTCATTTACAAAGTTGTTTCTGATTATATATGTGTTGTGTCATTATTCTGAATTGACACGTCACTTGTATGGCAATAATTGTTATTTTATGGCAATAATTGTTTAGATTAATCAAATAAAACTGATATTGAAAACGTTTATTGTGTTTATTTTAAAAATACAAACGAATCAAAGTAAAGAATCATTGCGTATAAATCACATCAATATAAACAAATGTCAGCATGTAATACTGATCAGGATGTTGACATGCAAAACATATACATTAAAATTTAATCACAGATCAAATCACCAAAATGTGAATGAAACACCTTAGTAACAATAATCTTTTATGGAAAACCGTCGCCTCAAACAAAAGCAAGAATTTTCTAAAATAGTTCTGAAAATACCTTCCTGGAAATGTACCTTCGGCGATTACTTTTCAAAAAACAAAATACTGTTAGACAATACAGTATGCAGTATTCTAATAAGCATGTTACCACAGGAAAAGTAGTATTAAGATTAATCGAACAAAATCAAACGTAAAATTAAGCATCATTATAATTAATCCTGGAAAGGCTGCTCCGGTGCCGAAACACCTTTTCACACTCTGGACATTTAAGGCTTGACTCCCCCTTGTGCATATACAATGTGCCTTCAGGTTGGACTTTTCTGAGAAAGACCCACATTTAAGACAGTACCACCCCTGCTTTGTTCACGAATATGCTTTTGAAGATCAGCATTGGTTGAAAACAACTTCTCGCAATTTATGCAAACAAAGGGCTCCGCCTCGCTATGCACATGACATCTGCAAAGTAAATGCATATCATTTTATAAAAACGACGAAAACTTGGTTTTGAAAACATTTCGGCCTTACCTATTCGATAAATAGACGAGCTAACGCTTTTGTCATACAAATAAAGAAATATAATGGTTTTGCATATTTGACTCATACGAAGCGATAATTCTTTAAGGTTTCTAATTTAAACAATTCTATATATACTTACCTTTGTCTATTCAATTTTTCCCCTGCTGTGGAAAATCTTTTCAACACATATAACCCTTTTCCGTTTCGATATATGTTGTTTCGTGCTGCCGCAGTGTGGAATAGATCGCAAGGACATTGCCACAATGGCTGCAGACCTGAAGTTGTCGACTCTCCATCTAAAAGATATACCATACATATTAACAAATGAACTATTAAAAGCTTTATTCTCACTCCTGTCAAAGTTAGATAAAAAAGTGTGGTCGTTCGCCTAAAATTATCGAGTTCGCATAATTAATATTGCACGATTTCTTTCAAAAACATCATTTCGTCTTGAAAAGGTATTGTATATAATATATATTAACTGTTTATATATCAGAAACAGTTGAAACTAGCCGTTTTATCATTGTTTTCGGAACATTAACAAAATGTGTGGTCGTCTGCATTGCCGTTCCAGATTTCTTTTTGAATGTTCTCAAAAAACAACAACATCAAGAATGCCAGACAGTATACCAATGCACTATTGCGATGAAACCGATTGCTACCAATGAACCATTGCGAGGAAAAGCAATGGTTTGAAATGCACTATTGCGATGAAACCGATAGCTACCAATGAACCATTGCGAGAGAAAGCGATTGCTTGCAATCCACTATTGCGATGAAACCGATGGCTAGCAATGAATCATTGCGAGGAAAAGCGATGGCTTGAGATGCACTATTACGATGAAACCGATTGCTACCAATGAACCATTGCGAGGAATAGCGATGGCTTAAAATGCACTATTGCGATGAAACCGATAGCTACCAATGAACCATTGCGAGAGAAAGCGATGGCTTGCAATCCACTATTGCGATGAAACCGATGGCTACCAATGAACCATTGCGAGGAAAAGCGATGGCTTGAAATGCACTATTGCGATGAAACCGATTGCTACCAGTGAACCATTGCGAGGGAAAGCAATGGCTTGCAATCCACTATTGCGATGAAACCGATGATTTCCACTGCACCATGGCGAAGAAAGTGATAGCTATCAATGATCCACGGTAACGAATGGTTACCAAATCATCACAGCTAGGAGAGCGATGGCTACAAAAGCTATGCTGTAAAATGTATGACCGCAAATGCATAACAAATAAAGTTAATGTTATGTAATTGAATACCTGATAAGAAATGAAACTAAGGTTGAAATGAGTTAAATTTCAATGTTTAAAGGAGAAAGTAAACGTATTCACAACATTTTAATCCGTATTGTATTAACATATTCTTCCTGTACTGTAACCATTATGATACCAAAATTATATGGCACCGCGTTATAGTGAAACTTGTTGTATGTTTAAAGGACAGGTCAATCAAACAATAAACTATCTATTATTGCAATGTTTAGCGCACGCATTTCTTACCAACCAATGCTTCCCGGGTTCAAATCCCGGTCTGGACATATATGAGTTGGGTTATGGTCACCAAGCCGATTCCCCCACAACCCAAGACAATATTCTCGCGGACAAAAGATCATGCTAACGAGTATTGCCTAGTATAATTTGACATCACTTTCTTAACAATCGTTAAACAAAACTTAAATTAAAAACAATGAACTAGACAATACATTCAGGTCGTTTTGATAATGTTTTGAAAGCAGTAATACGATGTATAAGGTAAACGGACGTCATGCTTTTTGTTTATGGCGTCACAGAAGCAATACTACAATTGCAACTATAGGGATATAATGACACTCCCTTGGACAACTTCCTGTTTTTCTTTCAAAGAATTAGATTGAAGGGTCATCTTTTATAATTTTAGTGAGATGATGACACTTCCAGGGACAACTTTCTGTTAATCTTTCAAAGACTTAAGCATGAAGGGTCATCTTTTACAATTTTAAACGTTTACATTTGATCATATTCAACGTTTAGAAATGAACAATTAATATTGTTATTACAGAGATATTGAAGATGAATATCATTTCATATGTATTTGCCCATATTTTTGCTCCAAAATTAGTAGCATCCCCTTGAATAACACTTTGTACAGCAAAATCCATATTACTCTAACGAAATAATCTATTTAAATGAATCACAAGCTGTTTTAATAGCAAGTTATTCTGTATTTGATAATTTGTTTAAATTGCAATGCCTGATAGAAACTGTCAAAACCAAGTATTTTCCCGGAGTAAAGAATAATGTACATATTTTTGTGCTGAAGGTGAATGTGGTACATAACCAATGTTCACTGTTAATATCTCAAAATGTGTAAAATATCGGTGCAATCTATTACAAATGGTTGAAGATAAATTCCCTCAATTTCTAATAAATTACGATATCTCGAAACTTTAGGTAGGCGAACATGGGCAACTTAAATCAAAGACATACTGTTTACATACGGTTTCGGCTATGCTTAGATTGCCCAGGATGTTGGAGATATAAATATAAAAATAAGATCCCGAATAAAAAAATCAGCAAAATATCTGTCCTATTGTATGCTTATGATTGAAGATTTTTTTTAGAGTTTGTTTCTTTCATCTTGCTGATCTGATGTAGGTTGAAATGTTTGTTGCTATGTATCTAGTTTATGTAGCACACTGTGAGATTCTCTTTTATATTTCATGGCTTTGATGTAGTGATCGATTCATATATCTGACAATTTCATCTTAATGTCTGATAGTCAATTTAAAAAAGAAGGTTATCATTTGAATCTTAAATATATTCTATTTCTCCCACAAATTGTTTGTTTCTTACTCCCTTCCTTGTAGCATCGTTCATCTGTCATATTTGGTTTTCATCTGCTTAGAGTCAATTTCTTTTTCGGTTGCAGGAAAACAGGATTGCAGAAGCGAGTGTTATTGACCATCTTTTCTTGTTTTTTTGAATTTGTGACATTTCAGCTTTAAACGGAGAATTTTTACCCTGAGTCACCATTCACTTGTTTATCTCAACTTGTCAAACTCATCGTGTATGTTTCTGACTGCAGAAGGCTGACTGCATTTCTTTCTCCCAGATGTCTTACATTGCCTGGTTTAATGTTGAACCTAGAACAACTAAATAGTTATTGTTAACAATGGATTTAAATTGCGGCTATTAAGTGAATATGCTAAGAAAGACCAAGCATATTCCGTCGCATGATAGAAGCTTGTGAAATATTACTGTTTGAACATTTAATAAGGCTTCAGGGAGTCAGACTTATATAGGTTTTACAAAATTTTGATTTGTTTTCAATTGTTTGAAAAAAATAATATTGTTTAAGGTGCAGACTTTAGATGGCCCTATAGACCTAGTTGTGGAATGTTTGACCGAGTTTCAAACTAATCCACGGATTCATCGAGGCAAACACTCCGAATAAGATTCCTGCAAATAGGAGCCGATATATTGCCTCTAGTGTATTCGAATGATTTCTCTTAACAATCGACCTATTTTTAGACCCCATGTGACTAACTTTTAAAATCTAGTAACAATATATCAAGGGGAATATTCTGACAAAATTTGAACATAATCTGCCGAAGCAACAACGATATATTTGTATAGACATTATTTTCTAAGATTTTGCTTAGCGACCTAGTTCCTGGCCCAATGTGACATTTTTTCAAAATAATAAACCTTTTTATTAAGGAAAACATTGTGATTAATTGTATGAATTACCTATTTTTTGATCCCATGCAACTCTCTTCTAAAATGTGGAAAAAACTTTATCAAAGGGGACCTCATAGCGTAACTGTTTTGACGTATTACTGCTTTGTATTGTTGACAAATGTTAAATGATGAATCTTTGTAGCTGTTGATGTTAAGACAGCTCAAAGTCAAATGAGTTTTATTTTAATGTGAGTTCCTTTGTGCATAGGGGTTCAACGAACATATCGTCATATTTGCCTACTCTTCAAAATCCTTTTATATCATTTTACATCACTCTCGCGGAAACACAAACATGTATCAATTGTGTATGTAGTGATGTCTTATTATTCTTGTTGTTGTCTCCTGTGCCCAGGGTATTCGTTAAATTTCTGGTTACTGCGCTTGTTCCTATGGATTCCCTTGTATTATTAGTGATGCATAATTATATACTCCTGCTATATAACGGGAGAGGGCCGTAACTGATGTTGGTATAACTCGTGGCCCGATCCCTTTGCATGTCAGATAATCACTCATTTACTTTAAATAAGGCATATATATATATATATATATATATATATATATATATATATATATATATATATATATATATATATATATATGATCTATTTGTATTGCTTTATTGTCAACATACATGCAATAAACTATTATTAAACATATAACGGTATTTGAAACAGTGGCAGTGTTGCATCTACCATTTCAGTAAATATACTTGATCAAACATGCTCTTTAAAAATATCGCATTTACATAACGCAAGTTCTTTCAACCTCGACACCATCCGTTGTATCATTCTAACTATATTGTGTTCGACATTTCTTTTAAAGGTAAGTGTTCTTTATAAGAAGCGATAACTATTTCATTTGTAGAAATTCTACTTAATTCCTTACCAGAAACGAAAGAAATTTCAAAAGCAAAACGGATTTTGTCCGCCTTTGCAATCAAAACGGAAGTGGGAGGCCTCTGTCTTGAGATATCTCAGCATACATACAATGCTGGAAACCTGTGATCTCACTGTGTTGCTCTATGTGTATTCAACTTTTGGATTCACATGAGTGGACACCACCATGCATTAGATTTCGAACACAGTAGAAATGTAATACGTAAGCGTCAGTGTGTAGCATATTGTATTGAATATAATGTTTTTATTCGTAAACCATATGGTTTTCTTTGAAATGAGGATGATAAATAAACACTTGATCTATTAAATGGTATTGCGACGCAACTGACATACAACCATTGATGAAGTGCCCATTTATGTGGATAAACAATTTTCCCTATATCTAAAAATAAGGTTAAGACCAAGCATTCGCTAATTTCGAATGTAATAATCGCAAAAAAGAATATCTTTACCTTTATTTTTACCTTTATTTTTACTGTTGCGTTTGCAGTGCAACACGTAAAGAATCAATGCCCTGAAATACCATATATTCGAGCAAAGGTTACACTTAGGAATTCAAGCAGTCTGTGGAATTAAATGAGTTGAGAATTAATGACAGAAAATGTCATTATTTATTTGAAATTTCTGGTGAACCTGCCTCTCACGGACAACAAAATTGATTTATATGTATATTTCAAACATCTTATCTGCATTTTCTGTGAGTTATTTCATGTTTTGTGTCTATTGCGGAAACCAAAATACGTTTTTAATGAACATGACAAATTACCTCTTGTTGGAACTAAAGCGAAGGAAATGCATGAATTTTATGGGATATAAAGAAACATAAATGTTTGTTTAGTTTAATCAACCCTATTCATGTTTCTCAATGTATAAATATTGAGACTTGCGTTCAGGTCAACAAGAGTGCTCATACAGTGATGTTAACCAAACATGACATTCTCAACCAGATAAAAATATACAGTTATTTCATGATTATTTGGGTAACAGTCAAACCTGTTGTCCCGAGATGGAGGGGATGACGTCTGAACAGTTGCCCAAGGCCGATGGACCGAGTGCAACATTTCAGAATGTATTCTCCTACATCAAGAACAACAGTTTTTTACTGTTACCCAAACTATAATGAAATACTTTAACGATAACGAAAAATAACGTGTTTGTTTAAATAGCTGATTAAAATTGAACAAATTTAAAAAAATAATTTAAATAACATTAATTAGATGCCGTCTAAAAAAGATGGAAATGCAATTTACGTTTGAGCGTTATTAAAACAGTTCATATTGTAAACCGGGAAATAGTTCAGTACAAGACAAATTGATAGTTTTCAGGTAACACAGAAAGAAATATACTTGTATTGTTTATAATATAAGGTATTGAAACAAACTATTGACTTAACCCAATATTTTTTTTTTATATTGCATACCATTCAATTCAAATCAATTTTCAATGTATTTCTTATTTTCCGGAATATATCCAGGAGTCAAATGGATTGCTAAGAAACAAGTGAATAACACAAGTAAAATATGATAATGTATAATCAATGCATTCAAAAAGGAATTTTACCTCCACTTTCCGTTGTAGTGTTACAGTGGCGCATGCGTAATAATCGTTCATGCGTAATATCAATATGGATCATAATAGTATGGCCTATATTTTATAAAGGCAGTTTTAATAAGCACATTTCAATTATGAACATAGCTACAAGTAAGAACCTTAGCCTATTCCAACTCATAAAAATCTGATGTTGATTATTTCTCTAATTGACAGCATGTCACCCTGTCAGGATATCATATTGACATTTGAGGCATATGCCTATAATTTGTATTGCTAAAAACACATATGCTATTACCACCAGCCTGGCATATATAACACAGCTGCTGGTTAATTGATATATGAATAGTGAGCTCAGACTATATCACAGTTAAGAATCAGTGTGTTTAATTTGCCGTTGTAGTTGGATGGAAACAAAACACCCTCTTTAAAAATTATCACAGTAAATGTCTGAGTGCTAGGTTGATATTTGAAGTTAGATGTGCGTATTTGATGCACATTTCAAGAGTCTTGTACGTTCAACTTAAAGACTCTTGTTGTATGTTAATGTTTTAACTTGGGTTAGTTTGCCTCAACATATTATTCCATTTTCATATCCCTACGAATTTGTATATATTTGTTTCAGGATATTTGGAGTTATTTAAACTGTGAATCGTTGTTATTTTTCTGACGATGTTTATGTGTTCCTTATTGTATGGCGTCATTGAAAACGTGTCTCAGAGTTAATGACACAGCATTAATAGCTTTGTTTAAATACGCAGCTTTGAGATTGTTCTAACACGAGCGACAAACTTCCTGTGGTAAAACTTGGTGATGTTTTGCAATTAATTCCGGAACGTTTCGAAACGTGTATGCGCTCGTTTTCGAGCTTCAGTTCATACCCTAGCGATTGAACGTTGCCGTTGTACAAATGTTGAAAATTAATTAAGGTTTTGTCCACATTGTAAAGATGTTATGGAGACAGAATATCATTTTCTGTTGGTGTGTCCGTTATATGATACTATAAGACAAGAATATATAGATAGAAAATATTATGAGAAGAATCATTATTCAAGAATTTGAATTAAGAGAAGAAATGAGCTTTATATTTCGATCAGCGTCCATTTGCACTCTACTGAAACAGAGGTGTCATTTGTCGACTTGATTGTATAAACATAATCGATCGGTAAATAAGGGTAAACATGACAGAAGAAACACAGTTATGATTGCAATTTAGAAAAGAGATGCGTAGAAATTCTGGTAAGCTCGCCGAAAGCCCGTGCATGATAAAACTTAGGTAGGATAACAGACTCCTGTAAAAACGAAGTCATTGATATTTACTATACGATTAGTATCACATGTAATCTACGTACAATTTGCAACCGTGAAATGCTTTCCGCCGTTCAGTCTTTGATTATAAAGCCCTGTACAATTTTCATTTTAAGACTGGATCTCCCTGTCGATACAAGCACGGTGTCTAATCGCGTTGACATTTTAAAACCAGACACATCATAGAGTATAATTTCAGTCAGGCTGAAATAGTTCGGGCGGCAATTCTTATGTTGTAAACACCATCAAGCCGACTTGTTATCATTTCAAGCGAGAGCAATATTATGGGAATATAAACAGAAGAGCACAATTCGTATTCACGGATTAAGTCTATGGGTGTGACGAAACAGTACCAGGAAATCATAATGTATTCAATTAATGGAAAATTTGTCGTTAGCATAAGCAGATAATTTTACTTGTCAAATAACTTCAAATCATCTTAAATTGAAACTCTACGGCTAGTGTGAACGAAATTAAAGATGCACTTTTACTTCAAAATAAGATGTACCACAATTAATACAAATATTTTATTTAACCGAGTAGGATGAAAACATGCGTGATTAATTTGAAAAAAATGGTGCAAAAATATTTCTACCTTTCGAGACAAAAGTTGAGTACTGTAAATCTTATAGACTTTCCAGTCATTTATTTTTTGTGCGTTTTCAGCTATTAAATTCACGGTTACAATCTTATAATCAGTAATTTATTTTTCCGTAAATGTATTGTTTAGTTAGAAGTTAAAATCGTAATTATTGAAAATGTATGTTTGTTAAAGATTTGCATGTATTGATTTTAAAAACGACTGTAACTTTAACAGGACACAATTTACACAGTCAACGAAGGGTCACTTGATCGTACAATATTTACACCTCAACTTCCATTCCTTAAATGAACTGCCTTTCGGCAATTGCGTTCATCAATCGATGAACGCAACATCTTCGGATATGTTCGGATCGTAATTCATTGCATAACAATATACATGAAAGCTATTGATCTTGTTATTGGTTGTATTGTGTCTGCAGGTCCCGTACAATATAGATCAACATTTTTAAAAGTGTTAGTTTATTATATTTTAAATATAATGGTACCAGAAGTGTTTCAATTTTACGTTTTAAAGTGATTTCAAGTGGTTGATCTTTTCCCGCGTTATTGTGACGTCATTTGAAAAACAAGTTTCTGGTTATAGTCTGGTCGTTCTATTTACAGAATGGGTAAGAACGGATTACTTAAAGGTTTTCTTAAATGAAATGAAGAATTTTTTTAACAACTCTTGAATGAAATAATGAACTATTGGTGTAAATATAAGGAATGAATTGCGGGGTTGATGTCATTATCGGGGATATGAACGCAATTGGGTTGGGCAATGTACGCGTGGATACCCCGATAATGACATCAACCCCGCAATTCATCCCTTAAATGAATAAAACAACTACTAAATAAATAATACCGCAGACCTACAGACGTAAATACCGCAAAACAAAATATTGTATATTCGCATCTCCTTGTTGTAAAGACATGTTGAAAGTAAAAATGCTCCGGGTTTACAAGATAAATCTTATGGCGAAATGTGGTTTAAAAAGGTGCGAACGAAAGTACCAATTCATTTAAATACGTTCACAAGATTGCAACGTTAGTGTGAATTTGAAAGCAACATAAGACTAACAAAAAATGCACTGAAAAGTTTGTTTGGTTTTGGCTGTTATTGCCTGTGAATAAAATTGTAAAAATGTGTCGCATACAGCCTTTCAAGGCTTTCATTACATTTGAGTTGACAATGTATTCCTACAGAGTAAACGTTATTTGCGTGGTTTTGCTTGCTGCTTATTTGCTGTATTTATAATGATATAATTATAATGTTTGATTTTAAATCAAAAGTGGTTGTCATAAAATAAATACAATTTTGAAACCAGCATTTAATAAAAGGTTAAATGCTCTAACGCCGGTATCATCCCTATTGAACTGTTTTCTTTTTGTCGAGCTTATTTACTTATTCTTGTTTTCATACTGAAATGGGTTTAAAATCCCAAGACAGTTTTGGTAAATGAGATGCTTTGAAATTTCATAATTACAGAGTACCATTGCAACTTGGCTCGCTAATTGGCAAGCTATATAGCAAGAAAACAGAACAAGAGCTTGTATTGTCTGATACCAATTGAGGCAGAACAGCGTACAGATTATGCCATTGATATAACAATTTGGCATTATTGCACCGTTAGAGGAAGTGATTTAAAGACCCGATCAGGGATATGGCTCTAGTCATGCCGTAAAATTTTGGTTGCCAGCTTGCAGTTAACTGGTTATTATTTAAGTTTCACCATAACTATTTGTTTAAGGTTTTACTAAAAATGTTGAATTGTACATGTTTCTACATTTCACATACATTAATGAAATGAAAGGGCAAATCATCAATTCATGTATGATGTGGTTAGACAGTTCAAATGATAAATATTTGATTTTGAACATAAACGTACCATACTTATATATTCAAGTATCTTACGTCATGGAATTGCATTAGATCTTTTTCACTTTTGACTCCTTTCCATGCACAAACCCGTAATGGGTTGGTATAAATCTGAAACATTTCTTCAGAAAACAGAAAGAAACAGTCAACTAAGCGAAATCACTCGACTTTGACAAAGTATGTCACAAAGTCAACAAATGAAATGAAACGAAAATGTAATGTTGTATACTCAACTTAAATCAAAATATATATAAGGATTTTTTTCCATGTATGTTTTATCATTAACCTTGTTGTATCCTGTGCCTAATCATTGCGCCTTTAGTTTAAACATATTTATTTTACAACGATTGTGAAACAAGTTATTACAACATTATATTAATCACTCTCGTTGGCACGATTTTACGCGAGAGTGTGGTCTTGTGTTGTGGGGGAAACCGGAAAACCCGGAGAAAACCCACTTGTCCGGCTTGGTGACCACGAACCAAACTCACATGCGCCCGAGCCGGAAATCGAACCCGGGTCGCCTAGGTGAGAAGCGAGTGCGCTAACCACTGCGCTAACCGGACAACCTTTGAACAGGGTAATCCTTTAATTACTGGCTGGTGCGTTTGTTCTTGTAACTTTTTTTGTATTACAAGTTATGTTTAATTATATACTACCGCACAACCGCAGGTTTACATCTACACTTTCAGTGAACCGACTAGATCACACTTGTCCTTTATAAACTATACTCGCCTTTGGTTAGCGCAAGTTTGTTCAACCTCGACGATAACATTTGTATCCGATTGAATATAAGGTTGGGTATATTCCCAGGGTCACGGTCTTGTAAATGTGGTATGGCCTGAACAAAGATCAAAATTGTCCGTCTGTGCACAAAAAGTAGAGGGATGCTTCTGACTCGAGGAATATCAACTTACATACTGTTCTGACAACCAGTCATCTCAATGTGTTGCTCTATGTGTATGTTGCTTTTTGATAACACGAGTTGACGCCACCATGCATAAACGTTTGAACATATTGTAGAAATGTAATACGTCAGCGTCAGTGAGGTAGAATTTGTTATCGAATGTATTGTTTTGTTTGGTACAACTATTTGGTTTTCTTTGAAGTGTGGATTATCATTTTTTAATTAATTGATCTTGCAAAACAACTCACATAAAACGATTGATGAAGATTTCATTTATGTGGAAAATTTTCCATATTTCTAAAATAAGGTTAAGGACAACATGATTTTTGAGAATGAAATTTTTACGATAAAGAATGTCTTTCCCTTTATTTTCATTGTTGGGTTTGCAGTGCAAACGTAAGGAATGAATGTCCTGTAGTACCCCATATTCGAGCAAAGATTGAACACGTTTAGAATTTAAGCAGTCTGTGAAATTAGATGAGTTGAGAATTGATGACAGACAATGTCATTATTTCTTCGAAAGTTCTGCCTCTCACTGACAACACAATGGAATTGAAACTGATAGACAAATTATATGTGTATTTTTGTCATCTTATCTGCATTTTCTGTGAGTTATTGCATGTTATAAGTGTTTAATGAGCATTACAAAATAACTCTCGTCAGAAGTAGGGCGAAGTAAATGCATGGACTTCCGACGTTGTGTTTGATGGGATATAAAGATACAGAAATATTTGTTTAATATAGAGACTTGCATTAAGGTCAATTCTTGTACTGTAACAGTGATGTTAACCAAACATGACATTCTTAACTGGTTAACAATATTCAATTATTTCATGATTATGTGGGAGGGTAACAGTCAAACCTGTTGGGCAACATCTTTAACCGTTACCAAGACTTAAATGACTGCTAATATTACTGTTTTATCTAAAGAAAAGTATAATATATGTTTAAATAGCTGATCAAAGTTGAACAAAGTATTAAAAACATTAAGAAAACATTAATTAGATGCCGTCTGAAAAAAATGAATTTCAAATGACGTTTTAGCGCGAGAGTAAAACAGTTCATATTGTAAACCGGGACAAATAGATAGTTTTCAAGTAACACAGCATCAAACAGTTTCTCGTTGTCCTTTTGCTGGAGATGTTTCATTGCGTTTCTTCTCCTATTGCGTCATTGATAACGTGTCTCGAAGTTACTGATACGACATTGGTAGCTCTGTTTGAGTGCACCATTGTTGTTTGAGTGGCAGTAATTGATTAAGAGATCGTTTTATAAATTGTTGATATCGGTATCCTGGCATTTTCATAGGTTTTGCAATATTATTCTTTTATTATTGAAATATGTTTTACTCTCGAACATGCAAATAGTTTCCATTGGAAACATGCGAGTTAAAAAGTTAGGATCTGCGCCCAAAGGCAATTAAAAAGGGATGTTTTTTTTTTCTGATACCCCTCTGAAAGATTTTGCTGAAAATATTTTCATTAAAATAACATACTCCTGAAGTTTTGAAGTCATTTATATCAAATGCACCATTATCTGAATCAAGTAAAGTATTATTTGTGTACAATTGTCAGTCGATGGTTATGTGATTTCCGCTGTTAATGTACTGTAAAATTATCTTTCACTCGAGTGACTCTCTCGTTCAAACCCAGTGCGGCGTCCAACTTCGTAGACATTTTAAATTTCGACACGTTATCGTGTATAATTTCATTCAGCTTTGCAATTTTTCTAATTCGGCCGACAAACTTCTTGTCGTAACACCTTTGTTTTACAACTGACATCAACTTAAGCGTACGTGCGAACAATAATAATGAGAATATGGCCCGAAGAGCAAATTTCGGCATATACAAATAACCTGGCAAACGCTTTGGCAAACATATGAATGCACTAAATAAAACATTATTATCACTCGAGAGAGTCTCTTGAGCCTTTTGGAGCGTATTGTGGCCGTACACTGATCAAACAGCTATCATCAATATTTCTGAGATGTATGTTTTTTAATAGCTATGACCAATACAGCAATCAATACATGGCTTTCGTATGTTAGCAGCAAATGTCCGTTGCGTATGGCTTGCTGTATTTCCGCTACATTTATAATCGTTTTGGTCAAATATCAAAAAGTGATAGTCATATATTTAAATTAAAATAATTTTGAAACCATTCTTGAGTGAAAGGTTAAATGCAAAAACAACGCTATCATCCCCAAGAATTGTTTCGTTTTGTCTATCTGTTTCAATTATTAATGTTTCCATATTTAAATTGGTCAAATGGGTTTATAATCCCAAGACAGTTTGGTGAATGAGATGCTTTTAATATTTGATTATTACAACATGTATTTGCAACTTGGTTCTCCAGTATGCACGGTTTCTTTCATGATGAAGAGCTTTTATTGCAATATGAAACTGTACGCAAGCAACAACATACATAATTATGTGCGAATGAGATAAGAAATCTAACGCTATGCTCAACTATACCGATACGAGATATAATATGAAGTATCGGTCAGAGATTATACTACAAACACATTCCTTTATTATATAATAGATAATTGACTGAATAGTATCCGAACTTTAATTATAACCTATATAATCAGCTATTTAAATCACCGTTCGGCATTCAACAAGTTCTACACTTTATTGGTAATGGTTGCTTCAGTTATCTAAGTCAATTAAAAAAAAGTTGAATAATAAGCGAAACAAAAAGTAAGCATTCAGCCAATTTCTACCCATAGTTTTGTGATGATGTGTTATTCTGCGATTGTCAGCATTTCACCGTATCAACCGACTATATCCACATGTAAGACATGTGCCTATAATTTTATTTGCTGCAACACAAATATAGTTCGTATTATATAATCACCACATTGGTGGTGTATACATATATTACACTAAGCTGTTGGTTGATTGATATACAAATCTTGTCCTTTAACTAGATCACAGTAAGTTTCCGTTTACCACGATTGCCCCAGCAGTTAAATTGATACAAAGCAGCAGAGTTTCTTTAAACTCTATCACAGTAAATGTATGCGTGCTATGTTTGCCTTTTATCGTTGGATGGAAAAACATAGTTGTTTAATACACTATCGCAGTAAAAATATGCATACTAGGTTTGGCCCTGTCTTTAGATGGAAAGAAAACTTTAGTAAGAGAATGCGTGTTAGGGTTGTCCCTGTAGTTCGATGTGCTTATTTGATGTAGTAATTTTTATAGAGTTGAACTTAAGGACTCTTGATGAGTGTGCACATGTCTTAAGTTGGATAAGTTTGCCTCAACATCTGAAACGATTATATTATCCCAACAATTTATAATTTGATTGCTTGGAATTATCAGGTCATTTAGAGTTATTTGAAATGGTTCTCTTTGTTCTTTTGCTGGCGATTTTCCATTGCTCTTCCGTCGATTGTCTTCGTACTTAACGTACTTCGATAAGAACGAGACGACATTGATAGTGCTGTTTGAGTGGAAGTTCTTGTAATAGAAATCGTGCTACAACATATTTGATGTGGTATCCTGGCGGCTTCATTAGTTTTTTGATATTCTAACTTGAGATTATTTTAGTTTGCCTAAATCTAAAACTAAAATCTAAGTCTGCGCCCAAATGTTCTTTCCTGATTTAAAGATGTTTTCAGTCGCCTGTATTGTCTGACCGAATATAATTGGACGACTGTATAAGGGAATACAAACATAACACTGTAATAAACGCTTTAAGACAATGGATATGTATAACTTTTGATACGTCCTCTTAAAGGTGCTGATTATTTTCATCTGGATAACATCATCCAGAAAAGTAGAAGTCAGTTCTATCAAATGTACAATTATCTGCATCAAATGAATTGTTATCTACGTAGAATTTGGCAACATATGGTAAATTGCTTTTTGTTGTTATGGTCCTGTACAACATTTGTTCAATTTCATTTCTTGGTCAAAGTTACTGCGGTTTAAAAGTCCATGAACGTGTGAAAATTATCTTGTAGTAAACATCCTGTTCTAAACGTGTCACCAATTCAAACGTTAGTGCAAACTCTAATTATGAGACTTGATGAGCGCAATTTGTATATGAAAATCCAGTATGTGGGTGGTATGTACAGAATAACCAGGAATGGTACATTTGGCGTTATAAAAAATGAACATAGTTTACATTTCAGGTCAAATTTAATCTCCATAAACTGAAGCTGTGCGGCTATTTTGATCATAATGACCAGCATTTCAGTAAAAAAAAGGTCAAAGGAGATTCACGCGGTGTAATGTATTGCGGTCATACACTCTATGTAGGCTTACTCGGTGGACTGTATTATGGTCATACATTCTTGGGAGACTGAAGCAGTGAAAATATTGCGGCCGTTCACTGTATGGAGACTCACTCAGTGAACTGTATTGCAGTAATACATTCTATGGAGGCTCGCTCA
Organism: Mya arenaria; assembly: GCF_026914265.1. NCBI lineage: Eukaryota > Metazoa > Mollusca > Bivalvia > Myida > Myidae > Mya > Mya arenaria. Next base: position 1,688,621 of record NC_069131.1, on the reverse strand, counting down.
TTGAAATGTATTGCGGCCGTACATACTATGGAGGCTCACTCGGTGAAAGGAATTGCGGTCAAACTCTGAATCATACAGCTATCATCGAAATGTATAGCGGTCGTAAAGACTATTGAGACTTACGTGGTGAAATGTATTGCGGTCGTACATTCTATGGAGGCACGATTGGTGAAATGTATAACTTAAGTATTGTCTATTAATGCTTACTCGGTGAAATGTATACCTTACGTATTGTCTAGTAATCCTATCTCGGTGAAATGTATAGCTTAAGTAGTGTCTATTGATGCTAACTCGGTGATATGTTTGCGATCGTTATGTTTATTGAGAATATGTTGGTGGGATTTACAACCGATCGAACATTCTATGGAGGCTTACTTGATCAAATATACAGCGGTCATTCTATGGTTATTTCAAAGATTGAAGATAATTGCAGCTTGACTATGGAGAGCACTGGTGAAATTACAGCGGTTGTACTATGGAGAGCCCTCGGTTAAATTGACTGCGGTCGTAGTCTATGGAGTCTCTTTTGATCTAATGTATTGTGGTCGTAGATTCTATGGAGCCCCACTCGGTGAAATGTATTGCGGTCGTAGAGTATATGGAGCATCACTTGGTGGAATTTATTGCAGTCGTACACTTAATCAAACAGCTATCATCGAAATGTTTTTGAGATTTGTGGTTATATTTGATTTGACAATGAAAACACATATCGAGAAATACTGTAAATGGTGGGTCTTTTACTAGGACATAAACCGTCTGTTGCGTGGTTTGGATTGCTAAATTTCTATTCAATACAATGATAAGTAAACCAACAGTGACAGTCATAAAATAAATACAATATTGAAACTATTCTTATGAGAAAGGTTTTATGCTCGTTTTTTAGTTCATCCCGAGTGAATTGCCTCCTCTTGTCTAGCCGTTTCTTGTATTAATGATTCCAAGTGAATAAAATCCCAAGACAATTTTGTGAATAAGATGCTTTTAAGTATGATTAATTCAACATATCTTTGAAATATGGTTCTCCATGAGGCACGCTATCGTAATATAGATAATTATCTGAAAACTATCCGCAATAAGGTCACATAAGCTACAGTACCAGCCAATGAAATCGACTAACGTTATTCAATAAGTCCTACGCTAAATTGTTTTGAATTCCTCCAGTTATCTTTGTCAGTTGAAAATACATTGTTAAATTTACATAACTAAGACGAGCTTCCTCGTTTCATTCGCATCGCTATTATTATTTTTTAAGATTCTACAATATATGTGTTCGATTTCGTTAATTTCTATGATTCAAAAATACATTTTCAAGGAGTCATGTGTTAATACTTATGTGCTATGTATGGAATCTTTCTAAATAGTAAATTTTATATTGAAGTAAAAGGGACAACTAACAATACACATCGGAATTTTGAAGGACAATTTAAATTAAATTAAGTTTATATATATGCCTTTGGACGTACATATACATTAACTCTTTAAGTTTTCTTACGTCATGAATTTCCGTGCGTATGCTAAAATTCAGTTTCATCAAACGTTTTACTTATATAATCGAAAGTTTCATTTTAAACCATATTTGAGACAATTGTCTAGTAATATTATTAATGTTTTGAAATATATTTGCACATCGTCAAAAAGTTCACGAAAAGACGATCTAGTTAAACACTTAACTTTAACAATGTTTTGAACAATCTGCCCATTGTTGATAATTTTGAGGATATTTTTGGTTGATATTCGTTCCTGCCAATTGAAAATGTTCAAGTCAATGTCTTTGTTAAACATGTGTGTTTTCCTCAGTGGTCGATATATTTATCTTACAGTGTGATTATAATGAATATTCGTTTAAACTTTACTTATTTTCTAATAGAATGCTTTTCAACATTTATATGTGGGAAGAAAATAACTGCAATATGCCCACATATTTTGATGCAATATGCGGAAACAAAAACCTGAGCAGTATGATAATTATATTGAAATTTTTGCGTGTCGTTTCATCTGCCACTTTTTAAGTTTCAATAAAAATTGGAGTTTTATACAACCACTGCTACAAGCTAGGATTGCTGTTTATGAAACAAAAAGTATCAGTATGAAAACTGTAAACAGGCTATTTAGGTATAGATCCAGTTAATCATGGCATATATGTTCTGATAGGTGCCTGTAATTTAGAACCATTTTCAATGGTCCACTCCTCAATTAAAACCCTTGACTGTCTAATGCAGAGTCCGATAAGTTAATCGCTCGGCCATCGTCACCGATATTGTATTGTTAAAGTAAATATGTGTTTTCTTAATAACTTTATTATTAATTATTAAATTAAAATATATCATAAAATTATATCGTCGCAAGTCAACTTATATCATTGCGGTAATGATATTTGAGTCCCTCTTTATAATCACGTCAATATATGAAGATCGATTCCTCTTACACCGTAACTTAAATAACTGTCATATACGTTGTTTTATGTAGGAGACAGCGCTTGGCTGTTGAAGACATTTTCATTGAAGTCGTTTAAGTAAAATGTTTGACACAAAAAATACTTACATTGTGGTTACCTTTTCCTATTTTGCAGTTTTCTTGCATTTCGCTACATCACATGCACGTAGGGTATGTACATATTCTTTTTATAGTACTGATTTATTTGTTCAATATTGTTTTTATAATCCTAATTATATAAATCATATCATGTTTTATTTACGTCAGTTGTGCGCCCTATTTAGACGCTGTCCTATATAAAACTATGATATTATCCCTGAAACCTTAAATATTCTAGTCACATACACTTACATAAAACGAGATTCCGTCCTACGTCACATTCTTTTGAATAGCTCTTACATACGTTGTGTTCGTACTGTAAGTGCCTCATAGAAGTAACATGCAAATGCAATGCAATGCAAATGTAGGTACATTTCGATATTTATCATTGATGAAGCCCAAGAAGTATACTTTACATATTGCCTGTATATATTCCGAATTGCAATCTTCTTTAAATGCAGCTGTCTGTAATTGTGTGGTCAACGGTGAGTTGGACAATGACAGAAACAAGCCCTTACCTTAAAATTTTAACATAACACGGTCAGTGTAAACTAAGCAATAACTCACTGGATATTTAAACCAGTTTGTTTGTACCAAATGTGACACTCGTCCCAATATTTATTAAGACTTATTGGGGTATTGAGGATTTTGATATAGAAACCTAAGATTTTAAAATAGGTCACATTGTTTTGTATGTGCAAACTTAGTATTAATATATTGTTATATATAAATGTATTAGTAATACTTGCAATTCATGCGCTTTTTTGCAATACATTCTCCAAGCTAATACGTCTGTACTCTAAACACTAAAGGACTCGGCAATAAACAACAACGTTTACAAGTATCTAAGTATATTGAGGTTAAATCGTATGACGTTATCTTTTTACAAGAAACTCATTCCAATGCATTAACAAGTCAATCCTGGAAACGGGAATGGGATCATGGTTGTTCATTCTTAAGCGGACTTTACTCAAATAAAGAAGGCGTTGCATTCCTTGTCAATAAATTTTCGAATATCAAATGTTTAAATCTTAATGAGTTAGTAGCTGGACGGATAATCACTCTAGATATAAAAGTTATTAACTTTAACAAAAAAGTTAATAACAAGGATATAATAACAGTAAATGTTTATGGGCCTAACGATGGTAAGACATCTTTATTTGATCAATAAGAACATTTTGTAACATTCAATATTGAACGAAATATAATAATACGCGGTGATTTCAACACAGTACTTAATTCTTCTATCGACAAGAAAAATGGAAGGACAGATAACAAATAGAAAATGTCAATCAACACTAAATAAAATGATTTTAAACTGTAATTTGATTGATATTTGGCGCGAAAATAATCCACACTTGCGCCAGTACACCATTCAAATACAAAGCCTATTATTTACTAGCTTCTAGACTATTTTATTATCTTCGAATATCTTCGTAATACAATACCTAAATGTGGCATCAAGCCAGGGTTTAAAACAGATCATTCGACTGAAGTACTCACCCTTAACACACTTTAGCAAAAGAGAGAACCAGGTTACTTTTAGATAAACAATAAAATCATTAATCACACAGAGTACCAAAACAAAATAAAAACTGCAATTATGGAAACCGTACAAATTAATAGTTACTATAACCCCAATACTCTTTGGGAATTAATCAAAGAAACCATTAGAAGCATTAGTATTAAATACTCCACTTACATTAAAAAAGAAAAAGAAAAGAAAGAAAATGAACTTATTGAAAAAAATCAAAAAAATAAAGAAAACGCACGCTCAAATAACAATAACAGTGATGATGAAGAAATAACTTTGCTTCATCAGGAATTAGATATTATTACAACAGAAAAACATAATGGAATGATACTGAGGTCAAAAGCACAATATGTAGAACACTATGAAAAAATAGTATTTTTTTTGCAAATCTTGCGGTGTTTTATACTTGATTGCAAACTTGAAGAAAATGACATTAAAGGCATATGCGGCTATAACGAATTTATTCATAACATTCTGCACTTATGGAATATACTTAAGAGGAATTTTTTTTATTGATATCAGAAAATTCATCATCTGGAACAATTCATTTATAAAATGCAATAATACAATTTTATTTTATAAAGAAAGGCATAACAAGCGAATACTACACCTCGAACACATTTTCGACTTTAGGGTAAAGAAATTCTACTCTTTCGATAACATGCAATTTCTTACCAAATTCCTAATGGTGATTTTTTAAAATATTTACAACTGACTAATAATATACCACAATATATGAAGAATGATCTGAAATCTTCAAGTATAACAATTCCAGTAGAATATATGTCGCTGCTTAATGAAATAAAACCTAAAAAAAAAAATATCAAAATTTCTATATAATACACAGATTAAAAATAGCAATATAGAATTTGAGCACAAACAAAAATGGGAAAATCTTTTTCATAAAAAGTTAAATTGGTTGTCTGGCCAACTTATTTAAAATGACTTCTTCGGCAAACCTGGTAGGCTTCAAGCGTCACGTAATAAAATATATTCTGTGCCCAACGAAACACAATATATTCCCACGTTTTGAAGGTCAAAATGTCTGGAATCAAATAAGACTCTAGGCAGTCTGAGTACTTATTTGATTTAAGAATTGACGAAAGGAAATGTCAATATTTATCCGGGACTCCTATTTTATCTATCTCTCTCACAACAAAATGGATTAATAGCTTTATTTAAAGAATCTCATTTGCATAAAATGTCAAATTCCATCTTATTCTGAAGAGAAAAATGTGTTTTGTTTTACCTAATATGACGTCTAAGCTTTAAACAATTACACAATTTAAATATACATTCATGAACTTGTTTTTCTTGTTAAACTGTATATCTAAACTGTATGTCTAATATTGTTTATATCTAATACGATTCTGAGCAATAAAGAACAAGTTTATTTGTTTTTGAAATGTTTGATTAGAGAACACATAAATCACTAAATTTGCAACATTGTATGTAACAAACTGGTCGAATACCGTCTAATTAGAGGGAATTGATTTTGTAGCTATCAGTCAATATAATGCAATATAAAATAGTATAAATACAATTGCTACTATCAATAGAATTCCAGTAGTTTGAATGTTTGCTATTCGACGTTTGTCTCGCACTGATTTGCTCGTGTATTGTATGTGGATGAATTAATTGATTAGTTTTATGGAGACGTGCATGTCTTTCAAAGAAATGCTCACTTGTTGTTTGTTGACTTGTTTAAATTCAGTTTTCTATGCCGCATGTATTTGCTTTGGAGGTTTTCGGTCATTCGGAGTAATATCAACTTGTTCTCGTTGGTCATTCGATGTCGAACTCTCATTGCTTTCTTCTGGTATATCGTCATTGATAACGTGTAACGGTGTCAAGAAGACGTTATTGGCACCATTGTAGTTTGATTAGCGAAGCTCAAAATAGAGATCGTGCTAGGAATCGGCGATATTGGCTTACTAGCGCTTCATCAGTTTTGTAATAGTATTTCTTTTGATTATTCAGCTGTTTTTTACTCTTGTCCATGCAACTTGTTTGATGCAAAAGAAAATACATTTAGTTAAAAATGTAGATCGACACCCAATGGCATTTCCCTGTCTATAGGATGGCTACATTCGTCTCGATCGCCTGACATAATTTAATTGAACGATTTACTTACAATCATAGCACATTAACAATGGACGTGTACAACTATTAGCTAGTAGTCAGCTATATTATTCTACAATTAACTGCAAGAAACAAAGTATTATCTGCGTAATAAATGGCAGTCGTTGGTATTCTTTTTCGCACGTTTAGCCTGGTTTATGGAACTCTGTACAATTATCTATCACTTAAGTGTCTCTCTCTCTCTCTGCCGAAACAAGTTCGGTGTCAAGTTGGGTGGACGTTTTAAGAACTGTATAATTGCACTCAATTTTGAGATTGTACTTATTCGGGCGTCATCATCCATCTGGTTAACACCGAGATCTAGACCTATTATTAATTCAACGTGAATGCTTTTATTGTGACTATTAAACGCGTTTTGTAGTCACGAATTTAGTCTAAGAGTACCTGACATCTATAATAAATTGGGGGGGGGGGAGTTAACATTTCTTCATTTTGGTAAACACTTTGAGGTAGACCTGTCATCACATCAAGCGTGATATTTTATATTGGGATTATTATCCGAAACTGATATATTTAACATGTCGGGTACTACTAATCGTTTAAAATTGGAACTGTTCGGTTATTGAGAGGCTATTGTACGGCTAATGTGAACGAAATGAACAGTACGCAAGTCACCCAGTCTATGTAGGCCCACTCGCTGAAATTCATTGCGTTTTATCACTCAATCCAACATCTGAACTGTCCTAAGATTAGTGTGTGTTCTTAATTTCTCTATGAAAACATGTAGTTATAATTTCTGTCATAGGAGGCACTTAAATCATGACTTTTATACCGGAGCAGAGAACATCAGAGGCGTGGTATGGCTTGCTTTATTTCTACTCTATTTTGAATTATAATTCTATTATAATTGAATAGGAAACTCGACGTGGTACTTAAAAAAGTACAAGTATGAAACCATACTTGAATGAAAGTTTTATGTCAGAACACTGAATTATTTTCTTTCATCTAGCTGTTTCATTTATTAATGTTTTCACAATTGAAAGTGCTTAAAATCCCGAGACATTAGTGTGAATTGGATGCTTTTAAGTTTGATTAATGAAACATATATTTGCAACGTGGTTCTCTAGTAGCCGCGCCATCTGGCATGATAACGCAAGAACAGCTTTTATTGTATTATAAAAAATGAAAGAAACAACATCATACGAACTGTTTGATTGGCAAGAGATGTCTGTTTAACGGTGTTGTTGTTTGTAAACAGACAGATATAGGTCAGGAATTAGAGTAAAATACATCGAACACTAGAATGACAAGCTCAGTAGACGAAAATGGGAAACAAAGCCATCTTTAGAGGCACAAAGCAAGGGCCCCCAAACGACATGGGACTCGAGACACGTATAAACATCACGAAACATACAGAAATACAGACACCAGAAACAGACCCCCATGCATCAAAATAGCTTTACTTATAAATGATTGAATTACCATACTGGAACGGTCAGTGAAACACGAGTTCACTTGAAACGAGTCTACTGGAGGATAAAATTAGTTTGTATGGCCATAACCTTACACTTGTTATACCATTTAATAATGCTTAAAAAAATATCAGCTGCATAAGAGCAAGAATCGAAAAATATTTTTAATTACGACTATAATTTTTATACATATACTACCAAAGGGATACCTGGTTTTCTTGATGAATGTCGCAAAACTCCGCCACTCACAAACAGACAACCAGGGTCACAGAACAGCACTGGTGTTCAATCAAATAAAGCTAGAAAATTACAAATCAAATCCTCTTTCATACAAATCAAAACATTCCAGCAATTTTACTTAACGGACGTAAATCATGTAGGGATCTTTGTTCAGGACGATTATTGTCCGAATACTATCAGAAAATAATTATGTCCTATATCACCAGTCTATGAAACCGCCTAACGTCATGCAATAAGTGCTGAACGCAGTCCTTAAGATTTGACATAAAATTCGACTCCTCGCTTGCTTAACACTGGTTATAATTATAATCAGTTGAAAACTTTTTGTTTAATCAAAATAATTCAGAAGGCGGACTATCTTAATTATGTTACTAGCTAGACTGTTTCTAATTTCCATAATACCATAAATAAGTATGAGGTTCAAAAACGTATGTTCTAAATGGTTAAATGTAGTGTATGGAATGCTATAAATAGAAAGTATTAACAATTTTATTATTTTTACGCCATGAAGTGTCATTTGATACTTTATATTTTAATAGTGTTCGTTCGCAAACTAAATTACAAAATCTAAATAAGATGACAATTATAAATCTGAATTTAATACACCGTACAGACTATGTAATGAGTAGTCATAAAATGTCTGAGGTAATTCCTAAAACTACTACAAAAAAAATAAGTCAGAAGGAGCGGACGCTATTCTTACAGAGTGGTCTAATAAATACGACATGTATTATTGTTTTCAAAATTAAGTCTTAAAAAGAAATTGGGTTTAGTTATTTTTGAGGGATTAGAGGTCAGTAATAACAAGATTCTAATTATATATTGAGAAAGACCATTTTGGGTTTGTAAGGCGACTATGTTGTTTCGTGAAACCACGTTCGGGCCCCGGTTTGAACTATATGAGCAAATATGCAAAATTACGAATAATAACACGTTTAGAAATGAATCCGTAACATTCTATGAGTTAAAAGCTTTATTCAAAGTTGTTTGCGTTTTTTAATTAGTTAGTTTGTGTGGTGGACAAAATAATTTTCAATAACAATCATTGAACAAAATACAGGCAACCTTCATGCGACTACAGTACCAGTAGCTATGGATGTAAACTTTTCCTGTCAAGATCTGTGCTAACGACGATCGTCTGTTGTAGCATTCCTCATAGACATAACACAACTATGGAAATATAGCATGTGTTTCGTGTGAAAACTTTATTGAAATTGACGTCTATAACAAACTTGGTAGGTTTCAAACGTCAAGTCATCCAATACATTCACTAATTCACGTAATAACAAGTCTATAACACAATATATTTCAGCGTTTTCAAATAAGTCCCTGTGCATTGTGAGGATTTATAAGATTTTGGAATTAATATAAAAAAGTCAAGATTTATCCAGAATTCTTGGTAAACTCGTCTCTTTAAGACAACAAAATGGATTATCTTTATTTAACGAATGTTATTCGCATTTTTATGTTTTGTTTCAATTGCAGAAACCAAAACAGATGTCTCAAGAGGTGTTTAAAGATGCAATTTAATTTAATTTAGAAGTAATCGAGCAATACAAATTATGTGCTATTGTAATTAAAAGGAAACACAATATTCATTGAATTTCAACGTGTTAGTGTTCCATAGGAAAATAAGTTAATGGAAATTTTGTGATATTTACTAACGAGGCTTCTTTACATGCTACTAGAACCTCTACAAGAAAAAGGAAGTATATACTTTAATATATTACATACTTCATTTAACCACAATGAATGTAAGCCAAGAAAGCATTTTTATGATACAGTTAAATATTACAATTATATTGATTTCATTCTACCTAGAAGTTTTACCAACACTTTAAACCGTAATGTGACGCTTACTCTCCTAATTATGAGAGTAGAACTTTATGTTAAGGCCTATTTTGCTTAGACTCAGTAAACTAACGCACAGTGTCAACAATAAACTAATAAATAGTGATTTAATGTGTAATCAATCATTTACTCAAATAAAATGTAGAGGTGATATATTTTCGACGTTCCTTAATTATTCCAATCTATCAGTAGAAGTCTTATATTGATTCCTACAAATTAGTAAAAACGAATATTTTAAAGTCAACTCCATTGTGTTTGATTTTGAAGGCCATCCTTGAGGCCATATTGGACTTGATTTGGTCAAAATAAATCTTTAACTGTAAGTATACGTCTTCATTCGTAACAAAAACAAGTTGAAAACAACAAAGCAAAGGGAAACGTTCGCAACAAATTTAACATGTTAGTACATTTTACTGGCAGCATTTTTTTATACAAATGTATTTTTTATATAATACAAAATGAACGACGAAACGCCCAAAAATAATTCATGACCCCAATTGGCTCGGTTACGGCCAACTGGAGCTACGAATTACTCAACTGGTTTTGCCTTGGACCATAACACTTCATAAAACATGAAATTGACAAGTAAATAACCCTGATCATGATGTTGGCTGGTAGGTCAAATGTTGAAATATCCGCCTAAACTGCTTTTAAAGCTTCCGCTTGCAATTGAACTCTTGATTAGAGTTTGTCCTAGGACAATAGCTTTGAACCAGAGTGTGACGCTATTGATTTGACAAATTCTTTCGCACAAAACCATGAGAACAGCTTTACTTTTGATCATGACCAAGTGTAGATTGCGCGGGCGCGGTTGGCCTCTCCTATGTTTTAAATTACTATTTAGATTTTGTTTTTAAAACATCGGGCATACACGGCATAATGCTTTACCAAAAAAAAAAACGACATCTAATCTACTTTAATGTCAGGACAGAAATGCTTTAACCATTATTGGTTAAACTACATCGTATATTTAATTGAAGAAACTGCAACGTATCAATGTCAGGTATATTTATATATGGTCATATATGTACAAAATGCATCACAAAAATCACAGCTTTTTTCAAACACATTTTACCGACAAAGATAGAAAGTACATTTTACTTTACTGTTACTTTATCTTCTATATGATAACCAATATGAAAGAACAATGTTTACATGAAACATATATACGCTTAGTTCGTTCAAAAACAAACGATCAAAACTCAAAATTCTAGTAGATTAAGTGTAATGAGATAAAAAAAACTGGCTTTTAACTGTAACATAATATATTATGACCAATATGAAAGAACAATATATATACATGAGATATTTAACATTGTGATCGTTGTGATCATCTTAACGACCGACTGTCAAAATTGTTGCGTCGAAAATTATGGTATGTACCGATAATTTTGTTCATTATCTCGAAGTGGATTAACATAGAATAATATTTTGTGTTTTTAGCTTGTACCATATCATTTTTAGTTTCAAAAACGTTTTTCATATATTATCTACACCTAACGCTACTTACTCAATACCATATTTCTTATTCGAATATATGCACAAAAATACTCTTATTTATATTATATATTATATTCTGCGCCCACCAAATGTGTTAAATACTGCAATTAAATAGAGAAATGTTTTAAACAAAGAGTTATGGTGTTATTGAAGTGAATGCATAACGGACATTTTAATTTGCTGTGTAAAAAGGACACCTGTATTACTTTCATTTAATCAAAATGAGCATCGTGTATGCTTTTTACAACTCACAATCAAACAATATCGTTTACACAATTCACAATATTTATGCGAAAAGCTACAGAAATAAGCTCAGTAGCAAAAAGTTAAAACATAAACCCGGTTTAATGGCACTGGGCAAACGCCAAAGACGTAGAACATAAAAACAAAATATCACAAACAAGAAACATGGAAGAACGGCACAAAACTCCACAAACAGCACAGTGCATACATACTAAATATAAAAAATAGGTATGTTTATCAAGGATTGTTAGGTACCGCCTTGGAACGGTCAGTAAAATGTAAATTTACTGGGGGTTTAACCCAGTTTAAGTGCACAAACCTCACTCTTATCACAACAATCCTGAGGCCAGAGTTTTTTTGTTTTTTTTTTCGTTTTACGGGATTTTTTTTCAAAAATAAGCACCAGGAGGAGGGAATAAAAATAAGAAAAAGATGTCGAAAAATGAGCGTCGAGAAAAAAGAATAAAAATAAGATGGATTTTCGAAAACAAAATCTTTTTTTTCGAATTTTGTTATACAATGCATGTTTTGAAGTTGTGCACACTTGTTTTGTACTCCATACTGCCTGTTGTATAATAGTGTTGCGCCACAGCTGTAAGAGGGCATCGTCAGGTTTCAGAAAGAATGTGGCTCGAACATTTCAAGTAATTTTATTTGGTGAAATAAAATTACAACTTCTTCAAATATAATTGTAGTGTCCATACATTCAGAAAGTCCAAAATTTCTCAAGTTAAATACTATCTAAGTTATGTATTACTTAACAAGAATAAATGCCAAAATGTTCCAAGTTCGTAGAAAATAAAATGACAGCCGCAGCATGAATGTTATTCATTTTAAATCGTTGTAAAATTATCAAACATTTCGCCAAAAATCCAAAGTTATTAAAATAATTAAAGAAAACTAAAAATGCGGTTTGTCTCAATGAAAACCTAAACAAGAATGCCATCTCCCAGCAATTTCCATGGATTTGGCCATAAACTGGCTGAAAAATGGCCAGGTCGTTGGCCGGTGTCTAAACAAAGCGGCCCATATTTGGCCAAGAAACGGCCTTAAAACAATCAACTTTCGACCTGACATTTGGCCGGTGGCCGAGAAATGGCCAACCCCGCTGTAGCAGGAACAGCGGCATCCATATTGGATATATATGGAAAAAAAGGTTTAGTGGAAAAAAATCCAGACTTCCTAACGCAGATTTAAAATATAAATATGAACAATTCTCACTCAGGACCTTAATATTTGCAAATAACTGGTAATCGATTAAATAATGAAATAGTAGTCTGTATTATAAGGGCAAAACAAGCTGTCATTTTCAAATGATGATAATTAAATTAATTCTGTATATATATGTGCATGATTTTAATATGTGCTTCTACACTTTTGTAGTGTTTTTAATAGTCACTGAAACTTGCACTTGCAAAACCAAAGACATCTGGCTCATTGTTTGTGTCTAAAATGTTGATTAATATCATTTTGTGTATATGTAATGAGATAAACAACACATCTGAGGAAATTTAATGTCTGAAATACAAGAAAGAAACGAGGTTTGTAGTAACTCTACCTTAACAGATTTCACAGTCATATCCAGTTTTTTTAAGTTTCTTAATCAACATACAAACAATCTATTTTAAAATAGGTGAAATGAAAAGAGGAGTCAATGCCCTTTAAAATATTATGCGAAATGTTCGTACAACTTTATTGTCTTTAGACAAGCCAAATCCAATGTCACATTCTCGTCTTTTTCTGTAGTCGGAAACTGTACAGCAAATTCCAATTTTCAGTGTGTCCCCGTGTAAACAGGTTTACACACAGAAATATTTAATAGATTTTATGCTTCGATATAAAGAAAATTCAATTCCGTTCCGAAATCACAAAATGACAAACGCCACGATTTTACAGTCTTCAAACTAAATCCACTTTAAAATTTCGTATTAGGCAGCCATATTTCTTACAAGCGCTTAGTTGATGATAATAAGCAAGTTTCAAGTTCCAATTTTTATTTTCATCATGGCATATAATATGCATATGATATCACAAAACAATGAATCATATATCAGTTAACATTGTAAGCAATAAACGCCGGCTTCCGCCATCTTAGAAATTGTGCGCGATAATTTTTTGTTGTTGTGAATTTAGCGTTAGGTTAAATAACACTAAATTGTATTTTCTATCGGAGATCGAAGAGACGAGCGGCGGAAAAAATAAAGTTAGGAATTTGAATCTTTTTTCTTATTTGGGTTTTGCAATATTTAGGTACGGCACTCCCGTAAAACGAAAAACAAAAAAACTCTGGCCTTATCGAGATAATATTTGGCCTTCTTCGGCAAGCTCAGGATAGACTTTATCAGCATCATTGCAACTTCTCAATCAATCTTATCAATTTCCATTATAAGTTATTTTTTACAAAACATGCCCGATTACTGCATATATATATACATAATATAAAAAAACACATTACGCCCAGTGCAAACATGAATAAATTACATCCATTCATGTTTGAACTGGGCGTTATGTGTCTTTTTTAAATGCAAAGGTTCCTGTCTTTTTCTTAATCCTACTGGTAAATGGTCTAAACCCAACAATCCAGAAATTTGGAACACCTGTTAAAGCACAAGTTTTTCTACAGTGAGGCCAAAAAAGAATTGGTTCGGTTAGGGTTCAATATTTTTTTCAAAAACAGCGAGGAAAGCTGTTTTATTTTTTGTTAGGCATATGTAATAACAGCATTGAGGCATGGCGTTTAAGTAATATTCTTACTAAGCTTTAAAGGTTTTTTTAAACTACATGTATATTTTTAAAGTAGAACACCCCTAATGGGCATCATTTCAAACTATGATCAGCTTGATAATTTACCGGTATAAAGCTGTATTTATTTATTTATTAATGCATTTATTTCCTTACTAATATATGCAATACACTTATCGTTGTATATGTCAGATACAATTACTTGTTTTTTTCTTCAAAAGTGTCCTCTAACAGACGTAAGAAACCATTTCGCTAGGACAAACTTTGTGTTCGTCCTAGCGAAATGGCTTCTTACGTCTGTAAGAGGACAATTTTGAAGAAAAACTCGTACTGTATCTATTACCTAAAATTGTGTATCTCCTGTTTATTGACGTGACAACAGGGTTCCAATGTATTCATTTTTGGCTCACTCAGCTCGTCCATTTAGAGTAGATGACCTCATTGTCTAGCTAATACATAATTATATGCAAAATATGCATAATTCGGGGGGGGGGTCAACTTAGCGTCCATTTTGATACTGGTTTAAATTTCGATCTCTCAAATATTTAGTTAATAAATGAAACATAGGACATTAAGTTCCTTTCTAGACTTTACTAAGATAATTATTAAAACAGGCCAGTCTGCACTGCTTTTTCAATTGTGGATTTTAGACAAAATCATATATCTGTAGGAACAAGACAGTACACCATAGGTAATGGGTATAAATGTAGTTTTTTTATTTTTTAAAGATTTTTTAGAGTTTAAAAGGAAGAGAGTCTGTTTTTAAGAATAAATGTATATAGTCAGGATAATAAATATTTATTTTTCCAAATCAAGTTCAAGTAATTTTCCATTATTTGGCAAATGGAAATAAGCTTTATTTATTAAGAATGTTTTACTCAATATTAGAAAGTGGGCCCAGTATCTTTTGCATTGCAACACTTAGAAGTAAATATTTATTCTTTGTCTTTTACCAATTACATCAAAGCCTGTGAGTGGCTAAATATGATGCTCGGTCTGCCAATTTAATTGTTTGGAAGATCAAAAATTTATAAAAACTTATAACTTTTGTATAAAATCTTCAAAGCTCTCAATAACTAAACATATCATCCTTATTGTCTCAATTTAAAATTTAAAAAAAAATGGTTTTCACTCAACAACTTTCTTATCAGGATAATATTTAGATAATGAGTATCATAATCTGTTTGACAATGTACATAAATTTAATCCCCAATATATCAGAGTGTGATTGTATATATGCTTAATTGATATATATATAAATGCACACACATCAATGTGGGATTCTCATTAAGTTTTAATTGAACCATCTTTGTAACAAATTATAGTTACTTCCAACTTACACCTTATTCTACATAATTAAAACTGGAGGACATATCTTTTTATTTGTTAATTTTAAGAGACTTGAAGACAAAAAATTGTTTGAATTCATAAAACCTTTCACAAAGCACCTTACACAAAGCAGAAAGCTTCTATTAATGTTATTATTTTGAGAACATTAACATGCCTATTAGCAATTATATCAATCTGTGAAAATCTACATTTTGCCTTCAACATGTTATACCATTTAAGGATATTAACATGGACATTAAGTTCAATTCTAAATTGACAAAGTCATGTATTTCTTCCATTATTTTCATAGTATAAGGAACATGCATTTTGATTAATTAAAGTGCATAACTGCAGATAATGATCATTATCTTAAATCGATTGCAAGCCAATTCATAATCATATTTATAGCCCCCTTTTCAGAATATGATTGTGATTGTCACAAACGACCAGGCTTTCTCTGTATAAAACTGTTGGGGGGGGGGGAACTGTCAGTCATAAGGAAACATTTAAAAGGCATATTCATTCAGCCAATCAGATATCAAGTTCAGTGAAAGGGGTAATGTCAGGTCAAGTGAAAGGGGCGGAGCTTAAATAAATACTGACATGCAATGTAGGTGGATCTTACCAACTGAGGAAAAAACTAAAGGTTTTATTTTTCCTCATTTTCTTATGCAAATTAAATATCTAACAATGACAAATATAAAATATGTTAACTCAAGCATTATAATGACACCAAACATGACACATCTACATGCAAAGGATCTCGAATAAAATTCCTGGAATTATAATAATCATAATACCTGGGACCAATATCAAATCCATTATCCTATTCTCAGACAATGCAATGTAATTAAGTAAGAATATATACAGTATGCAAAATTGTCTTCAAATAAAATTGTTGCTATGGCCAAAAAAAGTATTCTCAGTTTCCATTAACATCTCCAAAAGAGTAGGCATGACTGTTGTTTTTTTGAAGACCATGTTTCTTTAGCAAACTGACATATATCAGGGTATTATTTAGGCCTTTACTAAAAAAACACATATTGATCAAAACACTAAAAACAAAATATGATCAGAAGGATAAAAATAAGGTCCGTCGGGTGGAAAAGATTTTTTAACGCCTTATTATGTCAATGATGTCATGTCAGTGATCAAAATGATCACACACCCATAAGCCCTGAAATTCTTAAGTGCATTCTGGACTGTGGGGCTAAATTCTTGATTATTTTTATAGTAGGCCAACAAAAATTGATTTGGTTAGGGTTACATCCTTTTCAAAAACAGGTAGGGTAGGTAGGCATTTTATATTATTTTTATTAAGCTTTATAAGAAAACGTTATTTTCATTATCGGAGGATGGTATTAAAGTGACTGTGTCACAGATTGGCACCAAAACAAGTTTATTCTGTAACGAATCTCGGGACAATTATCTAATAGAATGTGTCACGCTTTGATATCATAATTGTAAAACAAAGTACCAAATTGTAAAACAAAAATGTGTCGGAGACCGGGTTCGAACCCGCGTCGCCAAATCTGAAGTCCAGCGTCTTACTCACTGCGCTACAAAGGCTTATACTAATCGGGTGATATAATTAAGTTATACCCCTAGCTTGGTAATATCACGTGATAACACTGACTAGCCAATCACGCATAAGGAATGAATTCTACCTGGTAGACATACCCAGTAATCTTTTTTAATGGAAAAATACGAAATAACTGCTAAACTTAAATAAATTGTAAACTATGTGGTACTTCAGTTAGTAAGTTACAATGCATTGTACACATCGAAGTTAATGTCAGTTTTCGACAATTTTCCTTTTTTTCGCTATTTTATCATACGTCAGACAGCCCCTTTAAAGAAATATTTTGTATAAAGCGTTAAATTTTTAAAATACATAATCTAATTTTTTTAAGGATAAGACTAAGGTTCAATATTAAAAACACATGAGGCCCCTTTAATTTTACCATGTCTTTATCAAAAAGAAGATGAACACTGAAAACTATGAGAAGGTGTTTTTATAATTTAAAATAAATTGTTTAAAGCAAATATCTGAAATGTATTTATTGTCATGCAAAGCAGCCTGTCATAAATATGAATATAAGATTTGGGCCTTGAACTCCTGTTTAAGTGTTTTGATGTAAGGATTATAATGCTTAACTTAATATTACTGTAGCTTTGTAGCAAATCCTTATGATTAAAGTCACTTTGTATTCCTTATGCTGTGATAAAGATCTCCATAGTAACATTTCTAAACCTAATAAATTTAGTGAATAAGGGTGTTTATTGGGGGTAATAAAACACATCTTGATGCTGACCAATTAGTTTAAATCTTTCTAGTGGTGGTAGGATGGGGGTGGGGGAGGGGCTTGAATTTTTGAACTGCCAATATTTTCCTGGTCATTTTGTCCACCATGTCAAAATGATCTGGGATGTTTGTCAACCCTGTCAAAATGGGTTGGACTGGTTTTGTCCACTTTGTATAAAATGACATGGGATGTTTTGTCCTACATTCTTATAAAGGAGATTAGAATAAATAACACGTGAGTTGTTCAAGCTAATATTAAATAAATGCAAATGACTTTCATTATAAGTTTCAAATATACTCTTAACTGTGGAGGCTTTTCAGTCATTTGCCTATAATTATGTCTATTTGATTGAGTGAAAACTTGAATACTTCACATAAAGCTAGGGTTATAAGGATATGCTTCTTTTTCACTTGGTTATATTTTTAGCACATAACAGCTGCTTCACTACAAGAATATTTGAATTATTATTAAAGCTGCACTCCCACAAATTTACCGTTTTTACAACTTTTTTATTATTGGTCTTGGAAAGAGCAAATTTTTGCGTAAATATCTGCAAACCAATGATAAAAGACTGCTGACAAAAGATCATATCGCATATTTTCATATTTCCGTTAGAAAATTAATGTTTTATTGCTTAAACCGTTACTAATGGTTAAAGAAAAATGCATATAACATCATTTTTGAAATATAAAATTCTGCGGTCTAATTTTTTGTCAGCTGTTTTATATCACTGGTTTCCATAAATATTTGCTAAAATTTGCTCGTTCCAAGACAAAAAATAAAGAAGTTGTCAAAACGTTCAATCTGTGAGAGTGCAGCTTTAAAAAGCTATTAGTTTTTTGTTCATTCATTCATTTAATAGGCATTATGATATCTTCTACATATATGTAATTATATATATATATATATATATATATATATATATATATATATATATATATATATATATATATATATATATATATATATGTATGAATATCTGAGTTATGATAATTATTATTATAATTATTATTTTTTATTATTTTTTATTATTATTATTAATTACTATGTCTCCCCCATTCATGGGGAGACATATTGTTTTTGCCCTGTCCGTCAGTCCGTCAGTCCGTCCGTCCGTCCGTCCGTCCCTAAGTCCGTACGTCACACTTCGTTTCCGCTCAATAACTAAAGAACGCTTGCATCCAGTAACTTCATTTTTGGTATGCTAGTTGGTCATGACTAGTAGATGACCCCTGTTGACTTTGAGATCAGTAGGTTAAAGGTCAAGGTCGCCGTGACCTTGAGATAAAGAAACGGTTTCCGCTCAATAACTAAAGATCCTTTGGGTCCAGGAACTTCACACTTGGTATGCTAGTTGTTCATAACTAGTAGATGACCCTTATTGATTTTGAGATCAAAAGGTCAAAGGTCAAGGTTACCTTCAGGTAAAACAGCTACCATGACATCACATATGCTGTCGCCAGCTTTCCACGAAACCATCAGTGATGATTGTATACTCCAGATTGAAATAAAACAAAATGGTTCTTCTATCCATCTATCACATTTAGTCTTAATATTCATAGGATCACTGATCTTATGTAGTAGATATTCACTATTTAATACGGGTGAATAAAGTAAACTTCAATTTTGGTTCGTCTCCAGTCCAAAATTACAAATTTCATGTCCATCATTTTCAAAAAAGCAATCTCTAGTTATTATTATTTTTATTATTATTTTTATTATTATTATTATTGGGGATGGCAACAAATGGTATAATTAGTAGTACCTGTGTTCACAGATAATCTTCTGATCAAGTACTTTAGTTCTCAAAAGACTAATTGGTTTTCAGAAGGTATAACGATGCACAGGTCAATAAAAGAAGATTTTAGTCATTCAGTCATTGGTATATTTTTTTGCACGACTCAGCACCTTATAAAATGGTTAGGATGCCATATTTGCTGTGAGCATGACTAGCAAAATGTTACTAGCACAGCAATATTTTTTTCTAAGGGCACTGCGCTGAAAGTGACAATTAAAAACATTTCTGATGCATTAATACAGTTACCATGTTGTGAAAAAACCCCTAACAGAGCCATTTTTGTTCAGCTAAGTTGTCAGACTGGCGGTTTTCGGGAGGTGTGATCTATCTGTCAATTCTGTCCATATTCTTTCATCTTCAAATAGTAACTTATTAATTGTATGAGAACAATAAATATAAAAAAAAACCTCCTGCTCATTTTTAAATAGATGTACAAAAGCCACCTCATCATTTTTGCAATGCAGGCTAAACACCCCTACAGTGAAAAAAACTCAAGAGGTTTTGGTTTTTGCTGTTTATACGTTCTGCGTTTTATTTATAGGACTTATTTTTCTGAATAATGTCAAGTGCCCTTTTTGAAAATTATGTACAACATGTATAAATATTCATGTTTCAGGAAATAACCACCATCTTTCTCAAAGGTCGTTTTTCTCATTATTGTGGGGAAACCTCAAAGGACATCAGGATACCTTCATCAACCTCTTTGTGACCAGTGGCTTTGTGCAACAGTGTTTCAGAAGTATAAATACCTTATTAGTATGTGTATATGAATAATGACTTGTTATAATATATATATATGGTTAATTTTATGACTTCCAGGTAGTATTTAAGTTGTGAAATATTAAATAATCCAATCATACAAAATGCTTAGAAATGCCACTGAAGACAGTTTTTTGTCAAATAGGAAGTTTCACCTGTCCTGTTTATATTAATCATTTTAAATCAGACAGAAATATCAATATACTTGTAGTATCTCACTGTTTATTTGTCTTTACATTTTGTCTTGTCACATCAAACCTGTTTGATCCTCCTAGAGATGTAAAGTATATAGACGCGGATATAATGTTATTAATACACATAATTTTTTATATATTTACTTGGGATTATTTTCAGAATGAAATGGGGATAATGGATGACTGGCCACACACATGGGGCTGTGGAAAAGCTTCTGAGCAGGCTGTCAGCTACATTAGATGACAAACCAAACCTATGCTGGACATTCTTTACAGTAGAAGGTGATGACACATGAGCCAACTGTCACACTGACCGTATTTGACTAAAAGAATAAATGAAGTCACTGCAGAAGTTGGATTGAGGAATTTCCATGTCACAACCTCTCATTTTGAAGGAGTATGAAAAAAGTACCACCTGTATTGAAACTGGTCCAACATTCCAGTTATGGACAATCTGGATTTGATGGATTCATACCAGATATTTTTGACCAACATGGTCCAATAGTTTAGAACACAAAACTGGTAATGATAGCCCAGATGTGAGTACGAAACCAATTCCGATTTGTTTTTGTCGATTTGGGGCTAAGTGTGGATTAATTTTGCAAGTTTACGAGTTTTCTTTTTGAAAAATGGTGACCTTTATTTGGTCATAGGTAGTTTTGTGTCCTATAACACATACCAGTTTGTATTCCGCCTACTTTACTCTATTGAGCACCAGTCACAACCGGAAACGACTTTGTGTAGATGTTTGACCATTTCTTTGCCAATTTTGCGAATGCTTTTAAAGTGTAAAAGAGGTTTTCGAGAATGTTAACCTATATAGGGCGGTAGAATTGGTTCCCTACAACGCTGACTAGAATGATGCCTTTTGAACTTTACTGAGTACAGACTCAATTGACAAACGGGTTTTACAGGATTTATATAGCATTTTCGGTCTACCTAACCAGCTGTTTGAATGTGTAACTTAATTTTCCGTGACTGTCCGGAGGACGTGTTCCCTACCACAGCTTGTAGGATGTACTTCGCCTTCTCAATGCTAATGAACACAGAATGTGCTTGCGTCAATTGTTTAACCGACTTTGGGAGTGATTTGAACGAGTTTACCGGAAGTGGTTACCTATATGGTAGAAGCACGCGTCGCTCGAGGTGATATTCTGAACCAGTCAAATTGGTCAATCGAGAACTAATTCCCGTGTAGTGACTTTACTGAATCAACATTTATAATATTGGCTTACTCTCAAAATTGGCCAAAAATGACGTACAATACATTAAAGGTGAACTGAACTGTAATTTCTAGTTCTTAATTTTATTCATTCTTTCTACTATACGCTCTCAAGTTTAATATACAAAGCGTAAATTTTGCTTCTACGGTCTACCGTTACTACGGAATCCGGCCTCTGTTCTGCTCATTCTATAGATGAATAAATGCCCTTGAAATGAGTGGAGACCGTGTTGTCTCCTTTTGTTTTAAGTGCGCATGCCCAGCGAGTACCACAATGCACTGCACCATTTACCACAATGCATTGCTTTAATTTCCCGGAAAATGTTAGATATTTCTGGGTTTCTGATATCGCCAACATATTGATAAAAGAATTATTTCTATAAAATCTACGAAGTCGGTTTGAATAGCGATACGAAGTGTTTTATATGAAGTCAGTCTGTATCCTTGCGATAAATATAAACCTGTTACTTCCCTTGGATTAAAATAAGCCATTTAAAATGGAGGACATGACAATACTACTTTCAGAAACCGTCAAAGACAGACAAGTCAGTGGCACAAAATAAGGTAGCGATAATGAAATGCAGACGATTTTAAAACTTTACGACCGTGCTCGTATGTTGGAGCAGCTGGTTGAAACGAATTGATTTACCAAACAATAATTGCAGTGTCATTTAATCGTAATATCTTGCGAGGACTTGGACAGGTTATAAACATTGGAGATTATTTGACTCAAGGAAATTGGAACAACCAGCATTCCATAATATTGCTTTACATTTGGCTGTTTTAAGTCAGCATTATTAATGGAATGCTGTGTTGCACTCTACTTAAGAAGATAAAATTGTGACTGATAAAGGTGAGTGATTTGATAATTAATTGTATTTTATCAAAGAATGACCTCCACAATAAAAGTTAACAGTAAATCTGTCAGGAAAAGTGGGCTCGAACCTTTTATCACTAAAACACTAACCGATGCCCCATGTTCGTATGGGATCTTTTATCATATATTTGCAGATACTTACGCAAAAATTTGTTCTTTCCAAGACAAAGAATTAAAAAGTTGTAAAAACGCTATATGTGTGAGAGTGCAGCTTTAACATCAGTCTTGACCACAAATCGAATCACACTTACCTTAATTTATCTAGTATTTGTATAACTCTGTCAGATTCCGTGAATGGCAGATTGTGACTAAGCATCCCATAGACTACAATGCACTGGTTTGGAACTGCCAGTGCATAGTACATTCATGGCATTCTAGTCATGTTCAGATGTTTGTAGCAATTTCACCAATTTCCTATGTAGAGAATACATGTCTTTGGTCAAAACCAGCGTGAACCATGATGAAGTTCCCTCACCTTTAGAATGAACAACATATAATTGCATGCACTTCTTTGCATATTTCACAATAGATAGTTTTGCAAAATTAATGTTATAAATAGATGCATACATTTGAAGTTTCTGCTAAATGATTTAACATTTTGTGCAGGTTTTATCTAGCTAACCTTCATGTAAAATTTGGTTGACATTTGAGAACTTTTGCTTAGCAAATCATCTATTCCATGGCTAATTTACATAAAAGGGATGCTACTCTTTAGTCAAGCATACGGTTAGAGACAGCCTTTCTTTAAATACAAACTTTGATAGTACTCCATCGATAAATACCTAGGTTTTTGAAGCTACTTTTGTTGTAACATAGCACGAGATTCCTTTTGTCAGTCAAATGACTGCCACTAAATCAGCTTGGCATTGCCATCGTTTTGCGTGTCACTTCTGTTATGCCAAGTTTTTCATGAGAATTTAAGTGACTAAATTTTTGATGGCTGGCAATTGTTTTCTTGGTCTTTCAACATCACATCTGGTCAAAGGAGTGGATTGGACAGAGGCAAAGCTGTTGCCTATTTGGGGTACTTAGGGGTAATAAACCTAGCCCCGATTGAAATTCTAAAACCGCCCCTGCATATTAGACTGATACTGGTACACTAAATTATTCACAAATTCAGACTTCAGCCGGTTCAGGAACACAGGATCGTCAGTTTGAAACTGTTCCAAACTTTCAATGTTTGACTTGGTTGAACATATTGATTCGTGTCATTTCCTTCTGTTAAATTTCAAATTAAAAGCGTCTTCTTCGGAAGATTAAGCAGAATATATATGTTTTACTGGTTATTTTGGTGATAAAACCATGTTAGAATAGTGGACTGGAAACCTCGGAAAGTCCATGTTTTCTTTAATGAATTTTCGCGGACGCGGAAGTTGACTGGCTCCCGTTTCATCTTCATTCTCTATCAAAACCGAGAAGCAGCACCAAGGGAAGCAACTACGCACGTATAGCAAAGCCAAGGGAGGCAAGTCAGTCGAGTTTTGTGGAAAATGCGAAACAGGGGGTAGTTTGTAACAAAACTGCCAGCTTATGAAAATGATTTGAACTGAATAACATATCGTATCAAACTTGAAAATTATCAATCTTTTATGTCGTTATGTAATAATTAAATGTCAAATATCAGTCCAGTTCTACTTTAATGTTCTTATTGTAGGGTGAAACAGAAGCTTCAGCCCAAACATAAAAAGGTTTGTATAAAGAGTTGTTGTCAAATAATATGTGCAGTACTTGAACTTTGCAATAAGACGCTTTATAAACAATAAGCTAAAGAAATAAAAACGGAAGCATAAACAGATGTATTATTTAAAAACAGTCCTGATAAAATCCACTTAAAGCTATTAAGACATTTTTAAAACTTATGAGAGGTACTTATAAAAACACTAAAAAACGTCACCATGTCAGGAAATGAATTTAATGACAATATTGAAAATTAAAAGTGGAAGTCTTTTTCTCAAGTTGTTCCATTTATAAGCGTATTTATATATAAAAAAGGCATACTCGTATAAATGATAAACATGTAAGCTGAATTTTAAGTGTAATTTTAAAATTAAATCAGATGGTATGAGTCGGGTCGAAAATTATCCGCAAAATTGTAAAGGATGTTATATGTTGCTAATATTTATTGTGTCTATATAATTTGAAACTCATTAGTTAAGCGTAAAAGTTTATATGATATCACTCAAAAACGATCAGACACTTTAGGTGAACATGGTTGTGCTAAATTTAACTGTGTGGATATTATTTGGATTTATAACTTCTACATTATTGAGCAAGCATTGTCCACCACAATGTCAATGTCGAGACAATGTGGTTTTGTGTGGAGATATTCCTATCTCGGAAGTTCCCTTACATACTGGAGTGACGGAAGTCCAACTGACCGATCTTGACCCGAGTCGGCTGTTTATGGAGGTATTCATGCAGAATACGCTATGGACACACATACATTCACTGGACATAACATGCGCAAGTCAAACACAACTATTGAACCGTGTGTTTATGGGATTAGGAAATCTCACAAAACTATGTTTCCATAGTAAGAATTTGATTCACATGGAGAACGACGTATTCCAAGGACTAGATTCTCTGAAAGAGTTAGATTTCTCTGGACAAAAGCGCCTGTTCCTTAATGACCTATTGCCAAGTTTAAGAAACTCAGACTTGGTCCATCTTGAAAAGATAACACTGTCATACATACAAACATCTTACGCAGAAACTATAGATCTTGGAATGGAATTCTTCAGTAACTTGAGCGGAAGTGGGGAGAGAAATATCAAGTATGTTGATATATCTAATGTGAAAATTGGTAAATTTGACATAGCCTCGATTTTAAAAGCAGGTCTGTGCCAGTCGTTAGAAGAATTTATTTTAAGGTATAATCATTTCCAAAACTTTTACAATGGTTTATTTCTTACTTCGTGTGAAAGTTTAAAAATCTTGGACATTAGCCATTCATTACTTCCACATTTGTTTGACTTCCTTCTTAAAGACGTAGACTTCTTTTGCCAGGCTATCAGCTTCTTTTTCAATATCGAAGAGATATACATGGGTTCCATGGTAGTGTCTGCTCCTATCAGGGAGACATCGGAACTTCATTTGAAATACTGTCCATTGCGGCTTCGGAAGGTGTCTTTTGCTAACAGTCGCTTAGAGTTCATTAACATTTCTATTCCTGATATAAATAATATTATGATAGAAAGTTTAAGCTGGATTGATGTATCCGGGAACCAGATTGAATATATATCACCAGGATACTTTTCACCATCAGTAAACTTAAAATATTTAAATCTATCTTATAACAACCTTGGAAAAATGCAGACGTTACATGCCCATGACTTTGAAATCTTTTTGTTGAACAACAATGAACTTCGTTTCCTTGGCTTAGCTGGAAACAACATTGACAAGTTGCCATTGCTTACACTACAAAATAAAAGCAAACTGGTGAAATTGGACTTGTCAGACAACAGATTGGTGGATGTGAACTTTAATGTGGATCATCTTAAGAGTTTGCGATCACTCAATTTAAGCAACAACAGGATAGAGTCATTGAGCATAGTTTCAATGCGTGCGCTTGAGCTTATGTCTGAAGCAAACGGATCCTTGCGTCATCTCGATATATCCGGTAACCCATTTGTGTGCTCTTGTGAAGGAAAAGACAAGGAAACAGTAGAATTGATCAGAAAACTATCGGGAACATTAATTCATGGTTCTATAAATAAGTATGTATGTCGCCTAAATGGGAAGAAAAAAGCCTTTCTCGAAGCGGAGGATTATGCATCTGTTTTGAACTATTGCAAAGTACAAAAGATTAAAGCCATTGTTGTTATAGTTGTTCCATTACTTGTTGTTTTGGGGATTGTGTTTGTGACCTCGTTTCTTCTCGTGAGACAAAAAAGGCGGAGACAGTTGGCAAGACAAAATTTATTTGACAATATTCAAATGGGTCAATTTCGAAAAAAGTATCTTGTTTTTCTGTCATATTGTTCGGAGGATGCCGACCTGGTTGAAAGCAATATCAGACCTGGTGTTAGAGCAGGTCTTCGGGAATTGACGCAATATGGGGGTGAGTTGGTGTGCTCTGGCGATCTCAGTTTCAGACCAGGGTTTCAGATAGGGGAAGAAATAATAAGGTGTATAGAGGACTCGGCCGTTACAATAATTGCGGTGTCTAATTCATTTTGCACTAAACAGTGGTGCAAAAGGGAGGTTCAGAAGTCCTACGATCAAAACAATCCTATGATTATTCTTCTTCTTGAACATGTGGAATCAAACGTGATGGGTAAAGTTCTTACGAAGTTGTTTAAACGGTTTGCGCATGCGTCATGGATTGCTGACGATGATGGAGGTCACATTGAACCCGATTGGTCCATACTTTGCCAGTCAGTTGTTGATCTTGCTACACGAAATAACTACTAAACCATCACCAGTTGTTGACATATTTATGTATCCAAATTTTTTACTTCAGCTGTGTTTTAACTTACGAAAGCAAAGAAGTCTCACTCACAGTTATTCTGTTTATCTTGTTATTGTCCGGAACCAGATTGTCCAAGTTCTAGAGCGATACTATTACGACAGAACGATTTTCTAAGCAAAATACCCATGCAATATGTCATTTTAGATTTTGTAGTTTGACGCAGAATTTCGATTAACTCTTATAAATAGTTTGCTATGTTGTTTAATAGACTAGTATTACTTTATACCGCCTTGTAACGTTACGAAATTCTAGTAGTCATGTCTGTTTTTGAATCACATTTTCCCATTGTTTCTCTCTTATTAAAAGTACGTCGAATCCGTCTTATGATGGTCACTATAGGGCCTAAAATAAGATAGTAATTAATTTACCAACCACCAACCGAAATGATTGGCTCAACTCTAATTATTTTGTATATAATTAGCTTTCCCCCCGTGTTTTTTTCCCTGGAAACGTATCTATTACTGTTCTAATACATGTTTTGTTTTGTTTTGTACTTGTTCGATCACAAAATTTATATTGTGTTAGATAACGCTTTGTTTTAAGTGCAGTTTCAGCATTAAACATACTTCAAAATCATTAATGTGTTCGTTTATTGCTGGTATATGTTAAATACTCTTATTCAAGGACACTGTTTTGTGCATGTTAATATTACTTATTATTGTCATATGCCTTTATATGCCGCTTTTGTTATGAAACTTTGGATTTGGTCTAAAGGATGCGCTCAAATGATCGTTTTTTCTTTCGAAATCGAAAATGAAATAATATTGTCTATAGTTAATGAAGACAAAAGTCGTAATAATATAATAGGGTTTATTAGTACTACGTTTTGATCCGGGAGGTTGTATTCGACTCGAGTGAATTTTTGCAGATTCGGATTTCATGTGTATTATATACATTACTGGTTAGATCACTTTAAAACCACATGTTTTCATAATAAATGTCATTTTAACGACGTACTATTTTGTTCTATTAAGTCATTTTAACATCGCGCAACGATACTTGTTATGACGTGACGTCACAAGAGTGGAATATA
Source organism: Mya arenaria (assembly GCF_026914265.1). NCBI lineage: Eukaryota > Metazoa > Mollusca > Bivalvia > Myida > Myidae > Mya > Mya arenaria. Next base: position 1,660,436 of record NC_069131.1, on the reverse strand, counting down.
GCCGTATTGTACTGGAGTTGAATACGGACTATAGTATTTTGCGATATGTATTGCGTGTGGGTTTATTATGGGTATATAATAAAAATTAAAGTAAAACTATGACCCATTACCATTTGCGCATATACTTGATGGATTCAATCAAACATAATAAAACCAAAAACAAATATTTGCTTAGGAAAAAGGTAAATTGTTAATATAAGAAACAATGTATACAAAAGTGTTAATCAAATTTCTGTACAAAAAGAAAAAAGAACTTGTTTAAAGCCCTTCTACCTAGATTATTATATGGTTTACTATTCCAAACATAACAATCATAGTATCATAGTAGAATGTATTGATTTGATTTTCTACAAACCTCTTATTTCTGTGTATTTTAGTGCAAAAAAAAACAACAAGAAATATGACCATTGTTGCAGATTATTTTTCCATTACAAATTTAAACAAATGTAAGAGCCCTTAAATTGATATGCTAGCTGTTTTATCTTTTACGTGTTAGCTACACATTCACGATTGTACTGCCGTTTTTGATAGGACCGTTCCCGATTAAAATCTGTCACAGATTCTGTGATTCGTGGTTGGAAAAAACAATTATTTAATTACGATAACAATCAGATATTGCTCAGGATTCAGCCGTTAATGGCCAATTTATCTCGATTATCCCGTTTCTGATCCAATATTTATCTTTTGCATGATACAAAAACGACCGATCTTTCCTGCGCGTCCCTATTTTCCCGAATGCGATTCAACAGAGATCAGACAAAGACCAGACAGTAAACTGACGCTGACGGAAGAAATCCGTTAGAAAACCGTTTGACGTTATAGTCCCTTACTAAAACATCGTTGCGACGGTGGATTCGAAGTGAAATATTTCTCCATATCATGCCTGTTCTTCAGGGATCGTCCAGACACCGCATATACTACTTTAGAGAATTGCTACTATTCTCGAGTTTCTCGAATGTTACTGGAATAAATAATAGGTTTAAAACTGTTTGTTCATAGAGTTTTATAATAAAAAGCATCATTGTACTAAAACTGGGAACAAATAAATAAAACATTAAACAAAAAAAAACGACTTATATTAGCTAATATTGTCTTCCTAATGATTACCCATGTAAAACATTTAAAGAAAATGCCAAAACATTCCGAGACAACCAAAACAGGTTTTTAAGATAACATGAATTAGCAAAATTTTCATATAATCAAAGGACTGAAAGCTTAGTCATGTAAAGATGCTATATTCCTTATGTTTAAACTGTTTGCTACTGAGCTTGTTTCTGTTGTATTGCTGACTTGGATCTACACTGCTTGCCAGTATGATAATAGCCATAGTCAATTGAGGTAAAGCCTCAGTACAGCGTACGATTAAATAGTTAAAGAACAAAAATGAAGGTGATTACATAACTATTACAGAGTCTCATATAATGTTTGATTAATTTCCGAGGTCCACAAAATGCTTTTATAAAAACAAATGTATGGGAAATACCAAAGAAATTTCAAACTTTGTCAATGACTCACAATATGCAAAAACTATCTATGAAGTAGATAAGGGGGCCGAGCGTAGAGATTTGCAAACTGTACCCTGAGTAAAAACCGGAAAAAATAACTAGATAATTACTGAAAGTTAAGCTGCTGTGTCTTAAATAAATGTTAAATATTTTCGAATTAAAAAAAAATCAATGTTGTTTAGTGAAAAATCGCAGATTGGTACTCGCTCATTTTTTGAAGAATGCACTTTGATTGTGTATGGCGAAATAAAGTGTGGCAAATCATTATACCTAAAGCAGGAACACTTTAGCAAATGTTGATATTTGCTCAAAGACAAGAATTATTTCATTTAGCGTAAACAGCTTTATTTTTGCGTATTTGGTTGGTTGCCATAATAACGTGATGTTATCAATGTATGGTAAACATGTCAAAATATCAAATGATCGCTCGTATGGTCTATTGGTGCAGGTTTTGTTTCTCTAAGGTCTGTTTTCTTGACTTGACCGGCGTGGGTTCGCATCCCATTAAATTAAAATTTAATATGCAAACAAGTAAATAAGTTTACATCACTAAACCATAATGAGACTTTTAAGGTTAAATAAGGATCAAGCATTGAAATTTTTCATTTGTATCAAGTGTTATAAAATAGTATCACAAGGATCAAAAATAATTTACCCCGTGTTCAAAAGAAACGTTCTTGTCAATTCTAAAAACATATAAATAAACACATTGGTTTTATTTCTGTTTCATTCCTGTTTATTTTTATAAACAATACTTTAATAGTTCAAATGAAAATGATACACTCCGACATTCAGTTTTTTTGACAGCTATACCTAAGGTTACGCCTTAAGAACATTGTTGGGGAAATCCCCCGGCCTGCAAGTAGGCCTCAAAAACATCGCTCTCGAAATCCCCCACCTGACAGTACGCCTCAAAAACATTGTTGAAAAATTCACCTATTGGAACACTCCTTCTTTAAGGGTGGGAATGCTCAATGTGTATTGCAATGTTTATGTAAAAACTACAGAAACAAGCTCAGTAGCCAAAGGTTTAAACATAAACCCCGTTTAATGGCACAGGGTAAACGCCAAACGCCACACCTTATATAAATCCTACTTTTAAAACTGAAACTTCTAATACATTAACCAATATACTATACCAAACATTTACATCTCTGATAGGGTTCAGTTCAAACATTTTGCTTATTTAGTACAATCGGATAGGTTTCATCACTGTACATGTGGGTGTTTTTCCACAACAACCACATTTTATGATTTGTTTATCGCATACCAAACTGCAAGTTACACATAGTCCCTTCGAAACTATTGTATTTCCACATACATTGTTTTATGAGAATATATAAGTATGCTCTGCTGCACATCGCAGCAACAATTGCTAGAAAACTGTCAACAGGAAATTGGATGTTTGTTTCGACGTTGAGCAAAGTGACTTTTTGCAAATGCAAGATGTCTGCAATTATGTTTTGGTTATGGTCGTACGGTATCAATACTGGCCTGCCAGCTTTATTACAATATGTTTTTCCTGGCAAAGTACAAAATTGATCAAGGATATGCAAGAATTCAGTTATTATTTATAGTCAGTTATTCAATAAACACAGTAATTGCATACTTTACCATATATGATAGCAAACTTAGGCATATTTGGATAAGTATGTCCTTTTTTAAGTTAATAAACATGCACGTATAAAACGGACAGGAAAATACGGTCTCTTACACAGTAACCACAATATTATAAAATGCATCTTGAGTACACCATTATCTCATGTAGCCTCAAAATATGTGTACATTTCCCAATATTCTGTCAACTGCATACTCGCATTTTTGCTACAGTTATTATGATCTTTCAAAGAAAAACTGAGATTGAGTTTTAAAGAGACAAGGAATAAAACAATCAACAATTCATTGAATGGGGTTATTGTAAATTGATCAGATATTGTCACTCTCAGATCAAGAATATTTGAGCATTGAGTCATGATAATACCAACATATCGTCATATGTACACGAAAACATTTAATATAAGTATATTAAGATATCTGGTACATGAGCGCTTAATAATTACATTGTGTCAAAGTTTTTCAAAGTTTGTTTTGGATGTTCAGTAAATATTTCTAAAAATATTTCGGTGTTTATTCATTTGTAGAACCAAAATAGGTTTTTGACTGGCATAGACAGGCAAAAAACTTAGAAACTCCGGCAATTTTTCTACAACAACAGGGCATCTCATTAATGTTCTATCAGGGATTTTTTTTAATGATATTATTGCATATTGTTGATTGCATTACACGTGCTGACACCCGTAGGATTCAACAACTAGAATCGGATATAGTTGCATGCATATTTACTGGTAGAATATTTCAGTTACAATAAAATATTAGAAAGAAATACATCCTGTTTAAAAAACATCAATATTAGATATACTCGGAACTAGAAAACAACTCTGATTAAGTTCCATCATTAGAAGATAGAATAAAACATAGAAAACATCCCGATTATAAACTTATCCTGATGAATTTCCTTTAATAGAAAAAAGATGCATACATAGAAAACAATATTGATAACGTTCCATCAATGGAAGATAGAGGCATACATAGAAAACACTCCTGATTAAGTTCCATCACTAGTAAATAAACTCATACACAGGGAACCATTCTGATAATGACTCATCTAAAGTAAACATAATAATTGTTCATTAGGAACATCTGAGTACGCGTTAATTTTGGGATATATCAAATGTTTGAATAAATATGAACTTAATAATAATGAGTATTAACCGGTATGATACATTATTGTCTACTAGCAAAATGCTGTTTAACGAGGGCCTTACACCTGAGGCTACAATTTATTGTGTTATGTATGTAAACCTAACTCACGAAAACAAATGCCAACAGTTATGGACGGTTTCTCAACTCTCCATTACCGAGTTTATAGGATTTAAAAGGAATTTACTCATTGTTATTTGACCGTTAGCTATTGTAGTTCAAACAAGAAACATGTGAGCAACTGACTTCTAGATATGTTTACGACACCGTCCATCAACAGTAGGTGGATGCATTCATAGAAAACAATCCTGACTTAGTTCCATTAACAGTAGATAGGCGCATTCATAGAAAACAATCCTGATTAAGTTCCATCAATAGTTGATTGACGCAGTCAAGGATCACAATCCTTATAAGTCTCCTTCAAAAGTAGAAAGACGCAGATACAGAAAACAATCCTGGTTAAGTTTCATAAATAGTGGATAAACTCAGACAACGCGTAGCAATCAAAAACACTTTATCCCCAGGTGGGCTTAAACTTGTTTACAAAAAACTTATCACGAAACCTAACAAAAGTTCATTGGGAACACCTGAGTACGTGATCATATTTCAGATATACAAAATATATGATTAATATTAACCTTATGATAATGAGTATTAACAGGTATGATTCCGTTATGTCTACTAACAACAAGCCGTTTAACGAGGGCCTTACACCTTAGCCTGCAACTTATTGTGTTATGTATGTAAGCCCAATTCACGTGAACAAATGCAAACCAGATAAAGCCTGTTTTTCAACTCTCCTTTACCGAGTTTGTTTGAATAAAAAGAATTAAATCCATTTTAGTTAGATCGTTAGTAAAAATAAGAAACATCTGAGCCAACTGACTTTTACACATATTTACGACATCGTTAAGATTTCCAGACTACAATAGATCTAACAATTTGTGATTGATATGGCGCGAAAAAAAACTTTTGTACGTCCAGATATAGTTTTGAATCAGGTTTTTAAAATTAAATTAGGTTATATAAGAAGACATTGTATTTACGTAAACTATATTTTTACTTAATATGTATTTTATAGTTGGAACTTTATTGCTTTAACGTTGTTGAATTACCTGAAATATTAGGAGTTTAGGACATAGTAAGTTTATGTTTAAACTTTTAGCTAATGTGATTGTTTCTGTAGTTGTTCATGTAAATATAAATATGTTATGTACAACACAATTTGACCGTTCGCAATAAGTTCATGTTATTACTTACTTTAAATTGTTGACATTTTATATGGTAAGTTCTACATGTTAATCCTGGTAACAGAATTGGGAAAGTATCCAAACAAACAAAAAATGAAAAACTGATGTCTGATAACAGTAACATTTGATGTAGTTGAATTATGGACGATGTTCTAATGTATTAGGAAAGAAGATGCTTATCTAGGCCGAAGAAACAGGAAAGTATCCAACCAAATAGCGGGAATAACTGATGTCTGATAAAAATAAAACTTGATGTAAATAAATCCGGGACAGTGTTTCAATTGATTAAATACTACGTCCATTTCCAAGGATGCACTGTCATTGGAATATATTTCAGCATAATGACAAGGTATTCCGTGTGAGACAAATTTAAGTGCTCAGATGATTTGATTTCAACGGATGTGGTGAATTCCGGAGAAAATGTAGAGACTCCTAATTGCCAAGTCTTGATTTTAAAACATCAGCGGATGAACGAAGACGTGAATTTCAGAATGATGAAACCAAATAGTGAATTAGACATTTGACTGTAACATTTAAAATTCACAAGTGCTTATTTGTTGGAGAAAAACTAATCGACAATACCTGCTATATAAATGTATTATTGCAAGACCGACGATGAATCATTATACCATGTTGATCCTTTTACCGCTCGATTTTTTAGTTCCATGGAAAACCAAATACAGAAATTGTATTTCCAGTGAGACAAACATGATTGCCAAGTTTCATTAACATTTTACCAAAATGTAGACATTAGCATGTAAAAATATTTGGCTTCGACACCAGATGACTTATTGTCGAAAATATACATGATTTTATCGAAACAAAGTTTAGCATATCGTCGCGATGGCTTCCAATGCACGCCAGCGAGGGACGCATTGGCTAACAATGTTCCGATGTGATGACATCGATAGTTATAAATGTACCTTTATGAGGAAAGCGACGGCTTTCAATTCAGCATTGGCATTGCATGGGAAACAATGGCTAGCAATGCATCATAGGGAGGAAACCGATAGCTACCAATGTACTATTGTGATGAAAGCAATGGCTTTCTTATTACATATTGCGAGGGAAAGCGATGGCTTCCTATAACATATAGCGAGGGAAGGCGATGGCTAGCAGTATATCATAGGGAGGAAACTGATGGCTATTGATGTACTATGGCGAAGAAACCGATGATTTCCAATGCACCACTGTAATGGAAGAGATGGTAACCAATGATCGTGGCCAGGAAAGCTATGGCTACAAATGCAATGCTGTAAAATGAATGACCACAGTTACATAACAGATAAAGCATTTCGTAATTGAATGACTTATTAGAAATAAAATCGGAGTTGATTTGAGTAAAATTTAAATGCGCAAAGGTAAACAAAAGCGTATTCCTTTAATTTTTATCCATAATACATTAACATATTCTTCCTGTAACCATTGTGATACCAAAGACATATGGCATCGTGTTCATAATAGTGAAACAAACTTTATTTTCAAAGGACATGTCAATCAAACAATAAACTATCTGTTAGCGCAGTGTTTAGCGCACTCACTTCTCACCAAAGCTTCTCGGTATCGAATCCCGGCCTGGGCGCATACGTGATTGGTTGATGGTCACCAAGCCGGACAATTCTTTTTTTCTCTGGGTTATTCAGTTTTCCCCACAACCAAACATTTTAGCGGAACAAACATCGATCTCACGAGAAGTACTTAGTATAATTTGATATCACTCTCTTAACAATCGTTTTAAAACAAGCAAAACCTCAATTAAACAATTAATTAGACAATAAAATTAAGGTCACTTTGATCATGATTCAAAAGCATTTGTACGATATATAACGTAACCGGACGTCACACTTTTCGTTAATGACGTCTAAGAAACAAAACTAACAATTGCAACTACAAGGAGATAATGACACTCACATGGATAATTTCCTGTTATTCATCCTAAGACTTAAACATGCAGTTCATCTTTTATACTTTTAAATGCCTACGTTTAACCGTAATCGAGTTCAACGTTTACAAATGTACAATTTATATTGTTGTTAAAGAGATATCGACGATGAATCCTTTTTATATGTATTTGCCATTTTTTTGCTCTAAAGGTGGCAACATCTGCTCGGTTCTCTGAGTGTATAGTTTTATAGATTCAGTGACTCTTTCTAAAGCCGCTTTGACGCTGCCACAAGCATAATTATATGCCATGAAAACATTGTAATGAGTACTTTAAACTAGTAAGCCAATAAACAGTAAGCACATATTCTCATATAAATGATCGTTCTTCTTTCCATTTCATTCTACAACTTTCACTTATATTGCAGTTTTTTGGAATTTTCCAAATATGTGTGCTAGATTATGGTCAGTGTGTATACATATACTGCAAGGCATATATTTATCAAATCTTAAAACACTATAAAACATACCAAATCAGCAAATTATTCAAGGGGAAAAGTTAATACTTTGCACAGCAAACAAGGCCATATAACTATTACAAAAGTTTCTCCTTAAGAATGAACATTTTGTTTGTGTAAATGTGCGCGTCTTTGAACGTGTGCGTGTGTCCGTGAATGGGACGAGTTTAACGCTTAAAAATGTGGAAGTAGCCACACTAGCAACACAACAAAGACAAGAAAGTTCAAAGAAAAGGTTGAACAATCAAAACTATCACTTGTCATGTAATTTCAATGAACATTAGCATCAATTCCAGAATAATAATGGACAGAAACCAATATACTGTAACATTTAAATATGTTCTTTTATTTTACTGATATTGTATGCATCAATAACTGAGCCATATTTGTATTGTAATTTTAAAAAGAAAAGGGATATGATTTCTGACACACGAAATAACTGTATCCATGGCGACTTATTGACAAAAAATGGTGCAATATATTTTCTAATAACGTCATTTTAAAACTCTGTAATTGGAAAATACGTTAACTTATTGGAGTGCCTATTGCAATGCCATCCAAAGATGAATTCGGAAATTATATTAAGGTCATAAATGTCATCAGAGAGCCGGTACATAAATAAAATCAGGAAGCAAGGCTTCACTTGCTTACTGATATTTAATCAATGTTTCGGCGGCTGGTAACGAGACCTCATGAATTAAATGACTCACAGTAGATAATTAAAGAACGATAAACAGCTTGTTAAACTTCCGTTGGTACTAAGATGATGAAAGACGGATCGAAACTTTCAAAAATCTACTTGTGACATATGATTCGTACGTACATATCAGTGTCACACATGTGTGAGAAAGTTGTAGGATTTGTTCACACATGGGACGAAATCCTATGTGTCAAAATTATGGTTCGACAATGGTATCCCATCATGTAGCTATATCACTTTCACGATATGGCTTTATGTTATATGCCTTTAAACATGTTACTCTGAAAATAAAGCACGTCTTACTGATAAATCCAGATCGCACTCTTGTTGGTTTTCATGTTATGTTCATATTGTCATGTCATGTAAATTGACTTTTACCATTTACACAATTGCTGATTTGTGTTGTATTAAACTAAATTGCACAAAATCATTAAATAAGTAAAAACCACAATGGAATTTTCCGGAAACGTCGAGTATAAGCTGAAACCGTTTCGTCGGTAAAACAGTACGGAATAACATGGAATTGATCAAATTAAGATATAATAAAGCTTATATTGAGAAAAGACTGTTTTCTGTTGAATTGTAACAAACATTCGTCCATCTCGACCGCTACACGTTTACACATCGAACTCGTGATACAGAACGTCAGAAATATCTTATTAAATTTTAAAATATATTCAATTGTATTTTCAATGTGTTTATGGCTTGTTAGGTCTCACTAACTAAAACTTAACATAAGAATAATGCTTTCTTTGTAATTTTGTAGACATATAACTTAAATACTTTGTCGCGACTTTATTGAACCAATTCAACATTGCAAGCAGTTCTGGAATCAGTCTAAGCAAATGATGTCGTCACATAATAACAAACAAGAACTTAATGTAGATTTTCGAATTCATATTGTTGAAAAACAAATAACCTGTTGGTACAAACAAACATGATTAACAATAGGATATTTTAAAAATGAGAAATATAAAACAAAAACAACAACAACACCAAACAAAAACACAATAGCACAATTGTCCGATTGAGGAAGTGAAAACACTGATTTTACTGTATCAGGTGTTTAAAAAAAAGTTCAATTGTAAAGTAGGGTATTACGAGGTACAACATCTACCAAGATAAGAATGGTATTGATATTTTTACAATAGATTAACCATAAGCCTGCTGTCTAATACACATATTTTACTGTGGATTTATCGTCTCACAACAAATTGAAAAATGGGTCATGAATTTAGAATGTGGATCCTTTAGAGCGTGTCTGTGAATGTTCATGTTGTTCAGAGTAAACAGTTGAACTACCCCACCATATTCCTATGCTGTATTTGTAGTTGTGTAATGTTTGTTGTCGTTTATTTAGCATAGTGGCTGTTATTTGGTATTTTATGAGCCTTTATACGGCTACTGGCATTATCCCTGTAGTTTCATATTTGAACGTAGCATTTAATCTTTAGATTATTGCTCATCTCTTTTAATATGTGTAAGATTTAACATATTTCCACATAATAACAGGATCCTTTTTTAACTTTTATTTCTGCGTTCCGCAAATCTCACGAACCTTGTTATGGATGATTTTCTAACCGGCTTAGCAAGGTTTCGTAATTTCTTACTTCAGATAAGAGTTTTATTCTATATATCTAAGGTTTCACAACTATATCTATATATAGAGTATGTTACATATCATTTCAATAGCCTATTATTTTTGAATGATTAGAGCATCATTAACTCGTCTCCTTAATAGTAACTATCTTTCCAATATCATTGTTGATACTTTTATGTGATCATTATAAATGATTATAAATGCTCTTGTTCTTGAATGATTGCGTCTGTCTTGTAATCTGCTATGAATACGCGTCTGTATTTCAGAACAAGGGATGAAAAATAAAATTTCAATTTACTAAAACTACGATTAAATATTTTGGATAAAATCAATTTTTAAACATAAAATTAGCTGTACTTAATAGTGCACATACGCTTTTTATTTATTTGTTTCGATACATTTGGAAGATGATTAGAATTCCTGCCGCGGCTTCTATTGTCTTCGATGTGTCTTACCTCGGGCTTGATCCCATCTATCAATACATCAGTTCATATAAGTAATTACAGATAAAAAGAGCTCAATTAAGTAGCATGTGATGTGGAAATATTGCTTCGAGATACGACCCATAATTATTGTTAATGGACGTTAAAGGCATTTTTCATGACAACCATTACCTACAAGTTGCTAAGATAGGTAAACAAGTTCCACAATGAAAGAAAAACGAAATAATCCGTGTTATATACTCTTAAATATGCATAAATATGACATGTAACGAATCATCATATAACACAAACATTATTTTAACGTGTTCAGGAAGTGTGTTAGTAAGCTAACATTCAGCTATGTTTTCTAGACGAGTTGACTATAATTGTAATTTATATGTTAACGAACGTGAGATTCTGTTTATCACATGCTTTTTGACGGAAAAAATATTACAATTACCTGCCTGTTTAACCTGCGGTGTTGATGCGCCGAATGCTACAAACGGACAAATCAGTGCTATCTCCAGAGCTACATACATGGCAGAAAGCGAATGGCCAGGATATTAATGAAACTAGAAATGTGTCCAAAGGACACGGATGCCCCCACTTCGATTTTTTGTCACAGAAAATAAGCCATAATGATTATTCAGGATAATCTGAGGGCCCTAACTCCTAAATGATTAAAGCGATTTCCATGGCTATCGAACTTGATCAAGATATTATGGTCACAAACATGTGTTAAAAGTTTGGTGAGGATTGGAAAAACAGTTTTCAAGAATTAGATCGGAAACAATCTTCGGGACGTATTTTTCAAGTCTTTTTTTGCAAATAAAGGGCCGTTACTCCTAAATGACAAAAGCGATTTCCATGGCTATCGAACTTGATCAAGATATTATGGTCACAATCATGTATGTAAAGTTTGGTGAGGATTGGACACATACTTTTCAAGAATTAGATTGGAAACATATATTTTTGAAGTATTTTTGGCAAAAAAGGGCCGTAACTCCTAAATGACTAAAGCGATTTCCATGACTATCGAACTTGATCAAGATATTATAGTCACAAACATGTGTTTAAAGTTTGGTGAGGATTGGACAAACGGTTTTCAAGAATTAGATCGGAAACAATCTTCGGGACGTATGTACGTACGTACGTACGTACGTACGTACGGACAGACGTACGTACGTACGGACAAGGGCAACCCTATATGCCGCCACTTTGTGGGGGCATAACTACATAAATATCAAATCGTTTTAATTCCGTTAAGAAGTAAAATTGATACTGATATAATATCAATAAGAATCACAAAATAAACACCAAACAATATTTGCGTTCTTATAATACAGAGTGACCTCACAATTGGTTATATGACTATACATTTGCGTAATATGTTCATCACATAATTTCCATTTAAAATACAAAGTGACGGATTTTTCACTAATGTTGTTCATTAAATCAAGAAACAATATCAAGTGTGATGATAAAATCTAAATTTCTTTATATGCTTTTAGGTGAAATATGGAGTTATATCATTAAAAAGGTAATAGTAATCATTTGAAATTTTCACTTAAAACTAAGGCGTTAGAAGTATTAACTTTCAGAAATTCATTTAAAATCATTTGTAGTTACTTCCCTTAGACCAACACTTACAATATTTGAATTAGTAAATTATGTCAAAATAATATTTGAACTTAAAAATATTGCACTTTTAAATAAGGATGGTTTTGGAAAACAATACAACTTACCGTTTATTAGGGAAATGGCGATCTTTTTTTAAACGTTCTATGAAGCTGAATGTTGAATGAGCATCTGCCTTCGAACAAATCTTAGACATTAACAAAAGTTTGATCAATATTTTAAATTACATTGTCTGTTTATTAGCTTTTTAAACAATCTGACTGTGTAATACGAACTTTCCTGAAAATTCATACAACAAGTAGCTTTAGCTTTAAAACTACATTTCCCCACAAGACGTAATATCATATGTCAACAAAAAAGCGTGGTCTTCATTTGAGTCTGGAATCGACGCGTCTACTAGCGACTAAGACTGAGCTCTGACAGTGAAGTTGATTTGATATCCATGCATCATGAAACCATGTATCATGAAACAATCTCTAAACCTTGTTTTTAATTCAATGTTCATCAACATTGTTTTATTTACACTTACGACCTTACAGTTATTCCTTCAGTAAATGGCGACCTGTATAATTTTTTGTTGATACCCTGTTCAATTTAAAAAGAATTCGTGAATCAATAGTTATTATAAGGAATATAAATGCATTAGTAAAACTGTATAATGAATGTTTATAAAATTGTGTCAAATAAAAACGAGATAAGAATACACTTTGTAAAAAAACTGACAGAACACTTACTCTATAAGCCGGCATAGGGACGACAGTCTACGTCACCTGCGATCAAAATCTGCGCATGAGGTGCTCCGACGTAAAACAGTGTAGTTAATGGAAAAATCAGAAAAAGGGTAGTTTAGGGAAGAACAAGTTAAATTTCCAATAAAGCTCATAAAAAATACAATATTTTCACTCCTGGCTTCGTTGGTACCAATTTATTAACCGAATGTGCATTCAGTTAGCCATTTTTAACTAGCTGTAACACAAGGCAAGATAGTAATAGCCTCTTGACTTCTATGTTTGCCCCTTTTTTTAGTCGTATCATTGAATAAATTTGACCTTTTGATTAGCCTTTTCGGACAGTTTTTGCGACTTACTAAATTACACCAGACGCCATGTCAGTAAATGTAAGACGAAACAAACCTTCCTCATATAGTGGTATCCCCATCTTAACTGTTATTTATATTTGAGTTTCACCCATAAACTATATTCCCTAAAAGCACGTTTTGTTCAATGCCAAGAGCAAGTTTTAGGTTCATTATATAGTCTCGTTTGTTATTCAAAACACAAATACAGTTCAAAAGCATACAATGCTGTTGAGCAACAATATTGCAATTGACATACATGCACATGAACATAAACAACTGCATTTTGTAATTTATTTCAATCCACAGAGCAACGGAATACATTTTTTGCCCCGTAGAGATTGTCTCAAAATCTGCATCGAACATACTTCAAAAAGATATTGCAGGCTGAACTTTAGAGATGTGTTTTGCTCATAAAGCTTTCCGTTTCAAACTGCTAGCATCTTGCGCATACATTTATTCATTTAAGATACATTATTGTTCTTAATGCAGAATCTAGGTTAAATGATTATTTAAGGAAAACAGTCCTCCTATAGTAACAAATAATTATCTCTCATCTCATTAATATGAATTCCTGAAAGCAGCACTTAGTCGGACAAAACTGCAAAGTATGAGGACGGAAGTGAGTCAGTAGATAAGACAAACGTAATCGAGAACGTGATTCAACACAATCTTCACTCCTCAAATGTTATCAAGAAAAATATATGCACTTTCATTATTTTAAACTTAACGCTGTTGAAGCCGTTTGTGCTTAGGTCAAGTATTATAATATGTTTAAATGTTCATGTTGCAAAAACAAATTTGTTCGCATGTTTGCAATCTTTAGTTCGTGTCGTGTGGTGAATCTCCTTTGATGTTCTCAATTAATGATGATATAATGTTCGCTCATCCTGCCTTATGTGGTTCTGGGGTCATGAAAATATTAAACAGCATGAAACATCCAACTCAGGTATTGATAAATTTGATGTTCACAAGTTTTAATGGATGCTTCTTGCAGACAAGAACGTTTTTTTTTATTAATAAAGACGCCTCTTGAGTACTATGTTTGTCACTGTAGTTTTAGTCGTTTCATTAAATTATTTTGACTTTTTGATTAACATTATAAAGATTAAAGCAACAGCGTCTGCGTCGAACAAAATAACATCATACGTCATGTAAATATTGGCTTGTCAGGGAGAGTACATCTTCCTCATTTTACGCAGAAATTATATTTTCTAAAAGTACTTTTTGTTGATTCTGGTTAATTATACATTCTCGGATGCTATTCAAAACAAAATTATAGTTAAAAAACATGCAATGTTCTTAAGCCACAATACTGCATACGTAAAACATGTGTTTCCTTTATGTAAACAACTGCACTCTGTAATTTAATTCAAGCCACAGAGCAACGGAAGACATTTTGCCAAATGGAAATTAGTTCACGATCTGCCTTAAGCATACTTTAAAAAGATATTGCAAACTGAACTTAAGATATTTGCTAATAAAGGTTTCCATTTTAAACTGCTAACCTCAAGCTAATACACTTTTTCATTGATAATTAATTATTGTTCTTAATGCAGAATTTAGGTTAAATGATTTTTTTAGGAAAACAGTCCTCATATAGAAACAAATAATTATCTTTCATCTTATTAATCTGAATTCCAGAAAAAAGACTTGTTAGGACACCATAGCCAAGTATATGAATGGAAGCGAGTAAGTAGAGAAGACGAAAGTCATCGAGAACGTGATTCAACACAGACCTCACTCTTTTAATATTATCCAGAAATACTTCCTTTTCCCAATAGTTTAAACTGAACGCGGTTGAAGCCGTAGGTGCTTTTGTGCATATGGTTCATTTTTTATGTTGCAGATAAAATTTGCTCACATGTACGCAATAGTGAGTTTATGTCGATTTGTTGCTTCTCCTTTTGCGTTCGCAATTAATGATAATATTATGTTTGCTAACTCGCGTTATGTAGTTTCTGGGTCATGCAAATATTAAGCAGCATGAAACATACAATTCAGATATTGATAAACATGCTCTTCACACCAAAATATAGGAAGTTTTAACGGATGCAATTCATCTTGCAGAAGATTCATATCAGTGATATATGAAGACGTTTCTGACGTAAGCGTGTTCTATAATTGCTGTATGATATCATGCTTTATAACAGTTCATATCAATTAATTGTTGAGAAATGTAAGTGAAATTGTCACAGAACACATATTTATTGCAATGACTCGACTTCATGAAATACTTGAACAAGCCTTGTATTTGTGATTATACATCTTATACAGATACCGGCCGAGCATCGTTCTACTACTGTAGCAGAAGACCTCCGAGACAATTATTTGAATATATTGGATTGTCTGTGTCTACCTACATAATTCCAAGTTTATGAGTAATTTTCAGACTAAATGGACAGCCAAATACTACTTCCAGCATTGGTAAAACAATAACACATACAATCAGAGTGCGTACTTATATTACCTTTTGTAGAGCTTTCGCTCATTTGCTTAAGGCTTACAGTAATCACCTCGGGCTTAGTATAATAAGAAATATATATGACTAAGTATACCTTTATCTGTCTGTTCCCTAAAATGTCCGGAACCAATTTGATTATACAGCAAGTTTCACGAAAGGGTATTTTATACAAAATATGTTAAAAAGATCACATGGAAACTAAAATAAAATTTAACTACGTCACCAGAGGCATAGATATATAAATATTTTAAATTCTAGAGTAAAGGTCAACCGAACCATCGTGGACCAGTCGAAGGGATAGATTATCAAACAACATATATATCCATGCCGACTTGGACCGCCGTCATCGGTTGAGGATTAGCAAACGGCATTTACATACATAACGCATTGTAGCGCTGTCCATTTGATCGGATAAGCAAACCCTCTGGCACCCATGCGGCATTGGTACGTTGTCCATGAGCTGAGATTAGCAAATGCCATGAACATCTATGTTGCACTGGAACACTGTCCATGGGCTTGGATAAGCAAACGCATTTACACATATATACGCACAGTTGCTGCGATTCAGAACATACACGTAGATTGTGTTATATATGACACCAGTTATGGTTTCTACCAAGTGAACTGACTTAAGAATTGTTCATATCCGCCTTTAGTTATCTACATAATCGAGATAATACAAATCAGAATAAACTGAAGTTTGTTCAAATTTAATATCATACGTATTCAGCCAACACTGGGTATCGTACAGAGTTGCACCTACCATCACTGTCTTTAAACTGGCACTGGTTTGTTTACACTCTGTTTTGATACAGAAACCATTTGGAAACACAAGCAACTAAATAAGTTAATACAATATACATATTGTTTGAAAGATAGAAAGTAAAATATATCCGGATTATTCCCAAAGCATGCAAACATTTAATCCGTTTAAGGTGGTAGGCCTTTTCTAGTTACCTAAGTAACTGGTGTGAGTAACACTCAATGTGGAATTCCCAGCGTTATATACGAATACACATTAAATGAATGATCAAAGTAGTCGTAACCTAGCATTAAAGTGTCTTAATTTTGTTTAATTGAAATATTATTTACCATATGCTTTTAAAATATTTTAATAGTATTGCAAACCTTCAAATATTGAAACCTGAAACAGAACAAGAATCAGAGCAATGTTGAAATGGAAACATCCCAGGAGAAAGATCTATTCCATAGCAGATTCATTAAAACATAATTGCTTGTTTGTAGGCCACCTAACAATACAGAATTTGTTCAAATATATAACCATATTGCATGTTGCTTACAGGATCACGAAATTAACAAGGACATAAACACGTATTATAAATTCAAACCACAGGTATACTGTAAAGAAATCAACATAATATCATTGTTAAAGTATAGACATTATTCTTTGACAAGTGAGAAATTGTATTTTATCTAGAGTGTACAAGAACTTGAAGCATAAGGGATGGTATAAGGGATGTCCGGATATTATTGGTATCTATTCCCCTGCTGTTTTGCTTTGATAATAACATCTGATATCTCTCCACGACCGTTGGGAATGTTATAGGCAGTGAAAGCACCTTTTATACGCTCGACACATCTAACTCCCGGATGATCCATCACTGCAAACAAAGTTGTTTGATATAATACCGAAAAGCGCTTGAAACGGTGAGGTCTGATCCAATCAACAAGGGCTTTATTTATGTTGCAAGTTGAATGGTTTCTATGGACACTTAACCTAAATACTCTAAATCAAATCGAGTCGCCTTGTTTGGCATTGTTTTTGGGACAACACCACTAAATATAGAAACCAACTTACAAACACAATGAGCACACCACACATCAATCAAAATAGCATATCAATAAATGTGATTATGGCCTTGGAATATTCAATAAAACATGAACTCACTTTAGCAGCATTATACTAAGTCTTTAAACCAGTTTATGATCGCAAAACGTACACATGATCCAACATGTATTAGTAATTACACAATCATGATTATAAGCATTATATGAGCCAAAACTTGAAAAAAACATCAGTAATAAAATCAAACTAACAGTTAAAACGATAAAGTTATTAATTTATCCAAACACGTAAACTCATTGCACAAACAACAGCAAGCACTCATTAACAAATAATTCACAAAAGGATGGAAACGGCAGTGTGTATCATTATCAGTTTATAATAGCATTATGGCCCTATTGTTTAGAACGCGAAGCTCATTGCCAACGTGTTAGCGTTAAATCGTCAATGTTAATTGATGACATTCACGTGATAAAGTCTTTCAAGTCATTCATCACGAAATCATTAGCTAACGTTGATGTTGATGATATATTTATAGATCATGTTTTGTTCCGTCCGACATGATTTTTCATTTGATCATTAAAGTCAATTGAAATGAACATAATATTCGTGATTACGAGATATTCTTAGCAAATTCGCCCACGTTATCCAACGCAGTACAGCGAAGTAGTGTATTCGGTGTACCCGACGAGACCTATAGCACTGAAGCAAGCTCTGGCAACAACATGCCTGAACTGTGCAATCGACCGGCCAGGAAAACCCAGAGACGGTTAGCTTTTAAAGCCGGTGCTGAAGTATGAATGTCGCACCTCATTCACTTGTCTTGATTTAAATTATATCACTCTGGAAACAATGTTTGAACCATTATCTAACTTTGGTTAGAAATAAAAGCGATATTAGTTTCCAATATGATTACTTATAGCTGAAAGAAACGGCTAACACACAGGTTTGCCATTATTTGAAGGTCAACATGCAGTCAAAGGAATTTTATGATTTGAATTTGATCCAATAAACCATTAATGATTGGTTTAGACAAAATGCATTTTTGTTATTGGTAAAACTAGTAATAGAGAAAATACCAACTGAATACCATCATAAATTTGCTGTGAAGAAATACATTTACAAGTATAGACAGTAAAGGTTAATGGTAATATAGATATTTAGACAGTATTAAGATGACAGCTTTAAGCTTATCGATGTTTGTCTTTTTCCATTCAAGCAGCCTTTGGAAAAATGTGGTTTTGTGTAAACAAAAGTAAGAATGCGATTTATTTAAGGAATGAATTGCGGGGTTGATGTCATTATCGGGGTATGAACGCAATTGAGTTGGTCAATGTGTGTGGAGTCCGAAGTTTCATTTTTTTGTCTAAATTTTGACTGTTTTCATGTTGGGTGATGTTTTTTTGTTACTGTTGTTCGTCTATGCTATTGACATTCCTTGATGAAAAAATATATATTGCCTTTTCTAGTTAGCGATATCAGCACCTGTTTTCATTCTTTATGTTTACTTGAGGATTCACCAGCATGTATTTAAATCCTTGTTACTTTCAAACAATGTTTACATACTGTTAGATATGGAAAATTTTGCCATTCTGCCTTCAGTAACAAAAACTAGGTATGGGAAGAAAAAGTGTCGCTTTGACGCGTCTCGACAGTATTCTAAAGAAAGTAAACAATGCCAAAAATACCAAAGTTTCAAAGGCTGTTCCATCTTTTGACAGGTCCATCTTGTGAAGGATTTGTGCCTAGATAGTTTTGTTTTATACTGCAACAGTAAATTATTAGAATAGTTTATTTCTTTGGACTTCGACATATTCTGGACAAATCTCATTCAGAATTTGAATACGTGTTTAACCAGTGTTGTTCTTTATGGTTTATACTTACTCATGCAAAGTGCACTATTTCTGTTGTGGTAAAACTTGTAAAATACTGTCATTTCTTTAGAGGACTGATACTTATAAAGACACTAATCTGGATAATATTTATGTATTTGTTGAGACTATGAATTAGGTTGGAATTAGTAACTGTTTTAATAAAAAAGGTATTTGTTAGGCTTAAGATATTTAGAGAAACTGCGGCCAGATATAATTTCATTTTGAAATAAATGTTGAGAACATCGTTCATAGTTTTAAAGATCTTACATGTTAATCCTTTATTGTTACAAATTGTTGAATATGCATATGAGATTAAAACTGCTTTATTTTTTAGTTTTTCTTTCTTTTTTTCGCTCTTATTTCTTTTCTCCTATATTATACTATTTAAATCCGTATCAATTGCATAGCGTGAGATGAACATTGTATTTGTACATATTTTCTGCTTTCGTTTCCCGTATGAATCTGCTTGTTTGTATGATCAATATCTAGATAAAATTTATCCCCTAGATACCAATGAAGTGCTCCCTAGAATTCAATAATGACTTTATTGATATGTATGTTTTGTTAATTGCATTTAAAAATACATGTTATGTCGTTTATTTTGTATTTATAATGTATTTAACCGGAACACCTTCACGGTTTGAGATGTAAAAATATGAAAATAAATGAGTGAAAATACTTGTTTTAACAACATTGAGTTAAATTATGTACTAAACGGCAACTGGCAGATCCATTTAGAAGTAGTTATTTTTAAAAGCTACATGACTGTGATTTAAAACCTAGCTAAATCAACATAATAATTCAGTTTAAATAACATTACGAACGCTTTTTGGTAAAACAAAGTATTCAATGATACATCTTAAAGCAATCACTTACAATATACATATTTTTAGTTTTTTGAATAGGTATTTATTTTTTATAAACTTTGTTATACATAGTACCTTTAATAAGGTAAATGAGCTTAAATTCACTGTTTTCACATATTTTACTTTAAATAAAAAATCATGGTATCAGTTTTACCATAACTGGATACGTTTTATCTTTATTTTAGCAGCAATTAATTTGCTTTACAATCCACCTTAGTTTTACAAAACCAGCTTTGATGCTTCATATCATCATCATATGCTGAAGGAGCTATTACCTATTGTGTATGTACAATAAACACACGTATAATGAAAACAGTTTAATGCACTTTCAAATGATGTATAGGTTAATGTTTTCCTATAAGTTCTTTAGGATGATGTTTGTCTGTATTACCTGGTCATGCTCGCAATATTTTGCAAAACATGTTTAGGCCTAAATATATATGATCACTATGCGCATAAACGTATTATGAGCATATACATGTGTATTGGTATGGGTATGAACATGCTTATTGACAATTAGTATATTCAAGTACATTGCCAATGAGCTAATACATGTTTGTATTGACAATGAAAGTATTCATGTGTATTGACAATAAGCGTATATATATTTGCATTGAAATCAAGCATATACATGTGATTCAAAAATTAGCATATACATGTGTATTGATAATGAGCATAAACATGTGTCAGGGGGATGTTATAACGTTTCATTCAAGCATTCAGTGGGAAAATTTTCGGTGCAGATAAAATGGCGTATTTGTTAGGAAATGTATCGATTCAGGTTCCAACATTTGCCTGGTATGTTTAATTTTACTTTACGTTTTAAAACATGTATGCGCCCAGTATGTGGCAAAAGCATATTCTACGAAATGCATCTTAGTTTGGTATCACAACATAAAAGATATAAAAAAAATACTAATTGAACATATTGTAGCCTACGATACACTTTTTTTGCAAAGAAACGTGTTGATTTTTTATCCACATTTTTTCGTATTTTCTCTCGACAAAATGGCATTTCTGTGCATGCTTTAACATTGCTTGCAAGCACATATTTCTATCTTAAAAGATAATAATATTTTTTTTACTCGACTGTACACATTTCCTGGCCGATTGTGTATTCCTCAAACCCCAGTCTGATGTAGCTACTACATGAAAATGAAGGAAGGGCTTATCAGATATAAATGACTCCTAACCGGTCAGCTAAGGGACAGTGCTACTGATTGTAAACATTGATAGCTCAATAACTGATCAGTGAATTACCAATGCATTGAACAGAACAGAGCAATTATGCAGTAAGGGCCCACATTAGGAAATTGTATAACAAAATAACAGTTTCCATGCTTTGCTAATATGTAACAGGTTGGCAGAAAAGTAAATAGTCTCTACTGCAACCCCTTATGTCCACAATAGGGGTCAAGAAATTTTCCCCGGTCAAGAAATGTTCCTCGACATTTTCATGGCATATCAACATTTGTGTAAATGTGCAATGGAAAGATGGCAACAGAATGTACTCAGGACTGTACCATGAAATTTACTGAAGTACAGTTCAATACAATAAAATCATTATCTGGTCATTATCAATGGGATTTAGAAGAGTGTATCGTTAGTGATAAGAAAACATGTGATACGCAACAACAGGAAATAATTGCAGAAGATTCTGCCTCAGTAACCTGAATAGAGGGGCGAGGAAATAATGGGTATGAAAACTATGAGTGGAGAAACAATGGAAATGACAACAATGGGGAAATAACAACAGAGAATCTGTAGATGGAGAAAATAATAATATGTGCGGATTTTGTTCTCCTATCAGTTCAACAATTATGGTTATCGGATCCTGTTCCCCCACATGCAAGAAATTGAGGTTTGAGAAAGGAAAAATATCAAAAAATCTGGAAAATGAAGGACAGACAGGCCAACCATACATGGGACATAAATGGTGGAGAATTTCGAACTGATTAAATTAGGTTTAATTAATAAACTTAGTTATAAAATACTTTGTAAACAATAACCTTGTGAGTTCTGGTTGACTATAGATAATGTACGTGTATATAATAAGTGATTTTCAAAATGCAATTACTGTGATGAAAGTGTACACAATTCACTAGGCTTGCTTCTAGTTCAGTTGGGTAATACATATTATACAAATTGTTGAGTTAACTGCATGTTTTATTACTTCCAGTAGTATATTACCTGTGCCCTAATCTGACCTCAGATTTTGCT
Source organism: Mya arenaria (assembly GCF_026914265.1). NCBI lineage: Eukaryota > Metazoa > Mollusca > Bivalvia > Myida > Myidae > Mya > Mya arenaria. The sequence continues at coordinate 1,637,859 of NC_069131.1, read as the reverse complement.
TACTTTTTGGCATCAATTTTCTAAAAGACAGAATGTGTTATGAAAGTGAGATTTGTTCCATGCATAGGACAGATAAAGCACTTTTAGAGTGTTAAAATAAATGTGAAGATAACTTAATGAAACTCGGTTAATTTAAAAAAATGTTGCTCAATTTAAGGTTTGTCTAAACATCATTTTAATTAGCCACCATTAACTTTTTTGGGACGGAGCCTGTCCTTTAATGCTGTGGCCTGGGGTTTAACTCCTTATTTTGTTCATAATAAGTACTTTACCAAAATTTACAATAAAATAAAATTGGTATCTGTGTAAAGTGTTTTATTTCTCAAAAGCAGTTTGTCGCTCGTTTATTGTTTTTTTGGTCCTGATTGCTGCGCCTTAAAATAAGATATTGCTTAACTATATTTCTGATAGGCCTGTCCCTGCAGTCTTCATTGTTCTAGTATCGATATCTCCTTTATTCATGACAAATTGACAACAGATCCGATAGCGCATACACTTTCTATAACGTCATTTGAAATATATGTTAATATGTTTTAATCGAAAGGTAATGTCCTTACGAAGACGTCCTTCTTATGTTTGCATTTGTGTATATTTTTGCACGTTTTTTATACATTAGTCTCTTTATATTTTTCAAATTTATGATATCTACGTAACAATTAACAAAACACATGCGAGATGATTCTACTAAAAAATAACAAATAAAAATGAGCCTAACGTCTGGCTACATTTTACAAATAAAAAAAAATTCTAAAGGTTTAAAAACAAACATTGCGTGCTCAAAGATAACCAATTAAACCTAAAAGAAACACTTTATTGGCGTGCTTTTGAGTCAATCAGTCCCTAGGCAGACTAAAGAAGAATATATATTTCAAATTCATACAATAAAATTTCAAGCTTCTTGCTTATAAATATGGTTGTCCTTGTATTTTTCACCGTTTCTTAGACAACAGTTTGTTTCTTTTCTATTGGATCTTTAACTGCATCTGTACAGTGTCTTTTCTGGCTCGTTTAATTATTTCTTCCAATATTGCCATTGTTTAATCTGCAAACCATACTTAAGTTTAATTGTTGGTGATTATGCTTTCCAGGCATTTAATTTATACAACAGGCTTAATCAGAACATCAGGCAATATCTCTTATATCTTGGCTGTAACGTTTGCCACCTTTTAAGTAAACGTATCAATTGTTGCATTTTCAAATTCCATGCATGGTCAATTCTTTGCTTGCTGTAAAATAAGTGTGGCAAATCCACTTTCAGACTATTCCAAAGAAAATAGGTAGCTTCCCATGCAGACGCTTTTTGAAAAACGTTCAAACATTTGTCAAAATCATTTGCATTTTTATAAAAAATGACAATTTGCACAATTCAGTTTGCTATCATGTGTGTATGTGTCCAAACTTTCAACACTATCTGGCATCAAAGAATTTCTCAACTCTTGTATTTGTTTATTGAAAATTGAATTTTTGGCACCCTGGTCAGACATTTGTCGCAAGTATAGCACTAACTAATTATGCAATGTCATATTGTTGCATTGCAATTGATAATTCATATAACTTGAAAGGTGTTTGAGTATCCTACAGCATCTTCTGACAAACATAGACTGTGTGTTATATTTTATTGTTTTGTAATCCGGAATGATTGGAAATGGCGATGGAATTTAAGGTAAAATCTTCATGTAAGCAATATCGCTGGAACTATACAACCTGTCTTTGTAAAATCACAACCCAACCAGTCACAATTTTGAAAAATGGTTTTATTATAGAATTATCATTCAAAATATAAGTCATCTCTTCGAGTTCAGCAATTTGATTATCCTTTTCTAAGATTGCACGTCTCAGTGTCTGAATGTTTTCATTATTTGTTTGTTTTTTTATAAATGTGCTAAATTCTTTGTTCCTACAAACCTCCACTAACAATGATCTTCTGCCATTGTTCAGATAATTTACGTCAGATTGCAGAGATTCATTTTTCCAGTTTGAGTTGTTCTAGATCTGTTAGATTTTCTTTTTCCTTATTTTCTTCATTTCGTATTACGTTCCTTCTGTGTTTTAATATTTAGTTGACATTTCCTGTGGAATGTTTATGAACCTTTCCACGTAAAATTAAAAGTGCATTGATTGTTTCATTTTGCTGAACGGGCGTAAGTTGAAATAAGTTTGTTGCTATAAATATAGTTCATCATGTACGCTGTGAGATTCTCTTTTATATTTTATGGCTTTGATGTAGTGATCAATTATCTGTCCCGATGTATCTCAACATACATACCGTTCTGACAACCCGTGATGTCACTGTGTTGTTGTATGTGTAGTCCACTTTTGGATTCATATGAGTGGACGCCACCATGCATTAGATTTCGAACACAGTAGACATGTAATACGTAAACGTCAGTGAGTAGCACATTGTATTGAATATATTGTTTTGCTTGGTACAACTGTTCGCTTTCTCAATTAAATGGTATTGCAAAGCAGCTGACATACACCCATTGATGAAGTGCCAATTTAATTGGAAAAACGATTTTCCTTATATCTAAAATAAGGTTAAGGCCAAGAATTCGCTTTTTTCGAATGTAATGGTCGAGATAAAGAATGTCTTACCCTTTTTTATTGTTGCGTTTACAGTGCAACACGTAAAGAATCAATGCCCTGAAATATCACATATTCGAGCAAAGGTTAAACTTTGCAATTAAAGCAGTCTGTGGAATTACATAGGTTGAGAATTGATGACAATATCATTATTTATTTAGAATTTCTGGTGAACTTACCTCTCACTTACAACAAAATGGATTTATATGTTTATTTAAGGCATCTTATCTGCATTTTCTGTGAGTTATTTCATGTTTTGAATCTATTGCGGAAACCAAGATAGGTGTATAATGAATATGACAAATTAACTCTCGTGGGAAGTACAGAAAAGAAATGCATGGAATTCCGACGTAGTGTTTTTATCGGATTTACAGACACGGAAATGTTTGTTTAGTTTAACCTTTTTGTTTAGTTGACTGTTATCAATACTATAATGAAATAACTTTTTTATCTAAACATACAATAACATGTTTAAATAGCTGATCAAAATTGGATTTGTACTAAGTATTAACAACCTTTAGAAAACCTTAAGTAGATGCCGTCTGAAAAACTATAATGGAAATTCAAATTACGTTCAAGCGCGAGACTGAAACAGTTCATATTGGTAACCGGGAGATAGTTCAATACAAGACGAATTGATAGTTTTCAGGTAGCACAGCAACAAATAAAGTTGTATTGTTTATAAAGAATCAGGTATTAAAACAAACTTTTGATTTAACCTATTTTTATTAATCATTGATTAACTTAGTACATTCAGACTCATACTTGTCCAACTGTTTTGCAGACATAGCTGCTTCTTAGTGAGAATGTGTATACGAGTGTAAGTGGGCGTTTTGAAATCGGATGAAATACTATTTTGAGATTTCAGTTAAGTACAAAAAAACTTTATAACTTTATCAATGGTCAGTCGGTCCGTTGTTGATAAAGTTCAGGATAATTTTGGTTGATATTCATTACTGCCAATTGAAAAAGAACAACCCAACGTGCTTGTTTAATATGAATGTTTTATCAGTAGTCGATGGATGTATCCTGCAGTGTGATTATAATGATGTTCGTTTAAATATTGCTTATGCTCATATAGATTGCTATGCGGAAACGAAAATTAAGCAGTATGATAATACATAACATATTGCAATACTTTCTTATCGTTTGATCTGCCGGAATTAAATGCATACGTTTATATGTATTGCAGTTTAGTCTAATACACCCACTCAGAAAATCTGGGATTGCCGTTTAAGAAACAAAACAAAACAGTAAAAGTTACATTGGATAGAAATCCAATTATAATCTGGATCAAACCAAGGACTGTCGGATTCAGAATACGGTACACTTTTCAATCGGCCAACGCCACCGATAAGGTGATGTTGTAGTGTTTTCAATGACGCTAAATAAAACTTAATTAAAATATATCATAAAAAGTATCTTTCACAAGTCGATTAGTATGATTGAGTAAATAATATGTAAACTCTCCTTTATAAGCCCATCAATGTATGAAGACGGATTCCTCTTAGTAATACATCGTAATTGAAACAAAGGCCAGGCAATATGAGGTAATATATAGGAGACAGCGCTCGGTCATTGAAATAATTTTCCTAATCTAAGTAATTATGTTTGACATAGAAAAGTTTATTCTGTTTTCATGTTTTGCATATTTGTAATTTTCTTTCTTTTTTGGACATCATCGTACAACTTTTATTTTACTAATATAATTTTATTAAGATATTTATATTCATTGAAATAAACTATGCTTGTTTTACGCTGAACGCTATCCAAAATAAAACTACGATTTATTCCCTGAAGCCTTAACTAGTTCGTGTCACATACACATACATGTAACGAGATTCCGTCGCAAGTATAAAACATAAGACACTCATTCAAAAATTTCTGCATACGTTTTGTTCGTAGAGTAAGTGTCTCAAAGACACAATTAATGCAAACGCAATTATTGCGGAACACTGTTATTTAGCATTGATAAAACCCAAGAAGTACAATTCACATCTATTTCAAGTATATATTGCACTTCTCTTTAAATTAATCTTTCTGCAATCATGTTGGTTAAGGAGATGAACAAATTTAAAGAATGACAGAGCCAAGCCCATCCGAATGCATTTGTAATTGCAAACATTTTAACAGATATATCAATAACGTATTATTGTGCCATAGCACAGTCAGTGAAAACTAATCTGGAGATTTAAACTAGTTTGGTGGTGTACAATGTGTCACGTGTCGTAATAGTTATTTAGAATAATTGGAATACCTTTTTGATATTACACAGAGCAATGGCTTACTGGAGGTTTAAACAATGTTTGTTGTGCCCAATGTAAAAGATTTCATCGAGACAGTTTAAATGACCAATGAGCACATATTAAGATGCGACAAACAACAGCAGAACCATATACAGAGCACTGAAACATTAATGCAAAGAAATGTCAATTATGAATTATTGTCTGGACAAATTATTGAAAATGACATCTTCGGCAAACCTGGTAGGTTTCAAGCGCCAGGTGAACAAATATATTTTTCTGCCCCACGAAACCCAATGTATTCCCGCGTTTTAAAGGTCAATACGTCTGGGATAAAATCAGTCTCCAGGCAGTCTGGGGACGTATATGTTTTTATAATTAACATATTAAAATGTCAACGTATACCTTGAATTCCTTACCAGTATATTCTTAAGAGGAAAATGTGTTTCCTATTATCTCATATGACGTCAAAATTTAAAAGAAAGGCATGATTCTTTGAAGATTAATCTATGTGAGGTTCAGAATATATTCGATTTAAAATGATAAATTTGTTTTCTTATTACACTACTTTTGACAATAAAAAGCAGTTAAATCTGCATGGTGCTGTGGCATTCAATACCTTGATTTAAACCTGTAATGTTCTTTTTCATATTGTGCGAGTATCTCTTATCATGAAGGTTTGTGCCTAATAAAGAATGTTTAGAAATTACCTAGAACGATTAATATAATCGACTGCCTGTCGGGTACGTAATACAATAAACATTATCTACATGAGCTAATTTCCGACTGCAAAAACTAAATGTAAAACTATACCATTTTGCAATAAACACTATTATTAACTAAGTCGGTTTTATAATAACATACAAACAACAGGTAACTATATCTTGGTCATAGAACTACGACAAAGATTTGTTATCAAGTGTTTTTTCCGGTAACAAAAATAATTGTTATACTGTAGTCTAAGCACTGAACGCCGTATAACTAATTTTTACAAGATTGTAATTCAGTTGTTAACAAGGAATTGCTCACAATAGAATGACACCTGATGGTCATGTAACCACAACAACGATCATATTCGCAATATTGGCAGAGGAAATGCTATGAAATAAATAAATAAATAAATGCTGGTTAAAATTGGTGTGATCGCTATTGTATGAATGTCATTTGAAAATAAAAAAAGACTAATAAAATATTACATATACCACGGACATTAAATTATTAAGTCAAAGTGATCACATTACAATTCCAACTATTATTTTAACAAAAGATTTTGCCATGAAAATACTTATGAATCGCATTCGAATGGATTTGACCCTAACTTTTACAATGGATAGTTCCGTATATACGCAGTTCAGATGTTGATGTATACATATTTAACGTTTAACCTTGCCGTGTCAGGCATGAGAAGCGTTTCCAAATTGAGGCTCTCTAAAGATATGTTAAAAGGAGAAAACGAAGAAGAAAATGTCGGTTGTTCTATATAACGCGATTGATTGCTTGTATACAATCTTTTTAGAACAAAGTACATATCTGAATCATACACTGTGTTTTTACCATTTCTCTAAAAACAGTTAAGTTCGCGAAAAGCGCATGAAAGACAGATAAACAAGTAGGTCGGTAAACAAATTTGGTACATTTCATATTTTGCAACATATTAAGCGTTGTTTCAAAATAGGTTTATGCTTTCTGTACAGTGCGATCTATTACTAACACTACCTTGACTAGACCAATCTTGTGAAGGTAATTTTCAGGATAAATAATGTCGTACGCTTTATTTTCATTGCTACGTTTGCATTGCAAAACGTAAGGAATTAATGTCCTAAAATAACACATGTTCCAGCAAATGTTGAACACATTTGGAATTTAAGCAGTCTGTGGATTTAAATGAGTTGAGAATTGATGACAGACAATGTCATTATTTCTTCGAAAATTCTGGTGAACCTATCTTTCATTGGCAACAAAATGGATGTATATGTTTATTTATGTCAATTTATCTGCATCTTCATGTTTTGTTTCTATTTTGGAAACCAAAATAGCTGTATATTGAGCATTACAAATTGACTCTCTTCGGAACTTAAGCGAAATAAATGTATGTACTTTCGACGTAGTGTTATATGGGATATAAAGGTACATACATGTTTGTTTAGGTTAATGAATACTATTCGCGTCACATTTTTGATAAAGAGACTTGCGTTCAGGTCAATAAGATTGCTTGTACAGTGATGTTAATCAGACATGATATTCTCAACTGGTTAACAATAAACAATTATTTCATGATTATGTGGGTGGGTAACAGTCAAACCTGTTGTCTCAAGGTGGAGGGGATGACGTCTGAACTGCTGCCCAAGGCCGATGGACCAAGGGCAACATTTCAGAACGTCTTCTCTTACATCACGGTGTAACATTTTTGACCGTTACCCAAACAATAATGAAATAAATGTTTTATCTAAACGAAAATATGTTTAAATAGCTGATCAAAATGAAAAAAAGTATTTAAAACATAAAACATCACTTAGATGCCGTCTAAAAATAAAATGAAAATTCAAATTACGTTTTAGCGCGAGAGTAAAACAGTTCAATTTGTAAACCGGAAAATAGTTCAATACAAGACAAATTGATACTGTTCAGGTAACACAGCATCAAATTTACTTGTATTGTTTATAACGAATCAGGGGTGCGTTTCAGAGACGATCGTTAAGGCGATCGTTAGGTGATTTTGGTAGTACGACCAAAATTACCGATCGGCACCGTTTCAGAGACGCAACGTGTACCTGCTTTATAGTTAATTTTGCTCGAAAACCTTCGACCGGTAAGAGGCACTCGTTAACTTAACGATCAAGATTGCGGATGAAGATTTTCTCCATATCAAAGTATACTTTTACTTTTTATCAACACTTGAGAGTTTAATATTGCGTGCAGCATGTTCGCTGGTGTGGAATTTTCAAACTATGTCTAAAAATAGCTGAAAACAGTATGAAATCCTATGGTTTATGTAGAACTTTGTAGTATATGTACATTTGTGAGTTTTCAACTGACAAAGGTTAAATCTTGTCTTTTTCAGTCATACCATTTGATGCCAAGTGTACAATAAAAAATGAAATGAAAATTGCCAACAGAAGTGTCATGGTCTTGGTGGAAAATGCTGTGTTCTTCATTGACATATGTTTAATAATGGTATGGAAAAGGGAATTAAATTTTAATGTTGGTTTTATGAATAATAATGGAGGTATATTCAACATTTGAACACATTGTCATAATGACTTATGTAGAAACTAAACTGCAAAATCATATGTATCTGCAGTTAATGCACAGGCTATGTACAGATGCTTATTGATGTTTTATGTTTTCATTTTTTAGTGTTTTTACTTGTTTAATATTTGTTTTAGTTAATTATTTTAGGCTGCTGATAGAAAACTATCATTTATAAACACAGAATGCTACGTAAAGTGTATACTCCTGTGTATATCATAACATGATTGAAATAGATAATAGATAATATTTGCATGAAACTCTGAACACTTAACCACTATGGCAATCTGCACCAGTTAAGATACTTTTTGTTGAATAATGTGTTTTGATGAGACGAGCTTGTAAAATAGCTGTATTTCTTTTAGTAATTTTGTGTATTTGAAGCATGTCTGCAAATGTAGATTTTATCATGTATTTTGAATGGATCTGAAATGCTGTTTATTTAACTGTTATTACAACGATTGACACAATAAAGATGGATTTATGAATTGTGTTCATACAAAAAATCCAACCAGTCAATGTATTTTCGAACTGTTTCCCAATACAATAACTCTTAGTCACAGTTTTGGTGCGTAAACGTATGAACTCGTATCTGAACTAAGGCCGGTCGTTGATGATTGGAATCAGTCATCATCATCATCATCATCATCATCATCATCATCATCATCATCATCATCATCATCATCATCCACCGCACCAACCACAACCACCTTCACCACCAACTTCACACCTGCATCATCATCCACATCATCAATCATCAGCAACATTTACGCATCATCATCTCGTCATGAGCATTGTCGTCATCGTCACATCATAATTAGTAACATTGCCGTCGTCGCATCATCATTATTATTATCATCATCTAAGTCAACGTCATCGCATTATCACTATCGTTGTCATCGCATCATCATTAAAGTGTCGTTGTCGCATTATTATTATTAAATCATCATTGCCGTTGTCGTTGCATCATCGTGACTATCATCATCAGCACCATGCTGCACGTTTGCATTTACTTTACACAACATTCATAATACGCATACTATAATATTTCACTCATCAAAGACGACTTTAAAGTAAAATCAAAAGCCTGAAAAAAACAACGTAATTTGTTGTTGTCCAATTTTCATAATAATTACACAAATATTAAAATGAGCGTCGGAACCCGCCACTGCCTCCATCACCAAAAAGCCCAATTGACGATGTACTTAAGATACAATTGTAACATAAATAGCACATGGTTAATCAGAATAGAGACCACGAGTTTGTATCATTTGTGTTAATCATTATAAAAAGGAGAGTTTCATTAATTGATTCCCTTCAAGAGATTATTGGTACTATTATTATTATTATTATTATTATTATTATTATTATTATTATTATCATTAAAAAAGACAGGTGCGCTCATCAGGTCAAAGTGACGTAACGTCATTTAACTTCAGACTGGGTCACTCGCTTTAACGCTGTGCTTTATCGTTATTTTTTTCGTACGACCGGAGAGTTTACGAGACGTTTCTGAAACGCCTTTATGATTATCGTTAAGTTGGTCGTTATAACGATCGTAAATTTACGATAATGGCAGATCGTAAAATCTATCTGAAACGCACCCCAGGTGTTTAAACAAATTATTATCTTAACCCAACATTTTTATTTTTTATATTGCATACCATTCAATTCAAATCAATTTTCAATTGACTTCTTTCTAATTTTCCGGAAAATATCCAGGAGTCAAATGCATTGCTAAGGAACATTTGAATAACACAAGTAAAATATGATAATGTATAATTAATGCATTCAAAAAGGAATTTCACCTCCACTTTCCGTTGTAGTGTTACAGTTGCGCATGCGTAAAAATCGTACAGGCGTAATATCAACTTAGATCATAATAGTATGTCCTATATGTTATAAAGGCAGTGCTAATAAGCAAAATGTCAATAAACAACAACACAACAAGTAAGATCTTCAGCCTTTTTGAACTCGTAAAATTGTGGTGTTGTTTTTTTCTCTGTCAGCATGTCACCCTCTCACCATCCCATATTGACATGTAAGGCTTATACGCATGTAGTCTTTATTCCTGAAACACATATAACAGTATCACCAGTGTGTTATATATAACACAGCTGTTGGTAGATTGATATATTAATCGTGTATGTTAATGTTCTAACTATATCACAGTATGATTCTGCGTGTAAGGTTTGCCATTGTACTCAGATTAAAACAAAACACAATTCCTTTTACCATTTTCATAGTAAATGTATTCCTGCTAGGTTTTTTGTCCCTGTTATAAGACAGAAACTGATCATTGTGTATTTAAACACCATCACAGTGAGAGTCTGCATGCTATATATGTCCCTGTACTTTGATGTAAACAAAAATATTGTCTTCAAACACTATCGCAGTAAGAGTCTGCATGAACCAGAGAGTGAACTATGGCTGTTTGAGTGGCAGTAACTGTTAAAAAGATCGTGCTATAAATTTTTGATATCGGTATCCTGGCGATTTCATTGGTTTTGCAAAATTCTCTTTTTATTATTTAAATATGTGCTACTATCGAACATGCAAATAGTTTCCGAAGGCACTTAATTCAAAGATGTATTCAGTCGTTTGTATCGAACGAAAGCACATAATGGAACGGTATAATATAGGAATACAAAAAAAGAAATCTGTTATAAAATCAAGTCTTCTGAAAACTGGTGCTAAATGTAGTTTCGTCAGAATAACATTCTCCCGAAGAGTCAAAGTCATTGATATCAAATGTGCCATCATCTGATTCAAATGAAGTATTATCTGCGTGAAATTGGCGGTCGATGGTAAGATGACTTCCGCTGTTAAGACCCTGTACAATTATGTTTCACTCGATTGACTATCTCTGTCGAAACAAGTACGGCGTCCAATTTCGAAGACATTTTTTAAAACCCGACACATTATAGTGGTTTATTTCAGTCAGGTTTGATATTGTTTTTTTTTCGGGGACAAACTGTCGTAAAACCTTGGATTTACACTTGCCATCGAACTAACCGTGAGTTCAAACACTAATAACGAAAATATGACCCGAAAAACACATTTCATCATGTACAAATAACCTGTCAAACGCATTGGTAATCCTAATGAATGCACTAAATGATACATTTAACTATATTAGAAAAAATATTTGTGGAACATGTAAGAACGACCTCCAATTTGTGTTTGCAAATCCTAGATTTCGCAAACTCAAGTACCCTTTAAATACGGTGTAATCGAATACTGGCCGATACTTTAGTTAGAAGGCTTCATTAAGGTATGATTTTGGTGTTTTTTGTTTGCGAAATGTTTTTGGAAGTTTGTCTAATTGACCCGCCAACTTCGGGCCCCAGCGGGGTTTTCGCAGAAAAACACGGGGTTTTTCACTATCCCGCGGGATTTTTCTCCCGTTTTTCAAAAGCTGGGGAAAAATCCCGCGGGGTTTCAATAATACAAACTTCAAGTTATTTCAGCTCAAAACAACATCTTATATCAAAAGGAGCATTATGCTTCGACACCGGAAGTGAAATAACGCGAAACAAAAAAACCCCGCTTTTCAGTACGGGGTTTTTCTCCTGCGGGATAAAACTCCAAGATTTTACCGATAATGCAAAATCCGTAAAAAACCCACTTCTAAGCTATTATATTATTGTTATGATGTTAATCATCACTTGTTTAAGGATTTTGAAATACTTGCTTTTTATTTAAAGAACAACAGACATTTTATGAATGTTTTTTACGGGAGAAAAACCCAGCAAAACCTGTTTTGACTATTTATGATTTAAAACGCGATTATTGCACTTCATTTAAAGCAAAAACAAATGTTACTACATATGTATCTTATATGTTTAATATAACAACCATGTTAGTTATGTAAATGATATTATTAAAGGTAATTTAACTAATTTCGAAACTTATGAAATAGTGTAATGTAACCTTTTTAAAAAAAAAAAATCTTCCTTTTTTAACCGTCTTTAAAAATACTGCAGGAATGAAAATTATACGTGACGTTAAAGAGTTGTTACGTTAAAAAGATGATATTGCTTAAAATTGTTTAATTATTGGTACTTAAAATTGTTAAATTATTGGTACTTGAATCTGACTTTAAACCGGTTTAACACAAACATACAATTACAATAATCAATACCAGGGTACATGTATCATGCTGGAAAATTACGAATGTGTCAGACGAATTATTTTGTTTTTCATAGAAGATAAACAAAATCATCGAGCTTTGTAGAACGATGAATCAGAATGACTGAATGACACTAAGTTTTGCAAAATGGATATATCCCTAACTTCCATGGTAAGTCATATATATTTTATTCTATTGCATTTTTGTGTGGCTTGTTGAATATGTATCAGCTAAGAACACAGGTAGATCTACTTGACACAAACAATTTTAATAAGAATATCTTAATACACTTATCCCATATATAAGGCGATTATTGATTATGTGACTTGCACCTGTGGCTAAGAAGTAGGACAACTCTTGGTTATGCACCAGTCAGTTATAACCGCCCCCCCCCGCCCCCCCCCCCGCCCCCCCCCCCCCCCCCGGTCCAGAGAATGGCAGGGACTTTGACTTTCCGTCCAGCTGAGCCCGGGCAAAGGCTCATTTTCCCCAGCTATCCTCGGTATACACCCAGTCTCGGGTAATCACGGCCTTCCCAGTTCCGGAGAATAGAGGGGACTTTGACTTTCTGTCCAGCCAAGCCCGGGTAAAATCCTTGTCCTGCAGGGAGGAACTGCCGGTAAAACCCCTGCCAAATGATCCTGTACCCCAAGGACCCTAGGTAAGGCCTCCGGTAATCACAGCCTTCCCAGGTCCGGAGAAAAGCGGGGACTTTAGCTTTCTGTCAAGCCAAGGCCGGGTAAAATCCTTGTCCTGCGGGGACAAACTGCCGGTAAAATCCCTGCCAAATGATCCCGTACCCCAAGTAGTCCAAATAATTGTACGTTTAGATTTTTTTATGATTTTTGATATGGCAAATCCTTAATGTAATCTGTTTCAAAGATGTGATTACTTTCAATGTACCTGTCCTCAGAATTATTAATTTGTAAGTTGTATACATGAATGTAATGTCTGTTCGTGAATAACTGTTCCCATGGGATGTATCTCTTCATTGTACTAAATGTCCTTATAACTCTTACTATAGTATATGTCAGTGTAATGTTCGTCCTTGAATAACTGACCCCATGGCACGTGTCTTTGTAATGTACCATACATTTTAGAATGACTATTATGATTATTACTATATATTGAAAGTCAAATGTAATGTCCGTCCCTGAATAAATGTCACTATAGTGTCATTTTTTGTTATAAAGTACATTTTAGAATAACTATTTATACTATATTGTATGTAATTGTAATGCTTGTCCCTGAATAACTGTCCCCATGGTGAGATTCTTTGTAGGTACATTTGAGAATACCAATTTCTGGAGTGTGTGTCAATGTTATGTCCGTCCCTTAATAACTGTCACCATTGGGTGTGTCATCACAATGTACATGTCAGAATTACTATTACTATAGTATAATGTCATTTAGTCAATGTATGTTTGTCCCTGAATAACTGTCCCAATGGTTCAATTCTATGTAAAGTAAATGTCAGGATAATTATTAGTGTATGGTTATTGTCAAGTGTGATGTCTGTCCATAAATAAGTCTCCTCATGGTGTGTGTCTTTGCAATGTTCATGTAAGAATAACTATAACAATATAGTGTATGTCAATTAAGTCTAGTCAATGTAACATCCGTCCCTGAATAACTCAGTCCTCATGGCGCTTGTCTTAAAATGTTAATATGTCAAAATAACTAGTACTTATAAAAGTGTATACATCAATGTAATGTCCGTCCCTGAATAACTGTCCCCATGGCATTTGTTGTTACAATGATAATGGCAGAATAACTATTCCTATAATGTATGTCAATGAAATGTCTATCCCTGAAATCCCTGTCCCCATGGTGTGTTTCTTTACAATTTTCATATCAGAATAACTATTTTTATAGTGTATATCAATGTAATGTCCGTCCCATATTAACTGTCCCCATGGCGTATGTCTTTGCAATGTTCATAAATTTCAGAATAACTATTTCTATATAGTGTATGTCAATTTAGTGTGACAGGCCCTGATAAACTTTCCCCATAGTGTGTGTCTTTGCAATGTTCATTTCAGAATTACTATTTCTATAGTGGTGTTAATGTAATGTCCGTCCCTGATTAACTGTCCCCATGTAGGGATTCTATGTAAAGTGCACATCAGGATAATTAATTACTGTAATATCAGTGTTATGTCTGTCCCTAATTAAGTCACCCTAAGGGTGTCTGGTGTGTGTCTTTGCAATGTTCATGTCAGAAATACTATTAGTATAGTGTATGTAAATGTAATGTCCGTCCCAGAGTAACTGTCACCATGTAGCGATTCTGTGTAAAGTACATGTCAGGATAACTAATTACTTTATAATTGTATGCCAATGTTATTTCCCTAAATAAGTCTCCCCATGGATTCACCAGTCAATTGTATCCACGCTCCCCCCCCCCCCACCCAGGTCCGGGGGTATACCGGGGATAGCCGGAGAAAAGGGCTGTGTTTTTACTTTCGAGGTGGTTCCGCAGGGCCGGGTGACCGCGGTGGTTTTGTCATAGGGCCAAATTAAGCCAAGATTGGGCCTTATATAGAGTCTCTGGGGTGCGGGGGCATTTGGCCGGGGTTTAACCATTAGTTTGTCCCCGCAGGGCGGGGATTTTACCCGGGGTCGGCTGGACCGAAACTCAAAGTCCCGGCTATTCCCCGGACCTGGAGGGGCTGTGGTTACAATTGACTGGTGAATTATAATGTCAGTCCCTAAATAAGTCTTCCAATTGGTGTGACTGTCATGGTAATGTACATGTACCGGTAATTATTACTTTAGTATATTATTTGAAAACTAACAGTAGGATGTCAAAATGACTTAATTAATTACACCATGATAAATGATAATATATTATGAGTGGATGGTACTCTGATATTCTGAAATTGCAGACACTAATATTATTTTTTTTAGTTGAAAGATTTTACTATTGTTAAAGTGACTGGAATAAACAGAATTTATGATGAAATGGGTTTCATTTTCCTACATGCCTTGGCGAAACAAAATAATCCGCTGAGTTCTCTCCATTCCTTGAAGCTGTCAAATAAGTTCACATTTGGATTATATATATCTTAAATATATATGTCTAATGCTACACTCATGCACAATATTTTGCTAAGAATTGGGCGCAAGTCCGCTAACGCGTTCACAGGAGGTACTTTGAATGACTGGGGAATAGCACGGTAGCGCCCCTAGTGTGCCTTCTTGTTTTCAGTTCCTACTGAAAGATTACTGTTGGTCAGCCTTAGAGTATTTGAGGTTGGCTGATGTAGTTTTTTCAACAGTCAGAGACTTCTGTTCAGGATTTCCACTCCTTTATTCTAAGAATAGTGTTCCTTTTAAATCAGCGATAACAAATAACACAATTGCAATTGCAAATCCAGTATGATTTAAGTCTATTTCATGTATAGTTATATGAATTTTTCATATGTGGCAGGTCTATTTTAGAAGTCTTTTGTTTATAATTGTCTCTGTGGCTGCATTTATGCCACTCTGATCCTGTTGTTGTTGAGATAATGAAGATAAAATTGTCTATTAACAAAAAGTCCACAATTAGAAAATAGTAGGAGAGAACATAATTAAACTTTTCCAATAAAAAAAATCTTAATCAAGATATGGAAAGGGCCCTTATAATAACCCAATTAAACTTAAAATTAAAAACAAAAAGTAAGACTTGTTAATTGCTGTAAAATCTAGGTGTTAGATGACATTAAAGCTGCACTCTCACAGATATACCATTTTGACAACTTTTTTTTTGTTTGTCTTGAAAAGAGCAAATTTCTGCCTAGATATATCTGCAAATCAATTTATGATTGCTGACAAAATCAGATCGTAGATTTTCACATTTTTCTGTTTGAAAAATTGATGTTTTTTAAGGAAAATGCATATTATATACTTTTTTGGATTTTTTGTTAGTAGTTTTATTTATATAACTGGTTCCATGGATTTTTGCAAAATTGGCTGGTTCCAAGGCAAACAATAAAAAGTTGTCAAAACGTTCAATCTGTGAGAGTGCAGCTTTAAGTGCACTGTACAAAGAAAGCTGGTAAAAATATTGAATAAACACTTAAAGCAAAATTATGTTTAAACTGGGACCAATAATATGTTATCTTACTCCCAGGTTTAAACAATTGCAAATAATAACAATAATTATAGTTTTGTCTGTCTTTTCTTACACAAATAGAAACTAATTTTTTAATCAAACAAAAGACATTAAAACTGCATATCCAGAATATCCTTGAAATAATATCAAAATGCCAAGATAAAATGTACAAAAAAAACCAAAAAAACATCTGAATTAAATAACAATTAGCCACTTTAGCAAAATGGAGAATTATACATTTAAGATATTCACATAAAATTCACCTCAATTTTTCCTTTCCATATGATTATATATATATTTTTTTTCCTCTTTGCTATTAGCCTATAAATCAACATGACCATAAGCAATTATTTATATTTTAAGCATAATTAAGGAAAATGTATTTTGATCAATTAAAGTGCATAACTGCAGATTATGTTTATTATCTTAAATAAATTATAAGCCTATTCATAATCATATTTATAGCACCATTTTCAGAATAATGATTGTCACATTAACCAGGCATTCCCTGTATAAAACTGTCATTCATAAAGAAACATTAAAAGGCAATTTTAACTCAGCCAATCAGATGTCAAAAACAGTGAAAGGGGCAATGTCAAGTCCAGTGAAAGGGGCGGAGCTAAGATAAATACTGACATGAAATGTAGATGGATCTTACCAACTGAGGAACTATTTTGATTTGCCTCATTTGCTTGTAATAAAAATTAAACTTTTACATTGATACAAATTTATCAATATATTATTGAATATAGAAGTGAATTATAAAAGCAAAATAATGACACCAAACATGACACATCTTGCATAAAGATTAGCATTTTGATAAACTTCCTGGAATTGTTATAATCAAAATACCTTGCACCAATATATCAAATCCTACTCCCACACAATGCAATGTAATAAAGTAAAAATATATTATAGTATGCAGCAAAACTGTCTTCAAATTAAATCCTTGATTAGGCGAAACAAATATTCTTAGTTTCTACTAACATCCCCCCAAAAAAGGGTAGATAGGTAGGCATTACTTTTTTTTTGGACGACCATAATTCTTTAGCAAACTGACCTGTATCAGGGTATTATTTTAGGTCTCTGAAAAACGGATTTTGATCAAAACGCAAAAAAAATAAAATAGGAAGAATAAAATAAATTCAGATGGGTGTAAACAAAGATTTGTATAGGCCTTATTATGTCCATGTTATCATATCAGTGATCAAAATAATCACAAGCCCTGCAAATGTAAAGTTCTTTCTTGGCTGTCAGGGGCCCAACTCTTGATTTATGGTAGGTTCTGTTGAAAGTGTTTGAAGCAAAATACTAGTTTAAAAATATTGGCTTTAAAGGTCTCCATAGTAACACTTCTAAACCTAACAAATGGAGTGAATTAGGGGGTTAATTGGGGGTAATAAAACACATCTTGATAGTGACAATTTAAGTTTTAATCTTTCAAGTGGTGGTTCAACTAAGGAGGGATATATATATATATATTCTGTGACATTCTAAACTTTAGCATAAAATGTTAACTTAAATTTAATAAGAAAAAATATAATTAAAATGTAAAACTTTTTTGTCATTTAAAAAAACTTGTCACAGCTTCACAATTTCTCTTATTTTTAAGGCCTTCGACATATTTGAGTGGGATCCTGAAACAACCCCTGACACAACAACTTAATTTACAAGAACAACCCTGCGTATAAGAACTTCAATACTTCTGACAAAAACAAACAAAAGCAACTCCAGATTTATGAACAACTCTGATTACTAGAACATGAACACCAACCCCATCTTCAAGAACAACAACTTCAACCCCAGAACATCAACACTTCCTGCAGGGACAACTACAAAAACATCGGCTTCAAGAACAAATTCATCCTAAACACAAACATCAGCAACAACAGCTACCCGAATAAAACTACTCGAACTACAAGAACACCAGCAACACACTCTTTAAGAACACCAGCATCATCATCTTCTTCTAGACTTGCAAATGCAACAAACACCAAAGACAAAGTTGAATGGTATGTATATATATGAATGCAAAGTTTTGACATACACATGTTTAAGATATAGTTATTTGTCTTATTTCATAAATATGACCTACTCATTAGAACGTCATTGATTAAATAATGTAATTGAATAAAACTAAACAATCAATTTGCTATCAGGGGCGGATCCAGGATTTTGGGTTAGGGGGGGGCGTAACTTTTAATCACTCTAAAGGTTGCACTAGCAGATCCAGGGGCATACCTATAGTTCTAATATCATAACGAGGTTTCTATTAGGACGACTAAGTGGCTTATATAATTTGTATATTTTCGTTAAGCGGGAAAAACGAGGGAAGATACATGTATCATTGTGAACCCATGTTCAGATACTTTTGATATTCAACATATTCTAGGTGCCATATTCTTTGTACCCAAAGGAAATTAATTGACTGATGTGTTTGTTTGTATGGGTTTTACGGCGCATCAACATGATCATGTTATATAGTGCCGAATTATTACAGTAAGGGAAGGCGGGAACGTTTAAATTGCGTGCACTCTGTGTTGTGTACGAGTACATCTCAAAAGGCAATGTTGTATAAAGATACGCGAGCGAAGCGAGCGAAGAAAAAATAGGAAAATATAGTATATTTTATTGTTTCCATACCAAAGAACATGTAAGCTCCGGGAATTTTAGGGGGGGGCGTGCGCCGGGTGCGCCCCCCCTGGGTGCGCCCCCCCCCTGGATCCGCTAGTGGCTATCATGGATTCTTTAAGTCAATGAGCATATGACTTTTTTTATTGTCTTTTTATTTTGTTAATGTCTCAAAAAAGAATGACTACCTCAAGTTGGCTGATTTCCATTAGATTTGAAACATTATTGAAGTATTCAACAATATATTTTGAATAGGCTTTTTTTATTGAAGATTATGTTCATGCAACATACCTACTTTATTTGTGTGCAATGTAGCCATAAACTTAAAGGGACTAGACACCAGGTTGGCAAGTACAGTATTTCTTCAAAATAAGCCTAGAACTGTCGATGTGATCATTTAGAAGGCTGATATTACAAAAGGGTTATTAGTACTGCGTTTTGATCCGGGAGGTTGTATTTAACTTGAGTGGATTTTTGCAGATTCGGATTTCACAAGGCACAAGCCTCCCGGATCAAAACGCCATACTGATAACCCTTTTATTATATATATACATTACTAATTTACTTGTAACATCACTTAAAAGCCACATGTTTTCATAATAAATATGTCATTTTAAAGGGTCTGTCTCACAGATGATGAAATAGCGAAAAAAACAAATTGTCGAAAAATGACATAAACTTGGCATCGATGTGTACAATGCATTGAAACGTACTAATTGAAGTACCACATAGTTTACAATTTATTTAAGTTTAGCAGTTACTTAGTATTTTTCCATTAAAAAAGATTACTGGGTATGTGTTCAAGGTAGAATTCATTCAATCATGCGTGATTGGCTAGAAGGTGTTATCACGTGAAGTTGGACTTCAATTTTTGCGACGCGGGGTCTCCGACACAATCTTTTTTTACAATTATGACATCAAAGCGTAACACATTCTATTAGATAATTGTCCTGAGATTCGTTATAGAAAAAACTTTTTTTGGTGCAAATCTCTGACACAGTCCCTTTAAGGACACATTATTTTGTTTTATGACATCATTTTAACATCACGCAATGACACTTGTAAAGTTGTTATGACGTGACGTCACAAGAGTTGAAAACGGCTGTAGTGCACTAGAGTGGAATACAGCCTACCATATTTTGCGATAAGTATTACGTGTGGATAAATGATGGGTATATATATAATAAATAATTTTACATGATTAAAATAAACAGAGCAATCATTTGACTATCTCATTTGGGTTTCATTGTGTAAAAATAGTGAATTAAGTTTTCCAAGTTTATATTATATCCATTTATGAAAACAGATAAATATACTGATGCTTTTTTAAACTTACTGGGATATTATATTATGTGGTAAACACACCCCAGAAAGTTTCATATCGACAATATGTGCAAAAGCTGTGAAATTATGTGTCTTAAGCAATGTTATATAGCTATTAAAGTAAGATTAAAAGTTATACACTAGTATATCAATTGTATGTAAGTTTTTGACAGTTATCTATTTTTTTGCAATTGTATCATCTGGTGTCTAGTCCCTTTAATAAACACTGTTAAATTCATACATTATTGAAAAAAATGACAAGCAGCAATTGTCATCACTTGATTGTTATCCTTGCCTTGGGGTTAAGTTTTGCGTTCAAGTCAGTTAAATGGAAACTATCAAAGTTGTCACTTTGAAACTTGGGGAACTTGTACATCTTATACCCTTCTTCACATTATACCCTAAAGATATTGAGTCTCACCTGTTTTTAGGGTAAAAAACGTGAATTTTGGTTGATTTTGAGAAATGGACACTAAGCTTCTTCATAGAAAATGAAAGGATTATGCCTTCAATATATCAAACTCATTTGGAAGGGAATGGGGAGGATGGGGGATATTTTAGTATTTGTGGACTATAGTCTAATTTTTTTAAGTTTAATAAAATAATGTGCTTAGAAGGCGGCTTACAAGCAAACTATCAGAGCTATCACTTTTAAACATTAGAATATTCACTTTCAAATGTACAATATGAAATAAATTTACAATAAAAGGATATAATCAGACGAGGGTTCAGAACCCGCAGGTGGTGCTCTTGTCATATGCCAAATGTGCTGGTATAAACAAGTGCCATTTTTGTGTGAAATTTAAATTTTCCTTTCTTAAATTGCAGGCTAACTTCAATGGAGAGGACAGAGTAATGGCAAAAAGAGGATCATTTTAAAGAGAGGAGGAAGAGGGATATGTAAAGAGTGTTCTGAGGCCAGGATATCAGCAGTGCGTTCAGTCAGGCGATCGTTTACAAAACGCTCGCAAACGTTTTGTTTTGTATCTCTGTTGCAACGCAGCGCATATACGTTAAGCGGGAAACCAAACAGCAAACGTTCGCCGCAAACATCTTTACTGAACGCGTTGCAGATTCATGATGGGGGAGGGAGGGGGGGGGGGGGGGGGGCGGTGGAACAATTTTCGAGAATTATTGACATACATGTGTATAAATATATATATATCATGGTAGGAACTGTTTGCCTTGTCAACTGTGACTTAAATATTTAGTTCTTGTGTCAGCCTGTGTTATCTCAAATATTTAATGACATTTTTTTGGTTTGTTTGATAGACATGATAATTATATAACTATTAAATATAAATGGCAACAATTATAGATAAAACATTGTAACTCAGGTTAACTTTATAATAGATAATTAATTGTTTATATGCAATATATATTTAAGGATGCATATTTCTTTTATTCTTGAATCTATTTTTTGTGTGTTTTTTTTCATATATCGAAAATATTTTTCATGAATGTGGGTTTTTAATTCTTTGTCAGTCTCAGAAGAATTAAACAACTTGTGTTGAATTTATTTGCTAGACTGAAACTAGGCTGTTAATATTGGTCAGACTAATTGAATCAGAGAATAATATGTACAGCTATTCGGATTACTGACCAATAGAGTGAATTTAGTCAATGATGTATGACCCTAAGATTAAGATTGACTTAAAGCTGCACTCTCACAGATTGAAGTGAACTTCTTTATTTTTTGGCTTGGAAAGAGCCAATTTATGCGGAAATGCATGAAAAATAGTGTCATAAGACTGCATACTTTCTTATTTAAGTTCAAGAAGTGATGTTGAATGCCATTACACATTAATTTTCGAACAGAAATCTATAAATCTGCGATCTGATCTTTTGTCAGCAGTCTGATTTGAAAAAAAGAATGTAGAAATTTGCCCATTTAAGACAAAAAAATAGAACAGCTGTCAAAACCGTAAATCTGTGCGTGTGCAGCTTATTTGCATATTTTGAACTTATGTTTCTTCATTCGTTTTTTTCATTTTTAAAGTTATTATCAATTTAGATCTTAGAATATTGTTTTTATATTGATTTATAAATATGTAATAGTATTATACTAATATCAAAGTAAATTTGTACTGTTCAATTTTAAATGGACAGTTAAAGCTGTACACTCACAGATATACAATTTTTACAACTCTTATATTCTTTGTCTTGGAAAGAGCACATTTTTGCGTAAATATCTGTAAACCAGTGATAAAAGATTGCTGCCAAAATATCAAATTGCGGACTTTCATATTTATGTTTGAAAATTAATGTTTTATTGCATAAGACATCAATTTTTGAACTGAAATATAAAGATCTACAATCTAATTTTTCAGCAGTCTTATTTAACTGTTTTCTATGGAATTTCGAAAACTATAATGGCTCCAAGACAAAAAATAAAAATAAATGTCAAACGTTCAATCTGTGAGAGTGCAGCTTTAATAAATGGTTAAATGTTGTTGTTTTTTAATTCTGATTTTTATAATAAGTTGATGATCGCCATGTATCATTGATAAAACATGTAAAATAAAATAAAAATTGTTTATTTTCCAACACTGTTTTGCATTTAAATTTGCTGACATAATGCTCTCCAAAAACTTCTGATATGTGGTTTTAAAATGTGTGTTCATCCTTTATTCAGCTAGTGGATGGAATTCATTAAACTACTGTATTCAGTACACCATGCAGCTCTTCCAATTGTTTGAAAGCAATTATTTCACAGAATCTGATAATAGAGGGACCGGACTCAAGATTCTACATTGCAAGAAAAAGTGAAAATTGTCAAAATTTATCATCAAACTGTTATGTTTCAACAGTGTACAGTGCACTGAATCTTACTTATGTAATCATATAAGTTGAAATAAACTCACTTTGTCTACCATGTAAATCGAAGTAAATTTAGAAATAGCAATCATGTATTTATCTGTATTTATCTGTATATATGTTTATGTGACCTTTACATGCTTAATGTAGATATGATAATACTAATAAACAGGAAAATCATTATGTGCTATTTTTTAAAGATTACTTGTCTCAGAAAGAGAGACAGTGATGAAATCTTTTAAACACATTAAATGATGTAATATCAGTCTCATAATAATTGGTATTGATTCGGCTAGGCTTGTTTTGAGGTAATATTGAATATCTTGTTTTTGGATCATCTGGTGTCCAAGTCCCTTTAATGTATGTCTGGGTGGGAATCAGCCGACGGGATCAGCCACCGGGGCTGAGTAGGAGACAATGCTAGTGCATTGTCTATCATGGGTTTAATCCCCATATTGAACACCCTTATCCATACTGTTTTACCAACCCTTTAACATTCAGTATAAAACATTGTGGACACAGGATATAGATTACAAAAGTATTACATTAGTATGAAATGGGTCGTGTCACTTGTGTGTGTGTCTATGGGGGAAGATTTTTGTTAAGCAAAAAAAAATTGTAGTCATTAATGGTATTTTTCCTAGACAATAAAATAATTAGAGATAATTATTAAAGCTGCACTCTCACACATTGAACGTTTTGACAACTTCTTTAATTTTTGTCATGGAACCTGAAAGTGCATTCAAACCATTCATATAA
Organism: Mya arenaria; assembly: GCF_026914265.1. Classification (NCBI taxonomy): domain Eukaryota; kingdom Metazoa; phylum Mollusca; class Bivalvia; order Myida; family Myidae; genus Mya; species Mya arenaria. The sequence goes on along the minus strand of NC_069131.1, from coordinate 1,614,023 downwards.
GACTGCTGACAAAAAAATAGTCACATATTTTTTCTTTATAAGTTAAAATTTTATGTTTCATGCATTTTTCTTGAACCGTAAGAAACGGTTTATAGAGATAAAAGATAAGTTTTCTGACTGAAATTTAAAAATCTGCTATCATATATTTTGACAGCAGTCTTTAACCACTGGTTTCAAGATACCAATAATGGGTAATTCGAAGACAAAAAATAAAAAATCTGTTAAAACGGCAAAACTGTGAGAGTGCAGCTTTAAAATGTTAAGTGGCAGTGAAGGGGAGTGGGGTTGGGGGTTAGTTATCCATTATTTAAACGAAATTATATATCACTTGTTATTTCTTAAATGAAATTTTAAAGCCTTGAATGAAAGTGATCATGTAGACAATAAATAAACTGGAAGATCACTGATGGCTATAACGGCTGTATATCGACTATGCCGACGGTTACAAACAACTAATTATTAAAATCTGACTTTTTTTATTAAAAACACATGTTAACTTAATATTATTGACTCAATATAAATATGTAAAACAACTTCACTTCCTTAACAACATCCAACCGCTGGAAATTGAAATGGCTTTTGTCGGTGGGTTTTTTTCCGTTAAATAGCATTCCTGATTTTTGCTGGGTTTTTCTCCCGTAAAATATGCATTAAATTAATAGATTTCTCAAATGAAAGAAATGACTCTTGAATAGTCATTCAAATTAGTATTTACATTAAAGTAATGTATAAAATCTCAAAAACATAAAGCTTGAATTGATTTTTTTTCTTTTGATAAAATGTAGGAATTTTATCCCGCAGGAGAAAAACCCCGTACTGAAAAGCGGGGTTTTTTTGTTTCGCGTTATTTCACTTCCGGTGTCGAAGCATAATGTTTCTTTTGATATAAGATGTTGTTTTGAGCTAAAATAATTTGAATCGTGTATTATTGAAACCCCGCGGGATTTTTCCCCAGCTCTTGAAAAACGGGAGAAAAATCCCGCGGGAGTGTGAAAAACCCCGTGTTTTTCTGCAAAAACCCCGCTGGGGCCCGAAGTTGGTGGGTCAATTAGACAAACTTCCAAAAACATTTCGCAAACAAAAAACACCAAAATCACACCTTAATGAAGCCTTCTAACTAAATTATACGTCAGTATTCGATTACAGCGTATTTAAAGGGTACTTGAGTTTGCGAAATCTAGGATTTGCAAACACAAATTGGAGGTCGTTTAAGGTCAAGTCTAATCACCTTAAAATGCAACTCTACGGCTATTATGAACAGAACAACCCATTTTCAAGTACCAAAGTCAATGCAGATTCACTCGGTGAAATGTATTGCGGTCGTATTGAGGGGCTTACTCGGTGAAATGTATTGCGGTCGTATTGAGGGGCTTACTCGGTGAAATGTATTGCGGTCGTATTGAGGGGCTTAATCGGTGAAATGTATTGCGGTCGTATTGAGGGGCTTACTCGGTGAAATATTTTGCGGTCGTATTGAGGGGCTTACTTGGTGAAGGTACTGCGATCGTATTGAGGGGCTTACACGGTGAAATGTATTGCGGTCGTATTGAGGGGCTTAATCGGTGAAATGTATTGCGGTCGTATTGAGGGGCTTACTCGGTGAAATATTTTGCGGTCGTATTTAGGGGCTTACTCGGTGAATTATTTTGCGGTCGTATTGAGGGCTTACTCGGTGAAATGAATTGCGGTCATATTGAGGGGCTTTCTTGGTGAAGGTACTGCGATCGTAATGACTATTCAGGCTCAGTCGGTGAAGTCTATTGCTATCGTACTGACTATGGAGGCTCATTCGGTAAAATAAACTGCAGTCGTACTATGCAAGTTCAAACGGTGAAAATTACTGCGGTCGTACTATGGAGAGCACTTTGTTAGATTTACTGCGGTCGTACTATTGAGTGCACTGGGTTAGATTTACTGCGGTTGTACTATGGGGAGCACTCGGTTAGATTTACTGCGGTCGTACTATTAAGAGCGCTCGGTAAAATTGACTGCGGTCGTAGAGTCTTTGGAGCCTCACTCAGTGGAATGTAATGCGGTCGAACACTGAATCATTTACCTATCATCGAAATGAGATTTTGATTAGTTTTGAATTGACAATGTTACTCACAAAGAGGTACAATATGAACAAGGCAGCATTCAATTCTTGGCTTTTATACGAACGCAGAAAAAGTTGTTTGCGTGGTATGGTTTGCTGTATTTCTGCTATATTATAATCGTATTGGAAAAACATCTGATAAGCAATCCAAAGGTGATAGTAATGGAATTAATCCATTTTTGAAACTACCATTGAGTGAAAGGTGTTATGCCAGAACAAATGAAGAATACCATCTCCAGAAAATTGTTTTCCTTTTGTTTAGCTGTTTCCTTTATTAATGTTTCCATATTTAAAATGGTTAAAAATGCAAAGACAGTTTGGTGAATGGGATGCTTTTAAGTTTTATTATTACAACATGTCTTCGCAACTTGGTTTTCAAGTAGGCACGCTATCTGGCATTAAGAAGAACTATTGCATGATGAAAGTGAAAGGAAGCAACAACAAACAGAATGTGAGTATAAGATAAGATGTCTATACCAATATCAGATATAATTTTAAAAGTCAGTCACTACTGTGTTTGGAATGTTTCTAAACAGAAAATATAGTAATGAATTATTACGGCTAATTAAGATGTGTTCCATGTTTTGACGCTCTCCTGTTAAAACTTAAATATTCCATAAAACTTCCAAGATTTCTAGTTACTTACCTACGCGTACACATATATTAAACGAGACTCCCTCCTAAAATTAAATTAGTATAGAACACTCATGAAATATTCAAAAGCTTCAACACACACTTTGTTCGTAGAGTAATCCTCACAGACATAAGACGCAGATGCAATTATCGAGGTACATATCGTCATTTATCATTATCAAAACCCAAGAAGTACACTTTTTATATTGTCGCTATCTATTTTAATATGTATTTGTCTGTATATGCAGAATATTCTGATTTTTAAGCAACGAAGATAATTACAATTAAACGAAGGAAACAATAGGAATACGAACATCAGCCTTAATGTCTACAGCAAATATTTCAACAGATATAAAGACATCGGTTGTTTTTTTAATATTAAGTATCTTTCCGCGATTGTAAAGAAAAGTACAATAGTTTATACAATACTTATGTGAATAACTACAGAAACAAGCACAGGGTAAACGCCAAAGACATAGAACACAAAAAACAAAACAAAACTCACAAACAAGAAACATGGAGCAACAGCACACAACTTTACAAACAACACAGTGCATAATTTTATATACTATATTAAAAAAAAAAAACTAGGTATGTTTATCAAGGATTGTTATGTACCGCCTTGGAACGGTCAGTAAAACTTAAATTTACTGGGGTTAAGACCATCTTACGTGCACAAACCTCACTCTTATCCCAACAATCCTGAATAAAGAAAGTCACTCTTACCTCTCTGCAGTATTACTTTGAATAGGCGACTCTAGTTTTCACTTGCAGACGATTAAAAAAAGGTAAAAACAATCAATTTCATGTATATTTCATGAATGGAATTATACTTACTTCTAAAACGTCCATCTTTCGACCTTCTGATACATCGGAATATCATATATTATGCAGTTCTTGCCATACAAATGGACGTTTTTACTTCCGCATTTATTCGGGAGTTTTCGTCCAATTCCGTCAATATCTCGGAATTGCGATAAGATGCGTTTTCTCAGGCGGTCAAATTATATTCGTCACTCCAACATAGACATGAATCAATCTGAAGTAGTATTTTCAATCTTATGTAAAGATTCGGCATCTTTAACCTCATCCTGTTATTTTTGAGTAATAACGTACCTTACTTCATCCGGATAAAGGGATTAATGAATGGCGCCATGATATATTCCCTTCTAGTCTTCAATATTAACAAAATCTCAGTAAAAATAAGAAAATCTTGAGCAACTAAGTGACAGTATCATCGTGAATATTGCGTAATCTTTAATATTAATAAAGGTTAAATGACCGAACACCGTTATCATCCCCAGTGAATTATTTTATTTTTGTCTAGCTGTTTCATATCTTAATGAGTTTAAAGTCCCAAGACAGCTTGGTAAATTAGATGCTTTTAAGTTTGATTATTACAGAGAACCATTGCAGCGTGACTCGCTAGTAAGCACGCTATCTAGCATGATAACACAAAATAGCTTTTATTGTAATACTATGATACAAATTGAGCTTTTATGGTAAGATGAACATTGAGGCAGAACAGTCTACAGAATATGGCAATGAGATAAGTGTTTTGTATAACTGTACTGATGGAAGAAAGAATTTAAAGTTTCGATCAGGGATCATAGTAAACACTTTTTGTACATATAATTGTCTCAATACTGTCCAAGCATGAAAAGTTATTACCAGTCAATGAAATATCCTAACGGAATTCAATTAATCCTACATTTAATTGTTGTATATTGTTAAAGTCATGCCTTCCTAGCGTGCTGTTAAGTTGTTATTATCTAAGCCAGTTGGATCAGCTCCTTTTTGGTATACTAATATCTAAGATGTTAAAATCTTTGTGCTAAATGGTTAAAATTCCGTATGGATTGTTTCTAAAATGCACATATAATAATGAAATTAACGGGCCAACTATAAGTGCAAGTATGCATTCGGTAAGACAGTTCAAAATATATATATTTGATTTTGAACATAATATTTTTTAAATATTCAAGATTTTACGCCATCAAATCGCATTTGCTTTTTTCAGATTTGACTCATTTCCGTGCGCAAGCTAACTTTTACATCTATTACTCTGACTGTAATCCATTGCTCAGGTAACATTAAGGGTAATTGGATTTCTGCAACATAATTTCAGAATCAAGAAAAACAATAAAGTAAGCGAAAGCACACGGTTGTATCGAGGTATGGCACAAGGTCAACTCATTAAATAAAACAAAAATATGATATTATAGTCTCAACTCAAAATTGTTTGTTGCATAAAACATATATACAAGTTAACAGCAGAAACAGCATATGCAAAGACATGGAATTAGGCAATAACTTGTTTTAACAGTAGAACAAAACAAGTTTAGAATAAAATGGGGAAAACAGTCGTTTCTTAAAGTGATACTCTTATTCAAAATCACTGCATACACATGTATCACAAGCATAAATTTTGACTGATAAGCCTTAAACTACTTACTAGATAATGCATTTATGGAATACTTTTTACTAATAACAAGATTGTAACCGTGAATTTAAAAGCAGAAAGCGCAAACATATTAAATGTTTGGTGAATGCTAAAAGATTTACTGTGGTCTAGTATATTCTCACTAAGGTAGAACTACCGTGTTTTATGCTCATTTCTTTCAAATTAAACTCCGTATCCTTCATAATAACCACTGTTTTTGACATTTATTCATCCTTTTAGGAATAATGAAACAAAAGTATTATTGTGATAAAGCTTATTTGGGAGTCAGAGTGCATCTGTAAGGTGTTTGCATTGTATATTACTTTGACAGGAAAATTCCAGTATTTCCCGAACTTTCCGATACTAAGTTGACAGTTTTTGCTTTGTTAGCCACGTGTTATAAAATACATTTTGTATATTTGGTTCTTCATTCCCATCAATTTGGTCATATCAATAATAAAATATGATATTTACTTCAATCATTCTTTGATTACAGTTGTAACATAATATTTGATGCCACGGTCAATTTGGTGACATGTGAATATAGTCTAAATGCAGACAGAGCTGTTCCAACTCGAAATCTTTTAAACGTTATTGTAGTTTAGTATGCAAAACGTGTGTCTATATTGAAAATACATTTGCTTGATAACACTAAAAATAGCATATCATACATATTCACCGAACATAGCCAAGTCCTTATTCATATATATATGTTGTTTTTTTTTAATTTTGTATTCCTGTTATAGACATATAGTTTAGTTCGTTTCCAGTGTCAGTTTTGAGTATTTTATTTGTTTAGGTGTTATATAATTCCCATATCATGTGATAATTTTTATACAGTATGGAATCATTAATAGTTGTCTGAGTACTGAGTAGTTTATTAAGTTCCGCATAGAAAGCTTCAAGATAAGTATAGCGCCCCATATGTAATATTTTCCGATTTTTAGAGTGTATTATTTCTACATCAGATCCTTCATGGTAGCCCCATAATTCTGCTCCATATTTAAATGTTGGTAGTACAAGAAATGCTCACTTACTGCAGATAATTTATTGGGATTTCAGTATTCTATGGTCAATGCTGGCTAACGAACGATCACGCAGAGTTATTTACAGAACATGTGTTTCTGGTATAAATTACATAAGCAATACGGCTTTCAGGACATATGGCCATGCTGACTTTATTTAATACTGCTGTGGAAATGAATATATGTTGGAAATATCTAAGTATGGATATCTTGCTCTTCTTGATATTAAATAATATATATAATAAAATATAATACATCCAATATCAAAGCATCCTAATTAAATCTTCAACTCGAGGCTTACAATGAGATTACAATGGTTTTTTGAGTGGTAGTGCTTGTAATACAGATCGTGCATGGAATATGTCAAATCGGCATGCTTGCGGCTGTCAGTATTGCAATATTCTTGCTTTTGCCGTGGTCTACTTTCGACCATGCAAATAGTTTCAAATGGATTTGTATTACGAGAAAAAAATGAGGTTAAACGTGTCGATCGGCGTCCAATTGCACTTTTTCTCTGATTTAGAGGCGTCTTCATTCGTCTTCACTGTCTGAACATAATTGATCGGTAAGTAAATTTAGACAGAAGAAAAACAATTATGAATGCAATTCAGAAAAGAGATTCGTAGAAATTCCGGTTAGCTTTCCAAACGTCAGTGTATATTGTAACTTAGTAAGGGTAACAGAAACTTGTAGAAACGAAGTCGATGGTATTAATTATACCATTTACTGTATCAAATGAAATGCCCTCTACGTACGATTAGCAGCCGTTCGTAAAATGCTTTCCGTATGCATTAAGCCGTGTATAATTATCTAACTTGATTTGATCTCTCTTCCGATACAAGTTCAGCGTCTTATCGCGTTGACAATTAAATACGGGACACATGATAATGTATAATAACAGTCAGGCTTGAAATTGAAAAAAAAAATCGGGCGACAATTATTCTTTGGCACTTATGGGAATATAATCCAAAGACTGCATTTTGTTTTCATCGTTTTAGTTTATACGGGTACCTGTAACCATTGAATGAATGGTACCCCTGACTTTATTATCAACTGATATTTCTTACATGTCAAGTTACTTCTAATATAGTTCAAACTGTAAGGCAATTATGATAGGAATAAGCAAGATGCAATCTTCACTGTCACTGTAGGGTCACTAGGTCGTACAATAAATAAAACAACTACTAAATAAATGATCCCACAGGCCTACAGACTTTAGTATCGCAAATCGAAATGTACTTTACTATAATGACATGTTAAAAATAATTTAGGGCTGTGTTTACAATGGGCGTACGGTGTTACATTGTTTAAAAATGTGCGAATGAAGATACCACTTTAATTAAATACGTTCATGAGATTGTAAAGTTATTGTGGATTTGAAAGCAACATTACACTAGCAATAACTGATCAAAATGTTTGTTTGGATTCGACTTTGATTGCCTGTGTAATAAAAGTAAAGTCACGATTGTCTCGCCTACAACCTTTCAAGGCTTTCAGGGCTTTCATAAGTTTTGATTTTACAATGTATACGCATAGTGAAAACGTTTGTATGGCTTGCTGTATTTTTGCTGTATTTATAGTTATATTAGTATACGGTTTGATTATCAAATCCAAAGCGGTTGTCATAAATTAAATACAATTTTAAAATAACGTTTACCTTAAAGGTTAACTGCTCTAATACCGGTATCATCCCCAGTTAAATGTTTTCAGTTATTTTTTTTTTCATTTATTTATGTTTTCATATTTAAATGGGTGTAAAATCCCTAGACAGTTTGGTTAATTAGATGCTTTTAAGTTTGCTTAATACAGAGTACCATTGCAACAGGTTAATTGTTAGTATAAGTCTAGTTAGAACAAAGAAAGTAATGAAATGAGCGAAAGTACTCGGCGTTAACGAGGTATGTCATAAGGTCTATGTTTGACATTTTTTCTGGAACATTGAGTAAAATTTAAAGTAGACTAAAGTAAGCCAATGCATTTTCTAGATGACTTCTTAGGTTGTGACAAACAATTAATGGAGAACCTAAACGTCTCCTTAACCGATGAAAAAAACAGAGGTCCCTACTAAGATCTTTCGAAGGGCGTTCCACGGCCCCGAACTTTACACAAAGGAAAGGTAGTACGTGTACCTAAGAAAAATACCGTACGAATAGTGGGGTATATCCAAAATATCATAGCCAAACAGTCAACAAACCTGAAAGAAATTCAGTCACTGATCAGGTCCTTCCATTGATGTTTCCGTGGGAAAGCGTTTTCGCCCCTTCTGAAGGAGATAAATTAACTCAACGTACCGTTCAACAAAACCCTTCATTCACACCCATTTATAAAGGTACGCTAGTCTCACAATTGAGGCTCACTTTCCTCAGATAATTCAATGGGGTTTCAGTATTCCGTGATTAATTCTGGCTAACAAACGACAACGCAGAATTATTTACAGAACTTGCGTGTCTGGTATATAACGGCTTAAAGGACATATGGATACTATTTTTCAACTTCACCATATTGATCTCATTTAATACTGCTATGAAAATGAATATATTTTAAAATATCTTAGTCTGGAAATTTTGCTCTTGTTGATACTAATTCGAGACGCCCTCCACATTTGCTACTTAAAAAATCTAATACATCCACTCTAAAAGCATCTAAATTAGATATGCCACTCGAAGCTTTTAGTCCTTAGATTTGATTAGACATTTGCAGAGTTCGTGTTATTTTTAAAAACGTTGTTTTATTCGGTTTGATCACTGAATAATGTTTCAGAGTATACTTACACCTCACAGCTTCTCTATCGCTCGAACGACTGAACAAGCCATACGCGACATACTAGAGACTGACGTTATAAAACTTTGTCGTTGGTCGTTCCAAAGATACAATAGATATATCCGAGAGTAGGCTATTAGGGGCAATATCTAGGCCTCAGGCATTATTTTTGTACAATGACATTTAATCTATTTTCTAAAAAAAAGAAAAGAAAAATAATAGGATATGCAAACCAAAGACCGAGATACAAATATAATGTTATCCTAGATTAATATAAATAGAATGCTACTTACCACATAACATGGTATATATATTTATATTATATAGATATGAGGATTGTTGGCGACTCGCTTCCCAAGCGCACGGGACTTGATCGAAAACATCGGTTGGAAAAGTTTCCGCAAGTCCGTAGAATCCATCGTCTTTTTGTTCGAGCCATCCAAAATAATATGTTTGCACCTGGCGGGGCAATGAATTATTCGTGTTGCAGATAACCAAAATATGACGGCGTCCACGGCATGCAATATATCGACGCACAGAGATGTTCTGTTTAAGCACGTAAGATGACATGCTATGCAGTGTATATACACACACATTATCTCGCAGTTCATACTCAGCATTTTGGATAATAACTTTTTAAGGAAATGATCGTATAATTCTGGCGGCAGGCAAATATTAAGTGTATTAAACCGCATTTAGACGGATTTTATATTCATTTCAATTATAAAAGGTCCGCTTTCTCTATCTGCAGGTTGAAGAAGTCGGCTTATTTGTCTTAGCAACAACTTTACACCGTACTGTAATGATGTTAAACGTGTATGTTTGTAAGATGGTGCTTTGGTTCACCGACAAGACAAGTGACAAGCTTTTTTGTGTCATGTGTATAAATCAAATTTGAAAGCATGTGCCAATGCTCTGGTTTATTATCATTCAACATTGCTGATATGCTTCATTACATTTTTATCAATATTTGTGTATAGTTTGTTTGTGATTTATTCAAATGCATTTTATAATATAACATTGCTTTATTCATTTAGGTCAGAAATAATAACACTCGGCAAGCAGAACAACACATTATAACAATATAATTAGAAATAGACATTGCATTATTTGCAACACCCAAGCAAATCAAACGCTGAACTTTCATTTTGTTTTTTAAAAAATGATTATTTTGAATAAGGACGTTTCTTTCATGCTTTACGATGAAATATGAGGGTTTAACAGTGAAATAACAACAGTGAAAATATCAATTTGATATTTTCACTGCAAAATTAGGAGTTAAAATATCAACTTTCAGAACTACTTTTAAATTCCTTTGTTGTTACATTTACTTGCCTTGATCAAAACAGAACACTGGACTTCAGTAAATTTTGTCAAAACATGTTGAAAAAAATAAAGAAATATTTTATAAATAAATATATAATTGGAAATTAACAACTGACCGCTTATTACCGGTTATCCCGTTTATCAAACATTTTACTGATCTTTGAAGCTGAATGTTCGAACATTTGCTTTCATACTTAGCAAATTACAGACAAAAACAACTGTTCGAACATAAATAAAATTTTATATCATCGTTCAAATGTATTTTGAACTGTTAACCGTTGTAGTACGTAAAATGAGCTTCCTGGAGAATTCACACAACAATTTACAGATAGATCCGATATTTTTAACCCCACCCACTCCTCAAAATGTGTCAACAAACTAGCGTGGCATTTACTCTTTATCTGGAAAACAAACCTTTTAAAGCGAAACAGACTGGTCTCTGATAATAAGATGACAGAATATTAACCAACTTACTATAAAAACACGCGTACATGCAGTCTTAAACTAAGAAGAATGGTTAAAATCCAATGAGTATCCACATTTGTTTTGCTAACACATTTGACCCTCCAAATTTTCATTCTTTAAATATAGCGGCGTAGTAATTTGGTTATATATTCATGCCAATCTTAAAATAAAAAGTGTTTTCATTATTTTTTGGAACATATGTGCACTAATAATTCTTCATTGTTTACTGTTCATAAAGCTTTGCAATATAAAAACGAGCGAATAGTAAGCTATAAAAATGAATAACAGATAACTATTTCTCAGCAAACCGAAAGTAGAAAAATTGACAGCTACAATTATGCAGGAGGGGCGCCCCACGGGTAGCGGCGTAAACCCCGCCCTTTTCAAAAAAGGGGGTAATTCATAACTAAATAAAATAACAAATAAAACTCCGAAAAAAAGCATAAAAGAAACAGAATATTTCTTTATTTCAGTGTAAGATCGTATTTAATTTCACTCGTAATCATAAAAAAGCTACATTTTTACTCGTGGCTTCGCCACTCGTGAAAATATGCTTTTCTATGACACTCGTGAAATAAAATACGATCTTACACTGAAATAAACAAATATCCTCTATTCATTTTTCATCTAAAATCTAAGAGGAAAATCTTATACTTCCTCTTGAGTTCGGGATATGTAACTATGTCAACAATCTATATTAGTACTCACAAATCAAAGAACTCTTATCATTGTACTAAAAGGAGACATACAAAATCTCCCTGGATACACCTCCATCGTTTCCTTAGAAAAAATAATATATTTTACATATTTGAATGTTATATCTACATTATTTCAATTGGAATAAACTCAATTCATATCACACTTTAATATTCTTCTAAAAGTAGAAAATTTTGTATTATAGCATAAGGAGATTTAGTTCGAGTGGATTTAAACACACAATCCGCTCTGACTCCTTCGCGATGAGACTGATACTGTTCATTATATGCAGTGTAATGATTATTCAAGGAAATACAATAGTTCCACATATATATATAAATATATATATATATATATATATATATATACATATATATATATATATATATATATATATATATATATATATATATATATATATATATATATATATATATATATATATATATCTACTTAGGGCATTAAGGAGACCGTATGTATTTTACGGCATTAAGGAGACAATTTGTATATTTTTTGTTTTATACTTTATTTTGCTTTTTTGTTGATAATTTAGTATTGAAATGATCATTTATTATGTGTACAAGATTTAGGCTTCTTAAATTAATTAACAAAAAATATACGTAATTTGCGGTCTCCTTAATAATTTGTAAGTATGTTGCAGGTTTTAAGGGGACAGGTATATATGTCGAAGGGTTTATGGAGACCAGTGTATATATTATATTATTTTTGAGGCATTAAGGGGACCATCCATATTTTATGGCATTAGGGGGACAAATTATATATATCTTACTTTTGACAGTGAAGGCTCCCGTAACCTTAAGAGACAACTTTGTAATAGTATTTTTATATAATTGTGTGTAATAAATCCACAAACAATGACCGGTCGAAACGGGAGGACTGCAAATTTCATAGGATATTCATCGGAAATCTTTTACAGACCATCTCATTCATTAAATGAAATTCAGCTTCAGTCACTTGGTATGTGTACCGTTTGATAAACAAAAAATATAATGGCCAGGGGCGGATCCAGGAATTGTCGTTAGAAGGGGGCGTTACTAAGGGGCGTTTGCAGGAGGATTGAGGGTTACTTAGTCAAGAAATTTTTAACAATTTGTAGTCGGAAATGATGCATTATGTGCGTATTTATTTTTTTCTCACATATTGACACAAAAAGTAAACTTGGACGATTTTAAAGACGATTGCGCCCCCTTCTCAATCCGCTAGTGAATGGTGACTTAATATTTGATATATTATGGTTAAATAGAACTTTCAGTTGAATTATATAGAAACTGTAAATGCTAAATACAAGTTCTGTGCTTGTAAAAACAATAAAAGTTTCGTCTGCACAGGAATGTGTCTGTTAACGCTTGAACAGTTAGCTCATGATAAAAGAACATTGTTCATTGGGTTCATTGTGACCCATGGAAGTTTTATTTATTAAATTCCAACTTCCCCTTAAATTTTACTTGCCTAAACTTTAACCGAAGTCAATCAGGGGCCATAACTTGTATTATGGAGTTATGTAACCTCATTGGCTGATGGTCCTGAACAATTGTGTGAAGTGTTAAGTCAATTGAATGAAGGGTATAGAACGCCTTAACCAATAGGCTACGGAGACGGTTTTAATGCATGTACTCAATTGCAGATTCAGGGGGGGGGGGGGTGATGGGGGGTAGGGGGGGGGATCGGTCCCAGCGCGCGCGCCGTCCCCCACCCCTTTGAATCGTCCGTTTATAATACGTTCTCAGTCAATATCGGGAAAAAATACAATATTAAGATAAAAATGCACTATTTCGGACTATAAATTAGGGGAGTCTAACCCCCACCCCGGTCCAACATTTTAAGCCATTCAATTTCTGTTCTGAGGGAGGGGCGGATGTGGAAAGATTAAGCCCATGAGTTTCACGTACCCCTTCTTAAGTCAATTCCTGGATCTGCCACTGATATCTGTAATCAGATTTGTTGTTTCATAATGTTATAGTTCCTTTAAACAGTTTAAACCTTTTATGGCATCAAAATAAACAGACGCATGTTCAGTAAAAACATACTCTGTATACAACGTTCTCGTACTCCAGAGCGATGATGCTATGCATTATATTTATCACCATCTGACTGCCAAAACTTTTCCGTTTAAAGAGACTCTCTCATGTTTTGGCACCAAACATATTTTTCCTTGTAATGCATCTGAAAACACTTACATGTATATTTATTTTACTCCTTGGTACTGAAATTGCAGAAATAATAGTAACCAGGTTGATTTTATTTTATACTTCAATTGCATTTTACAGTAAAGTATTAAAAATTAATCTTGTTCAAGTTGGGAGCAAGCACATGGGGGTGCAGATAACACATAGAATAAAAAACGGATCGCTTATCCACTCGCCCACAGGGACTCATACTAAGGTGTTGAATATTTTAACCTTAATGGAAGCTATTGATTTATCACGTGATTATGTCAATCAACTGATTGTGCAACAGCCTTTTGTTGAATCGGGTTAGTAACGCATTTCAAAATTTTGGACTTCAAAGACTATATTTTAGCACATATCAACATTTATTGAAGGGTTTCAGCCATCAATAGCTTGGCTTTAACACTTCGTTTGATTCGCCATACTTTATTTCGTAATAACAATCTATAAAATCCAAGTAAAAGATGCATTTTCAAAACATTCGCTTATATTCACTCAAAAACTCATGTTCGAAAGATTTAAAAAAGTATGTCATAATCATATCCTCTTTAGCGGCTGAGTTTCTTAATATTTAAATCTCTTATAAATTTGCCAAATAAAATTCAACATGGGTAAACAATTATAACAAATAACGTATTTTATGTATTGCAACATATTTATAAAAAGATAAAGTCAATTGAATCAAATGAACATTTTCAATGTACTTTCTTTCTCGCGGAAAGTGGACATTTCATCTTACTCCAACAAGTGTGGGGTATGGTTGATTCTCTTCGTGACTGAAATCAACTTTTTAAACACTTGGTGCATTTCAAATCTAGTCCATATAAACAGCCCCTTCAGATTCTTTGACGATTGCATTTCCATGGGAGATCACTGCGTATGATAAACATACAAGTGTTGTTTAGCCACACTGTGGTTTCAATTATGTCAGGGGCGTAGCTACCCCTCTATTCATGTGAATTCATAAATGTGCTGCGGGGTTCAGGGGCGTGCCCCCTCAGAAAATTTTGAAAACCATGGAGCAATCTAGTGCATTCTGGGCGTTCCGATGTGCATTATTTAGTACTGGAAAATAACCTATTTTAGATTCATGTAGTCAAGTTCGCATACTGCAACTTTGGTTGATTTTTTTTGTCAGAATCATGTGGATTCAGCAGCGTATTCACGTATAGGCGGCTACACGCCTGTATGATGTGCATATGAATGTATAATTTGGTTTAAATGATGCATCCTTAATGTAACACCTCCTTGCTGCTACACCAACAGAAATTTCATGGGATGTTAATAGTAAAAAAACTAGCACTGACGTTCCCATTTTTGTCTGAGTCAATTAAATAATAGATAACAAATTACAAGATAAACAAATTTGTTTTGACTTCTTTAATGAATTATATAAAAACATTGTACAAAGATATCATGACACTTTTAAACAATAAGTATGGTTGTCAATTAAACAGTATGCTAGCTTTAAAGATTTAGGCAAACCATTGGAATTTTACAGCGGTCTTAAAAGGTGTATTTAAAGCTGCAATCCCACCGATTGATCGTTTTGACTACCGGTACTCTTTTATTGTTTGTCTATGAATGGAGTATTTTTTGCAGAAATGTCTAGACCCAATTTTAAGTGATATAAGACTGCTGAAAAAAGATCAGATTGCAGTTCATCATATTTATGTTAAAAAAATGATGTTTTATGACTAAAAGCATTACGAACAATGACTAAAAGCATTACGAACAATTTAATGTAAATGAACTTTTAATGTAAATGAACTTTTTGGCAGTTTTACCAAACATTTTTGATTGGTTCTATTGTGAATTATCTAATATGACTGAATTAAAGGAATGATAACCAAATCAGCCGATTTTGAGACAATTTTGTGTCTAAACTGACAATCTGTAAGAGTGCAGCTTTAAGTGTTGATCTAAAGCTTCATATACACATTGTTATATTGTCAATAACTGTTTAAAAGGTCTCATGTACTAAATAAGATAATAATTTTCATAATATCTAAAATTGATTAAAATAAATAAAGTACCATTATACCTATTTCTTAATAGTGCCGTTTCTCATCTGACAATACCATTCAAAGCCATCATTTCAACTATGAATTTATTTTTAACTTTCAACTTTTCTATAGCATATGCAACAAAATATACCAAAAATACAAGCCATGAACAATATGATTGTTCAACTTGCATTATCTTTGACCTTTTGATATGACCATTTTCCAGTTTTGTCTATTTGTAAGTTGTGCCCTGAAGAATAAAGTATGACTGTATGAATCAAAAACAAGCAATAAAAACACTAAAAATATACCCCAATCCCTGTAATTTCTAATACAGTAGTAGAATCAAGCAATTAAACATTTAGAGCTGCACTCTCACAGATATACCGTTTCCACAACTTTTTTGTCTTGGAATGATTAAGTTTTTGCGTAATTATCTGCAAACCAATGATAAAAGATTGCTGACAAAAGATCAGATCGCAGATTTCATATTTCCGTTCGAAAATTAATGTTACTAACGGTTTAAGAAAAGTGCATAAAAAACATCAATGTTTTAACTTATATAGAAAAATCTGGGATTTAATTTTTCGCAAAAATTGGATGGTTCCAATCCAAGACATAAAATGAAAAAGGTTGTCACAACATCTAAAGTGTGAGAGTGCAGCTTTAACGTTTGAAAGTAACTCTGTTTGCCTCGTGCCCCTGAACAGAGTTTAATTATATTATATGCCCAGTGGGCTTGTCCCTGTATATTTGATTGTATGATTGCAGTAATGGATACTGGTCTAATTATCTTCTGACAATTTTTCACCAATATTAAAGAATGAGAAAACACATATTAAGCTCATATAACGCTGTACAATTTAATCTCAGTCATTAGGTTGAGAAAAATTCCCTAAAAATATTAATTGTGGAGACATATCTTATTTAAATACATACAGGAAATGGCGACATCATTTACCCTTTAGTATGAAAAAGGCAGTTTCCTGATATTTGAATAGCGGTTTTTCTTTAAGCATCTCAATTCATAGTATGTATCAAGTTTCAAAGGAAACCAAATCATTGTAACGATTGTTTTCAAAATAGATTCACACTCTTGATAAACTTCTTTTCCTAGTTTCAACTTTTGAGACTTTTTGATGAGCCTGCAGGTTCCCCCTCTTATGCAGTGGCTTCAAGCAATAAAGCTACCAGCTCAAGTTGCACAGCTGGTGAACAAGACTGCTGATAGTCGGCAAACTGCACACTTTATGCCATGATAAATCACGTCCATCGACTTCCAGAATGAAGAAATGACGCAGCACAGAATTGATTTCAATTGGACCTCTCTGTACTTTCATCACCTTGTTGTAGTCAAAGACTATGTCTTAGTGTGCAGTGCGGGATCTTGAGAAGCTTTCTGCCTGTCTGATGAAGTAAGTTTGGCAGAGTGTGACACTCCTATCTACTCATATGGCTAGACCCTGTGATCTATGTCTTCTTGTGTGTGCCCAACCATCACCTGAAGAGAATTTAGAGGAAGTTAGTGCTTGCTAACAAGTCAATGTGACAAAACAAGGTCTTTCATTTATGCCACCAAGAACTAGTATTCCAAGTTTCTTAACTCGTATGTTAACTCAAAGCAATTGAGCAGAAACTGTTTGGTAATTCATTTTAAGTCACTGCTTCCACTTATACTGCAAGTAATATTGAACGTGAACCGACTGACCCAAATGCAATTCTAAATAATTTTTATGTGCAGAAACCTTAATCCTATTGACACAAAAGTAATCCAATTGTATGTCTTCACAAAACATTCTACAACAATATTTGTCAATTTAACTCAAAGATTGAGTATTGTTTTTTAGTCAGACAAACACAGAGATGGCCCTATATCGCTCACTTGATTTGAGAAAGGATTCTAACTTAGTTATTGTTTGGACACTTACTGAACACTTTTGGTCTGACTTTATAATGCAGCTGGTGAAAATATTAAAAGTCCCTTAATAATGGGCTTACAAAAACATAAAAAAATGTATTTGTTTAAAAATTACAAAGGGCCATAACTCTTACAATATTTAAGTTTGTATTGAGCAGAATAAAAGGCTAAAATACAACCTTAAAACTATATTTACAAGTAAAACAAAAAAATCTACAAATATGTTTTTAGTATCTGGTTTTTGAGAGTGAATGATCAGAAGAAAACATCACACATTCACAATCATATTAAATAATTTAGTTTTTTTTAAATTATATTATATTTCAAAAACACTGCAAAAGACAAGACACTTACGTTTCAATTTCTTGATTTAATACAGTGATGATTATCAATTCTTATGAAGGGAGATGGGTCTTACACTCTAACCAGTGCAACTTGCATGTTCTTAGCTGCTCAATTATTACCTTTCTTAAAATTCTCCTCTTGATCTGAGCCACGCCAAAATGATGGGAGATGCTTTTGTTTTTCCATCAGAATGTATAGCACCTCTGTGTTTCTGTTTGTCTCCTGAAATAGTAAAAGTTTATTAATAATAATAACAATAATAATAATCAGTGACTTTTATTGAAATTATTTTCAACGATTGTGCCTTGCACATTTGGGAACAAAGTTGACTTCTGAGGAAAAGATTTTTCCATATAGACATATAGCAAAAAATAGCTCCGCACCCTGGAGCAATGTTTTTTATGAATCAATATCCAGTGAAGAAAATTCATACAGGGTATTGCAACATATTTTGCTTCAAATGAAGACTTTTAACAAAAATAACTTAACTAGCTCTTCATCATATTAAATAAATATTAACACAGTCTATGCCGCACACGGACCCCCGCATTTGATCTTTTACCAAAGTTTGATTGAGAGTTTAGTTTCACATCGACAAGTCTTTACAGGTCTATTAAAGCTGCACTCTCACAGATTGAACATTTTGAAAAAGGTTATATTTTTTATCTTGGAATGAACCAATGTATGCGAAAATGATGACAAAAAAATGTCTTTAAATTCCCGTCAAACATGTCCGAACCAAATTCAAACTATGGATAATCACTGTCATTCACGATGAAATTCAGCACTTCTTGCCCAGTATATATACCCTTACTTTAAGCAGAAGGCAAATTAAAACAAACAAATTTGTCCGAAATTTAATCAAACTTTAAATGGTAGTAGGATTGTCATTTGTTCACGTAATTTTCAAGAATCAGGAAGTGGGGAACATTATAAAGCCATTTAACGATACAAACAAGACGATTTTCTATTGAATGTACAATAGTAGTACCGGGGTAATATGCAAATAGTTATTATCTCAAGAAAAGGACATCAAGACCAGTTCATCTACCAGTAGCATCTGACAGTCAATAATGGTTCTGAGTTTAAAGAGCATAATTTCCATTTTAGTGTTAGTTTAATCATTATATATTTAACACCAGTTGTGAAGAAGGAGTTATCATTATATAAGATTATATTATCTGGCAGTGGTTGAAAATGTAAAGTGAGACCAGTTTTTTACCTGTTATTGAACAAACTGTTATGTTGGCAGGACTGTCCTCCTCAGCAATGCAAAGAACAGCAATGACTGGCTGGCACTCTGTAAAATGGCGATTAAAACATTTTGTCCAATTAAAACTGTCCCTTTCTAAACAATCCATCAGCAATATATATAAATGAGCTGCGCCATGTGGAAATGTATCTTGGGAAGTCTCCATTCCATTGCAATGATGTCATAAAGATGAGCAGAAGACATTACTTACTATGCAGTAAAAGTTCTTACTTTAACAGTAAAGATATCTTTTTCTGAGAAAATTTATCAAAGTGAGCTCTTTTATGTCATGTTTCTAAGTCTTGTACACATCTATGTTACATATATAAATAATAAACAGGAATAATATGAGGAGTTGTGTACACACTTATTCCTCCTTATGTACTGTGTAACTCAAGAAAAACAATCCATAATTCTAGTAAATCTCTAGAATTCCCTTACTTTTCTCGCTGTACAAAAATGAATGAGGAGTTGCAAACAAGCAGGGCCATAAAACTTTTGCTATTTAAACTGTACCGCAACAGCAATTTAAAGACAGTGATACTCATTGATGGAATAGGCACTTAGACAGCTACATTTTCTGAGAAATGGAGATCAGACTAAATTCTCCAGAGATAATTTATAGATTTATTTGAAATAAAAAACATGTTACAGTGTTTGTGGTAAACTTGTTACTTATCCCTAATTTAACACAATCATTACATTCAAAATGGTGATAAAATAAAAACAAATATACCATATTAAACACTGTTTACTATCACATCTGTACCCCCCCCCCCTTCTTACATACTTAAGCGGCTGTTACCAAAGTAAAGAATGAAAGGTCCACAAGGCCAATTATAAACCATGAACCATGAGAATCCTGTTTACTAATTTGATTTTAAATCACCCAAAAGGCTTTCTACACATAATGGTTCCTTAATTTAAATCTAGTCTCCAAAGGTGTCACAGTTGTGATTTCATTGAAAGACTTAAGATACGTTATTTAAAAAAATGACGAAAGGAAAGCTTAAACGCAGAAGTCTGGCCGGGTATATGAGCCTGGAAATAAATACGCAAAAGCTCACCATGCTGCTAAGGAGTCTTATATAATTCCCGGCCCCAGTTCAGCTGGAGATGTTGATTCCACACGGCCGGAAAACCGGCCTGGTGCACCCAAGCTTCACCATCGGCAGTATCTGCAAGAGGAGGGTGTAAATCTGGGAAAACGCATTTATAATCAATTTGCGAAAGTTCTTATCCGTCATAAGTAGTGAACATGTATGTGGCTTATAGAACATCTGAAATTAAGTTTAATGATGATGATATGGTGGTGTTGGTGTTGGTGGTGCTGCTGCTGGTGGTGGTGCTGCTGATGATGATGAAAATAATAATAATAATAATAATAATAATAATAATAATAATAATAATAGTAATAATAATCCAGCTGAATGTAGGCTGAAAAATACATATCAATTCCCTTACCACGCTATGAAATGGCCTAGCGGCGTCAAGTTAGCAGCCTGGCGGCCTAGCCGCCTCATGTGACTAGCGGCCTAAAATTGTTTCCTATTCCAAAGCATTTTATATGCGTTCTTTTCTAAAACAATGATAAATTAAATGTCCTTTTCATAAATCAACAACCTTTAGCGAATATCAGCATTTCCCCCTTTCCCTGGGCTTCTGGATTGAGTTTTGGGGATTTTTAGGCCGCCAGGCCACCAGGCCGCCAAGTTCACGCCGCAAGACCGCTCAAGCGTGATGTATTTTGCATATAGGAAAACAATTATTTTAGCATTGATTTAGAAGAAAACTCATATAAAAATGCTCTGAAGTAGAAAACAATTTAAGGCCGCTAATGTACGACTACAGTGTATGAACATGTACTTCAATGGATTATCCCGGTCTCTTAAATATTGTCTGGGAACGAGCATTGTTCCAAATATTTGATATATTTCATCTTTTCTACTTGCCATGTACTTTTTTCACATACACTCATTCAATTCCTATTCACAACCAATCCTCGAGGGCGGTTCAAGTGGCCTAGCCGAGCACTCACAAATGTCCCACTCACGCAAAACACTTGAGTCTCACTCACACCTGTGAATACAGATATACCTTTCACTCGAAAATATCTCGACCGTTATGTGATTACAGAGGATTAACTCATTGAGTGTGAGTGAGAGTGATTGTTCTGAATTCGGCCCTATGTTTTGTTCAAATGAAGTATAAACTTACAGTGAGTACAGAGATATCTTGAAGTCCAGATTTATCGCTTACCTGATGTTCGTAGGGCTACAATTGAGAGCTTTTCTGTAATTTGCAGGAACTGTCCCCATGAGCCTATTGTCTGTTAGGGGAATTGTGGCTTAGGTGATTGGTGGTACCACTCTGCATTTCTTATCCACACAAAACACAGTGTATCTGAAAATGACAGAGAATGGCCATGCACATGAAAGCTATGCTAGAAATACGCCGTTATGAGTGTATCAGATGACATTTCCACACAGAAATTGTGAGGCCTCCAATACAGCAGTACTGACATCATTGACAAAAACATATATATCTGTCATGGAGCTATGCTGGTTCTGTGGCGTCAAAACCACTGCAACTGGGCAATTCACTAGAAACATCTTTTCAGAAAAAAGAAACAACCAATACTGGGTAGCCTTTGTCACCCAGTGAACACCCAGAGCATCTAGTTACTTTGAGCATCTATTTACTTAGAAGTAGCCACATTAAGATCTCAAATTAACAAAAAAGTGTATCCGTAAGCTTTCAAATACTGAACGAAGTGCAACTTTGAGGGGGGCTGCGAGCAAATATTGTCAAGGGCAGAAATCTCGCAGAAGTTTGAAAAAGATTATGCAAAGCTCTAGCTTGATGATTTTGGCCCAATTTCAAATTGTTACTCAGTAACACGGCGGCGTAAATTTAATCTAACATCAATATAGTTACACAGGAAAATAAGAAATAGCTTTAAACTCTCTAACATTCATGGCAGAGTGTCTGATGACGGTCCAGTATGCCAACCAGGACGGAGAATATGTGAAACATGCACATACACACCTTTACAGCCCAACATTTGGTTATGGTTTCACAGTTATTCATTTACACAAACTCACAATCAATCAATCAATCAATCAATGCACACCCACCTGGAAATGTACGACATCCTTTGGAAGAGATGAATCTTGCAGTCTGGTAGACGGTTGCTGACTTAACTTTATTGTCCCAAGCAGCAACTGCAATTAGATAAACATGTTGATGTTCGCACTAAAACAAAGCTTAGTATTGAGTAAAATTAAACATGCAGCCTGTTGGCTGGGGTAACATATCTAAATCCCCAAATGGATGATCTGATCCCAGCCAACAGATCAGCGAAACACGAATTGTATTGCGTGTCCAAGGGGGGGGGGGGGGTCCCAAGGATATCTTGACGCAACTTACCATAGCCGCCTTGCGTTTTTGTTCACACACACAGTTCATTCTCAGTTTGCATGTTGTGTACTGAAAAGTTCCAGCTTTCCATGACACTCGCAATAAACCTATCCATGAATTAAAACAAATTAACAAATAACTACCAGATTATTATGGAAATATAAATGTCATTTTTTACTTGATTGATAAATACAACTTATATTGCAATCAAACTTAATTTAATGCTTGTTTAGTATGTTTGATAGTTTAATTAAAGCACCGCTCTAATTGATTTAATCATAGAAGTCTTTAGATAAAACAACCCTTCAAAATGATCACTAAAAAAACGTTTCTAGTTCTTTATTTTCTGCAACAAACAAATAAATGTTTTAATCAATTTTCTTTTCACAAGTTTGATTATCGTTTGATTATCGCGCGACAGTCAATCCACAGCGCAATCATCATTATCGATTATCGTGTTAACATAACATCACAGGTGTAATATTTAATGACGTACCGGCTGTCAAAACAAAGTGACACGTGATTCGCGAATTCCTAATACACAGAATTATTTTGACACGTAATTTTACTCAAAAATACATCGCGATCAGTCTTAAATTATTGTTTATAAGTAAGCAAAATGTAAGAAAATAATTAACATATTTTGGTAGTATAACAAATCATTTCTAATTTAGCATGATATATATATATATATCTAATAACTATTGAGTAACATAAATTATTGGCTTGTTACTAGTGAGAATTTGAGTAATGTCTTTCAATTGGTGTCTTGGTTGCTGTGCCATATACATCCAGGTTCGAACAATACACTTAACGAGGTGCTAAGTGTACTATTTATCACCTTGTTAAATGGTGGTTACCATATGAGCAATTGATTTCTTGACGGTTACGAATTGACTGACAAAATGGTTACGAAATAACCAAGATTCAGCAGTTACGAAATGGTTAAGGTTACGAAATGACCAGATCCCTGTCAAATGCCCCTGGGGACATCCTAGGTTAGGCCCATTCCCTGTTTTCAGCGCAAAAACAATAACACTGCATTCACTCAGCACTGCCGGTCCACCTGGAACGTAAAAACATGGCCCATTTCCCCTGCTATCCCTGGTATAAACAAGACCTGCCTGGGGGCAATTGACTGGTGCATAACTGTGGCAGAATAAGGGAAATATTTTATTGTTGCATTTATTATCAAATATGAGAATTTAAGACACATGCAAAGAGCCACAATACAAATTGGTGATAGTGTTCGTTCTGTTCTGCTATTTAAAGCTGGTGAGAATGACTAATGACATGACATTGACAAACAAAATGTAGGGTCGGTGGAATTACCGAAAATCCGAAAATCCCCGTAAATACCGAAAATCCCCGTAAATACCGAAAATCCCTTCCATTCTCTGAGGTATATAGCGTTTTCTTTAATATGCCCGGATTTACTGCATTATTGTGTTCGAATGTTGTATGCCGTAATTGTTGGAGGTTGGAGAGGGGTGGGGAAGCCTGGGGAGGGTGGGGGTCGTGGTGACTAAAACCCGGGACCCCCTTTCATTTTACATCGAGTGTGCGAGGTGGTTTGTACGCCGGGAGTAATTACTTATTATTAGTGTCATCGCTTGTATGCCATAGTTGGTTGTAGAGAGGGGAAGGGGAGTCGGTGGAGGGGTGTTGGGGTGACTTAAACGTAATCAAAACCAACCAAAAGACACTTAAATGTGCGATCTGATAAGACAGCAGACGGTAATAAAGATACACAGAAGTTGTGTACTTTACATGGGCTGGAGTTATTATGTTATCGTAGATATTGATATTTAATGTTTTAACTTCAAACCAGTAATTCAATTGATATCACATTATATTTTTTTATTGATTTTCTGATTTTTAATATGTCGCACATTGATTGTTTAATAGCTTTTGTATTGATATTGCTTGTAATTAGTTATCAGTTTATGTTGTTGAAAGCGGTTTTGTATATAGAAATGGTGCTGTATAAGTTAATCGATAAATAATAATAAATTGTGTATTGTGAACAAGTTGTGTGTCGAGAAAGGTGAATAACTGGTATCAAGCGGGAGTTGATTATACAATTGTCCTTATGTGTATCATAAGGAATTGTATGTGTCTCAACTGTTATGTGGAATCGCTTTGTAATTTTCATTGCACAATCTCGCGAAGAAATAAATGCAAATTGTACAATTTCACTTAAATACCATCACTGCACCTAAATACGAATCATCAACATCATATTAACATTGGTCATGATAGGAAAGTGTTATTAATGAATAAAGGCATAATCTAATATTTTATATCGTAAAGCATACCGTTTAAATACTTACATGCAATACTCGTCTCAATATCGATATGGACATGTCATTGTGAGATATTGGTCCATGTCTGTTATCTATCAGTAATGACACCCCGCTGTGACAGATTCTTATCGTGCGGTCAGTACCTGGAACCATGCTGTCACTGATGACTATAATACCATGTGTATTGAACCCCAATCAATGGCGTTCTGGTTCAAAACGGAATGCTCCTGTGAACCAGAAATTAAATCTTGTATTTACACGGAGGTAACAAGTAAGAGTACGCGGTGTATGAGAGAAACATCGGAAGCCAGAATATTTATTTCTTAGTGTAATGCAGTTCAAGAGTACGTTGCACGTCAGTGTTTACGATATTAAAGAAATATAATATAATACACCACTGAGGGCCATATGACATAATAAGGACAGGCCATTTACCCATCGAAGGGGTATATGGACCGAGGCGTAAGCCGAGGTCTGTTCACCTTCGGGGGCTGAGTAGGCGGTTATTAAAATGCCATATGTCCCGAAGTGGTATATGATATGAAAGAGGATGATCTTAAGCGAAGTGATTTTGCTAATTTTCGACCATATGAGAGCGTTCAGTTATGGCAGGATGAATGTGGACTTGAATTGGACCAAAGATTTGTATTATATATATATTTTTTCTAATTTAGATGAAAACAGATTGTTCATTCACCGTGCCATATCCAGGCCACACCACGAGGAGGTGCTCTCTTCATGGCCCATCCCCCAACCCCACCCAAAACCTACCCTCATTTAGTTGAAGAAGTTTCAACACATTCCTAATTTGTTACGTACTACAGCTTCAGAGAACAGTGACATGCAACAGCATCTTCAAAAAATCATAAAAAAATGGTCTAATTGAAAATAACCTCCTTCCCTTATGGACTTTCATTTCGTATTATTTTAAGACGGACTGCTTATGCAATGTTAAAAATATTCATCAATGAATCCCGAAAGAAATCGATACTTATTTTGAAATAATCATCCTAAAAACGAAAACAGTTAGGTTGCCGAAACATTCACGGGAATGACCGTAAAGTGATATGTTCGAATAAAAGGTAATTAACAACCGTCTTGCCACTATGACAGTACTCGTGAACTGTACCTTGTTTGTTATATAGACCTATCTAGCTCACAAACATTTTTCTATAAACCTTAATATCCCGTTTTAGAACTATTCACATAAAGGCACACCAGCATATGGGTTAGTAATCATACAGAAATGCAATGTTTTAAGTCCACGTAAGAGAGCTATGTAATGGCTCTCTTCAGCAGCAATGTAGCACTAACGCGCAAGGGTTGTGGCAAATGTAAAGCATGTATAATAATAGAAGTTAAATACACATATGATAGCCTGAACATTCAGTGTATAAAACAAAATAAATAAAACATATGTACAAGATGTAAAACTTAGTTGACAAAACAGTTGTATAATGACTGTAAATTATCAATCAAAGCATACAAAGAACCCATGGCTAGAAAGATAGGTATAATGGTGTAACATTGTTGGCAGTACTGTTGAATGTCACGTCAATGCATATGTCTCAGCTTTCCCTAAAGGGGGACATAAGCTGAAAACATAAGCACCCTTTTTTCATATTTAAGTACAGTTGTTACTTCATGCGTACCTCAAAGACTCGAAAGCTTAACGCGAGGAAAATATGCCTGTAACATGTCATGTTGTCGAGCAAGTTCGAACTCTTCATGAAATTTTCCTGAACTATTTTTATTTATTTGTTGTTGATGCGATATAGAGAAATATTTTATCATAAAGCGATGATTATGGAATAATTCATCCCAGTAAATGTAGTCGACATCAGCTAACCGTATTTATTGCTGGCCGTTTACAAAAGGAGTAATTGCATTTGCGACGTGAGTTGCGCTGAGAGATATGCCACCTCAGTGGGACTGAAGTTTCCCTACAATGGGATTCACGGCGGGTCTCTGCAGCAACAAACGCACGCGCTTAAAAGGGTCTCACCGATTGTCTAGCTATGACATAAATGGTACACCCCAAAATTGAATGTACCATGTATAACGTTTGACATAAAAGTGCATGTTGACATCAGCTAGCCGCTATTATTGCTTATTATTGGCGCATGGTTTTCGACGACGACAAAAGGTTAACGCAATTTGGAAAAAGGAGTAGTTGCACTTGCGACGCGAGTTGCGCTGAGAGATATGCCACCTCAGTGAGACTGAAGTTTCCCTACAATGGGATTCACGGCGGGTCTCTGCAGCAACAAACGCACGCGCTTAAAAGGGTCTCACCGATTGTCTAGCTATGACATAAATGGTACACCCCAAAATTGAATGTACCATGTATATCGTTTGACGTAAGAGTGCATGTTGACATCAGCTAGCCGCTATTATTGCTTATTATTGGCGCATGGTTTTCGACGACGACAAAAGGTTAACGCAATTTGGAAAAAGGAGTAGTTGCACTTGCGACGCGAGTTGCGCTGAGAGATATGCCACCTCAGTGAGACTGAAGTTTCCCTACAATGGGATTCACGGCGGGTCTCTGCAGCAACAAACGCACGCGCTTAAAAGGGTCTCACCGATTGTCTAGCTCTGACATAAATGGTACACCCCAAAATTGAATGTACCATGTATATCGTTTGACATAAGAGTGCATGTTGACATCAGCTAGCCGCTATTATTGCTTATTATTGGCGCATGGTTTTCGCCGACGACAAAATGTTAACGCAATTTGGAAAAAGGAGTAGTTGCACTTGCGACGCGAGTTGCGCTGAGAGATATGCCACCTCAGTGAGACTGAAGTTTCCCTACAATGGGATTCACGGCGGGTCTCTGCAGCAACAAACTCACGCGCAAGCACTTCAAAAGGTATGACATGTTTTCCAGAGTAGACACAGCATGGCACGAGCAAAAATGATACAAAATGTTACATAAGTCAAAAACACATTATATGAACAAAAAGACATACAATAAAACACATAACATCTAAAATGACAATGTTTTTTTTTTGTACCGGACAATGGCGCACAGTAAATCCACAACAAACAATTGAATGCGCCTATAATGGTAATTTTCAACACGCTTTTTTCGGGTACGTCGGCGTCACATGATCTCCCATATGAGGCGCCCTATCAGATATGGTAAAAAACAGTAAAATTTGGGGTTAGTTCGTAAGTAGCTGGACATGATGAAGGCAACGACATCAGCATTTACGTAGTTTCAATTAATCTAGATGTTCCTGTACATAACGAATGTTCTGGTCTTACCGAGCGCCATATCCGGTGATCTTATATATATATATATATATATATCGAAACAATTAACACACATAATTACAACACAACTGAGAAGCACAATTAAGGTGTTTTCGAAGCACAGCTAGACAAACTGATACATGACATAGGTATTTAATATATTTAAATGTCCGCTGACTGGATTTAAATGTATGTTTTTTTTTTAATTTCTTTGCCATTTTGCTTTCATCTATATTTGTTTTAATCGGTGGTAGCTGCGTGAATTATTTTGTTGTACTATTTTCATTTTAAAGAAGGATTTTGAAAAGTTATCTGCATTTGATACAGCGCCCTTAACTGACTGTGAACACAAGTGGAGGTTACACAATTTCTACAAACAGTAAAGAACGGGGACCAAGTGACAGTTGAAAAGATGGAAATAAACTGGGCAAAAGAAACGCGAAATTATACACCAATAGATTAAGTTTGGTAAAATGTGGCAAATATCACAACCACACAAGCATGACATGGACATAAATAATGGTTGCATAGAAGTGTTGAGCTCCATTTTTTCGAGAACAACCTCAGTTAAGAAGGTCCGTAAATTCTACATTATATAATGAAAAAAATGTGTAGATTTAATCTGAAAATAGTTGCCCGTTAATTTTATAAAATTGCAAACATAAGTACAGCTGCTTAATTCAATGTACAACGCGATCTACTTGCGTGCGGCGTAGTTAAAGTGTACCGATTTCTTACTTTGTAAACTGTTCATAGACATTTGAGGTTGTTTTCGTAGGAAATGGCCAAGGTGCTCCGAATGAAAACATCGGCGTACATGCATAAATAGATTGCAGAGATTATAAATATAACAAAGTGACCACGAAAAAAATATTGCATAGAATAATCAACATCAACTCATTGCACACAATATCTGATACAATACAAATAAAACATTACAAAATCATGTGCTACTGTCACCGACTTTAATGTAAACTGATTGGTAACTGAATGTGAATTTGCAGTGAGCATTAAAAGTCCTAAATGATCAAATTCTTGAAAAATACTTTAAATTAAATTATAAAACCATATACATCTTTTCGTAAATTTTTACAGTTGTTACAATCTGTGAAATCTTGTCTTACTTAGCAAGTAGCGATGCTTTACTTTAGTCGGCAAACCACAATAGAAAATCTGCACAAGTTAGAGAACAAAAGGTGACACACATTGCATATAATATTAACATATATACAAGACTGCTGTATTGGCTACTCACGAACACCTAAATTCGCCATTAAGCCTACAACTTTGGGACCTTAAATGACCTAGTGCGTTCCGCCCTTTTACGCTTAGTTTGGTGGGGTTTTTGACCATGTGTACGGGGAGCTACAACCGTTCTCAGCCCATCTGTCGATTTTATGAATCCATTGGCCTCAGTCACAAACTTGCGGAACTTGGTCACATGTTTTTGCCTTTGTTCAACTGACCACTCAGTCCAAACTGTCTTTGAGACCAGGAAACGGCTATGAGATTCTGACAGACGGAAGTCCCCACTACCAACTAAAGCTGACCCTAACTGGCTATAGCCTGTCTTGACTTTATCAAATATGACGTTGACCAACTCAGTGATTGGGCGGGACTTCCACGCAATGACATTTTTCAGCACATGGTTCATTGACTCACAGTTATTGTTCGTCCACCTATGAACAAACGGGTGACTGAGGCACGGGACCAATACCTTTGATCTTAGCAGGGGCTTGAGTTGGCACTGAAAGTAACGTGTGAATGGGGCCGAAACTCTTTGACAGAACAATTCAAAGTCCTCACACATGACACTGAAAGTAATTTCGTCCTGGGCATCTACTATCCCACCTTCCCCGAAAACCTTTTCAACAAGCGTGCGCCTGTCTCGGGCCGTAACCGCGTCGTCCAATAATTTCTGGTTGGCATTTTGTCTAAGGTGTCTTATACATAGGATATGTTCAGAATTGGGGAAGCAGCATTTAATGGCTTTGACCAACGAGCGCTCATCATCTGAACCTATTAACAGCCTATCGAGGTTACAGTCCAATTTGACCTTGATGTGGTTAAGAAAGTCGCAATAGGATGCAAAGTCGCTGTTGTCATGAATGAACATAGGGCCAAGGAAGATTGGATGCTCATTGGATGAAGTTCGTGCCACTGACAACTGCTTAAAACAAGTGACAGTAACGTGCATGTCGCACAAATTGAATGTCTTGTCAATGCCAAGGACAGTCTGGCCAGAACAACAAAAGTTCCTTAAATCCTGCATTTGGTCGTCAGTGTACAGTATGATTGAGGGACTCTTATTGGAGCTATGAATGACCGAACGAACAAATGGATGATTTTGAGCAACCATGTTTTCAAGGTGAATTGTTTGATCAGCGACATTGCGTGAGGGGCCTTGACTTGTGTTATTTGCCTTGGACATTTGCCTTTTGCGGTCCTTAACTTGTTGAATGCTGGACGGACGTGTAACCTCATCAAACTTATTGGCCAGTATACCAAACACCTCAGATGGCTTCTTAGAAGTGAGTTCATTGGACATTTCCTGAATGACATGAGCTGGGGTTCGTACAAATTCTGCATTAGGTATTCGTGAGTTGCCGTGTGCTGCTAGACCGGGAAATCTACCGACATACTCGACAATTGCCAGTTTACTGACTATACCACCCTCACTAAACCATGACACCCTCTTTTTGTACGACAAATCCAGCTTCAGTGCAGCATAATACCTCTGGACCACAGCAATTTTGTCCTTACTAGGCTGTGGTTCCATTAGTGAATATTCTACCTTCCCCTGGATTTTACGTTTTTGGCAAAACATGCCATTCCTCCAGTGAACAATTTTAAGCGTTCCGTCTGTGCCTATCAAATAATGTGTTTTTGGCGAAGCGCCTTTAGTAGAATCCCACACACCGCAGTCATCGGTAAAAGTACTACGCCCATTCCCAGCCCGTTTCCTTGAATTTTCCCCATTGTCGACGACGAAGTAACAATTTTCTTTTCGACCCGCAGGCACAGACGGAAACCCATCACTTGAATTAGTCAGTAACTGAATTATCGTCGGTAAATCTAGGAAACTTCCGGACTTGAGCTGTCCGCTCATATCAGATGGAAACTGATCTGAATTGGGCATCACATTGTCAGTTGAAAATGTTTCGCTCTTTTCAGATATATTTCCATCAGATTCCATGCTGTGTTCTAACTGAATGGGATTTACAGAACATGGCGATTGTACTAAGTTCAGCTTTTCGCCATTAACAGATGGGGACTGATCTGAATTGGGCATCACATTGTCATGAGAAAATGCTTCGCTCATCGCAGATCTTGATCCACCATTGCGCGTGCTGCTTTCTACCTGATTATGTTCTACAAAACATGACGACAAATTTTCAATACGTGTAACGCGCACATTGTCAAATATTTCCTCATCGCTAAGAACAACTGAAGATGAGGAAATTTCATCATCATCATCATAACTATCATCATTATTGTTGGAGACTTTGCCTGAATATGCGGTATCCAAGCGTTCAGTGTGGCCATCAGACCCTTTAACCAAGCAAACAAAGTGATTTGGCATGAACTCTGGTAATGTCTTAGGGACATTCATCATAGTCCACATAACACATATCTCCGGGGCAATAGACCGACGGACATCACGACCGAACACATCCCTTGTGAATGGGCCTGAAGAAAACCGTGAACTAGTTTGAGGTGGATAATAGGACTGGATAGGCTGTCGGATAGCCGCACTGATCGCGTAGATATGCGCTAATTCACTAAAGGAGCCTGCCGTTATAGTGTCATGCAGCAATTTTCGGAATTTGCTAGTTACCACAGCGTCTTCATTTAAGAATGAGTCTTTCTCGTAAAAAGGTCTGTTTAATATCAGTTCTATGGCGGTCAAAAGTCTAACGAGCAAGTGGTGATACTGAGTGTTCGTCACAGAAAGTGAAACAGAGCGGTAGAGGCAGTTCCCATCGCCTATGACTGCCAATGGCCTGCGCTCTTTCCACATAGGTGGATGATACAATTTAAGAATTTCAGTAGAGGTTATGTCTGTGCTGGGTTGAACACGGCCATGGCGCTGAGAGGCAAGAGTCACACAATACGTTTGTAACAATCGGCGCTCATTTTTAGCCGCCTGTTCTGCTCTACTCCAAGATTGCTTAATTTCTGCATCTCTGACAGCGCCCCGGAGGCTACAAAGTAATTTGTATTGGAATAATAGCAAGAAACACATTTGATACGTGGTGTCATTTATACAGACTAAAAATGAGCTTAAATTATCGATTTCCGTTATTATTAGTTAACTGCTAGCGATTTTTCATGAACCACTTGGCAAACAAGAGGGCCAAATGGCCCTGAATCGCTCACCTGTCATATATTGCACATTGGTTTGATAAAAAATCTGGATGGTTCAAAGTAGTTAAGGTTTTTAGAAGTCTGGGTCATTTTTTACCCCAATGCCAAAGTTTGGACAATAAAGGTAGAGGTCCACTTAATGATGTATTATGCCAAATAGCTCTAGTCCTTGTGAATTCGGAGATAAAAATTTTTTATGCTTCTTTTATATACCAATATTGAAAACCTAAGCCTATGAACACGGGGCGTGGCCAATTGTGACCCCAGAGCTAAAGTTTGAACAATCTTAATAGTGGTCCAATAAACGATGCTTCATACCAAATATCTAAGGCCTTCGCCTTTTGGTTTCGGAGAAGAAGATTTGTTAAGTTTTCATCATATACATATATAAGGAAACCCATGACCGCCCGGGCGGGGCCATTTTTTGACCCCAGGGCCAAAGATTGAACAATTTCGGTACAAGTCAACCGGATGATATATCATGCCAAATATCTAACCTCTTGTCACTACTTGATTTTACATGTGTATCTATATGTATACGTGTTATTAATTGTTGTATGTGGCCCATATTGAAAATTGGTATGTGTACTAAATATGTTATCCAGTTTAAATTAAGACGTTACTTGTCTTTGTGAGTTCGGAGACGATTTTTTAAGTTTTCACTATGACACATATAGAGAAAACCCATCAGCCCCGGGGTGTGTGTGGCCAATTTTGACCCCAGGGCCATACTTTGAACAAATTTTGTAGAGGTCCACTAGACGATGAATCATGCCAAATATCTAAGCTCTAGTCCAAGTAAGTTAAGACGAGGAGATTTTTGCAGTTTTAACTATAAACATATCAAGTATACCCATGACCCCCCGGGCCAGGCCAATTTAGACCCCAGGGCCATAATTTGAACAATCTTTGTAAAGGTCCACTAGACGATGAATCATGCCAAATATCTAAGCTCAAGGTCACGTAAGTTCAGGGAGATGATTTTTGAAGTTTTCACTATGAACATATAGAGAAAACCCATGACCCCCCCGGGGTGGGGCCAATTTTGACCCCAAGGCCATAATTTGAACAATCTTTGTAGAGGTCCACTAGACGATGAATCATGCCAAATATCTAAGCTCTAGTCCAAGTAAGTTCAAAGGAGAAGATTTTTTAAGTTTTCACTATAAACATATAGAGAATACCCATGACCCCCCCCCCGGGCGGGGCCAATTTTGACCCCAGGGCCATTATTTGAACAAACTTTGTATAGGTCCACTAGGCGATGAATCATGCCAAATATATAAGCTCTAGTCCAAGTAAGTTAAGAGGAGAAGATTTTTGAAGTTTTAACTATAAACATATCAAGTATACCCATGACCCCCCGGGGCAGGCAAATTTTAAGTAAATTGTTGACGCACGACGCACGACGGACGCCGGACAAAAGGCGATCACAAAAGCTCACCTTGTCACAAAGTGACAGGTGAGCTAAAAAGTATCATTTTATTTTAAATTTAAGGAAAATGATTATACCAATTTAAATCCCGTCCTACTGACGTCCCCTTCCGTTTTCTAGAAGTTCACAGCCTAAGGACCATGATGCATCTACTTTTCGGTAGAACAAGTTTAAATTGGTATTGCGTGTGTCCTTAGATTACATTCGAAGCAGGGATACATTCTAATATATTTCAATGAGCATACTGAACATTTCCCAACCCATATGTCAAAACTTTAAAATATAATATATGTTTGTCTAATTTCTTCACCAAAATTTTGCCTGCCTTATTGCCCACTTAGCTATTAGCTCAATTAACGGTTACTTTCACCTAATATAACCTAAGTTAATAAGCACCGTATCCCGCGCTTTTACGACCACGTTACACGTGTTGCCTATTTGTTAGTGAGCAACCTGCATACCACTCCTTAATTGCATAAAACAATACAATGCTAATATGCATTCTTACATATTCATAATAGAATGTCCTGATGATTTAATCTGAAAAATCTTGCAAGTTGTGGTCACTTTTAAGCCTTTTTGCGTGTGTGTGAAAAGTGTTAGCACTTGGGCTAAAATGACATTTGGGATATACAGCGCAATGTCTGGTGGTCCATTGAAGGACACCTGTACGCAGGTATTACCATATAGTATTTACGCTAAGGTTGCTTAGAACATAAAGCGCAGTGACGGGTTTGAAAGGTCATCGTGCTTATTACACATAACTTAACATAATACCGATATCAGATAAAAACAATCATATCCGTTCCAGGTGAAGCAAAAGTTAAATACAGTCACGTAGCAATAATCCTTCGTCAGCAAGTGTACTTTTTTCATAACCAGTTTCTAAATATGAAAATTTAACCAAAACAAGGAAGTATATAGTATAATATACGCAGACTAAGCATTGCAGTAGGCATGATAAGCACTACATTATGGAAATAAAGGCAGGTACTCAGCATAGAAAGGCTTGTATTCAGCATAGAAAGCTTTAATGTAGTACTTAGCAGTCACATTTTCAACGGTTAAGTTTGAGACATGTTGCGCATTGTATACATTAATACTCAATCGAATGAATATGCTTCTGTATTGATCATGAAATAAAACAAAATTTACTACACTACATATGACTTACCGAAGTAGAGCGCTGCCCGAGTTGTACTCATCTCCGGAGAAGATACACTTGGGACAGAAGAAACGCGTGTGCTTGGTGGACCACGACGGCAGTTCGGCCTCTGCGATGTTGACACAGTCACTATGCATCCACTTTTTGCATTTGCTGCACTGAATAACGCCTGTCACGCAACTGTTCGAACACACCACGCAATAACACTTACTACCCATTTTAAAAGCTACTGTCTTAAGTTAATTATGAATCTTTTACGAATTTGTTCCTTTCATGAAAGTGAAATAAAAGAAATGAATGAAACTTAATTGCACGAGAAAAGCAGACCTTATTTAACTAAGAAAATCCAAGAGTGTGCGTTTAATTACGGAATGAGACTACTAAAAAATTACCTGGTATTTATGTAATGATTCCGTTCTGTTGACAGCAGGTGACAAGTATAACTAAGTTTGGCATGTTATTTTTACACAGGAAACGCTACCGTGTTGGCCCTACCATTGAGTGGCGACTTGACCCTTTTCACACCTGTCAAGTGTTAATGACATTACTACATGTTCCTATCAGGATGACGTACTGTATCATTTGCATATTATAGTTTCCCAAATAGACGATTACTAATATCGACATATAGACGTTGCATATATCGACACGTTCAATTAACGTTAAATAAATGTACTTCGTAATATATGACTATGTACCTTGGTATACGTTAAATTCAAATAATGTTCGGCCCTGGTTATTCATCTTGTGAGTTACGGTTGGAAGGCGCTGGTGCTAAAACAGCTTATTTTTAGAACAGCAACAACATGTAAAATACAAAGTGCACATTGAGGGAGCACATCACTAATTGGCTCCATTAAAAACTTTGATCAGCTTGTTAAATTCTTTAAGTATATCATTTTCTGGGTTCACAATCAGAATTTAAAAGATATTTACCGTAAAAAAACACTTTTATTTCAATTTGAATTACCGTACACCATCTGCCGAATGACACGATCAGTCCCTTTTTATTATTTCTTGCAAAATTATAATAATTATACGAAGAAATATTTGATTTCAGAAGTTTAGAGTATTGATCACATCAGCAACAAATATAATGATACTGTACTTAAATGGCCATTTCAAGTTTAACTAAAATTGGGACATCGATATTTAGACAAAAACAACACTATCTTGAAATACTCATGTAGTTTAGTATTAAGAATTGTCTTTTGAGAACATTATGCCAAAATACCGAAATGTTTAACCGTCTCATTCGTAACAAATTAAGTTGGTGAATCCCAAACATCTACTAGTATTTCAGCCGTAATTGCGAGTTAAAAAACGTCACAGAAGCTACTATATTAATATGTGTAAACATCTATCTCAATACTTTTAATTAAAATACAATTTGAACTTTTGTATAGAAATGTTAGGTAATGAAACCAAAAAAATAAAAAAAATATATGAAACCCTCAAACTATTCTTAGTCCCTGTGCTTAACACTACAGGCTAAAGCATTGAGTATCGAGTGGAGGTTTTATTAGGGGTGTGCTACCTTAATGGTCGCATACTTCAGGAACTGTACAAATACATTTCTATATTCCCCAATGTTCTTTCATATTATTTGTACACTGGTGACACGTCATCATGTTTTGAGTAATCGCTGGATTATACACTCAATTCGCCCATTCTTAATCATCATGATTTAATTTCAGCTCATATAACTGTCTTAGAAAACAACACATTGCAGGGAATGTGTATCAGTTTAGTGGCAGTGAACTGCTACTACCATTCTTCTTTGTGATTACGCTTGGCTAGAATAAATCGCGTTATTAATCAAAAGCTGAGGGATTTCGCTTTCTGTACGGCAAATTGGATTCGCACGCACGCAAGCACGCACGCACGCACAACTGCTTTGACTGTAGTCAGTGGCAAAAGTACAATAAATTAAGACAAACTTCATTCCAGATTAAAAGTGTTTAATCGGGCATATAACAGTTTTTTAAGAAGCAATCCTGCAATGTTTATTATGCTGAACACATGAACAGATTCAAATTAACATTATTGACGAATGAAACAAGCACAATTACATGTACCGGCACACTGCCGACCTCATTCTATAAAACAACTTTTTCAGTCCCTTCTCATTTAAATGTACTTTGTCCCGCATGAACTCGGCTGGAAAACGTATGTGGGGAAGCCGCAAAACTTCAACAAGCTCACTCTTCCCCAGCAACTGGTTGATTCGTGCGCGCTGGCTTGCAAAAGACCTGTACCCCAATCCGTCCCGGAATGCTCCACGCTCCCCAATCTCCAACACCAGGATGGTAGATACACCACTGTCAAGGAAGTCCTGGGCAATGTCAAGTACGGCCGCCACTATGTCCTTCGGTACGGATGTAGTTGTGATGTCATTGCCGCCCAAACTCACTACCACCAAGTCCGCCCCGTACATCTTCACCTGTTTCAAAAGTCCTGGGTTGGGTTTGGAAGCTTTCATCCCGCCCGCACCAAAGAAACGCACCTCCATAGGCACCTAAAAGAATACATTTAATATTGAAAATGGCTTCACAGTCGTTGCCTTTGTAATATTCTTTTCAATTATCACCTCATTGCAACATTGTTTTAATAATTGTCATCCGTAATATTCAATTGAAGTAAAACATAATATATACAAAACAGAATATATATGCGGCCTTTCAATTATAGAATTACTACACAATTTATGACTGTAACATTTCACAGTGTGCAAAGTGCTTAAACATCACATATGAATACATAATATATCATTGTACATTCAGACCTAATATTTAGTACGCTTAATTAGGTTGAGTCATTAAATCGTGACAGTAGGTGTTTACAAAAAGTCTGCAAGCTGCACTCTCACAGATTTACCATCCTAAAACTTTTTAGTACGAGTATATTGGCGTGTCGTTATATGACAACTAGAAACAAACACGTATAAATCGCCGATGTAAGCTAACTAAATAGGAAGTTAGGTTTTACTGTACATAGTGAGTGAACATGAAAAAACAACGCACCTTGAGGTCCTCATTGCAGAATGCGCCTAGTCGCCTGACGTGACTGTCCCCGAAAATTGCAACTTTCTTCATTTTTAATAACAAGAGTGAACATAACATACATGCAATATATTTGAACACACCTTTATATATACTGACAATCTGACGATTGTGCTCAAGCCATGCCAAGGTGTTAATTCTGCTACAAACACTCATTACACGGTTCTAACTTTGATATATCAACAAGCGCTTTCATTAGGTACTGCGAATTCACACCCTTTTACCAAACACGTGAAATTTAACATATCACGTTCTCAAGGTGTTCCGACTTTAATTAGCCAATTTTAAAATCCATAATCGCTTTCAACTATTCCCCAAATATTCCTCGCCTTTCTTTTTAAAAGCAAACGCTTTTCCTAAAATGTATTCACTAAATCTATATTGTACTATTATTATACCAAGAACAATACGAATATAATTGATAAAACATACATATATATAGAAACACTGACGTGCAATGTACTCTTGAACTGCACTGCATTAAGAAATAAATATTCCGACTTCAGATGTTTCTCTCATACACCGCGTACTCTTACTTGTTACCTTCGTGTAAATAAAACAGAACAGATATTTTATTAAGACTTGTACAACGTACATCATCTTCTTAACCACAAATGAATAATAAATAAACAAACACATGGTATGACATAGGTTATACATAATATGAAATAGAATCATATATACATTCAAAAAATTATTCACATCAGGTGAGGATGAACAAAACTATTATAATTATAAGTGAATATTTAAAGTTTATCTTCAAATACTCCTTTGTGTAAATACAAGATTTAATTTCTGGTTCACAGGAGCATCCCGTTTTGAACCTGACCGCCATTGGGGTTCAATACACATCGTATTATAGTCATCAGTGACAGCATGGTTCCAAGTACTGACCGCACGATAAGAATCTGTCACAGCGGGGTGTCATTACTGATAGGTATCGGACATGGACCAATATCTCACAATGACATGTCCATATCGATATTGAGACGAATATATCATGTATGAATTTAAATAGTATGCTTTATGATATTAAATCTTATATTAAGCCTTTATTCATTAAATACACTTTCCTATCATTGTCATGACAAATGTTAAAATATGTTGATGATTCTTATTTAGGTACAGTGATGGTATTTATGTGAAATTGTGCAATTTGCATTTCTTTCTTCGCGAGATTGTGCAATGAAACATACCAAGCGATTCCACATAACAGTTGAGACACATACAAATCGTTATGATACACATAAGAACAATTGTATAAACTAGGCACACAATTGTTAGATATTCTTTTTCTTATGTACAAGTGATTCAAAGGTAATATTTCTACTATTGATACAACCTTATTCATTGTGATTTGACTATAATGTTTTCTGGCTTCATGTAAATGACCGTCCGATACTCGTATTGGGTATCATATGAATTGTAGTTAGAAATTTACATTATATCTGCCGCCATGTATATATGTTTTGTATAGGACCTCATTTGCCATGTTTATGGTATGAGAGAATAAACCGTGTTTGACTTTGACTTTGAATATAATCAACTCCCGCTTGATACCAATTATTCACCTTTCTCGACACACAACTTGTTCACAATACACAATTATTTTTTATCGATTAACTTATACAGCACCATTTTTAACCACACGTTCAAAGGCGCTTTACAACGAAATAAACGGATAACTTATTACAGGAAATACCAATAACAAATAATACACCTTTAAAACATTCAATATACGATATACTTAAAATACGAATAGCAACCAAACACAATGAAATGTGATATTGAACTAGTCGTTAAAACATTAACATATATGAAATTAAAAGGACTTCCCGGGATTTAGCCATCCCCCTCGTCCGACTTCCACACCCCCCTCCACCCACCAACAACTTTGGCATACAGGACGACCAAAATGAAGTATTAAATATCGGCGTACACACCCTCGCATACTTTTTTGTATACGGTAAGGTACGACCCTACCCTCCCTTACCTCTACAATTTGAAATGAGATATGTGAAAGTAGTATTTGAGACTTCTTCGTAGCCACCACCCCCTCCTCCGACTCCCCCACCACTCTCCAACCAACCTCAACCACGACATACAACCCACTTAAACACAATACAGTTTTAAACCATACTGCATACTCTTGTGTATGTACTTAGAAATATGAATGGGGTTCCCGGGGTTTAATCACTCCCTGCCCCACCCCAACTACTCCGACTCCCCCACCCCTCTCCAACCACCAAGATATACAGCATACAACCCACTAAAACACAATGCAATTTTGAAGGAACGGCGTAAGAACCTCCTCGCATACTCTTCTTTTGTACGAACTTTTGAAAATGAAAGGGGGTCCCGGGTTTTAGTCCCCACGACCCCCATCCCCACCCTCCCTAGGCTTCCCCACCCCTCTCCAACCTCCAACAATTACGGCATACAACATTCGAACACAATAAAGTAGTAAATCCGGGCGTATTTAAGAAAACGCTATATACCTCAGAAAATGGAAGGGATTTTCGGTATTTACGGGGATTTTCGGTATTTACGGGGATTTTCGGATTTTCGGTAATTCCACCGACCGCAAAATGTAAGGCATTTGAATGTATCATTTCGTCTTTTATTTATTAAAATCTGAGATGTTAAGGGAGCAAATCCCTTTTTAGATTGGAACATACCAAATAATAATAAGCGACGATGTAGTGGTAAACCAAGTTTGTTAATCAATCGAGTTTCTCCAAAATACAAGCAAAACTTACACCGGATGTTGATACTAGTGATTTAGTTTCGGATGAACAAAATCCGGATAAATCATTTGCTTTTCATCCAAAGGGTGGACGATTTATACTACTATACAAAAGTCATAAAAATAAACGAAAAAAACGTTGAATATGTATTTTAAACTCTTACCAAGTTACCATTCTCTTTCCGTAAGAGATGAACGCCATACTGCATAATTGCACGGAGATGGTACCACGGAGATACCCGAAAATTTCCGTTATATTCCGGAAAGTTAAATTTCTGTATACTTGAAAAAATTTGGATGCTGATGGTACACGAAATATCGAATTTCCTTATTTCTGTTTTTTATGGAATGAAACTTCGGGATAATATACAATAGGCTTTAAATAAAGTAAAACAAATAAAAAATGCTTAGTATATAGCTATTTTTGACCAAAATTATGATTTTTTCCCTGGTCGCCTTAATAGCTATTTTTATGGATACACAAATATACACACACAAAAGTTTAAGAATATTTTTTTTAATATTAAAAGATAATAAGATTTAAAACAATGAAATGATCTCGTAAATAAACATTCAAGCTTATCAACTTACTGTCAATGGACATTTTTATTGACATTTGATACATCAAATCTGGACTGAAAATATTAAGGAGACCAATTTTTGTCGCCTTAATCCAGCGGTCCCCATAATGCCTAGATTAATATATATATGGTCACCTTAATATCTGTAGTAGATATATATATATATATATATATATATATATATATATATATATATATATATATATATATATATATATATATATATTAAGACGAGTTATGTTTCAAATATAGAGCAAACTCTCCAGACACATTGAGTATTTTTAAACAGACAGCTAACTGGTTGTCATTGTAGATCGTATTTCAGTCGCATCAATCCCTAGCTAAAGCATTTAGCATCGTGTTTGATACTGTACTGTGACAAATTCCTATTATAGACCACGAATGTGTACACGATGATCTCACAAAAAATATCCAGATCAATATCAAAATATTGCTAGCAATACAAACAAAAGAAATTGTACGTACAAAGCTGTTATTATTTCCCGTCGTGGGGTACTCGCCACAAATTCGGCCAATGTTCTTCTTCCTTCGAAGAATGAATCGTACGAAACACGAGGGGGGCTACGGTCAATCCTCAGCTTATCTTTAGTGTTTACAAACTCTAAATTCAAAGAGGTCAATCATGTTAACTAAAGCAAGACCAGGAATGATTATGACTTAATTCACCAAAACTGTAAATTTGGCAGATCTAGGCAGAATCAGGTCAGCTAAAATGCAATGATCCTTTTGGGTATGTTTATTTTTATCACAACCTGTTGGTGCTATCTTAACATGATTGATTGAATTTATACCGTTACCTTGTAATACGTATTATCTTAATGCAGATTATAGTCAACGAAATATTAAATATAGTGAATTTTGCTAAATGAGGCAATACTATTGTCACATTTTGAATAGGACCAAGTTTACTCTTGAAATAGTTTCTGCTATTTTATTTCTAATTCAATACCTAAAAAAATCAATTATTTCAAACACAATTCAGAGTCAGTACAATCGTAAACTGCCATTTTCTTTAGTATAAAACGGTGATATTTTTTTCAAACTATTCCAATATATCAAGTAAAAGTAATATTTTATTCTTTACAAATTTAAATACACGCTTTAAAGACAACTTTATTGTAACTGAATTTGACGACCATCCTGGAAGCCATCTTTGGTTTGATTATGTTTCAAGAGTTTTTTTTTGATTATATGAAATATACGTGTTCAATGTTTACGACCACCACTCGAAACTAAGATACAACTTTAAAACAAATTCATCATTTTGGCTGCCATTTTTTAGACGCCATTTAGATTCTAATGTTGTTCAAAATGCGGTCTGAATGCATAAAAACAAAAACCAATTGTTATTCTTATCAAGGTAATTGCTGAACAAAATATCAAAACAAATGGAAAAATTCATAAGAAATAGAAGTAAGTATATTTGGTAGCCAATTTTTTTTTCATCAGTAACATTACTATTTTGATATGCAATATCGTACATACTTAAGAGCAGGACTTCCTTGAACAATTGTTGACCCCATCTACTTCGGTTACGGCCAGGTGGGGCAACGGAATAACTCAAGTCATATTGCCTTGGACAATAACAATGCATACGAATATTTAAATTGGCATGTTGATGACCCTGATAATGATGATTGTCAGTATTTCAAATAGTTAAGTCTTCTCCTGAAGTGCTTTTAAAGGCGTCTGCTTAAACTCATGATTAGAGTTTGTCCTAGGATCGTAAAACTGAACCAGCATATGCCGATATTGTTTTTGATAACTTTGTTCGCACAAATACTTTGGACCATGACCAAATATAGGTTTCAGGGGCGCGGTTGACATCTCATAATGCTTTACTTACCATTAAGCACATATTTTAAATACCTAAATAAGAGGCATATGCGGCATAA
This sequence comes from Mya arenaria, assembly GCF_026914265.1. NCBI lineage: Eukaryota > Metazoa > Mollusca > Bivalvia > Myida > Myidae > Mya > Mya arenaria. The sequence goes on along the minus strand of NC_069131.1, from coordinate 1,570,611 downwards.
CGCTTTACAAACATTGTTAAACTATATCGTCAACTAATTGAAAAAATTGCAACATTAAATGTCAGGTTTATTTATTAATATTCAAATATGTACATAATACACCACACAAGACACAGCTATATATAACACATTTTACTGACACAGATACATGCATAAATAAATCATATTTACGTTTGGATCGTTAAAAGACAATACTATCAAATCTCGATGATCTCAAAGTATATTAAGTGTAATAAAATACGCTTTCAAATATTTTATTTTGAAAATTATACTGATCGTTTGGTCCATAGTCTCGAAGTAGATTAAGATGAGAAAAAAAACACTGATATTTTGAATACATTACATTACATTTGGCATTTCAAGCACTGCAACTAACATTAATAAATGTACTTTTCACTTAACCTTATCGTAACAATAACCTATATTCGAAGGTATGCACTGAAATGCCCTCAATTAGACTATTTATTATATTATGAGTGTACCAAATGTTTCAAACTTAGCATCTTTTTGTAAATAAAGAGCACATATTTAACATTATAATGGAGATAGTGAAATGAATACACAACGCACATTATACATTTGCTGAAAAAACACAAACTGAAGACATCTGTATTAATTGCAATTGAAATACAATTAAAATTAGCAATATGTACACCTAAAACTATTAACATTAAAACAATGTCGTTTACAATTCACAAGGCCACTCTTTACCTGTATTAATCATTAATCATATAAGTTAAATGTGCAACGTCTACATTTTTATTAAAAATTAACCGTTAAAATTTCGTTTACACAATTTACAAGTGAATAAATTAGCTTGTACATACTGTTTTTATTTCTAATATGTTTATATCTAATTCTTTTCGGAGCTTTGAAGAACACGTTTGATATCTTCATATGTTTTCAATTCACAACAAAACAATATCGTTTTCGAAATTCTCAAGGTCACATTATGTATTTATGCTACTTTAACGTGCAGTTGTTGTTATCGTTAAAATATCTAATATGATTCTGAACATTTAAGAACAAGCTTCATTTCCTTTTGAAATGTTTGGTTAAAGAACGCATAAATCACTGGATTTGCAACGTTGTAAATGAAATACGAGTAGAACACGATCATATTTGGGGGAATTAGTTTTGTAGCCATCAACCATGCAGGCAAAAATGCAATTATGAATACAATTGTTACTATGAATAATATTCCAGCCGTTTTAATGTTTGCGATGCGGTGTTTCTCTCGCACAGATTTTCTCGTGTCTTTTCTATGCATATTCGATGCTGGTACTTTAATTGTGTCTGGCATGTCTGTCAAAGGATTTTTCTCCCCATTTGTACAACATAAATACTCTTGTTGTTTGTTAACATTTTTTAAATCAGTTTTCTTCAACGCAAATCCTTTCCCGTTCTTATTACCTCGCGCTTTTCGCATGTTTTTGTTGTGAGGATTCAGGTCATTTGGAGATATAAAATCTTGATCAGGTTGGTCTTTCAATGTCGAGCTTTCATTGCTTTCCTCTCGTATGGCGTCATTGATAACGTGTTTCGATGTGAACGAAACGACATTCGTAGCGCTGTTTGAGTGTACCATGGTTGTTTGAGTGGCAGTGCTAGTTATAGAGATCGTGCTTGGAATCTGTGATATCGGCATTTTGACGTCTGTGTCAGTATTGCAATCTCCTTGCTGTTGATTATCCAGTGTCACTTTATTCTCGACCATGCAAATTGTTTCAGGTGTATTTGCATTACGAGAACAAATTGCGGTCAAAACTGTAGACCGGCGTCCAGTTGTACTTCTCTGATTCAAAGATGTCTTCAGTCGTCTTGATCGTCTGAACATAATTGATTGGTAAATAAGGGCATACAAAATGAACACAGTTATAAACGCTATTAAGAACAGAGATGCGTAAAACTTCTGGTAGGCTCTCCGAAATCCCGTGCTAAATATAACTTCATTAGGATAACAAAAGCCGGTATAGACAAATTCATTTATATCATCGTACCGTTGACCGTATCGATTGAAGTGTTATCTACGTAAAATTGGCAGTCGTTCGTGAAAATGGTTTCCGCTGTTTAGGTGGCGAGTATCGAACCCTGTACAATTGTCAAATCCTGTGGGCATTACTACATAAATATCAAATCGTTTTAATTCCGTTAAGAAGTAAAATTTATACTGATATAATATCAATAAGAATCACAAAATAAACACCAAACAATATTTGCATTCTTATAATACAGAGTGACCTCACAATTGGTTATATGACAATACATTTGCGTAATATGTTCATCACATAATTTCCGTTTAAAATACAAAGTGACGGATTTTTCACTAATGTTGTTCATTAAATCAAGAAACAATATCAAGTGTGATGATAAAATCTAAATTTCTTTATATGCTTTTCGGTGAAATATGGAGTTATATCATTAAAAAGGTAATAGTAATCATTTGAAATTTTCACTTAAAACTAAGGCGTGAGAAATATTTACTTTCAGAAATTCATTTAAAATCATTTGTAGTTACTTCCCTTAGACCAACACTTACAATATTTGAATTAGTAAATTATGTCAAAATAATATTTGAACTTAAAAATATTGCCCTTTTAAATAAGGATGGTTTTGGAAAACAATACAACTTACCGTTTATTAGGGAAATGGCGATCTTTTTTTAAACGTTCTATGAAGCTGAATGTTGAATGAGCATCTGCCTTCGAACAAATCTTAGACATTAACAAAAGTTTGATCAATATTTTAAATTACATTGTCTGTTTATTAGCTTTTTAAACAATCTGACTGTGTAATACGAATTTTCCTGAAAATTCATACAACAAGTAGCTTTAGCTTTAAAACTACATTTCCCCACAAGACGTACTATCATATGTCAACAAAAAAGCGTGGTCTTCATTTGAGTCTGGAATCGACGCGTCTACTAGCGACTAAGACTGAGCTCTGACAGTGAAGTTGATTTGATATCCATGCATCATGAAACCATGTACCATGAAACAATCTCTAAAACTTGTTTTTAATTCAATGTTCATCAACATTGTTTTATTTACACTTACGACCTTACAGTTATTCCTTCAGTAAATGGCGACCTGTATAATTTTTTGTTGATACCCTGTTCAATTTAAAAAGAATTCGTGAATCAATAGTTATTATAAGGAATATAAATGCATTAGTAAAACTGTATAATGAATGTTTATAAAATTGTGTCAAATAAAAACGAGATAAGAATACACTTTGTAAAAAACTGACAGAACACTTACTCTATAAGCCGGCATAGGGACGACAGTCTACGTCACCTGCGATCAAAATCTGCGCATGAGGTGCTCCGACGTAAAACAGTGTAGTTAATGGAAAAATCAGAAAAAGGGTAGTTTAGGGAAAAACAAGTTAAATTTCCAATAAAGCTCATAAAAAATACAATATTTTCACTCCTGGCTTCGTTGGTACCAATTTATTACCGAATGTGCATTCAGTTAGCCATTTTTAACTAGCTGTAACACAAGGCAAGATAGTAATAGCCTCTTGACTTCTATGTTTGCCCCTTTTTTTAGTCGTATCATTGAATAAATTTGACCTTTTGATTAGCTTTTTCGGACAGTTTTTGCGACTTACTAAATTACACCAGACGCCATGTCAGTAAATGTAAGACGAAACAAACCTTCCTCATATAGTGGTATCCTCATCTTAACTGTTATTTATATTTGAGTTTCACCCATAAACTATATTCCCTAAAAGCACGTTTTGTTCAATGCCAAGAGCAAGTTTTAGGTTCATTATATAGTCTCGTTTGTTATTCAAAACAAAAATACAGTTCAAAAGCATACAATGCTGTTGAGCAACAATATTGCAATTGACATACATGCACATGAACATAAACAACTGCATTTTGTAATTTATTTCAATCCACAGAGCAACGGAATACATTTTTTGCCCCGTAGAGATTGTCTCAAAATCTGCATCGAACATACTTCAAAAAGATATTGCAGGCTGAACTTTAGAGATGTGTTTTGCTCATAAAGCTTTCCGTTTCAAACTGCTAGCATCTAGCGCATACATTTATTCATTGATGATACATTATTGTTCTTAATGCAGAATCTAGGTTAAATGATTATTTAAGGAAAACAGTCCTCCTATAGTAACAAATAATTATCTCTCATCTCATTAATATGAATTCCTGAAAGCAGCACTTAGTCGGACAAAACTGCAAAGTATGAGGACGGAAGTGAGTCAGTAGATAAGACAAACGTAATCGAGAACGTGATTCAACACAATCTTCACTCCTCAAATGGTATCAAGAAAAATATATGCACTTTCATTTTTTTAAACTTAACGCTGTTGAAGCCGTTTGTGCTTAGGTCCAGTATTATAATATGTTTAAATGTTCATGTTGCAAAAACAAATTTGTTCGCATGTTTGCAATCTTTAGTTCGTGTCGTGTGGTGAATCTCCTTTGATGTTCTCAATTAATGATGATATAATGTTCACTCATCCTGCCTTATGTGGTTCTGGGGTCATGAAAATATTAAGCAGCATGAAACATCCAACTCAGGTATTGATAAATTTGATGTTCACAAGTTTTAATGGATGCTTCTTGCAGACAAGAACGTTCTTTTTTATTAATAAAGACGCCTCTTGAGTACTATGTTTGTCACTGTAGTTTTAGTCGTTTCATTAAATTGTTTTGACTTTTTGATTAACATTATAAAAATTAAAGCAACAGCGTTTGCGTCGAACAAAATAACATCATACGTCATGTAAATATTGGCTTGTCAGGGAAAGTACATCCTCCTCATTTTACGCAGAAATTATATTTTCTAAAAGTACTTTTTGTTGATTCTTGTTAATTATACATTCTCGGATGCTATTCAAAACAAAATTATAGTTAAAAAACATGCAATGTTCTTAAGCCATACTGCATACGTAAAACATGTGTTTCCTTTCTTTAAAGGAAGTTTGTTATGTCATTGTCAGAAACACTTTTAAGTAATTATGTAAACAACTGTATTCTGTAATTTAATTCAAGCCACGGAGCAACGGAATACATTTTGCCAAATGGAAATTAGCTCACGATCTGCCTTAAGCATACTTTAAAAAGATATTGCAAACTGAACTTAAGATATTTGCTAATAAAGGTTTCCATTTAAAACTGCTAACCTCAAGCTAATACACTTTTTCATTGATAATTAATTATTGTTCTTAATGCAGAATTTAGGTTAAATGATTTTTTTAGGAAAACAGTCCTCATATAGAAACAAATAATTATCTTTCATCTTATTAATTTGAATTCCAGAAAGAAGACTTGTTAGGACACCATAGCCAAGTATATGAATGGAAGCGAGTAAGTAGAGAAGACGAAAGTCATCGAGAACGGGATTCAACACAGACCTCACTCTTTTAATATTATCCAGAAATACTTCCTTTTCCCAATAGTTTAAACTGAACGCGGTTGAAGCCGTAGGTGCTTTCGTGCATATGGTTCATTTTTTATGTTGCAGAAAAAATTTGCTCACATGTACGCAATAGTGAGTTTATGTCGATTTGTGGCATCTCCTTTTGCGTTCGCAATTAATGATAATATTATGTTTGCTAACTCGTGTTATGTAGTTTCTGGGTCATGCAAATATTAAGCAGCATGAAACATACAATTAAGATATTGATAAACATGCTCTTCACACCAAAATATAGGAAGTTTTAACGGATGCATTTCATCTTGCAGAAGATTTATATCAGTGATATATGAAGACGTTTCTGACGTAAGCGTGTTCTATAATTTCTGTATGATATCATGCTTTATAACAGTTCATATCAATTAATTGTTGAGAAATTGTCACAGAACACATATTTATTGCAATGACTCGACTTCATGAAATACTTGAACAAGCCTTGTATTTGTGATTATACATCTTATACAGATACCGGCCGAGCATCGTTCTACTACTGTAGCAGAAGACCTCCGAGACAATTATTTGAATATATTGGATTGTCTGTGTCTACCTACATAATTCCAAGTTTATGAGTAATTTTCAGAATAAATGGGCAGCCAAATACTACTTCCAGCATTGGTAAAATAATAACACATACAATCAGAGTGCGTACTTATATCACCTTTTGTAGAGCTTTCGCTCATTTGCTTAAGGCTTACAGTAATCGGGCTTAGTGTAATAAGAAATATATATGACTTAGTATACCTTTATCTGTCTGTTCCCTAAAATGTCCGGAACCAATTTGATTATACAGCAAGTTTCACGAAAGGGTCATCGGTTAAGGATTAGCAAACGGCATTTACATACATGCCGCATTGTAACGCTGTCCATTTGATCGGATAAGCAAACCCTCTGGCCACCCATGCCGCATTGGTACGTTGTCCATGAGCTGAGATTAGCAAATGCCATGAACATCTATGTTGCACTGGAACACTGTCCATGGGCTTGGATAAGCAAACGCATTTACACATATATACGCACAGTTGCTGCGATTCAGAACATACACGTAGATTGTGTTATATATGACACCAGTTATGGTTTCTACCAAGTAAACTGACTTAAGAATTGTTCATATCCGCCTTTAGTTATCTTCATAATCGAGATAATACAAATCAGAATAAACTGAAGTTTGTTCAAATTTAATATCATACGTATTCAGCCAACACTGGGTATCGTACAGAGTTGCACCTACCATCACTGTCTTTAAACTGGCACAGGTTTGTTTACACTCTGTTTTGATACAGAAACCATTTGGAAACACAAGCTACTAAATAAGTTAATACAATATACATATTGTTTGACAGATAGAAAGTAAAATATATCCGGATTATTCCCAAAGCATGCAAACATTTAATCCGTTTAAGGTGGTAGGCCTTTTCTAGTTACCTAAGTAACTGGTGTGAGTAACACTCAATGTGGAATTCCCAGCGTTATATACGAATACACATTAAATGAATGATCAAAGTAGTCGTAATCTAGCATTAAAGTGTCTTAATTTTGTTCAATTGAAATATTATTTACCATATGCTTTTAAAATATTTTAATATTTTAATAGTATTGCAAACCTTCAAATATTGAAACCTGAAACAGAACAAGAATCAGAGCAATGTTGAAATGGAAACATCCCAGGAGAAAGATCTATTCCATAGCAGATTCATTAAAACATAATTGCTTGTTTGTAGGCCACCTAACAATGCAGAATTTGTTTAAATATATAACCATATTGCATGTTGCTTACAGGATCACAAAATTAACAAGGACATAAACACGTATTACAAATTCAAACCACAGGTATACTGTAAAGAAATCAACATAATATCATTGTTAAAGTATAGACATTATTCTTTGACAAGTGAGAAATTGTATTTTATCTAGAGTGTACAAAAACTTGAAGCATAAGGGATGTTATAAGGGATGTCCGGATATTATTGGTATCTATTCCCCTGCTGTTTTGCTTTGATAATAACATCTGATATCTCTCCACGACCGTTGGTAATGTTATAGGCAGTGAAAGCACCTTTTATAAGCTCGACACATCTAACTCCCGGATGATCCATCACTGCAAACAAAGTTGTTTGATATAATACGGAAAAACGCTTGAAACGGTGAGGTCTGATCCAATCAACAAGGGCTTTATTTATGTTGCAAGCTGAATGGTTTCTATGGACACTTAACCTAAATACTCTAAATCAAATCGAGTCGCCTTGTTTGGCATTGTTTTTGGGACAACACCACTAAATATAGAAACCAACTTACAAACACAATGAGCACACCACACATCAATCAAAATAGCATATCAATATATGTGATTATGGCCTTGGAATATTCAATGAAACATGAACTCACTATAGCAGCATTATACTAAGTCTTTAAACCAGTTTATTGTCGCAAAACGTACACATGATCCAACATGTATTAGTAATTACACAATCATGATTATAAGCATTATATGAGCCAAAATTAATTGAAAAAAACATCAGTAATAAAATCAAACTAACAGTTAAAACGATAAAGTTATTAATTTATCCAAACACGTAAACTCATTGCACAAACAACAGCAAGCACTCATTAGAAAATAATTCACAAAAGGAAGGAAACAGCAGTATGTATCATTATCAGTTTATAATAGCATTATGGCCCTATTGTTTAGAACGCGAAGCTCATTGCCAACGTGTTAGCGTTAAATCGTCAATGTTAATTGATGACATTCACGTGATAAAGTCGTTCAAGTCATTCATCACGAAATCATTAGCTAACGTTGATGTTGATGATATTTATATAGGTCATTTTTGTTCCATCCGACATGATTTTTCATTTGATCATTAAAGTCAATTGAAATGAACATAATATTCGTGATTACGAGATATTCGTAGCAAATTCGCCCACGTTATCCAACGCAGTACAGCGAAGTAGTGTATTCGGTGTACCCGACGAGACCTATAGCACTGAAGCAAGCTCTGGCAACAACATGCCTGAACTGTGCAATCGACCGGCCAGGAAAACCCAGAGACGGTTAGCTTTTAAAGCCGGTGATGAAGTATGAATGTCGCACCTCATTCACTTGTCTTGATTTAAATTATATCACTCTGGAAACAATGTTTGAACCATTATCTAACTTTGGTTAGAAATAAAAGCGATATTAGTTTCCAATATGATTACTTATAGCTGAAAGAAACGGCTAAGACACAGGTTTGCCGTTATTTGAAGGTCAACATGCAGTCAAAGGAATTTTATGATTTGAATTTGATCCAATCAACTATTAATGATTGGTTTAGACAGAATGCATTTTTGTTATTGGTAAAACTAGTAATAGAGAAAATACCAACTGAATACCATCATAAATTTGCTGTGAAGAAATACATTTACAAGTATAGACAGTAAAGGTTAATGGTAATATAGATATTTAGACAGTATTAAGATGACAGCTTTAAGCTTATCGATGTATGTCTTTTTCCATTCAAGCAGCCTTTGGAAAAATGTGGTTTTGTGTAAACAAAAGTAAGAATGCGATTTATTTAAGGAATATATTGCGGGGTTGATGTCATTATCGGGGTATGAACGCAATTGAGTTGGTCAATGTGTGTGGAGTCCGAAGGACTCCACGCGTACTTTGACCAACCCAATTGACTTAAATTTTAACTGTTTTCATGCTGGGTGATGTTTTTTGTTACTGTTGTTCGTCTATGCTATTGACATTCCTTGATGAACAAATATATATTGCCTTTTCTAGTTAGCGATATCAGCACCTGTTTTCATTATTTATGTTTACTTGAGGATTCACCAGCATGTATTTAAATCCTTGTTACTTTCAAACAATGTTTACATACTGTTAGATATGAAAAATTTTGCCATTCTGCTTTCAGTAACAAAAACTAGGTATGGGAAGAAAAAGTGTCGCTTTGACGCGTCTCGACAGTATTCTAAAGAAAGTAAACAGTGCCAAAAATACCAAAGTTTCAAAGGCTGTTCCATCTTTTGACAGGTCCATCTTGTGAAGGATTTGTGCCTCGATAGTTTTGTTTTATACTGCAACAGTAAATTATTAGAACAATTTATTTCTTTGGACTTCGACATATTCTGGACAAATCTCATTCAAAATTTGAATACGTGTTTAACCAGTGTTGTTCTTTATGGTTTATACTTATTCATGCAAAGTGCACTATTTCTGTTGTGGTAAATTTGTAAAATAATGTCATTTTTTTAGAGGACTGATACTTATAAAGACACTAATCTGGATAATATTTATGTATTTTTTGAGACTATGAATTAGGTTGGAATTAGTAACTGTTTTAATAAAAAAGGTATTTGTTAGGCTTAAGATATTTAGAGAAACTGCGGCCAGATATAATTTCATTTTGAAATAAATGTCGAGAACATCGTTCATAGTTTTAAAGATCTTACATGTTAATCCTTTATTGTTAAAAATTGTTGAATATGCATATGTGACTAAAACTGCTTTATTTTTTAGTTTTCCTTTCTTTTTTTCGCTCTTATTTCTTTTCTCCTATATTATACTATTTGAATTCCTATCAACTGCATAGCGTGAGATGAACATTGTATTTGTACATATTTTCTGCTTTCGTTTCCCGTATGAATCTGCTTGTTTGTATGATCAATATCTAGATAAAATTTATCCCCTAGATACCAATGAAGTGCTCCTATAATTCAATAATGACTTTATTGATATGTACTCGCCGTATAACTAATATTTACACAGATTGTAATTCAGTTCTTAACAAGGAATTGCTCACAATAGAATGACACATGATGGTCATGTAACCACAACAAGGATCATATTTGCAATATTGGCAGAGGAAGTGCTATGAAATAAATAAATAAATAAATAAATGCTGGTTAAAATTGGTGTGATCGCTATTGTATGAATGTCATTGGAAAATAAAAAAAAAACTAATAAAACATTACATATACCACGGACATTAAATTATTAAGTCAAAGTGATCACATTACAATTCCAACTATTATTTTAACAAAAGATTTTGCTATGAAAATATTTATGAATCGCATTCGAATGCATTTGACCCTAACTTTTACAATGGATAGTTCCGTATATACGCAGTTCAGATGTTGATGTATACATATTTAACGTTTAACCTTGCCGTGTCAGGCATGAGAAGCGTTTCCAAATTGAGGCTCTCTAAAGATATGTTAAAAGAAGAAAACGAAGAAGAAAATGTCGGTTGTTCTATATAACGCGATTGATTGCTTGTATACAATCTTTTTAGAACAAAGTACATATCTGAATCATACACTGTGTTTTTACCATTTCTCTAAAAACAGTTAAGTTCGCGAAAAGCGCATGAAAGACAGATAAACAAGTAGGTCGGTAAACAAATTTGGTACATTTCATATTTTGCAACATATTAAGCGTTGTTTCAAAATAGGTTTATGCTTTCTGTACAGTGCGATCTATTACTTACACTACCTTGACTAGACCAATCTTGTGAAGGTAATTTTCAGGATAAATAATGTCTTACGCTTTATTTTCATTGCTACGTTTGCAGTGCAAAACGTAAGGAATTAATGTCCTAAAATAACACATGTTCCAGCAAATGTTGAACATTTGGAATTTAAGCAGTCTGTGGAATTAAATGAGTTGAGAATTGATGACAGACAATGTCATTATTTCTTCGAAAATTCTGGTGAACCTATCTCTCACTGGCAACAAAATGGATGTATATGTTTATTTATGTCAACTTATCTGCATCTTCATGTTTTGTTTCTATTGTGGAAACCAAAATAGCTGTATATTGAGCATTACAAATTGACTCTCTTCGGAACTTAAGCGAAATAAATGTATGTACTTTCGACGTAGTGTTATATGGGATATAAAGGTACATACATGTTTGTTTAGGTTAATGAATACTATTCGCGTCACATTTTTGATAAAGAGACTTGCGTTCAGGTCAATAAGATTGCTTGTACAGTGATGTTAATCAAACATGATATTCTCAACTGGTTAACAATAAACAATTATTTCATGATTATGTGGGTGGGTAACAGTCAAACCTGTTGTCCCAAGGTGGAGGGGATCACGTCTGAACTGCTGCCGAAGGCCGATGGACCAAGGGCAACATTTAAAAACGTCTTCTCCTACATCACGGTGCAACATTTTTGACCGTTACCCAAACAATAATGAAATAAATGTTTTATCTAAACGACAATATGTTTAAATAGATTATCAAAAATGAAAAAAAAGTATTAAAAACATAAAACATCACTTAGATGCCGTCTAACAATAAAATGAAAATTCAAATTACGTTTTAGCGCGAGAGTAAAACAGTTCAAATTGTAAACCGGGAAATAGTTCAACACAAGACAAATTGATAGTTTTCAGGTAACACAGCATCAAATTTACTTGTATTGTTTATAACGAATCAGGTGTTTAAACAAATTATTGTCTTAACCCAACATTTTTTTTTATATTGCATACCATTCAATTCAAATCAATTTTCAATTTACTTCTTTCTAATTTTCCGGAATATATCCAGGAGTCAAATGCATTGCTAAGGAACAATTGAATAACACAAGTAAAATATGATAATGTATAAATTATGCATTCAAAAAGGAATTTCACCTCCACTTTCCGTTGTAGTGTTACAGTTGCGCATGCGTAATAATCATACAGGCGTAATATCAACTTAGATCATAATAATATGTCCTATATGTTATAAAGGCAGTGCGAATAAGCAAAACGTCAATAAACAACAAAACAACAAGTAAGATCTTCAGCCTTTTTGAACTCGTAACATTGTGGTGTTGTTTTTTTCTCTGTCAGCATGTCACCCTTTCACCATACCATATTGACATGTAAGGCTTATACGCATGTAGTCTTTATTCCTGAAACACATATAATAGTATCACCAGTGTGTTATATATAACACAGCTGTTGGTAGATTGATATATTAATCGTGTATGTTAATGTTCCCACTATATCACAGTATGAGTCTGCGTGAAAGGTTTGCCATTGTACTCAGATTAAAACAAAACACAATTTCTTTAACCATTTTCATAGTAAATGTATTCCTGCTAGGTTTTTGTCCCTGTAATAAGACAGAAACAGATCATTGTGTATTTAAACACCATCACAGTGAGAGTCTGCATGCTATATATGTCCCTGTACTTTGATGTAAACAAAAATATTGTCTTCAAACACTATCGCAGTAAGAGTCTGCATGAACCAGAGAGTGAACCATGGCTGTTTGAGTGGCAGTAACTGTAAAAGAGATCGTGCTATAAATCTTTGATATCGGTATCCTGGCGGTTTCATCGGTTTTGCAAAATTCTCTTTTTATTATTTAAATATGTGCTACTCTCGAACATGCAAATAGTTTCCGAAGGCACTTGATTCAAAGATGTATTCAATCGTTTGTATCAAACGAAAGAACATAATGGAACGGTTTAATATAGGACTACAAAAAAAGAAATCTGTTATAAAATCAAGTCTTCTGAAAACTGGTGCTAAATGTAGTTTCGTCAGAATAACATTCTCCCGAAGAGTCAAAGTCATTGATATCAAATGTGCCATCATCTGAATCAAATGAAGTATTATCTGCGTGAAATTGGCGGTCGATGGTAAGATGACTTCCGCTGTTAAGACCCTGTACAATTATGTTTCACTCGACTGACTATCTCTGTCGAAACAAGTACGGCGTCCAATTTCGTAGACACTTTTTTAAAACCCGACACATTATAGTGATTTATTTCAGTCAGGTTTAATATTGTTTTTATTTCGGGGACAAACTGTCGTAAAACCTTGGATTTACACTTGCCATCGAACTAAGCGTGAGTTCAAACACTAATAACGAAAATATGAACTGAAAAGCACATTTCATCATATACAAATAACCTGTCAAACGCATTGGTAATCCTAATGAATGCACTAAATGATACATTTAACTATATTAGAAAAATATATGTGTAACATGTAAGGTCAAGTCTAATCACCTTACAATGCAACTCTACGGCTATTATGAACAGAACAACCCGTTTTCAAGTACCAAAGTCAATGGAGATTCACTCGGTGAAATGTATTTCGGTCGTATTGAGGGGCTTACTCGGTGAAATGTATTGCGGTCGTATTGAGGGGCTTAATCGGTGAAATGTATTGCGGTCGTATTGAAGGGCTCCATCATCTTACCATCGACCGCCAATTTCACGCAGATAATACTTCATTTGATTCAGATGATGGCACATTTGATATCAATGACTTTGACTCGGTGAAATATTTTGCGGTCGTATTGAGGGGCTTACTCGGTGAAATATTTTGCGGTCGTATTGAGGGGCTTACTCGGTGAAATGAATTGCGGTCGTATTGAGGGGCTTAATTGGTGAAGGTACTGCGATCGTACTGACTATTGAGGCTCAGTCGGTGAAATGTACTGCAATCGTACTGACTATGGAGGAACTCCCGGTGAAATGCATTCTATCGTACTGTCTATTCAGGCTCAGTCGGCGAAGTCTATTGCTATTGTACTGACTATGGAGGCTCATTCGGTATGTTCAAACGGTGAAAATTACTGCGGTCGTACTATGGAGAGCATTTTTTTAGATTTACTGCGGTCGTACTATGGAGTGCACTGGGTTAGATTTACTGCGGTTGTACTATGGGGAGTACTCGGTTAGATGTACTGCGGTCGTACTATTAAGAGCGCTCGGTAAAATTGACTGTGGTCGTAGAGTCTATGGAGCCTCACTCGGTAGAATATAATGCGGTCGAACACTGAATCATTTACCTATCATCGAAATGAGATTTTGATTAGTTTTGAATTGACAATGTTACTCACATAGATATATTATATGAACAAGGCAGCACTCAATTCTGGGCTTTTATACGAACGCAGAAAAAGTCGTTTGCGTGGTATGGTTTGCTGTATTTCTGCTATATTATAATCGTATTGGAAAAACATCTGATAAGAAATCCAATGGTGATAGAAATGAAATTAATCCATTTTTGAAACTGTCATTGAGTGAAAGGTGTTATGCCAGAACAAATGAAGAATACCATCTCCAGTGAATTGTTTTCCTTTTGTTTAGCTGTTTCCTTTATTAATGTTTCCATATTTAAAATGGTAAAAATGCAAAGACAGTTTGGTGAATGGGATGCTTTTAAGTTTAATTATTACAACGTCTTCGCAACTTGGTTTTCAAGTAGGCACGCTATCTGGCATTAAGAAGAACTGTTGCATTATGAAAGTGAAAGGAAGCAACAACAAACATAATGTGCGTATAAGATAAGATATCTCTCTAACGCTTTGCTCAATTATACCAATATCAGATATATTTTTATATATAGAAATTATAGTAATAAATTATAATGGCTAATTAACAATACATATAAAAATATTTTAGGTAAGTCAAAGTCATGTAAAGTCATCATTTGTATGCACGTTTGATTTGCAAAGGGACAACTTTGATCGTACTGATATCATTGTTTTATTTTTAATCATACTCATCGTACGTTTAATAAATGTCAGATGTGTTCCATGTTTTGACGCTCTCCTGCTAAAACTTAAATATTCCATAAAACTTCCAAGATTTCTAGTTACTTACCTACGCGTACACATATATTAAACGAGATTCCCTCCTAAGATTAAATTAGTATAGAATACTCATGAAATATTCAAAAGCTTCAACATACACTTTGTTCGAAGAGTAATCCTCACAGACATAAGACGCAGTTGCAATTATCGAGGTACATATCGTCATTTATCATTATCAAAACCCAAGAAGTACACTTTTTATATTGTCACTATCTATTTTAATATGTATTTGTCTGTATATGCAGAATATTCTGATTTTTAAGCAACGAAGATAATTACAATTAAACGAAGGAAACAATAGGAATACGAACATCAGCCTTAATGTCGACAGCAAATATTTCAACAGATATTAAGACATCGGTTGTTTTTTTTTAATATCAAGTATCTTTCCGCGATTGTAAGAAAAAGTACAATTGTTTATACAATACTTATGTGAATAGCTACAGAAACAAGCACAGGGTAAACGCCAAAGACATAGAACACAACAAAAAAAACAACATACTCACAAACAAGAAACATGGAGCAACAGCACAAAACTTTACAAACAACACAGTGCATAATTTTATATACTTAATTAAAAAAAAACAAAAAAACTAGGTATGTTTATCAAGGATTGTTATGTACCGCCTTGGAACGGTCAGGTCAGTAAAACTTAAATTTACTGGGGTTAAGACCATCTTACGTGCACAAACGTCACTCTTATCCCAACAATCCTGAATAAAGAAAGTCACTCTCACCTCTCTGCAGTATTACTTTGAATAGGCGACTCTAGTTTTCACTTGCAGACGATTAAAAAAAGGTAAAAAAATCAATTTCATGTATATTTCATGAATGGAATTATACTTACTTCTAAAACGTCCATCTTTCGACCTTCTGATACATCGGAATATCATATATTATGCAGTTTTTGCCATAAAAATGGATGTTTTTACTTCCGCATTTATTCGGGAGTTTTCGTCCAATTCCGTCAATATCTCGGAATTGCGATAAGATGCGTTTTCTCAGGCGGTCAAATTATATTCGTCACTCCAACATAGACATGAATCAATCTGAAGTAGTATTTTCAATCTTATGTAAAGATTCGGCATCTTTGACCTCATCCTGTTATTTTTGAGTAATAACGTACCTTACTTCCTCCGGATAAAGGGATTAGTGAATGGCGCCATGATAGATCCCCTTCTAGTCTTCAATATTAACAAAATCTCAGTAAAAATAAGAAAATCTTGAGCAACTAAGTGACAGTATCATCGTGAATATTGCGTAATCTTAATATTTGCAAAACTTGTAAAATCAGCCACGTTTTCACATTAAATATTTACGATAGACAGTCAAGCAACATCGTTTACACAATTCACATGTACACCTAGTAACTTGTGTTATTTGTATTTATTATATTCCTAAACGGTTTTTATCTAAAACGATTCTGAGCATTTGATAAAACAGTTTCATTTATTTATCAGAGACAAACTTGGAATATATGAAGTGCGGCGTCTAATCGCGTTGACATTTTTAAACCAGACACATTATAGTGTATAATTTCAGTCAGGCTTGAGATTGAAATAATTCGGGCGACAATTATCCTGTGGTAAACACACTTCTAATGTTCTTGAATTGAGACTCTACGGCTGTTGTGAACGTATTTAACAGGACGCAATTCACACAGTCGACGGAGGGTTACTGGACCGTACAATGAATAAAACAACTACCAAGTAAATGATCCCGCAGGCCTACAGACGTTAGTACAATAAATCGAAATATTGCATCTTCATATCTACTTTTCTACAATGATATGTTAAAAAGAATTAAGGCGCCGGGTTTACAAGATAGGACGTATGATATTACATGGTTTAAAGTAGTGCGAATGAAGATACCACTTTAATTAAATTCGTGCATAAGATTACAAAGTTAATGTGAACTTGAAAGCAACATTACACTAGCAATAAACTCACTAAAACGTTTGTTTGGATTCGATTTTAATTGCCTGTGAACATAATTATAAAAAGGTAAAATCATGATTGTCTCCCCTACAACATTTCAAGGCTTTCAATGCTTTCGTTACTTTTGATTTTACAATGTATACGCATAGTGAAAACGTCCGTATGGCTTGCTGTATTTTTTCTGTACCTATAATGATCTTAGTATACGGTTTGATTAGCATATCCAATGTGGTTTGCATAAAATAAATACAATTTTGAAACCACCGTTCAGTGAAAGGTTAACTGCTCGAACACCGGTATCATCTCCAGTCAAATGTTTTCGCGTTGTCTAGCTTTTCATTTATAATTGTTTTCATATTTAAATGGGTTTAAAATCCCTAGACAGTTTGGTGAATAAGATGCTTTTAAGTTAGATTATTACAGAGTAGCATTGCAGCGTGGTTCTCTAGTAGGCACGCTATCTAGCATGCTAACGCAATTGGAGCTTTTAGTGTATGATACAAATTGAGGCAGAACAGCGAACATAATATGACAGTGATATAAGATGTCTGTATAATTGTACCGATGGAAGAACTAATTTGGAGTATCGAGCAGGGATCATAGTAAATTATTTTAAATTATTTAAATATAATTGTCTCTATACTGTCCAAGTTTAAAAGGTAATTACCAGTCAATGAAATTGCCTAACGGCATTCAAAAAGTCCTACGCTTAATCGTTAAATATTGTTCCAGTCATGTCTTCCTAGCTTGCTCTTAACTGGTTATTATCCAAGACAGTTAAAACAGCTCCACCCTTACTATTTTGTAAAGATATTACCTAAGATGTTGAAATATATGCGCTAAATAGTTAACTATTATGTATGGACTGTTTCTAAATTGCACATATAATAATGAAATAAACGGGTCACCTATCAATGCAAATATGAATTTGGTTAGACAGTTCAAAGGACATATATTTGATTTTTGAACATAAACATACTATACTTAAATATTTAAGTTCTGTAGGAACCTTATGATTCTCTCTATGCATAATGTGTTATTATGTTGTAGTGGTCCATAGTTGGTTGAATTTAATATAATTTATTCATATATTGTAAAATTATATGTCGCAAGTCGGCAAATAATTAGTTCATGCTATTTGACCAATTATTTATATCTTAATTCGCAGCAAAACAAAATTCGAGATAGTAAGACGTAGTACTCGAGTTATGAAAACAATTTATTGTTAAATTATGACATTCAATCACTCTATCTGTATTTATCTTAAGTTACATTTCAACTGTCTTCCTTTTTGAAAAGTCATCATTGATATGCACGTTGCAAACGTACTGATATTATTGTTGTTGTTTTTCATCATATTCATTGTACGTTTAATAAATGTCAGATGTGTTTCTTGTTTTGACGTTCTCCTGCTATAACTTCTAAACATTCCATGAACCTTCCAAGATTTCTAATCCCCTACACGTAGACATATTATATCAAACGGGATTCCATCTGAAGAATAAATTAGTATAGAACACTCATGAAATATTCAAATGCTTTTACAGACGCTTCATTCGTAGTTATCATTATCAAAACCTCAGAAGTACACTTGTTTATATTGGCACTGTCTATTATAATATGTTGTTCTCTTTTATGCAGCATTCTCTGAGTTTGAGAGCAACGAAGATAAATACAATTAAACTAAGGAAACGATAGGAATACGAACATCAGACTAAACAGCAAACATTTCAACAGATATAAATACATCTTTGTCTGTTTAAATATCATATATCCTTCAGCGATTGTAAAGAAAGTTTTAATAGTTTATACAAGGTCACTCTCGTTGACACGATGCTCGGCGAATGTGTTGTTTTGTGTTGTGGGGAAACCGGAGTAAGAAAAATATTCTTACTACCGTTGAATGTTTTTAAGATATATTGGAGAAGTTTTAGAATATTTAATCTTATAACATTTAACATTTCTACTTAAAATAATTATAAAAAATTTATTTTAAGCTAGTGGAGTTTTTGTCCAGTAGAAGTGTATTGTACATTTTGTTCAGACACCGTCACAGTGAGACTAACATAGTATATTCAAACTTATTTCGTTAATTAATATCCAATCAGAGAACATAAAGCAGATACCCCAGCCAAATGAAGTATTTATAAAACAAACATCTCTCTTTGTCATTGCATTTTAATCAGCTGAGTAAACTTTGCAATTAAGAAGCATCCTACAATGACAGAAAAATACAAGAAATAAATAACGTCTGCGCATGCAATTTTGTTAGAAAGAAATTGAGTTGCTGGTAGTATTACAACTTTATTGTTTTCTTAGAAATGAGAAGGATTATAAAACTACGCTGTAAAAGGTCTTTCAAAATGAAATAAAACATGCCGTTTGTGTTGTATATCTTGTTTAATTGTTAATATAAAATGTACGTGGGACAACGTAACAATATGGTCGGGCAATGTCCTTACGGTTATACACCTCTAATTTGTGTGTACTCTGAATGCAAACAGAGAATAATTCAACATTCTACTGTTTGGCTATCTTAACATATATAATCGTTTTCAAGCCGTTACTCTCTAATACATATATTACACAGTTAGTTTATTTTTCATAATATACTAAAACGTTACAAGTGATTTTTTGTACAATGAGGATACCATATTGGCAACAAAAGGATCGAATAATCTCTTTTATGGTTTGCGCTATTTTATTTCTGTTTTAAACTATGTGAATGCCATTATTTAATAAAAAAACAAATCTTGGACAATGGTAACGAGAATGGTGCTCTTTCAATAATATTACACTAGAATATAACATCTTTGATGAAATGTCGGCTTTTCGATTGTAGGTATTTTTGAGTACATAGTGATTTGATATGTTTCAAAGTACATCATTTAGTAAAATACATTTTGAAGCTAATATATATTCGAAATCATTAAATTTTCCCAATTTACCAGATTAATGTAAAATATGTAATAAATGTTCTATTTAGTGTATTTGCATTAATTCCAGTAAATATGCATTATTCAAACCCGAAAAATGATTTGCATATGTTTGTTTTATAGTTTGCATGCATTCTTTTGACTGGGGTGCTAATTGACTTGTGCCTGTAGTAGCAGTCACAACTGCGAGTTCCATTGAGATTTTTTTTGTGGTGGTGTTTATATCTGATCAGCTTGCTAAGATCTTCAAGCAGAGGTTCTCTTACGCTTTTTTTCTCGCCGACTGATAATTCACTGATACATTCGGATTTACGGCCAAGCATCTGTATTTTAAAGAAAGGTTTAGATAATTTACATGAAAAGGATTGTCCTACCGCCTTTTTTCGCGGTTCCTTTTGAAGTGCAAATTATTTCTAAAACATAATTTATAAACCTTCTAGTTTCACTGACAATAAACTACTAAACGAAATTATGTAACCAGATATGCTTGATATTGAGTAGATGAGAAGGCTTTGGTTATCATATATAGATGACAGAAAGGCTAAGTAACCATGCTAGAAACTATGTGTAAGCATACTGTTTCCTGGTTTATTACCGTATTTAGTTGACTTGGTCCGCACAGTCGCTTGAGAATAGTTTGACTTACAAATACGAAACTATACTAAAACCTGTAGTTGTCATATACTAATAAATGACCACGTTGGTTTCATCGGATCAAAATGTAGCTAAAAGGTCACATTAAATGATTTTGTAAAACTATATTCCTGCACTAACGGTGTTATCTAGGATCACGAAACGTATATAGAAGGACGGACCTGGTAAGAAGATGACAGTTATTGTTTTGGACTGTGTATGTCACAGACCACGGTCTCATTCAACGTATATTTGAAAGTATTGTTTGTGCAATAACTTGATCTTAGTTTATTCCATTTACATGCAAATCAACGGCAGAAAGTCATTGAAAAGTTAAAGACCCTTGGAATATTGATAGTTGCAAGGATATGAATCTTATCATTTTTGTGGTCAGAATGTAGACGGTTAAGGAATCTGTCTTAATACTTTAAAAAACGTCCGCTTAAAAATTTAATTACATTTTCACAAATGACCATAACATTAAACCAACATATGCATTGTCCTTTATATACCGACTCTCGACAAACTTTCTTTGCGTGATATGTCAGTTATTACAGAAATCAACATCGGTTTCATTCTATATGGCAATCCAACCCTAAACAACGAGAACAACTCTAAAATATTTGATACTGTTCATAAATTCATACAAGACTCGAAACGTTTCTGATAATTACCTGACTGGCAAAGGTTCCCCAATATGGTATATACCCAACTTGTTTTCTTCCTAAATATCCACACTCTATTTATATATCCTTTATACAATCACCTGTGCTTATTTTGTATCTAATATATATCGTGTTTGAACCATCGAACCTATATTTAAACACAAACTCCTTAGTCCTACTTTTAAGCATTAGTACAATTGTTCTAGCATAAAACATATATATCGTCTAATCGTCAATCATACGCATTTTTCTTGTAAATGAGTAACTTAAATCCTACGGAGGAGAACTCTATAAGCTATGCTTTCGTTCCAATCCATTTCAATATTATAGACAACTTGTGTATGTGTGCATATTCTGTGTATTTTGTTTGTATATGTTGAATAAAATATGTTTACATCAGCATAAGGCGCTTCTGTTTTGACAACTTTGTTCACCCGAAAGCTTGAACACGGCTTTACTACAAACTATGATAAGTTGAAGGTTACACTGACCGCTCATATTGACATAATTGGGACCTTGCACATTAACAAAACGGCATTAAACTGCAACATTTCGATGGTAAGTGTGTCTATTAAAATTCAGGTTTTGTACAAAACCAGCTAAATAAGGAACAAATTTACCGACAAGTATAGAAAGTATATAATACTTAAATGTTCCATTTTATTTATTATACGATGACCAATATGAAAGAACAATGTATACATGAATCGTATTTACGCTTGGAACGTTCAAAGACCAAATCATTAAAACCCCTTTGTCTCAAAGTAGATTAAGTGAAGTTCAATTATGGAAACTGCCTTTTTATACTTCACAGTATTTATAATGATCAACAAGTAATGCCAATAATCATATACATGCAATATTTAAC
This sequence comes from Mya arenaria, assembly GCF_026914265.1. Lineage (NCBI taxonomy): Eukaryota > Metazoa > Mollusca > Bivalvia > Myida > Myidae > Mya > Mya arenaria. Next base: position 1,548,529 of record NC_069131.1, on the reverse strand, counting down.
GTTGGGCTCGAATTTATCACCAACTGTCAAAACTGTTGAATGGAAAAATATGGTTGTTCTGATCTTTTTTTCTATCGACTCAAAACTGACTAATTAATATAGAAAGATAATAAATTACTTTGTATTTAACCTTATTACATCGCATTTGGCAGTAAAAGCACATGTTATTGTATCCATCATCTACAAGTAACACTATTCAAAATAAACCCACTATTCACTTAACTCTATCGATATTATAACCTTTATTTAAATGTATGCACTAGAATACCCTATACTCGATTATTTATTTCATTCTCATATATATATATATGTATGCATAACACACGTTTGGATCCAATTATATGTTTTGTTAATAATTTATTGTACATTTGCTGAATACTAACTATTTTACAATAGACAGTCAAGCAACATCGTTTACACAATTCACATGTACACTTAGTAACTTGTGTTATTTGTATTTATTATATTTCTAAACATTTTAAAATCTAATATGAGTCTGATCATTTGATGAAAAGTCTCATTTATTTCTGTCAGTGACTGTTATACGTTATTAATTTGTGGTTTACTCTCTACCTAGCAAATAGTTTCAAATGGGTTTGTATTACGAGAACAAATTGAGTTCAAAGGTGTCATTCGGTGTCCAAATGCACTTTTCTGATTTAGAGCTGTCTCCCTTTGTCTTCATTTTCTGAACATAACCGAAAGGTAAATAAGGGTACACATAAGAAATACAGTTATGAATGCAATTTAGAAAAGATATGCGTTAAAATTGTAATAGGCTCCATCGGGTATATTGTAACTTAGTAAGGGTAACATAAACTTGTAGAAGTCGGTGGTATTAATTTCACCATTTACTGTATCAAATGAAATGTCATCTACGTACAGTTAGCAGCCGTTTGTAAAATGCTTTCCGATGTTTTTGATTGAGCCGTGTACAATTATCTTTTACTTAATTGGATTGCCGATACAAGTGCGGTGTCTAATCGCGTTGACATTTAAAAACCAGACATATTATAGTATATAATTTCAGTCAGGCTTAAGATTGAAACATTATGGGCGACAATTCTTCTGTGGTAAACACCTTCAAGCCGACTTGTTATCAATTCAAGCGAGAGTGGTATTATGGGAAAATAATCCAAAAAGCGGATATTGTATTCACGAACTTAGCCTATGGGGTGGTACAAAAGTACCTGACAACCATAAATAATTTAATAAATGGCTCATTTTTTATAATTTATATTTTGTACATGTCAAATTACTTCTAATCTTCTTGAATTGAAACTCTACGGCTGTTGAGAACGGATTTTTCAGGAAGCAATTCACACAGTCAACGGAGGGTTACTGGGTCGTACAATGAATAAAACAACTACTTAGCAAACGATCCCATAAGCCTACATACGTTAGTACTGTAAATCGAAATATTGCATTTTCACATCTACTTTTTTAAATAACATCTTTAAAAGAATTAAGTCGCCGGGTTTACAAAAATAGGACGTATGGTGTTACATTGTTTAAAATAGTGCGAATAGTGAAGATACCACTTTTATTAAATACGCTTATAAGATCGCAACGTAAATGTGGATTTGAAAGTAACATTACACTAGCAATAAACTGACAAAAATGTTTGTTTGGATTCGTTTTTAATTGCCTGTGAACAGAATTGAATAAAACGTAAAGTCATGATTGTCTCGCCAACAGCCTTTCAAGGCCTTCGGCGCATTCATTAGTTTTGATTTTACAATGTATACACATAGTGAGAAAGTCCGTTGCGTGGTATGGCTTGCTGTATTTTTACTATATTTATAACGGAATTAGTATACGGTTGTCATAAATAAATACAATTTTGAAATCTTTAAGCGAAAGGTTAACTGGTCTGACACCGGTATCAACCCCAGTTAAATGTTTTCGTGTTGTCTAGCTGTTTCATTTATACATGTTTTCATATTTAAATGGGTTTAAAATACCAAGACAGTTTGGTGAATTAGATGCTTTCAAGTTTAATTATTACAGGGTACCATTGCAAATCGATTCGCTAGGTGGCACGCTATCTAGCATAATAACGCAATAAAAGCTGTTCTTATCAGATGAAAATTGAAGCAGAACAGCAAACCGAATATGACAATGAGATAAGATGTCTGTAAAATTGTACCGATCGAAAAAAATAATTTGAAGTATCGAGCAGGGATCATATTAAATACTTTTTAAGATGTAATTGTCTCAGTACTGTCCAAGCATCAACGGTCATTACCTGTCAATGAAATCGCCTAACGGCATTCAATTAGTCCTACGCGATATCATTGAATATTGTTCCAGACATGGCTTCCTAGCTTGCAGTTAACTTTTTATTATCTAAGTCAGTTGTAACAGCTCCAACCTTACTTTTTTGTAAAGATATTACCTAAGATGTTGAAATGTATGTTATAAATGGTTAACTATTATGTATGGATTGTTTCTAAATGGCACATATAATAATGCAATGCATATCAATGCATATATGAATGTGGTAAGACAGTTAATACGATATATATTTCATTTTGACCATAAAGATACTATACTTAAATATTTAAACTAGTAGCAACCTTATGATTTTCTCTATGTATAATGTGTTGTTATGTTGTAGTGGTTCATAGTTGGTTGAATTTAATATAATTGATTCAAATATTGTAAAATTATATGTAGCAATTCGGCAAAAATATTGTTCATGCTATTGACCAATCCTTTATATCTTTCTTCTCGGCAAAACAAAATTCGAGACAGTAATACGTAGTACTCGAGTTATGAAAACAATTTATTGTTTAAATTATGACATTCATTCACTCTATCTGTATTTATCTTAAGTCACATTTCGACAGTCTTCCTTTTTGAAAAGTCATCATTGATATGCACGTTGGATTGGCAAAAGTACAACTTTTATCGTACTGATATTATTGTTTAATTTTTAATCATATTCATTGTACTTTTAATAGATGTCAGATGCGTTTCTTGTGTTTACGTTATTCTGCTATAACTGTTAAAAATTCCTTGAATCTTCCAAGATTTTTAATCCCCTACACGTAGACATATATTAAACGGAACGCCATCTAGAATAAATTGGTATAGAACACTCATGAAATATTCAAATACTTTTACAGACGCTTCGTTCGTAGAGTGAATACTCACATAAAAGAGACGACGATGCAAGTCATTTGTCATTATCAAAACCTAAGAAGTATACTTTTTATATTGCCACTGTCTATTTTAATATGTAGTTCTCATGTATGCAGCATTCTCTGAGTTTGAGAGCAACGAAGATAACTACAATTAAACGAAAGAAACGACAGGAATACGAACATCAGACTAAATGTCAACATCAAACATTTCAACAGATATAAAAAACATTGTTTTTTGTTTAAATATCATATATCATATATCCTTCCGCGACTGTAAAGAAAGTTTTAATAGTTTATACAAGGTCACTCTCGTTGACACGATGCTCGGCGAATGTGTTGTTTTGTGTTGTGGGGAAACCGGAGTACTCTAAAAAAGAACCCTTGTCCGGCTTGGTAACCACTAACCAGTCTAAACTAAATATATCGCTATTGGTAAATGTTGAGATAACTGCAATGGCACGGTCGGAAAACAACTAAGCTATAACTGAGGGATAATAACAGTTGAGTTTGTACGTGCAAAAGGTGAAACTTGTACCCAACATTTATCAACAAAGTATGCGGGTAAAATACAACAAAATGTGGCAAACAACAACATCAATAATTAACGAAAAAGTACAGGAACAAGCACAGAACTCGAAAATTCAAAAGGAATCCCTGTTAAGGTACATAAGGCAAAGGCCCAAACGACGATGAACTTTAGGCAAAGACATAATAACTTCACTTACCCAAATACACACATCATAACAAATTGACACCACGTACACAAATATAAACACCACAAACGAACCATACCTTCGTCATTATTGCTCACAATACACAGAACAATGACACATTAAAACTAAGAGCTGTCAATCATGAAATATTCAAAAATTGTAACAGATGCTTTGGCCTTATAAGTAAATGCATCTGATGATCACTATGTATGTTAGTATTGATCAGGTCTTAGGAAAACCTAATACCTATCCGTTGGTAGGAACAAAGTTAAATTCTTAAAACGCAAAATTGTTTCAAATCAATCATGGCACACTATTTTATCAGATTGATATGCTAAAGACAATACATTTATTGTATTGAACTTGCAAAAAGAACAAATACTGGTTGTTGGACTGGTTGTTGGTAATCAACTAGAAGTAGGCCATATGATATTATTTTTACATTTGAAAAATACTAATCGGACATTTCTTTTTTTTTAAAGAAAGTTGATGGAAAACTAAATCACCCTATATTCAAAATATCTACAATCAGGATATATGTTTCTTTGTTTATGATACTGAAAAAATATGTTAATGGTCTACTTAAAATAGAAGTTGCAATTTCATACGTCTTTAAAGTTTTGAACATAAAGTAGAGCCAAGTATTTGCAATTCACTTTAAATCGTGATGTAGACACGCTGTCTGATTCACGTCCTTATTTACCTACGTACACTTATGTTTCTGATATGTTTAATATTGTTCTTTCAGGTACATTATAACTTTGTACTAAGAACAGGATGATCTTACATGCTTTTTAACATATTGTAAGCATAGGCTTTCGCAGCATATTTTTTTTTAACTATATGCCCTATTATGCATTATAATACCATAAAATGCTGAACATAAAACGAACTGTTTTAAACAATAAATTGGCTGATTGTTCAAAACTGCCTTAAAGTTAACAATGTTATCAATGTCATCCTTGTTAACATTAAAATCGTTACTACACTGGAAGTGTCATGGAGGCACTCGAAATCTCCTATATTTCTAATAATATTTGAGGCAATGTTTCAGCTGTATTTTTGTTACTTAAAATGTGAGCGTATCAGCAAATATGTCCCGTTCAAAATGTAACAAGGTTGTTGTTAACCTTGTTGTTAACTTTAACAAAATTCTGAACATTCAGCCTATTATCTTATTATTAAAAAATTGTTATTTTTGAAATCATCTATTTGGAGGGGAAATGTTAGAACTTTACGAGGCTCGAGAGAAACACTATCCTTTAAACAATATAAAACAACTAAACTTTATGCAAACAATACCCTAAAGAAATTGAATTTCACATTTCAAACCAAATAACAGGTCAATTGCAATCACATCACATTTCATTGATCTGCATCGCCAAAACTATTATTTTGCATAAATATCCCAGCGAGTTATAAGATTGAATATCATTGTTGTCCCGTTTCTCAGGTGCGGGAAAGTTATGATCAAATCGTTTCGTAACATTTATACCTATTATATCACCGTTGTTAGTGTATACATACAATCGGATATTAACAAAGTTATTGTTCTTGGGCCGCTATATCCTTTGTAACAGAGACAACGTATGATTTTTTGGCCACTTTACTCTTTGTTACAAGACTACTTGTGGTTCTCGGTCCGCTATACCCTTTTTACAGGGAAAAATATTCTTACTACCGTTAAATGTTTTTAAGATATTTTGGATAAGTTTTCACAGTGAGACTAACATAGTATATTAAAACTCCGTTAATTAATATCCAATCATAGAACATAAAGCAGATATCCCAGCCGAATGAAGTATTTATAAAATAAACATCTCTCTTTGTCGTTGCATTTTAATCAGCTGAGTAAACTTTGCAATTAAGAAGCATCCTACAATGACAGAAAAATACAAGAAATAAATAACGTCTGCGCTTTCAATTTTTTTTTAGAAAGAAATCGAGTTGCTGGTAGTGTTACAACTTTATTCTTTTCTTAGAAATGAGAAGGATTATAAAACTACGCTGTAAAAAGTCTTTCAAAATGAAATAAAACATGCCGTTTGTGTTGTATATCTTGTTTAATTGTTAATATAAAATGTACGTAGGACAAGGTAAAAATATGGTTTTGCAAGGCGTATTCACCATTTTTCTAAAATAAGTTTAAGACTGGGAATGCGTGTAAAAGACAGAGAGGCATGTAGTCCGGCTACCAAATTAGGAACAACTCATTTGTGCTACGCATTTAGCACTGTTTAAACATATGTTCACACTTTCTCTACGGTGTGATCTTCTTTGACACTAATCTTGACTAGACAAAATATAAACGCCACAGTAGCGTACCGTACGAACGTAAGTCTATATCATGCACGATTCTATACTATTTCAGGATGCTAGGACAATTATTCGGACATTATCGTAGACGCAACAAGAACTAGCGACCCGCGTTTGTAAAGCAATGCAGACAGCGCATCTTAAGACAATGAATGTGTATATGATACATGTACAAATATTCCAGATCAAGTTACAATATTGCTACGACTTATTTGGAATAAGAGTGAGGTTGTGCACACACTGGTTTAAACCTCTAGTATATTTATATTTAACTGACCGTTCCAAGGCGGTACCAAACAATCCTTGATAAGCACACCTAGAGTTTTTATATAATATGTATACACTGTGTTGTGTGTGGTGTTTTATGCTGTTCTTTCATGTTCCTGAATGATTATTTTGTGTTTTGTGTCTTTGGCGCTTAACCTGTGCCATTAATGGAGTTTTTATTTAAACTTTCGGCTTGTTTCTGTAATTTTCATGTAAATAATTATTATAATATTAAAAAATATATCTCTGTTATTTGCTCTCCATCTTCGGAAATTCGCTATTATATCAGGCAATGTCCTTATGGTTATACACTTCTAATTTGTCTGTAATCCTAATACAAACAGAGAATAATAGTGTAGATGAGCTAGCAGTGCTTGATATGGTGTAGATGAGCTAGCAGTGCTTGACATGGTGTAGATGAGCTAGCAGTGCTTGACACGGTGTAGATGAGATAGCAGTGCTTGACACGGTGTAGATGAGATAGCAGTGCTTGACACGGTGTAGATGAGATATCAGTGCTTGGCATGGTGTAGATGAGATAGCAGTGCTTGACACGGTGTAGATGAGATAGCAGTGCTTGGCATGGTGTAGATGAGATAGCAGTGCTTGACACGGTGTAGATGAGATAGCAGTGCTTGACATGGTGTAGATGAGATAGCAGTGCTTGACACGGTGTAGATGAGATAACAGTGCTTGGCTTAGTGTAGATGAGATAGCAGTGCTTGACACGGTGTAGATGAGATAGCAGTGCTTGACATGGTGTAGATGAGATAGCAGTGCTTGACATGGTGTAGATGAGATAGCAGTGCTTGGCATGGTGTAGATGAGATATCAGTGCTTGACACGGTGTAGATGAGATAGCAGTGCTTGACATGGTGTAGATGAGATAGCAGTGCTTGGCATGGTGTAGATGAGATAACAGTGCTTGGCATGGTGTAGATGAGATATCAGTGCTTGACACGGTGTAGATGAGATAACAGTGCTTGACATGGTGTAGATGAGATAACAGTGCTTGACATCGTGTAGATGAGATATCAGTGCTTGACATGGTGTAGATGAGATATCAGTGCTTGACATGGTGTAGATGAGATATCAGTGCTTGACATGGTGTAGATGAGATAACAGTGCTTGACATGGTGTAGATCAGATATCAGTGCTTGACATGGTGTAGATGAGATAGCAGTGCTTGACACGGTGTAGATGAGATAGCAGTGCTTGACATGGTGTAGATGAGATAGCAGTGCTTGACATGGTGTAGATGAGATAGCAGTGCTTGACATGGTGTAGATGAGATAGCAGTGCTTGACATGGTGTAGATGAGATATCAGTGCTTGACATGGTGTAGATGAGATAGCAGTGCTTGACACGGTGTAGATGAGATAGCAGTGCTTGACACGGTGTAGATGAGATAGCAGTGCTTGACATGGTGTAGATGAGATAGCAGTGCTTGACATGGTGTAGATGAGATAGCAGTGCTTGACACGGTGTAGATGAGATAGCAGTGCTTGACACGGTGTAAATGAGATATCAGTGCTTGACATCGTGTAGATGAGATATCAGTGCTTGACATGGTGGAAATGAGATATCAGTGCTTGACACGGTGTAGATGAGATAGCAGTGCTTGACACGGTGTAGATGAGATAGCAGTGCTTGACACGGTGTAAATGAGATAGCAGTGCTTGACACGGTGTAGATGAGATAGCAGTGCTTGACATGGTGTAGATGAGATAGCAGTGCTTGACATGGTGTAGATGAGATAGCAGTGCTTGACATGGTGTAGATGAGATAGCAGTGCTTGACACGGTGTAGATGAGATAGCAGTGCTTGACATGGTGTAGATGAGATAGCAGTGCTTGACATGGTGTAGATGAGCTAGCAGTGCTTGACACGGTGTAGATGAGATAGCAGTGCTTGACATGGTGTAGATGAGATATCAGTGCTTGACATGGTGTAGATGAGATAGCAGTGCTTGGCATGGTGTAGATGAGATAGCAGTGCTTGACATGGTGTAGATGAGCTAGCAGTGCTTGACATGGTGTAGATGAGATAGCAGTGCTTGGCATGGTGTAGATGAGATAGCAGTGCTTGACACGGTGTAGATAGATAGCAGTGCTTGGCACGGTGTAGATGAGATAGCAGTGCTTGACATGGTGTAGATGAGATAGCAGTGCTTGGCATGGTGTAGATGAGATAGCAGTGCTTGACATGGTGTAGATGAGATAGCAGTGCTTGACACGGTGTAGATAGATAGCAGTGCTTGGCATGGTGTAGATGAGCTAGCAGTGCTTGGCATGAAGTAGATGAGATAGCAGTGCTTGACATAGTGTAGATGAGCTAGCAGTGCTTGATATGGTGTAGATGAGCTAGCAGTGCTTGACATGGTGTAGATGAGATAGCAGTGCTTGACACGGTGTAGATGAGATAGCAGTGTTTGACACGGTGTAGATGAGATAGCAGTGCTTGACACGGTGTAGATATGATATCAGTGCTTGACATGGTGTAGATAAGATATCAGTGCTTGACATGGTGTAGATGAGATAGCAGTGCTTGGCATGGTGTAGATGAGATAGCAGTGCTTGACATGGTGTATATGAGATAGCAGTGCTTGACATCTATAGATGTCAGAAAGGCTTTTTAATATGCTAGGAACTATATTATATCGTACTGCTTTCCTGTTTGTCATCGTATTTTAGTTGACAGGTTCCGCACAATAGCTCGATTACGTTTTGTGTGACGTATATGGAACTGTTCTAGAACATGTAGTTGCGCTATATTTATTAATGTAAACTATGGTGTGTACTGGTCTTTTAGTCCATTGTCTCGAAGTAGATTATTAAGTAAAGTACGAGTACAGTGAGGTTAAAAGTGTCGATTGGCACTTTTCTGATTTAGAGGTGTCTTCATTCGTATTGATTATATGAAAATCGGTAAATAAGGGTATACAGAAGAAGCACAATTATGAATGCATGTAAAAAATATATGAGTATAAATTACGGTTATGATATTAATTATACCATTTACTGTATCAAATAAAGTTTTATCTACGTACAATTAGCAGTCGTTCGCTACGTGCGTTCCGTTGTTTTGGCTTTGATTATGAAGCCCTTTACAATTATTCTCTTCTTGATTGGATCTCTCTATCGATGCAAGTACGTTGTCTAAACGCGTCGACATTTAAATACCAGACACATAATAGTGTTTAATTACAGTCATGCTTGAGATTTGAAAATAAATCGGGCAACAATGACCCTGTGGTAAGCACCTTGAAGCCGACTTATTATCTTTTAAAGCGAGAGTGATTTTATGGGAATATAATCCGAAGACTGCACTTCATTTTTACGTTTTTGTTTGTTGTTTTTTTGTTTTTGTTTTTTTTTTGGGGGGGGGGGTGATTCAAAAGTATCTGGCAACCATCAGGAGTATAATAAATGACACCTCTGACGTTACTTCTATTAAGATTGAAACTGTACGGCCATTATGAACGGATTAAGCAAGACACAATTCACATTGTCCCTTGGTCGTACAATACATAAAACAACTACTAAATATATGATACCAAAGGCCTACTTACGTTAATACCGCAAATCGAAATAGTGTTCTACGTCTACTTACTGCACTGACATCTTAAAATATTAAAATATTTAACGGTTCACAAGATTGGACGTTTGGTGTTATATGGTTTAAAATAGAGGAAATGAAAATAAAACACTTTATTTAAATCCGTTCATAAGATTGCAACGTTAATGTGAACTTGAAAGCAATATTACACTAGCAATAAACCGTGTATTGGGTATAGTTATAAGAATGATAGTATACGGTTTGACTAGCAAAACCAAAGTGGTTGTCATAAAATAAATGCAGTTCTGAAACCATCCTTAAGATAAAGGTTAAATGACCGAACACCGTTATCATCCCCAGTGAATTATTTTATTTTTGTCTAGCTGTTTCATATTTTAATGGGTTTAAAGTCCCAAGACAGCTTGGTAAATTAGATGGTTTTAAGTTTGATTATTACAGAGAACCATTGCAGCGTGACTCGCTAGTAAGCACGCTATCTAGCATGATAACACAAAATAGCTTTTATTGTAATACTATGATACAAATTGAGCTTTTATGGTAAGATGAACATTGAGGCAGAACAGTCTACAGAATATGGCAATGAGATAAGTGTTTTGTATAACTGTACTGATGGAAGAAAGAATTTAAAGTTTCGATCAGGGATCATAGTAAACACTTTTTGTAGATATAATTGTCTCAATACTGTCCAAGCATGAAAAGTTATTACCATTCAATGAAATATCCTAACGGAATTCGTTTAATCCTACATTTAATTGTTGGATATTGTTCCAGTCATGCCTTTCTAGCGTGCTGTTAAGTTGTTATTATCTAAGCCAGTTGGATCAGCTCCACCCTTACCTTTTTGGTATAATAATATCTAAGATGTTGAAATCTTTGTGCTAAATGGTTAAAATTCCGTATGGATTGTTTCTAAAATGCACATATAATAATGAAATTAACGGGCCAACTATAAGTGCAAGTATGCATTCGGTAAGACAGTTCAAAATATATATATTTGATTTTGAACATAATAGTTTTTAAATATTCAAGATTTTACGCCATCAAGTCGCATTTGCTTTTTTCAGATTTGACTCATTTCCGTGCGCAAGCTAACTTTTACATCTATTACTCTGACTGTAATCCATTGCACAGGTGACATTAAGGTTAATTGGATTTCTGCAACATAACTTCAGAATCAAGAAAAACAATAAAGTATGCGAAAGCACACGGTTGTATCGAGGTATGGCACAAGGTCAACTCATTAAATAAAACAAAAATATAATATTATAGTCTCAACTCAAAATTGTTTGTTGCATAAAACATATATACAAGTTAACAGCAGAAACAGCATATGCAACGACATGTAATTAGACAATAACTTGTTTTAACAGTAGAACAAAACAAGTTTAGAATAAAATGGGGAAAACAGTCGTTTCTTAAAGTGACAATCTTATTCAAAATCACTGCATACACATGTATCACAAGCATACATTTTGACTGATAAGCCTTTAACTACTTACTAGATAATGCATTTATGGAATACTTTTTACTAATATCAAGATTGTAACCGTGAATTTAAATGCAGAAAGCGCAAACATATTAAATGTTTGGTGAATGCTAAAAGATTTACTGTGGTCTAGTATATTCTCACTAAGGTAGAACTACCGTGTTTTATGCTCATTTCTTTCAAATTAAACTCGGTATCCTTCATAATAACCACTGTTTTTGACATTTATTCATCCTTTTAGGAATAATGAAACAATAGTATTATTGTGATAAAGCTTATTTGGGAGTCAGAGTGCATCTGTAAGGTGTTTGCATTGTATATATCTTTTGACAGGAAAATTCCAGTATTTCCCGAATTTTCCGATACTAAGTTGACAGTTTTTGCTTTGTTAGCCACGTATTATAAAATATATTTTGTATATTTGGTTCTTCATTCTAGGTAATTTGGTCATATCAATAATAAAATATGATATTTACTTTAATCATTCTTTGATTACAGTTGTAACATAATATTTGATGCCACGGTCAATTTGGGTGTCATGTGAATATAGTCTAAATGAGCTGTTCCAACTCGAAATCTTTTAAACGTTATGGTAGTTTAGTATGCAAAACGTGTGTCTATATTGAAAAAAACATTTGCTTGATAACACTAAAAATAGCATATCATACATATTCACCGAACATAACCAAGTCCTTATTCAGATATATATATATATATATATATTTTTTTTTTTTTTTAATTTTGTATTCCTGTTATAGACATATAGTTTAGTTCGTTTCCAGTGTCAGTTTTGAGTATTTTATTTGTTTAGGTGTTATATAATTCCCATATCATGTGATAATTTTTATACAGTATGGAATCATTAATAGTTGTCTAAGTACTGAGTAGTTTATTAAGTTCCGCATAGAAAGGTTCAAGATAAGTATAGCGCCCCATATGTAATATTTTCCGATTTTTAGAGTGTATTATTTCTACATCAGATCCTTCATGGTAGCCCCATAATTCTGCTCCATATTTAAATGTTGGTAGTACAAGAAATGCTCACTTACCTCAGATAATTTATTGGGATTTCAGTATTCTATGGTCAATGCTGGCTAACGAACGATAACGCAGAGTTATTTACAGAACATGTGTTTCTGGTATAAATTACATAAGCAATACGGCTTTCAGGACATATGGCCATGCTGACTTTATTTAATACTGCTGTGGAAATGAATATATGTTGGAAATATCTAAGTATGGATATCTTGCTCTTCTTGATATTAAATCGAGACGCCCTCCATAGTTATAACTTAAACAATATAATACATCCAATATCAAAGCATCCTAATTAAATCTTCAACTCGAGGCTTACACTGAGACTTCAATGGCGTTTTGAGTGGTAGTGCTTGTAATACAGATCGTGCATGGAATATGTCAAATCGGCATGCTTGCGGCTGTCAGTACTGCAATATTCTTGCTTTTGCCGTGGTCTACTTTCGACCATGCAAATAGTTTCAAATGGATTTGTATTACGAGAAAAAAAATGAGGTTAAACGTGTCGATCGCCGTCCAATTGCACTTTTTCTCTGATTTAGAGGCGTCTTCATTCGTCTTCACTGTCTGAACATAATTGATCGGTAAGTAAGGTTAGACAGAAGAAAAACAATTATGAATGGAATTCAGAAAAGAGATTCGTAGAAATTCCGGTTAGCTTTCCAAACGTCAGTGTATATTGTAACTTAGTAAGGGAAACAGAAACTTGTAGAAACGAAGTCGATGGTATTAATTATACCATTTACTGTATCAAATGAAATGCCCTCTTACGTACGATTAGCAGCCGTTCGTAAAATGCTTTCCGTGTGCATTAAGCCGTGTATAATTATCTAACTTGATTTGATCTCTCTTCCGATACAAGTTCAGCGTCTTATCGCGTTGACAATTAAATACGGGACACATGATAATGTATAATAACAGTCAGGCTTGAAATTGAAAAAAAATCGGGCGACAATTATTCTTTGGCACTTATGGGAATATAATCCAAAGACTGCATTTTGTTTGAATGGTACCCCTGGCTTTATTATTAACTGATATTTCTTACATGTCAAGTTACTTCTAATATAGTTCAAACTGTAAGGCAATTATGATAGGAATAAGCAAGATGCAATCCTCACTGTCACTGTAGGGTCACTAGGTCGTACAATAAATAAAACAACTACTAAATAAATGATCACACAGGCCTACAGACTTTAGTATCGCAAATCGAAATCTACTTTACTATAATGACATGTTAAAAATAATTTAGGGCCGGGTTTATAATAGGCGTACGGTGTTACATTGTTTAAAAATGTGCGAATGAAGATACCACTTTAATTAAATACGTTTATGAGATTGTAAAGTTAATGTGGATTTGAAAGCAACATTACACTAGCAATAACTGATCAAAATGTTTGTTTGGATTCGACTTTGATTGCCTGTGTAATAAAAGTAAAGTCACGATTGTCTCGCCTACAACCTTTCAAGGCTTTCAGGGCTTTCATAAGTTTTGATTTTACAATGTATACGCATAGTGAAAACATGTGTATGGCTTGCTGTATGTTTGCTGTATTTATAGTGTTATTAGTATACGGTTTGATTATCAAATCCAAAACTGTTGTCATAAATTAAATACAATTTTGAAATAACGTTTACCTCAAAGGTTAACTGCTCTAATACCGGTATCATCCCCAGTTAAATGTTTTCAGTTATTTTTTTTTTCATTTATTTATGTTTTCATATTTAAATGGGTTTAAAATCCCTAGACAGTTTGGTTAATTAGATGCTTTTAAGTTTGCTTAATACAGAGTACCATTGCAACAGGTTAATTGTTAGTATAAGTCTAGATAGAACAAAGAAAGTAATGAAATGAGCGAAAGTACTCGGCGTTAACGAGGTATGTCATAAGGTCTATGTTTGACATTTTTTCTGGAACATTGAGTAAAATTTAAAGTAGACTAAAGTAAGCCAATGCATTTTCTAGATGACTTCTTAGGTTGTGACAAACAATTAATGGAGAACCAAAACGTCTCCTTAACCGATGAAAAAAACAGAGGTCCCTACTAAGATCTTTCGAAGGGCGTTCCACGGCCTCGAACTTTACACAAAGGAAAGGTAGTACGTGTACCTAAGAAAAATACCGTACGAATAGTGGGGTATATCCAAAATATCATAGCCAAACAGTCAACAAACCTGAAAGAAATTTAGTCACTGATCAGGTCCTTCCATTGATGTTCCCGTGGGAAAGCGTTTTCGCCCCTTCTGAAGGAGATAAATTAACTCAACGTACCGTTCAACAAAACCCTTCATTCACACCCATTTATAAAGGTCCGCTAGTCTCACAATTGAGGCTCATTTTCCTCAGATCATTCAATGGGGTTTCAGTATTCCGTGACTAATTCTGGCTAACAAACTACAACGCAGAATTATTTACAGAACTTGCGTGTCTGGTATATAACGGCTTAAAGGACATATGGGTACTATTTTTCAACTTCACCATATTGATCTCATTTAATACTGCTATGAAAATGAATATATTTTAAAATATCTTAGTCTGGAAATTTTGCTCTTGTAGATACTAATTCGAGACGCCCTCCACATTTGCTACTTAAAAAATCTAATACATCCACTCTAAATGCATCTAAATTAGATATGCCACTCGAAGCTTTTAGTCCTTAGATTTTATTAGACAATTGCAGAGTTCGTGTTATTTTTAAAAACGTTGTTTTATTCGGTTTGATCACTGTTTAATGTTTCAGAGTATGATGTTTCTTTTTTTCAATATTTTACTTAGTTTAATAATTTTGGTAGGATAATTTAGCAAGCATATAGTATATTTTTTGTTTTACATAATGTTGTTGTTTTTTAATCCCAGAATAAGTGGGTTGATGCTTGTCATTTTAACACTCTATGATAACACAATTTTGAACCTCTTATTCTTAAGGCAAACTTTGTGGGTTTTTTAAAGTTTTAAACCATAACTGTATCATTCATTTAAAACGTGCTTGTATAAAATACTTTAAACAATATTTCTTCGTCAACTTTTAGAGTCCCAATCTTTAATCATTGAAGTTATTGAGGTTTATATTATAGATGTCTGTTGTATCCTAGATAATGCATACTTTGATTTACTATAATAATTTACATTTTTACTTTATTGGGGATTGTTGGAATAAGAGTGAGGTTGTGTACACAAACTAGTTTAAACCCCAGTAACCGCATTTGCATTTTACTGACCATTCCAATGCGACCCGCTGTCTTTGACAAATGTGTATCGAGAGCCAGGTACAATACTTACACCTCACAGTTTCTCTATCGCTCGAACGACTGAACAAACCATACGCGACATACTAGAGATTGACGTTATAAAACTTTGTCGTTGGTCGTTCCAAAGATACAATAGATATATCCGAGAGTAGGCTATTAGAGGCAATATCTAGGCCTCAGGCATTATTTTTGTACAATGACATTTAATCTATTTTCTAAAAAAAAGAAAAGAAAAATAAGAGGATATACAAACCAAAGACCGACATACAAATATAATGTTATTCTAGATTAATATAAATAGAATGCTACTTACCACATAACATGGTATATATATTTATATTAGATAGATATGAGGATTGTTGGCAACTCGCTTCCCAAGCGCACGGGACTTGATCGAAAACATCGGTTGGAAAAGTTTCCGCAAGTCCGTAGAATCCATCGTCTTTTTGTTCGAGCCATCCAAAATAATATTTTTTCACCTGGTGGGGCAATGAATTATTCGTGTTGCAGATAACCAAAATATGACGGCGTCCACGGCATGCAATATATCGACGCACAGAGATGTTCTGTTTAAGCACGTAAGATGACTTGCTATGCAGTGTATATACACACACACATTATCTCACAGTTCATACTCAGCATTTTGGATAATAACTTTTTAAGGAAATGATCGTATAATTCTGGCGGCAGGCAAATATTAAGTGTATTAAACCGCATTTAGCCGGATTTTATATTCATTTCAATTATAAAAGGTCCGCTTTCTCTATCTGCAGGTTGAAGAAGTCGGCTCATTTGTCTTAGCATAACTTTACACCGTACTGTAATGGTGTTAAACGTGTATGTTTGTAAGATGGTGCTTTGGTTTACCGACCAGACAAGTGACAAGCTTTTTTGTGTCATGTGTATAAATAAAATTTGAAAGCATGTGCCAATGTTCTGGTTTATTATCATTCAACATTGCTGATATGCTTCATTACATTTTTATCAATATTTGTGTATAGTTTGTTTGTGATTTATTCAAAAGCATTTTATAATATAACATTGCTTTATTCATTTAGGTCAGAAATAATAACACTCATCAAGCTGAACAACACATTATAACAACATAATTAGAAATAGACATTGCATTATTTGCAACACCCAAGCAAATCAAACGCTGAACTTTCATTTCGTTTTTTAGATAATGATTATTTTGAATAAGGACGTTTCTTTCATGCTTTACGATGAAATATGAGGTTTTAACAGTGAAATAACAACAGTGAAAATATCAATTTGATATTTTCACTGCAAAATTAGGAGTTAAAATATCAACTTTCAGAACTACTTTTAAATTCCTTTGTTGTTACATGTACTTGCCTTGATCAAAACAGAACACTGGACTTCAGTAAATTTTGTCAAAACATGTTGAAAAAAATAAAGAAATATTTTATAAATAAATATATAATTGGAAATTAACAACTTACCGCTTATTACCGGTTATCCCGTTTATCAAACATTTTACTGATCTTTGAAGCTGAATGTTCGAACATTTGCTTTCATACTTAGCAAATTACAGACAAAAACAACTGTTCGAACATAAATAAAATTTTATATCATCGTTCAAATGTATTTTGAACTGTTAACCGTTGTAGTACGTAAAATGAGCTTCCTGGAGAATTCACACAACAATTTACAGATAGATCCGATATGTTTTACCCCACCCACTCCTCAAAATGTGTCAACAAACTAGCGTGGCATTTACTCTTTATCTGGAAAACAAACCTTTTAAAGCGAAACAGACTGGTCTCTGATAATAAGATGACAGAATATTAACCAACTTACTATAAAAACACGCGTACATGCAGTCTTAAACTAAGAAGAATGGTTAAAATCCAATAAGTATCCACATTTGTTTTGCTAACACATTTGACCCTCCAAATTTTCATTCTTTAAATATAGCGGCGTAGTAATTTGGTTATATATTCATGCCAATCTTAAAATAAAAAGTGTTTTCATTATTTTTTGGAACATATGTGCACTAATAATTCTTCATTGTTTACTGTTCATAAAGCTTTGCAATATAAAAACGAGCGAATAGTAAGCTATAAAAATGAATAACAGATAACTATTTCTCAGCAAACCGAAAGTAGAAAAGTTGACAGCTACAATTATGCAGGAGGGGCGCCCCACGGGTAGCGGCGTAAACCCCGCCCTTTTCAAAAAAGGGGGTAATTCATAACTAAATAAAATAACAAATAAAACTCCGAAAAAAAGCATAAAAGAAACAGAATATTTCTTTATTTCAGTGTAAGATCGTATTTAATTTCACTCGTAATCATAAAAAAGCTACATTTTTACTCGTGGCTTCGCCACTCGTGAAAATATGTTTTTCTATGACACTCGTGATATAAAATACGATCTTACACTGACATAACCAAATATCCTCTATTCATTTTTCATCTAAAATCTAAGAGGAAAATCTTATACTTCCTCTTGAGTTCGGGATATGTAACTATGTCAACAATCTATATTAGTACTCACAAATCAAAGAACTCTTATCATTGTACTAAAAGGAGACATACAAAATCTCCCTGGATACACCTCCATCGTTTTCTTGGAAAAATAATATATTTTACATATTTGAATGTTATATCTACATTATTTCAATTGGAATAAACTCAATTCATATCACACTTTAATATTCTTCAAAAAGTAGAAAATTATGTATTATAGCATAAGGAGATTTAGTTCGAGTGGACTTAAACACACAATCCGCTCTGACTCCTTCGCGATGAGACTGATACTGTTCATTATATGCAGTGTAATGATTATTCAAGGAAATACAATAGTTCCACATATATATATATATATATATATATATATATATATATATATATATATATATATATTAAGACGAGTTATGTTTCAAATATAGAGCAAACTCTACAGACACATTGAGTATTTTTAAACAGACAGCTAACTGGTTGTCATTGTAGATCGTATTTCAGTCGCATCAATCCCTAGCTAAAGCATTTAGCATCGTGTTTGATACTGTACTGTGACAAATTCCTATTATAGACCACGAATGTGTACACGATGATCTCACAAAAATATCCAGATCAATATCAAAATATTGCTAGCAATGCAAACAAAAGAAATTGTACGTACAAAGCTGTTATTATTTCCCGTCGTGGGGTACTCGCCACAAATTCGGCCAATGTTCTTCTTCCTTCGAAGAAGGGACCAATGAATCGTACGAAACACGAGGGGGGCTACGGTCAATCCTCAGCTTATCTTTAGTGTTTACAAACTCTAAATTCAAAGAGGTCAATCATGTTAACTAAAGCAAGACCAGGAATGATTACGACTTAATTCACCAAAACTGTAAATTTTGCAGATCTAGGCAGAATCAGGTCAGCAAAAATGCAATGATCCTTTTGGGTATGTTTATTTTTATCACAACCTGTTGGTGCTATCTTAACATGATTTATTGAATTTATACCGTTACCTGGTAATACGTATTATCTTAATGCAGATTATAGTCAACGAAATATTTTAGTCTAAAGTTTACTCTAAAATAGTTTCTGCTATTTTATTTCTAATTCAATACCTAAAAAAATCAATTATTTCAAACACAATTCAGAGTCAGTACAATCGTAAACTGCCATTTTCTTTAGTATAAAACGGTGATATTTTTTCAAACTATTCCAATATATCAAGTAAAAAGTAATATTTTATTGTTTACAAATTTAAATACACGCTTTAAAGACAACTTTATTGTAACTGAATATGACGACCATCCTGGACGCCATCTTTGATTTGATTATGTTTCAAGAGTTTTTTTTTGATTATATGAAATAAACGTGTTCAATTTTTATGACCACCACTCGAACCTAAGATACAACTTTAAAACAAATTCATCATTTTGGCTGCCATTTTTTAGACGCCATTTAGATTCTAATGCTGTTCAAAATGCGGTCTGAATGCATAAAAACAAGAACAAATTGTTATTCTTATCAAGGTAATTGCTGAACAAAATATCAAAACAAATGGAAAAATTCATAAGAAATAGAAGTAAGTATATTTGGTAGCCAATTTTTTTTTCATCAGTAACATTACTATTTTGATATGCAATATCGTACATACTTAAGAGCAGGACTTCCTTGAACAATTGTTGACCCCATCCTACTTCGGTTACGGCCAGGTGGGGCAACGGAATAACTCAAGTCATATTGCCTTGGACAATAACAATGCATACGAATATTTAAATTGGCATGTTGATGACCCTGATAATGATGATTGTCAGTATTTCAAATAGTTAAGTTTTCTCCTGAAGTGCTTTTTTAAGGCGTCTACTTAAACTCATGATAAGAGTTTATCCTAGGACCGTCAAACTGAACCAGCATATGCCGATATTGTTTTGATAACTTTGTTCGCACAAATACTTTGGACCAAGACCAATTATAGGTTTCAGGGGCGCGATTGACGTCTCATAATGCTTTACTTACCATTAAGCACATATTTTAAACCTTAATACGTGGCATATGCGGCATAACGCTTTACAAACATTGTTAAACTATATCGTCAACTAATTGAATAAATTACAACATTAAATGTCAGGTTTATTTATTAATATTCAAATATGTACAAAATACATCACAAAAGACACAGTTATATATAACACATTTTACTGACTCAGATACATGCATAAATAAATCATATTTACGTTTGGATCGTTAAAAGACAATACTATCAAATCTCGATGATCTCAAAGTAGATTAAGTGTAGTAAAATACGCTTTCAAATATTTTATTATGAAAATTATACTGACCGTTTGGTCCATAGTCTCGAAGTAGATTAAGATTGGAAAAAACAACACTTGATATTTTGAATACATTACATTACATTTGGCATTTCAAGCACTGCAACTAACATTAATAAATGTACTTTTCACTTAACTTTATCGTAACAATAACCTATATTCGAATGTATGCACTGAAATGCCCTAAATTAGATTATTTATTACATTTTGAGTCTACCAAATGTTTCAAACTTAGCATCTTTTTGTAAATAGAGAACACATATTTAACATTGCAATGGAGATAGTGAAATGAATGCACAACGCACATTATACATTTGCTAAAAAAACACAAACTGAAGACATCTGTATTAATTGCAATTGAAATACAATTAAAATTAGCAATATGTACACCTAAAACTATTAACATTAAAACAATGTCGTGTACACAATTCACAAGTCCACACATTACCTGTATTAATTACATAAGTTCAATGAGCAACGTCTACATTTTTATTAAAAATTAACCGTTAAAAATTTCGTTTACACAATTTACAAGTGAATAAATTTACAACAAAACAATATCGTTTTTCTAAATTCTCAAGGTCACTCATGTATTTATGCTACTTTAACGTGCAGTTGTTGTTATCGTTAAAATATCTAATATGATTCTGAGCATTTAAGAACAAGCTTCATTTCCTTTTGAAATGTTTGGTTAAAGAACGCATAAATCACTGGATTTGCAACGTTGTAAATGAAATACGAGTAGAACACGATCATATTTGGGGGAATTAGTTTTGTAGCCATCAACCATGCAGGCAAAAATGCAATTATGAATACAATTGTTACTATGAATAATATTCCAGCCGTTTTAATGTTTGCGATGCGGTGTTTCTCTCGCACAGATTTTCTCGTGTCTTTTCTCTGCATATTCGATGCTGTTACTTTAATTGAGTCTGGCATGTCTGTCAAAGGAGTTTTCTCCCCATTTGTACAACATAAATACTCTTGATGTTTGTTAACAGTTTTTAAATCAGTTTTCTTCAACGCAAATCCTTTCCCGTTCTTATTACCTCGCGCTTTTCGCATGTTTTCGTTGT
The DNA here is from genome assembly GCF_026914265.1 of Mya arenaria. Classification (NCBI taxonomy): domain Eukaryota; kingdom Metazoa; phylum Mollusca; class Bivalvia; order Myida; family Myidae; genus Mya; species Mya arenaria. The sequence goes on along the minus strand of NC_069131.1, from coordinate 1,526,861 downwards.
GAGGATTCCGGTCATTTGGAGATATAAAATCTTGATCAGGTTGGTCTTTCAATGTCGAGCTTTCATTGCTTTCCTCTCGTATGGCGTCATTGATAACGTGTTTCGATGTGAACGAAACGACATTCGTAGCGCTGTTTGGGTGTACCATGGTTGTTTGAGTGGCAGTGCTTGTAATAGAGATCGTGCTTGGAATCTGTGAAAACGGCATCTTGACGTCTGTGTCAGTATTGCAATCTTCTTGCTGTTGATTGTCCAGTGTCACTTTTTTCTCGACCATGCAAATTGTTTCAGGTGTATTCGCATTACGAGAACAAATTGAGGTCAAAAGTGTGGACCGGCGTCCAATTGTACATCTCTGATTCAAAGATGTTTTCAGTCGTCTTGATCGTCTTGACATAATTGATTGGTAAATAAGGGCATACAAAATGAACACAGTTATAAACGCTATTAAGAACAGAGATGCGTAAAACTTCTGGTAGGCTCTCCGAAATCCCGTGCTAAATATAACTTCATTAGGATAACAAAAGCCGGTATAGACAAATTCATTTATATCAATCGTACCGTTGACCGTATCGATTGAAGTGTTATCTACGTAAAATTGGCAGTCGTTCGTGAAATGGTTTCCGCTGTTTAGGTGGCGAGTATCGAACCCTGTACAATTGTCAAATCCTGTGGGCATTGTAAAATCCGACACATTATAGTGTATAATTTCAGCCATTTTTGAGAGTGTACTAATTTGGGCGATAACTTTCCGATGGTAAACGCCGTGTGCGAGACTTGTCATCAATCCAAGCGTGAGTGCAAACGCTAATAACGAGAATATTATCCGAAGAGCGCTTTTTGTATTCAAGAATTTAGTCCATGGTCGGCAGATACAAAAGTATCTGTCGAACGCTATGGCAACCATAATGAATGCACTAAATGGTACATTTGACGTTATTAGGAACTGATATACTTTACATGTCAGGTCACTACCAATATTCTTGAATTGAAACTCCACTGCTATAGTGAACGGAATAACAAGTATGCACGTCACAAAGTCTATGGAGGCAAGCGCCAAGATGAAAACAGTCGACGTGTTCTTATCTTTCTTCTTCGAGAATACGTACAGCACGAATGCGTTTCCAGTGGTTCCGATGACGCTAAACAACGACAGCATACACGTGATCACGATGATGTCTGGTAGGTCCGACTTGTTCTCTATCAACTCATCTCCATTCTGGGTCTACAATCGGGAGGTATTGCAATTAGATGTGTTTCTAGTAAATCTTTAAGCTCATTACTAATTATCCTGCTCTCATCTTAAAATCAATCGTCATTGCGCGCGGGATGAGACACAATTTATAAGACATCATTTTCGAAATGTCGTTATGTTTGCATAACATTTCGAGTAATTTTCTAACAAACTACAATTACATGCTATTTAATACATTATAATATAAAATTTATATACTCATAAGGCATATTATAAAGGTAACTTAAAAGTAAAAGTAAATATTCACTTGTTGCACTCGTGAGATACAGTTCTGGTGCTCACTCGGTGAAATAAATTATGATCTTACACTTAAACAAACATTCATCCGCTAAACGATTTTACACTCCAATATTTCATCAATTATCTCTGAGTATTGTTTATCATATCCTTAGTATTTTAAATGATTTAGTGTAAATTAAAGCCGTACTATGACAGGTATTTTTTTGTCGAGCCCGCTTGCGGTGAGCGAGACATATCTTTGGCGGTTACGTGTTTGTGCATGTATGCGTTCATCCGACCGGATGTCCATTCATTATAAGATTTTCAAAACATTTGCCAGATCTTATCGTTAAAGCCTTAGGTCAATGTTAATGGACAACGGTTGAAGTATATCCATTTCCAGGCTATATTTTGATCATGTATCATGATTGAATTGAAAATGAAACTTGCAAGAAGGTTCAGCATGATGTGGTTGAGTGTCATATTCAAGACCCAGGTTTGTATTTCATCCGTCAAGGTTAGAGCAGTATCTTGACTTAGCATTATAGGATCTTCAAAAAGACATAAAAGGTTCACTATGATGAGAAGGCGCACAGGACCCAGTTATGTACCTCAAATATTAATGTTGCACTTAGTGGTAAAATGTCATACTGTTGAAATGTCTTGTCTGAACTGAATCTTATCACGGCTGTATCGTTACCATGCATTACATCATTTTCAAATTTGTCATGAACGTTTACAATGTTGTGGGGTAGTGTCGCAGGTACCATGCATTTTTCAACTCTATGTTATTCTGTTTGGCAATATATTGGAAAATAATTGATTACTCAGTATTAAAGATTCTGTAAATTGGCTCGATGTGTCGTCATTTGGCGCTTTAATTATATCTATGTGTTTTTTTAAGGTAAAACAGTCATGTAACAAACACCGTGTTTAATCACACTTCTAAGAGTTTACAGACAATATACGAGAGGCCTACACATTATATATAACTTAACACATTATGTAGTACGGATAAAAACAATCACATGACTAAGACATCATGTTGTTATTGGCAAAAACCCTTCCTTAAAAGCTTTATTCCTTATGTATTTATGATATTTTCAGAAATGCAATGTTTTTTATCACCTGAATTAATGATGTATTGTTAAGTATTATTTTATGATAAATGCATTAAAATGTGTCGTCGTTTATGTTGTTCTTATAATTGATTGGTGATAACTTAAAAGGTCTTAATATAGACTGAACATTGTTTTAAGTAAATGCATTAACAATCACATACCTGGTTCAAAATGACGACATCGTCCATTTTAGCGTCAATATCTGGAAATACAAGTAAATACATTAGGACGATATCTTCCAGCATACTGGAGTATTCAAGCATATAGATAAATTGCAACACTTCCAATAGAAATTAAACTGATTTTGAATATAATGTTATTATAATCCTGGGATTTGTGGGGGAGGGGGTTAATGTTGATTTAATATTGTATAAACTGTGAATAAAAATATGTATTTGGAGGCATTCAACACAAAGCACTAGTATGATACGGGATCAAAAGCGTCTGTAGTGTGAAATGGTTCTCTTTATGGCTTACTGTATATCTACAATATTTGTAACTCTATGAATGGTATTTATATTAAAACCTTAATATCGGGCATACATAAAACAGTATGAGATTTGTCTTCGTTTTTTTTTTCAATTGTATTATATGGTGTTGAAAAGGTTAGATAATTCAGATATGGTGGCTCTGAAGTAGGCACGCTATATGACATGGCAACAAAAAAGGATCAGACTGTTCTTATCAAAACAACTCAAGCCGTATCACACCTCATTTCCGACGATGTTAGATGCGCGTCATAAAACTTTTTTATTTGGCATCAGAGGACTGAATAAAAATGCATATGTGACAGGATCGGCCAGAGATGGACAATCTATCTATGGCTATACACCATACATGTGTATTATGAAAAAGCGAAAAAAGAAGAAAATTGTCGGAAACTGACATATACTCTGTATTTATTTGTACAATGCGTTGAAACTAACTAACTGAAGTTCCACATAATTTACAATTAATTTGTTTTTCGCAGTTTTTTTTCGAGTGTTTTCATTAAAAAAGATAACTAGGTATGTATACCTAGTACAATTCATTCTTATGTGTGATTGGCTAGTCGATGTTATCACGTGATATTACAAAGTTAGGCACATAGTTTTAATATAAACGTTTATGGTAAAGCTTCGTAACAAAGTGAAAACAACACTGGACTGCAATTTTGGCGACACCGGTTCGAACCTGGTCTCCGACTCGATTGTTTTCCATTCTGGTATTGTTTTACAATTATCATGTCAAAGAGTAAAACATTTTATTAAATATTTGTCCTAAGATTCATTACAGAAAAAAATGTTTGGTGCCAATCTGGTGTTTAGTCCCATTAAGACTATTACTTACGTATGAATTAGGGGGGCAGCAGGTCTGTACAAAAAAAACCCAGATATTAGCGGAATCCGCTATTATCAGAATTTCGGGGAGCATTGAGTTTTTTCAATGGAGAGCGACAAATGTCAAAATGTGTTATGACACCATCAAGCAACGACCAGAACGATGCATTTAGTTTAACCAAAATATGTTATTTATTTATGGTCGCCTTGATTCTTATTCATGTTCACACTAATAGTTTGTGTATATATTATGATTATTCTTTTTGCATTATATTTTGTTGCAACTTATTAAATAATAATAATGTCTTTATATATAAGTATATAAGTATTTTAACTCCTTAAGTTTGGATTAACCATGTTTAGTTTGAAAATGATTGTCGTTTTAAAAGGAATTCATTGACATTATTTATAATACTGTACCTTTATATAACATGCATTATTTGATACATTTTATCTATATTCTCTTACATTTGAAGGGTTTCATATTTGTTCTTTTTTTCGTAAACACATTGTTATTTCTTGTGTCTACATTTTTCCTATAATTTTAATACTTTTATTATTTAATGTTCTATATAATCTTTAACGAACAGGCTTAGCTAGACAAATTTGAATATCCTGAGTGAGACATTTCCAAGATTGCTGTAAGTTTTAATAACTTTTTAGAACAAAAATATGTTAGATATTAAAGCCTAAGGGTCACTTTTATTCTACATTTCGAACTATAATGTGCTCCATTTCATTTTTTTAAGAATTTGTGTGTTACTAAAGTAAGGACATTTTTATAAGGAACAGTTAATTAAGGCTTTAATTTGCGTTACAATTTGATAATACTTATAGACTTGTTCTACAAGACAAATTCGATGGCATTGTATGATTGTTTTCTACTGGTGTTCCATAGAACTGCATACATGTGTGTATATCGTGGGGATTATTAAAACTTTAAAGACATTCATTGTGAGGTGCGTCAGGACTTTATTCATCCATTCACGTCATAATATGTACAGTCAAAGAAACACGGTACCACTACAGCGCGTGGGAATCATAATAATATTTCTTTTTTCTTGCTCGTTGTCGATGTCAACCATCAGCTGTGTCATGTAAAAACTACAACTATCTTGTAGTTCAACAAAGAAAATGTAATATAAACTTCGAGTAATTTCTTCTTCGGATAGGTTTATCCAAAGGCCATGTAGCAATATAGGAATCCAATGTAGTTTAATGGCACTAGAGTCTGGCTTAGATTAACAGGCAACCAACACGTGGCACACACGACAAAACTAAAGAGCAAGTTAGTCAAATCAAGAGAGAAAAATAAGCTATAAAGCTAGCTTATAGAATAAACTTAATATTCTATACACTGGACTTGACGTTAACATGGTGTTATTGATGTCAGGCAATAATAATTAAAGTTGTTTGATAATTATCTGAAGGATGTATGAAGGTATAGGTCTTCACATATTTCCATGGCAGCATAAATAATTAAAAAGTAATGTCTGCTTCAAACAAAACTATTAAGAGGAGTCGGATACAATGATTAAAGAGAGATCTCGTAAACACGGAATTCACAAAGTGCCATTCATGACTTTCAACACTTCTTTTCCGACATTTACTTATCAAAATATAACTCCTGATTATGGTGAATAAGAAAAGAAAAAAAATGCGCAAGAAAGAACTACCTGCATAGCAGTAAATGATAAAACAACACATCTACGAATGCTTCATTTGACACATATATTTTCTTAACATAGTCTTATGTTTGTTAATTGTTTCGTGTTGTGCTTGATAATTCATTCATTAAATTAGGACGTAAGTTTTATAGGCAAATAGCATGTTTTTATATGTGTGTTAATTATGCAACCCTACTTGCAAACGCTTTTTATATTGTTATGAGAGAGAATACGTGCTAGACTTTTCTGAGTGTGGAGAACTTGCGCATAATGATCAAAATGCTTCGTTTTTAGACCATTAGCTAAGAGCTAGAGGTGGCAAAAAGGATCATTAAATTTATGATAAGTGGAATGATTTTTCTTTGGACGGCGGTGTTCCAATTTTCTTCTTCTAACGATGTATTTATTTTTTAAATTGGTTAGATTTGCTAGCGTATGTTCGTACGTGCATACGATTTGTTCCCTTATGCATTGGTAATTTTTATATTTTTAAATCCATGATTTAGATATTATCATAAGAGGGAAACCTTTTTCTTAGTTATTTTTTAAGCCCTAAGTTAAGTACTACACTGCTTATTTGGTGTAATTTCTTGATAATATCTGAAGTACTTTATTTTCATTGATGTTAAACAATGTTAAACAATATTCATACTTTTATTTGTAAATCACTTTTAATTTGACTATGTTTGTTAGAATTCGGCTTTACTAAAGAAATGACTTGATATGTTTTATAATAAATGGCCCTAACTTTTCAGGGTATTACTCATCCGGAATTTTATGGAAATATTTGTTAAAGCTACGTAAAGTTAAAATGATTTCTCAAAAACGGCTTACTGATCGACTTAATGACCCTTTAAAAACGAATTTGAACAGAGGCTATAACGGTACTATTTTACAAGATACATGGATTCGACAATTGGAAAAATAATTTCTAAAAGATAACCTTCGAACTAGTTTTCTATATAATATTAAAAGTATGTACTGTGTTGTTTGTGGGGTTTTGTGCTTTTGTTCCATATTTCTTGTTTGTTATTATTTATGTTCTTGTGTTTTATGTCTTTGGCGTTTAATCTGTGCCATTGAACTGAGTTTATGTGTAAACGTTTGACTACTGAGCATGTTTCGGTAGTTTTTCAGATAAATATTCCTGTTAAACTCCTAGTGCAGACTAACATTTATAACACATATAGCATTTTGTTTGAAATAACCAAAGTGGTGCTTTCCTTATTTCTAAAAACAAAGCTAAAGCTTGGCTTTTGCTTGAGTTCGGATACTGCTTAACAATTAAATGTTCGTCCCCTGTATGTGTTGCAAGGAAGTTGAAGATTATCAACATTTTTTTATCCATTGTTCTTCATTATCCAATGTTCGGTGGACGATAAATGCCTTATTTAAAAAATGTGGTATAAAGAAAACGTTTAATGATATCAAATATATTGTAATAGGATATAAGATACACCAAAAAGAATACAACTGTGTTAATATTGTTTTAAGTCAAATATGTTACTGTATTTATAAAACATACTTCATATGCGACCGGAGAATGAAGCCCATAAACATATTGTCTTATTTATATTACGATCTGATTGCTTTAGAAACATACCTACGAATAAAAAATGTCAAATACTGATTCCTAAATGACTTTATAAAAGTACATTCAATAGATACTTTGAGTGTATATATATATATTTTAAATCTTTGTCTATGTATTACTTTATTACCTGTGACAGTGTTGCTTTTATGATCTAATAAACGGACTGTTATACTTTAGCAGTTCCAAAAAAAGAAAAAAAACAATTAAATGTTCAGTAAAATTGCTTGTTTCTGATGTTCCATTGTAATACATCATTCTTGTCAACTTTGTTCTCAATTAACACATGAGTTTGCGATCATTACGAATGGAATTTCTAATTAATATTGTCTTTCGTTTGAGTGATCATAGCTCCTTTGGGTACAGTCCGAATACTGTGAACTATTACATTTTCTACTTTTTAGACAGAGGGGGCGTTTCTTTTTCCCTGCATTAATGAATTTCAAGATTGTTTTAATTATTAATTAATGTGTAAAGATGCAAAAATTAACAAAGGCAGGATACATAATTGGATTACCGCCGTGCAACGGGCAGTGAAAGACGAAATTACTGTTACAAGAGTCACTCTCGTTTATCAAAGACAACATTAGTTATAATTAAAGCAACAGCATATACAAAATGTCTCCTTCTCTTTGTACTTTGCTACATCATGCTTGTCATGATGTTCGCAACGTCATTTTAAATATTAATGTACGATATGCAAATATGCAAATGTGTCCAAGAATAAGTTTTAACAAACAATAATGTTCTTTTTCATCAGTAAGTGGAAGTATTCGTTTAAGGTTTCCAAAGCAATATGACAGATCTCACTAAAAGAGCACCAGTCACGCACAATGGACTCAAAAAAATCGGACAGATATTCACAGTCTATTGACTAAGCACATTCATGGGCTTTCTAAAATAAATTTTGTATAATGTTTTTGCTTAATGTACTTTGTATAATTTAATTTATTTTGTAAATTGTATTTTGTATACTTCATTTGGTATACTGTATAATGTTTTTGTATAATATAATTTGTATCATGAATTTTGCATAATGTTTTTTTGTATAATGTAATTTGTACAATACAATGTATTTTGTGTAATGCACTTTGGTGCATGTGCAGTCTGTCGGTGTGGTTTTGAACAAGTTATTTTTACTGCTCAGTTTTACTTCTTAGACTTGTGCCTATAAGTATGGCAATATTTATGTTTTGGCAGTTTGGGCGACTGGGCTAGAGCCTGTAGTATACGTTGCATTAATGAATGTGTTAAAACAAAAATTATTGTACGCTACATATTAAGCAACAATAATGCCATAGTGTTCCATGACTTATTATTTCTTCAGCACACAACATGCACTATACGTATGACTATACCGCACGTGACTTTATCGTGTTCAATTTTCATAGACCAATCCTAGGCAATTTAATACCACCACACACTGACTGTACAGTTTTAACTAGTTGACATGATTTTGTCATATAGAACGACAAAAAGAAATACATTTCTGGTTTCCAAAGTCCCAGTTGAAATGCGCTTGTAACGGTGTGTTGAAAATCTATAATTTCCGGTATGTGCAACTTCGTATGTATCAATACTGTCTTTGTTACATTTTAAGATTTCTATCAATTGTTACAAAAATAATCATGGAATAGATTAAAGAAAAATATTTTCGGCAAAGCCGAGAGTAACAGTAGTTACCCGAGTGTTAGCAATAAGTTGTCTCACAATGGAAGTGATGCGATATTAATTTTTTTATACCGATAACAATTACAGATAGTCCTTTCACCTTTGCACACCTTTCAAGTTTAATCAATATGCCGTACATTCATTTAGATCTCCCGGAAGCCAAGCGTTCTTGATACTAGACTGCAAGTAAATTAATTACATTTAAATGCAGCTGGGTTAGTAGGGAACATAAATTTCCGAACAATAGGCTTGTTTAGCATATGTTTAAGATACACCTGGAAATTTAGGTTCAACCATCTACGTTATTTTTTTAATTCGGGATTGTTAAGATAAGGGTAAGATTGTGCACACAAACTGGTTAATCCCTCAGTACATTTACATTTTAATGACCGTTACAAGGCGGAACCTAACAATTCTTAATAAACATATCCAGTTTTTTATATAGTATATATGCACTGTGCTGTTTGTGGAGTGTTGTGCCGTTGTTCCATGTTTCTTATTTGCGATTTTTTTGGTTTATCTGTTCTACGTCTTTGGCGTTTACCATGTGCCATTAAACGTGGTTTATTTTTAAACTTTTTGCTACTGAGTTTGTTAATGTATTTTTTGTACATTGATATTGTTTAGTTGCCAACATTATATGTCTAATGCGAGTGCAGATTTTATCAAATTATTTAATACATATATGTCAGTATATCAACAAAAAAACATTATGGATTTTAATCAGGTGAAGCAGTATTTATAATCAGTGGCAGAAACAGTTACTGGGAAAAATAAACAAAATTAAATGTAAACCAATTAAAAACTAGTAACGATTCGTAGTTTGTACCAATACAACATAAATGGTTATTGAACTGTTTTGCATCAAAGCCTTTATTTGCGTATACATACGAACTATCCTTAACAATTACTAAAGGGTAATACTCATACATTTACATGATAAATGTACCAATCATCTACGACATCCGTAAACCAGTCAGGCAGAATGCATACTTATAACTTTTAATAATTACTCATTACCTAAAATCAATCCTTTTTTTTTCAAAATGATTATGAATGAGCCATGCCGGTATGTTTAAGGGCACGAAAAGCAACAACTAAATTTTAAACATTAATTTAAATTGACATTTCATAATCAAATTACTAGAAATTTGCAACCATTTTTGTTGAATAATCTGCAACACTATACCTTTCGTTTGCTTAATACGATTGAATAGTTGCGATCGTTTGTTATTGTAATGTTTATTCGGTAACGACGAAAGTTTCCATTGGTTTTATTTAGCTTGTATGAATGTTTCCCTTAACTAAGTGCCTTATTATGAAGGTCGGGATCAAGAGTATAATCTGAGTCCACCTTCAGACCAAGAGGTCCAATGGTTCTACCCCGGTCGATGAACGTTATTGAAGTATCTAAGATGGACACTCAGTACTGGTAAGTGTGACCCAGGAAGTGGACTCGAGAGTGTTTAAAATGTGCAGTTTGATTTCGACACATTCATTCGAGTAAAACAATGCTATAATCGTAATAGAATGCCATATCGCCATCGTGAATTTAAGGAGTTTGAATCGCACATCGGTACGCTTCCTGAAACATTTGTTTCGGTTAAACATAACCTTATACAGCTTTTGAGCATAATCAAATGATTAACTGTGGTGGTGATACCAGAACAATAGTCTAATGAATAATGCATTGTCTTGAAGACAACTGTTATCAAGCTAAAACATGTTGACAGTTTCTAATACGTAAACTCTTACGGGCATCAATCAAGGCAGTATAGCAGACAAAAATCCACAAAAGCCAGGCTAAATGAAAGCTTCTAAATTTTCTGCTTAATCTTGTTGTTATATTTTTTGGTGCATAAGATTTCGTGCATTAAATTCTATAAATGTTTCTTACACGTAGAGATATTGTCATTAACGGTTTTCGGCAGAGCCTATCCATTTAATGGATATTATATATTTCAGCATTTAAAAACGTTTGTCCATCGAATATATTATATCGTCTAAGATACATTCCTAACTTAATTTGTGATTAGTATGTTGAATATATTCATTTTCACTCCCTTTATCTTATTTAGTGACACCAATATATTTCTCTCTCACCCAATTTGAGGTCTAGGTTAGGGGTGCCGGAGGGAAGCAAAATGTACGGTGTTTTGAGCTCTATTGTAAACACGTTCTCATTGTCTCTCAATATGTGTTTATATCCATAACACAGACAACTGACCGGTTCATATAAGCGTTTACATTTTTTTCATAATGTGTTACGTTCATCAATTCGCTGTACTAGATCCAATAAATGTATATTGACCCAACACTGCATAATAAACGAGAACTATGGACCGCATCCTAACCATGATTTTATAGTTTTACTTGTTTTTACTTGTATACCACAATGCCATACAAATTAAACATTCCAAGGAAATACATCTTTGTCATTCCTTATATTTTGACATTCCGTTTTAGAATATATTTATTCATTTATCTGTATATGAATCCTCGTACGTTTGAACGATCGGGCGCAGTCTTACCAACAACGCGAATCACATTATTATTTCCGCATTCGATTATATGTATTTTTTTAAATTCTTTGCTTTGATTTTTCGTTGTTCATATTAAGTCCAAATACATTTTTTTATATTTTTTGTTCAAAGAAATTTTGTTACTACTCCAAGTCGGCTTTTAACTATTGTAATACAGGCACTGAAGAATGGTCCTTTTTGCACTTATTGTCTACGATAAAGCTTATTGGTGGTATTTAGTTTTTTGTTGGCATAGTTTGTGTATTAATATATTTTTTAGAAATAAAATAAACGGCATGTTTAAAGTTTTATTCAGATATGCCTATTTTTTTTAAAGATGAACAAAGTAAAAATACTAACCAACAAACAATGATAACACTCGAAACTCCAGATTACTGATTAATTAATGATTTTAACTTTCATCCAGCTTCCTTCACACTATGAACAAATACAAAAACTATATTCCTCTTTCCATGTTTGTTCCCATACAAGAAGTGATGTGCGACAAAATATTTCGTGGTGTGAGACGCTATTCTAGAACTCAGTTGTTATTGGATTTTCAATGCCGCTGCGGATCTTTCAAGATATGGTATGTCTCCTCTACCCTATTAATCGTCGAGCATGTTTAGCAATAAAAGACTTTGTCAGCACGAAAGTAAAATTAAGGAAAAACGTTTAACAAATAGTGATTTAAGTATATGTAAGATACATTTTTGCGATCTTCATAAATTTAGTGTTCGCACGAAGTTGACCAATTAGCTCCGCCCATTGTGTAGTCACGTGGAATTTTGGCGAGACTGTTAAACAGTCGAGGCGTAAGTTTTATTTAAAGAATGTCACGCGATGGTAAATTATTGCACTTTGTGCATTTTTAAAAAAGCATAATACAATGTGTTGTTTTTTGTGCAAAAATGTAATCATAATACCAACGTTTATGTCACTTTTCGTTTAAAAATCAACATACTGTTGATATTTAAGTTATCATATTAACCTGTTTTTATCTATATTTACATAGTAAAGAACGTTACGGGGATGACCTTCTTGTTATTCATTTAATGAATTTGATGAACAAAAGATTGCACATTTTGATGCTGAATTTTCTTGATTGAATGTTTATTGAAAAGAGCATGTTAAAAGAAGAAACCTTCAATGAGATCTGTATTTGAATAGGGTCACATAAGTAGTTTAGTTGTGCACTGAATTTATGTAAATACGATTTCATAGTTGATAATACTATGGCATCTTTTTCGCATTCGGATTAATGGCGTAAGCTTCCATTGCCTCTACAAATAATAGGCGATTTTGCCAAACCATGGAGATCGACAAAACGCTTTTCATGGAAATAAATCTTTTATTTCACCGTCAAATTTTCTTAACATGATGTTGAACTACAGTGAATAGGGTAAATCCTTGATTGTCATTGGTCCATTGTGCGAACACCAAGTAATGAGTTTTAAAGGAACGCAGTCACATTAATTTTATAATTACATACGTTGAGAAGTAAAGAAGTCCAACTTCAACACAAATTATTTATTAATGAGGTAACGTTTCGGCCATTTCGCCTTAATCATGTTGTATTTATATTATAATACACATGAAATGACGTCAACGTAAACGACTTCAAGGTTGATAACGTCGAAATATAGCATACACTTTTGCGCCAAATAATGTCGTCTATAATTTATAGAGATACATGTTTTAAGTGCAATTGTTGCCTGCATTATATATCTTTCTACATCCCACTAAGTGGGATAGCTACTGTTTTAATATCAAGCGCTGATAATATCAATAACGTCTGACTGCTTATTAACTGAAATGAATGTAATAGAGAAACTTTCTTCTCATTGGACAGAAAACAAAATTGACACCTTAATGCATAAATTTGTTAAAAATGAAGAAAAAAACACGTTATTGAAATAGATCCAGTGACATTACTTTGTTCTGTAGATGGTGTCAAATTTGTGCACCTACACTCATTTTAGCGTTAGTTACGCTTACGGCAATACAACTTTTATGTAGATTGTGTCAAATAATTGTGCACCTACAATCATACCGGCATACGTCAATTATGAGATACTCATGTTTACGCACGACGTGTAAAAACAAACTTACTTCTTTTCTCTATATTCCTTAATGAAAGTATGTGAAACATTCTTAACTGGGAAGTCTTTGTCTGCCAAATACGAACATTAAGAAATCAGAAAACCAAGTAAACTCACATGAATAAAAAAAAACTGTCTCTCTGGGTCAACGAATGCACACAAAGCTGCACTCTTGGGCGACATAGATTGGTTTTCCTAAGAGACACATGGCGTTCAGTGTTGTTAAAGTAAATGTAAGATAATCACTTTCGATAACGAATATGTATATGAATGTCTAATACTATCATTGATATTAAATGGAATGTTAGGGAATTATGTTTCATCAATATGAGTATCTATATATAAAGCAACTGAATGGTAGAGAATTATGTATATCTAAAAACATTTATTTTATCTACGATTCAGTAGTTTCCATGATTTAAAACAAAAACTAATTGAAAAATCGGACCAATAAGATGTCGATTAAGACGGAATGTATATTCATTGATTTCAGCATAGCTTGTACCAGATGGTGTGTTGCGGCTGTAAAAAATGACGAGCTTATTACATATATGGACAGAGATAATCACAAAAGCAGATAGTAAAGGCGGTTTACAATGTTACACCTTGAAACATCAATGAACAGGCCTATTTAAACCGAAACTGGTGTTGTCATTCTTTGAATATATATTGAGCTTTCGAAGGATTTCCCTTCTATAACAGCTTCCTCATATCATATCATAGTTGCATTGTACTATTTTTTGCGGAGATTAGTAACTCGATTTCAGCGTGAATTTATAGTACAAACAGTAGGACTGTTAAACTAATTATCAATTATATTTTCATATACGGGCATTATTTTTGTAAGGGCTTGGTGTGGTTTGTTATGTAAAATGGCCTCAACTAACCTAAATTCTGAGCTTCAAATAATGAAAAACAAATGTTTTTTTAAATATATAATTAGTTTGTTTTAAATAATTGCCAATTATGTTGCGAAAATAAACTCGTGCATTTTTTTGCTATACGACCGTGCATGACGTCATATTTGTGACGTCATCAATCGCAAAGTACACGAAAGTCGCGAAAATCGGTTACATCGACAGTATTTCAAGAAATAAAAGGTATGCGCAAGCCATAAACTTTTACTTTTCTATATATTACAAATATATATTTCATTACCTGTGCAGAAATATATAATATGTAAAGTTTACTGCATGCGGATTGTATTAATTTGGAAAAGTTGTCTTCGTGGTGACTGTCAAATGCCATTGTTTACATAAGGTGTCATGGAAAAGTTACGTCAAGGGGGAGTAATAAAGTATTAACTATATGCTGTTTATTGAAGGTTAGAATGTACTCAACTTATAGGTTTGTTATTATTGATTTTAGCTACCCACGTTTATGGCTGAGCCGTACAATATAGCTGTTCAACATTCAACTGTTACTGTTCCATCTCCATCAAAAACCTGTACTGTATAAATGGCGAAACGGGTAAAACTGGTTTATTTTCAATCATTAAGTTTTTAAATGTTCAACTAATCGCTATTAAAGAAAATACTTAGGACTGTCTGTTTATTTTATAATTCAAGGTCGAAGTGTATAATTCTTTAAAAATATATTAACAATACGTTAAATAATAAATACATCGATAATACACAAGATTTGCTGTGTCTATTTAGTAGTTTATGCCCGCAACAATTACAATTCAATTAATTACAGTATATCTACTGCAACGACCGTTATAGTTGAAACGGCTCCCAATACCAAATCAGTTATGTACATATCTGATCGTCGTACATTTTATAAAATGTTTAATGAAGTTTGATATGCATTATTAAACTAGTACTCATGTACGTTCGCACAGGCAGGCTGTTTGTGTGTGTTTGTGTGTGTGGGGGGGGGGGGGTGTGCACCCGCAAATGAAAACACGTTATATTCCTATGTACTCCTAGCGAAACGAGAAGTGGTTGGTGGTAGGGTTGGGGTGGGGGTGTACGCCCTCATTGTTTACAATCGTAAAGCTTCAAGTTTTCATTATAATAAAACTGTCGTCAATAACGTAGAATTTCGGATGAAGACTAATTTTAATAAAACGCAGTTCTAAATTAACAACGTCAGACTAAATGTAGCTATGTTACTTATACAACTTACATATAAATTATGGTTCAAATGGACGGACACATGCCATAAAGTTGCTCACGTAATTTACGCCCAAATTGCCACCTGCTCCCAACGTGAAATCCTCCAGCGCCCATGCGTTTGATTACTTGGTTTACGGTCAAACGTGTTACTAAAATCCATCAAAATACTGTACGAATGTCAGCGATTGTTATATGCAAAACTTAGTTAAACAAAACGTTTCTCCAGTCATAATTGAAAATATATATGAAAATATCAAAACGACCCACCATCTAAAAATGATACCGTGGGCGATAACAATTAACCTTTATTTTATCTAGGCACACTTTTATGCAATTGTCAAACTAATTAACAGTGCGATTTTTATATATATACCATACATGTGTACTACAAGGGGAAATTGTTTCTATACGTTCAGAAGCTAAGCAATCGCGGCCACCCGTAAATCTTGCCCTCCTGATCACGCCTCTGGTATTTTCCAATTAATTTCCTGTAATATGACCAATACATAAAAGGGCATAGGTTTTCAGATTTCCCGCCAAAAAAGGTCACACACAACTAACATTTTTTTTTACAAATGAGACGATAATCGTGATGAAAATTAGAGCAAATAAATTGCGCCTGTGCCTTTTTGCTATACGATCAATGCGAGTCTGCTATAAATTGATATATCTTACAGAACGTTTATTTTCTATTTTATAGGTCGAGCGCGTCCAGATGGATTATCATTTGAAGTGTGTGATTTGCACAAAACGCACAAAACCTAAAGAGCGGGTCCCATTGTCAGGAATAAGAAACCAGGATGTGAGGGATTATTTTGTTAAAAAGTATCATGTACATTTGCAAAATGATACGAACGAGGTTTCTTGCAGAAAGTGCAGGCAACAGTTTTATGCGTGCAAACGTGACAATAAAATGCCTGTGCAACCAATTATTAGGACTGACTTACATGTTTATGAACGCCATGAAGGTTGTGTTCTTAATGATTCCGTTCTGCCAACAAAGGTTACTATGACAATTCGAAGTACCGGGTATACGCACTCGCGATGTTTTATTTGCGATAAACCAGGCCCAAAGTTAGTCCGTGTCCGAAAAGACGCTCGTCATCAACTGTTCATTGATCAAAATATTTTATTGTCGAGCGGCGCTAGATGCTGTCCCATATAACATATACATTAGACGTACTAGAAAAAATGGGTATTGATGCCAAAATGCCTTCATTTTTGCCAAAGGGCAACAAACAACATGGGACGACTGAAGCTAACGAGTCCCGACTGGTAACAAAAGTGCGGTGGGTAGTTGAATCTGCAAATGCTAGACTCAAACAATGGAGGCTCTTGGACAAAACACTCCATGCATCTTATTTGCCTTCAATAGGGGAATTTGTAAGAATAGTATGCGCGTTATGCAATAAGTATAAAGGCCAACTTTCGCATACAGAAGACCCAGTCTCGGACATTGCTCTTGGAACTCATCTTTTCCAACTTTCAAAACGGCATAACGACCTAAAATTGAAAATTGATACTTTAAATGAATCAAAACAACTTGGAAAAAAAATGTACCACCGAAATTAGAGCATATGAATTCCTTGGATTCCCTAAGCTTACAGAAGAGGCCGTAAGAGAGATAACTTTAGGGATATATACATTAAAACTGGCTAAATCTTACACACAAGAGCACATGGAAACAAACAAAGATTACAAGTTATCACTATCCAAACTCGTCCCCGGTCTACTCCAGGCTCAGCTCCAAAGCCGTCACTCGTCTGCTTTGAAATACAAATGCTGGGTAGAACACGACCATAGAAACGTAACGGCATGGTATTGCTTGTGTAAGGCAGGTGCACGCGTGGTTGGGACGTGTTCTCACGTTGCCAGCGTGATTTGGTACTTGGGTGTCGGTCGTCATGAGAACGTTGTATGGCCAACAGACTTCAGCTCGTACATAAAGGATGCTGCGACAAGGGGCGAAGAATAAAGATTCTTACGTCGATTAAATTGTTCTTGAACTCTATCTTCCTTAAACGACTACGCAAAAAAATGCTGTTGTTTTTCATTTTATTTGATCAACTGTTTCATGGAATGATTTGTTAATATAATGAACTAGTAATTGCTTATCTGATGACTTTGCTTTATATATTCATACTTATAGATTACGCAAAATAACTCATGTTTCATTGTGTTATAACTGATATGATTTGATTCGTGTGTATTGTTTATAAATGCTGAAATGTGTTATCGCATTACTGTATATATATATATGCATGTATGCCATAATTAGATGCTATAAATATAACGAATATGCACTTATTTGTACTTTAATGGGGTTTTTTACCCAAAAAGTCGAATGAAATACCACATTTAAATGACCTGTTGTTGTTGCTTTTTTACATAAAAGCTCCCGCAATTGTTTTTCCTTTCTCTCGTTTAAACGTGGGAAAGTATTACGATTTATTTAAACAATCATACACATCAATGACCTTCATTTTCCTATACATTCTTATTTTTGCAAAACTATGTGTAACACAATCTGTTTAACAGAACTGAGTGGCCGCCACCTTTGTTCTTGTAAAACTAACGACAAAGTAAAAGTTAGATCACTTAATGATAAACTTTAAAGTTATTAAAAACTAACATATTACTATTAGTAATAATACACAGTACTCTTGTATATCGCTAGGAAATAACCTTCAGACCGCGGTATAAACATTTTAATCGTGTTACTCGGAACATTATCGAATTTGGAGAGAACTTCTTCATGTCACGGAAATGACCGAGTAGTTACGTTCAGGTACGGAACGCGCATAAAGCACGTGGAAATGTGTACGCGCCATAAATAAAATGTCGCTTGGTGGATCGCGATATAAACTTATGCGATCAAATTATAATAACAATAATGGTTGAATTAAACACCTTTGTAGTAATCTAAGTAAAAATCATAAAGGTTTTTTTCAAAAGTTTGTCTTTTATACGAACGCATGTAGTATTATATCTTTTATATTATAAGCGATTTAGCGCACTCAATTATAATTCACGCACGTACTGCAACGAGTACGTGCGTGTTGATATTTTATTAATTTCATTAACAGCAGTTTATGCACAAGCCGATGGTAGATGGTAAAATATTATATTAATCAATTATTAACTCTAGTTTTGACATGCATTTAGTACGACGTTACAACGTCAACGATAAAACCATACGCGAAAAGACGTCGACGTCGGCTTTTTATTTGACATTTGATTGGTCTTGTAATTTAATCATATCTCAATTAATAATAGTCCGATTCATTTAAAAAACACATGCCCATTATGTGAAGGGAATGCACTTTCATCATGGTAAATATCGTGAAAATCTATGATAGGCCATTTTTCCAAGCTAACCGCACCAAGCCCTTTCCAGTATGATCTTTGAGTTTGAGTACATTGCCTTAGTAAGAGTGATCAAAAAGTTCATCTCTATGTAGAATAAAACTGAGACTTCCATCTTTATCATCTTTTTTGTTATCTCATTGTGGGTTAAAGTATTATAGCGACCACATATCATAAATAGTTTTATTGTTATTATGTGTCATTCATTAACATTTTAGGTTCATAAACTAGCCTTAACTATATTTTTTAATAAAAAATAAAATGTATTAAAACAGCCATCCATTGTGCCATCTATAATACAAAATAAATTATTGATTCATTGCCCCTAATATCGATACAAACCATACAAATAATTCTTACCGGAATCGAGCGAATATCTCGCAAAATAAGATTGTCGTCTCGAGCATGTTAACCATTTGATATTTCCGCTCTTGTGACAATATCTGTTGAGGTCTCTGGCTGCTTTGCTACCGTTTAATTATTTGCTGGTTTATATACATTCAGTGAATCCATTAAACCCCTTTGACGTCAACTATATGATTATATGTCTCTATTTAGTAGGGTTATAATTTACGTATCAATAAAGACTCTTTAACTTAAATAATACCAGATTATTTAGCTACTAATGAAAACATGTAGTATAGTTCAAACTAATTATCAACTATATTTTCACGGGCATTACTTCTGTAATCACCATAAGGTTCTTTGAAACTGAATACATTGCCTAAGTAAAGGTGATTTAAATGACCATTCTTAAACATAATTACATGTTATAGTTCTTCTGAATGTTTGTGTTAATTTAATAAGAGAATTTGATTAGAGATAATTTGTTATTCGCGTGTCATTCCTCTAAAAACACGTTCGTTTTGAATAATAGGATTGTTTCCTTTGTATGTTCTCTTTGTATAATTCAGTACCATGCTTTAAACAAGGTACTTTGTTCATGTGATATCCAGAGAAAAATATGCTTTCACGTGATCGTGCTCTTCCTTTAACAGCAAAACATATGTCTTGGTTTAACATGTGCTAGGTTCGTTGACTGTTTATAAAGTTGACAGTATTTAAGAGGCCTGTGACCGACCATTGACTATATTAAATATTTAATATAGTTTAGCTACATCAATATTAATAGTTCAGAATTAAAACGGGTAAAGCCTCTATAAGCATTATATTTTGTAAGTACATTTAAATCCATATCACGTAAACAACTTTAAACTCATTTTATTTTATTCTGATCATAGTGCCTGAATAGCTGGAGTTCGTATTACAATTAATGAAACAAAATGAAATGAAATGGTTGCTATGCATGTTCCTGTGTTTGTCATTGAGATACTCATTTTATCATAATTTGTCTAGTTCAGCTGCCGTTTAACGGCGATATCAGCATGCTTTTGGCAAAAAGCTGGCATTACATTGGTTAAACAGACAAAAAACCACAATTAAACAGATTTCTAAGGCAACATAATCAAAGTATCAAATAGATAAAGCAATCCATTACACCAAATACAGAATCAACAACATCAAGAGGACATTCTGACTGTCAGTACTAGACATAATAAATAAAATTGAATATAAGATTATCACCTACAATAACGAATATGTGTAGGATGAAATAAACTAAATGTTAGGGAATCACGTGCCATCAATATGAGTGTCTATGTATTAGGCAACTGAATATAAGAAACTTATGTAAATCTAACAAAATTTAGTTTATTTACAAATCTATCTTGTTTCCATGATTTTAAAAAAAAATGAATGTAAAACCGGACCAATGAGGTATCGACTTAGACGGAATGTTAATTCATCTACTATTTCATTATAATGATGTACCCAGTGGTGTGAACCGGCTGCAAAAAATGATGTACTTCTTACTGATATTGACATAGATTATCGCATAAGCAGATATTAATGGCCGTTTATAATGTTACATAATAAAACATGTGAATGAAAAGGCTTAATTAATTCAAAACTAGTGTTGTCATTTTTTGGATATAGTGCTCTTTCGAATGACTTCCCTTCTATAATATATTCGTCAGTTATTTTAATTACATTGTACTTATTCCTTTTTTGCGGAGATTAGTAACTCGATTTCCGCGTAAACTTTTAATTTATTATAAGACAGTTTCTCGTCCGTGGTGTTGTGGTTGGGAGACAAGCCGCAAGCATGGCGAAACGATAGAAAAAAATATATATGCAAGTTGTGGCTCATTTTAAGGACACACTTGTTCGCCGTGTGATTGGAAGGAATAATTTGAAAATTATGTTTGACAAAAAGGATTTGTTTGTTATGGATATTTATATTTCAAGTAAGGCGAAATTATGGGGAAAAAATCAACTGTTACTTGTGTGTATTCCTTATCATTTACTGCATTGATCCTACATCATAATATGCTAGTGTTAACTTGAAAATTATGAATGCATATCGTTCAATGGTGAACACGTTATGATTTCAGAGAGCTTCATTAAGTAGCATAAAAATTAAACGGTTAGAACATCAGTTTAGATTTATGCGTTATATAGAAAACTATCCTGACTGAGGTGCATCATTTAAGGATTGCTCGCAATTTTTATTGCGTTTACGCTGTATGAACAAAGAAGGGCATGCTAGCAATTCCATGAATCACTTTACTGCGTGCATATAAATAAATAGACGCTGACAACGCGTAACCCGATTTACAGAACTTAAAAGCACTGTGGGCACAGGTGGGCTTAAATGTTTTAACAAAGAAATTTCGCGAAACATTTTAATTGCTCATAACGAACACATGTTTACGTTCTTTCACCTCGGGGTTACTCATTGAATGAATATATATAATCTTTATGATAATTAAATAAACTGATATGATTCAGATATGACCTTTTTCAATAAAGCTATAACACCTTCCCCTAGAACTGATTGTGTAATGAGTGTAAATCTACCTAAAGAAAGCAAAAACAAACAGTTGGAATATGTATGACATCTTTTAAGATTTCCAGTCTACAAAATATCAGACAAAATCTAGTTTATATCGCACGTCAGTTCCAAATAATTAGTCCCTAGATGGTTTCAAGTTTTTCAGATATTTTAAAAGTTGTTATGTTAAAATACATCGTATTTATGTGAATGATTTATTTTTCATTAAAGGTCTCTGTTTCACTAAAAATATATCTCTTCATTTGAACGTCATCTCTTAAACGTTATATAATTTACTGAAATCGTAGGCTTTGAGTACTTCAGAGTTTTATTTTCAGAATTTTTAATTTGATCGTTCACAATTACCACAGGTTATTACCTATAAGAAATTGTTGACTTTCAACAAGGTTGGTACTACATGCTAATCATGGTCGCAGAATCAAGAAAGTATCTTAACAAAAATGCAAAATGTCTAATAAGAATAACTTTGTGTTCCAACTAATTAAGAATACTGAATATACTAAGTCTAATCCGAAGGTCTCCATTTCATTTGTATATATTAAAGCATAATAAAAAGGTCGTGCTTTGTGTGACCTCAATCAAAAAATAAATGCGCTGATAATTTGAGATTAAACTGATTTTTTGAACTACAAGGCAAATTTAGAAATGCCTCACGTGTTCTTGATTTCCGAATCGTGATTTAAAAAATCCTTACTGATAAACGGTTGCATTGATTTAAGAACAATAAAACAGGTAATGGATGGTGAAGATCTTAAACGGTAATATTCAAAAGTGCTAATTAGATGGAGGAGCATTAAACCAAACTATCTGCTATGTATTTGTATCATTGCATGATCAACGATAAAATATGATACAATATGTATTACTTGAACGCTAACCTGTCCTGAGAAATATCGGTTATTTTATTTAGTTTCCCGAAAGACCAAATATAGAAATTGTCTTTTTATTGAGACAAAAATACATTAAAAAATACAACGTGCTCATCGTATTTTCTTCAAATTACTGAATCATAATAACAAATTAGTTTCTAAACTAACATTAAAAATATAAGGACACATTATTTTCAATAACTCCAGCTTATGTTATAATTATGTAGCCTAAATTTTAGAAACAAGAGGTGGCCAGCATTGCCCAGACAACCTTATTTCTAGTGGATCTTATATTTGAAAAATAAGAGTCGTTGATTTCTGAGAGTGCCCAAGGTGTTGATCTGATAAAAAAAAACTAAAACTAACATTATTCGCAATATCTTGGCAATCGAAAATCGACAATAAATAACAGTACAAGAAAAAAAGAGCATTGCACTGGAAACTGTTAGTCTTATGCCGATGTGACAATCGTAGTTGTTTTATAACTTAACCACATAGGTCTGAGTGAGTCTAAGCACCGCACCAATCAGAAGAGTGGCTACTAAAATTTA
This sequence comes from Mya arenaria, assembly GCF_026914265.1. Lineage (NCBI taxonomy): Eukaryota > Metazoa > Mollusca > Bivalvia > Myida > Myidae > Mya > Mya arenaria. The sequence goes on along the minus strand of NC_069131.1, from coordinate 1,503,574 downwards.
ATGCGGACACTTCTGAGAGCTCTCAATCTTCAGGAACTAATTCGCAAAACCTTTTCAGTCGTTAGTAATGATTGTCATTTTACTTATCCCAGACATTGATAAATCGCCAGGTTATTTTTTGTTTTGTGCCAGGGCAATCAGAGATATAGGTGCAAGAGGTTTCTGACAGAGTTTCCAAATTCCAAATATAGAGCCATATAGTTGAAGGATGGTGCGACCCGCCTAATATTATACCTCAAGACTTTTGTAAGGAAGATTCACCCGCCTAAGATTACGCATCAAAGGCATTGTTAGGAAAATCACTCGCCTGAGATTACGCCTACAGAAAATTGTTAGGAAAATCCCCCGGACTAAGATTACGCATCAGGAACATTATTGGTAAAATCACCCGTCCTAAGATTACGCCTCAAGAACCTTAGTGGGAAAATCACCCGGACTTATTTTACGCATCAAGAACATTGTTGGGACCCCCCCCCCCCCGCCTAAGGTTATGCCTCAGGAACCTTGGTTGGAAAATTACCCGGCATACGAGTCCGCCTCAAGTATATCGATTGGATAACCCCTCACCTGTGAGTACGCCCCAAAAACATCATTGAAAAATCCCCCAATTGGATTACTCCTTTTTTAAGGATGGAAATGTTCAATGTGTATTGCAAGACAAACATTCAAAAATCGTGTCCCGAGACGAAATTTTCAATGAATTTAAATTCGACATTACCGAATTTATGATGAGTGACCTTGGTTAGACGGGCTTTCTCAATGCCGGGCGAGAAAGATATATTGGATGCCTCGCTTAATATAGATGTTGACACGGCACTGAACTGCACTTGTAATAAATCATTAGTTGTGGCAGCAATAGTTTTAATAGCTGCAATAATGTTTGTTTGTCTAGAGACTTCACATAAAAATGTCAAGTGATATGAATCGACCAATACAAACATTTTTGTCAGTCCCACATATTATTGAACCATTGAATAATAATGTTCTTGGTCGTTGTCATGTTCAGACATATTAATTATCCGAACAAGCATTTTGCTCTAGCCTCTAGTGAGATTTAAAAATAGAAGTATTTGATATTTATGAGACCTCTTACATAGGTTATTCAAGTGTACAAATTATCATGGTGTTGATGAATACCTGAATAATATTTCATTTGACCATAATTACCTGTAATGAAATAAATGTAAACCTATCTTCTAGTCTGACGATGTTTATATATTTGAATTCAGTAACTATTGATATATGTTGGGACAATAATGAGGTTATGGCCATGCAAACTAATTTCAATTTCTGACTCCTGTTCAAGGGAGTATACCACGTGATCAATTGCATCATAGATGCTACTTCGGAAGGCAATAATTTGCTTCGAATAAAGCCTTTAAATAACAAACCCTATTATTTCGGTGTTATGGTTTTAAATGGTTTTGGTTACTGTCGTTGGAAGGAAAATAAATTTATGAATTACAAATAAGCTTTTTGTTTGGTCGTACCATTGGTCATAATATAACTTGTTGATACCTTAAGACCAAATATATTTGTTGATACTATCTGAAAGCGCACTGATTACTAAGATGTTAAACAAATGACAGCAAGTACGTGACAAATAAAGGTATGGCAGTGTAGTAGTTGCATTCTCTATTCCAACTGAAATCTGAGTTGTAGAAAATCTATTTTAAATTTTACAAACTCAACAAAGAATATTTGCAATTTTTGTTTCATTAACTGATTTAAACAGTCTTTTTTATTCAAATTAAACCGGATTAATTCTGCATTGTGTTTTAACGGTTCAAACTTACTTCCATTGAAAGTACACACCATTAAAGCATTGTACTAGACAATACAATAAAGGCAACTTTTATGATGTTCTAAAACCAATAATACGATATTTCGTGTAGACGGACACCACGCTTTGTATTAATAAACTCTCGGATATACCTCTTCAACATCAACTTTGTTTAAGAACTAGCAAAACGCAATTTCCTAACTGAATCTTACGCAATCCGTCAAAAGAAAATTGATGTCTGGCTTCTGCGCAACATTTTTATGTTCTGCCTGCCAGTGTGACACCAATTTCGAGGGGATTCTTAGAAGATTTATAACAGGATTAAGCTGAGCTCAATATTTTTTTTATTTTTTTTGAATGTTTTTTTGTAATATTTACTTCTTTAAAGGTTTTTATACTTAAGATAAGAATTATATGTATGCTAATCACAATAAACCATTTTTATGAATTGGAATGAAATTTAAGGTTTTCTCTATTAATTGAAATAAGCTACTTAAGCCAATTAAGTTTCGATAATTTGTGGCCTGGTATTTGATGTGCATGTTTGTTACAGTGAAATCAGTGAATATGCATTTTTATAGATCCAGTGACTTGTTCTTAATCCCCTTTGACGTCAAAATATGATTATAAATAATGTTACCTTGTTCACCTTTTATGATAAGTAAGATAATGAACTCCATATCACTAAATTCTAACGCAAAAAAATGCAATATATATTTTAACAATTAAACGGAAAAAAACGAAGAGTTCATTTTAGAGACCTGTACCAAATTATCAATACTTTTGTTTCTGAAGATGTAATTGAGACATCCATTTAACAACAATTGAACGTGTGTGTGAGTGGCATCGATTTTAAATGCGCATACTTTGATAAATACCATTAATGTCCATCATGTTACCCAGAAATGAACTCTACATAACCTCTAAGTCTGAATGTACTGAACAATATCTCATTTATCTGTAGTCGACAAGACAAAGGAAATGTCGTATACATAGAATACGATCGATAGTTAAATGCATTAAACAAGCGTTTAAATGTGCACGTATTACACACGAGCTTTCGATTGAAAGTAGTTACCTCTTATCAACAAAATAACACTGGCCTTTCAATTTACCACTAAACCTATGTATACTTTTGTCCAATAAGGGTATACGTTTTGAAACCTATATCATCACTTCTTATCGCATACAAATTAAGTAGGTACGGTTGCAAATGTAGCTTTGCAATTCTAAATGAAATAGCTAACTAATACGAGGGTCCCTTTGACGATAATGTCACTGAATGAAAATGCTACGGAGACTCGATGCCCCCTTTGGCATTACGTCTTACGTATAGACTATCGATTGCCCGTTTGAAATAACTGTTGTTTAATAAAATAGCTAAGTTGATACAATGGCCATTTTGACATTACTATCAATGAACGAAATCATACACAACTGTTTTTAAAAGTGGTAATGAGGTGGTTTCATTTCGAAGCATATGAAGAGTTCATTCACTGTAAAGTGTTTAAATTTATTATATTAAACATGTATTAGCAATGAAAATCGGATTGTTGGCAATGCAAAATTAGCAATGCAAGATTCATTTCCCAGTTGATCATTTCCAAGGCCAAAGCTTTTGCGCACATCAAGAACGTAGTTCTCTCGAAATGTTTATTCCAAATACAGAGAAATCTATAAACATATCAAAAGGGCACTATTTTGTTTGAGTTAATGTATTAACGGCAATTAATGTCTAATAAGGTTCATGCTCTAGGCAAAGAACGAGTGCATAAGTGGTCTTCATTTTCGCGTTAAATTGATTATTGATATGAGGTGTTACATTTCGATTCTATTACCAGCGAGCTTTGAGCAAGAGAGAGAGAGAGAAATGGTCTGGTATTTCACAAAACAATAGATTAGGAAACTGGCTGCAAAATGCAAACACGGATTCACATCATTATTTGTTTTGTTGCTCCATTTTTCTGTATTCATCTGGTCTTTCTTTTTCCCGGTTTTCTTTCATTATTCCCCGCGTCTTTCTTTATTCCGATTTTTTTCTTTATCCAACTCTATTTCCAGAAATTAGGGGAAAGCAGTTTAACGTTTAATGATATTCGAGTTGTATATTAAATTTTAACTTGACTCTGACACATATCAAATAATATTTAAGTACAACACTGACAATTCTTACCTGAGTCGAATGGGTATCTGTCAAAATAGGAACAGTGTCTGGAGTTTATGTACCATGTGATGTATCCGTTCTTTCCAATTGTAATAACATCTTCTGACTTATCTGGTTATTTTGCTTCCGTTTAATTATGTGATGGTTTATATACACTCAATGACTCCATTAAACCCATTTGACGTCAGCAATATGATTGTATGTCTCTTATTAATAGAGTTATTATCTTTGTATCCATAAATACTCTTTAACTAAAATAATTCCATTTTATTCAGCTACTTCTAAAAACATGAAGTAGAGTTAATTCTAATTATAAATTTATTTTCACGGGCATACCTTCTGTAATTACTATCAGGTTCTTTGAGACTGAATAAATTGCCTAAGTAAGGGTGATCGAAATGTCCGTTCTTTAACATATCACATAACTGTGATAGCTGCTTGGAATGTGTGTGTCCATTTAATTGGAGAATTAGTGAAGAGTTAATTTGGGTTTCCTTTAAAAACCGTTCTAGTTGATTAATGTGACAAACTTTACTCTTATTCCACATGAATCACCTTCACTAGATCTCCTCGAACAATTGGTTTATTGCTTAAGGAGTATCGGGATATATCACATTAATTCATGAGCGTATTGTGTTTTCAATTAAATAGTATCAGTCTGCTAGGTTGTATGAACACGTATAATGAAAGCATGCTATACACACAAATAAGACATAATGATGTATTCCCATCTCGAACACAAAATCATCAAAAGCCAACTTACGTAAAAAAACATGCTTTCAAAAAAGGCACTTTCTTAATGATGTATCATGTTTTGTTGTTGTTTTTTTAACACAATATTTTTGTCATAGTGCAATATCATGCGAAGTTCTCTGACTGTTTATATAGTATACAATATTTAAGCGTTCTTTTACCGACCATTGACTGTATTAAATCATAAATGTAATTTAGCTACATACATATGAAGAGTTCAGACTAAATGTATCAAAAAGCATTATATTCCTTAAGTACATTTAATTATATATCACCTTATGTCATTGCATTGCCAATATCGCAAATACAACTTAAAACTTATATTATTTGATTCTGACCAAAATGCTTGAATAGCTCGAGTTCGTCAAGCAATTAATTAAACAAATTCAAATGTAATGGTTGCTATGCATGTTCCTGTATATTCCATTTGGGGTATTCATTTAATCAAGGTTTGTCTAGTTCAGTTACCGTTTAATGGCGATATCAGCAAGTACATGCCAATGGCGAAACGCTGGCATTCCAATGGTTATACAGACAAACAAAACATAGAACAGATTTTTATAGCAACACAATCATGAGTATCAAATAAATAAAGCAATCCATTACATCAAATACAGAATCAACAACATCAAGAGTTTATGGATGTTTTACAAAAAGAAAGAAAGATGCCCAGTGTCTGAGTGTCAGTACTAGACATACTAAATAACAAAAGTGAAGTTCAGGAGTATCAGCTTGTATAAAGTGACATTATGCCTTTTAAACACAGATTCAACTTTTACTTTATCGTGTTTTACACGTTCAAGAGCAAGTCGTGTTTTGCGACATGTTTATGTTCTCCTTTAATTAAACTGAAACAATCTTTGTAACGATTCAGTTTGATTAAATAAAGCATCACGGAGCCTTAAAGTTATGTGTACATGAATGTACCGCGTTATTGTGACGTCATTTGAAAAAAATGTTTCCGGTTATAGTCGGGTCGTTCTATTTACCGAATGGGTAAGAACGGTTACTGAAAGGTTTTCTTAAATGAAATGAAGTATTTTTTAACAATTCTTGAATGAAATAATGAACTATTGGTGTAAATATAAGGAATGAATTGCGGGGTTGATGTCATTATCGGGGATATGAACGCAATTGGGTTTGTCAAAGTACGCGTGGAGTCCTTCGGACTCCACACACATTGACCAACCCAATTGCGTTCATACCCCAATAATGATATCAAACCCGCAATTCGTTCCTTAAATATATATATATATATATATATAAGTAAGTAACGATTTTTTTTAAATTTTGTATCCCTGTTATAGACATATAGTTTAGTTCGTTTCCAGTGTCAGTTTTGAGCATTTTATTTGTTTAGGTATTATATAATTCCCATATCATGTGATTAATTTTATCCATTATGAAATCATTAATAGTTGTCTGAGTACTGAGTAGTTTATTAAGTTCCGCATAGAGAGGTTCAAGATAAGTATAGCGCCCCATATCTAATATTTTCCGAATTTTAGTGTGTATTATTTCGACATCAGATCCTTCATGGTAGCCCCATATTTCTGCCCCATATTTAAGTGTTGGTAGTACAAGAAATACTCACTTACCTCATAAAATATATTGGGATTTCAGTATTCTATGGCCAATGCTGGCTAACGAACGATAACGCAGAGTTATTTACAAAACATGTGTTTCTGGTATAAATTACATAAGCAATACGGCTTTCAGGACATATGGCCATGCTGACTTATGTAATACTGCTGTGGAAATGAATATATGTTGGAAATATCTAAGGATGGATATCTTGCTCTTCTTGATATTAAATCTAGACGCCTTCCATATTTATAACTTAAACAATGTAAGACATCCAATATCAAAGCATCCTAATTAAATCTTCAACTCGAGGCTTACAGTGAGATTACAATGGCTTTTTGAGTGGTAGTGCTTGTAATACAGATCGTGCATGGAATATGTCAAATCGGCATGCTTGCGGCTGTCAGTATTGCAACATTCTTGCTTTTGCCGTGGTCTTCTTTCGACAATGCAAATAGTTTCAAATTGATTTGGATTACGAATAAAATGAGATTAAACGTGTCGATCGGCGTCCAATTGCACTTTTTTTCTAATTTTGAGGCGTCTTCATTCGTCTTCACTGTCTGAACATAATTGATCGGTAAGTAAGGTTAGACAGAAGAAAAACAATTACGAATGCAATTCAGAAAAGAGATTCGTAGAAATTCCGGTTAACTCTCCAAATGTCAGTGTATATTGTAACTTAGTAAGGGTAAAAGAAACTTGTAGAAACGAAGTCGATGGTATTAATTATACCATTTACTGTATCAAATGAAATGCAATCTACGTACGATTAGCAGCCGTTCGTAAAATGCTTTCCGCTGTGTATGCATTGAGCCGTGTATAATTATCTAACTTGATTTGATCTCTCTTCCGATATAAGTTCAGCGTCTTATCGCGTTGACAATTAAATACCAGACACATCATAATGTATAATAACATTCAGGTTTGAAACTAAAAAAAATCAAATCGGGCGACAATTATTCTTTGGCAAGCACTTTGAAACCGACTTGTTATTGATTAAAGCGAGAGTGATTTATGGGAATATAATCCAAAGACTGCATTTTGTTTTCATCGTTTTAGTTTATACGAGTACCTGTAACCATAAGGAATTGAATGAATGGTACCCCTGACCTTATTATCAACTGATATTTCTTACATGTCAAGTTACCTCTAATATAATTGAAACTGTAAGGCAATTATGATAGGAATAAGCAAGATGCAATCCACACTGTCACTGTAGGGTCACTAGGTCGTACAATAAATAAAACAACTACTAAATAAATGATCCCACAGGCCTACAGACTTTAGTACCGCAAATCGAAATCTGCTTTTCTGTAATGACATGTTAAACATAATTTAGGGCCGGGTTTACAATTGGCGTACGGTGTCACATTGTTTAAAAATGTGCGAATGAAGATACAACTTTAATTAAATACGTTCATGAGATTGTAAAGTTAATGTGGATTTGAAAGCAACATTACACTAGCAATAAACTGACCAAAATGTTTGTTTGGATTCGACTTTGATTGCCTGTGTAAAAAAGTAAAGTCACGATTGTTTCGCCTACAACCTTTTAAGGCTTTCAGGGCTTTCATAAGTTTTGATTTTACAATGTATACGCATAGTAAAAACGTCCGTATGGCTTGCTGTATATTTGCTGTATTTATAATTATATAAGTATACGGTTTGATTATCAAATCCAAAGCGGTTGTCATAAATTAAATACAATTTTGAAAATAACGTTTACCTCAAAGGTTAACTGCTCTAATACCGGTATCATCCCCAGTTAATTGTTTTCAGTTAAATGTTTTCATTTATTTATGTTTTCATATTTGAATGGGTTAAAAATCCCTAGACAATTTGGTTAATTAGATGCTTTTAAGTTTGCTTAATACAGAGTACCATTGCAAGTTTAATTGTTAGTATAAGTCTAGTTCGAACAAAGAAAGTAATGCAATGTGCGAAAATACTCGTCGTTAACGAGGTTTGTCATAAGGTCTATGCTTGACATTTTTTCTGGAACATTGAGTAAAATTCAAAGTAGACTAAAGTAAGCCAATGCATTTTCTAGATTACTTCTTAGGTTGTGACAAACAATTAATGGAGAACCTAAACGTCTCCTTAACCGATGAAAAAACAGAGGTCCCTACTAAGATCTTTCGAAGGGCGTTTTACGTTCTCGAACTTTACACAAAGGGAATGTAATACGTGTACCTAAGAAAAATACCGTACGAATAGTGGGGTATATCCAAAATATCATAGCCAAACAGTCAACAAACCTGAAAGAAATTTAGTCACTGATCAAGTCCTTCCATTGATGTTCCCGTGGGAAAGCGTTTTCGCCTCTTCTGTAGGAGATAAATTAACTCAACGTACCGTTTAACAAAACCCCTTCACATCCATTTTTCATACAAAGGTCCGCTAGTCTCACAATTGAGGCTCATTTTCCTCAGATAATTCAATGGGTTTCAGTATTCCGTGACTAATTCTGGCCAACAAACGACAACGCAGAGTTATTTACAGAACTTGCGTGTCTGGTATATAACGGCTTATTACGGGGTAATTTTTGAATCAAGGATTATTTACATGAAAACAATAACACTAAATCTTATTTTTTTGCCGAGTTTGCTAGTGCTTTTACTGTTTAAGTCATTGTTTTATCCTTGATTAGATACACTCCTTAAACTTTAGATCGGATGTTTTAAAATGGATAGCACTATTCTACAATAATGTTATATCCATTAATAACGGACATATATCACAGTCATTTAGAATAGTGAGAGGCGTTCAACAGGGCTGTCCACTGTCTGCCACATTGTTTATATTTTGCTTACAAACACTACCGAACTCTATAACACTAAACAAATAATGACGATAAAAATAATTATCACATAATAAAACAATGTTTTTTTGCCGATGATTTAACATTTGTCGATAAATGCGACTAAAAATCCGTTGAAACACTTGTACAAACCTTAAAAATGTTCCCTAATGATCAGACCTATTGAACACCAATAAATCAATGATAATGAGGGTGGGATCATTAAAAAACACTCGAATATACATGTTTATAATACAGAAAAAATATTTAGACATCTGATTATGCAATACTTTAGGAATGACATTTAAAAATGAAAAGAGTACAAAAATTGTAGAGTTCAGAAACGTATTCAAACACAGTCAAAACGAAAACTGACACTGATAAGCTACAGTAATTAAAAACAACGTTTGCTTTACCAAAGCTTAAGTAACACGTCACATTACTAGCTAATCCAACTAAGCAAATGATAGTTGATATAAAACACACATTTTGTTTTTTTATGTGGGATGGGAAACCGTTTAAATCAAAAACAAAAAAAAATCCTTAACCAGAACGACGAAATACAGTGAACTTTAGATGACATATATAGAATCATTTCTGAATTCAAATAAAGCATTGTGGATAAATAGATGCATAGACCCGTCAAACAATGGAGAGTTGAATTAAATCATTTATAGATAAAAACAAACCTATGGCCATAAACTATTACTAGATTTTGATTAAATAGTTATAAATCGAAACATCACAGAAGGAACTGATGTACTCAGGTCTTGGTTAAAGATAAGAACCGTCATATTATATCATGAAAGCAAGTCGACAACAAACTGAGTTTAAACCAATTTGGATTAATAAGGTGATAAAACAAAATGGTCACATACTATATTCTTAAGAATGGCATACAATTATTTGAACACATATTAGACTACAGGGTAAATTAGTTTATACAGTTTTGAAAAAAACACACGCTTATATGAAAATAAATACAAACGATTTCTTAAAATATAGTTCACTAGTTAAGTGTATCCGTATGCATCTGAAAACTAAAATTAAATCCGAGAATAGCAATCAAACAAGGCCCCAAAAATATTAAGGCAAATTAAAAGAATCGAAGCAGACAAAACAATTATTATATTCAATATAACAAAAACAGTATCAACCCAACATCAGAACCTAAGTGGCAACCTACATTATAAACCAAAATAAATGTATAATACAATTTGCTTAAGCTCGAAAGAAACACCGCTTCAAAGCTTAAATAACTGCTAAGAATACAATGATCACAAATACATATGTTTACAACTGTTCAATAAAAAAACAACTTCGAAACTATGAGCCTTTTGTAACATCAATATCGCATCGATTGATCACCTATTTTGGGATTATCAGAAAGTACACCCACTACGGAATGCCTTAAATGACTTTGTTAAACAACGATCCATATTCATTGTTATTACAAATCTCGACTAACCGTTGCGGTAAATCGCTTATTTCATTGATTGCACTGTAAAGAAAGAAAACATGAATACTATAAATAGTTCACGTCAGAAATATACCAAAGTAATATGACCAAGGAAGACTCAAAAGTGTATATGTTTAGTGTCCGTTTGGCATTAGTACATTTTGGCCTTAATGAGAACTTTCAATTGTAATGTTTTAAATAGGATAGTTGACCTATAGCGATGGTTATGGTATCTCGGAACAACGCAATCAATACCATTCAATGTATAATGTGCTGTATGCTACTGAACATGTCAGACAATGTTAAGAGCAATGGTGTAAGTTTCTGAGGTGACTGCGTCTCTTAGGTATGCCTTAATTTTGCTTGCGTGATGTGCATACGAAACAATAGTTTGTATGGACATATTTTGATGGTTGTTGTAATTATATATCTATAGTGTTACGTCTTGACACATAACTGAAATGAATATCTTGAAACCATCTGGTGATGTTAAGGACAGGCTTGATGTAGAACATTTCCTATTCCTATTTGTGATATTGCTTTGTCGAGAAATATTTCTAGTACATAGCTATTGGCTTGCCAGTCTGAGAATTGAATGATGTTAGAATTAACATTATAAGGTCATATTGGACGCTATTCTCCCAAACACTATAAACAATTCATTATGTTAAATAAATGATATATACATAAATAATATCAAAACAATTCGATTTGGGTTTTATAATTAAACTGTTCGTAAAAGGGTTTCTGAAAGATTGAAGTGTCCACAAAAACGAATAAATTTCAGTCGTGACAATCCCGTTGACAGTCAGACACTATTGGTGCAAGTCAGTAACAAATTACTTCGGAATTAATCTTTGAGGTTTGCAATTATTTTTATATATAATATTAATGGACAGCAAAAACCTTCCAAACGTCACAATTAACCATACACTTCTGTTAAGATTGATTTACCTCTCTACATGCCAAACACATTGTATAGGGCTTTGATCGATTACGCGAAATATATATCAATGTTATTTCCCTTCCATTTATACTGTCTCCGGTCGTAGAGAGACATCATTTCCTCACCAACAGCGGTCATCGGGGGATTAGTGTCTGTCCATATCAGCTTTATTACATTATGTTTCAAGATAAAAAGCGTATTATTGGGTCTTTGTTTAGTGTTACCTATGTAAATGACTTACTGTTTCTTGCCATGAATTAATAATGAAAGGAACAGATGAGGGGTGGGCTTAACGTTTGGCATGTTTAAAAGCTTTTATTCAAATCCAAAACGAAACACAATAAAAAACACACACTTATTGAAATATATTATGGCATTTTTCGACGCGAAAAGGTTTCCTTTTAAAAGTATGATTTGATATAGAGTAGTGATTCATACACATAGGGCGCAATAAACTTGACGGCGTTGGCAGGTTTACACCTACCACAAATAGCAATGTCGTAATCACACCTTTAAATCCAGAATGAGCATATTTTACATCATTTAAAGTTCTAAACCTTCTCCAATGTTAAAAGACACATTTTATCAGAATTTGCTGATTACTAATTAAGTAAAGTCCTAAAAGACTGTATATATATATATATATAAAGTTGAAGAATAACTTGTTACTCGCGTCAGTTACTGCGGAAACTGAATAGGCCTACTACCTTGCACAGATTAAATTGTTTTATATTAACACACTGATAAATACCGGGACATGCATAGTAGACAAAAGTCCAAAACCTAATCTCTGTTTTTGGCCAAAACGAAAATGAGCTGGAGGCACAAACGTAAACACACCAACAACAAAATCCAAACACTATCAACAGACCACACACGCCTTAGAATATATTAAATCTTTGATAAACACACCTAGTTTTTATATAATATATATGCACTGTATTGTTTGTGCCGTTTTGTGCTGTGGTTCCATTTTTCTTGTTTGTGAATTTTTGTTTTTGTGTTCTATGTTTTTGGCGTTTATCATGTGCCATTAAACGGGGATATTTTTAAACTTTTGGCTACTGAGTTTGTTTCTGTAGTTTTTCAAATAAATATTCTTAAATAAATGATTGTATAATCGCCTTAAAACGGTCATAGAAAAAGGAGATACAATGGAGCATAAGTCAACTGGGAGCTAAAACAAGTGTATATGGCTATAACCACTTGTCCTAATATCCATTAACAAAATAGTTACATTACTGTCACACATAAAGAACAGAAGCTCTAATAAGAAGCCGGATACAAGGAACCAAGCAGTTTATTGATAAATTTTTGAGAATTTTTGAGAATCGCCTTGTTACTGTCAATATAACCGCTCAGGATTTCAGCTGGGTTTTAAACTTGTTTGCATGGCCATAACCTTACATTTGTCCCAACATTTATCAATAATCAATAATCAATAATAGAAGCCTTATCGGAGACAATTCCACATTGAAATAAAATAAAATAAATAAATTGAAACTAACATTTAAACTGATAGAGTTAAAATCCACACCAGGAATTAATCGAAATGTTCTAACATTGTCAGTCAATAAGACAAAGGGCTCTATTGTTCAAAACTCTTTGCTTTTTACTGACATGTTATCTTAAAAGTATCCAGTTTAATCATCGACATTGACGTTATCCTGTGGATCAAATCACTGTTGACGTAATTGTTAGTTTACGTTGATGTAACGCTTACGTTTAAGAGTTTGTAAAAGCGCCATTTCCTTTTGCCATTTTTTTTTATTTCGATCAAGTTGTGCTTTGCGATACAATAATCAACCTGTAAACAGTATCATGCAAAATTAATTGCAACTATAAAATGAATATATTAAATAGACATGCATATATTCATACATTAGAAAGAATCAATCTTCGCGTCTCAATTTATCATTCATTTTGATAATATTTTTAAACGTATTATAACCTGTATCAAATTTTAAAGAATCAGTGGGTCATATGTAATGATCTTGCTAGTACAACACACTCTTACGATTACGTTCTGTCTCCAAACATTGTTTATATTTGATATTTGAGTACAGGGTTTATCCATGTAGATTTCGTTTCAACTTCGATTTTTTTTCAAAGTGTTACTAAATGATGACAAAGTCATGCGACTAGAGTAATAGTCGCTTGAATAAAAGTTGGTAGAGTAGTAGTTGAAATAGAAACCTGGTGCATGTATACGACTTTTGCGTAGTCTAGATCTCATTGTTATACATACGAAAATGAGTTATTGCATTATGCAATCATGATAATGTTTAACAGTGCTATGTGTATCTATCTATGTCTGTTTCGTGTTATGTGTTCAGATTTTGCATTTGTTGGTGTGCGGCACATAAGCGAAAAATCTCTGGTGTACTCAATTCGGCTTGGAAGTAAATTTTCTTCTTAAGATGTTTCCATTTAGCCATCACTCTCTTTTGATTCCTAATTTGTTTCCGTTTTCAATGTTCTAAAATATCATTTGAACAATAATTTAAAAGCATCCAAGGAATACAATTTAAATGAAACAAATATATGACATGTATTACTTGGTAACAACTACTTGACTTATCATATTACATGTATGTGTATATTACAGCGGAATATTCCATATTGCGTGCTTCTTACTGCCAGTTACTAAAGTAACCAGAAAAAAACCTTCCACTTTCAACGGATGTAATGGATTCATGGAATGTGTATGTTTCATTTAGATATTTAGGATTATGTCTCTCGCAAATTATTTGACACTGGTGTGTTCATATTTTAAGTATAATCCGTATATTATTCTCAGTTTCGAAATATTTATATTATTTGAATGTTAGTATCTTTAATTTATAGCATTTAGTATTTTTCGTTTCCGAAGGAATCTGTTTCAAAGCCTCCAGAGCATAAACACACTAGTGCCAGCTCATTGACAGCGATGGTAAGTTCAACTCTGTGTTCGATCCTTAGCAGTGTCTACATGGCCATGATATTGCAATGGAATATCCTTTAGTTGATTCTAAATTGTCTTTTTGCTATTTTGTGAAAATCACTATAGGTAGATATGAATAAGTCCGTATCAACAATAACTATTAAATACTAAAGGCATTGCTTAATGTGAACAAGTTTTAAAGATTTATGGCTAAATTTAGATGCTCTTCGCACTACCTGGCTATTGAAACAGACAGACATTCTGGAATCGCTAGAGATTTAAGATTTTTTTATTTTGTAAAAATCTTGTAGAGGATGAATACCATTTTGTTATCAAATTCCCATTGTTTAAGGTCATACGAGAAGTTTATATTCCACCGAAATATCATTATAATTGACGGTATAAGGTCTCAGTGCTTAATACTTATGACTTTTCAACGCTCTATACCTCTATTCCACAATCTTTAGTTACAAACAAATTGGCTCCTCTTATCGAAAAAACTTGCGAGGGAGAAAAATACTTACATGGCATTTAATGTTAAAAAGTTTTTTTTTAATAAATGATCACTCAGATAAATATATTTATTGGACATGCATAGATGTAATTGAAGTTTTAAATTTTGTACTTAATAATTCTTTTCTAAAATACGGTAAATGTTTATATAAGCAAACAATTGGAATTCCAATGGGTGCCAATAATGCACCTTTACTTGCAGACCTCTTTTTATACTGCTATGAAAGTGAATATATGTTGAAATTAACTAAGTCGGCAGAACTCGCTCTTGTTGATAAATTCAATAGCACTTTTAGATATATTGATGATATTTTAAGTTTAGATAATCCTGTGTTTACAGATAATATTCAATCGATATACCCTTCACAATTGCAACTTAATAAATCGAATACATCCGTTTTAAAAGCATCCTATTCAGATCTGCAACTCGAAGTAAAGGAAGATGTATTGAGTATCAATCTTTATGATAAACGTGATGATTTTAATTTTAAAATAATCAATTACCCTTCTTTAGATGGAGATGTTCCTAGTTCACCATCATATGGTGTTTTTATTGCACAGCTGATACGATTAGCTATATGTACAGATGTAAAAAAAATCAGCTCTCGCAGTAAATTTATGACGGAAAAACTTCTAAAACAGGGTTTCATATATAATAAATTAAGGAAAATTTTCTCAAAATTTGTTAATGGTCATTATTATCTCATATCAAAGTACAATAGTAGTCTTAAATCGCTGATTGCTAATAGTATTGCTCATCCCGATTTTTATGGTGATGTTTTAAAGAACATTCGTAAAATTAAAATGTTTCCAGCAGGTAATTGGGCAGATGGACTCTATGAATTACTTGGATTTTATTTAAACCGTGGATATAAAGGCAATATTTTGAAGAGCACTAGCCTTGTAGTTTTTAAAGATGAATTCCTAAAACAAAATATAGGGTTGACTATAGCATCCTTACATAACTAAGCTTTCAGTCCTTTGATTTTATGAAGATTTTGCTAATTCATGTTATCTTTAAAATCTTTTTTGGCTAAAACTTTGTTGGCTGACTGTTTTGGCATGTGACTTCAAATATTTTACATTTTCAAATCATTTGGAAGGAAAGATTAGCTTATACATGTCGCTTTTATTTTTTATAATGTTTCCTTTATTTGTTCTCAGTATAGTACAATGATGTTTGTTATTATGAAACTCTATGATCACACAGTTTTTAA
Organism: Mya arenaria; assembly: GCF_026914265.1. NCBI lineage: Eukaryota > Metazoa > Mollusca > Bivalvia > Myida > Myidae > Mya > Mya arenaria. The sequence goes on along the minus strand of NC_069131.1, from coordinate 1,487,429 downwards.
CCTTTTATTTTTATAAGGCAGACTGTGTGTGATGTTCATAGTTTCATACAATGACTGCATCGTATCTTTGAAAAGTTTTTGCATTAGGTGCTCTGAATTGTATTCCTCCGTCTGCAGATAGAGCTGGGATCTCTAACCATAGAAGTACTTTGGGTTTACCTATCAGTTTATTATTTTTTGTTTTATTGTTAAGTTTCCTCAAGTTAATGCATACTTTGATAAGATTTACCTTTTGCATTTTATCTTTATTTAAGATTGTTGGGATAAGAGTGAGGTTTGTGCACTTAAACTGGTTTAAACCCCAGTAAATTTACCTTTTACTGACCGTTCCAAGGCGGTACCGATTTTATGTTCTATGTCTTTGGCGTTTACCCAGTGCCATTAAACCGGGTTTATGTTTAAACTGTTTGCTACTGAGCTTGTTTTTGTAGCTTTTCGCATAAATATTTATACGTTATTTTTGCTAATTGCATCTGAAAATGAAACAATTATTCAGAAATTGTCCATGCACTTGTTTAATGCTGATAAAGTAAAACAAACCTTTGTGAATAGCAACTAGCAAGTATTGAAGTATATCGTGGTACTTCTTCAATGCAAATTTGGTCTTTTTGTCTGATACATCTCATATTTGCCTTCTCCTTGTTTATAATTGATTGTATGCATATAATTTGTATATGGGCTGGAGGCCTTCATGCAATAAATGTTTAAACTTGTAAATACTAGACGTCGTGCAATAATACCGATTTCTGCATATTGAATAGATCATCTCATTAAGGTGTCTCAACAAAGCAATATTTATTTATCTTGTATCACTGTCAAACGAAGACATACGTAATCACTTTGCATTAAGTTAAGCTATTCCGTTTCAGTCAATTTAGAAAAAAGAGAGATAAAGATTCACTCAATCATATGTTACCTATTTTACACAATCCGATTTGATTACGAATGAGATATAGCTCTTCAAGCAGTTATGTACTCTTCACTATGAATCACGTTTCATTTTATGCAAGCCATTATCTAATCCAGTAGATATATTTTAATCTTAGGAATCAAGATAAGGTATAAAATACGTTAAAATGATAATAGGTTTAAACAGTTGGATATCACGAATGAATGGCCTATTCCTCGGGGACATGGGTGGTTAATGATGTGGCCATTGATACAGGCAAAGGTGGATAACAATGATCAATACTTCTTATCCATCATCTCATCAGCAATATTAGCTATAAGAAAGGGATTAAATACAGATGAAACAGTAAGGATATATGTGTACTTTAATCAGCCCCCCCCCCCAATAAAAATATCTAATTGCAATAAACAAAATATTAACAACCGCATCTTTGCGAATATCGAGCTTTCAGTTATGACAACATTTAATTGCTTGTAATTGATGAGACCCACCCAATACGAAATATTAGTAATATTTTTATTATACGGATAACTTTTATTGTTCTGGAAGATGAGAACTACCGGCTTTAGACTCATGATAGCTTTCGGATATGATGTAATCAATACGCATGGGATATATTTCACGAAACTCGTTTAACAATATATGGATTTACAAAATTACTAATGTATTTTTGGTTGGACGATGCTAGCTAGGTTGAAAATAAAGATCATAAAAAGGAATTAATCGTTTGAAATACAAAACCATATTGTTTTTGAGTATATAATTCGTCTTGTGGATATTCACGTAAGGTTTGTGCGTTTGCTAATACCCGCTTAAATCACGTTTCTCGAGCTATCGTTCATGTCATTCTTAACGTGTACAATGTACACAGGTATGACGTAACGCAAAAACGCATCTATCACCTGCGCGTATAAGTAGTGTTTTGTAATGTTTCAAATTGTTACGAGCCAGGCGTAATGAGAAAAACAAAGCCAGCAACACACTTTACAAAATTTATTAAGTTCAAGTTACAATGTTGAAATTCAAATTAAATACCTGTTTTACACTTCCAAATAGCTTCCAAATAGCTTAAATAATTCCAATCCTGGTTTATGTCCTATTTCTAATTTTAAAGTCCAAAAAGCTGAATGTTTTTGAGCACTTATAATTAAAATAGTCCACACAGTAAACTCCCCAAAGAATAATCCAAATGTAAATCTGTATTGTAAAATTTATGAATGTCACAAAAGATAACCAAAACTAACCCTCTAACTCCGCTATACCTTATATATATAGTCAAAGATCTTTCTATAATAATCTTCTTCTAGAATATACTTAATAAGTAACAAACATTCCAGAAGTTTCCATACTATTCTATAACTTTCTTAAAGTATCCACAATGTTCCAGAATGTTCCAAATGTAAATACATGTATAATTTGTAACAATAAACATCATTCTTAATACAAAGCAAGTGCATGATACATAAATAAGCCGCCTGCATAACAGAATAAGCTAAAGATGAACATAAGACAGTCATAGCCGAAAGCGCGTATTATTTGGTAACGCCACATCATAAGGCAACGCTTTACAGTGTGCGATGAATTATGTTAAGTACGCGACAACTTACCTAAGAACGTTCGGTGCTTCCTCGGTCCATAATCGCATCACGATCATGACGAACAGTTTATAGCCTGACTATTCTCCAGTTTGAAAGCATCATATTGGACACACTCTTGTTTTTCCATTGTTTGCTCAACTTTGTACTAATCCATGGTTACCCCAGGAGGTTTAAAATGTGTATTTTTTAATTGTTAGAAACTATGTTTTTAAACACAGCATTTTTAATATGACACCTTACCATGAAGTAAACAGGGCCAAGCACAGTAGCAAAACGTTTATATCTTGCTTGTTAAATTGCACTTTGGTTAATGCCTAAATAACATTTAATGATGGACAAAAAACATCAAATTGCAGCAAACACAAGTATCCGTATTTTGACATTCTTAATTATTAAAGGGCGTTGACGTATACATGTATATATACTAGTATTATATAGTTAGATGACCGAAAGTAAAATCTTATTGACTAAGTAAGGGCAGATTGAGCGTAAGGAACGAGACCCCTTAAAAATACAAATAATACTTCAGATGATCTAGCTTAGAATACATCCCCATTCCCCGACACATTGTCAACGCCAAATCTGGCATAGGGAACTTAAATCGGATGAGGGGCATTGGGCGGATCTTAAACGCGAATGTTTAAAATCTTAATGAAAAGGCCAAGAACTAAATGATTCCCTATCTGCCTTTCCAATGGTTGCAAATAAAGGCTATATTCCTAACTTTGTTGTTCATGTCTTGTGGTTTGTCATTCGTAAGACGCAATCACCAAGAACTCTATGATACCGAAAGAAAATACAGTGAAAACAACAGTTCCAGTAGAAGAAAAAGAAGAAGAAGAAGAAGAAGAAGAAGAAGATTTTATTAACTATAAGCTTACAGCCCATCAGTTGCATATAATATAAACATGTACAGTATATAAACATTTCCGATAGAACAACTTTCAAAATCAATCATAATGTATAAACAAAGTAAAGTTATATCACATTTGCTTTAAATACTGAAAAATAGTTAGTGGAGAAAAGTGTCTAATGTCTAAACTGACGCATTTCAAAGCCCTTATAGACAAAACAAGATAGTTTTCTAATAGTAGTTACATTTTCGCTCGAAATCAGTTCGATAAATTTAGGAATATTTGGATTGCGCCAATAATATCGCTTAATGTATACATTTCTTAATTCATGATATAAAGGACATTCTAAGAGAAAATGGAATTCATCTTCAAGTGTATTACAAAGTTGGCATTTTCGTTCATTTCTTGGAATTATCTGGGGCTTGTGCCATCTGCCCATTTCTATTTCTAATCTGTGTGATGCTACTCTTAGTCGTGTTAAAGCTGTTCTGAATTTATTGTTTTGTATGGTGTCTAAATATGACTGATAATTAAAATTTGCAAATAGTATGTATGTTGACGCTCTTGATGACTCTCGTAATTCTTCATTCCATTTTTGCATGAAACAGTCTCTAGCCCTCATCTTAAAGGTGTGTATAAAATATTTTGTATTTACAACCCCTTGGTTAAGCAAAACTTCAGCGAATCCCATAGATTCTAACAGATTTTTAACTTTAATTGCCCAATTTATTTCCGTTGCGTTGTTGTGTATATCAGTTAACATCGAGTTATATGTAAGTCGGATGAATTTTCTTTCATCCGTCATTGTTATTTTCAACCAAAAGCGGATGATTGATGTCAATCTATGGCCATACAATGGGACTCTACCTAATTCTCCATATATAAAGTTGTTTTGCGTTGAAAGTTTAACGCCTAATTGTGTTTTTAAAAAATGGAGGTGGATTTTTTCAAGTCCATCTGCTTTCGAAAAACCCCATACTTCTGAACCATAATTAAGTATTGGAGTTATTAATTTATCGAATAATGATAAGACGTGGCTTACTTTCAAATTTGTAAATATTGATAAGTATTTTTTAAGTTTAAATATGGCTTTGAGCGCTTGACCTCCAAGGGCTTCAAACGTTTTATTAAATGAGCCCCCAGTGGAAAAAGTTATTCCAAGGTATGTAAACTGATTAACTATTTCTATTTCTTTATTATCATTAAAGAATTTTAAATTATTTCTTAATCTGCCCCCTTTCCGAAACACCATAATCTTTGTTTTTTCAATATTAACAACTATTTCCATTTCTGACAATAATTTTGTAAAATATTCAAGCCATTTTGTAGGTCTTCCTCTGAATTGGAAAATATAACGATATCATCGGCATACAATAATAGCAGTAGTTTGAGTGTGTTAATATTAAGACCTCGGAACCCTTTTAGTAAGAATTCTTCTTCTATGTCATTAATATACATAGAAAATATAAATGGAGACAAGCAGTCCCCCTGACGTGTCCCTATTGAACATTTAAATGTCTCACTTAGCTCATTTTGAAATTTATGCTTGATTTTACATTGCAATATAACGACTGTATAGTATTCATCATGTTGCCACGTATGCCGTATTTAATTAGTTTGTAAAATATATTACCCCTTAATAATAAATCAAATGCTTTGGTAAAGTCAACAAAACATACTTACAGTTTGTTGTTTTGTTTAAGAATACTTTCAATGATATTACTAAAGACATATATATTGTCAATCGTACCCATATTTTTTTTGAAACCGGCTTGTGACTCGGTGTAAACATAGTAATTTTCTGCCCATGTATTCAATCTATTATTAATTATACGGGTAAATAATTTGCCTAATGTGCTTAGAAGAGTTATACCCCTATAGTTTTCAGGCAGATTTGGGTCCCCCTTTTTAAATAATGGTACAATATAGCCCTCTGTCCATTGCGAAGGGAAATAACCAAGTTTTAGGACAGTATTAAATAAAGCATTAAAATATCCCGATAAATGAGGAAATCCATGTTTAAGAATTTCGTTTAAGATAAGATCAGGTCCACCAGAGCGACCGCTGGTTAGTTGGGAGCATGCTGTCTTTATTTCTTTAGTTGAGATATCGATGTCAAGTTCTGAGAACATGACTTGTAGTTCCCCATTTAAGAATCTGTTGTTAAAATATTCGGTTTCTTCATCTTCCTGATAGAAAACCGAATCTGGATTATTGATGGATTTAAAATATTGCTCAAACTGCGAGATTGATATATTGCCCGATGACTTATTATTGTTATTATTTTGCCTAACTTCATCTAAAATTGTTTCAAAGACATATAAATGGGTTTGTTTTCTCACGGCAGACAGTTAATCACATGAATAACATTATAACAAAAAGTTTGAGAAAAAGTACCCAATGCCAGCATTGGTTTGTTTATTCCACATATTGTTATTGAATTTATCAAGTTGGCAGAATCCACACGTGGGTGAGTTTGTATATTGCAAGATATTGCGGTGAGGCTTTATTAGCGAAAACAGCAGTGTACTAACCATATTTCAACAAAAACATGCTTTAAAAACAATTAATTATTTACCGCAAACGCTTTGATCATCAATTATCTCTTGAATTAATTATTATTTGAAATAAAATTATTTTTGATTCAAACTGTCTTATTTATTACCAAGTATATAAAAAGGTTTAACGGTTATCAGAACATATGTTTCGTTATTTCTCCTCTTAATAACCTATTCTGCTTCACGTAAGCGTAAGCACAATATCTGAGAAATTATTTCGATGTATTGAGCAAGGCACTCCGTAATTAGAGCAGAAAATCAGTTTATTTTGACTTATGTAACAAAATATCTCGTCATACAAACGTATAGAAAGTGAACAACATTTAATACATGTCATAATGGTAAACAGGTTGTTAGATTAAATAATAATTAAAAACAATTCATGTATAGTTATGGAATATGGAGAATGTTTATCAATGGTAACATTGTGAATAGAAACCAAATTAAGACTTTGCATCGATAGCTTACCAAATATAATTTAATTGACAACATGCCATTTTATTCTTGGAAACCAACTATTTTTCAGCCCTCAGTTACCATTTGTTTGTTAGATCCGATAACCTTGTTGCCACCGCCTTAATATATTCGTGTTTGACGTTTTATTGGACTGTGATGCATTATCAAGGGGTCTTGCTTTGTCACACGTATCAGTGTTATTTCCATGTCTGTTAAGCTACAAGCGGCCCGGGATACATATCACATTGTCCCACATTGACTCGTCTAAGGCGGGGATACATGTGAGGTCTGTGAAGAACAAACGTTTATAAATATGTGTCTTAAAAATGAATAAAAAGCCCAGCAGTTTAAAAAAAACACAACATTTGTTTTAGGTTTAAAATAAACATACCTAGTGTTTTATGTAGTGTATATGGACTGTGCTGTTTGTGGAGATTTGTGCTGTTGTTCCATGTTTCTTGTTTGTGATTTTTTTGTGTTCTATGTCTTTGGCATTTACCCTTTGCCATTAAACGGCGTTTATGTTTTAACTTTTGGCTACTGAGCTTGTTTCTGTAGTATTTAACATCAGTATTAATATATTTGAAGCGTTTGGCGAAGTACATGCATTTCATTGCAAGTAATTTGTTAGAGGGTTGCATGTGTGTCTGTCTTTGATGTTGTACGTTGTATATATCTCGTTAAGTGTTTAAAGCCTTAGGTTCTTCTCATCAATAGGGTCATTGTTTAATGTTTCGCTACTGGTCTTGTCCCTGACGTGAATATTGTTTTATTTACAATCTTAAACGGCTGTTTTCTAATGGTCATTCAATCAGTGGATTCGAGGAACTGCTCCTAAATTAATTATACCAAAACTGACTTAAACTTCAATTGTTTTTGTCATATCGCTTAACATAATCTTAGTGAGAGTGTATGTGCGTTATAGTTCTTCGATTATGTGGAGGTATGTATCTATTTGCTTTTATACTACTGTACTGATTGGCAGGGATGGAAAGCTCTTATTATTATGTTTGTAATTTTATCAGTGTTTTATTATCCCCGGCCGATATTGGCATCCTTAGTACATTATTGTTTCGTGCTACAATATGATGTTTTTGATATACGGGACGGAACGGCATCTGACGCTAAAAACACGTGACTACAATGAAAATAATCAACAAAAGAACTTCTAAAACATACTTTGAATTTGCGTTTCGTTTTGATGGAACGTTCAGTGTAGTGATATAGTTATATGAGAAATATGACATACAATCTGGCATTGTTTGGTTCAAAACAAGGAATGGACAAGTAAGAAAATTCATCATTACTCTGTATAGAATAAAATTGATGCAGTTATTGACTAATAGCCAGTGAATTATATCGGATATTCAATGGCAGAAATTCAGATTGACCAAAAGCCCCAATAAATATGATATATTTTGCTTCGTCGATGGCTATCTTTGCTAATGAAAGTCTGTCTAATTATAGGTGATATTTAAGTTTCATATATTTAAACACTTTTAAGATGGAAAAACACTTATAAAATGACTTATATGGTCAATAGCCACAACTATATACTCGAGGTCGGTGAAGGTCCAGGGAACTATTGCCCAAAGCCAATAAGTCGCTACTTGGTCCTTCTGATAGCAAACGTTTGAGTATTGACCGATATTGACCGATTGACCGGCCATTTAATAATTGATTTATAACATGACATTGGAAAAAATATCATTCAAAATTACATTTGATTATAAAGTTTTAATGGTAAAATATCCCCTTACAGTATATTTCCTAGTGGATTCCCTTAGTACAAGGAGAAATGTAAACAAGCGCCCATTTTCAAACAACTTTAAGTACGAACTGTTTTACTTTGAGACATTGGAAATGAATTATAGTTGAAGATAATACATATTTATAGCAAAATATTAGAGTAGACAATACACAGAAGACAGCTATTTAATCTAAAAGAACATTCGGAACAGATGAAAGACTATCAGTTGACCGGTCACATGAGCCATGATTGATATAGAAAGCCATGTGGATAAAGCTCATAACTGATACGCTGAGTGTCCATGTTTGCCCCAGCTGGATACCTGTTAATATTTGTGCAGTTGCTTGGTTATTTTCTTATAAATCATTAGCACTCAATACAACTCAGCGTCTCTTGAAAGCAGGTCATATATTAAGCCGATGTTAGGGTCATTGGCAGGTTCGCGCATCCCGTATTGACCATACACGAGCACACCGATAAAACTATGAAGATTAATTAGTTATTTTTTCATACAAGCACATCGAATTGTACCACGTGATTGAACTATATAGAGAAACATGCAATTAACGTAACGTATCATAAGTTGCATGAAGTAAGTTGAAAAAAATCACATATGCCAGAAATCGTATTAATAATATAACAACTGTTTTTTTATATGGGTGGTGTTTTTTTCATGAAAAAAAATCACAAATAGAGTGAGGTAAAAAACCATATCCTTTAAATCTGTGAACAAAAATAAAACCATTAAGGTTCAAGACAGCTTTTAAAAAGAGTTATCGAGTTAAACAGATTTGAACATAACATGAACGAGCTGCCACATATGTAACGCTTGTTTTATTGGCAAATTGACCGGTGACCACTCAAATATGGTATATTGCCATTAAAAGACGCATATCCTAAAAAATTTATAATGTATAACTTAATATGTAATAGCTAGATATGCTGCTTGCTAAACAATTCTAATCGACAATTAGAACTACAGAGACATGCCCAGTAGGCGAAAATCCAGATGCACAAAGCTAGGGTCTAAACAACACAATCTATATATACAAATACAATTACCACAAACAGACCGCATTTTAATCAATTTGGCTTACCGATAAATGATGGGATTGTTGCCTTGGAAAGGTCAGAAAAATGCGACTTCACTAGAAAACGAGTTTACTAGCGGCTTATGCTAGTTTCTGTGCAAGCCGACGATGTACTTGAATACTAATTTAAAGAAGAAACCGACCGCTAATACGTTCAAGTCATTTAAGAAAACTTTCTGTATATCTATTTAAAACTCAACAGTACTTCGCCTTCTAATGAATATCAATAATATAATGAACATTACAAGGATGAACAAGGCAGACAAACAGACAAACTAGTAGTCTTTTATATATTGAACACCGTTTAAACTCATACGATGTATATTATGAAATATGTTAACGTGTCTCAAAGTAATAAAACGAGTACATACATACAAAAAAGCCAAACACAAAGCAACAAAGCATCAGAATCAATTCAATTATTTAGTGTATTATGGTACATCATATCTTGAACACTGTATAACATTGAGAAGGTAAACTAGTTGTGTTCAACTATGTCACGGTATTAGTAAAATTCGGTCACAATTCAAGAATATCCGCACAATTAAACATGGACTTATCATTTCCATTCCGTTTTGGGATTGAAACAATTCCTAATAAGAACAAAAACATGAAACTACGACTGTATGCCCTGTGGCTGTAATATATATGCAGCCATCAATATGCAGTCAGTGTTTGATCTAATTCAATTCAATTCGATGTATTTTTATTCTGTATGCCTCAAGTCCAGGACATCATCATACATCAAGTGATATATGGGATTTTCAACACAATCTCAATGTTATTGAGAAGAATTTGCATTTTCTCTATCAAACAAAAGGAAATAGTACTTTGATCACATTTAATCAAAAGAATAAAGTACCAGACGATTCCACTGATCACGATCATTAATCAAATAAGATAATTACGATCTCGTGTAAAACGAAATCAGAAAGTGAATCAACTGTCTAGCGCGGTTCTCCATGATATTGGAACTAAATGAATGTATCATTTTGTCACGTGCAGATCCCATTATAAGCCTGTAGTTTGTTGCTAGTTGACACGTTATATTTGTCATACGCCGAGTGGTATATATTGCTAAATATATCACTTAAACTGAGTAACAATAATTCAAACTTTAAAAAAATCCTGTATTTCCAAGTCGGTGTTGCATAAATTATAATATAACAATATATATGCGATATGATGATAGAACGCTATTCTGGTTACCTGTATCACGTCGACTTCGGTGTGTAAACAAAAACAAGAGGAAAAAGTAGTAAGGTTTATAAGAAATGACTTGACGCCGAACGAGACTTGACGCAGGTCACCAGAAAAGCGTGTTATCGTAATATTCCATTTATCATATACCTTACTGTTTATTTCTTTATTGTTTTTCGGTCAAATTTTTAATTTATTTAAATTTACCGCTATCTTTCAAATGTCTTGCGCGTTTGAATATGTACCGTACGTATGTGTAACATAGGTCAAGGGCGGTTACTCCAGCGAAACAATTTACAAAAAGCAGAATTCACTTTATTGAGCAAAATAAGAGGAAAAGGTTTTATATCTCAGAAAAATTAACAAACTGCAAATACGAAAACAACTATAACATGTCAAAGCACAAAACAATAACAACCATAACCGGTACTTATTTTACTAGTATAAACAATTCGTTATTTCCTTAAGACGTAAAGCGACCATTTTTAACGTAAGTGCATATTCGTAGGATTTTAGACGACCATTATATGCAGAAATGAGGTATGTTCGTGAGTCAAACGCTATTACTATCGTATCGGCCCGCTGCTGATGTTTATGATAATGTTACAATTCATATTCTTCGAATTGGCAAACAACTAGTTCAGTAATTGTCTAGAAAAGATCGGAGGTGTTCTCTGCTTCGTGCTTATCCTCAGGTTTCTTTGATAACCATGCTCATGAATATTTACATGCTACTACATAGTGGCGTGAGTAAGCTAAGGTAATTTTATGTATCCAAAATTTAACAGGTTTTATCAATTATTTTTGTCACGCCATTTTAAGCGCCGCGAAAATAGTTCCCACACTACACATCGTACTAGCATAATACGGAATCAAACAACGAGAGTATGGTGATACGGATTTTTCAGTAAGGCTCGCTGTATTTTTACTGTTGGATATGGAAAAAGAGCTTGATAGGCATATTATAGACTAATCTATTTATAAAATCTTAAATAGATATCCTCAAAATACAATAATTTTCAATACTAGGACTTTAACACCTGTACACAATTACTCTTTGATCTCGACAAATTATTCACGAATGTTTGTTTGTTACTTCAAAAATCTATAAAACTTCCATTAAAAACAATATGTTTTATGCCCGTAATTATTTAACCTTGCTATTAGAATTATTAAGTAATAAAAAGCTAATCTCCAAAACCATTTGCATGTAATTAAATGGCTGAGGTTAGATGACACAGCAGAAACCATATGTATGTAAGCACTCTCAATACACAGTTAAATGAAATGTGCAATTTGATGCAATGTATGAAATGTAAATTGTATATATTATATCGTCGATAGCATCTGAGATAATGTTAGGATATGAATATCTACATGAAGATAAAGGTAAATGTTCAATTCCGTAAATACGCGTGTATCGTCCTGTTGATTCGGAAAGGGCCACGTGAGTTTCTTTGCTGTTCAAAAATGATTTCATCATGATTTTCAAAAACCGTGATAGTAGTCCTAGTGCATTAGCTACCTAATCGTATTGCAAGGATATCACAGACTCCACTCATGGTTGTCCGTTGTCAATTGTGTCTGAATCCTTCTCACAATTAATAACCTATTATTTACGGTGAAGTTTACAGGAGTGTAAACTCACGCGACATTCTCAAACGACAAACGTTCCCAAAACAAACGATAAACTACACATACTTGACAGCCGTAAACATTTCCGGAAATATTTACCACAGCATCTGCACGAATGTACTTCATTTAAAGAGTAATATACTCTATGATTGTTTAACTTCCGACTCAATTATTGCATGATTTAAACATAAACTATGAAAACAATGGGAAACAATCCGGATTCTCGTTTCCTACGTAATCAGACTCGACCATCTGTCTCGTGCGATATGGACTTGATGCAACCAGCTGTTGTTACAGCCCAACAGATCAACCGACTAGCATACAAAATTACCTTTATCCAAAACATCGTGATCTTACATCTGACAGAAAGCAGAGTGAAATCGGGGCAAATACCTGATCACAATTCATTTACCTTACTAACGTATAATCGTCAGTCCATCGTGAACTAAGTTTTACATCATTAATAAGTCTTGAACACACTTTGAAGAAAAGTTATTTGTTTTTAAATCTTACATTATTTACAAGGAAACAATAAAACATGGCTCTTTTTGCCGACATGTTTTAAAGTTTTTGACAGTTTAAACTAAACCACAGTTGTATCCTTAAATGCATAAAATCCCTGAAGTGTGGACCGGATGTTTTAAATGGGTAGCTCTATTCAAAATCAACAGAGTCTGATAATTGATAATGGACATATATCACAGCTATATGGACTTTATTAAGGCGTTTGACCGGGCTGCCAACTGTCGGCCACCGTTTTGTATGTGCTTACAAACACTTTATAACTATTTAACACTAAACAATGACAAAGGTATCTAAAATAACGACAAAGTCATCAAACCATATTTTGGATGAATCAACACGTTTTTTTCAATGATGGCGACAGTATATCCTTTGAAACAGTCATGCAGACCTCAGAAAGTACTCTAAACCTGATCACAAATAAATAAATTATTATGAGGGTAATTACAATTTTGTAACTCAATATGTTTGAACATCTGATTATGCCACTATTTTAGGAATGATATTTACAAATGATAAAAAAATAAACATTGTATGAAAAATCAGTTCAAAAATTAAAGAGGTTAGAAACGTATTAAACCATTTCAACACAGAAAACAAACACTGATGTAAACAGTCACTGTTAATAATACGTTTGCCTTACCTAAGCTCATTTTGTCATTTACTGTACAAGGTAATTCAATTTAACAAATAATAGATGATACAAAACTACATTTTTGATTTTTTTTGGAATGGAAAACTAAATAAAATAAGAAGAACATATATTTTACTCAAACTTCAAATACGTCGAACTTTAACTGAGAGTTAAATAATGATTGTTCAATTCAATTAAAACACATGGGTAAGCTGATATATATACCCGTCAAATAATGGAAACTAGAAAGTATTCTTTTAGAGACAACTACAAAACTACGGCCAAGAACTATTTCTAGAATCGGATTTTGATCAAACAGTTAAACATGGTTTTGTACCATAATGAACTTTCCTAAATGATGTACTCAAGTCTTGGCAAATAAATGTCGTGTTTTCATTTTTAATAATGTTTTTGTTGTTTGTTATGTACCTCTATTATCACACAGTTTTAAACCTTTTATTTGCTAAGGCAGACTGTGTGTGATGTTCATAGTTCCAAACAATAACAATAATTCCATCGTATCTTTGAAACGTTTTTGCACTAGGTACTCTGAATTGTATTCCTGAATTGCATATAAAGTCAGGATCCGTAATCATTCAAGTACTTTGGGTTAACCTATTGGTTTGTTATTTTTTGTTTATTTTATTTATCTTCTCCAAGTTAATGCATATTTGATAATATTTACCTTTTACGTTTTTACTCTATTTCATACGGATTATTGGGATCAGGGGTGGTATTTAATAAAAATCTTAAGATTAAACTTAAAATTGGCCTTATCCTTAATTGGCGAATTCAAGATCTTAAGGTTGAAGTAAACTTAAGATGCTCCTTATCCTTACCTTTCGTAAGAATAACTTATCCTTAAGATTTATTATAAGGTTGACCTTAAATCGGTTATCAAGCACGGCTGGCTGAATATTTCTATTTATGGAACGTTCGGTAGTTTCCAAGTTCTTAATATAGATCCTATAAGACATTATTTTGCGCAAAAAGGTATGCTATATTTTGACGTTATCGACTTTGACGTCATTTGATGTTGACGTCATTTCCTGTTTATTATATACATACAACCTGATGAAGGCCGAATGGCCGAAACGTTGTTTCATAAATAAATAATTTGTGTTGAAGTTGGACTTCTTTAAATAACCATTAATATAGTAACGGAAGTCGAGTGCGCGAACGTTATAGAAAGCATACATCATGGCGGAAAATAAAACAAGAAGTCCTTATTTTACGCAGCAAGATTGAATTTTATTAGCAAGAGTTATGGGGGAAGTGGCAGCTTTTGACCCAGGCAAATCAAACCACAATTTGCAGAAACACAAGTACACTTCATGTAAGAAAACTTTGTATTTAGCTATATTAAGAACGCACGTGTTCATATATAAAACGTACACGTGCTTTGTGTGTGCACTTGTACATTCAGCATTGGCTTAAAATTAGATACATGGTGTTTTTAATTTCAGACAAACACTTATCAAGTTATGAAAGATATGTGTACATGTAGCACTGCTGACATAAACGTCATGTACATGCAAGTTCATGTAGTTTTGAACTTTTCCAGGAATTACCTCAGAAACAAAGAAGGATTACACAATGACTTCATAATGGATCAAGATCAATGATGCCTTCAATGAGGATGCACAGCACCCGAGAACAGCGGCTGAACTAACAAAGAAGTGGGACAACCTTGTTCAAACAAACCGGGCAAAGTATTCCCAAGAGAGAATTGGGTAGAACTGGTATATATTCTTTAAATAAAAATATAACAGTATACTGATTCTAATTGGTATAAAATGTATCTTTAGCCAAATGCTTTTGCTTTAAAAAGACGTGAAGCAACAATTATGTTTTTAAAGTTTATAACCGCAATAATCACACACATATGTAGGTGCAGTTTTAACAAACAATTGTTTTTAACAACTCAAACACATCTGTGAATATTCAAAATTAGATTAATGTTTTGGTAAAAGTGATTATTATGTAAATATAGTTACAAGCTAAATAATTGCATATAATCAATTTAATGGAGTTGTTACACCATTATTATTCAGGTTCTGGAACAAATCCTGTGAAACTGTCTGAGGTGACAGAACGAGTTATGGCAGTTGTTGGGGAAAATTCACCCAACATTGTAGGATTAGGCAGTGGGCTGGACAGCACCATACTTCAAATACAAAGGTATTTCATTTACTAAATGTAAACTATTCTTTTATCTACAGATTGTTTAAAATTGAACTGAATGAATTGTATTTAAAACACTTGTATCACTTTTAAATTGCTTTTAATTGCTTTCAGTTCGAATTGCAGTGCAGTGGAGACACCTTCACAGCTTTCGCATACCATTGAGTAAGAAAAAAATGTATACATAATTATGACATATGAATTTCATTAAATACTTTATTTAATAGCAAACATAAGTCAAACATTATTACACCAAAAGCTTTCTCTGAGTGTAAATATTTTCTTATTTCTTAATGTCAGACTGTGCGAGGAGCCACTACAGCCGGTACAGGATATGTCCACAAGTTACCCTGTCAACTGTTCTGGAAGTAGTAGCAGCAACAACACTAACAACAACGGCTGCAGTCACTGCAGCACCTGCATGGAAATCATGGCCCTGAAAAAGAGGAAACTCCAGCTTGAAGTCCAGCTTTTGGTAAAAAAAACTTAAAACTGATTATTGATGTTAATCAAAATATGTTATTTTCCTGAAGCTACATAGTGGCATTTATTGGTGAAATTGTGTTTAATTTTGTTTAAATTTTCATAATAAATTGGCATTTGTTGGTGATATTTGTATAATTTTGTTAAAGTTTTCATAATAAAATATTTTGATGTCAATATGTGTGTTAAATAGTCCTCCCTTAGTACTACTAATTGTCTAAGTAAACTTTTAACTTGGCCTTAATTTTTTTAAGCAAGTTCTGACCATTTCTGATTTACACAATGACTTCATAATGGTTCAACTTTCCTAAACTAAGCTTACTGGATTTAAATGAAATATATGCATTATACGTTGACCAATACTTCTTGTAGTTTAAACATTGATTGGATATAAACAGATGAGAAACTGACCATGGTTGTTTGCTAAATTATACGTCTTTAGATAATGTAGTATACATTTAAATATTTAAAACATTAAATTCATATATATGTATATTTTAACTTTCGAAAGAAGGTATGCATGAGTGCCACAGAGGAAACAAAAATCACACATACCTGGTATGGTGTAATAAGACACGAGTTAGATTTTGAAATAAAAGAGCAAGAGTTATGAACCTTTAAGTTGATAATAATATCTGCTGTGTAAAGTGTGTACCAAATTGTATTGAAGTATATTTTACAGGGTGTTAGAAATTACCAAGGTGTTTGCATTTCAATGACACAGCCAATGACATAATCAAGGCAATGCTTTTAAAATAACTAGGATTTTTCAACAACAGCAAAAACAAGAATCATTACTGAAATATGTTGCTGCAACATGATCCCTGAATCTATTCCCCGCCGCATTTGGAGGTTGCTGCACTCCCTGTGCCAGTTGATCATCTGCATTATCATCCTCGTCATCAGAATCATCATCGCCGTTGATAGGGATTGCTCTCTCTTTGCAGATGTTGTGCAGAACACAACATGCTACAATCACCCTGAAAGAATATATTGCAATTAGCTAGTCTTGTATATGGTTTCTTACTGCAGTATAGCTTTATATGTTTAACATTTTTACAATGAAAATGAATGCATTATAATGTGTTCCCATTGACATAAGGAAAGTTGACAAAAGACAATGACAAGAAACTCAATAAAATGATAATGAATATATTATGGTAAAGAGTGACATTTGCTTACATATAATTCTAGTCCAATGAAATATAATGTACTTCAGGTAACATGTTTTTCATCATTATGCTATCATCTTCTCATTTAATAGGGCATGAACTTTTCGACAACTATCTCTTTATATGTCTGCCAAGGCAGCCCTGGTTTGATTCCCAGCCTGGGTATATGCAAGTTTGGTTTGTAGTCACCAAATAGGACAAGTAGGGTTTCTCCATGCCCTGGTTTCCCCTAGAAACTTACCTGCAAAATTTTTGTGGCTCCAAATTTATTTATCCATGGAGAACACCAAACCTTTTCTTGAGTTGTCCAATAGATCTCTCCACAAGAGCTCGTGTGATTTTGTGACTTCTGCAATATAAAAAATGTACACATCAAATCTATGACATAAGTTGCATCTATGTATCATTGTTCTTTTGTGGAAATATTTCAGCTCACAAAATCTTCAAATACAATCCTGTTACCGCATGCATGCAATATATTGGAAATACTGTATACTGAAAGTAAGAAGTACACTGAAGATATGATGTTTATTTATAAACATACATTTATTCCAAGGAAGTTTCTATATGCTTGTCTTAATGTATCAACTAAAACAAAGAAATCACTCGAACATGGTATCTACAATTAAAATAACATTAAATGCATACATGTGGCTGAATTCACCATTGATTAGCTACTAAGCATATATTGCAAATACGCATTAAAAATCATATTTATAACCCACATGTTACATATAACACAAGAGGGATAAAAGTTTACTTTGGGATTAATACCCAGAAATCATACCGGTTGTAGCCTTCTTCTGTTGCATTCTGTGGTGCCAAGTAGGGGGTTAGCAACCATCTCTTAGCTGGATATCCACTATCTCCCAACAAGTAGTATCCATTTGCATGACCCCCCTCAATCAAGTCAAATAAACCGCTTTCACGGAGCACCCTGCTATCATGGACCGATCCTGGCCATCTCGCAACTACATCTATAATTCTATGAAAAGGATCGAACACTACTTGAACATTTATGCTATGAACACCCTTTCGGTTCACAAACACTTCTTCATGTTCATAAGGAGCCTTAATTCCAATATGGGTCCCATCGGTCACTCCAATAACATTCGGGAATCGGGCAATTCCCTGAAACTGTAATGAGTTTCGCCTGAACTGATCTTGGATTGTTGGGAATCTAATAAATTGTCTTACAATTTCTGGCGTTGATAAGACATCAATGACTCTAGTCAAAACTCTAGAAACAGTAGGTTGGCTTACTTTGTGTAAGTCACTGCCATTTAATTGTAAAGGCCCAGTTGCTAAGTACCTTAATGTAATTAATATTTTCTGCCGGGCACTTATGGCATTATTTCTATTCACTTTTGGGGTGATTTCATTCCCGATTAACTGTTCCAGATATAAGATGCCATTCATGTCAAATCTGTACCGCTGAATAATTTACATTTCTGTCAAATCATTCAAAATTGGAGCACGATCCATGGCCTGAAAAAGAAACAAATCATCTTGTCGTCAGCGATGGCTTATAGATATCAATAACTAATGGTCCAATATTTGGTTAGGAATAAACTATTTAATGCATTAACAATGTTATTGTACTCAATTACTCTGTAGTTCATAAATTAATTGCCTGTGCATTGTATATTTAACAAGTTCAGAAAAAGCTAATAAATTTTAAGAAAAATATCTGCAATAAAGTATGATTATATAGCTAGTACTGAACAAATGATTAGAGATGTTCAAGGATGAGTGTATTTAATCGTTGTTTATAGATCGCGAAAACATGTTACTCTACAGTTTTATCTGAACAAAAGGTCACATATCAATAAGTGATCAAAATATTTAAATAACTGTTAAAAGATATACTGAATGATTCATTCAATAGGGCAATCAGATACTAGAAGAAGAAAAAAAAACAATATAAACAGAGCAATACAACCTTTGACGGGGACGATCGTTGGAGGTACGAAACATATGGAGATTTATCAATAAATACCGTAAATTAAGCGTACCTGTACTGGCTGAAGCGTTGTAGGTTGAAGTTAAATGGTCCGTACCGCACGCGTCGTATACAACGCGTAACAAAACAAGCAAAACTGATTAAAATGTGCTCGTTCTTAAGTTAAGATTTGTTGTAAGGTAGGTTGTATGGTTCCTTAATTTCTAAGGACGAATCTAAGGTTAAGGCCGTATTTAAGAACGACTTAAGTAGTTTCTTGCATCTTAAGTTAAAAGTTAAGGAAATCTTACCATTTAAGGAAATCTTACATTATCCTTAGATTAAGATCGACTTAAGGTTTATATTGAATACCACCCATGAGCGAGATTGTGCACACAAACTGGTTTTTTGAAAATCCCCACCGTAAATTTATTATACTGGCCGTTCCAAACCGGTACCTAACAATCCTTGATAAACACACGTTGTTTTTGTATATTATATATGCACTGCACTGTGTTGTTTCTGTAGTTTTGTGCTGTTGTTCAATGTTTCTTGGTTGTGATTTTTGTTGTGTGTGTTAAAAGTCTTTGGCCTTAACCCTGTTCCATTAAATAGTGTTTATGTTCAAATGTTTGGCTACTGAGCTTGTTTCGGTAGCTTTTCAAATAAATATTTGTTAAAAATAAGAACCAAATATAATGAAGACAAGTCCTATACAAACGTCAGTAAAACAATAATTTCAAATATTAAAGCGATAAAATAGAACGGCCACATATTTGTTTTTTATCAATGATATCAATACGGCATACAATTTCTTGAACACAAATGCGACTACTGGATAAATGGGTTTTACAGGTGTGTAGAACTAAAACGCTTATATGACATAAATAAAAACGACTTCAAGGATAGTTGACACTAGATGTCTTTATCCACATTCATCGAATAATAATTCCAAAAATATCAAACAAACCAGGCCCAAGAAAAATATAGATGAAAATCGAAGCAGACAAACACATTTTTATATTAGATACAACCAAAAAACATTAATATATAATAACAACAGTATCAACCCACCATCAGAAACTAAATGGCAACATACATTCCGTTCGGCTCGAACGATACATCGCTTCGAATCTGTCTTTACGAATGTTTTCCAAGATTACTACCCTCAACCGATATAACATATCAGCACAAATGGAAAAATGATCTTATGTGAAATTTGTAATATAAAGAGCGTTACAATTGATCACGGTCATAGAAACACGAGTTCACTGAGCACGAGTCAACTGGGGGCTAAAACATATGTATATGGCTATAACCACTTGCCCTAACATGCATGAACAAAGTATTTACATTACTGCCACACATAAAGATCAGAAGATAGAATAAGACACCGCATACAAGGAACTATTAATTTTATTGATACAATTTGGAGAATTTTTGAGAACCGCCTTGTTACTGTCAATATAACCTCTAAGGATTTCAGCTGGGTTTTAAACTATTGAGTATGGCCATAATCTCACACTTGTCCCAACATTTAGCAATTATTACAAAATATCAAAAACAGAGTTTGAAAAATATAATAAAAGTAAAGTAAAACTAACATTTAAACTGAAAGAGTTAATATCAACACTAGGAATTAAACGAAATGTTGTAACATTGTCAGTCATTAACAAAAAGGGTTCCATTGCTCAAAACTCTTCGCTTGCTGAAGTGGTATCTTGTAAAAGTTAATTTAATCAACGACATTCAAATTATCATGCGGTTCAAATTACTATCGACGTAATTATTAGCTAACGTTGATGTAACGTTTACGTTTTAGAATTTGCATAAGCGCCATTTCATTTTACTATTTTTTTTTCATTTCGATCAAATTGTGATTTGCGATACAATAACAAACTTGTTAATAGCTTTCTGCAGAAAACATTCAAAAGCAACTATAAACAATGCTTAAAGACATGTATATGTTCTAACATTAAAAAGAAACAATCGTAGCATCTCAATTAATAATTCATTTTGATAATATTTTCAAAAGTAATATAACCTGTATCAACTTCTAAAGAATAAGTGGGTCATATGTAATGATCTCGCTAGAAAAGAACAACAAGTTCAACACACTCTAATGATTACGTTTTTTGTCGAGTTATTGGCAGATTTATATTGCAAAAAGTATCTTAAAACGTAACACAAATTGCCATGGCTAACAATGTCTCCGTTTCTCATTACTGGGTACAGTACAATTAGTAACGTTAATCAACATTGAATTATATGAATTATTTACAGTAGTCGGAATATATTTGGGTCTGCCTTAGCTTAGCTTGTTTCTGTAGTCTTCACATAAGTATTAGTCCCAGTAGCGTAATATGTAATTATTACCAATCAAAACTTGTACACTGTCGTATCGGCCCATCCTTATGCTTCCAAAGAGGGTTATTTTTTAATTTTCAACCACTTTGCATGTCGCTGACGATTTCTTTGTAAACTTGTATTTTTCATTTTGTATTTTGATAAATGTTGGAGGTCATGCAGATGACTACAAGTAATATGTTTATATGTGTACAGATTTTGCATTCGTGGGTGGCACACTAGCGAAACAAACTCTGGTTTACTAAATTATGCTCGGAAAAAAATCTTCTTCCTAAGATGTTTCCATTTCACAATCACTTTCTGATTCTTGTTTGTGTTACGTTGTCCATGGTCTAAAATATCATTTAAAACACGTTTAAAGCATTGTTGCAATACAATTTTAATGAAACGAAAAATACATTATATTGCTTGGTTACGACTTCGTGCCTTCTTATTTCTTTTATGTGTATATTACCGCGGAGTTTTCCACATTGCGTTCATGGCGCGGGATTTAATGGATTCATGGAATATGCAGGTTGCTTTTAGATATTAAGGATAATGTATATCGCAGGAATAACTTATATTAAACTATTCAAATCATTTAATGCATCTGCGCTATTGTTTTTTTATACACTGATGTACTCATGTTTTGAGAATAGTCGGTATATATTTCGAAGATTTCTATTATTTGAATGTTAGTATTATAGTTTTTAGTATTTTGCGATTCCGAAGGAATCTTTTTCAAAGCCTCCAGAGCATAAACAAACCAGTTCTAGCTTATTGACAAGGCAACATGGATATTTCATAACGTTTGCTCGTCATAGCCCAAGGGCAGCGTTCCAAAGAGGCATGGATGTTCATCAAGTGTAGCCCAAGGTCAACATTATAAGGTTGCATGGATATTCATAACGTTTGCTAGTCCTAGTCGAAGGACAAGGATAGCGTTTCAAGGCATGATGGCTATTCATAAAGTTTGCTCGTCAAAGCCCAAAGACAGCGTTCCAAGGCAGCATTGGTATTCTTAACGTTTGCTCGTCATAGCCCACGGACAGCATTTAAAGTCTGCTTGGATATTTATTACGTTTGCTTGTCCTAGTCAAACGACAGCGGTCCAAGTCTGAATGGATGTCAATGACGTTTGCTCATCATAGGCCAAAGACAGCGTTCCGTTGCAGAATGGACATTTATAACGTTTGCTTGTCCTCGCCAAAGGACAGCGTTCCAAGGCGGCATGGATGTTCATAAAGGTTGCTTGTCCTAGCCTAATGACAGCGCTTCGTGGCGGCATATATATTCATGACGTTTGCTAACTGATCCTTTGTACAGTGTACTAATATGGCGTCTGTGTAGATTTCGTCTACTCACCCTTAACGTTTGCTTGTCCTCGCCAAAGGACAGCGTTCCAAGGCGGCATTGATGTTCACAAAATGTGCTTGTCCTAGCCTAATGACAGCGCTTCGTGGCGGCATATATATTCATGACGTTTGCTAACTGATCCTTTGTACAGTGTACCAATATGGCGTCTGTGTAGATTTCGTCTACTCACCATAAACCATAGACGACGTTCCAAGGCAGCATAAATATTAATAATGTTTGTTAGTTCTAGTCAAAGGACAGCGTTCCGTGGCGGCATGTGTATTTATAACATTTGCTTTCCTGATCTCCTGGACATTGTCCCATTGTGGCTAATGTGTACATGTCGTTTGGTTCCCCGAAACCAATGCCGGCCTTAGAAATAAGATATTCATGCCGTTTGCTTGTCCTAGCCCAAGACGAGAATTACAATGTGGCGTGGATGTAAATGGTGTTTACATATCATATTCTATAAGGGTAGCGATCCAATTGGGATTTGTGTATATGTCGTTTGCATATCCAAGCCCTAGGACGGTGTTCTTGTGACGGCAAACGTCTAAAATTTAGTTCCTTGATCTTTGTTCCTGTAATGTTTTTAAATTATTTTGTCCTTGCATTTTTCATTTGATTGTTAACACCGTATTTACATGATTTCCTTTTAAACATGATGCTCAATAACGCAAACTAATATACAGGGTCAAGCTCGGTAGGCAAATATTTCAACAGCCTCTATGTTTATAGAACCAAGGCTAAGGCACACTCAAACGAGAAAATAACAAAATGTACTAAACGAGATACACGCCATTTCATAATCGAAAGAGAGACTCTTCGTTCATGCTTTTAGATGAAATATGTAGTTTTATCAGTGAAATAACAACAGTGAAAATATCAAATTGATACAGTTCACACAGCAATTTACAGATGAACTGATTTGTCTACCCCACCCACGCGTCAAATTTGTCAACAAACTAGCGTGGTCCTTATCATGACCTGAAAAGCCAACAAGTTTTAAAGCGAAACATACTGGTCTCTGAGAGTAACATGACTGAATATCCATGATTCATGAATATTTATGCAAAAAGCTACAGAAACAAGCTCAATAGCAAAAGGTTTAACCATAAACCCGGTTTAGTGCCACTGGGCAAAAGCCAAAGACATAGAACACAAAATCACAAACAAGAAACATAGA
This sequence comes from Mya arenaria, assembly GCF_026914265.1. Taxonomy (NCBI): domain Eukaryota; kingdom Metazoa; phylum Mollusca; class Bivalvia; order Myida; family Myidae; genus Mya; species Mya arenaria. The sequence continues at coordinate 1,463,552 of NC_069131.1, read as the reverse complement.
AGAACAGCACAAAACTCCACAAACAGCACAGTGCATACATACTATATATAAAAAAAAATAGGTATGTCTATCAAGAATTGTTAGGTACCGCCTTGGAACGGTCAGTAAAATGTAAATTTACTGGGGATTTAAACCTGTTTATGTGCACAAACCTCACTCTAATCCCAACAATCCTTAATAAAGATGAAACGCAAAAGGTACTCGTGAATATATGTTTTTCTATAACACTCGTGAAATAAAATACGATCTTACACTGAAATAAACAAATATCCTCTATATCATTCCTGAAACGAGAGACTCACTTCGCACTAAATGAGACACTTATTTTGCAATAAACAAGAAAATCAAATTGCTCTAAACGAAAACAAACACCATGCACTAAACGAGACACTCACCACGCATTAAACAAATAACTCACCATGCAGTAAACGAAAGACTCACCATGCAATAAACAAATGTCTTACCATCCCCTAAACAAGAAACTCACCATGCAGTAGACGAGCGACTCGCCATGTCCTTAACGAGGGTCACAAAATGCTCTAAATAAGAGATTTACCATGCCCTTAACAATAGATAAACGATATACTAATGTACATGCATTCCTCTAACTTTTAAAGCTTCCTTAAAAACATGATCATATAACACATTTTAGATCTTCAGCCTAAATATCTGATGGGTACCAAAATAAGTCTTTACCAAGTGTCAATGTCATTAATAAAATTAATTTACATGAACCACTACCGTTTTTTCGTCATACCTAGATCATAAAATACAAGATTAGGATAAATAGTGCGCGTTATTTATCGGTCATACTTAAGTATAATAAAAGGGTTGACAACAATACCTAGACCTCGTGCAATAATACTTGACCAGAATTAGAAAATAGATTTCTGCATATTGAACAGATCACCTCATTAAGGTGTCTCACCAATGCAATATTTACTTATCTTGGATCACTGTCAAACGAAGACACACATCATCACTATGCATTTAATTGGGATTTTTCGTTTCAGTCATTTTAGAGAAAAGACGGATAAAGGTTCACTCAATCATATGTTTCGTATATTACTAAAAACCCAGTTCATTACTTTGCTCTAAAGAAATGAGACGAAGCTCGCCAAGAAGTAATGAATGTCTACACTCTTAATCTTTGTGTCATTTTTAATGCAAGTCATTTTCAAACACAGAAGACATATTTTGATATCAGGACTCAAACACATGGATAAATGACGTTGGAATGATAAAGACCTAAGATTGATCACCTATTCCAAGTGGGCTTGGAGCGTTAATAATGCGGTCGGTGGTAAAGGAGTATAACAATCATCGACACTACTTTTCTTATCAGCTTAACAGCCATATAAGCTATGAAATTGGATTAAAATACATATTAAACAGTCAGGATTTATGTGTGCATTAATCAATCAAAAAATAAATAAATGCCAAGAACAAATTTCAACTATAACAACCGTAGCGTAGCATACATCGAGGCGGGTATACAGAAACAGATGTTGATACATGTGTGGTTCGTGAAGAACAAAATTTTATAAATATGTATATTTATGCGAAAACCTACAGAAACAAGCTCAGTATCGAAAAGTTTAAACATAAACACGGTTTAATTTTTTTGTAAGAATAGCCACCTCGTTTATAGAAACGCTACAGAACATTGCCAAAAAGCTATATTAGGGACCGTGTCTTAAAAATGATCGAAAAGGCCAGCAGTTAAATAAAAAACAACAACATTTGTTTTAGGTCAGATATATTGGAAGACTTTTATGAAGTACATGCATGTTATCGCAAGATATTTACCAGAGGGTTGCGTGTGTTTATCTGTGTTGTTCTATGTTGTATATATCTCGTTAAGTGTTTAAGCCTTGGGCTCGTGTCTTTAACAGGGTCCCTTTTAAATGTTTGGCTACTGTTCATGTCCCTGTAGTTAATACATGTAGTGTTTTATTAACAAACTTAAATAGATTATTCTTATGGCCATACCATTAATGGATCCGAGGAACTGCTCCTAAAATAATAATATCAAAATTGACTTTAACAAACTTAATTATTTTTATCATATTATTAATATATTCCAAGTTAGAGTGTATGTGCGTCATAACTCTTCGATCATGTTGAGGTATGCATCCATTTGCTTTTATACTTGATACAATTTGGTGTATTTGACATACGGGACGGAACGTCAGCTGAAGCTATAACACCACGTGACTACCATGCAAAAATCTGCAAGAAACTTTACACTTTATGATTGCGTTTCTTTTTGATGTTACTTTCGGTGTAGTGGTAAATACCATGTAAAGAATATACAAGAATGAACGTTTAGTGTAGTGATATAGTTATATCATTAATATGTCATACAATCTGGCAATTTTTGGTAGGAAACAAAGAATAGAAAAAAAGAGTTACTTTGCAAAATAGATCGATGTTATTTTACATTTACTGACTAAAAGCAATTGAATAAAATCGGATATGCAGTTGCAGAAAGTAATATTGACCACAAGCTTCAGTGAATATGATAAACATTTTGCTTTTTCGATGGCTGTCTTAGCTCATGACGACTGTCTAATTATAGGTCATATAATAGTTAGAATATATTTGAACAATTCTAAGATGGTAAATACACTTATCGAATGCATTATATTATTGATAGCCAAAACAATTTAATCGAGGTCGGTGAAGGTCCAGGGAACTATTGTCCAACGCCAAAAGGTCGCTACTTGGTCCTTCAGATAGCAACTGGTTTTGAGTATAATTTCAATAATTGATTTATCACATGACTAAAGAAAACATTTAACAAATCAAATTGACGTTTGATCATAAAGGCCCAATGGTAAATTAAAGTGTGTGTCGGTCACACGCAATTAGCACTGTACAGTAGATTTAACAAGGGAAGTCCCTCTGACGATCCAGAATGCAAGCAAACGCCCATTTCCAAGCAAATGTAAGAACCGCGTTACTTTGAGACACAGTTGAAATAAAATAGAGTAAAATATAAGATATCAACATTTCAGGGAAGACAATACACCAAAATAATATATGTAATCCATAAAAACATTCGGAGCTGATGAAATGCTATCAGACAATTGACCTGTCACATTTCAAACACTATTGACTCCTTATTTATATGTAAAGCCATGTGATTAAAGCTTAAACGATGATTGTCCATGTGTGCCCCAGTTGGATACATGTTTGTATTTGGCAGTTGCTTGATTATCTTCATGTCCATCATGATCATTCAATACAACCCAGCGTCTCGGTAAAGCGGAATATATTTTAAGCCGTCGCTGGGGTCATTGGCAGGTCCGCTCATTCAAAAATAGACGAGCACATCGATACAGCTTCTTGTATAACTGTAATAATTAATTACATGCAAATTGCATAATTCCACGTGTTTGAACTATGTAGAGGCTTAAACAATAATCTTAACGTAGCAATACGTTGCATGAAGTAATTAATTAAAATATCACTTATGGGCAAATTTGGATACTTAGCAATAGTGTTGACAATATAATCAATAACAACTGAGGTTTTGATGGGTATTTGTTTTTGAAAAATGCAAAAATCAGGAAGAAAAGTACAAAACCTTTACCTTATAACATTGAAACCCAGAAACATTAGGGTTCAAAACAGATGAAACGGGACGAAACGGCACATTGTATCGAGCTAAACAGAATTAAATTATTAGATGGTTACTTATTTTTACTTTATTATTATACAAAAATGTATGAACATGGATTATGCCACTACTTTAGGAATGACATTTATAATGAACAGATACAAACATTGTAAAAATGTTGAAAAGTTTAAAAAAGTATCAAGATATGCAATGACTGTACTATCTTATCTAACTTAACAAATAAAAGATGTAATAAAAAAATACATTTTGGAATTAAAGTGGGATTGGAAACCAGATAAAACATAAAGAAATATTGTCTACCAAAACTACGGATTCGGTGGACTTTATCTGACAGATAAGGAATCATTTTTAAATTCAATTATATCATTGTTGATACAAAGAAACAAAACAATATCCACCCATCATCAGAAACTAAATTTCAATTAACATTTCCGAATATAGAAAATATTCCTAGGAAAAATATTTTAAATATAGTTTACCTAAGTTCAAACGCTACATCACTACGAAACATTATACAAATTATTGCTAAGAATAATATCCACAAAATTATTATTTTGGGATTGTCAGTAAGTCTAAAAACTGTGGAATGCCTAAAATGACTTTTTAGAACAACGATAAGTAAATATCTTTATAACAAAAGAAATATGATTTTTCAGTTTCCATATCCAAACCTAACATGTACTTATATGTATTTCTCTTATTTTATTATTAAAATTTTAATCAAATAGATTAACACTATCCCAAAGTGTTTGTGTGTGTGTGTGTGTGTGTGTGTGTGTGTGTGCGTGTGCGTGTTTGTGTTTACGTGAGCATGTGTGCGTTTGGGCGTCCATTCGTGCGTTCGTGTGTGTGCGCGCGTGTGTGTATTCCGGGATTGGGGGGAGATTTCTGATTTATATTTTTTGTTTCTCATTTTACATATGCATGTTCAAGATAAAGGCGAAAACAGCTCGTGGGTAATATTTTCGAAATAAGTGTACATTTTTTATAAAATTGGCTTTTTGCCCTCACAACTGTATACCCAATTGCATTCTCCAAAAATGAGTCGCTTATCGCGAGAAAAAGTAAGATAATGACAAGTCCTACATCAAACCTGCTAACAAAGAGAGAGATAGAGTTGACCACTAGAGCTTTCAAAGATATTCCATACAATAGGTTGTCAAGATGTTATAAATATACTTACATACAACACATTATACACTAAATGGTATTGATTGCGTTGGATGGAGAAACCATTTCAATCACTACTTGTAAGAAACTCTAGTTCAAAACATCACACTTTAAAGGTTTTCTTTAAGGTCAAACGGATGCTTTACTAAAGAAATACGTGCGTCAATATATCTAGTATATAGGCACTAGCTTACCAGTTTGCTGCATTGTATGATGTCATAATAGATAGTATAAACTATCATATTCCATCAGGAAGTCATGTTATACGTAATTCTCCCAAAAACTAAAACAGTTCATAATGTTCGTTTAAATGTATAGACATGAATATTATTATGATAATTTGTTATGATATATTTTAATAAACTGTTCGTTAATGTGCTAGTTTAAGATACACGTGTTCATGAATTAAAGTACATTTTAATCATGAAAATCGCGTTGTTTATTGCATCAGTCAGGCCACTCCTTTTTTATTTTTTGGTTTACAAGAATTTTTGGAAAAATGTCCACCGGGTGGTCGAAATTAAAAAAAGAAAAAAGTCACAAAACATACTCTTAAAGGGTAAAAATCTGAGAACAACATAACAACATTGAAAATTTATATTAATTACTTGACATTTTAAATTCTTAAACTGCTATTAATGCTTGTTTTAATACACTCAAAGTTTCAAAGTTCTAATTAACACACAGTTTGAATCGTACATACTGTGTATATAACACGTCAATGAAATTGACTATAATGCCTGTATACATTAATAAACTGCACTTTTATCAAAGATACATTGAATATCACAGCAAGATATGTGTTTAGCTTTAAGAGTATGCTTAAGCAAAAGTTAATGCAGAACATTTAAAACTGAACAATATTAAATTAAAAACAAAACAAAGAGAAGGCGCATTTTTCACATTAAAAAAATGCACTGTATTAAAACAAAACATTACATTTTCTAAACATTGACTCAGTTATTTCAATATTGGTAAATGTCAATAAAGTTAAATAATTACCAATTTTGTAAACAAGTATGTAACATTTTATGAACATATAAGCTTTAATATTGTAAAAACGATTCCTGAAAAACTAAAAACCAAACTAGACCTAGATTTGAGTTTTAATAACCCTTACCATGCGGATTCTGAATATATTCGGACCTAGGTGTGTGTAACCCGACACATGCTAAATCCGGATATTTTCGGACCGGGATATTTACAGTGGGATGTTTACCAAATCCATTTCAAATTCAAATCTTGCTGCAAATTACCACATCAGTACATAAAAATCACATATTAACAAAATAATAAATCTAGCATGTGACTTAACTTTATGTACCAATAGTAGTAAAGTGCCAGAGAAATCCATAATTATATATTGGATATTTTCATTTTCTCCCAACTCCTCCCTTTTGTGTATGCGTTCACCGGGCATCTATACTTCATGTTTGTTTATTTTTCATTTTAAAGAGTATTACTCGGTTACAACAACAAATCTCATTTATAGTGCAATATCAAGTTCATTACAAATTGAAATGGACTTATTCAAAATAGTTTTCAGTGTTGTTTTATCTAAATGTTTTGCACAGTTACAACTCCCGGCATCAGTAAATGTCATTGACACATGTGTTCAACTACTTCATTGTTTTTACTCTAATATTAACCCAACCATGAATAAATATGTAATCTAGGATTTCACCACTCACACTTAGTGCACTGTCATTTGATATTTAGCCATAAAATGTTATAAAATGTTTTTCCTACCAATAATTTACAGATATTTGTGTTTACTATTCAATGGCAGACGCTGACACTTTTATTTCTTATCTATAAACAACAATATTTTCATGATCTAAATTGGCGGGGGAAAAACAACAATCACGTGACAGTTATTGTTTGTGTCGGCTGTTACATTTGTCAATGCTTAGTGCTATTGTTTTTTAACAAATCCTGCATATTTTTATTAATTATTTCATGCAGAGAATGATATGACTGCTATTGTCAATTCCGACGGCGCTGCCATAACAGTTGACTGGCTCGCATGCTATCACTATAAATTGGCGAATGCGGCTACGGAACAAACTAAAAACAGTCGAGATATACTGCATTTGTACTCTTATGTTATGTGTTCGTTTGTTTTCCGTTTCGTACCAAAATCAATAAGGTCGGGAAAATAATTTTGAAAAAAAAAGTTAAATTCAATTTTATTTTTTTGTACTTTTCGGAAAATAAAACCCGCCGGTTTTGTAAACCAATTAATATAAAAGTAGTGGCCTGACAATAATAATAAAAATATAATAAAAATGAAAGTTAAGAATGCCTCGGAATTCAGCTTTGTCGTTTGTATTTATTTTATTTACAATATTCATTGACACCATTAATCATTACACCTCAATTGAAATTGATTTTACTCTCTACATGTCAAACACACTGTATAGGGCTGTTATCGATTTACCGCAATAGAAATCTTAGTCATTTCTCTGCCAGCCATATTGTCACCGGTCGTGTAGAAAAAAAAACATTTCCTCATCTCCAGCGATCATCCGGCCCAAATTTCTCGAAACTTCTTAAGTCTCAGGATTAAGCTAAACTCACTATTTTTGTCTTTCAATATTTTGCGTTTTATATACTCCTTTAAATGGTTTAGTACTTAAGATAGGAATTATCGCTACGATTATCACAATAAACCATTTTTCATTTATAAGAAATTACTATAAACATGTATTTTGGCTAATTGAAATAAGCGACTTAAGCCTGTTTAGCTTAAGAAGTTTCGAGATATTGGGGCCTGGGGATCAGTTAACGTCTATGTCAGCTTCATGACATTATGTTTCAAGTTTAACAATGCACTCTTGTTTCTTTTGAAGAGTGTTTCACAAGTAAATGGCATACTGTTACAGTAATAAAAGTAATAATGCAATGAACATTTAGGGATGAGGTGTTAAATATAAGCATGTTTAAATGCTTTTTTTCCAATCCAAACAGACACACGGTGTCACAAGAAAGAAACACACTTACTTTTTGAAATGTTTTATGGCATTTTTCGAAGCTACAAAGTCTCTTTTTAAAATCGTGATTTGATACATAGAATAGTGATTTATGGATGAAGGGATGCAGTTTACGGCTGTGCTCTAGACGGCGATGGCAGTTTTACACCGCCAATAAATAGATTGTTGTAATTACATCTGTACATTTAGAATGTACCTTTTTATAGCATTACCATATTACTCGTAGTATGTTTTAAGTAAGTTCAAAAGCGGCTGCAATGTTGTGAGACACATTTTAACCAGGGTACATTTAAGGAATGAATTGCGGGGTTGATGTCATTATCGGGGTATGAACGCAATTGGGTTGGTCAATGTGTGTGGAGTCCGAACCCAATTGCGTTCATATCCCCGATAATGACATCAACCCCGCAATTCATTCCTTATATTTACACCAATAGTTCATTATTTCATTCAAGAATTGTTAAAAAATACTTCATTTCATTTAAGAAAACCTTTCAGTAATCCGTTCTTACCCATTCTGTAAATAGAACGAGCCGACTATAACCGGAAACATTTTTTTCAAATGACGTCACAATAACGCGGGAAAAGATCAACCACTTGAAATCACTTTAAAACGTATAACTACCACAATTCTGGTACCAATATATTTAAAATATAATAAACTTACACTTTTTAAAATGTTGATCTATATTTTACGGGACCTGCAGACACAATACAACCAATAACAAGATCAATAGCTTTCATGTATATTGTTATGCAATGAATTACGATACGAACATATCCGAAGATGTTGCGTTCATCGATTGATGAACGCAATTGCCGAAAGGCAGTTCATTTAAGGAACGGAAGTTGAGGTGTAAATATATAATTATTAACCTTAATATGAATCTTATTTTAAACGAAGTATTTCTTTTAAAGGGTGTTTTGTAATATATGTGTTTTTCATGAAAACCAACTATCTACCAGCCCTAACAATCCATTTTTTTAATGGATCCGATAACGCTGTTGTAGTCGCCTTTATATATTTGTGTTTGACGTTTTATTGGACTGTGATGCATTATCATAAACCTGGCACACACGTATCAGCATTATTTCCCTGCCTGTCGTACTGCCGCCGGCCCTGGAGAGATATCACAAACTCAGAATGACAGAGAGAAAGTAAACGTTAATATAAGCCTTCCACTCTGTATCCGTCGATGTTAAAGACCCACTCGCACAGACTGACCGTGTTGACAACTATTTTTTTTTGTATAGGTATGAACATTCTTTGCAAATTTCTGGAAATCCGTGATTCAAGACGGCTGAATATCAAATCACTGGTTTGCTTGATGAGTTATAGTAAAGTGTTTTGCCAAAACTGAGCTATGTACTAGTGTGCCTTTTATGACTGAATTGAAGGTATTGATGATATAAAATCAGCTGTTTCTGAGACAAAAGCTTTAGAAAATGTCAAAACGGTCTATCTGTGAGGATGCAGCTATAAGTAGTAAGCAGTAAGTATTATGTATCATGCTGTCTCTGTGTTCCGTCACAGTGTTTATGAATAACTTAAGATTGTGGAGTGTCATAGCAGCAGTATTAGTAATAGTAGTTGTGATCATAGTAGATAGTAATTGTACTAAAAGTAGTTGTAGTAGTAGTAGTAGATGTAGTAGTAGTAGTAGTAGTAGTAGTAGTAGTAGTAGTAGTAGTAGTAGTAGTAGTAGTAGTAGTAGTAGTAGTAGTAGTAGTAGTAGTGGTAGTAGTAGTGGTAGTGGTAGTGGTAGTGGTGGTGGTGGTGGTGGTGGTGGTGATGGTGGTGGTGGTGGTGGTGGTGGTGGTGGTGGTGGTGGTGGTGGTAGTAGTAGTAGTAGTAGTAGTAGTAGTAGTAGTAGTAGTAGTAGTAGTAGTAGTAGTGGTAGTGGTAGTGGTAGTGGTAGTGGTAGTGGTAGTGGTAGTGGTAGTGGTAGTGGTAGTGGTAGTGGTGGTGGTGGTGGTGGTGGTAGTAGTGGTGGTGGTGGTGGTGGTAGTGGAAGTGGTATTGGAAGTGGTAGTAGTAGTACTAGTTTGAGTAGTAGTTGTAAAGACCAATTGGAAATTCACATCGTTGCACTTACACAGGAGGCCAATTTCAATTGGACAGTAATGCACTTACACATGAGACCAATTGGATATTGACAGATTTGCCCTAACACATGAGGCCAATTTGAAATTGACAGTAATGTACTTACACATGAGGCCAATTGGAAATTGACAGTGTTGCACTGACACATGAGGCCAATGGTAGATTGACAGTGTTACACATAGGTAGATAGATAGACAGATAAATTTCTGTATAAATAAACATGAACTTATATGACATCATACCTACGCATGAGACGAATGGGCAATTAGAAAAGTTGCACTTACACAGAAGGTAATTTGGCAGCTAACAGTGTTAGGCAATCGACAAGGTTGTCCCTACACGTTAGGCCAATGGTCAATTGACAGTGTTGTACCTCCATAGGTGGTCCATTGGAAATTGACATTGTTGTTAAACAGGCTGTGTTGCACATACACATGAGGTAAATGAGCAATGGACAGTTTCGCTTCTACACATGAGTTCAATCGGCACTGGACAGTGTTGGGCAGTACACAGTGATGCATATACATATCAGGTCAATGGGTAATTGCGAGTGTCAAACCTTAGGATAAAATCAATTGTAAATTGGCAGTATTGTACCTTTACTTGAGGTCAGTGGGCAATTGACAGTGTATCATCTACAAATGAGGTCAATTGGCAATTTGTCATTGGACGGTCTGAATCATTATCGTTTGGGTGTTGTGCATGCAGACAGAACCAGGGATTTCTAAAACTGATTTTTTTTCAAAACATTCGATTAGCGCGGCAACTTATGTCGCTGTCTTTTTGTATTTATTTTCAACAATTAAATTTGGAAAGCTTTAACAAGTCCTAAGCAAATTGCAATATGCAGACAAAAATCATGGTCTAATTATGATATGGGAAGATTGCATTTGGATGCATTTGATGAATTTCACTGCACATACACCAGAGGGGATATTAAATTAAAAAAAACGAAAACTGGATACGTAAATAGGGCTGTTGATGAAACAAAAAAAAATACAACAGGGAAATGAATTTCTCTTAGGATGACAACTGTAAATGAATGCCTAGCACATTAGGTTGGCATTTAGAGATATTGAAATGCAATGCGCACTGGATAACATCCATTGGAGGGAACAGACTTTTATGATCAAACGCTACATATACATTTTTGGTTTCCATGACAACAGCGACACACTGTGAGAGTTGCTGACTCAGGTCAAATGATCTTAACGTCGATGTTACTTTAATTGCACCAACTTTTAAATAATGCCGACTGTATTTTTTCTGTTTAACTCTTCGAACCAACTTCCTATTTATATTTATTTTATTTTTATTAATATTTTAGAACTAATTTTTAAAATAATCAATCTAGGATATTTTTACTTTTTAATTAGAATTCGAAGCTATCTACAGAAATGTTGGCTGCAGCTGCACATTGGATTTAGTTGCAATATAACATTCATAAAAATAGACCCATTCATTTTATTAGTATTGATGTCATTAAATAGTTCATTAACTTCAACTAATAAGATCTTTCTTATCCGTTGATGTTTTTTTTTGTTTTAAATTTGAATTTAAGAACACTTCTGATGACTGTGTTGCATCAATTGTTGTTGTCAATGCACAACTTCATAATTTATAAACGGACGATGAGCCAATTAAGCTGAATTAATGGGTACAATTCTGTGACTGCCTTTGCGTTTGGGGACCGAATCAAATAAATAAAAGCCTGGTTCGCGCAATTATCGCACCAACTTTTAGCTAAGCCACCCTGGTTTGATTGCCGCTATGGATTCATGTGTAAAGGTTGATGGTAGGGAAGCCGGACAAGGGCTTCCCTTGTTTTCCAGAATAACACAAGACTTCATTTTGGCGCAGAATCGTGTAAATGAGAGGGACAGAAATAATGAAGTTATAACTTTATTAACAATCGTTTATTTATTTTGCCTAGGACTGACAGTTAGACTATAAGGTATCTTTAAAAAATGTTATTAGAAAATGCATTGAAACACTTGCTGTGGTTGCTTTTGTATTTGATACTTGTGTTTCTACAACTTATCTTTGTCAGATAAAAATGTTCCATGACTCGTTTTTCGGTATATATAGAGGATATTTGTTTATTTCAGTGTAAGATCGTATTTTATTTCACGAGTGTCATAGAAAAACATATTTTCACGAGTGACAAAGCATATCAACCATTACATTTGATTTCGTTAAAGTAATGGCCATACGTACTGTTGCTATTAGGCATTTGATCAGAACCAAATTATATGAGCTTCAAGTTGTACTGGCGATATCGGCAATACAGCAGTATGAGGTGATATTGAATTAGATGTACTTTTAGAATATAATGCTTCTGATAGAGGTTATACCCGTATGTGCACACATGTAATTTGAACTCTTTATATTTAGGTAGCTTAACCATGTTTATGATTTGATACAGTCAACGGTTGGTCACAGAACGCCTAAATACTGTAAACTATATAAACAGTCAGAGAACATAGCAGATATTGAACTATAACAAAAAATGCCTTTTTACGTAAGTTGGCTTTTGATGATTTTATGCTCGAGATGGGAATACATCAGAATGCTTTATTTTTGTGTATATTATGCTTACATTATACATGTACATACAACCTAGCAGACTGATAATATTTAATTTATACAAAAAACAAATTTGGAGACAAGGCCAGAAGTCGATTATTAAAAATAAATAAATCTAAATGAGAGGCCAAAGGCAAGTGCCAAAACGGCAATAAACTAGATACACTAACTTATCAACACAACAAACATTATTGCAAACATCACAGACAAACACATAATTACTAAAATACATTTGCGGTAAACAATCATATAAACATGACGACTAAATCAATTACCTCATCTTACATTACAATTAATATTCAAACGATAATCGTTAACTGAAAACGAAATACGCTCATACATTATCGTGATACATCCCGATACTCCTTAAGCAATAAACCAATGCCAAATGAATTGTTCGAGGAGATCTAGTGAAGGTGATTCATGTCTCTCTCTCTCTCTCTCTCTCTCTCTCTCTCTCTCTCTCTCTCTCTCTCTCTCTCTCTCTATGTCACTCACTCTCTCTATCTCTCTCTCTCTTTCTCTCTCGCTCTCTCTCTCTCAAAGCTCGCTGGTATTAGAATCGCTATTGAACAGCACATTTGAATAATCAATTTATCAATAAAATCAAAACAACATGGGAACTCGTTCTTTGCCAACAGCATGAACCTGATGAGATATTATTTGCGAGAGGAGTACGTTTTTGATGTGAGCAAAAGCTCTGGCCTTGGAATGATCCTCTGGGAAATGAATCTTGCATTGCTAATTTTGCATTGTCAATAATCTAATTTTCTTTGCTTAAACATGTTTAATATAACAAATTAAAACATTTAAGGGAATTGAACACTCCATTCGGTTCGAAATGAAACCACTGAATTGTTATCTTTAAAAACAGTTGAACATGATTTCGTCCAGTGATACCAATGACAAAATGGCCATTGTGTATACTTAGCTATTTCACTAAACGACAGTCAAACGGGCAAATGTATATATTTGGCTATTTCGCTCAGACGTAATGCTAAAGGGAGCATCGTGTCTCCTTAGACTTTTCGTTAAATGACATAATCAGCAAAGGGACCCTCGTATCAATAAGCTATTTCATTTAGTGATCCAAAGTCACAGGGGCTACCGTACCTACTTAATTTGTATGCGATAAGAAGTGATAATCTACGTTTAAAACATATACCATTATTGGTCGAAAATATTAATCGTTCTAGCGGTAAAGCCAATGGCAAGTGTGATTTTGTTGATAAGGAGGTTTTTAAATTCAATCTAAAGTTCGTAATCGCTTGGGTCAATATGTATAAAGAGTACGGTTGAACATTTATTTACAAAATATTTTTAGTTCGTGTATCCATGTTCACGAAATTTCCTTTGTCATGCCAACTACTAATAAATGATAAATCGTCCAGGACATTCAGAGAAAGAGGTTGTGTAGAGTTTATTTATGTGATACAGGATGGACATTAATATAATATATATCAAAGTATGCGCATTTAAAATCGATGCTACTCAAGCACACGTTTAATTGTCGTTAGAAGGATGTCTCAATTACATCTACACAAACAAAAGGCCATTAAATATTTGATCTTTTTCAAGGGTGGTCATATAAGTTACTTTTATTAATGTTGTTTGCTCAGAATAAAATTTACTTAAATTAAATAAGTAATGCCTATATGTGACAATATTATTGATAATTGGTGTAAAATTTCTAATATGAACTCTTCGTTTTTCCGTTTAATTGTTAAAATATATTGTATTTTTCTGCGCTAGAATTTTGTGATATGGTGTTCATTATCTTACTTGTCATAACAGGTAAACAAGGTAACATTATTTATAATCATATTTTTGACGTCAAAGGGGCTGAAGAACGAAAAATTAAATAACAAAGCATATCCACTGGTTTCACTGAAACAAATATACACATCATAGAGCCGGCCATAATTTCTCGAAACTGCTTAAGCTAAATTGGCTTAAGTAGCTTATTTCAATTAGTCAAAAAATAGTTAAATTGAATTAAGATAAATAAAATATGATTTATTGTGATTATCATACCGATAATTCCGATCTTAAGTATGATCTCTTTTAAAGAAGTAAATATTACAAAAAATATTCAAAAACAAAAATTGTGAGCTAAGCTTAATCCTGTTAAAAGGATCCTAAGAAGCTTCTCGAAATTGGTGTCACACTCAGGCAAAACAGAAAAATGTTGCGCAGAAGCCAGACATCAATTTACTTTTGACTGATTGAGTTAGGAATTACATTTGTCTAGTTCTTAAACAAAGTTGATGTTGAAGAAGTATATTGGAGAGTTCATTTATACAAAGCCTGTTGTCCGTCTACACGAAATATCGTAGTATTTATTAAAATATATAAACATCGTCAGACTAGAAGAAAGGTTTACATTTATTTCATTACAGGTAATTATGGTCAAATGAAATATTATTCAGGTATATATCAACACATTGGGAATTTGTACACCTAATAAACCTATGTAAGAGGTCTCCTTAATAATAAATACAGCTATTTTTTTTGAAAATCTCGCTATAGCAATAACCTTGTTCGGATAAATAATATGTCTAAACATGACAACGGCCAAAAACATCATTATTCAATGGTTCAACAATATGTGGGACTGACTAGAAATGTGTTTATTGGTCGATTTATAACACTAGACATTTTTATGGGAAGTCTCTAGTCAAAACAAACCCCAGCTATTACCACGATTGCTGCCACAACTAATGATTTAATACAAGTGCAGTTATGTGCCGTGTCAACATCTTTATTAAGTAATGCATTCAATAGATATTTCTCGCCCGTTCTTAAGAAAGTCCTACTAACCAATGTCGAATTTTAGTTTAAAATTTATTCTTGGGACACGATTATCATATGTTTGCCTTGCAATATAAATTGAAAATTTCCATCCTTAAAAAGGAGTGTTCCAATTATGAGATTTTTCAATGATGTTTTTGGGGCGTACTCCCAGTAGGGGGATTCTCCAATCGATATACTTGAGGCGTACTCGCAGGCCGGGGGATTTTCCAACCAAGGTTCTTGAGGCGTAACCATAGGCGGGAGATTTTCCCAACACTGTTCTTGCGGCGTAATCTTAGGCCGTGGGATTTTGCCAACAATGTTCTTTATGCGTAATCACAGGCAAAAGATTTTCCCATCAATTCTTTTGAGGAGTAATCTTAGACGGGTGGATCTTCCTTACAATATTCTTGAGGTGTAATCTCAGGCGGGTCACATCATCCTTCAATTATACGGCCTGAAAATTAGAATCTCTGTCAGAAACCTCTTGCACCTATATCTGTTTGGATAGCTCTGGCAGAAAACCAATAATGACCTGGCGCTTTATCAATGTCTTGGATTTGTTAAATGACAATCATTACTGGCCTGAAGATTGAAAAGGTTTTGCGAACTAGTTCCTGCAGAAAGAGAGCTCCCAGGAGTTTCCGCATTGAATTTTGGTAGCCATTTTTCTTGGTGCCCTGCTTAGACTCACTCAGACCTACCATGTGGTTAAGTTATAAAACAACTGCTTTTGGCACATCGCCAGAAGACAGTTACCGATGCAAATGTTCTCTTTTTCTGGTACTGTTTTTTATGGTCGAGTGTCGATTGCCGAGTGATTGCGAAATATGTTAGTTTTAGTTTTTTATGTGATCATCATCCTTGGCACTCTCAGAAATCAACGACTCTTATGATTCAAATCGTTCTGCACTAGAAATAAGGCAATGCTGGCCACCTCTTATTTGTATCATTTAGGCGGCATAATTATCACATACGCTGGAGTTATTGAACATCATGTGTTCTTATGTTTTTTTAAGTTAGTTTAAAAACTATTTTGTTATTATGATTTAGTAATTTGAAGAAAAAACGATGAGCATGTTGTATTTGTTAACGTATTTTTGGTCCCAATTGAAATACAATGTCCATGTTTGGTCTTTCAGGAAACTAAAAAAATAAACCGATACCCCTCATGACAGGTTAGCGTTCCAATGATACATAATGCATCATGTTTTATCTTTGATCATGCAATGATACGGTTATATAGCAGATAATTTACTTAAATGTTCCTCCAACAAATTAGCATTTTTGAATATAACAGTTTTAGATCATCACCAACTACTACCGGTTGTATTGTTCTTAAATCAACACAATCGTTTATCAGTGAGGATTTTTTAAATAACGATTCGGGAATCGAGAACACGTGAGGCATTTCTAAATTTGCTTTGGAATTCACAAAATCAGTTTAATCTCAAATTATCAGCGCATTTTGATTTTAATTGAGGTCACACAAAGTACGCCCTTTTCATTATGCTTTGATAGATACAAATGAAAGTGAGACCTTCGGATTAGACTTAGTATATTCTGGATTCTTAATTAATTGGAACACAATGTTATATGTTATTCTCATCAGACATTTTGCATTTTTGTTTAGATACTTTCTTGATTCTGCGACCATGATTAGCATGAAAGTCAACAATTTCTTATAGGTAATAACCTGTGGTAATTGTGAACGATCAAATTAAAAATTCTGAAAATAAAACTCTGAAGTACTCAAAGCCTACGTTTTCAGTAAATTACATAACGTTTAAGAGATGACGTTCAAATGAAGAGATATATTTTTAGTGAAACAGAGACCTTTAATGAAAAATAAATAATTCACGTAAATACGATGTATTTAAACATAACAACTTTTAAAATATGTGAAAAACTTGAAACCATCTAGGGACTAATTATTTGGAACTGACGTGCGATATAAACTGGATTTTGTCTGATATTTTGTAGACTGGAAATCTTAAAAGATGTCATACATATTCCAACTGTTTGTTTTTGCTTTCTTTAGGTCGATTTACACTCATTACACGATCAGTTCTAGGGGAAGGTGTTATATCTTTATTGAAAAAGGTCATAACTGAATCATATCAGTTTATTTAATTATGCCCCCTTTTGAAAAAAGTGGGGTATATTGTTTTGCACATGTCGGTCGGTCTGTCTGTCTGTCTGTCTGTCTGTCTGTCTGTCGGTCGGTCGGAATACCAAATGGTTTCCGATCAGTAACTTGAGAGCGCTTTGACCTAGGGACCTCATACTTGGTAGGTGTATTGGTCATGACCAGCAGATGAACCCTATTGATTT
Organism: Mya arenaria; assembly: GCF_026914265.1. Taxonomy (NCBI): domain Eukaryota; kingdom Metazoa; phylum Mollusca; class Bivalvia; order Myida; family Myidae; genus Mya; species Mya arenaria. Next base: position 1,445,926 of record NC_069131.1, on the reverse strand, counting down.
TGAGGTCAGTGGGTCAAAGGTCAAGGTCAGTGTGACCTTTACATGAAAAACGGTTTCCGATCAATAACTTGAGAACGCTTTGACCCAGGGACCTCATACTTGGTAGGTGTATTGGTCATGGCCAGCAGATGAACCCTATTGATTTTGAGGTCAGTGGGTCAAAGGTCAAGGTCAGTGTGACCTTTACATGAAAAACGGTTTCCGATCAATAACTTGAGAACGCTTTGACCCAGGGACCTCATACTAGGTAGGCTTATTGGTCATGACCAGCAGATGAACCCTATTGATTTTGAGGTCAGTGGGTCAAAGGTCAAGGTCAGTGTGACTGTAAGCTGAAAAAAGGTTTTCTGATTGTCCATATTTTTTTAATGCATGCACAGATGATTGGGATTGATGTATAAATGTTTGTATAGAAATGATTTTCTTTTATGTTACTATTTTAGTTGCTTTGCACATGTCGGTCGGTCTGTTGGAAGACCAAAGCTTGTCCGAGTGATAACTCAACAATTCCCGGACCTATGGTCATCAAACTTGACATGAAGATTAGGTATGACCAGTAGATGACCTGCCTCATATGCATCCAATGACAAATCAGCTGTCATTTCAGTCCATGCATATTTCATTCAATTGTCCAAATATTTCTGGCAACTTGGCGCTCAGGGGGCATAATGTTTGACAAACATCTCTTGTTATCATAAAGATTATATATATTCATTCAATGAGTAACCCCGAGGTGAAAGAATGTAAACATGTGTTCGTTATGAGCAATTAAAATGTTTCGCGAAATTTCTTTGTTAAAACATTTAAGCCCACCTGTGCCCACAGTGCTTTTAAGTTCTGTAAATCGGGTTACGCGTTGTCAGCGTCTATTTATTTATATGCACGCAGTAAATCCAAAGTGATTCATGGAATTGCTAGCATGCCCTACTTTGTTCATACAGCGTAAACGCAATACAAATTGCGAGCAATCCTTAAATGATGCACCTCAGTCAGGATAGTTTTCTTTATAACGCATAAATCTAAACTGATGTTCTAACCGTTTAATTGTTATGATACTTAATAAAGCTCTCTAAAATCATAACGTGTTCACCATTGAACGATATGCATTCATAATATTCAAGTTAACACTAGCATATTATGATGTAGGATCAATGCAGTAAATGATAGGGAATACACACAAGTAACAATTGATTTTTTCCCCCATAATTTCGCCTTACTTGAAATATAAATATCCATACCAAACAAATCCTTTTTGTCAAACATAATTTTCAAATTATTCCTTCCAATCACACGGCGAACAAGTGTGTCCTTAAAATGAGCCACAACTTGCATATATATTTTTTTCTATCGTTCCGCCATGCTTGCAGCTTGTCTCCCAACCAACCACAACACCACGAACGAGAAACTGTCTTATAATAAATTAAAAGTTTACGCGGAAATCGAGTTACTAATCTCCGCAAAAAAGGAATAAGTACAATGTAATGAAAATAACTGACGAATATATTATAGAAGGGAAGTCCTTCGAAAGAGCACTATATCCAAAGAATGACAACACTAGTTTTGAATTAATAAAGCCTGTTCATTCACATGTTTTAAGGTATAACATTATAAACGGCCATTAGTATCTGCTTATGCGATAATCTATGTCAATATCAGTAAGAAGTACATCATTTTTTGCAGCCGGATCACACCACTGGGTACAACATTATAATGAAATAGTAGATGAATTAACATTCCGTCTAAGTCGATACCTCATTGGTCCGGTTTTACATTCATTTTTTTTAAATCATGGAAACAAGATAGATTTGTAAATAAAATAAATTTTGTTAGATTTACATAAGTTTCTTATATTCAGTTGCCTAATACATAGACACTCATATTGATGGCACGTGATTCCCTAACATTTAGTTTATTTCATCCTACACATATTCGTTATTGTAGGTGATTATCTAATATTCAATTTTATTTATTATGTCTAGTACTGACAGTCAGAATGTCCTTAAACTCTTGATGTTGTTCATTCTGTATTTGGTGTAATGGATTGCTTTATCTATTTGATACTTATGATTATGTTGCCTTAGAAATCTGTTTAATTGTGTTTTTTTTTTGTCTGTTTAACCAATGTAATGCCAGCTTTTTGCCAAAGGCATGCTGATATCGCCATTAAACGGCAGCTGAACTAGACAAATTATGATAAAATGAGTATCTCAATGACAAACACAGGAACATGCATAGCAACCATTTCATTTGATTTTGTTTATAGGCAATACAATAACATTACGTGATATGAAATTAAATGCACTTACCAAATGTAATGCTTATAGAGGTTTTACCCGTTTTAATTCTGAACTATTAATATTGATGTAGCTAAACTATATTAAATATTTGATAGAGTCAATGGTCGGTCACAGGCCTCTTAAATACTGTCAACTTTATAAACAGTCAACGAACCTAGCACATGTTAAACCAAGACATATGTATTGCTGTTAAAGGAAGAGCACGATCACGTTAAAGCATATTTTTCTCTGGATATCACATGAACAAAGTACCTTGTTTAAAGCATGGTACTGAATTATACAAAGAGAACATACAAAGGAAACAATCCTATTATTCAAAAAGAACGTGTTTTAGAGGAATGACACGCGAATAACAAATTATCTCTAATCAAATTCTCTTATTAAATTAACACAAACATTCAAAACAGCTATAACATGTAATTATGTTTAAGAATGGTCATTTAAATCACTTTTACTTAGGCAATGTATTCAGTCTCAACGAACCTTATGGTAATTACAGAAGTAATGCCCGTGAAAATATAGTTGATAATTAGTTTGAACTATACTACATGTTTTCATTAGTAGCTAAATAATCTGGTATTATTTAAGTTAAAGAGTCTTTATTGATACGTTAATTATAACCCTACTAAATAGAGACATATAATCATATAGTTGACGTCAAAGGGGTTTAATGGATTCACTGAATGTATATAAACCAGCAAATAATTAAACGGTAGCAAAGCAGCCAGAGACCTCAACAGATATTGTCACAAGAGCGGAAATATCAAATGGTTAACATGCTCGAGACGACAATCTTATTTTGCGAGATATTCGCTCGATTCCGGTAAGAATATTTGTATGGTTTGTATCGATATTAGGGGCAATGAATCAATAATTTCTTTTGTATTATAGATGGCACAATGAATGGCTGTTTTATAATATGGCGTGAAGAGTTAAATTCATATCATTGTACATCGGCTGACTTAAAACAGGGTTTTTGAGTGAACAACGCGTAACAACATGTAGTGGAAATGTGATAGGTATAACAAACACTGTCTTTTTCTGGTTATGTATCAGTGATTATAATGTTATTTTACGTTTCCCTTTAAGTGGAGCGTTTTGGGCAATTGGTTAAACTACAGAAGTACATAAAATGCCTTTGTTTCCAAAAGAGAACATATGTTTTATTAATACTTGTGTACATCATCTATGAATCAAGCAGTGCTCCCATATAGCATTTGAGGCATTCCTTTACAATGTAAGTGGCCATCTCTTCGTGATGCGCTAATGACATTACATTTATCGCAAGTGTACATTGAAAACAATAGGTAGCAAAAGCTTTGACTAAAGGGGTTCGTAAGTGCTCATCGCTTTACTCTCAATAGTATAATGGTAGCCATCACCTTTCCTTTAATGTTGCATTGGTTTTCATCGCTTTCCTCGCAACGATGCAATGGTATCCATCGCATTCCTCGCAATAGTGCAATGCTAGACATCGCTTTTCTCGTAATAGTTCATTGACAGCCGTAGCTAACCTTACATTACAACAGTGAATTGTTCCAACATTTATTAATAATTACTTAATCAAAATATATAAACCTCGTCAGACTAGAAGATAGGCATGCATTTATTATAATATAGGTAAATATGGTCAAATGAAATATTATTCAGGTTTTCATCAACACAATTGAGAATCTGAACACCTGAATAAAACTATGTAAGAGGATCACTAATATTTAATATTGCTTTATAATCTCGCTAGTGCATTTACTAAGTTCAGCTTATTAATATGTCTGAACATGACAACGGACAAGGACACCATTATACAATGGTTCAACGATATGTGGGACTGACTAGAAATGTTTTAATTGGTCGATTTATAACATTTGACATTTTAATGTGAGTGACTAGACAAACACACGTTATTGCAGCTATTACAGCTATTGCTGTCACGTATGGAAATAACGAATCACTACAATTACAGTTTTGCGCTGTGTCAACAGATATAATAAGCGATCCATCCCATATATATTTTCCGGCCCTTCCTTGAGAAAGTCCTTACCAAGTTCACTAATCATGGAGTCGGTAATGTCGAATTTTAGTTAATTGGAAATGTCGTCTGGGGACACGATTTTCGAATGTTGGCCTTGCATTTTTACTTTATTCAGGATTGATGGGATAAGAGTGATGTTTGTGATGTAAACTAGTTTAAACCTCCAGTAAATTTATATTTTACTGACCGTTACAAGGTGGTTGCTAATAATCCTTGAAAAACATACCTTTTTATATAGAATATACGCAATGTGTTGTTTGTTGAATTTTGTGCTGTTGTTCCATGTTTCTTGTTTTTTGTTGTTGATTTTTGTGTTCTATGTATTTAGCGTTTACTTTGTGCCATTAAACGGAGTTTATCTATAAACATTTGGTTACTGAGCTTGTTTCTGTAGTTTTTCACATAAACACGGCAATACACTTTAAACATTCCCGACCTTAATGAAGGAGTGTTAAAATAGCAGAGTTTTCAACGTTGTTTTTGAGGCGTACTCTCAGGCGGGGAATTTTCCAAACGATGTTACTTGGGCGTATCATAGGCCTGGGGATTTTCCCAACAATGTTCTTGAGGCGTAATCGTAGGCCGGGGTTTTTGCCAAACAATATTATCTAGGCGTAATCTCGGGCGAGGGATTTTCCCACAATGCTTCTGAGGCGTAATCGTAGGCCGTGGGATTTTCCCAACAATGTTCTCCAGGCATAATCTCAGGCGAGGGATTTTCCCATGCATTTTAGGTGTAATCTTGGGCGGGTGGATCTTCCTCACAATATTCTTGAGGCGTAATCTCATGCGGGTAAAATCATCCTTCAACTATACGGCCCGATACTCGGAATTTAGTGACTTTGTCAGAAACCTCTTGCACCTATATATGGATTGCATTGGCACAAAACGAAAAATGACCTTGCGCTTTATCAATGTCTCTGTTAAGTAAAATGCCAAATATAACTGTCCTGGCGATTGAAAACATTCTTCGATCCTGCAGATTGAGAGCTCCCAGGAGTGCCCACATTGAACTTTGTGAGTCATATTTCTCATTGGTGCGCTGCTTAGGCTCATTTAGACCTACCATTTGGTTAAGTGCTAAAACAACTGCGTTTGCTACATCGCAAGTCGGTAAGACTAACAGTTACCAGTGAGATTGTTCTTTCTTTTCTGGACCAGTTTTTTTTATTTTCGTGTGTCAATTGTCGAGTAATTGCACAGATGGTTTATTTAAGCTTTTGTAAGATCAACACCCTAGTTACTTTAAGAAATCAACGACTTCTATAATTCTATGATCCAATAATTAAAACCTTTACTCAACTAGAACTAAGGTGGTTTTTCACCAATAATATCGCTTTACTTGAAATTTTAAAGTTCCATAACAAACAAATCTTTTTTGTCGAACATGACTTTCAAATTCAAACTTGAGCGACGAACGAGAAACAGTCCTTCTGTTTGTACTATAAATTCACGCTGAAATCAAGTTACTAATCTCCGCAAAAACTACTAAAATGCAACTATGATAACTGAGGAATATTTTTAAGGGAAATCCTTCGAAAGCTCAACATATATCCAAAGAATGACAACACTAGTTTCAATTATGATTTTCTTTTTAAATAGTGGAAAGCATATGATATTATATATACTTAATACACATGTTACTATATATAGTAACATTTTAACGTTGTCAGAATAGTCATTATCGGCGCGGCGGGACCATAATCATCAAAATTGATAATAGCCCCGGGGCTATTATCAGTCACGTGACCGATAATGACCCTGCGATTGTCCGCACGTGCAACGTGACGCAATTTCACGTTGTTGAAGATGGCTGACGGAGTAGACATGGGTGAACGTACGCTCGAAAATTTAGCCAACAGGCTACTTCAGCTGGATTCTGCCATCGAAAAAAAATGAACATTTCACTGAGGCACAAGCCCGGCAATTCATTGAAGCAAAGAAAAAAAGTCTACGGTAACAAAAACAAGGAGTGACATGAAAAAGGTGAACGATTGGCTGAATGATGACGGCGAGACCCGCCAGATCAAAGACATTCCACCAAAGGAGCTAGATATTCTTCTATCCAGATTCCTGCTCATTGTCAAGAAGACCAAGCTTTCGGCAGAGGCGAATGGCCCCGCTGCAACCAACTTCGAGCCATCTACCCTGCGTGGCATCTTGTCAAGTGTAAAAAGACACCTGTCCGAGAATGGTAGGCGTATTTCTGTTTGTTATTATTATCTAAAACAACTAAAGTTAATATATATAAACTACTTAATAGTTATATATTTTATAGTTGCCTATAATTTTATGCACAGACTTTGATTATTTTAATCATAATCAACTCGTTTTGCAGAGTACGAAGGCGATGTCATGGGCGGAAAAGAGTTCAAACTCACACGGGACACGCTAAAAGCGAAATGCGTGGACTTGAAAGAAAAGGGACTTGGCAACAAAAAAAAGAGAGCCGATCCCTTCACTTCCTCAGAGATTCAACAACTCTACGAAAAGGAACTTCTTGGAGCCGGTAGGTTTGGCAGTTAATTGATTGTTTACATATCACTAAGCAACAAAGACAAGGGAGACAACTAAAGCATAAAGAGAACGATATAAGCCGGTCCCCGGTATTCAAAAAAGCCTACCTTTATAATATGTATTGCGTGGTAATAATGCATAATGGGTAATTATTATTGTATGACGAAATTCATGGATTTTATGTCTGTTATTTTATATTTCTTTAACCTAATATATATTCTATAAACATTCATTACTATATTAAGGTAGAAAAAAGAAATCTATATGCATTTAGAGTGAGTTTACAGTGCAGTACATTGTTAAACAGTAGAGAACATTATACAACATAATAATCAAGCACATTTTAACTGTGTAATTGTTTCAAATGGTATAAATTTCGAATTAATTACAGCCTCTCCAATTTCCCTCACAAATACCATTTGGCTTAACAACACCATGCACCTTGGATTGCGAGGAAGACAGGAGCAATTGACCATGTTGTGGGGGGACTTGGAATTAAGCCAGACCTCCGATGGTGTGAGTTACTTGGCCTTCACGGAGAGGGCGACAAAAACAAGAAACGGAGTTGCTGGTGACCACAGGCAATATGTACCTAAGCTCTTTGAACCGCCAGGTAACCATGTAAAAATAGCATTGTTATAAAAAGGTTATTTTTTCTATTGTTAACAGATCGATGTTCATTTATTGCAGTTATTAGCAAAACTTTTTAAACTAAAATCCATTTAGAATAAGAATTCAAATGTTGAAATTGTAAAAAAGAAATAAATTTGTGATTGAGTACTCTAAATGTGTTTTAAAATTATTTGCAGGAGACCCAAACTGCCCTGTAAGGTTATATCAGCTTTACAAGGAAAAGAGACCACCTCAGATGTCCGCCCCAGAAACAAGGTTTTATGTAGCCCTGAATTCAAATTTTGGAAAGGGAACAGAATCAAATGATCTCTGGTTCATCAACCAAAACCTGGGCATGTTAATCACTCTGCAAGAAAAAACATGCATTACAAATTTGCTGGATGCCGGTTGTTTCCCCACTGAGGTGGCACAGCTGACTGGTCACAAAAATCTGATGTCTCTAAATCATTACCATACAAACAATATAGAAAAGCAGCAAAACATGTCCAATATTCTTCACATGTGTAAGAGAAAAGAACCAGTGACAAATCCAGAACCAGAACCAGTTACTAACATGGAGGAATTTGATGATGATGACAATCAGGAACTTGTAGCAGCATCCCAGGAAATTGAGCAAGCGCTATCCTCCATCCAAACATATGAAGAGATTCCTGTAAGAAAACCAACACATGATGAAGCTGAACAAGTTTTAGACCTTCCCATTAAACAAAGCCCAGGTGGAACACTGACTCTGCAAAAAATTACGAAGGACACTCAGTCACTGTTTAATGGCTGCACCTTTAATGGGCCTATCAGCATTAATTTGAGAAATTAGGAACCATACAGTATGCATGTATAACTGGTACTGCCTCCTTAAGTTGTAGGCACTGGAATGAGTGAACAAAGTTATTCTGCATACATGTTTTATTCCATTCATCCACTGTTATTATTATATTGTTTTTATTTCACATGTTTTTGGGTTGAAAAATGTTCTTTTATCTTCACTTCCTGTGAAATAAATGTGTGCTACATGTATTTTATTTCAATTTGCTTTTCCAGTATCGGCATATCGACAGACTACTGAATACTTAAGTCAAAACATGTGTATTAAACAGTTCAATATATGGCCGTGCGGGGCCAATGAGTGATAATAGCCCCGGCATATCGATAATGGCCCTCGGGAAAGCCCTCGGGCCATTATCGATATGCCGGGGCTATTATCACTCATTGGCCCCGCGCGGCCATATATTAATCTCTAAATAATACTCTAACATTCAGTTGCCTTACATACAGATGCTCAAACTGATGACATATAATTCCCTAACATTCAGTTTAATATCAATGATTGTATTATACATTCATAAACATATATTAGATATCGAAGATGATTATCTTAAATTTAGTTTAACAACACTTGATCGCCTTGTGTCTGTTAAGAAAACAAATATGTGTCGCACAATTGTGCAGCTTTGTGTGCATTTATGAACCCAGAGAGACAGTTTTTTAATCATGTGAGTTTATTTGATTTTCTTATCACCTAATGTTCCCTTTTGGGAGACAAAGACTTCTCAGTTAAGAACGTTTTCACATACTTTCATTCAGGTATATAGAGAAAAGAAGTAAGTTTGTTACTTACAAGTCGTACGTAAACTTGAGTATTTCATAGCTTAACGTATGCCGGAATTTATGATTGTAGGTGCACTTAGGTTTAACACAATTTACAGAATAGTTTTAATGCCGTTAGCTTAACGTACGCTAAAATAAATGTAGGTGCACACAATTTTACAACATCTACAAAACAAAGTAAAGTATCTGGATCTATTTCAATAAACAGTTTTTTCTTCAATGTTTTTTAACACAGTAATGCATTAAGATGTCAATTTTGTTTTCTGTCCAATGAGAAGGTAGTTTCTCCAATACATTAATTTCAGTAAATAAGCAGTCAGACGTTATTGATTAAATCAGGTAAAGGGCTTGATATTAAAACAGTAGCTAGCCCAGTTAGTGGGAAGTAAAAAAAATATATAATGCAGGCAACACTTGCACTTAAAGAATGTTAGTATCTCTATAAATTATAAACGACATTATTTTGCGCAAAAGTGTATGCTATATTTTGACGTTGTCAACTTTGACGTCATTTGACGTTGACGTAATTTCATTTTTATATACATACAACATGATGAAGGCCAAATGGCCGAAACGTTTTTACAATATTTACGCCTCAACTTACGTTCCTTCAATGAAATGCCTTTCGGCAATTGCTTTTTTCAATCGATGAACGCAACATCTTCGAATATGTTTGGATCGCAATTTATCGCATAACAATATTCATGAAAACTATTGATCTTGTTATTGTTTGTATTGTGTCTGCAGGTCCCGTAAAATATAAATCAACATTTTAGAAAGTGTTAATTTATTATATTTTAAATGTATTGTTGCCATAAGTGTTTCAATTTGTGATTTCGAGTGGCTGATCTTTTCTCGCGTTATTGTGACGTCATTTAAAAAAAATGCAGTGCACAATTTAGTTACTTATATGACCCTATTCAAAAACAGATCTCATTTAAGGTTTCTTCCTTTAATATGCCTTTTAAAATAATCATTCAATCAAGAAAATTCAGTATCAAAATGTGCAATATTTTGTTGAAGGTCATCCCTGTAACGTTCTGTACTATGTAAATGTAGACAAAAACATGTTATGATAACCTTTATATCAACAGTATGTTGATTTTTAAACGAAAAGTGACATGAACGTTGCTGTTATGATGCTTTTACATTTTTAACACAAAAAACCAACGCATTCTATTTTGCTTTTTCAAGAATGCACAAAGCGCAACAAATTACCATCGCCCGACATTCATTGAATGAAACTAACGCCTCGACTGTTTAACTTTCTCGCCAAAATTCCATATGACTACACAATGGGCGGAGCTAATTGGTCAACTTAGTGCGAACACTAATTTTATGAAGATCGCAAAAATGTATCTAACATATACTTAATTCACTTTTTGTTCAACGTTTTTCCTTAATTTTACTTTTGTGCTGACAAAGTATTTTATTGCTAAACATGCTCGACCATTAATAGGGTAGAGTAGACATACTTTCTCTTGAAAGGACCGCAGCGGCATTGAAAATCCAATGTCAACTGAGTTATAGAGCAGCATCTCACATTACGAAATAGTTTGTCCTACATCACTTCTTGTGTGTGAACAAGCATAGAAAGAGGAATGTAGTCAGTGAATTTGTTCATAGTTTGAAGGAAGCTGGATGACACTTAAAACTGATGATTAATCAGTCATCTGGAGTTTCGAGTGTTTTCTTTGTTCGTTGGTTAGTATTTTACTTTGTTCATTTTTTAAAAAAAAATAGACATATCTGAATAAAACTTTAAACATATCGTTTATTTCATTTCTTAAAAAATAGATTAATATACAAGCTATGGAAACCAAAAACCCTAAATATCAAAAATAAGCTTTATCGTAGACAAATAGGTGCAAAATGACCATTCCTTCAGTGCCTGTATTATAATAGTTAAAATCCGGCTTGGAGTAGTAACAAAATTTCTTTGAAAAAAATATATAAAAAATGTATTTGGACTAAATATGAACAACAACAAAAAAATAGAAAGATTTTAAATATATATATATATATATATATAATCTAATGCAGAAATAATAAGACCATAGGTAATTCGCGATGTTGGTTAGACTGCGATCGTTCACACGTACGAACATTAGGAATCATATACAGATAAATAAATAAATATCTTCGAGAACGGAATGTCAAAATATAGGGAATGACAGAGATGTGTTTCCTCTCAAATGTTAACTTTGTATGGCAATGTGGAATAAAAGTGAAAAAAGTAAAGATATAAGGTCGTGTTAAAGATGCGGTCCATAGTTATCGTAAATCATGAAGTGTCGAGTCTATAAAAATTAATTGATCTAGTACAGAACGGAATTGATGAAAGTAACACATCATGAAAAAAATAAATAATATCACATACTGAGAGACAATGAGAATGTGTTTACAATAAAGCTCAAAACACCACGTTTTTTGCCTCCCTCCGACACCCCTAGCGCCGACCTCAAGTTGGGTGAGAGAGAAATATATTTAAATCACTAAATAAGGTAAAGAATGTGAATATGAATACATTGAACATAGTAATCACAAAGCATGTAAGGATTGTATAATGATATCCTAAACGATATGATTCATTCGATGGACAAACGTTTTTAAATGCTGAAATATATAATCTCAATTAAATGGATAGCGTCTGCCGAAAACCGTTAAAATAACTATCTACGTGTAAGAAACATTTATGGATTAATGCACAAAATCATATGCACCAAAAAATATAACAACAAAATTAAGCAGAAAATTTAGAAGCTTTCACTAAGTTTGGGTTCTGTGGATTTTGTCTGCTATACTGCCTTGATTGACGCCTGTACGAATTTAGGTATTAGAAACTGTCAACGTATTGAAGCTTGATAACAGTTGTCTCCATGACAATGCATACTTCACTAGACTATTGTTCTGGTATCTTCGCCACAGCTAACCATTTGATTATGCTCAAAATATGGAAAACTGGAAATAGGTTTTGTTTAATCTAAACAAATGTTTCAGGAGGCGTACAGATGTGCGATCCAAACTTATTGAATACACTATGGCGATATGGCATTCTATTAAGATTATAGCTTTTTTTGCTCGACTGTGTTGAAATCAAACTGCACATTTTAAACACTCCCGCTTTATGGGTCAAACTCAGCAGTATTGTGTGTCCATCTTAGAAATGAGTGTCCATCTTAGAAACCTCAATAACGTTCACCGACCTGGGAAAGAACCCTGTGACCTCTTGGTCTGAAGGTGGACTCAGACTATACCCTAGATCCCAACCTTCATAATAAGGCATTAAGTTTAACGATACCTTCAAAAAAGCTAAATAATACCAATGGAAACTTAAGTGGTTACCGGACAAAGATTACAATAACAAACGATCGCAACTTTTCAACCGCATTATGCAAACGAATAGTGTTGCAAATTTTTGAACAAAAATGTTTGCCAACTTCTGGTAATAAGGTTTTAAAATGTCAAAGTTGACTTTATGTTTAAATTTAGTTGATTTTGTTCGAACCGTTAAACATAGCAGCATGGCTCATTGATAAACATTTTTTATGTAATAAGTAATTATTAGAAGTTTTAAGTATGCATTTTGCCAGAATGGTTATCGGATTTCGTAGATGTTGGGTACATTTATAATGAAAATGCATGATTATAACCCATAAGTAATTCCTAAGTACAGTTCGTATGTACACTCGAAAATAAATGCTTTGAAACAAAGCTATTGTTTGGAAATTAATGTTCCCTACAAACCCAGCGGCAGGTAAATCTAACTAATTTACCTGATTAGTATCAAGAACGCTTGTTTTTCCGATGAATCAAAATGAATGTGCGGCAGATTGATTAAACTTAAAAGTTGTGCAAAAGTAAAAAAAAACTTTGGCTATTGTGGTCGGTATACTAAAATTAATATCGCATCGCTACAAGTGTGATGCAAGCGCTTTTCATCTCAGACCTGGGTAACATTACTTAATAATTGAAACAACGTTCAAATGCATGGTTGCGGGGAAAAAGAAATGCTCCCTCTGCCTAAAAAGTAGGAAATGTAATATTTCACAGTATTCGGACTGTTGCCAAATGTGCTATGATCCGTCCAACAAAGGACACTATTTATTAGAAATTTCTTACGTAATGATCGCAAACTCATGTTCTTATTGAGAATAAACTTACAAGAATAATGAATAACATGGAAATATCCGAAACAAGCGGAGTTAATTGACAAACGGCATCAAAACTTTAGCTTTGCTTATTAGTTAAATAAGAAAAGCACCACTTGGGGACTTTCAAACAAAATGGTATAATTGTTATAAATGTTAGTTAATTAATATATCAGCTAGGAGCAGAGGTTAACATGAATATTTATGTGAACAAAATAATCACAAATAAGAAATATGAAACAAAAGTTCAAAACTCCACAGACAGCACAGTGCATATATACTATACATAAAAACTATAATGGTCTAAAGACGGAGCATTTTGATCATAATGCGCAAGGTTTTCAGACTCAGAAAGGGTTACCAAGTATTCACTGTCATTACAATTTAAAAAGCGTTTGCAAGTAGAGGTGCAAAATTAATTCCCATAGGAATACATACGTTTTTCCTATAAGACTTATGCCCTTATTTAATAAATGGATTATAAAACAAACAACACGAAACACTTCACAAACATAATACCGTGTTAGACAATATATGTGTCAAATGAAGCATTCGTAGATGTTTTTTTATCATTTACTTTTATTAAGGTAGTTCTTTCTCGCGCAAATGTTGTTTTTTTCTAATTGACCTTAATTAGGAGTTATATTTTGATAAGTAAATGTGAATAGAAGTGTTGAACGTCGTGAATGGCACTTTGTGAATGCCGAGTTTACCAGATCTGTCTTTAATTATAGTATCCGACTCTTCTTATTAATTTTGTTTGAAGCAGACAATACTTGTTGATTATTTATGGTGCCATGGAAATATGTGAACACTTATACCTTTATACATCCTTCAGATAATCATCAAACAACTTTAATTAATATTGCCTGACATCAATGACGTTATAAACGGCAAGTCGAGTCCAGTTTCTAGAATATCAAGTTTCGTCTATAAGTTGACTTTATTGGTTAGTTTGTTCTCTAAATTTGACTTACTTGTTCTCCAGCTTTGTTGTACATGCCACGTGTTGTTTGCCTGTTTATCTATGCCAGACTCTAGTGCCATTAAACTACATTGGATTACTATAATATGGCCTCATGGCCTTTGGACAAGTATGTGGCTGTTTATTTATATAAACCTATCCGAAAAAGAAATTACTCGAACTTCATATTATGTTTTTTGTTGAACTACAAGATAGTTGTTGTTTTTACATAACACAGCTGATGGTTTATATCGACAACGAGCAAGAAAATTGACATATAATTACGATTCGTACCGTGTTTCTTTGAATGTACATAAAATGACGTGAATGCGTGGATACAGTCCTGATGCAAGTCACAATGAATGTCTTAAAAGTTTTCATAATCTCTACGATATACACACATGTACACAGTTCTATGGAACACCAGTAGAAATAATTCATACAATGTTATCAAAATTGTCTTGTTGCACAAGTGTTAAAGTATTATTAATTTGTAACACACATCTAATGCCTTATTTATTTGTTCCTTATAAAAATGTTTGTAACACAAATTACATGTCTAAACTGTTCCTACTATATATATTTGTAATACAAATTAAATGTCCTTACTTTGGTAACACTTAAAGTCTTAAAAATGTAATGGAGCACCTTACAGTTTGAAGCGTAGAATAAAACAGACCCTTCATAGCTTTAATGTGAGGCTTTAATATCAAACATATTTTTGTTTTAAAAGTTATAAAAATAACAGGAATCTTAGAAATGTCTCACTAAGGCTTAGCTATACAAACTTGTCTAGCAAAGCCTATTGCTTAAAGATCATATAGAACATAAAATAATAAAGCAGCTAAAATCATAGGAAAAATGTAGACACAAGAAATAACATTTCATTTAAGAATAAAAATACCATTATGAAACCCTTTAGCTGTGAGAGAAAATAGATACAATGTATCAAATAATACATGCTATTTAAAGATACAGTATTATAAAGAATATCAATAAATTCCTTATAAAATGACAATCATCTTCATACTAAATATGGTGAGTTAATCCAAAATGTAAGGAGTTAAAATACTTATATACTAAAGACAATATTATTATTCAATAGTTTGCAACAAAATATAATGCAAAAGAATATTGCAAAATCCCCATGCTTTTCGATATGCAGATAATAGCAGACATCTTATTCCGCTAATATCTGTTGTTGTTTTTTGTACAGACCTGCTGCCCCCGTAATTCATACGTATGTAATAGGCTTGAAGGGATTATACACCAGATTGGCACAAAACAAAGTTTTTTTCTGTAACGAATCTCATGACAAATTTTTAATAAAAGGTTTTACTCTTTGATATCATAACTGTAAAAAAATACCAGAATGTAAAAAATCGAGTCGGAAACCAGGTTCGAAACGGTGTCGCCAAAATTGCAGTCCAGTGTTGTTTTCACTGTGCTACGAAGCCTTACCCTGAACGTTTGGAATATTAAAGCTATATACCTAACTTCACCGGGGATGAGCAAAAATGTCACGTGATCACAAATGCAAACGCAATTGGCTTTTTGGCTCGAATGATCGTCATTCCAGGTAGGTTTCTTATCGATATTTTTGTTAATCGCGAGAATCCGTAAAAGTGACATAGCGCAAAAAAGAATGCATTGTTTTGTCTTTCGATCGGTGTATTGGTCACAATTCATGTTTGCATAGTTTCCAAGAACACTTCGATACAAATAGTGTCCAGGAATGCAAACGAAGCTAGTGTTAAAATGTCATAGCTTTAGACAAAAAGTCACATTCTTTTCAAATGTTTTCATTTTAATTGCCCAATAATGGTTTTTATTTGTTATATAAATATTATGTGCGATGCATTTTGTACAAAAATGCATTTTCTGAAGTATTTCAAATTTGGCAAACGCACGTTGACATTTTCATAAGGCAAATGTACGTAGTCTACCTAAAATGGCAAACGCACTTAGGCATATTATAATAAGGAGTTTACGTATTTGTCGTTAGTCTTTAAGTTTGAGTTTTTATTTCTTCTATTTTTAATATTCATTACTATTGCGGTAAGATTTTTGAATTTATATAAACTAATTATTATTATTATCATATTGATTACGGTCATAAGCATTAGGGAAAGTGAAACGCTTTATGTAGTTTAACTAAGCTAGATAAGCCATCATCTTAATTAGCGTGTGTTTGCATGCTATATTTTTAATGAAAATGCCTTTACAGATTATATTCTTTAAACGAACTACAAATTAAGTAATATAATTGGCGAAGTGAATCAAGTGGCACTTAATTTACGAATGGCATTTGCTGTTTCAGTGAGTTGTGGGAATGCGTTGGAAACGGCATTGGGGCTGAAATCGCATGAGCAATGAAATGACGGTGTAGGAACATTTACATGCTATAAGAAACATTTTACACCACGGAGAGCATGACACGGCATATGTAAGTTTATTCTATAATAACATTTCTTGTTTAATATTATTATATTATTATTCTATAACTAAGCAATTACCTACCAGTCACAAGCTTAGGCGTTTTCGTTAAAGGTTAACAAAATATTGCAATTACAAGTATTTTAATTTCAAATACAAATATATATACTTTTTAATGGTATATATTTATTTATACAGGTGCAACTCACATGGATCGGATAAGGAGTTTCTGTGCCCGAAATGCATGCAATGAAGGAGAAAGTATAAGGGAAGGCTCATATGAACGGCCACACTGGCGAGAAATCATAGCAGTGCGCTGAATGTGGGAATTGTTATCGGCAAATAAGTAGCTTATGCAAGCACAAGGGAAAATAACCAAAATATCACAATTTAGATTATAAGTATCTTCCATGGCATAGAGAGCAAAGTTCACCCTGCGGGAGGGTTGAGATGAATTTATCTTACACGAGCGGATATCGAGGACTGAGCGCGAAACTGTTCCATCTGCATTTTTGTAAATTGTTCAGGAGAAGCTAAAAACTGTTTATTTATTTTTTATTTAGGCTTTTCTTGTTACTATATTCAGAAACTTAGTTCAAAATGATGTCAGAAAAATAGTTATGACTCAGACTTTAACCAATGCCTTTTTAAAATATGTATTTATTACACTACTAAGTTACTTAGAACAATTTCGCGGTCAAAATTGACTAAAACTAAACTCTTGTTTCACTGCGAAACTATTCTATATGACATTTTAGTTTTAAAAGTATGGTTTATATTGCAATTTTACTTTTAACTTTATACACAAAATAGTTATGAAAATTTGTCACTTTTAGGAAAAAAGAACAAATAAATACTTTTTGAAATTAAAATTACTGCGAAACTGTTCTATTTGCCATTTTCGAATTGCGCTTCTTATATCAGTTACCGAATGTTTTTACCAGATTGAATGACTAAAATTTAACAACTATGAACTGAAACCATTTTTTTTTAAATTGAAAACTGAAGTTAATATTTGAAACATAAGATAATAAACATGATTTGCAGGAAAAAAAATATATGCATTTCAAGAAATATTTTTCCTCAGTTGAATGAAATATAATATTATTGAAATGTTCCCAAGCAAGAAACACGTTTGATCATAAAAAAATGATTGCATGATATCAATATCTATGATGTAAGTTTTTGAAGTAAACTCTGAACTATAAACCTTCTTTTTCTTGTAAAAAAAAGCCTCTTTATGGGTATTTTTTTACGATTGAGCTGAACATCTGTACAGTTGTACAAAACAGAACAAACCAAAAGTGTGAAAACATTCAGTTAAAAAAGTGTGACAACATCAGTTAAAAAGACTACAAATATTTGTGTACTCGTTATATCTGCGATAATGACCAAATCACTGCAATGTCACATCAGTCAGAGTCTAGTGAATCGTGTGAAATTTTGTATGAATATCCTGGACTCGATATTCATTCACATAGTCTTCAGCCGATCAAGAACAATCATATTGTTTATTAGTGGCCAGTAATAACTACCCTGTGTATCATCCAAATACTACAGTAAAATATCTACTTAACAATTTAAATAATTGTTAATGAAGTAAAAAACCCTTATTTATTAGTGTTTGACAAGGATATCTCTTTACTAGCCAGCGCGCATGCAAAACGTCTAGATATTAAGAAACTGTATATATATGACCAATAAATGTACTACGGTAATTAAAAGTTGGTGATTATTTTCATCAGATCTGTCTGTCAATCCATTTAATGGAGACATGAGGGTTAACACTAAGGCATACCAAGCATGATTATGGTCACATATCTTTGTGCATTTGAAATGAATTCTTAAACTGAGGTTCATCCAGTTTTACGTGCATCATTCTGAAAGTCTATTGACAAAGTATTTGATAGTGAACAGTCTGTTTCTGATATTAGCTGATTTTATATTTCAATTGTTGAAATTTAACAACTAATTCATTTTATTTGTTATAATGTATTATAATTACAAGGGTAATGGGTGCTGTAACTGTTAAGTTACATATTGTCAATTTTCGCACTCTCTAAATAGTCAATCAGAACAGCATTTTGATATTTAACTTATGCTTGAAGATTGCTTATAGTCATTTTTATTTACCCTTGATATGAATCTTAATGATTTATACAATAATACACTTCAACACACATTTTGGGAAATAACTTAACCTTATAAACAATAACAAAAAGTCAGTTTAATAAACAACTAGAATTAGTGGTTTGACGGATAAGTGTGTGTGTTGTATTGTAGGGGGATGATGGAGGGGGCAAATCCGGTCGGCACCCCAAAGCCGTTTTTAATTAATTGTCCGAGTTAACTTTTAATGTCAATATTGCAGCAAAATGTACTAGTTCACACTTAAAATAGTTGAAAATATAGCCAAGTCCTTCATATCCTACTCATAAACATTGTTGTTATTTGTCTGCATGCAACTTATTGCACGGTAAAAGCTTTGCCTTCTTGAAACTGTTCTGATTAATGATTAGACAAAAACAAAGAAACGCCTTTCAAATTTGGCAAAAACAAGAATTCACTCTGAATAAGAATAAGAATTTTGCTGTTAATAGTTTGCACATTAGGCCACAACTATAAAATTGCAGTTGCGGTGTTACAAAACTGGGCATTTTTGTTGCCTTATTTGAAAATATCAAGTTTAAATCTTCAAACATATTCATGAATACTTTTGTCGCCACTTAAGTCCCTTTGAAATTGTATGATTTTTTTTCTGGTAACTTGAGGTAAAAACAGAAGTAAAATCAAGTGAAAAGATAAAACATAAAATTGTTTTTCACAAAGTTGATAGTTAATATCTAGAATGAATTAAATTTCTGTTGAATGATTTAAAATCTGTGGTCTGTTGCACATTTTTAATGTGGGAGAATAGGTAAAATAATAAGTCATCCATTATACTTAAAGATACACTCTTACTCCCAAATAAGATTAACCATAATTAATACAATTGTTATAATATACTAAAAAGGATGAATAAATGTCTAAAACAATGTTTCTTATGAAGGATGCTGGGTTTAATATAAAAGAAAGGTGCAGAAAACACGGTATTTCTACCTAATGAGAAGATAACAGTAAATCTTTTAAAAAAATCAGCTATTAAATACACAGTTACAATCTTGTTATCAGTTTTTAATAGTTTTCATTATATGCATTATTTAGTAAGTAGTTAAAGGTTTATCAATTAATTGTTTTTGGTTATACATGAGTTTTTTGTGTATGTCTTATTAATTGAATTTTGAATATGAGTGTCACTTTAAATGATATTAAATAAATAAAGGTTTATCAATAAAGTAATAATAGGAATAATGTTGTTGTTTTTTTTCAAACTATATAATATCCAATGTTTTATTAACATAAACATCTCAATTCACATCATATCATGCAGATATAATCTTAATGACATTGCATCTTTTTATTTTTTGATTTTTTTTTCTTATTTCAATTGATTTAATGATCATATAGTAACTATATATTTATATTCTAATGATATAAATATCATTATTGATAAAAAATGTGCCAAATATTGAGAAATGTGCTGCACTTATCAAAGATAACAATACTGCGAAACTGTACCATTTGAAAAACAGAAGAATTATTTTGATAAAAATGATATATTTTAGCCATAAGTTTAGATCCACACTTTTCATTCATATAAATCTAAGAAATAAATGACAAAAAACACTTTTTTTCAAATAGAACAATTTCCATTTGAAAAAATAATTTTAAATTGACTTCGAAACTGTCCTATTTGCTTGCATATTCACATGGAACAGTTTCGCGGGAAAATAAAATTGCTTTGCCAGATGGAACTAAAGGACAAATGTTGAATAAAATAAATATTTGTAGAGATATGAACTTAATATTTTTGTAGGATATGTGTCACAGTATTATACATATATTTTTGCCAAAAAGTGGTTTTCTGAAAATATGTAAAATGGAACAGTTTCGCGATCAGCCCTCAAGTGGTAGATGCCTTTTCTACAACCTCAGTAAAACATAAGTAAAACTAATTAGCTGGAACTGCTTCGTGCGTAGTGAATATAATGTGCGTATAGTTATGTAATAATTCGTGGTAATCATAGATATGCGCGCAGTGATTCAGATTATGAAACTAATCAGATCGTATTTTGAATAGTTCTGAAAAGAGGACAGCTTTATTTCTTGAATGGAGCGCGAAAACTTTTCTATAGTGCCATTTAAAGCGAGAAATAATTAATTTTGATTTTTAAAATTGCCACGGGACAAAGTTTCCATGATGCTACAGACGACAGTCGTCAACAAGGGAGGTAATTGTGTGATCACCATAAAATATTAGTTCCATACGGGTACTTGTTTTATCTTTGCCCGTAGGCAAGAGAAGAATTTACAGCACGGCCAAATTTTTAGGTCTACTTATCTGAGGTGGGAGAAAGTAGAATCTTCGGCAGATCATAACAAGAGTATTGTTTATAAATAATTATTCGTTTTGTTTTTTGATTACTTATCTGTGATTTTGTCTGATAATTCGTGATCGCTTTTATTGCCAATTTTATTTAATGTATAGCTGCAACAGGCAGAAATAAGTCTCCTAGTTATTATGACGTCACGACATAGTTGTATAGTTCCTGTGATTTGATGTTCCTTGAAACTTATTTGTATGCATGTATATGCCCTTTTCTGAACTTGCCTGTTTGTGTAAAACTTATCTAATATATACAGTTATTGAATAAATGAAGAACATTTCCATCATGATTTTGTCTCTATTTCCGTATAATAACACTTATACATACAGTTGACATCATATTTTCAGTGATATAATATTGTTCCGGGTAGAGCAATACATTGTCATCGTATCATCACTATATCATTTTATGGTTATCATTATCACAATATCTGTCATTAACAATTATCATGACAGTACTATCATCACATAACATGAAGACTGATAAAATAAAAGGTTAAAACATGTTTAAATTATGTTCAAATTAAACGTTTATCCTCATGCGATCTGTTACGAGCATCTCAGAATCGTTGTGTCTGGCCCGCTCCTAGCGCACACCAAGGGTTCCCTCCCGTCGGAGTTCAGTAAAGTACGGGATTGTTTCAATTTCTTTTCATCGAAACAGGCCCGTACTCTACTGTACTCCGACGCTTTGTATCTAACGTGTGGTTCCTGTAATGTTACATTACAACAGCTGCTCTAAATGTTGGAGATGAACATTTAACAAGCACTGTTTAGTTGCATATTTATTGGACTCTCTGTTTACCACCAGTATGGCCGGATGGGAATTCATATTTCCCGCAACTCTCCCGCACAATATCGTGCAAATGTGTGTTACGTATCATACTTTTATATAACTTTCTTTACAATGGATATTTGATATTAAAGCCGAATATTTTCAATATCTTGAACACTGTTTTAGTGTTTAAAGGCTAACGACAAATACGTAAACTCCTTATTATAAGATGCCTACGTGCGTTTGCCATTTTAGGTAAACTACGTGCGTTTGCCAAATTTGAAATACTTCAGAAACTGCATTTTTGTACAAATTGCATCGCACACAATATTCATAAAACAATTAAAAACCATTATTGAGCAATTACAAGGAATACATTTGAAAACAGTGTGTCTTTTTGTCTAAAGCTTTCACATTTTAACACTAGCTACGTGCGTTTGCATTCTTGGACACTATTTGTATCGAAGTGATCTTGGAAACTATGCAAACATGAATGGTGACCAATACACCGATCGAAAGACAAAACAATGCATTCTTTTTAACGAACTCTCGCGTATGACAGAAATATCGATAATAAACTTACCTAGATTGACGATCAATCGAGCCAAAATACTACTTGCGTTTGCATTTGTGGTCACGTGACTTTTTTGTTCATCCCCGGTGTAACTTGGTAATATCACGAGATAACATCGACTAGCCAATCACGCATAAGAATGAGTTTTACTAGGTATTCATACCTAGTTATCTTTTTTAATGGAAAAATACAAAAACACTGCGAAAAATAAATTAATTGTAAACTATTTGGTACTTCAGTAAGTTAGTTTCAATGCAGTATACACATCGATACCAAGTTTATGTCAGTTTTCTCTAATCTTCTCTATTTCATCATATGGTGTATAGCTCCTTTAAGAAAGATTGTACATCTCTGGCCGATGCTTTCACATATGCATTTTTATTAATTCCTATGATTCCAAATGAAAACGTTTTATGACACACATCTAACATCGTCGTCAAATGATGTATGATATGGTTTGTGTTGTTTCGATAAGAACAGTAGGGTCCCATTATAGCTGTCATGTAAGATAGCGTGCTTACTTCATAACCACCATATCTAGAAATAGTTGTATTAATCAATTTTAAAAGCATCTGTTTAACATCATTGATTTGAGGCTGTTAACCTTTTCAAATATTGAGATACAAATATATGAAACAGCTAGCCAAAGAAAAAAACGCAATAGATGCCAGCGTTTGGCTTTTTAACCTTTAACACCATATAATACAATTGAAAAGAACAATTGAAAGAAACAAAAGAAGACAAATGTCATACTTTTTTGTATACCCGATATTAAGGTTTAAATATAAATAATCTTCAAAGAATTATAAATATTGTAGATATACAGTAAGCCATAATGAAAACCATTAACCCCCTCTCCCACAAATCCGAGGATAATAATAACAGTATATTCACGATCGGTTTCATTTCTATTCTATTTCTAAGTGTTGAAATCTATCTATATTCTTGAAAATCGTCCTGATGTATTTGCTTGTATTTCCAGATATTGACGCTAAAATGGACGCTGTCGTTATTATGAATCAGGTATGTAATAGTTTATGCACTTACTTAAAACAATGTTCATTCTATATAAAGAAATTTTCGTTATCACCATTCTATTACAAGAAAAACATAAACAACGACACATTTCAATGCATTCATCATTATACATTACTTAACAATTCATCATTAATTTATGTGATAAAATAGCATTACTTTTCTGAAAAAAACTCAAATCATAAATACATATGGAAGGGTTATAGCCAATAACAACATGTCATTTGGCTGTTTTATTACATAATGTGTAAAGTTATATATAATGTGAAGGCCTCTCGTATATTGTCTGTAATCTCTTAGAAATGGTATTTAAACACGCTGTTTGTTACATGACTGGCTGCAAGGACTGCGTCTTGTTGTTTTCAATGTATAATTAATGTTAGATAGACAGCATTCCTTTAATATTTGTTTTACCTTAATAAACACATAGATATGATTAAAGCGCGAAATGACGACACATCGAGCACATTTACAGAATCTTTAATACTGAGTTATCAATACTTTTCCATATATTGCCAAACAGAATAACATAAAGTTGAAAGATTCATGGTACCTGCGACACTAAGCCTCAACATTGTGAACGTTCATTGGCGATTTTGAAAATGCTGTAATGCATGGAAACGTTTAGTTTAGATTAATCCTTTCAACAGTACTCAGTTTGACATTTTACCATTAAATGTGACCTTAACATTTGAGGTACAGAACTGGGTCTTGTGCGTGACACGCCGCCTCATCATGGTGAACCTTTTATGTTTTTTATATCCTATAATGCTTAGTCAAGATACTGCCTGGACAAGGTTCATTTTGACCTTTGACCTCTAACCGTGACGTATAAAATACAAACCTGGGTCTTGTACGCGACACTCCACCTCATCATGGTGAACCTTTTTGCAAGTTTTCCCTTTTTAATCCTATAATTCATGACCAAAATACAGCCCTGAAATGGATATTTCAACCTTTGTCCATTAACTTTGACCTAAGACTTTAACGGTAAGACCTGGCAAGTGTTTTTAAACTCTTATAATGAATAGACATCCGGTCGGATGAACGCTTACACGCACAAAGACGGAACCGCCATAAATATGTCTCGCTCACCGCAAGCGGGCTCGACAAAAATAAGTTCCTGTCATATTACGGCTTTAATCTACACTTAATCATGTAAAATGTAGTATATGATACACAATTTTCAGAGATAATTGATAAATTTGGGAGTGTAAAAGGGTATAGCGGATGATTGTTTGTTTAAGTGTAAGATCATAATTTATTTCATCGAATGAGCACCAAAACTGTATCTCAAGAGTGGCATAGCAACGAGTGAATATTTACTTTTGCTTTTCGCGAAGTGAAATTATAATGCGATTATACACTGAAAAAGTCATTTTTATAATGTGCCTATTTAGTATATAAATTTATATAATAATGTATGAAATAGCATTTAGTTGTAGTTTGTTAGAATTCACTCGAAATTGTATGCAATCATAACGACATTTCGGAAATGGCGTCGTAGAAAGTATGTCCAATCCTGCGCGCAGTGACGCTTAATTTTGGGATGAGAGCGGGATAGCATTTAAAAAAAGATTATTTTACTGTATTAATACATTTGTTTCAAATCTCAATCAATCTCTTGTTAACATATACTTAAAACAGTATTCCTAATATTGATTCGTAATTTTACTTTCCAAGGGAGCCATTAGTAAATGAGCTTAAAGATTTAATAGAAACACATCTAATTGCAATTTCTCCCTATTGCAGACCCAGAATAGAGATGAGCTGATAGAGAACAAGTCGGACCTACCAGATATCATCGTGATCACGTGTATGTTGTCGTTGTTTAGCGTCATCGGAACCACTGGCAACGCATTCGTGCTGTACGTATTCTCGAAGAAAAAGGATAAGAACACGTCGATTGTTTTCATCTTAGCGCTTGCCTCCATTGACTTTGTGACGTGCATACTTGTAATTCCGTTTACTATAGCCGTTGAGTTTCAGTTCAAGAAGATTGGTAGTGACCTGACATGTAAAATATATCAGTTCCTAATAACGTCAAATGTACCATTAAGTGCATTCGTTATGGTTGCCATAGCATTTGACAGATACTTTTGTATCTGCCGACCATGGACTAAATTCTTGAATACGAAATGCGCTCTTCGGATAATATTCTCGTTATTAGCGTTTGCACTCGCGCTTGGATTAATGACAAGTCTCGCACACGGTGTTTACCACCGGAAAGTTGTCGCCCAAATTAGCAAAATCTCAAACATGGCTGAAATTGTACACTATAATGTGTCGGATTTTACAATGCCCACAGGATTTGACAATTGTACAGGGTTCAATACTCGCCACCTAAAAAGCGGAAACCATTTCACGAACGACTGCCAATTTTACGAAGATAACACTTCATTTGATACGGTCAACGGTACGATTGATATAAATGACTTCGTCTATACAGGATTTTGTTATCCTAATGAAGTGATATTTAGCACGGGATTTCGGAGAGCCTACCAGAAGTTTTACGCATCTCTGTTCTTAATAGCGTTTATAACTGTGTTCATTTTGTATGCCCTTATTTACCAATCAATTATGTCAAGACGATCAAGACGACTGAAGACATCTTTGAATCAGAGATGTACAATTGGACGCCGGTCCACACTTTTGACCTCAATTTGTTCTCGTAATGCGAATACACCTGAAACAATTTGCATGGTCGAGAAAAAAGTGACACTGGACAATCAACAGCAACAAGATTGCAATACTGACACAGACGTCAAAATGCCGATTTCACAGATTCCAAGCACGATCTCTATTACAAGCACTGCCACTCAAACAACCATGGTACACTCAAACAGCGCTACGAATGTCGTTTCGTTTACATCGAAACACGTTATCAATGACGCCATACGAGAGGAAAGCAATGAAAGCTCGACATTGAAAGACCAACCTGATCAAGATTTTATATCTCCAAATGACCTGAATCCTCACAACGAAAACATGCGAAAAGCGCGAGGTAATAAGAACGGGAAAGGATTTGCGTTGAAGAAAACTGATTTAAAAAATGTTAACAAACAACAAGAGTATTTATGTTGTACAAATGGGGAGAAAACCCCTTTGACAGACATGCCAGACTCAATTAAAGTTACAGCATCGAATATGCATAGAAAAGACACGAGAAAATCTGTGCGAGAGAAACACCGCATCGCAAACATTAAAACGGCTGGAATATTATTCATAGTAACAATTGTATTCATAATTGCATTTTTGCCTGCATGGTTGATGGCTACAAAACTAATTCCCCCAAATATGATCGTGTTCTACTCGTATTTCATTTACAACGTTGCAAATCCAGTGATTTATGCGTTCTTTAACCAAACATTTCAAAAGGAAATGAAGCTTGTTCTTAAATGCTCAGAATCATATTAGATATTTTAACGATAACAACAACTGCACGTTAAAGTAGCATAAATACATGAGTGACCTTGAGAATTTAAAAAACGATATTGTTTTGTTGTAAATTGAAAACATATGAAGATATCAAACGTGTTCATCGAAGCTCCGAAAAGAATTAGATATAAACATATTAGAAATAAATACAGTATGTACAAGCTAATTTATTCACTTGTAAATTGTGTAAACGAAATTTTTAACGGTTAATTTTTAATAAAAATGTAGACGTTGCTCATTTAACATTTCAAAAGGAAATGAAGCTTGTTCTTAAATGCTCAGAATCATATTAGATATTTTAACGATAACAACAACTGCACGTTAAAGTAGCATAAATACATGAGTGACCTTGAGAATTTAGAAAACGATATTGTTTTGTTGTAAATTGAAAACATATGAAGATATCAAACGTGTTAATCGAAGCTCCGAAAAGAATTAGATATAAACATATTAGAAATAAATATAGTATGTACAAGCTAATTTATTCACTTGTAAATTGTGTAAACGAAATTTTTAACGGTTAATTTTTAATAAAAATGTAGACGTTGCTCATTTTACTTATGTAATTAATACAGGTAATGAGTGGACTTATGAATTGTGTAAACGACATTGTTTTAATGTTAATAGTTTTAGGTTACATATTGCTAATTTTAATTGTATTTCAATTGCAATTAATACAGATGTCTTCAGTTTGTGTTTTTTTTAGCAAATGTATAATGTGCGTTGTGCATTCATTTCACTTTCTCCATTGCAATGTTAAATATGTGTTCTCTATTTACAAAAAGATGCTAAGTTTGAAACATTTGGTAGACTCATAATGTAATAAATAATCTAATTGAGGGCATTTCAGTGCATACATTCGAATATAGGTTATTGTTACGATAAAGTTAAATGAAAAGTACATTTATTAATGTTAGTTGCAGTGCTTGAAATGCCAAACGTAATGTTATGTATTCAAAATATCAAGTGTTGTTTTTTCCCATCTTAATCTACTTCGAGACTATGGGCCAAACGATCAGTATAATTTTCAAAATAAAATATTTGAAAGCGTATTTTACTACACTTAATCTACTTTGAGATCATCGAGATTTGATAGTATTGTCTTTTAACGATCCAAACTTAAATATGATTTATTTATGCATGTATCTGAGTCAGTAAAATGTGTAATATATAGCTGTGTCTTATGTGATGTATTTTGTACATATTTGAATATTAATAAATAAACCTGACATTTAATGTTGCAATTTATTCAATTAGTTGACGATATAGTTTAACAATGTTTGTAAAGCTTTATGCCGCATATGCCACGTATTAAGGTATTTAAAATATGTGCTTAATGGTAAGTAAAGCATTATGAGACGTCAACCGCGCCCCTGAAACCTATAATTGGTCATGGTCCAAAGTATTTGTGCGAACAAAGTTATCAAAATCAATATCGGCATATGCTGGTTCAGTTTTACGGTCCTAGGACAAACTCCAATCATTAGTTTAAGCAGACGCCTTTAAAAGCACTTCAGGAGAAGACTTAGCTATTTGAAATACTGACAATCATCATTTTCAGGGTCATCAACATGCCAATTTAAATATTCGTATGCATTGTTATTGTCCAAGGCAATATGACTTGAGTTCTTCCGTTGCCCCACCTGGCCGTAACTGAAGTAGGTGGGGTCAACAATTGTTCAAGGAAGTCCTGCTCTTAAGTATGTACGATATTGCATATCAAAATAGTAATGTTACTGATGAAAAATAAAATTTGGCTACCAAATATACTTACTTCTATTTCCTATAAATTTTTCCATTCGTTTTGATATTTTGTTCAGCAATTACCTTGATAAGAATAACAATTTGTTCTTGTTTTTAAGCATTCAGACCGCATTTTGAACAACATTAGAATCTAAATGGCGTCTAAAAAATGGCAGCCAAAATGATGAATTTGTTTTAAAGTTGTATCTTAGGTTCGAGTGGTGGTCGTAAACATTGAACACGTATATTTCATATAATCAAAAAACTCTTGAAACATAATCAAATCAAAGATGGCGTCCAGGATGGTCGTCAAATTCAAACACAATAAAGTTGTCTTTAAAGCGTGTATTTAAATTTGTAACGAATAAAATATTACTTTTACTTGAAATATTGGAATAGTTTGAAAAAAATATCACCGTTTTATACTAAAGAAAATGGCAGTTAACGATTGTACTGACTCTGACTTGTGTTTGAAATAATAGATTTTTTAAGGTATTGAATTCGAAATAAAATAGCAGAAACTATTTCAAGAGTAAACTTGGTCCTATTCGAAATGTGACAATAGCATTGCCTCATTTAGCAAAAGTCACTATATTTAATATTTCGTTGACTATAATCTCTATTAAGATAATACGTATTACAAGGTAACGGTATAAATTCAATCAATCATGTTAAGATAGCACCAACAGGTTGTGATAAAAAATAAACATACCCAAAAGGATCATTGCATTTTAGCTGACCTGATTCTGCCTAGATCTGCCAAATTTACAGTTTTGGTGAATTAAGTCATAATCATTCCTGGTCTTGCTTTAGTTAACATGATTAACCTCTTTGAATTTAGAGTTTGTGAACACTAAAGATAAGCTGAGGATTGACCGTAGCCCCACTCGTGTTTCGTACGATTCATTGGTCCCTTCTTCGAAGGAAGAAGAACGTTGGCCGAATTTGTGGCGAGTACCCCACGACGGGAAATAATAACAGCTTTGTACGTACAATTTCTTTTGTTTGTATTGCTAGCAATATTTTGATATTGATCTGGATATTTTATGTGAGATCATCGTGTACACATTCGTGGTCTTTAGTAGGAATTTGTCACAGTACAGTATCAAACACGATGCTAAATGCTTTAGCTAGGGATTGATGCGACTGAAATACGATCTACAATGACAACCAGTTAGCTGTCTGTTTAAAAATACGCAATGTGTCTGGAGAGTTTGCTCTATATTTGAAACATAACTCGTCTTAATATATATATATATATATATATATATAGAACTATTGTATTTCCTTGAATAATCATTACACTGCATATAATGAACAGTATCAGTCTCATTGCGAAGAAGTCAGAGCGGAGTGTGTGTTTAAATCCACTCGAACTAAATCTCCTTATGCGATAACACATTATTTCTACTTTTAGAAGAAAATTAAAGTGTGATATGAATTGAGTTTATTCCAATTGAAATAATGTAGATATAACATTCAAATATGGTAAAATATATTATTTTTCCAATGAAACGATGGAGGTGTATCCAGGGAGATTTTGTATGTCTCCTTTTAGTACAATGATAAGAGTTCTTTGATTTGTGGGTACTAATATAGATTGTTGACATAGTTACATATCCCGAACTCAAGAGGAAGTATAAGATTTTCCTGTTAGGTTTTAGATGAAAATTGAACGTCCTTATTCAAAATAATCTTTATCTAAAAAACAAAATGAAAGTTCAGCGTTTGATTTGCTTGGGTGTTGTAAATAATAAAATGTCTATTTCTAATTAATGTGTTGTTCTGCTTGCTGAGTGTTAGTATTTCTGACCTAAATGAATAAAGCAATGTTTTATTATAAAATGCATTTGAATACATCACAAACAAACTATACACAAATGTATTGATAAAAATGCAATGAAGCAACATCAGCAATGTTGATGGATAATAAACCACAGCATTGGCACATGCTTTCAAATTTTATTTATACACATGAGCACAAATTACAATTACAAAAAGCTTGTCACTTGTCTGGTCGGTGAACCAAAGCACCATCTTACAAACATACACGTTTAACACCATTACAGTACGGTGTAAAGTTATGCTAAGACAAATGAGCCGAGTTCTTCAACCTGCAGCTAGAGAAAGCGGACCTTTTATAATTGAAATAAATATAAAATCCGGCTAAATGCGGTTTAATACACTTAATATTTGCCTGCCGCCAGAATTGTACGATCATTTTCTTAAAAGTTATTATCCAAAATGCTGAGTATGAACTGCGAGATAAATGTGTGTGTATATACACTGCATAGCAAGTCATCTTACGTGCTTAAACAGAACATCTCTGTGCGTCGATATATTGCACGCCGTGGACGTCGTCATATTTTCGTTATCGGCAACACGGATAATTCATTGCCCCACCAGGTGCAAAAATATTATTTTGGATGGCTCGAACAAAAAGACGATGGATTCTACGGACTTGCGGAAACTTTTCCAACCGATGTTTTCGATCAAGTCCCGTGCGCTTGGGAAGCGAGTCGCCAACAATCCTCATATCTATATAATATAAATATATATACCATGTTATGTGGTAAGTAGCATTCAATTTATATTAATCTAGGATAATATTATATTTGTATCTCGGTCTTTGGTTTGTATATCCTATTATTGAATAGGATAAAGATTAAATGTCATTGTACAAAAATAATGTCTGAGGCCTAGATATTGCCCCTAAAAGCCTACTCTCTGATATATCTATTGCATCCTTGGAACGACCAACGACAACGTTTTATAACGTCAATCTCTAGTATGTCGCGTATGGTTTGTTCAGTCGTTCGAGCGATAAGGAAGCTGTGAGGTGTGAGTATTGTACCGGGCTCTCGATACACATTTGTAAAACACAGCGGGTCGCATTGGAATGGTCAGTAAAATGCAAATGCGGTTACTGGGGTTTAAATTAGTTTGTGTACACAACCTCACTCTTATTCCAACAATCCCCAATAAAGTAAAAATGTAAATTATTATAGTAAATCAAAGTATGCATTATCTATAATATAAACCTCAATAACTTCAATGATTATAGATCGGATCTCTAAAAGTTGACGAAGAAATATTGTTTAAAGTAACTTATACAAACACGTTTTAAATGAATGATACAGTTATGGCTTAAAACTTTAAAAAACCCACAAAGTTTGCCTTAAGAATACCAGGTTCAAAATTGTGTGATCATAGAGTGTTAAAATGACAAGCATCATCCCACTTATTCTGGGATTAAAAAACAACAACATTATGTAAAACAAAAAAAATACACTATATGCTTGCTAAATTATCCTACCAAATAATAAACCTAAGTAAAATAAAAAAAAGAAACATCATACTCTGAAACATTATTAAGTGATCAAACCGAATGAAATAACGTTTTTAAAAATAACACGAACTCTGCAAATGTCTAATGAAATCAAAGGACTAAAAGCTTCGAGTGGCATATCTAATTTAGATGCTTTTAGATTTGATGTATTAGATTTTTTAAGTAGCAAGTCGGAAGGGCGTCTCGATTTAGTATCAACAAGAGCAAAATTTCCAGACTAAGATATTTTAAAATATATTCATTTTCATAGCAGTATTATATGAGATCAATATCATGGTTGAAGTTGAAAAATAGTACCCATATGTTCTCTCAAACAAACCCAGATTGTTCATGAATTATCATTGATGTTTACATTTTGTTTATGATGAACTAACGATAATGTAAGTAAGACTAATGAATGGACAACATGTTATGACCTCGAGTTCTCTCCCCTTCCTGTGAGATGTGACGTCATAATGTTTTGCCTCGAGGTTATAATATGTTAGGGAGTTGATCTGTGGGGCTGTAAATCTTCAAGCTGGTTGCATCAAGTCCATATCGCACAAGACCGATTGTCGAGTCTGGTGTATGTTTACGCAGGAAACAAGAATTGTTTCCCGGTTACCATAGTTAATGTTTAAATCATGCAATCTTTTAGACACGGAAGTTGGACAGTTATTGAAGAAATTGCTCTTCAAATGAAGTACATTCTCGCAGATGCCAAGGTAAACCATTTACGCAACCTTTAAGGTTGTCAAGTACGCTTATATTATCGTTTGTTATGGGAAACGTTTCAAGTCAATTGCTGCATGGAGTTTACAGGAGTGGTAACTATATCGTAAAAAATAGGTACTTAAATGTGACAATGGTTCAGACACAATTTGCAACAGAAGACCATGAGTGGGATTTCTGCGATATCCGTGCAATTAGATTAGGCCGCTTATGCACTGAGACTTATATCACGGTTTCGAAAATTTATGGTGCTGCAATCATGGTGAAATCCTTTTTGCACATAAAAATACTTAACGTCGCTCTTTCCAAATCAAGGACGATACCCGAGAGTTTTTCACGGTGTGGATTATTTGCCTTTATCTTTACGTAGATATTCATATCCTAATGTTATGTCATATGTTATATATGATAGCATATATGAAATAACCATTTCATGCATTAATTCAAGTTACGCATTTCAATTAACTGCGTATTGAGAGAGATTACCTACCTATTTTATCTGCTGTGTCTTCTTTCGTTAATGGCTGAACTATTGAGTTCTATAATATGCCTTTCAATTTCCTTTCCCATATCCTACAATGAAAATACAGTACACCGTATTGAAATAAAATCCTCATCACCGTACTGTCAATTTCTGATTACGTGATATGCTAGTACGATGTGAAGTGTAGGAACTACGTTCGCATCGCTTAAAATACCGTGACGAATATGACTGGCAAAACCTGTCAAAAACAGAGATACTTGAACTTACCTAAGCTTACTCACGCCACTATATAATAACATGTAATTATTAAAGAGTATGGTTATCAAAGAAACCTGAGGACAAGAACGAAGAAGAGAACACTTCCGAACTGACAACTACTAAACAAGTTGATTTGCCAATTCGAACATTATAAATTGTAACATAATCATAAACATGAGCAGCTGACCAATACTAAAAAAAGAAGGCGAACATTCACTTTCGTTTAAATGGCCGCGTTACTTCTTCAGTCCTTCAGAAAATGACGAGGTTCTTTTATATTC
Organism: Mya arenaria; assembly: GCF_026914265.1. Classification (NCBI taxonomy): domain Eukaryota; kingdom Metazoa; phylum Mollusca; class Bivalvia; order Myida; family Myidae; genus Mya; species Mya arenaria. Next base: position 1,412,157 of record NC_069131.1, on the reverse strand, counting down.
GTGATATATGTAACGTTTATGATTGTTATTTTTTGTGCTGTGACATTTAAAATCTGTTTATTTTACAGTAACCTGTAATGTTGATTTGTGTCGATTGTTTTGTTTCTTTGTATTTTGAATAGATATATTCGGTTTGATACTCTGCAATACGTTTAAATAGTTCTTAATATGTATATATTGTAAACGTTGTGGCGATATTCAATGAACAAGTCTTAAATAAACTTTTTGTTCGTCTGTTTGTCTGTCTTGTTGATCCTTGTTGTTTCCAGATTAGCATTGATAATCATTATAACTCGTAATATTGTTAAAGAAATATGAATAGAGATACGGAAATTCGTCTGAAAATAAGAAATATGCACGTACACCTAGTGTAGATTTTTTTAAATTATGTATTTAAGTTGATTGCTGATTGCCATAGAAACTAGCTGTTGCCCCTAGTAAAATTGTGTTCTTTAGACTCGTGTTTCACTAACCGTTCTCAGGCCGCTTTCTCATCATATTTCAGTAAAGCTGAATTGATGCTTGTACTCATTATCTTGTTTTTAACGAAATTATATAATACATAACTAATATTGTGTATATACGCCTTACCCGGGGCCATATAACTATTTATCTTTATTTTAATGTATATGTCCTGTTCTTTTTGTGATTATTGCATGTATGAAAACGGCCAATGAGGAGGCAGTTGTAACCAAATATAAATTATGTCTTTAACAATTTACTTCATGCATGAATCTCTACATAGATTCATCACGTGGTAAAATGCGGTGTGCGTGTTTTAAATAAACCAAATAACTAATTATCACAGTTATACAAATAGCAGTATCAGTGTGCTCGTTTATGGACAGTTCAGTGGATATGCTGACCTGCCAATGACCCTAGCTACGACTTAACGTATTCTACAATTTCAAGAGACGCTGGGCTTTATAGAATGATCATTAAATACAAGAAAATAATTAGACAACTGCACAAATAAAGGCATGTATCCAGCTGGGGCACACATGGACAGTGTATCAGTTATAATCTTTTTTCACATGGCTTTCTATATAAATCAGAGGTGAATAGTTTTCCTTATGTGATCAATCGATTATCCGATTACCTTTCATCAGTTTCAAATGTTCTTGTGGATACAACGTTTTATTTTAGTGTATTACATACTACTTTGCATTAAGCATATTTTATATTTTACTATATTTCATTTCAAAGTAACACAGTTCGTAATCCAATTTGTGTGGAAACGGGTGTGTGTGTACATTTCACCTTGTAACGAGGAAACGTCTCGGATCCACGGAGTGTATGGCCATAACAAAATCAGCCATTAAAAAGTATTGAATACAATATTTACTACAGACACCAGATAAGTAGCCACACATTTAACAATGACCCTATTAAAGGCAAAACGCTTAGGCTTTAACAGTAAACGAGAGACACATAACGTACAACAACACATACATACAACTGCCTAACGATTAACTTGTGATAGCATCCACATACTTCATGAAACGCTTCAGATCTGTTAAATCTAAAATATATGGGGGTTTTTACCGCTCGCCTTTTCGATCATTTCTTTCAGGCACGCATCTAGAAAAAAAATCTTCACATAATAAACATACATCTACATATTTGTGTTTCTGTCCCTGCCTTGGAAGAGTCAGCGACTCATGAGGTCACATAAAGTTTAAACCAGTTTATTAGTGTTTAAATGTCCAAATCGATTAACTTAAGTCTGTAACTCGTACTACAAAAGGTTACTGGTGGATAAAAATGTCTACCACTGTGTTCGCTGCGCTAAGCCTAGCCGTATCATCAGTAAATGTTTTAAGTTCAGAAACAAATTTATTATTTCTCAGTAGGTTACTTCCGATTTTTTTTTCATAATATTGTTTTATGAAAAGCAATTATACATTTTGTAACATTTAATCATTTTATTGCACTTAATCACAAGAACTGTATCTTTTAAATGTCTGAACGTTCTTATGATTGTTCTTACATTATCACTACATTTTGGAAGTGATAAAAGTATATATGTTACCCATATTAACCATTTTATCATGACAATTGCTGGAAAAGATGTAACATGAAACACAATACCATATTATCGAAATTAATATAGTGCTCATTTTATACTGTTCTAGAACAAAGTCAATATCGAATTTAAAGTTCTAACCACCATATTGTTATATTTAGCAAAAATATATTTAGTAATTCTTAACATGCCCGTATCAACAACGAAAAGTAAAATAAAGTCTGAAGCATTTTGGTATTAAGTTATAACGTAACAAATGATCAGAAGACAAATTCTATGTCGCGAAAATTAATCCTTAGCACATCAAAGCATAGATATATTGACATAAAATAAAGCATTGCCAAAAGTATACCTCAAAGTTAAATATGACTGATGCTCTCCAAATGAAAATTTGGCTGTCTTAACCGTTTTTTTATTGTGAAAAATCCCTACAAAATAGTCTGTTTATGCGTAGTAAATGGCTTTTGTCGACATAAAATTGCAGATGTCTGGCTTGAGAATCTGTTATTCAATATGCAATAACGACGACTTTATATTCGTATAACAAAATGTATAATACATGTCAAGAAATCTTTACAAACTAGTATTTTTACTGTCAAATTTCCATGCAACCAAACTATGATAAATGGCATGTTGTCTGTTTATAGAAGTCGTTTTAGAACATAACTATTGTACGAGCGGAACACTGTTATCAGCCTTTGATTTTTTTTCGTAACACCTGATCTTGTCAAACGATTAATAATGCATATCTCCATAGTGTTACAACGTTCCAGACTTTGTATAAACGATAAAGTTAAAGTAACGGATATGGTAAACAATATGTTTCTTGTGTTGTTGTTTATCTTCGTTTCACTGATTTTGTCGTGTTTTTTTTAATTTGGAATAAACAAGGCCTTACTGTAGGTTACACTTTATTTCACATGGTGTGTTATTTGTGTTTTTACCAATCTTCAATCTGCGACCTATGGAGTTATTGCCAATGAAAAAGCATTCTGAATGTTGCATCGAGAAAACGAAGATCGGTTGGAAGAGTGTCGATGAAATAATATTTGTATTCTTAAATTACAGTCACCACTCAGCCAGTGTTCAGAAGATAGTGGTTTACTTCTTGTTAAAATAGCCGATCAATCTGATGATTTTTTCAGACAAAACAAGTTTGAAATTTCAGGTTCCATAAAAATGCTTTAAATTGTTTCATTATAATTGTATTGTAGTATCCGCATTATAATTGACATAATGACTGTAATGCACATTTCGTTATTTTATCAGTAAAATACTACTTTTTAAGGATATAAGATTTGAAACAGTAAACAAAGTAGATAAATGTTTTTCTTTCGATTATTAAGCTTCTTGTTTGGATGAAAAGCTATTTTGACCGCATTTCATCCATTGCGTTAGTTTATTTATTTGAACTCAATTTGTTAGACATGTGAATCCTTCATGAGCCCATTGTCTTGACAGAAATCAATACTTGTGTCCTTTTTGAAAAGCAATGAGACAGTACCTTGATGGGGATTGAACCATCGAATTATTCGCTGAGCCATTGCAGTCTAATGAAATTCAATCCGTGTAGGAACTGATGTTTGGCTTCGGTACCTAACAATCCTTCATCAACATACCTAGTTTTTATATATAGTATGTATGCACTGTACTGTTTGTGGAGTTTTGTGCTCTTAAAGCTAAGAAAGCTTTACATTGTCTTTTTAAAGGCATTGCATCATTACCTTTTGTTAAGTCTTGAGTGTGTTTTTAAAATGTTTGATACAAAAATATCACCTATAATGTTATATGGTGCTGAAATTTGGGGAATGACTTCAATGAATGCTATAGAAAATGTCCAATTATATGCATGTAAAAGGTATTTAAATATTTCTTCTAAAGCTTGTAATGATGCTGTTTTAGGTGATCTAGGTCGTTTACCTTGACATATATATGCTTCAAAACGTTGTCTTAAATATTGGTTAAAAACTTTGAAACTTCCTGATGATAGATATGTAAAGTTATGTTACAATATGTTAAAATTGTATGATAGTCTAGGTCATGAAAATTGGGTAAGTGAATTGCGTATGAATCTGTTTAGGAATGGTTTGGGATATATTTGGGAGTCACGGCATGTAATAAATGAAAGTGCCTTTCTTAAAGAATGTGTAAAGAGATTTAAAGATCAACATCTACAATTATGGAGTCAAACGTGTTCTAAGAATATGAAACTTAATATATTTTACATATATATATATAAGCGTGTTTAAAAGCAGAATTATAAGTGAACTGTGTTACAGTTGATAAATCTTATAAATGTTTAGCAAAGTTTTGATGTTCATCGCATCGCCTTGCTATCGAAACAGGCAGGCATACCGGAATTGATAGGGACCATAGATTTTGTTTATATTGTAAAAATGTTGTTGAGGATAAATATCATTTGGTTATCAAATGTCCATTGTATAGAGATATAAGAGAAGAGTATATACCATCTAAGTATTATGTTTACCCTAGTCTTCACAAGTTCTTTTTATTATTAGCTACAAAAAATGAAGAAGTTTTGCAAAAATTAGCTATGTATTTGTATTATGCAGACAAAATTAAAGATAGTTTATCAATAGCTGATTAACATGTATGATGCCATATTAACAACTAATATTTTGTGAATTCTATACTATTGTAACATGATGTGTTCTTAAATGCCAACAAAAATTGTAAAATTTCGTTATATAAAAGGAGGCCATAAGAATCATTACAGGTGCAACAAAACTCTGCAAAAGTTGTTTTAATACACCTCTATGGGACATTCTTTCCGAACGTAGAAGAAAAGCTTTCGGATCTTGTTCCAACACAAATACGATCAGCTAGCGCCTTTCAATCGAAACACGATGTTCCCGCCATTTACATGCGCAACACGCTTAATGGTTACGCCTTCCTTCCCAAATATTGTATTAAAATAACTATCCGTGAAGGAAATTACTTGATTCCGTCGTTCGTAAGTCATACCCGCCTCTGAGTTGGTTACAGTTTGCTTAATGCTTCCCTTTATCGCCAACAATATCGTTCTATCTTATATATGTTGTAGTTGTTGTGTAGAAACAACTAATCATTTTCTACTTGACTGTACATTATGTAATAATAGCACTTATACGTTTTCCCTCAAGGTCCCATATCAAGCAACTATAGACTTCCTTCTCCTTAAATACAAGTAGTTATAGTACGAATCAAACAGGACTTTATGTTTTGAAATGTAAAATGTCTAGGATTGATGCAACCAAAAGGTGTTGAACGGTATTAGGGTTGTTGTGTACGTGGTTTGCTGATCAGGCCACTATTTGTGTCATGATAGTTCTGATATCAATAAGAAAGTTATTCCATCATTCTAAAATAAGACCAAATAAAACAAATGTCAATTTTAGTTTCAACATTATGATATAATATGTTAATGATGATTATAGTTTTTTTTTCATTATTCTGTTTTGTATTGACACCGTACTGGAAATGTCACGCATCTTTTTTTACTTCATTGTTATCTTTATCAAAACGCCATACAGTGCAAGTATGTTATAAAATGCATCCTTCTAAAGAAATGAGACATACTATCAGTCATGTTTTTTCTTCACAATTCAAATGAAATAAAATAATTGGGACAAGTGTTAAGTTTTATGCAGGTGATATTAAAATGTACATTGTCATTGCTTAGGCTCAAATGACTGATTAAAACAGCCGAAAACCTCATTTACCTATGTAATTTAAATGAATCATCAAATTAACTACATTTGACCGGGTTTTCAATCTTCCGTTGTATTCAATTGATGTAATAAAAACAGAACCATTACAGCATGTATTCGGTCAATTGGAACTATATTCATACAGTACGTGACGACGACTGAATACTTAAAAATGATATATAGTTGTTGAAGGGAAATATCCGGCGGAAATGTCCAAAATGTTTAGCACAGTTTGATTTAACGAAAATGTATGTGTAGGGTTATATGTAAAACTTCATACTATTTTACCATAGCCTTACAGTTCAACACTCTTGTATCTTGCAGCCTCACTCCTCTGGCAGCATAAGCAAATCTATATTTTACTTGTGAATAACGTGTTAGAACTTTCAATAAATAGGGGTCGATTTGATGGTTGAGAGAAACATATATCGTAAAATAAAACATTCGTTTGCAATGATATTTGTATTATATAACTTATTAAATACATGTTAATAGAGAAATTTTGAAACATAAGATGTACGTGTGTCTTTGTAGGTTACCTGATACTCGCGTTAATCATTTCTCTCGCAATCGTTAATTTCATTCAAATTTTTTCAATGTGCACACACTTGCAATACGTAGTGCACAAATTACAAATACGTGGTTGACGTAGTGCACACAACGGTTACATGTAAACGTCCCCGTAAAAACACATTGTTTCCCGATCTCTCGAATATTTTGTTAATTTGTTTTCAACAGAATGAACTGGCATCCTAATTTACAGAAAAGAGAATATTACCTGGGCCTCTTCATTTCTAATTCAACAAGTAAAAAATCACTCTTTAACGATTGTATTTTATTTTTTAATTGATAGAACCAACCGTGGTAGATTTTCAATACATAACTTATATTAAACAAGTTTTAAGCATTTCGTGTTAAATGGGTACAAAATTTTAATTATTTTTATGTAAATATACTCATTTGATGCTTTAAGGAGCAAAATACTTTGCATTTGCAAAGCATTACCATAATGAAAACAATAAAACTCATAAACTTTATAGTAATGCACAGATACCACTTCAAACTAGCTCGTTAAAGAACACGATTGGAATATGAGACAGCAGGGCAGTTTTCGTACATGTCATTGAAACGACGTACACGAGACACAATTGTTCGTGTTCATTTCCGATTGAAACCTGATAGCGATTGTGAGTCTGATTAAAATATCTGAGAGCTAAATAAGGCTCATTAGAGTTTGGGGAGTCTAATCAGTGTACTGCGGTTTATACCTCTCTGAAAACCATATAATTCCGGAGTTGAGTAAGTCTACAATTTCCCACACAGTCGACAATCTCCCTTACAGGATGTTTGTATGGAAATGTTGATCTGATAATATCCTCATTTCAGTTATATGGCTTTTTCATCCTTTTAGTCACATTGGTGGATGGAAACATTAAATATAATTTATACACAGAAATTGGAAGAAGCATATCAACAATTAATTTCAAAAGCGAAAACATTAAATGTTTGTCAGCTTTTCTTAACAATTTGTGTTCCTCATATATTTGATATTGGTATTAAATATCAGTATTAAAGGGACCTTTTCATAAATTGGCAAAATACATCTTTCAAAATGAAACAGCTGTTAATGGTTTTTCCACCTCCTTTCACGGTTCCCTTCTTCACAGTAGATTTATTTGTGATTGCTTTGAAGTCATATCTAAATGAAACATTGTAAAATGGGTAAATGTATCTTGTAGGTCGTTATATAGTTGTTGTCATTAAATCAGTCTTGGAGCCGTAACAGGTTTGTGTTCAAAGGTCTTGTAAAGGCGGTGAATATCAGTTTCCTCTCGTCTTCATTTGTTTGTAGATGAGTTTAGTATCATCGTTCGCTATTGATATTAATGTAATATATTATATAATTTACTTGTACCTAATTTGTTTTTAAATATATATATATATATATATGTTGCCGTTTCGTCAATCTTGGACCGAAACTGGTTTTGATAAAATTGTTCAAAATGGCGGTAAGTATTAATGTGCTCTCGTCTTTATATTTTTGTAGACGACTTTGTTATTATCGTTCACTTTCGCTACAAATGTGATCTTTTTTACTTAATGTACTTTTAGGCTTTTTTCTAAATAATATTGTTGCTAGTCTCGATCTTGTAGATGTTTTGATTTACAAGAGTTTGAAAATGATGCAACATAATTAATTAAGTTTCGTCTCTATGTTTGCAGACGAGTTTCTTGTCACGTTTGGCATAACTGAAATTTGGCATTGCTGATTTGTTTACAAAAAATAGCTTGTGCAAGTTGACATGCCTTAAACAAGATTTGTTTGTATAAGCTCAATTAATCATCTTACAAACGAAGTGCGTTCGCGAAAATGTCATGGTAAAACATGCCTGGCAGTATTTAGGGTTGTAAATTTCGCATAGTTTATCGTATGCTGTCAGGAAGGTTTAAATTAATTGTCGCATTAACTTGACAGTAGTAGTAACTTAACCGTAAATATTGTGACTTAATTGTGACAAGGAATCAGATACTATATACAAAGGAAGACACTTAAGAACATGCTATATATGTGCAATTTGACCGCGTATCTTAAGCACTGGAACTAGTCGCTTTCATAGTTTTGGTCAATCATAGCGAAATCATTTTTGAACAGTTAAAACGTTCATGGCCCGACCCATCAGATCGACAAACAAATGTCCATTGCTTACGCAGACGCCGTTATAAATGTGCCCACTATTTGCATTCCAATAAATTCTTCCGGGTAGATTGTGGCCAATATCGAGCCATTAATACCCATGTAGTACCATACTTTTCTTATTTTTTTATGTGATATTTTTTGTCAACTATTAATGTCACCAATGCCACTGGTTATCGAGTATGATCTTGTTTTATTATATTGTTTTTGCCTGTAAATATTTCAAAAGCAGGATTATATACTTTTAAGAAAATACTATTTATTAAACATTGAAATAGGTTTGTGAAGTAATGCTAGGCTGATGCAAATACTAGTTTTAAGTTAGTTAAAAAAATGGTTTTCAAATTACCCGATCTATAAAATTGCCCAAAAAATAGAAATGCAGCTGTTTATATCAAAACACATTTTGTGTAAACGTATTGTGTTCACGTCGTATATTAGATATACAAAGTAATGCTCATCAACAATTAATCTACAAACAGGATAAAGGTTAATTAGGTTAAATACAATTTACAAGAACTAGAAAAAATCAATACCTGTGAGAGAACCTGAGTGCATTATTAAAATGAATGTTATTAGTGATATGATTTTCTTTTTAGGAACTTTAATGATATGTATGATTTAATTGATTAAGATTCGTTTAAAATTACAACTCTATGTACGAATGTTAAAACTAGAATATTGTGGTTATTTCTAACAACTCATAATATTAAGAAGGCATATTGATTTCAATGATCAATGTACTATTGATGGACTAAAATTAGCCTAGCACATGGCTGTACACGATTTCAAAGAACTACAACAACACCAACAACAGCAACAACAACAACAACAACAGCATTACTTACGGATGGTATCCCAGGTTATCGTATATATTGTTAAAATGGTCTATATCTAAGTATCAATACAATTTATAATTAAATGATTAGAAATTGTATTGTCCTGTTAAAATAACAATACTGTAAAAGGTTGTAACTGAAGTATGTTACCCACACAATGCGCTTCGATCTAAGGCATTGGTTGTACATTGTTTGTTTTTTTATGAATACACGCATAGTTTAATAATTGTTTCAAAACAAATGGTATTTGGATATGCTTACATAGGAGAATATATCTATCGAGTTTTATTTCCAATCTCATATTTCATGTCTACTCTTTAGTTTTAGAGGCTTTCAGAAGAGAAAAGCGAAAACGCTATGACTATTTTCAGCAGCCGAAAAGAATCAATACGCTGTGAGACATGTCACTGCCATTCCTAGATTCATAGATAGAAAACACTATCTTAGTACATTTGAGGGAAAAAATATCCGGCAAGGCGTAGGAATTGATCGGCTGAGTCAAAGACAGATAAACTTTATCCCTCCACGGCGCTTAAATAGTATTCTATGTGTCCTATTACTTTGTTTTTAAAACACGATAAATTACCTTTAAATTAACAAGTACCTGTCAAAACAGAATATCTTTAAAAAGCGCACAAACGTAATCCAGTTACAAGCAAGTACCTAATCAGGTAACAAATATTTCGCAAGTCATGGTTATCACTACAAGACAACTCTACAATACACCACTACAATACAACACTACAATACACCACTACAATACAACACTACATTACAACACTACATTACAACACTACAATACACCACTACAATACACCACTACAATACAACACTACAATACAACACTACATTACAACACTACAATACAACACTACATTACAACACTACATTACAACACTACAATACACCACTACAATACAACACTACAATACACCACTATAATACACCACTACAATACAACACTACATTACAACACTACATTACAACACTACAATACACCACTACAATACACCACTACAATACAACACTACAATACAACACTACATTACAACACTACAATACAACACTACATTACAACACTACATTACAACACTACAATACACCACTACAATACAACACTACAATACAGCACTACAATACACCACTACAATACAACACTACATTACAACACTACATTACAACACTACAATACACCACTACAATACACCACTACAATACACCACTACAATACAACGATACAATACACCACTACAATACACCACTACCATACACCGTTACAATACAACACTACAACACACCACTACAATACACCACTACAATACTACACTACACTACAACATACCCGCTACAATACACCACTACAATACAACACTACATTACAACACTACATTACAACACTACAATACACCACTACCATACACCGTTACAATACACCACTACAATACAACACTACATTACAACACTACAATACAACACTACAATACACCACTACAATCCACCACTACAATACACCACTACAATACACCACTACATTACTACACTACAATACAACACTACATTACAACACTACATTACAACACTACAATACACCACTACCATACACCGTTAGAATACACCACTACAATACAACACTACATTACAACACTACACTACAATACAACGATACAATTCAACACCACAATACAACATTACAATAAACTACTACAATACACCACTACAATACACCACTACAATACACCACTAAAATACAACACTACATTACAACACTACAATACAAAACTACATTACACCACTACAATACACCACTACAATACACCACTACAATACAACACTACATTACAACACTACAATACAACACTACATTACACCACTACAATACAACACTACAATACACCACTACAATACACCACTACAATACACCACTACAATTCAACACTACAATACAACACTACAATACAACACTACAATTCAACACTACAATACAACACTACAATACACAACTACAATACAACACCACAATACAGCACTACAATACAGCACTACAATACACCACTACAATACAACACTACAATACAACACTACAATACACCACTACAATACACCACTACAATACAACACTACAATTCAACACTACAATACAATACTACAATACAGCACTAAAATACACCACTACAATACAGCACTACAATACACCACTTCAATACAACACTACATTACAACACTACAATACACCACTACAATACACCACTACAATACAACACCACAATACACCACTACAATACACCACTATAATACACCACTATAATACACCACTACAATACACCACTATAATACAACACTACAATACAACACTACAATACAACGATACAATACAACACTACAATTCAACACTACAATACAACACTACAATACAGCACTACAATACACCACTACAATACACCACTACAATACTGCACTACAATACACCACTACAATACAACACTACAATACACCACTACAATACAACGGTACAATACAACACTACAATACAACATTACAATACAACACTACAATACAACACAACACTACAATGCAACGCTACAATACAACACTACAATGCAACACTACAATACAACACTACAATACAACACTACAATACAACACTACATTACAAACTACAGAACAACACAGCAAGACAACGATACAAGACAACACTACAATACACCACTAAATATAGTGCGGTACTTATAGGTACAATGCCAGAGTATAAACGACAATTAAATAGATATACAAACATGCGACAATTGCATACACACTTAATTGAAAAGAAATAAGATAGTGAACATAGCAAAATGCAATTATAAGTGACTAAAGAAGTTTCGGAAATTGGGGCCTACAATGTGCATTGTTTGACTTCACTTAAATGGTTGCCCAGGTGAGAGGTCCTGATTTCAAACATGCTTTTAAACCAAGCCGTTGAACGAAACACTTGCAAAACTACATTTAAAACAATTGATCCATACTATACATAAGATCGGTATTTCAGATGACTACAGGGCAAGTTTAGAACCTGAAATAATATGTTAACTTGCTTATTCCAATTAACCCCATGTAACTTTTCAGCTTCCCTTTATTTCGCATAACAACCAATAACAAAATATTCGAATTATAGATCTAACCATACGCATGAGATGAGCCCAAAGTGTTATTTTACAGAGGCAATCCGTTTTGCAACAATAAATAACTGCGTTGATATATTCATTTGTAACATTATTCTAAAAATATAAGCAGACAGAGTTGATACGTGGCATTTTGTCCTGACATTTATTTCACGTTATTCCCAGAGTAACACTATTCGTGTTGCGACAATTGTATGTGTTAGTGTCAAAGTTGCTTATCTGTTACAACCAAATTCCCCAAAATACATTAAGAAACGCGTTGAGGCGAAAGCGATCAATGGAATAACAGACAGCAGCATTACCGCGTTAGATTTGATCATATGTTTATAACGCTTGTGAATTTTTTCCCTGAAGATATTATCTACTTAAACGGTGCATTGACATTGAATTTTATGCTTATTATTTTTATCATAATTATTATTATTATTATTATTATTATTATTATTATTATTATTATTATTATTATTATTATTTTATTTTTTTATTATTATTATTAGTAGTAGTAGTAGTATTAGTAGTAGTAGTAGTAGTATCATTATTTTCAAAGCATACACATATCGACATTCTCTTGGACCTGTTGTCCTTACACATCAAGTCATTTTAATATATCGTTTATAATACATTAAACACCCACTGATTCTCCTTAAAACGATGTCATGTATTCAGAATATAAGTGATGGCTGTGTAATGGCACAACACATTTCTGATCAGTGATGACTTTTAATCCGTAAAAGTCTTATTTTTCGTGACTGGATTTATTTCAGTATCTCAAAGATATATTAACCAGAATAAGTAGGGTCAATTCGAACTGGATTGTTATCACTGATACATCTCGGTTTGGACACATTTTGTCGCCTGGTTTTTGCCATGAAACAATCTGTACCCATATGCATTGAAAAAATGAAGTTTTTGTTTCTACCGTTATTCTCTAACCATTATCTATTTTTAGATTTATTTGATTCATTCAATGAATATATGGAGTTATTGATTCATTATTATTTTCGCGGTATTTCTTTTGAAATATTGTTTTTAAAAATATCTGATTAGAAAACATTCAGTATCTAAACAAGATTTTGAAACAGTCAACACTGACATCTTTTTCACGGTCATTGATCAATTCATTTAAGAAGGGGAATATATTATATCAAACAAAACGAAACTTTGTGAAATTAGCGGTAAAAGATGGTAACGTATACACATATTATAAATGATTTCAATCTCACGCATGAAATAAAAACGTGGTCTTACTGTTCAACGGCACCAATTTTTATTGAACTATTAAACTTCCTAACTGATCCCTATAAAACGGCGTTAGAAACGATACATAGAGGCTTTTCAATCATGTCTGTATTTTATCATTTTAATTTCAAGGATGAGTCGTTAGTGCAATTGTGTAAACGTTAGTCATGATGCAAAGTAAATAATTGTTTTAGTTTTAAATATTCCCTATGACATTAAAGCGGTGCGCTTTTTGATAATGTCACATGATAACTCCACCGACGCCTGAACTGAAAAGTTTGTTAATGGTCAAGACGTCTTTTCGATATTAATAAACTATTGCCAATATTAAGTCGCATTAATTCGCTCAGAATAAATTTCAATACGTCTGAAGGTTTCAGTCGTTATATACAAATTAGCTTTAATACATTAATTCAAGTCGGCAATGTACACTTGATGTTCGTTAAGGTGAAGAAAATTAATATGTTATATCACAATGGCAAGATGGTGCACGGCTAGTAACAGCTTTAAATTGTCGTTTCAAGAAATGATATTATGAAATCAAAATTACCTTGCATTCTTTGAGTTCATTTCGTATTACATATTTAACTGTAGCACATTTATTTTTCATTCGACAAGCAAATAGAATAGGCGCAACGAGGAATCTTATATCGCTGGTTACACATCTCATTTCAGCTTAAACTTCACGCGAAACATAAACACTAACGTTTTTTGGCAAATCGAAAGTTTGCCTTTTGTCATTAACATTTCAAACATGTAAATATGATGTCCATTATCTATATGAAGACTAAAGAAAATAGACCAGTAGACTCCATTGAATAGCACGGGGTAAATGCTGATGACATAGAACACCAAACATTCACAAACCAGAAACATGGAACAACGACACAAAATTCCACAAACAACACACTTCATATTATATAATATATAAAACTAAGAGTGTTTATCAAGGAGTGTTAGGTAACGGCTGCGAACGGCCAATGAAATGTAAGTTTACTGGGGGTTTAAACAAGATTTTGTAAAAACGTAAATGGTAAATCTAATCAAAGTTGCTATTGAATTCATTATAAGCTTATTATAAATACAAAGGCTTACGTATATTTACTATAGACTTCAGCATACCACTTCTAGTATATATTATAAATACTATTTCTTACAATTCTAAATAATCAATCACAATCTTTCTGAAGAAGCACTAACAATTCTTTTGTCCTGGATTTTTTTAATTGCTTAAGATTTTTTTTTACTTTTTAAATGTGAACTTAATAATTCTTATGTGAAGAAAAACTTTTTTAAGCCAAATTGACCTTATTATTTTTATTTTGACTTATGTCATTTCATATTGGATACCATGTAAAAAGTGATATTTCGATTCCCTTAAAGTGTATTTACATTAACGATTGTTTATAGCAACATTATTATATTAACTATCAATGCCATAACAATGTTTCTTTGGTACATATTTGTATAATACCGAGTTAGGTGTGAATTTTAACAGACAGATGGTTACGTTGCTGAAGGTTCAATTTCATTATCGGTATCGCTTGTTGAGCACATTGCGTGCAGCTTGACAGCTGTGATAGAGTACGAATAAAAGGTTAGGGTTATGGTGAGTACCCAGACGTGTTGATTCCTGTGTCGACCATTAACTTCGATGGAAGCGAAGATGTATAATGACAGTTGCATGTCCCTTTAGATAAAACACTGCGCTAAATGTCGTCTAGTCACGACTGTTGCGAATGTAAACATAGTTCATTCTGCCATGGCGGACAGCTTTTATAAACAAATCTTGTTTATGGCATGTCACCTTGCAAAAGCTATGTTTTTAAACAAATCAGCAATGTCTAATTCCAGTAATGCAAAACGTGACAAGAAACTCGTCTGCAAACATAGAGACGAAACTTAATAAACTATGTTGCCTCCTTAACAAACTCTTGTAAATCAAAACGTTTACAGCTCAGAGACTGGCAACCATTATATGAATAAAAAATATAAAAGTACATTAAGTAAAAACGATCACATTCGTAGCGAACGTGAACGATAATAAAAAACTCGTCAACAAAAATATAAAGACGAGAGCAAATTTATACCAAATATCAAAACCAGTTTCGTATGACATATTTACAATATACTTGCAGTTGCGTATTGCTAATGATAACATTAAAGTTAAAAATAGACGCGTGATTTTAAAAGGTTAATAAAAAAGGACGGTGAAGAGAAAGAAGAATGCTATAATCGTCATAGTATACTATCTCATAATGTTAAAATTATAAATAACTATTCCTAGAATGTCATATTCGACTCTCATGGATTTTGCCGATTTTGACTTCACTCATCTAGCGCCTCGTGGTCAGAATGTGCAACATTCCACTTGAGTCAAAATCAACATCCAAAATCCGATTGCAGTACTTAAAGACTATTCTTGTACACATTGTAAAAATCGTCAACAATAATATAACTATATGCTGCTATAAATGAGTACACATTTTCTAAATATATTGATTTTTAAGATATATGTACGTGTTTTTTACCCCGCCCCGTTGCCACTTTTTACCCACCCTGTCATATTTTGCCGGCCTCTTGCACACTTCCGGCCTTTCAGATCGTTGTTTATCACAAAGTGTAATGAATTGTTAGTGTGTGTATGACAAGCTTATAATAAAAACAACCATACACTAAACATATTAACAGCCTCCCAATATTGTCATACAATTTAATTTTAATGTAAACAAGAACTATTATAGTAAAAAAGCAGCAGGGCTAATGTGACAATGTTTCCAAAGCTGTGTTTTAACAGTAATAACCGACTAATTAAAATGAAATTGAAGATGGCCTATTTATTGGATGGACTTAATTCGTTGAGATGTGGCGGGATTTACAGAAACGCCGTTTACGAATAAAAGCTGATTGAGTTTTCGAAATTGGATTCTGTCATTTCCTAGAATATATCACCAGATCAGTAATAAGACACTTGTGGGTATTCTTTTAACAAAATGCAATGAACAGTTAGTAAAATGATACTGTACTTTGTGATGTTGATTGGATAGGCATTATTGCATTGTTTAAGGTGAACAGAAGACCGCCTTATGTGTATTATTGCATTGCTAAAGGTGAACAGCAGGCCGCCCTATGTGCATTATTGGATTGTTTAAGGTGAACAGAAGGTATATTATAGTATTTTTCGAGGTGAACAAAGGTCGCGATACAATATTACCGAACTAGTACTGTACAGCATATTCGCTGAACGTCATTTAACGATACTACTACTTACTTCTTAAGATTACGTTTAATTCAAGCTAGGCGGTACAGAGAATACGCCCTGATATAAAGTAGAAATAGCAATACAATAAACACACATTTAAATACCAAGTGTGTACGGTTGTTTATAAAAAAGGATACCAGCTATAAGCAATTGATCAATCTAAAAAGTACTTCATTCTATTAGTTCAAGTGCACTTTATATTCCCTATATTTACATTAACACTTCATTCCTTAACGATGGTTGTTGTTTATCAATTTCACATTATTTCTGTATAAAGTGCAATGGCATTTACCATCGAAATCGCGTGCGTTTGTTCTTTACTTATGTCCTGTCATTGGGCGCAATAATACTTATGGGCGGGGCATATTTACTACGGAACTATTTTTTTTCAATGAAATCGTAGTAAGATTATTGGCAAAATGCAAATTTGTAATCTGCAGTGAAGCAGTTAAAACAAAAATAAGCAACGATAATTTGATTGATTTTAATGTAGATAATTTCATGATGGATGGAACAGTTGAAGAAATATTAAATGACAATGGTGACGACTTATTTCGGAATTTGGAATTGACATTTGGTAAAAAAAACATCTGACAAAACATTAAATCGAGAAAATGAAACAATAACATATTGTAGTGCACCCAGCAACGTCAAGAAAAAAGAGCTCAGTTCAACACTTATTCTTCTCGCGTCCTCTGGCTTTCCTTCCGCGAAAGTTCACGTTACCCCACCCACCGCTACTGTCGTTTCATCCAAATTGAATGTTAACTTCCAAAGAAATGACAATGCACTTGTTGATTTGTCCAACACCGTATTCCAACATGATGCATACACCAACTGATTCTTCAAAATAACGCTTAACAAATAAACTGACTGGAATGTCTCTCCAATTTGAAAACTCGTGACTAAACAAACGCTAGTATCGCGTATTATCGCGAAATATAATGAGAACTTTGTAAGTTGCGATATTTTTGTTGTTTTCATGTTATTGTTAATTTTTCATAACTCAAGTTGTATTTTCCTAGTTGTAATACAGTTATAATACGTATTTATAATATACTTGACATTGAAAATATACAAAATAAACATTTAAATAAGGAACTATTTTATCTGCGCATTCATTGTTGTATAAAATTAGGTTACGATAGCTGTTCTAATTTACCCACCGTTGAGAACAACGACAGAAAGAAAAAAGGGAAAATGCTCTTGAATAATCTATTTATTTCAGCAGAAATGTAGATTTAAATAAATGTAAATATAAGTATTAAAATTCGACATGTTGCATTTTATTGGGGTTTGGTATGCAATGGCGCAGTTCAAAATGCTGGTGGAGTCCTTCAGAATTTTAATCCTTAATTATATTCTAGAAAATAAGTCCAGCTATTAGCAAAAATGTCTACCGTAAATGTACTTAATTATATTGAAACGTGAACACATTTTACAATTAAGACACTGCCCACATCATTAAAACAGCGTATGCCATATGAGCCTATACTAATTATATCAGTCTATTTGAACTATTGAAAGAACAGCAAAATACGTCGTTCACCATTTAATGAATACAATAAGTGTATATTTGATGTGCATTTATGCAGATTGAAAATATTACCCGAGGGCACGTGTGAATTCTTAATTACAAATGCACTGTTGTACTGTCTGTATCTTGACTTATTTTCGAGTCGGGTTACCAGTTGGTGACAAAAAAATGTATGGAACATTACCTGAGGAGCATTGTTAGAAAACAAATTGACTAACGAATTCATTAATCAGAGTTCATTCTTCTATGACACTTCAGAGAGAAGAGATATCAAGCTGGCCAATCAGTTTATTTGGAGTATTAAAAGCCTTATATTAGAATAAATACAATACATTAACATCGTTCGAAGTAGTATTCTCAACTTGACAGTATCTATTTGAAGTATTTTTATATGTGAATATTGTGTAAAGCTTTAGGAAACTCAATTGTGAAAGTTAATGTCTGATCTAGACAATACACCTTGAAATAACACAAACAACTATAGTTCAAGAATTCGACCAACACAAATGTGATTTGTTGGTTCCAGGTAATCCTGTATTAGTTTGATAGCATTATAAAGGTTTCATTTATGCAAAAAACCAAAAGGTGAAATAAAATACAAAGTTTTATGAAACAAGCGTTTATGACCTGCAAAGATTTCAAAACATATCATATACTTTCGATTTTAATTCAAATATAGAGTACATATACTGTTAGTCATAAGTTTATAAATGATGTTTTTCGTTCTACTATTTTGCATTTTATAACTCGAAATGTAAAAGCCTCTAAAATGTATTTGTATGCTTGCAAAAATGAAAATATTTGGCGTTATTTCCTCTTTCTTTCTGGTTACTACGGTTTAATCTACACATTTCAAAGTTCCACCTGAAAAAAGTAGTTTTCTGGCCGGCATTTTATCAGAATAATGAAGGCATATGATAGCCAAATGTGACCCTTATACACGGAATGTTTTAAAAACAAATCAAATCACTATTTAACACTAACTTTGAAATAGTTTCGCTTATAAAAACAGAGTACATTTGAAATCGAAATTGTCAGTAAACCTTTGTTAGGGGGATCGGTCATGCAATTTAAATGTATTTTTTACACCTATATGTCATATTTGAGAACAAAAGTAGGGAATTGTTTAAAAACGAAAAATGAAACTGATTAACTAACTTTTAAGGTGTGTATAAGGCAGATCATCATAGATAAACCCTCCCAGGCTATATTTTCTTCGTATTAAATGAAAAATATTTTAAAACAAAGCCAAATATGTTTTAGGAACGTGTTAACGTAGTTAAATGAATTTATCAGGTCAGGTACCTTATTGACGTATGTCTAAGTAAATTTATTGCAAAATATTTATAGTTTGCAACAAAATATAAATATTTTGTTTTTAACATTAGTAAAATAATGTAAGATTTAAATTAGTATGCCTCATGATTTAATTTGTCAGCTTTACTTTTATAACTTATAATGCATGGTTCAATACAGCATTGAATACCTCGCTCACTTGGAGGATAGGATCACCAATGTGCATGTTCCCATTCTTCTAGTGACATGAACAAATTAAAGCGACCATCTAATATCGATGATTCAGCGCATACTCGTTAAACAGGACCACTTTTGCATTAAGAAAATAACCGCTTTTAATAAAAATTGTACAAACTTGAAAATATTATTTATATTGTTCCATATTATTTTTGTCAATCTTTAGTTTCAGGATAAAAATAAATAATAGTTTAAAATTGTAGAAATAAATTAAAACCCTCTATGCAGCTACTGTGAAGTTTAAAGCGGTACCACATTAGAAGGGGAAACCTTATGTTAAGGGTATTTAGGTAAACGTACATTATAAATAAAAACTATGCCATGTAGTATGACAGTTATTACGCAATTGTTTATATTTTTTGATATTTCAGAGCTTATATACATACCGCCCTATAGGAATCACCCGCCAAAAGTAATGATACTGCTACCCTACTCTAAAGTAAAGACATTCAGCCCTTTTGTATTTTTCATATGATCACATTGGTTTACATCATATTTAAACACGTGCGATTTCCGTTCGCGCGATTGCATCGTTGGTAAGACTATTACAATCACTGTTGCGATTCGTTGTCTAAATAATTATATAACTCTCAGCGTTTTATATTGGTATCAAAATGTTTATTATGAATTATAAAGTTGGTCGAACAAAAATAAGAAATAAACAAAATAAGAACGATTAAGTAGTGTCACACTTATAAGTGTCGTCGAGTGTAGTGAAAATACAGTCCTGCTTTTAATGCCGTATTTTGTTTTCTGTGGCATACTTTTGATAAATCGACATGATTTCATTAATTTCATCTGTATTTATTTCTCTCCCAAACATAGTATTTTGTTTTAGTATATACGTACGTTCAGCCATTCAACAAACACAGTTAATGAGATAATACGACTAGAAACTGGACGCAATGCAGCTTTTCCAGGAAATAATAATATTATTAACAAATTTGGATTCGAAAAATGAGAGGCATCTTGATGTTTGTGTAAAAAGGGTTTTAAAAATGCGTGAATATCAATTTCCTCTCGCCTTCATTTGTTTGTAGACGAGTTTGTTATAATCGCTCGCTACTGATAAGAATGTGTATATTTAAGATATATACTTGAAACTTATTTGTTTTCTTATATAAATGTTGCCGTTTTGTAGGTCTCGGATCGAAACAGTGTTGTCCTAATAAAGTTTGAAAAAGCGGAAAGTATCAAAATGCTCTAAATTTCATATGTTTGCATAGTTGGTAATTAGCGATTGTGTATTGGTATGGCACAAACAAAGTTGTAAATTTAGTAAGGTTTATTTCTGTTAGCTGTATGCCATTGCAACATGACACTTAATTTCCACATTTCATGACATGCTTGTTTTTTTGTTTTTATTTTAAAAATGCCTGTCCGCGTCTATTTGCTGCATTATGGCTAGACCCCATCGTAACGCCGTCACGACTTTAATTGTGTTTAATGCCATATGTGACATGAGATAGACAGGAATGCAGTTCGCAGTTAATTCCAGACACTTTAGTACTTTTCACTAAACAGAGTAAGATACAACAGATTTGGGTGCGATACCCTAGATTTTGCCTAATAGACCTCTTAGAATTTTTACTTGCTCAATGTAAAGCACCGTTTCACGGGTTACAGTTTTTCTGGGTTTAGCTAGTACTATGTATACCATTTTCCAAATACTACCCTTTAAATGCCGAGCGCAAGGCAAGGAAATCAATGGTTCATGTTTTTCGGTTTGTCGCGGCCGGGGTTAGAACCCCGACCTTCCGCACCCGAAGCGAACACTGTACCACATTCGCTTAAATGTTTTACGTATGAGCAAAAACAATATGTTACTTTATACCTTCAATTCCATGGATGTTTTATATATCGCCACAGAAGTCAAAACGAGCGATGTTTATTCTAAAATTATCACAGCTTTCAAACTGCACGACATGTTTTAAACACTGTTGCTATTGGGTTCATAGAGATCTTCTTTGAAAATGATAATAAAGAGGGGTCTTTTTTGCTTTAAAACATTTCCATAAAATGGGACATATAAGATAGTCATAAAGAGAAACTTCCTGGAACTAAATTAGATAAAACGAATCTAGCGCATCATTCGGATGTTGATAACGTTATTGTATTTGGAGGGTGAGACTTCCATCATCCTAAAACAATTTTAGACTATGATAAAAAAACAAACTAATATTCAGCACGAACAATATTTCGCTCGTTTTACTTATATCTTAAATATAGAGAGGTATTATCTTAATTACGATTAGGATCACATTGTCTTAAAAGAATTGCAATCGGTAGGAGTAATAGTTATTTCTGGATACAATTGTTAAAGTAAACTATTCACTCAAAACGTATGAAAATCTGTGCCAAATATAGAAAGGTATATGCCAAAATTATAAAGTAAGGTCAACTAGGCCTAACAGAAGTTCACATATGATATGTCAATATGTTATGTTGACATGCTCAATTTGATATTAAATACTGAACAACCTAGATAAAAATAGCATTTAAAAAGTGAGGACAAAACTAATATTTTAGCTTTTTAAAGCAGCATTGTTTCTTATAATTTATACTACTTTTAACAAGCAGTTTGCCGCATTCTTTAGAATGAATATATGTGTATGTAAGTATAAAATGCATATAATGATTTCATGTTTGTTATATTTGTTTATATGTTGGAATTGCCAAAGGAAATATGGCGATTTGACAATAGACGTTTCGGTTTTTATGTTCATGTAGTCAAGTTTGAATGAGTTTTGCAGCCAACGATACAAGATCACTCATTGTTCTAAACTATTTTTACCCCTTTTTCCATGTCATAAGTAAATAAATGCGGCTTTCGTAAGAAGTTTACAGCTACGAACGATACACGAAATGTTATAGGAGACGCGAGGTAATTTGGATGTCTGCAATTTCATTTATCCAGTCATGGAGGAGGATAAATACTGTCTCGCGTATCTTGATGGCTTGTCTGTTTATTGTGAAACTAACATTGCGATACAACGCTGTTGGGAAATGATTCTTCGTATAATATATCTTTACCTAATGAACTTTTCCTTTATTCAAGACCTATGTTCTTCGTACCCCTACTTAACAGATTTATGAAAATTAAAATTATATTTTCGATAAAACATGTGCTTGATATATTGGAGCACCTTCTATTGGTACGTATCACATCTTGTTCACAAAATGAATTATGTATTGAACGAGAATCAAAACAAACCAAAAACATTAGGAGTATGTCCAAATGCTTTAAAATGTTTTTTGTTGAGAACAACACTACCAACACGGACAAGACAAAAGTTATTAAAAACATACAATATTGAATTGTTGCAAAATTTCGCTCATTTCACATTATTTAAGACATTATATTTAACGATATTTTGATGATAGCATTTCAATTTCAATTTGTATTGATCCTTCACATTCTTGTAAATATGACTTTGAGATATTGCAGGAAGTACAGAAAAAAATAAACTTCTACTGAATATACGTTCTCACTGATAACAAATATGTTTCTCGTAAAATAATACAAATATCAGTTATGTATTCTGAATAAATGTCAACGTATTAAGGCGATTCAAAGTCTGTTTTGTTTATTTCCTACAGAAAATTGTGTTTGAAATTGATTGTACAGACAGTAATATATGAAACCTGAGAGCAAACTATAGATCATGTGTATCATAGACCA
Source organism: Mya arenaria (assembly GCF_026914265.1). Taxonomy (NCBI): domain Eukaryota; kingdom Metazoa; phylum Mollusca; class Bivalvia; order Myida; family Myidae; genus Mya; species Mya arenaria. The sequence continues at coordinate 1,388,476 of NC_069131.1, read as the reverse complement.
GATTATAGTATAGTTTGCGGTATAGTATGATTGATTTCCCTCTCCCTCAATAGGCCTTTCAATTCTGAAACATAGAAAGATGAATCAGAATACGTGTACATTATTGTGTATGGTAAATAGGTCCAAGGATTGTTCGAAAAATATGTTTTGAAAAGGATCTTGGTAAACTTGTAAGCTACTTGCCGGTTTCATTGTTCTATGTGTTACTTCATATAGAGCAAGCATTTTAGAAAAATAATACTAAAAGTAATTAATAAAATGATTTATTTGATTGAGAACACCCTAATGCATGATATAAAAGAAATTCTTCCTTAGGGGTGGGGGTGTGTATTTCATATGCGTTAAAACATATCAAATATTATGCAGTAATACTGCTGTTTGTAATTCAATTTAGCGTTCTCGCACCAAAATTAAATATTAGAGGAAGATCTGATAAAAAATGGATTCTTGATAATTTTGACGCGTTTCTAAATGGATTGTTTAGGGTTTGGTTGAACAAGGTAAGAAACCTTGACACTCAAACACATAATGGTCGCTTTTCCTATGATTCAACTCTTTGAAAATTTAGTACCATTTTCAGGACAATTTGCAACGCATCCACTCTGTTTATTTATCCATTTTCAATTACGTTACATCATTCATTCTATAAATATATCTATATATATCAAAGCAGACATTTAACCAGAAAACAGTTTTGACATCACGACCTCTAACACGAGTCAAATTGTAAAATATGTTTGGGAAGCATACTAAGTTATCAAATAAAAGAAACTTCTGGCCCAAATTACCCGAAACCTCCCTTGTAATAGGACTAGGTTAACTGCACTTTTTTGTTTTGCGTTTTATGTGTATGTGATGTTCGTGTGTATGTGTGTATTTTAATGTCGTCTGAGCCATGACGTTGTTCTTCTAAAAAGGGTCAAATTTGAATTATTAGGTCTGTCCCTGCAGTTACATTTTATTATTTGTATAAGGTGTGTATTATTTACATTCTTTAGAATTTGGGAAGTTAAAAAGAATTCATCATAATGATAATCCCGATAAACTTAAGTAAATCAAGATTAAGTATAAATACAGCTTCATGAAATAGGTTTCCTCAGCTGGTATTTTTTTAGAACTTTTGAGAAATTGATTAAACAAGCTCTAACACATGTTAAATTGTTATACGTTTTCAGAATTTATGCTTAAGAACAATTAACTTAGTGAAGGTGTGTGGTAAACAAAAACTCGGTTAGTTAACAAACATAACACAGCGATGCAAATATCTTTCTTTTTTTGCGTGAATTCACTGGGGCCAGATCTTATCCTAGCAAGTATTAACGGCAAGTAAAAGTTTAATTTCATTTTGGATATAGAGTTATGCATATCTGTTTATAGCCCGTGGACTTTACTTTTTATGAACAATGATTGTTTGTTTCTGTCTAATAGAATCATAACACAAAAACTCATCGCATATGAGCGTATTTGCAACACTTATATAAGATAAAAGGGAATATTATTGGAGAAAACAGCTCAAATCACCAAATGTATGCACTGATAACTAAGCAGGCTTTTAAATCCTCGTAGATACACACGAACAAACATACACACGTAACCTAAAACAAAAAAGTAAACTGAACCTAGTCCTGATCCAAGTGATGTTTCTGGCTTTTTGGGCTAGACGTTTCCATTACTTGATAACTTTGAAGTATACTTCCGCAACACATATTACAACTTAACCCCTGCTAGAGGTCGTGATGTCAAACCTGGGTTTTGAAGGAACTGTTAATTTGTTGTCGATTGACTGGTTAAACTTCCTGTTAGAAAAAAGAGCCATGAAAAACAACAGAAAAATCCGATGACTTCTGAGCGAATGTAGGAATTTAAAATGATAACTTGTGAATTCCAATTAACATTTTGTAACTATCCACCTGCATAATATATCGCATAACAACCAATTATAAACTAATCAAAATATCGACGGTACTTTACGCTTACTGATAGGGTGAGACCAATGTGATTATGCAACCCGTATTGCAATAAATGTCTGCGTTGATATATCCAGATATATTTATAGAATGGATGTTACATCATTGGAACAGGATATTTAAACAGAGTGGATGCGTGGCAATTTGTCCTAAAATTAATTCCACGTTTTCTTACAGTTTTGCTATTTCAATGGATACGATTATCCTTTAAAGTATACTTTTGAAAGAGCTAACCGTTTTACTATTGAATGTCAACTAGAGGAACCGTGCGCGTGTGGATTCCCCGTACAGCTCGCAAAACGTGTTGATGTTATCACTGTTTTCAATGTTCTAATCCAATTTACTATTTTCAATTGAATGCATGAATATGATTACGAACGGCTTTTGTACATTCTTGTTCCAATATTTGTTTATACATTTTAATGTAGTATATTCTTCTTTTTCCAGGACACAAGCTGAATGTATTGTTTTGGATATGTTATGTTTGTTTGTTATTTATGTCGGAAAATAGCTCATTGAGCTAATGTTTCTTGTTAACATATACCAGACTTTATATATTGATTCTTGTATCTTGTATTTTGTTTCAGTTTACATCATGGATTATTCCATTTCAAAGAACACATAAATAGCATCTATCCTTTTGAGTTTTTTACCAGGAATAGTTAATTCTTGCATTTTCTCTCATTCCGATTCTTTGCTTCTACACAACGTTTTTTGTCAAGGTTTGTGTATGTATAGTGTATTCAAATAAAGCGATACTACACCCTTTCACGGTCGTTAACATACGCATAGGCCCTAAAATGATTAAAAGCCCTCTAGCTTGGCATTTTGACTACAAATAAACGTGTTACCGGGCCTATTCGATTTTAACAGTATAATGATTAACTGCACAGGCGTGAACACACTTTCCAATCATTCAATGTAATGAGTTTTTTTCTGACTTTTTTAGCATTTAAACGAATAATTTATTTCTTTTCTCATTCCAACAGATTATATTTCAAAATAAGGAACTAAATTGTACAAAGGTTTCTCATAATCTCACGATTTGACGTTCACTTTTAAATCTAGCATCGTTAAACCCTGCGTAATTGCTTTCAGTGCACAACAGTCAATCAGCTTAAAATTTAATTTGGAGAGTGAAGACATCAATCAGATTAAAAGTGTTCAACATCTTCGCTCTGCCATTCTGAAAGAAAAAAGTAGCAAAACGTTCTCTTTTTCATTGTTGCAAGCATAGAGGCCAGCCAAGCATTTAAAGAGAAGAAAATCAACTGAAATGTAACACCCTTCCATACAGGCTTTCCTAATGATCAACTTTATAAAAAAAATCCGTCAAAGTCAAATACCATTTTGCATTGTTCTCATGTGATTTTTTGTACAAAATCACTGTAACGGCACGATATCGAATGCCGTTAAAAAGATCGATTGAAGACCACAATGTAGTTTGATCGTTTTATTATGTACTACAATAGTCTACGTCGAACTGAACGAAATAATTATAAAAATACTAAAAACAACTTTAAATGAGATACCTTTCACTATGATTATAAGAAATAACAAAAGTACACGTATAAATTGCGTTCTAAGAATTCAGCATTTGAATTAAAATCATTTAAGAATTAACAGATAGAATGTACCTCTTTTGGAAATTAAACTCCTTGAAGTTTCTTCTCACAGAACCAATCGCAATGTTCTGTGAGCGCATGAAACACTTTAATTCGCATTTAAACGCAATGCACAAAAAACGACTGACTGTGTATTTCCCAAAAACACGCACCCTAGCTAAAACCTGCGCATGCCCAATGAATGTTAACACAATTAAGGCAAAATATAATACTGTTAGCGGATGCCGTCACAATCACTTTGCCCCTGGTTCGCTGAGAATAGGAAGGCAGTATTATACCACAAATCACTCGATTTGAAGGTCAACGGCTTACACATGAATTGTTTAGACACGCCAAGTTGTAATGCATCCTTCGAAAGAAATTACAAAACGTTACAATTGAAATGCAACAGTTGCACCGCATTGTATAATGTGTTATCCATTTAATAAGCCATGTAGGTTTCTGTGACAAAAAACACACACTGTGTGAATTATACAAAAAGGAAGACGCACAACGTTATGATGAAACACACACACGCATAAAAGACATATAACCCAACACAATACACACGCACACGCACACGCACACACACACACACACACACACACACACGTACGCTCGCATATTACACAACAATACAACGCATGCTACTGGGACTGGTCTCTTTGCCACTTATTGTTAACGTACCCTTAAGTTAAATATATTCAAAAGACAGAGAAGGGAGAAGGAAAACAATAGAACAAATTAGGCATTTAGACCATGCAAAACAAACATGAACTGTATATCAATACAATATGAACTACAAGGACGATCAGTTCAAACTGGAACGATATTATTTATCGAACTTGGATAACGATTAACTAGATAGATTTAACTTTCATGGGCATACACAACATACTGTTACGGTGTAAACATATAAGTTTTACATTTTTAACAACACATGTCTATTTTGACAATACAAAAATAAAACACACATATTCTGCTTAATATGCTCAAATTAACGAGTTAGCGAATTTATTTATATTAGTCTTAGTAACTGATCTGCATCTTTTAAACATTGGTTTATTTTCCTTTTTTTGGCGGTTGAACATCTTGTATTTAAAGCATATTTGGAAAAAAAAACATTATTTTGAGAACATATCTTTTTTTAAATATTCCTTACCTCCGATAAAAGATAGTGTTCTGCGGTGGCTTTGATCCCCCTTTGCCTACTACAGTATTTGTTTCCATTACAAAAAAACATTCAAAAGGATTACATTAATACATCTTTATATTGTATGTGATGTTGAGTACCTGAAAGTCAACTTGAAATGCGGTTACTTAGGTCTGATGTGTCTAATGTTTCCCTCGACTGAAAACTGGGCCTATTATTTTTCATAGTTTGAATTGTCAAGGCTTTTACTATCAAATGTTATCACGTGAACATTGAACCTTTCGTACAGTCATGCTTGACGATACTGCTGACTCATCAGAAACTATTACTAAGGCTTAAATTCTCCAATGTTACTGAAAATAGGTTACTTTCAGATAATATAGCCTGAAATGTCATTTTTTTCATAATATTTATGTGCTAAGAAACAATGGTCTAAGTAGGTAGAACATGAAATCCTTTTAAAACAATACAGCGGCACATCGGGTAAAACATACAAGTAACTTTCTTAACATCCGCGAACTAAATAAGGAATTTAAAAAATATAATGACAGGAGCCTGATTATGTGTTAATAGCTAATGCAGAACATCTGTTCCCTTTCCTGACTCTTAGAATAAATATCAGAATGAATACTTACAAATATGGGATTTTTTGTTTTATTTTTAGCCATATCCATTTACAATTGTCGTATCTAATACATATTAAGGAAAGATAAGAGACACTTAAATGTTATATCATCCAAGGATCGGTAATCGAAATACATTGGTATTCGTCTGCATCAGCATCTTGAAAGCAACAATGACATTGTACGGAGGGTTTTTTATGCCCTTACCGATTTGATAGACAAATTGATAACCAGGAGTACATAAGGTGTTTGCTTGTGTTATAATAAGTTGTGTTTTCTCTCATCGAGTGTTTATAAAGGCTTTTCGATGTAATGGTTAAATGTTTAACTACTCCGCTCGTCCTTGTGCGTTCTATTGCGTTATTTATGTTAACATATGTTCATTAAACCTGCTTGAGTCGAGCAGTATAATAATCCATAATTGGTTTATGTTTTCCCTATTAATTTACTTTCTGAAGCCTTTTCTTTCCAGTGCTCGCTTATCTGTTCTGTGGCTTTGTAAGAAATGGTTTATGTCAAAACGTTCCGAATTAATGTGAAACGTCCGTAAGATTTACAACTTCATATCAAAATCCAATCTTATGGAAAGGCAGAGTATAGCAAAGACGGAATGGTTTACAGAAATGCTTATGCCAGCAAAACATTATGGTTGATTGATTCTAAAATTGTTTCCCTGCACATTCAGGCGATCAATGTACGTTTCGCATCCATAGTAACAAGCCCAGACAAACAAATGAACTTATGTCACGTTTTCTGTTACAACAATGCCATGAAACACAGAGGGCTAGAAATCATATGACGATGTGTTCTCTTTCTTATTGAATTATTATGTTCGAAAAATTCGAAAAAACCACTTGTTTTAATCAAGTCATATTAAATCCTGATCGTCTTAATTTGATTTTTTTCTGGAAATATAAGGCAAGTTATATTTCATGCAAGGATCGGTGATCGAAATCCTGCAGAGTTACCTGGATCACAGGACGATTTCCAAGGCATCTGTTTTTATTATTACCCTATTAAATAGCATATTTGGACTGAGGTTTCTTCTTACCCTTCTCGAGTTGGCAGTCCAATTAACTACCATGTGTATATAAGGTGTAATTTGGAGCTTACTTCCGTTCCCACTTTCGGTTGAATTTGAAGCCTTAAATTTTGTACCTTGACAGAGTGTATCTCAATGTCTGAATGTTCTCTATTGTGATAATATTCTCTTCCAAAACGCTTAAACTGAAAAGTTGAATACTTTATAACTGATTTACGTTACTCGTTTATAGTTTCTTTTTTCACGCTGATCACTTCCTATGCACGCGAATTTGTTCTGATGCTTTATTATGTTGATGGCTGTCAAAACGTTCCGAATTGGTGTTAAACATTTTTAGGACTAACCACTACAATTCGAAATCTAATATGTTGAAAAGACAGTAGGCGATAATAAGGTCATGGTGCAAAGAAATGCTTTAGCCAGCAAAATGCGTAAACTTGACTCACTAGTATATTAAACTGCATTTACTCATGTGCAGTCGAGAACAGTTCACATCTTAGGAAGATCAACAAGCCCTCCGAAACAAATCAAAGTACATAAAGTTGAATATAATCACCAAAGTGCAAGAATACATAAATGACCAAACATCACACGGCAGTGAGCACCCTTTCCTAATTATTCCGTTATAAACCGAAACAACCACCGCGCCAGTTTGAACGTCACATTATTTAAAAAAAAATATGTTGGTGTGGGGAAAGGCGAAAATCCTTCATTTAGAATATGCATATACTATGCTAAATATCCCCACGCGGAAACAAGCACACAAAACACCATACAAATATTAACAGAATTGGCAAATTTGATGCGTTTCAACGACTTTTAGGTCCAATGATACCATTTTCTTGTAAAGGTCGATTCACATAAAAAGTGGTGCTTTCAACCCGTTAAACTGTATCTAGTATCATGATTTATAACAATCAGGGTTCACTTATCCGGCTTGGTGACCACAAACAACCCGCATACGTCATTACCAGGAATCGAAGTCGAGTTGCTTACCACTTCGATTACTGAAATACGAGTACATACAGTTTCGACGTATAAAACAGTTTCTATGTAAATAAAAGATTGCTTTTACCAAACACGTTCAAAGTTGTATGGAAAAATGAGTTGTCTGTATAGATATATACTATTTATTTGACAGTAGATTTGTTTTTAATATATATGTCAATAAATCAAAAGAACTGCAAAATATGCAATGAAAGTGCATCTGGCTAAATTACCATATGTCAGCCTAGATCAACTTACTTTCGACGGATTATAATTTCAGTATATATTTGCGTTAGCATACCCTCTGGTTTTGCACAAATAATCTTAACAAAACGCTCAGGGACATAAAATATATCTAATTATTTTCCACTTAGTATCGAAATACTTTATTAACTTTTACCTCTACCCTCCGTTCATGACATAAATTGTGAACTTTAATAAAATAATCGGTTTGCTGCGATGTACGATAGAATATTATTTGCTCATCAATTGTGATAACAACATAAAGATGTCGAAATATAAATTATAAATTCTACCTGTGCAATCTTTAAATAAACTTCGGTCAGTGGCTTTGAAAAAAGTCATAAATGTATGAAACAAGCGTAATGCTTTAGAACATTAATAAAAAATAATATAGTTTTAAAATTTTCGACGGTGTAAATTTTAATTGGAAAGGTTAAATAAACGCCTTATTTGATCATTTAAACCGTATATACCGTCAAATTACAAAAACAACAACATAGTTTTCCAGTACTTGAGCTTCTACAATAACATTATTAAATCTCACAAATTTTATTTATGGTTAGAAAGGTCTTAAATTTCAACCAAAATAACAAGCGTTAAATCATTTCGTTTCCGTCAAAGGTATGTTTTGTAAATTTGTTACTTCTAATTATCAAATTTTCTGCAAATGGGAGGTTTCGTAATTGTATAGACGCAGTTATGACTGTTTATTTGAACATTAATATTCACTTACCAGGCAGTCTTATTTCAACCAATTACGAACTCTAATTTAATATGGACTTTAATATTCCCTTAATATGCACTCTTAATTCAATACGCACTCAAATCTTCACTTAATATGCGCTTTAATGTTCACTAAATATACAAATTTGGCAAATTATGTTCAAAACAAGAAGAAGTTGTATGATTATGTAGCATAGAATGCAAAAAAAAACAACATTTAAAACAGTTCATATTTACGAAGCTTGTTTTAAAGTAGTTGCATGTTGAATTGCAATATAAATGGAAATTGTGGAATACATTTGAATGCTATTTTTTACCTAAGTTCACGTTGAGCAGGTTATATTGAGTAGTTTGCCAAACACTATGATGCCTTTCAATAAAGATTTTAGTAAAATTAAGACGTAAATTGAAATGATCTTAATATCAAATATCCATTATTTTGCTACATATTTGATTAAGTTGACATTCAGCCAGCATTGAAAATAAACACAAAGTTGACGAAATAAAACAATCGATACATTATACAGGTTGATGGTCATTAAGTTTACGACTGAAATAAAACAATCGATATATTATACAGGTTGATGGTCATTAGGGTTACGACTGAAATAAATCAATCGATATATTATACAGGTTACGACTGAAATCCGTCATTGAAACGACCCCCTAGACAACATCGTTTCAATTCTATGGAAGACAACTGGTTGATCTGAGAGGCACACGGACCAGTATGAAACACAAACCGTGCAATATTAAAGGATCCAGTCCACACACAAGCTAGATCTGTGATGTATACAAAAAAGGTTGATACCTACTAATCCCATAATTTGTTGGAATCAATTGAATATAGAATGGCATACTCATTAATGACATGGTATACAAATTACAATGAAAAACAGTTATTGCATTGGATATGCTCTATATCGCTGAAGAAAAAACATCGCAATTCAAAACTGCAGCCGCTATACATACCATATTGGTTGTGCAATAAAATATATTGCAGTCTTTAAATACAGCATGACATTATAGTGTATCGGATATTTGAATCATACTACTACTGCTACTGCTATTGCTACTGTTGCTCCTGCTGTTATTGCTACCATTACCACTACCGATACCTCTACCACAACCACCACCACCACAACCACCATCACCACCACCACCACTACCACCACTGCAACTAGCACTGCAACTACAAATATAACTATTTCTACTTCGTCTACTACAAGTGATACTACTGCAACTACTGATCAGCAAGTAATCTACGGTTAACCAGTAACACTTTGATGTTTCAGACATCACGGTACATAAAACATTAGACCTAAGAGTACACAGTAAATGGCAGATATTTACGTGAACCTTTCCTCGGTCATTCTCGTTTTGTAAGACAATGTGATATCTCTCCAGGGCCGCTGGAAGAACGACAAACAGGGAAATAACGCTGATACGTGTGACAAAGCACGACTCATGATGATGCGTCACTGCCCTATAAAACGCAAAACATATAAAGGCGAATGTAACAATATTATAAGATATATTTAACCAATGGAAATGGAAACTTTATATTTAACACGAATACTATTCTTAAAGTACATCTTTGGAAACAAAACTTATACTTTACGTAACTATATTTATAGTTCGTACCCTATTGACATTTCTATATAAGGACCAAAGTAATTGATGGATATGATGCACTTTTATACTTTTCTTTCACTGTCCTTTAACTCTTAGTTCTTATGTGGTCTTATGGTTAGGATGTCAACCTACGGAGCAGGATTTCGAAAATTCAATCACCACTACTGGCTAGTTATGATGTATGGCTGTTTGCTGGTAAAATGATGGGCACCGATTTCTTTCCCATTAGACTTTTGATAGAAATTGAGAGTCAAAGAAGTTTATCAATGAACCATGCACCAAAAACCCTGTGTTTATATTCATGTTCGTTTTTTGGTATGTTCATAATAAACATATGATAAAACAAAAATGAGTTTGAAGTTAAGTTTCGATTGTGGGTTCACAAGGAATGTTAGAGGATAATTTTAATTTAAGGTTCACATTTGCTGACTTCCTTTAACACGTCTCGTTTTGTGTACGATATAGAGGATGTTTCAGTGTAAGATCGTATTTTATTGTCATAGAAAAACATATTTTCACGACTGGCGAAGCCACTATTAAAACTCTAGTTTTAGTATTTCTATGATCACGAGTGAAATAAAATGCGATCTTACACTGAAATAAACAAATTTTCTTTTTCTATATTATGTTTATACGAGTTTTAGAGAATTTTAATTTATTGTCTTAATTACCTTCATTTTTGTAAAGGGTGTTATTTACGCCGCTACCAGTTGGTTTTTTAGTGCAAACATTTGATGAACAGTTATCAATAAAGTTTTATAAGTGCTTATATTTTCCACAAAAAGTGAGAAAACCAAATTACATCGCCGCCATTTATTGAATAAACATTTGAAAGGTTGAAAGAAAACAATTGCGGATAATCGTTGGGTATAAAACAGTTTTCTTAATTTAAAAGTCATCTCACAGTCAGAGACCAGTCTGTTTCGCTTGAAGACAGGTCGTTTTCCAGGTAATGATGAGGACCACGCTAGTTTGTTGACAAATTTTGAGGCGTGGGTAGGGTTAATAAAAATCAGTTAATGCATAAGGCTACTGTTGTCACTCACTGTTATGTTGGATCAGGAAAAATGGCATGTGATTACTGCAACATGAAACAATACCCGGATGTTTATTTCCTTTCATTTTATATCCAAGGACATCCAGTCGCCCTTCCCCTAGTAATCCTTAATGAATTAAACTGCCTGTTGCTTGTGTACATTTTTACTACATTTTAAATTATTTATCATTTTCACATTGAGCTCTAAATCCAGCACTGACTTATGTTGAATTTAATGTACCAATTAAAATAATTCCTTCTTTCGAGTATTTCTTTCCCGTTATTTGATGATTCACTACTAATTCATTTTACATTTTTGCCAATCAATATTTTTTTCTGCATTATTTTGATTGCTTTTCTATTGATCTGAAATTGCAGCTCTTCTGGGGATAACTGGGCCATGTTTCTTCTGAGCTGTACTGTTGATAATTATTATTTCTTCTTTTTTTCGTAACGAATTATTTCCCTTTTGAAGAAAATCTTTGTTCATTTTAGTAGTTTTTGGTATTGTCTTCAAGCGTTGTTCGATGATTGCTGATTAACTTGGATGATCTCAATATATTAATGTTTCCATGCATTTCCATGCAGAAGTGATTCCCGATGATTAGGTGTTTTAAGTTTGTTTCTACCGTTTGTGATGTGTTTTTCGGTTTAGATGGTGAAGTTGATGCCCATCGGTTTAGTGATTTCTTTTAGGCCCATATCTGAGCTGCCAATGTTGCATTGAGATCTTCCTGTTTATATATTATCTTATAGTTTGTACAAATGATTTGTCATCCTGATAAAAAAAACATTTTAATTAACTGTACAATTTCATTGTCATTTATCGGTTCTGGATCTGTTTGTGTCTCACAGCATTTATTATTTTGATTGATTTTATCTGATATTGTTAGAATTTCTTTATAACTATCTGATTTCATATCCTGTCTTAAGCGCAACATACTTTTGAAGCGGCATTTCTTCGATACAGATCCTGTTTGAGTTTCATTTTCTTTCTGAATTGCAACATATGTTGACAGCAGCAATGAAGATGTAGATGTAGATGGTGATAAATCGTTAGTTTAGAAAGTGCTTCAATGCCTTCTTTTGATGTATATACCTGAACACAGCTGGAACAGCTGAACCTTCTGGTTGTGTTGAAGATGTAGAGCTGATTGTTTGTTTGGGCGTTGTTCCATATCTGCTTTTAGCATGGTAAACTCATTTTTTTTATAATACTGACTATCGTAACTATGCAATAGTTTCACCAAGTATTTACTTATATTAATATATCTAATTGTCTTAAAACTCTGCCACCCTTTCTCTCCGCAAACACCGGTGAGACGTTTACAGAATTGTAAATGAACCTTTAAAACGTTATTGCCTTGAGCACATCCTCCGACTCCTCTAGCATTATTTAAATACGCCCAACAGGTTTATGCTTAACTAGTAACCTATTAAAATGTTAGTATAATAATCATAATATGGGGTATATACAAGCCATAACATTATTTTCTAAACAAGTAGAATGTATTTCTTGTGACAAAACTGTTTGTTGGAGGGGAGGGACAACCACATCAATATTACTTTGAAAACGTATTGTATCTCAAAAAGCAAACACTCTTGAAATAAACTGTCATACTGAAAAGGCTCTGACTGATTTCCTGTTAAAGATCGTCAGTAAGTTAATTCACTACCAAAATTAGACGTGCATTTCGTGTCAAAACTGTGATTCAAAAAAGAAATAAACTTGTAGACGTGAGGAATTCAGCAAAATATGCACCTGATTAAAGTGATACTCTTATTCAAAATCAATACATATACATGTAAAACAAACACACATTTTGAGTGATACACCCTAAACTACTCACTAAATAATGCATTTATGTAAAAAAATATAAAAATATTAATTACTATTAACAATATAAAAACCATTTATTTAATAGCTAAAAACGCAAAAATAATTTAATGATTGGTGAATGCTAAAAGATTTTTCTGCGTTCTACAATGGTCTCATAAGGTAGCAATACCGTGTTTTCTGCACATTTCTTTTAAATTAAACTTGGTATCTTTTATAAGCATCATTGTTTTTGACATGTGTTCATCCTTTTTGGTATATTAAAACACTTGTATTAAATGAGATAAATCTTATTTGGGAGTAATAGTGCATCTTTAAGAATCATAAAAATATTTTGTTCGTTATGAAGACACAAATGTTTCAATCGGAGCGATATAATTCAACACGAAAAAGTAAAGATGTCATAGCAAGTATTACAAACAAATGATGTCCTTTGGTAATGTGTTGCTATAGAATAAACAACATATGTAAGTCACTGACTTTAAACTCTGTGCCAACTGATGCTACCAATGAGATTGGCTGAGTTATGTAAGTAATGACATTATTGCTACAATACATGTAAATTGTCAAATAAATAAAGTAGTAGGTGGTAAAATTCGCTTGGGATATGAAAAAGAGTAATATAAAGAGCAGGAAGAAGGGGGGGGGGGGGTAGGTTAGGTCAGTTGTAGAGTCAAGGTTGTTCTAATTTATCTTAAGGAAATTAAAAATGTTTATTTTGGCGAATGTAGTGTTGAGCGTGATTAAATATCTTTGAGTTTGTCTGGTCCGTGGCGTTTTTGGATCCAAACAATAAAACTAGAAGTAACATAGGCATTATAGCAGGCATTCGGTCGAATAGATCATGCCTTTGTGCATGATATAAGGGACAGGTGAAAAGGGAATGGTAAATGTCCTCAATTTCACCTCATTGGCAATTTAGGCTAATGATAAAGTTTTTAGATAACAAATGTTTATTAAGATTATTACAAAGCATCCGCAGCCTTGCATGTGTGACACTCAATTTGGGTTCAACCTCATAGTAAAGCTAAGGACCTGTTTGTTTATTCTTGTTAAGGTTACACTTGAAGGAGGGCAAGGATGAAGAGGAACAAACTGTCTCCAGAAGTGCATTCCACGACGATAGTGTAGTTGGTAGAAATGAATTCGTTGAGTTTTACAAGAAATATTACGAAGGTTAACACAAGTCCGAAGATTGTAGGAGGTTGTATCGACAATTCGGGACGGAATTAGTGAAGTGAGATAGTGAGGCTGGCGTAAGGAGTCAAAACATCTTGTAAAAGAGTGTGAGTTTATGTTTCCTCTTTCTTTCCTTCAGAGGTTCATGTCCTGTTTCAATATAAAGATTACAAATTGAAACGAGTCGTGTTTACTCCGGAGATGATTCGCACTGCCTCATGCTGAACCTTCTCTAGGTGTTCTTCATCAGCTTGTATATATTACTTCTAGCGATTTGCGATCAAGGACGTATTTGAATGATCGCATGAGGTAAATACATTGCCAGGCCTTGGTTTTTTACGGACTGAATATGTTCATGCCATAAGCAGTTAGAATTCTAGTTTCTAGAATTTGAAAAGGAATTGCCTTAAATGAGACATATATTTATAGTGTAGACTTATATAACTACTCGGCGAGCTTAAACTCAATTTCTTCAAGAATAGTACTTCAATCGGACTTCGTAAAATACAAAACATACCATAGGGTGAACCTTTATCTGTCTTTTCTCTAAAATGACTAAAACGAAATAGCTCAACTTTTCTTAGTTTTAGAGTTTGTTCTTGATTCATTGGTTTTCAAATTCCATCACTGTCAGGATCAGTCTGATTCGCTTGAAGAGCAGTCGTTTTCCAGGTAAAGAGTGAAGACCACGCTAAGTTGTTGACAAATTGACAAGTTTTGAGGTGTGGTGGGGTAAAGACATTATCAGTTAATCTGTCTATCGTTTTGTGAATTTTCCGGGAAGTTTGTATTACAACGACAAACAGTTCAAGAAGATACCAGAACGGTGATATAACATCGTATTTATGTTGGATAAGTTATTTTCGTCTATTATTTGTTTTGTATAAAAGCAAATGTTTGAACATTCAGTTTAAAAATAAAGAAAAAGCGTTTGAAAAATAGGATTACTATCTATAAAACGGTAAGTTGGTTATGACCGAACGTTTCTTTATTTAAACTTATGCAGCCTTCTCAAATCTTTTTTTTTCTGATTCAAAAAAGGACGTGTTAAGAAAAGATCAAGGGTAAGTACCTACAATGGATTTTAAAAGTAGTTCTTAAAGTTGATATCTTCACTCCTTAGTTTGTTATTTCATTGAAAAAACTCATATTTTATCAAAAAGCATGAAAGGGAATATGGTATTTAATGATCTTGGTATGATAAAAAATTATCAGGGTTGATGTTTGATTAGTATATTACTTATCTTGACACTGGGTTTAATTCCGTATACGTCGGACCTTAAGGCCTGGTATTTTGAAAGCCTTAAAAAACGTTTCATAAGCATGCTGATAATTAGAGGGTTGCATGTGTGTCTGTTTTTGTTTGTAAACTATATGTTTCTTGTTTAGGGTATTATGTGCCTCGTTCAATTATTAAGCATGTTTTCCGAACGAGAATGTTGTAAGCAACGTATTAACAAAGATCAAATGGAAACTGCAGGGAAAAGCCAAGTAAAACTAAATTCGTCAATTGAGGAACAAAGATCCAGGACCTGAATGTAAGACTTTCGCCATTACACAAACACAAACATAAATACCGAATGAGCTAAACATATGCAAACGTTAGTATACGCGATTAATATTATTCTTCCTGCCGATTTGGAATGCTGTCTTAGGGTCAGGAAAAGCAGACCTCAGATACAAACCTGGCAGATCAGAATGCTACCCTTACGCAAATTAACACACTAGATAAGAATACACGCCGCCTTCGAACGCTGTCTTTGATGTAGGACTTGCAAACGGTTGGTGTATTATATAGACAGTTTTCACAAGTGAAAAGCATTAAAGAATGCAAAAAGCTGTTATAGCTACCATTCGTTATATTAGGAACTGGATTCTGTGTTATTGTTGGATGTTGATAATTTGTAGGATGGAAAATTGCGCGATAGTTTGTCCTGTTCCTGTTAGTGTGTTTTAAAGTGTTGTTTGTATCTAAATAAATATAATAAACTGTTGAAAAGTTCCGTGTGTTTTGTTGTGTAAAATTTTAAGATTGTTTACTGAAACACATGTTGAACTTCAATTTCGGTTGATACGGTGTTTTATCTACCTCACTGAAGTGCAACAATTGTATCATATTCATTGCCTCACTAGTCAATAGATGTATAACATTTACGTTAACATTGTCTGGTATAAAGTTGTCACTTTTACTTCATGCTTTCAACAGAATTACCAATCATGCTCTCATAATGCAATACCATTACATCCTCCGTTTATCATCTGATGTACATGAAACACGACTCGAACTAACCGACAAGAAATCTACGGCGATATCTGAAGTGAATGTGTGATTGACGCACATGTAACCTTATAATACTAAATGTTTACAAGTTGCCATCAGTACTTCGTACACTTTGGTTAACAAATACAGAATGGGGTTACTATATAAAGACCTTGATGTACATGTTGTATTGTATATATTATATTTTCTTGATGAATCGGACCCAACACAACGCATTTGCTTTAGAATATGTCAAAGTTAATAAATTAATAGTACTCTTAAAAACAGTATTATATATATCTAGTTCGACATTTATTGAGTTCAGTAGTAAACTGCAATAACAAACTCTCTTTTTGTTCACTTATGACCATTTCAAATAGCTCGGGAAATTAAAATGAAATGGAAGAATATAAGCCAACGAAGAGAGTAAGGTTATCAAAACCCTAAGGCCGTGTTTATCAGCGAATGTCAAAACATACTGGACATTGATGACAGTCAAATAATGCAGTTCCCTGAACAAACACATTCCCGTTCACAAGCCAAACATTTCAAATAGTAATAGTTAATGGTTAATCATGATGGTGAATCTACCAAGTGGATGAAGTGTCACATGTGAAAACATTCCGTTCATCAAGCGCTTGCAATTGTTTTTTTAGCTTTGTTCAATTTTAGGATAATCTGATAATGATCTGTAAAAACCTTATCTGTTCGTCTTAACAAATCACGATACATATATCAACAGATCTTTTTAAATATAACGTAGCATTATCTTGCATGTACAAAGTGATGTAGTTCGACAGCAATTGCATCAGTGAAAATTAGTGTCGCTGCACTTAAACAGTTCAGTTGTCCTTCCTTTCTATTTCCTGAAATTCTGTGAGTGGTTGTGCTCTATGGAATATGTTGGCCGGGAATCATTTATAATTCATTGGGACGGAGCAAGCACAGAATGAACATTACAGAACGTAAGAATATTGCTTTGCTGTTTTTTTGTGTTTTTTTTATAATATTTAAACATGTAGGTAAATCGACCATTAAAATGGAAGATATTATCCGTCAGCGTAATTGTACGTGTTAAATAAATATAATTGATAAAAAACAATGTCAGATACTGGATATTTTGACCAAATGCCATGCTATAATCCGATTTTGAAGTGCGAGTATATACTATTTAAAATGCTGATTGATTCATTTTTGCAGATTATCTTACGTGGATTTTATTTGGAGTACATAGTTTCTTTACGTAAGCAATAAAACAAACTTAGAAAATTGTGTTTGATTTTCTTACCAGAACTACAGCATTGAAGAAATCCTGCAGTTTAAACACAGTTAATTACCAGCTAGTCTCTTCATTCACATTTATTCAATGCGGAAAATATCAATGAAACATATGGCACTGTACCAAAGTGGTCATAATCCTGGTTATGTTTCGTTCAAGACGCTAATCTGTCTCGAAACATTCTGTAACTCGTCTTGTCGCTGTCACGTCTTCAATTCCTGATTATATCAAATAATAAATATCTATATATAAATAATATTTGTTTCTTACCATCTCTTAAACCTTTTCCAATGCAAACTACATAAAAGCCGATTTCCAGTTGCAAAGACAAGGAGTAAACCTTTAATTATGGTAAGTATCTTGACAATTAATCTGACAATTGCGCAATGTGGTTT
The DNA here is from genome assembly GCF_026914265.1 of Mya arenaria. NCBI lineage: Eukaryota > Metazoa > Mollusca > Bivalvia > Myida > Myidae > Mya > Mya arenaria. The sequence continues at coordinate 1,370,513 of NC_069131.1, read as the reverse complement.
CCATGGAGATATTGTATACTGTAAAAGATTTTTCAAGGAAAGACCTGCGTTAAAACAAGAGTACTAGGATTCCCATGTTAAACCGGTAAATCACATTTGAACCCATATTTATGAATCTGCCGTGAGGTTGAATGCAACAGGCTAGTGTTTACCGTACTAATGAATAAGGCAGTTGTGCATATATTTAATTAAAGTGACACACTTATTCAAAATCAATGCATTCACATATATAACAAATATAAATGTTCAGTGATAAACCTTAAACGACTTACTAAATAATGTATTAATAGAACAAAATAATTACTGATGACAAGATTGTAACCGTGTGTTAAATAGCTGAAAACCCAAAAATATTAAATGATTGGTGAATGCGAAAAGACTTTCTGTGATCTAATATCGTTTAACAAGGAAGAAAAACTGCACCTTTTTTCAAATTAAACTCGGTATGCTTCATTGTTTTCGACATTTATTCATTCTTTTTGATATATTAAAACAATTGCTTTAATTGTGGTAAATCTAATTTGAGAGTAAGTGTGCATCCTCAAATATATTTGTAAATAGCTCAAGCATGGAGTATTGTAGCCAAAAATATAACGATTATCTTGATTGAAGCAACACGTTACAACGTGTAACTTACTCGTCGAGTGACACATATTCATGAGACGAAAAAAACTGGTTGCATGAACATAAATATTGTTTAATTTATTGTTTGTCTTATCGTTTGGTCATAATCAACGAACAAGAAAATCACTTTATGTTAAATATTTTGGGTTATAGTCTTGTAAATATCAGAGAAACTATATCACACTAGATTTTACTTTCGGCTACCACCTTTTAATGGTCTCAGTAACAGGAATACACTGGTTGTTGGGTTTGACTACCATGTTTGAAATATTAGAGATACAGGATACACTAGAGGTTAGTTTTGAATTACCACTATAAATGGTCACCGGAACAGGATAACAGTGGAGGTTAGTTTTGAATTACCACTATAAATGGTCACCGGAACAGGATAACAGTGGAGGTTAGTTTTGAATTACCACTATAAATGGTCATCGAAACAGGATAACACTGGAGGTTAAATTCGTCTACCACATTTTTAACGGTCATGGTGACAGGATTACACTAGAGGATAGTTTCGGCTACCACAGTTTAATGGTCAGAGAATCAGGATTACACTAGAAGAACATTTCGGCTTCCAATTTTTAATGGCCAAGGAAACAGGAAATCTCTGAATGCTAATTTAGGCCACCACTTTTTAATTGTCAGGGAAATAGGATTACACTGGAGCTTTGTTTCGGTGTCCACGTTTTAATGGTCAGAGAAACGAGATTACATCGGAGGTTAGTTTCGGCTACCATGTTTTGATTGTCCAAAAGGTTTCCACAAGTGTTTCTAAAATTGAACCAAATCGCTGTCCTTCTCACATAAAAATAATTCATCAGTCCTAGAGATAAAAATTCTCAAAAGGGTAATGAATCTATTTCAGCGTGTTTTCCCTATATATCATTGACGTTTTGCCTAAAAAATAGTTGTATAAACGTGCAAAAACGATTAATTTCATAAAATAAGTGCAACTGAAGGGATCTTTTCTGCGTAAAACACAGATAAAAGAAACATTTATCAGTCGCTATTCAATCTTGAACAATATATCAGACTTTCGTTGGATGTTCCAAATGATTTTATTTCGAGTGTTTTGCAATTTTAATGGTTTTCAATTTTGCTGCATCCCTAACAAAGTCGAGAGATGCTTATTAAGGATTAATATTGTCTGTCTTGTCCATGACACTGTTAAATATTGCTTCGAATGATTGTTTTTTTATGTCGTGTTCATGAAACTTTCAAAGGATTCTTTAAATGTACGTGTTGTGTGCCGTTACCATGACAAAGTCGAGAGTTTCTTCAGATGATTGTTTGATGCCGTGTTTGTGCCATAACATTTTGTAAAACAAGCGTTGTTTTTGTGCCTTAATTATGACAACGTTGAGGCTTGCTTCGCATGATTTATATTTGTACCAAAAGATACTTTAAATGATTGGTGTCCATGACAGAGGCAACGTTTTTTTTCAATCAACAAGTTGAATTACCAGAGTGTTTTTGATGAGTTTAGAAACACAGTGGTGTGAGAACACAATACGCCCTATACGCGTTTCGACTTTGTTCTTGGTGAACAAACAATGATAACGCTCACGAACGTTCCGGCCAAGTGTCGATTGAAGTTTCACGGCTTTGTGTAAAAGAACTATTGACATCCGAAGCTTTTGCACCTGTCAGATTACCATGTTTTGTTGGGGAGCACGCACTAGATAAGTGCCATCGTAAATATACACCACTCTTTGATAAGTGCATTTAAACGGAAGATTAAAAATAATGTGAAGTTTTGAAGCCAGTTGACCCTTATCTTGTAATCATTTTTAAGGGCTTAATGTGCAGAGAAATAATATGTTACCATGATATGTATACACACACTTTCGACATTGGTAAATTCAATGAAACTTCATATCCGATTCAAGTTGAAATACATAATGAAAACAGTAATCAGTTAGCAATCACTTTACATATGATATGCAATAATTATGAGGCACCCTTTAGCAATTAGAAGTACTGTATTAGTACAGTTTGACTTTATTTATATAATTGTTTAACCAGAACAATTCAGACTTAACGTTATTTATATACTTACAAGGATTAAAGAAACAAAACAGATCGACACAAAATCTAAAACTATATAAATAACTTGTTTATCAAATTGTTGCGGTTTTGATTAGACACAAACAATACACATCGTTACCACACCGACACATACGACGATACGTTAGAACACAGACCCACCGTTACCACACCGACACATACAACGATACGTTAGAACACAGCCCCACCGTTACCACACCGACACATACAACGATACGTTAGAACACAGCCACATCGTTACCACACCGACACATACAACGATACGTTAGAACACAGCCACATCGTTACCACACCGACACATACAACGATACGTTAGAACACAGCCACATTGTTACCACACCGACACATACAACGATACGTTAGAACACAGCCCCACCGTTACCACACCGACACATACAACGATACGTTAGAACACAGCCACATCGTTACCACACCGACACATACAACGATACGTTAGAACACAGCCACATCGTTACCGCACCGACACATATAACGATACGTTAGAACACAGCCACATCGTTACCGCACCGACACATACGACGATACGTTAGAACACAGCCACATCGTTACCGCACCGACACATACGACGATACGTTAGAACACAGCTCCATCGTAGCCACACCGACACATACAACGATACGTTAGAAGACAGCCACACCGTTACCACACCGACACATACGACGATACGTTAGAACACAGCTCCACCGTTACCACACCGACACATACGACGATACGTTAGAACACAGCTCCACCGTTACCACACCGACACATACGACGATACGTTAGAACACAGCTCCACCGTTACCGCACCGACACATACGACGATACGTTAGAACACAGCTCCACCGTTACCACACCGACACGTACGACGATACGTTAGAACACAGCTCCATCGTTACCACACCGACACGTACGACGATACGTTAGAACACAGCTCCACCGTTACCACACCGACACATACGACGATACGTTAGAACACAGCTCCATCGTTACCGCACCGACACATACGACGATACGTTAGAACACAGCTCCATCGTTACCGCACCGACACATACGACGATACGTTAGAAGACAGCTCCATCGTTACCGCACCGACACATACGACGATACGTTAGAACACAGCCACATCGTTACCGCACCGACACATACGACGATACGTTAGAACACAGCCACATCGTTACCGCACCGACACATACGACGATACGTTAGAACACAGCTCCATCGTTACCGCACCGACACATACGACGATACGTTAGAACACAGCTCCATCGTTACCGCACCGACACATACGACGATACGTTAGAACACAGCTCCATCGTTACCGCACCGACACATACGACGATACGTTAGAACACAGCCACATCGTTACCGCACCGACACATACGACGATACGTTAGAACACAGCCACATCGTTACCGCACCGACACATACGACGATACGTTAGAACACAGCTCCATCGTTACCGCACCGACACATACGACGATACGTTAGAACACAGCCACATCGTTACCGCACCGACACATACGACGATACGTTAGAACACAGCTCCATCGTTACCGCACCGACACATACGACGATACGTTAGAACACAGCCACATCGTTACCGCACCGACACATACGACGATACGTTAGAACACAGCTCCATCGTTACCGCACCGACACATACGACGATACGTTAGAACACAGCCACATCGTTACCGCACCGACACATACGACGATACGTTAGAACAAAGCCACATCGTTACCGCACCGACACATACGACGATACGTTAGAACACAGCTACATCGTTACCGCACCGACACATACGACGATACGTTAGAACACAGCTCCATCGTAGCCACACCAACACATACAACGATACGTTAGAAGACAGCCACACCGTTACCACACCGACACATACAACGATACGTTAGAACACAGCAACAGCATTACCACACCGACACATACGACGATACGTTAGAACACAGCTCCATCGTAGCCACACCGACACATACGACGATACGTTAGAACACAGCTCCATCGTTACCGCACCGACACATACGACGATACGTTAGAACACAGCTCCATCGTAGCCACACCAACACATATAACGATACGTTAGAAGACAGCCACACCGTTACCACACCGACACATACAACGATACGTTAGAACACAGACCCATCGTTACCACACCGACACATACAACGATACGTTAGAACACAGCACCACCGTTGCCACACCGACACATACAACGATACGTAAAATTACAGACCCACCGTTACCACACCGACACATACAACGATACGTTAGAACACAGCTCCATCGTTACCACACCGACACATACAACGATACGTTAGAACACAGCTCCATCGTTACCGCACCGACACATACGACGATACGTTAGAACACAGCTCCATCGTTACCGCACCGACACATACGACGATACGTTAGAACACAGCTCCATCGTTACCACACCGACACATACGACGATACGTTAGAACACAGCTCCATCGTTACCGCACCGACACATACGACGATACGTTAGAACACAGCTCCATCGTAGCCACACCAACACATATAACGATACGTTAGAAGACAGCCACACCGTTACCACACCGACACACACAACGATACGTTAGAACACAGCCCCACCGTTACCACACCGACACATACAACGATACGTTAGAACACAGCCCCACCGTTACCACACCGACACATACAACGATACGTTAGAACACAGCCCCACCGTTACCACACCGACACACACAACGATACGTTAGAACACAGCCCCACCGTTACCACACCGACACATACAACGATACGTTAGAACAAAGCCCCATCGTTACCACACCGACACATAAAACGATACGTTAGAACACAGCCCCATTGTTACCACAACGACACATACAACGATACGTTAGAACACAGCTCCATCGTAGCCACACCGACACATACAACGATACGTTAGAACACAGCTCCACCGTTACCACACCGACACATACAACGATACGTTAGAACACAGCTCCACCGTTACCACACCGACACATACAACGATACGTTAGAACACAGCCCCACCGTTACCACACCGACACATACAACGATACGTTAGAACACAGCTCCACCGTTACCACACCGACACATACAACGATACGTTAGAACACAGCTCCATCGTTACCACACCGACACATACAACGATACGTTAGAACACAGCTCCACCGTTACCACACCGACACATACAACGATACGTTAGAACACAGCTCCATCGTTACCACACCGACACATACAACGATACGTTAGAACACAGCTCCATCGTTACCACACCGACACATACAACGATACGATAGAACACAGCCCCATCGTTACCACACCGACACATACAACGATACGTTAGAACACAGACCCACCGTTACCACACCGACACATACAACGATACGTTAGAAGACAGACCCACCGTTACCACACCGACACATACAACGATACGTTAGAAGACAGACCCACCGTTACCACACCGACACATACAACGATACGTTAGAACACAGCTCCATCGTTACCACACCGACACATACAACGATACGTTAGAACACAGCTCCATCGTTACCACACCGACACATACAACGATACGTTAGAACACAGCCCCATCGTTACCACACCGACACATACAACGATACGTTAGAACACAGACCCACCGTTACCACACCGACACATACAACGATACGTTAGAAGACAGACCCACCGTTACCACACCGACACATACAACGATACGTTAGAAGACAGACCCACCGTTACCACACCGACACATACAACGATACGTTAGAACACAGCCCCACCGTTACCACACCGACACATATACAATTGCGTTAGAACACAGCCCCACCGTTACCAAGCTGACATATATACCATTTCGTTAGAACACAGCCCCACCGTTACCACACCGACACACACAACGATACGTTAGAAGACAGCCCCACCGTTACCACACCGACACATACAACGATACGTTAGAACACAGCCACACCGTTACCACACCGACACATACAACGATACGTTAGAAGACAGACCCACCGTTACCACACCGACACATACAACGATACGTTAGAACACAGACCCACCGTTACCACACCGACATATACAACGATACGTTAAAAGACAGACCCATCGTTACCACACCGACACACACAACGATACGTTAGAACACAGCCCATCCGTTACCACACCGACACATACAACGATACGTTAGAACACAGCCCCACCGTTACCACACCGACACATACAACGATACGTTAGAACACAGCTCCACCGTTACCACACCGACACATACAACGATACGTTAGAACACAGCCCCACCGTTACCACACCGACACATATACCATTACGTTAGAACACAGCCCCACCGTTACCACACCGACACATACAACGATACGTTAGAAGACAGATCCACCGTTACCACACCGACACATACACCATTACGTTAGAACACAGCCCCACCGTTACCACACCGACACAAACAACGATACGTTAGAACACAGCTCCATCGTTACAACACCGACACATACAACGATACGTTAGAACACAGCTCCACCGTTACCACACCGACACATACAACGATACGTTAGAACACAGCCCTACCCTTACCACACCGACACATAGACCATTACATTAGAACACAGCCCCACAGTTACCACACCGAAGCTTACAACGATACGTTTGAAGACAGATCCACCGTTACCACACCGACACATATACCATTACGATAGAACACAGCCCCACCGTTACCACACCGACACACACAACGATACGTTAGAACACAGCCCCACCGTTACCACACCGACACATACAACGATACGTTAGAACACAGCCACACCGTTACCACACCGACACATACAACGATACGTTAGAAAACAGACCCACCGTTACCACACCGACACATACAACGATACGTTAGAACACAGCCCCACCGTTACCACACCGACACACACAACGATACGTTAGAACACAGCCCATTCCTTAACACACCGACACAAACAACGATACGTTAGAACACAGCTCCATCGTTACCACACCGACACATACAACGATACGTTAGAACACAGCCCCACCGTTACCACACCGACACATACAACGATACGGTAGAACACAGCTCCACCGTTACCACACCGACACATACACCATTACGTTAGAACACAGCCCCACCGTTACCACACCGACACAAACAACGATACGTTAGAACACAGCTCCACCGTTACCACACCGATACAAACAACGATACGTAAGAACATAGCTCCATCGTTACCACACTGACACATACAACGATACGTTAGAACACACCCCACCGTTACAACACCGACACATACAACGATACGTTAGAACACAGCCTCAGCGTTACCACACCGACACATAAAACGGCACGATAGAACACAGCCACAACGTTACCACACCGACACATACACCATTACGTTAAAACACAGTCACAACGTTACCACACCGACACGTACAACGATACGTTAGAACACAGCTCCATCGTTACCACACTGACACATACAAAGATACGTTAGAACACACCCCACCGTTACAACACCGACACATACAACGATACGGTAGAACACAGCTCCATCGTTACCACACCGACACGTACAACGATACGTTAGAACACACCCCACCGTTACAACACCGACACATACAACGATACGTTAGAACACAGCTCCATCGTTACCACACCGACACATACAACGATACGTTAGAACACAGCTCCATCGTTACCACACTGACACATACAACGATACGTTAGAACACACCCCACCGTTACAACACCGACACATACAACGATACGTTAGAACACAGCTCCATCGTTACCACACCGACACATACAACGATACGTTAGAACACAGCTCCATCGTTACCACACCGACACATACAACGATACGTTAGAACACAGCTCCACCATGTTACCACACCGACACATACAACGGTACGATAGAACACACCTCCACCGTTACCACACCGAAACATATAACGGCACGTTAGAACACAGTCACAACGTTACCACACCGACACACACAACGATACGTTAGAACACAGCCACAACGTTACCACACCGACACATACAACGATACGTTAGAACACAGCCACAACGTTACCACACCGACACATACACCATTACGTTAGAACACAGCCCCACCGTTACCACACCGACACAAACAATGATACGTTAGAACACAGCTCCATCGTTACCACACTGACACATACAACGATACGTTAGAAAACACCCCACAGTTACAACACCGACACATACAACGATACGGTAGAACACAGCTCCACCGTTACCACACCGACACATACACCATTACGTTAGAACACAGCCCCACCGTTACCACACCGATACAAACAACGATACGTTAGAACATAGCTCCATCGTTACCACACTGACACATACAACGATACGTTAGAACACACCCCACCGTTACAACACCGACACATACAACGATACGTTAGAACACAGCCTCACCGTTACCACACCGACACATATAACGGCACGTTAGAACACAGCCACAACGTTACCACACCGACACATACACCATTACGTTAAAACACAGTCACAACGTTACCACACCGACACATACAACGATACGTTAGAACACAGCTCCATCGTTACCACACTGACACATACAACGATACGTTAGAACACACCCCACCGTTACAACACCGACACATACAACGATACGTTAGAACACAGCTCCATCGTTACCACACCGACACATACAACGATACGTTAGAACACACCCCACCGTTACAACACCGACACATACAACGATACGTTAGAACACAGCTCCATCGTTACCACACCGACACATACAACGATACGTTAGAACACAGCTCCATCGTTACCACACTGACACATACAACGATACGTTAGAACACACCCCACCGTTACAACACCGACACATACAACGATACGTTAGAACACAGCTCCATCGTTACCACACCGACACGTACAACGATACGTTAGAACACAGCTCCATCGTTACCACACTGACACATACAACGATACGTTAGAACACACCCCACCGTTACAACACCGACACATACAACGGTACGTTAGAATACACCCTACCGTTACCACACCGACACATATAACGGCACGTTAGAACACAGCCACAACGTTACCACACCGACACATACTACGATACGCTAGAACACAGCCACAACGTTACCACACCGACACATACTACGGTACGCTAGAACACAGCCACAACGTTACCACACCGACACATACTACGATACGCTAGAACACAGCCACAACGTTACCACACCGACACATACTACGATGCGCTAGAACTTCGCAACATTGGCGAACAATTCAGGAAAATACCGAAGTCATGTTTTCCATTAACTTTCGTATCATTATTTCCAGATTTATATCGTGTTGTTGGATTGAAAAAGTGCTCATTTAGTATGTTCAATAGTATATGAGGATAAAATAATAAATTAATGAAGATATTCAAAAAAGGAGGATCAGCGAAAATATCATGTGTCCTTTTAGACTAGGGATTTAGCAATGTTGAAATAATAATACCGTATTAATTGTAATCACGCGGTCACAGCTGTGCCATAACCGATCGTTGAATTATGGCAGCAAATAAAAGCTCCAACTAATATCTACAAACGCCCGCTATAATCCCGAATAGTTCATACATATTCGTCTTGGCTATCTATTCCCGATCATTTTATGAATGTTTGTAATATATTGCATTGACAATACCGAATCTTGAGACGTTTGTAAGAATACTCGTGGGAATATCGTTCACATCGCCTACAGACTGCTCATGTGAAGGTCTTACAAATTAATAACAACTGCTCGTGGGAATGTCGTACACATAGGTTACGGACTGCTCGTGGGAATGTCGTACACATAGGTTACAGACTGCTCGTGGAAATGTCGTACACATAGGTTACAGACTGCTCGTGGGATTGTCGTTCACATAGGTTACAGACTGCTCGAGGGGATGTCGTACACATAGGTTACATACTGCTCGTGGGAATGTCGTACACATAGGTTACAGACTGCTCGTGGAAATGTCGTACACATAGGTTACAGACTGCTCGTGGGATTGTCGTTCACATAGGTTACAGACTGCTCGAGGGGATATCGTACACATAGGTTACAGACTGCTCGAGGGGATGTCGTACACATAGGTTACATACTGCTCGTGGGAATGTCGTACACATAGGTTACAGACTGCTCGTGGGAATGTCGTACACATAGGTTACAGACTGCTCGTGGGATTGTCGTCCACATAGGTTACAGACTGCTCGAGGGATTGTCGTACACATAGGTTACAGACTGCTCGTGGGAATGTCGTACACATAGGTTACAGACTGCTCGTGGGATTGTCGTACACATAGGTTACATACTGCTCGTGGGAATGTCGTACACATAGGTTACAGACTGCTCGTGGGATTGTCGTACACATAGGTTACATACTGCTCGTGGGATTGTCGTACACATAGGTTACAGACTGCTCGTGGGAATGTCGTACACATAGGTTACAGACTGCTCGTGGGAATGTCGTACACATAGGTTACAGACTGCTCGTGGGATTGTCGTTCACATAGGTTACAGACTGCTCGAGGGGATGTCGTACACATAGGTTACATACTGCTCGTGGGAATGTGTACGTATGAGTTACACACTTCTCGAGGGAATTTCGTATACATGGGTTACAGACTGCTCTTGGCAATATCGTACATATTGGTTACAGACTACTTGTAGGAATATCGTACACATTGGATACAGACTGCCTGTGGGAATATCGCATACATTGGTTATAGACTACTCGTGGGAATGTCGCACACATTGGTTACAAACTGCTCGTGGGAATTTCGTCCACATGGATCCATAATACTAACTGAAATGCACACTGGACTCGGTGACTTATATAAACTTACCACACCGTACATAAACTTTTTGATTTAAAATTTGTAACGGTACATGTGTATTGTATGGTCGTGTAAACATACAAGTGTTTCTGCATGAATTTGCTGAATCCACATTTTGGTATATTTCCTGATATAAAGTTTCCTTAATAAAATGTTTACTGCTTTACTATAATACTGTCTGATTGTGACAGAAAGAATTCCCCAAATAGTAACGCTGGGCATATTTATTGTGCATAGTGTCACGATTGACCATAATGAAATTGTGCTCATTTGGCCGAGCCGTAGCATAAAACACCTGCCAACTTTTGATCAGCGCGCCAGACCTGGAGAACGCTCAATTCGCGTCAAGGGCGTTCATGATACCAGACATACGGAAATTATATTCGTATAATATTTTTATATCACATGTAGTCGAAGTATTAACTTTACTTAAATAACTGTGGATAATATATACCAACATATAATAAATAAGTGTTAAGCGAACACGGACTTGTTGTGTAATCATATTTATAAAATAATAACTGGAAAGACTACTATGAATAAACTGCGATCACGATTCTAAAAACTTGGTTATATTCTTTTTATGTGGTCATAGAACGAGAGAGGGCCACAGTCGCACATATATTGAATGTTGAAACTACATATACAATCAACTCTCATGTTCTCTCCCAATCCAGTAATAACCAAACCAAGCAATCACGAGTTTTTAGTTTTAAAAAATAACAACACTTCTTAAAGATAACAATTCATCAACAACATTACAAATGTATCCGTCGGCCATATTTATATCGTGGAAATGATAAAAGGGACGCACGTGCTCGTCTTTCTTCGTTGGGCAGTTTTGTCGTTAGCACATTCACGTTCCGTGATAATCTTTGGTGTGGATACGATAATCATTTTTGCCGCAACGAATTTCTATAGTAAAATGTTACTATACATAGTATAAGTAAATATTTAAGTATTCTCAAAGGACGCTATATGTGTTTTAGAGACTTTGCTCCCTTCATCGTGTAAGACAATATATGTATAACTACGCATCTCAACAAGCTCAGAAAAACAATATAGGTCGTTTGTAAGCAGTTAGATAAACTCACGCCAGCTTAAATATATACATCAATAAGGTAAAGCTATATCAGTAAAAATGGATGAATCTTTTTTTTAAAGATACCTAATTATATGAATAAATGGAAAGATATCTTACTTATGCAGGCACTTTCATTTTCATCTAAACATATTTTGATTTGCGATATGCCCACACGGTCTCATCAAGGCAAATGATTTAGAAAATAAACTCATGATATATAAAAGTTATGATTATACAATGTAATACACATATCAATTTAAGAATCTGTTAGAAGAGAAAAGCGAAAAAGCGATGACTATTGGAGATGTATTTTATAAATATACATATACCACTTTTTGACGTTTGTACGAATGTTGCAGACATTTTCATCCTCGCTAAGCATCTAGGACCATGTACGTTTCTGTCAATCATCGGGTTTCATTGTCAGCAGCCGAAAAGAATCAATACGATGTGAGACATATTACTGTGAACACATTCCTAGATTCTTAGATTGAAAATGCTAGCTTAATGCCCTAGAGGGAGAAAGTTTATATAGCATGACATAGGAATTGATCGGGTGAGCCGAAGCCAGATACACTTTGTCCCTCCGAGGCACTTACCTATAACTTTATGTATCATATTACTTTGTTTTAAAACACGATCAATTACCTTTAATTTAAGAAGTATTTTCAAAAACAGAAAATACTTTTAAGGTTCATCAACCTGAAACGAACCAAATAAGTATCAACACATGTAACAAATATTCCGCAAGACACGGGTATAGTTCAAGATCATATACACACTTGCCATATAGTCAAAGGATTTATTCATGTTGATATTTAAGAACAAAGTGTTGGATGTTCAGAACTTCACCGGTAAAGATATTGTTCATTTCTTTAATAAGTGAGATGTTTTAATATACCACAGAAATGGAATTAACTGTCGTTAAATGTTGCACATTGTTCTGCGTTTGCGGGTGGGGTAAGTGTACATGTAGACTCTTAGGCCGATTTTCCTTTCCAGTGTCAATTTCATGCTGAGTGATGGAACTTATTGACGGCTGATAAGGTCGTTATATTGGGGTCTATTGCTACGATTAAAGAGTACGTTAATGAGTTTCCTCTTATGATTGCGAATAGAAAATAAGTTCGTTTTCGCGGTCACTTGACCAACAGACGTTACATAAACAGCATGTGGTCAGCAAGCATAATTAACACGTAACTTGTTATTGGATCAATTCGTATGCAAGTGACAAGATAAAAAAAAACGTCTTAGGATGATTGTTACCGAGATCTTGAACATCGTGCCTAAAATTATATACTCTTTTAGACAGGTTTTTTTTTAAATGAGAAGTCACATCGTTGCGTGTGCTCACTTGTCAGGTAAGGTACTAAAAATAGTAGCTGACTCGCGAATACATCTATGTTTTTTTCATTATTTACCTCTAAATTGATCCGCCATTCAGATATATATATATATATATTTTAAATAATATTGTAAACATATGTTCCAAGGTCGCAAAAACTGGTTATTCCACTCTTAACGTTGTTTAACAGTAATTTTGCACGACAGAAAAGACATTTTCGTACATGATTCGGCTTCGAACGGATTCCCTGATATCAACACCAATTAAATATTAAATTAATATAATTTGTCAACGCATTGATCGAAAAACCATTCACAATACTTCAATACAGAACTCAAAAAAAAAAATGAACATTACAAGGCACTACTGCAAGACACTTCTGCAAGACAAAACACACTACAAAACAACACTTGACGATATCATTACAATACAAGACTACAACACAAGCCTACGATACAACACTACAGGAAAAGACAACAAAACATCACTACAATACATTACTACAGGAATACACTACAAGACAAAACTACAAAACACCAGCACAAGACAACACTACAAAACAAAAGACAACACTACCGGACATTGCTACAATACATTACTACAAGACAAAACTACAAGTCAGCACTACATAACAGCTCTACAGGACAACACTGCCAGACAAAACTAAAAGACCAAACTACAATACATCACTACAATACAACACTTCAATACAACACTGTCATACAACTACAATATACTACTACAATGCACCACTAAAATATAGATTTAGAAAACATCAATTCACGACAGTACTACTATTAATCATTACAATACAACTCTACAATACACCACTTGAATGCAACACTACAATACATCGGTATAGGCAGCACTACAAAATATCACTACAATTTAACACATTATTACAACACTGTACAGATACATGATTGCAAACACGAAAACACATGACACATTGATCAAAATATAAATACCTACCAATATTTATGCGAAAAGCTTCAGAAACAAGCTCAGAATCAAAAAGTTTAAACATAAACCCGGTTTAATGGCACTGGGTAAACGCCAAAGACATAGAACATAAAATCACAAACAAAAAACATGGAAGAACAGCACAAAACTCCACAAACAGCACAGTGCATAGTTACATACTATATATATAAAACTAGGTATGCTTATCTAGAATTGTTAGGTACCGCCCTGGAACGGTCAGTTAAATGTAAACTTACTGGGGGTTTAAACCAGTTTATGTGCACAAACCTCACTCTTATCCCAACAATCAATAATAAAGATCAAACGCAAAAGGTAAATCTTATCACAGTATGCATTAACCTGATGAAACTTAACAATAAAACAAATAATAATAAACTTATAGGTAAACGCCAAGTTCTTTTATGACTAGAGATCCCAACTCTATCTGCAGACCATGTTCATTATATTTCGACGCATACGTGTTATCAGTTTCCGTGACACCTTATCTTTTCAAGAACATTTATTTCGTAAGGTTGTTTCTTATATTCAATATGCAGCAATGTATTAAATTATTTAATATGCAATGCCATCATGAAGCTTTAATGGCATGTGGTGGCGAAAAGCAGTTATTTACTTCTGGTTTTTAAATGGTTCGCTGGAAGGCAATGAATTGGTATGGTGACATATATATTGTCATATTATAGGTGGATGTCCATATCTATCAGAGTATACCATCAGCATTGTGTAAAATACATTATAACCATTTCTGTTTAATAGCATTTCCTTTATTTTATCAACGTGCAGCAATTCAATTTAATTATAATGCATATTCTTTTATTCTGCGACACAAGGTCCCATATGGGCGATTGTGAGTCCATTTAATTGTTCTTGTTTCATACTGCATGTCATCTATAATGCAGATATCGTGTGTGAACATTTCAAACATTCGTTGCATATACGGGTTACAACGAGAGGCACCGCAATTATGCACTTTCGATATAGAAAACGATAAATTTGATTATAAGTTTTTTTCGCATATCTAGATTGAAGCTGATATCTTGCAACAATAATTGAGTAGACTTTACAACAATGTTGAGAACTGCTATCTCGAGTATTCTTAAAGGCGAGCAGTGCAATCGTGTTGTCGCCAATTGAGTATGATATATGTGCGTTTATTCACATTTCCCTATCTTAAACGTACGTTTACCGGAATCAAACATAATGTTTGTTTTGATTCAAATTGATATTCACTAAATATTGTTTACATGCGTCGATTTAATATGAGGATATTACTTGACATGGGAATAAACATATTTATTTTCGAATACGGTTTATCATAATATCATTAAATTGGAGTATTTCCATTGTGTGTAATTTGTCAAAGGGATTATTATATAGATTCAGCATAGCTACAATATGGAAGGTCGCCTCAGTAAACACATATATAATGTATGTAACGTATAACAAACATACATCTGCATCTTCATAAATCCAATGTGTTCGCACCTGCATAAACCAAAAAAACCCATAACTATAACAACTTCATGAAACTATGACGTTTTAATGTTGCTTATCTCTTTCATTTCATAAGCTACTGTGGAATGCTTCCTCCCATGTCATGGCCGTGTTACATAAGCGCATATATTGGACCCCTTAGGGACTGGTGAATGTTCAAAGCCACACTGTACAAGACCAAAATATTTGGGCAAATATGAAATAAACAGTACAGGGACAAGCCTAAGACAAGCAGAAAAAAATCAAAGAACATTAATACACTTTGCAAGCCTCTCAAACATTAAATTTTATCTTCTTGTACTGTTTTACGAACCGTGAAATATTTAACTTTTAGTAAATTATCAAATACATAGTTAATACATATCATAATGAAGACAACTTCCGTCAGTTGCACGTTAATGTTATCGATTTTCTGGGACATTAGGATCACTGAAAACGAGATAATTCTTTTTCAGAATGTATTTTACAAACAATATACTGTCATAAAGTATTTCAATTTTGTTTCTCTTCCTAAATGTTGAAGCATAACTTTATAATGAGAACATACAAATGAATACTATCACCTGTTATAAATACAACAAAATCCGTTATCCTGTTAAAGTATGGCATATAAGTTTATTTACAATGCAATCAAACTTTGAAATGACAGAGAGTAAAATTATGAAAGGTTTCTTACGTCCACAAGTCAGTTTCTTGAAACTGACATATCTTTCAGCATTGATTGTTGCGCCACTTGTATACCTGATATGGCAGTCATTCATGGCATTACACACGGGCAACGATTTGAAAAATGTTGGTTCTACTATAGAACACCAGGTACACCTAAAATCGTTTATAATATGAAAAGTCGGATATGTTTTAGTAACATAAATACTTGATGTTGCCTGGTAATGTTCCCTAATGTTCATGACTGTTGCCTGGAATTAACCCATAATGTACAAGACTGTGGCCTGGTAGTGAACCCCTAAAGGTCATGGCTGTGGCCTGGAATGAACCCATAGTGTACATGACAGTGGCCTGGTAGTGAACCCCTAATTTTCATGACTGTGACCTGGAATGATCCCCTAACGTACATGACTGCGGCCTGGTAGTGAAACCCTAATGTTCATGACTGTGGTCTGGAATGAACTGCGGTCGGGTGGGAATTCCTTAATGTGCATGCATTGACGTATCACCTCAGATGGCAAAGACTTTGACAATGGTGACACGTGTATACTGGAATGTCTTTGAAAGGAAAACTCATTCACACTCGTTTTAGATCCAATGTGATTTTTCTGTATCTGGTACCAAATTATGTGCTACTTACACACGACAAGAATGTCAAAACTCCAATAGTTGTCCCTTAAATAGTTGTTATGCTCACTCCGCCAATTCTAAATCTTTAAGACTATAAATAAATAGCATGTATTCTAACTCTCTCTTTCTCTGTTTCATCAATGTTTTCTTCGTTCAGTTTGACCCATTCATTCCATCTGTTTCCTATATCATTGTATTCATACATATATCATCAAGCATGGTCTTATTCTCTAAGATAATATTCGCCATGTTTCAAATTCTTTTCGTAACAACACAAATGCTTGATATGAAATCGTCCAACCTTCTAATTATTCTGCAAAACGTTTTATTTAATTCCCACGGAGAAAAATATATAAGCAATGGTTTTGTTTTAACTAACTTCAAAATATCATGTGTAAATGTTGTACATGTATTTAACTTTAATGTTTGCTGTATAGTTTAAACCAATCATAAGATTTTACTTCATCTCACCTAACTAACTTACTTGACATTCATTTATATTGTAAAGTACTTGTGATAATAATTAAAAAATAAATCAATATCTCATTTGTCATTGAAAAGCAACCCTGGATTGACTGAGTCTGTTCATTGGTAGGAATGCAAAATGAAACAATGTCACAGCCTACGCATTATAAATACTCGCTTTTTAAGGAACCCATCCTAAAGCCGTCTGTAGTTATCTCGAATAACCTATTTAGTAACATACATACAAATATGTTAAGGAAGTCAATCCGGTGTCTTGATTAACTTAGCTTCAGTACATAGAATCGAAATAAAGTCTTGTAAATGGAAAGGACTTAATCGGGGCTTATTGAAAGGCGATATATTGGCTTCAGATGCAGCATTTTTTTCCTAATAATGCTTAAAGAAAGAACACATGTACAGCTTCACCTCTGTAAAATCAGCGACACGTCATCAGCAGCAGAAGGACCAACAACACAACACCACAATGAATTTGACCAGGGCCAGATTCGACGACAAAATTGAAGTTAAAAATGTAATATCATGATTTAATATGTTTTAACATATATTTAATCACTTTCATGAGCAATGACCAGCATCAAATGCAATGAGTAAGCATATTTAGATATGTTCGATCGAGTGAGTAAGTGGTAACATGTTTACTTTCCTTAATATGATACCGCTTGGTAGAACGGGTTGTGTACAATGTTGTCAACAGTAGTTTGGATCATTCTTCACAGATAAATCTATCATGAATACGTACACTGAACCATGTTTGCCTTTCTAGCTGCATTTTGTGTGGTTATTTTACCTTTTACTTTAACAATCTTAAATCAACTTAAACTGGTCGTTATTACTAAATCGTGATATAGGGACAGTGCCTTTCTCACGTTGAATATTAGGTAAGAGACCACTAATTAGAGTTCCTGTATATTCTATAGTAATTTGACCGATTTGCACCCTAAACAACAAATGGTTCCTAGTGTAATATGATTTCCAACACGATATTAAGTCGAAATGTTCCACGGCCGTACCAAACAAAACACAGCGTTAGAAAAACATGAAAATTAAAGAAAATTAGCATTTGTTAAACGTAACCATTGTGTATTCGATAAAGAAACCATATCCGGTGTAGGAGTATAAACAATTGAGTTTAAACACGTAGATCCAGCTTGTTCAAGGTTGATAATTTTTTTCAAATCGCAAACCATTCTGCTACAAGATCAATAACGATGAAAAGTTGTCAATGTCATAAGATAACTTATAAACATGTTCTGATTTACAATATCTCGCTATAAATGGAAATTGATAGAGTTACTCTGAGTAGTCGCTTACAATTGTGGTTATTTTGCCATTGTACATCAGGTGGTAAACACACATATAAAAACAACGTGCTAGCTCATTTTGTAACTCAGCCTTCTGTACAGATTATTTCAAGACGTCGCATCTGTATGTCACTACCACCTTCTTATTACCCGGTAAGTACAAGTGAATTAACAAGACAAGACTGATTGATCAAGGTGGATGTGTGTTTTTAAACCCTGGATATTTTATCAATAAAAGGAGTTTAAGGTGTCTTTAATAAACAATGTTCTGGATATTAGTTACAACACCTGTTGGCACAATGTGTGAGTAAGCTAGGGTGTTTTGGGCAGAAAAAAATGTTGTCTTTATAAATCTTATTGTGCAGTCACATGTAAAACTACATGTATACAAAACCATTGGCTATCATTTTATACATGTAAACATCCAAGCTTTCTTATGAATTAAAAGGAGAGCACTTCGGAATACTGTCAAAAAAAATGGCATCAAAAAGTAAAGTATCTATCGACAAAGAAAATGAGGAAAAAGCAGACCATTCGGTAGATCGGAAAAGAAAAGAGAGTGAACAATGCATAAGCGGAGCTAGTGAGCATGATAGTAGTAAATATTGAAACCCTGATAGTAAGAAGAAAAGTAAGCAAAACAAAAGAAGAAGAAGAAGAAGAAGAAGAAGAAGAAGAAGAAGAAGAAGAAGAAGAAGAAGAAGAAGAAGAAGAAGAAGAAGAAGAAGAAGAAAAAGAAGAAGAAGAAGCAATCAGATGGTAATAATGAAAGTGAGGATGACGATGGTAATAGTGGTAATTTAGAAATGGGAGATATAAGATTGCAGTTAAAGGAACTGAACAAACGCATGAACGTGGTGATGGAAAAAAATAGAATTAGTCGCAACACATAGCAATGATGAAATGAGGTCATCAATGAAAGATGTGCTAGCTGAAATGAAGGATAAACACTTTGAATCAGTGTTTCATAGAATAGAAATCCTAGAAGGCAAACAAAGACATGGAGACAGAAAAATTGACAGAAATGATAGAAACATTAGAAAAAGAAATACAGCAAGCAATAGAAGAAAAAGAATCTTTGAAAATCTATACTCAGAATCTAGATTACAGATTAAATAAAACTTTCAATGAGTCAGAGCAGTACAACAGACTAAATAATTTAAAAATTAGGGGCCTGGATGATAAAAATGAAAAAGAGTCACCACATCAAACAGCCAAACTTCTGATTTCAATGTTTGAAAAAAAACATGAAAATCAACATCGATGTCAAAGAAATTGATATTGCCCATCGATTAAACAAGCGAGTCAATGGAAAAAAGGACATTATCGTACGTTTTACATCCCGAATGAAAAGGGAAGACATCATCAGACAACGTACACTTCTTAAAGGCACCGGGATATACATGCTTAAACAAACTGTATATGACTCTGTCAGACTCAAATCTCCGGACATTGTGAAAGATGTCTGGATTCGATCTGGCAAGATATTCTACAGCCAGCTGCAAGGCGGGGTGAAGCAGGTCCAGTTTGGTGACTTTGGCTACTGGCTTGATCTTCGATGGCCCAAAAGACATTTAACAGACGAGTTATGCCTAACTTTTTATTGAACAGTATAGAATGGAATTATAGTGTATGGTTTAAATTATACTGTTAAATGTAAACTGTATGACCTGCAAATCAGGTTTGCATGAGTGAACACATCAGGTTTTTACTAGTCAAGAAACATCAATTGATAAAAGCTTAACAAAACACAATGCATGTTTAGTGAAAGCACTACTGAATTATATCGGTCATCAATGACACTTAGTCTTATATACTTCTTAATTTCTGTAGTACTAATTACTATGATGGTAAGTATCATGTTGTTTTTAAACAAGCTGCTGTTACTTAATAGCCATAAAGTCATTTTATATAGCAAGCTAATTGATAAAGCATTTATAAAACGGTTATACTTTTATGGAGCAGGTTCAAGCAGGTTCAAATCTTTTTTATTGCTATCAAATGCAGTATTTTCTCTCTTTTTGTTTCGTTTTTCGTAAAAAGAGTTTTGAAAATACCGAACATAGGGTAATAGTTTCCATAGAGCAGGTTTTAAATCTTTCTTTATAAAAGGAATACAAAAACCTGGTTTATAAACTTTAAAAATGTCCATTTGCATAAGTGAGCTTTTTTATTTTTACAAGTAAAGGCAATAATATTAACAATTATATTAATAGTTAATACAATTAATTTTTCATTAGTTGCATTATGAAATTATATCGGCCTTAAAAGATACCACTAATTTTATTGAACTAATTGTTAATAAAGATTATTACTATGTTTATGATACAAACGCTCTTCCTTTATCTCATAGCTTAATAATAAATAACATCTGCCATTCAAATTTTTGAATGTGCTAACTCTTTGAATTGTAAGGATTTTTTCTTTCTATTTTTTGTCCTTCATTATTCTTGATTGTGCTTTTTACCTTGTTAAAATACTGGTGTTGCTGGTCAAAGAAAAAGAAAATGAATACACTTAGAATAACAAAAAATATGGTTTAAATTCAGTTGCATCCTTGTTTATGGGATCGATTATTGTTGAATGTTAATTCACTTTTTGTTGATGCCAAGCATAAATGCAAGCTGTTGTTTTTCTGCTCTCCAAAAATGTTCTTACTACAACACTATATGATATAGACAGATTATGTGAAAATGCTTCATGTTTCGATAAACATTAATGATGGCTGATTTTAATGAAAACTACACATATGTTAGTTGGAAACGGTTAAAAATCATCATTGATAGACTTGTCAAAAAACAACAACAAGAGTGTTGACTATCAGGTTAATTTTTTTGACTCCATCATTGTTTCTGTTCGCTGATTTTTTGTTGCTTTTTACTATTAGGAAAAATGTTTTTGAAAATTTAGTTCTGCATATAATAAGGTTTTTCAAAGTCGGTTGTTTTCTCTCTCTTGTAAACTTTGCATATATATTGCCTTTTCAACTGCCTTATTTTTCTACATGTTAAGTTGTACTTTACATTATTGTTATGTATTTCTTACAATGGATAACTATATTTTTTCTGGCAAAACTCCACCTTTTTTTTCTTATGATAATATGCAAGATATTTGGGCTGGTGATGAAACTCATTTTAGTACTTAGTTTTGACTATGGATAGAACAATATGCACCCTAAATGTAAGAGGTCTAGGCAACAAATTAAAACGATTAGAGATTTTTCATTGGCTTAAAAATGAAAAAGTTTGATATATGCTTTTTACAAGAAACCCATTTACAGTCAAAAGAATACAAGAAGTGGGAAATAGAATGGGGTGGTAAATGCTTTTTTAGTGGAAAATCAACAAATTCAAAGGGAGTAGCAATATTAGTTTATCCAGAGGTCAATGCGTCCATTTTTTCTCAGATAGAAATAGAAGAGGGGTCTCTCATTGGTATAGAAATAGTTATTGATGACACAGAGTTATTTTTACTCAATACTTATGGACCTAATGACGATAATATTTCAGTATTTGAAAAGTTAGAAACAATTCTCTTTAAAAAATAATGATAAAAATACTATCATAGGAGGAGATTTCAATACTATTGTTAATCTTAAGCTAGACAAGGTAAATGGCAAAATTATTTTACATAATAACATAAGAAACAAAATAATTAGTATGCTTGAAACCTGCAACATCCACGATATTTGGCGACAACTCAATTCAACAAAGAAACAGTTCACATGGTATTCAAATACTAAACCCAAAATTTGTAGCAGGCTGGACTATTTTTTGATTTCAGAAAGTATTGTTAATAGTGTAAGTAAATGTACAATTACCTCTGGTTTTAGAACCTACCATTCAGCAGTTGTGATGTACGGAAATTTTAACAAACAACAAAAGGGACCTGGCTATTTCAAATTCAACAATAAGCTTTTAATAGAAGAAAATTATGTTGATCTTATAAAGTCCAGAATTCAATTTACTCGTGTGGAAAATACTAATTGCAACCCTAACACATTTTGGGAAGTTTTAAAAGGTAACCTACGAAATTCAACAATAAAATATGCGACGAAAAGAAAGAAAACTATGAATATGGAAGAAAGCATGCTAAATGAAGATATAGAAAAACTTCAAAATCAGCTTTCAAAATATAATGACGAGCAAATAATAAGAGAATTACATGAAATGAAAGAAAAACTTGAATCTATCACATGTGAAAATGTTAACAGAATGATATTGAGATCAAAAGCATTGCATGTCGATCAAAACGAAAAAAATACAAAATATTTCTCGAACTTAGAAAAAACGGCATACAGAAATAAAAACTATAAAAAGACTTAAAGTTGATAACAGAATTATTACTAACAATAATGATATCATTAAGGAACAGCATCGTTTTTTTTAAGTAATCTCTATAAGGAAAAACCTACACAAAATGAAAGTGAAAATAGTTTTTTTTAACATACCAATAATAAAATTGACGGACATAGAAAAACAGTCTTGTGAAGGCATGCTTAAACATTCTGAATGTGAACAAGCTTTAAATAAAATGAAAAATCAAAAAAGCCCTGGTTCGGATGGCTTTACGGTAGAATTTTACAAGCAATTTTGGCAAGATCTGAAGAACACTATCTAAAAAGTATTAATTTTTCTTTTGAAACAGGAAACCTTACAACTCTTCAAAAACAAGGAATCATTTTATTGATACCAAAACAAGGTAAAGATATAGAAAGTCTATCGAACTGGAGACCTGTAAGTTTATTAAACGTTGATTACAAAATAGCCACAAAGGCAATGGCAAACAGACTTAAAAAAGTTCTCCCAAACATAATACCAAATACTCATATCAGGTTTTTTTAAAAAACAGATATATTGGTGAAAATATCAGACTTATCGATGAGGTCATAAATTTCTTGAACGTAAAAAATAACCCTGGCTTGTTATTTTTTGCCGATTTCGAAAAGGCGTTTGATAGTATTAATCATGAGTTCATGGTACACTGTTTAAAACACTTGAATTTTGATCCAACTGTTATAAAATGGGTTACAACTTTTTATTTTGATGTAACAAGCTTGATACTAAACAACGATTACCTATCACCACCTGTTATTTTTCAACGAGGAGTAAGACATGGCTGTCCTTTGTCGTCGTATCTTTTCATAATATGCATACAATTATTAGCAAACTACATTGATCATAATCCAGACATCAATGGACTAACAATAAACGGCGAAGAGATAAAGCAGACACTGTTTGCTGATGACGCAACATACATACAGAATGGCTCAAAGGAATCATTTACATATTTAGTCAATTCTTTAATACGTTTTTCAGAAATATCAGGTCTAAATCTTATTGCTAAATCCATTGTTCTAAGAGTTGGCAGTCTAAAAAGCACAACTTTCACATACTGCGATGAACTTCGTTTCCAATGGACATCTGCAAATGCAAAAACTTTAGGGACAGTATTCTCCAACTACAACACAGATATGTTTAACCTCAATTTCTTACCAAAGTTACAATCATTTAAAAACTGTCTAAAGCAATGGGAACATAGAAAACTAACACTCCTGGGAAAAGTGACTGTAATAAAAACATTTGCACTACCAAAACTGATAATGCCTTTATTTGTTCTGCGAAATACGCCAAATGAAATATTACAAGAAATTAAAAAGGAAATATTTAATTTTATATGGGATAAAAACCCCAGACAAAATCAAAAGAGATACATAAGAGATAATTCACCCTATAATAAAAGGCGGTATAAAAGTTCCAAACATAGAGAGTTTGTCCTACTCACTAAAAGCTTGCTGGATAAGGCGTTATATTGACGAATCAAACACAAGTCTTTGGAAACATTTCTATAGAAAAAGGTTCATAAAAAATGGAGGGAGTTTAATTTTTGAATGCAACTTGGACAACGCTTTAATAAAAAGAATTTCAAAAAATAACACTTTTTTATTCGAAATATTAAATGCATGGAAGCAAATTACAAAAACTGATCAGGAGTCTATAGAAAGAAATGTCATAATCTGGAATAACGAGTCCATTAAACTTAATAACGAAAGCCTATTTTATGCAGCTTAGTATGAAAGAGGGATTAAATTTATATGGCAACTATTTGATTTTCGGTCAAAAACATGGTATGATTTTGAAACATTTCAATCAATATATCAAGTAAATCAACACGACTATCTAAATTTTTTGTCCCTAATACATAGCATTCCAAATGAAATAAAGATATACTTATCTACAGACAATTATCAAATCACTACCAATGACTCAAAATCAATATTGTGCAAATTAAAGTGTTGTAAAATACCTAATAAGTTTCTATATGCAAAGACTATCCCATCAACTGACACATGTGTATTAATTAAACAGAAGTGGGTACAAAAACAAGGTTTAATGAAATAACAGATAAAGAGTGGGAAAATGTAAATATAAAAACGTACAGATGTTCCAATGACACAAACATAAGAAGTTTTCAATATAAATATTTACACAGAAACGTTCCTTGTAATGAATTCCTTTGTAAATGCAAAATAAATGAAACAAGTGTGTGTGACTTTTGTCAATCCAATAGTGAAACACTGGAACATCTTTTCTGGGAGTGCCCGAAAATACAACCGCTATGGAGTTGACTAAACCAATTTTTAAAAGATAATCATATTAATATTAATTTAACATTAAAAAATATCAGCTTCGGATTAGTCAGCAATGAAAAACACATAGCGATTACTAATTTCTTAATTGTGCTGATGAAATTCTACATCTTTGGTTTAAAATATAGAAAAACAACGCCTCAATTCACTCAGTACAGGAAATACATGATAATTAGACATAATATAGAGAAAGAAATTGCCTTGATAAATGATAAAATGAAGCAGCATGATAATAAATGGTTTTAATTCCGTTCTAATATTAATCAGTCTTAAACATCACCTGCCCAAATCCCCCTTTTTTGTGTTCATAATTCTCTTTTCTTATATAAAAAAACACAGAATAAACTATGATAAACTATATTCTACATATTTCATATTTTTTCATATTATTTAGTTATCCAATGATAATGAAAAAATTATTGTGAAATGCTCAAATGCCCTTTTTTTGATAAATGTATAGCTAATAAGTTTTTGAATATCCACCTAATTAAATAAAAAAAGTACAAATGAATTTGATTTAAGAGCAAAGTGTAAAGCGAAAGGTCTAACAGTGTAGTGATTCTTTGGTCATTCTTAACATGAGACTTGACATATTTGATTTCATGCAATTCGAGCATCTTTAATATTTTACGCATGGCGAGAACTTCGATTAAAACACTATTGACAAGACATAAACTCGATATCGTGCTACATGTATATTATGTGAGTGCGTACGAAAAGCAGTTCTTACTATTTGACACTAAAGATTTATATCATTATATAACAACAAATCACTACTTGCAAAAGTGTTAACAATTGGTCGGTGTAATTTACAATGCAATTATATCATAAGAGGCATCAAAAGTTATTTAATACACATACTAACGTTACTAAACTAGTCCTAAATCGAAATATAAATAAAACCGCAACCGCATTGGGATCTCCGTTGCATTCCATCCAAATCATGTGTCCTAATTTATTGGGTATATACTTTAATATGCATGAGTTGTCATATCCGCGATGTATTTTTCCCCATTCAGTATGTGGGTTTAAATTCATTTTGTTCAAATGAATTGTATATTTAGTAAAGGAAACAATATACTAAAACGTTTCAGTGAGCAGAATATATACCGGCTTCTGTCAACGAATTTCTGTTATATTTTGTGATACAGAGCTCTATTTAAAATTAATTTAAATCAGTTTTTGAAAAAAATAGTGATCAAGACTATTTGATATCGCTGCTAATGATGTTTTCTGTAATTCAATTTATCGTTTTCGTTCCAGCAAATTTGTGTACGAGGGAATCTAAATGGATTGTTTAGTATCCTGTTGATATCATTAATTGAGTTTCCTTATTAACTAACACAATACTATGTCTTGACGTATTAGGTAGCCGTTTTCAGTAATGTAGATCTGCTTTCAGTGCGTTCATTTTCTTTATATCGTATTAAATAAAAACTGTACAATGAATAATTTGAGAAATATATCCAAAGCATTTGACTAAACATGATCAACGTGCTGAATTATTAAGCAAAAAATGAAAACATGGAACATCTAAATTATATAAACATAAAATTAGTTGAATCGAAATAAATATCAATTTACTCAATGCTGTCCATTCAAAAATTCAATCGAACGATATGATAAAGGTTATTAAGACTAGGCTTGACAAATTATGTGTTAATACGTATAATATTTTGGAACAGAGCTCATTCGTAAATCTAAAACACAGCTAAATACTACTTCAAAACAACAGTCTAGATTTGAATACAACTGCTTGATATTGATTGATAATGCTACGTAAGGTGTGGTCTATTGACGCCTTTTATAACTCGTTGAGTGTTTTTTATAAGATGAAATACTCATATATTCCAACAACAACAACAGCAACAGCAACAACAACAACAACAACAACAACAATAAAGCTCGTTTTGTAACCCTGTCCTTTACGCGGATCATTTCAAACTACGTCTTAGTCGAATTAATTCGTCAATGTCACGGTCTTATAACCCGGTTTGTATAAGTCTATTTGATTGAGAGACAAGTAAACAACTAAATGCCTCACTGTAGAGTGATTATGCGCCCAATGATGACCCTGAAGCACGAAGACTTGACATGTTTAATTTCCGGCATGTCAAGCATCTTGAATATCTGACACGCAACAAGACCTATATTTCATGAAAACAATACTGGCAAGGTACACAATCTTGAAATCGTGTAACATTTGTTTATACAAAGCCGTTATAACTCTTCGACTCTGAATCTCAATATATTCTATACAAAAAATATTTCATTTGAAATGCATCCAACGCTTCCGGGCCGTGGTAAAAGTACTTAAATAATGTGATTCCCTTTTAGGTAGCATTAAGTGATGTGTACTTTGCATTATGGTTTGTATGGAAGTCTACACATGAGTTCAAGCAAATATGAACATATTCATTTTGTTTTGAATGCTATTGTGCAGGATTTTTTTCTTGGGTAGAGAGATTCAGGGATGACCCCAGAGATGCGGCCATCACGTGACCGTTCTAGATAGTGACTGTTAACATTTCATGATAGCAAAAGAACGAAAGTATCTGTGTATGGTTCTCAAATAATGTTGTAGAAGTTAGATAAAATAAGCAGAATATAGATCATCAAACGTATTTTGAGTGTTTATTGTGTAATGAATTTTGAATGTGTGTGTTTCATTCGTATAATAAAATGCCACACAACAAACATATATTATCTCACCTAATTTTGTTATAGAATATAATTTTAATATACACGTTTTAAGCAAAAAGTCATGAATAAATATCATCATCAAATACGCCAGGAGAGCTAATGTGACAATGTCTTCCTAAGCTGTGTTATAAAAGTAATTACCGACTTGTTTTAATGATATTGTTAGTCTCCTTCTTATTGAGTGGATTTAATTATTTAGGATGTAGCAGGATGTTCAGAAACTAACAATACGCCGTTTATGAATAACATATTATTGAGTTTTCGAAATTGGCTTCTGTCATTTCTTAAATTATGTTTTCACATCTGTAATAAGAAACTTGTGAGGTTTCTTTTCACTTAGTGCGCAAGGAACAGTTCGTGTAATGATTCTGTACTTTGCCATGTTGCTTGGAGAGGCAGTTTATGCTTACAGAAATGATAAAGTAACAATCGTTACCTTTATCGTTAATTAATTGTTCCAATCTAGGTCGAGGGATGAGGCAAGGATATATGTTCAAAACTTACGGGAGTCAATAGAACATAAATTGTACGGGGGGGGGGGGGGGATAGAATAAAAACTAGAACAGCATAAAACCCTATTTATTGTAATATTACCAAGAGTGCTAAGAGAATTCGCCCGGATGAAAAGTAATAATAAAAAAAAAACATTTTAAAACCAAGGGTGACAGGTTCTTCAAAAAATGATTCACGCTATTAGCAATTGATTCATCATACATATAGTTTTTTTTTAGTTCAAGTGCACTTTAAATCACTCTATGTATAGAAAATAAATCCAGCTGTTAGCAATTGATCTACCATACATACACTTAATTTTATTAGTACGTGTACACTCAGAAAGCGTTTTACAATTAAGATACTGCCAACGTCATTAAAACAGCATATGACATTTGTGCCGCCAAACCCATTCTAAATATATCAGTCTAATAAAAATATTCAAAGAACAACGCCAGACGTCGTTCATCATTTAATTAATATAATAAGTGTATATTTGGTGTGCATATAGGCAGATTGGAAATACGACCCGAGGGCACGTGTGAATACTGTATTACAAACGCTCTGTTGTACTGTCTGCATCTTTACTTATGTTCGCCAAGGGTTACCTGTTGTCGACAAAATGTATGGAAAATTTCCCTGAAGAGCATTGTAAGAAAACGAATTAACTAACGAATTCATTAATCAAAGCTCTTTCTTCTAAGACACCTAATATCAAGGCTAATCAGTCCATTGTCAGAATATTGAACGCCTTATTCTAGAATAAATAAAATACATTAACATCGTTCGAAGTGGTAGTCTCAACTTTTCTGTATCTTTTTGAAGTTTTTAATATGAGATAATTGTGTAAAGTTTGAAGAAACTCAATTTTGAATGTTAATGTACTCGTTGTTTTTAATATTATTTCAAACGGTTTATTTGCTAGAAATTGATGAGATTGAAAATCTCTATACAATATAGAAAACGACTAATGTAAGACACTTATTATGTCATGTCTAAATAATTTGCCTCATCTTTCATCGGCCTGCATCTAGCCATTAATCATGTAATAACACAAACAACAATAGCTGTTGTTGGTTCCAGGTGATCTGGTGTTGGTTTCGTTTGATAGCATTGTAAAGATTTTTTTTGTGAAAAACAACACAGAATGTAAAAGAAACAAAATAGAATGTAATGTATTAACATATACATGTTTATAGCTGTCAAAGATTGCAAAATATGTTATCTTCTTCCGATTTCAGTTCAAATAAAATGCAAGTGAACTTACTGTTATTAATGAATGCATGATGTATTTCGTTGTATTATTTTGCATTTTAGAACCCGAAATATAAAAACCTTGAAGATGCGACGAATACAATCTAATATTAATTATTCAGTGACAAGACTACTTTTGCATTGCGAGAATTAAGGTTTTTAATAAAATGTATACAAACATGAACATTCAAATTGTTTCGTATACATTCTCTCATTCATTTTTTAATGATAATAATTAAATATGTATTAAAAGATTGTAAAAATAATTTAAAACCCGATATGCAGCAACTGTGAAGTATAAAGCAATACCACTTTGGAACAGGGAAACTTTATGTTAGCGGTACTAAAGTGGTACTTTAGGTAATAGGACAGTTATAACACACTTGTTTAATATTAATTTTGATATTTTAAAGGAAATCTTTGGAGAAATTTGGAAATGTAAAACATTTCAACAAAATATACCTCCCTATAGGAGGCTCCCGCAAAAATCAATCCGACAGCTACCCCTATTTGTGTAAAGAATTCCGTGCCATTTTGTGTTGTTTTTTTCATATGGGCACATAAGTTTCCTGTAAACACGTGCGATTTTATTTCGCGCCAGAGAGTGATTTCCTTGCAATGCTACAAAATGTATTAAAGCTTTTCTAAGAAATAATGATATTATCAAAAATGTTCAAAATTGGTAAACAACCTCATTATGTCTCAAGATGTATCTCTATATAATGAGGTTGTTTACCAATAATATTATTGATGATACCGCTAGGAAAAGAACAGCGAACGTAGTTGCTAGGCACGTCTAGTCAACAAGATCAACAACCTTTTCTAGTAATTCGAGTTAATACCGGCTTAAATATCAATGTACCAATTAGAAAAAGTGTGAGGATGGTCGTTCATAATCCAGTTTAAACTTTATGTGGCCCCATGGTTCGCTGACTCTTCCAAGGAGGGGCCCGTATAATGTATTGATACAGGTATAATTACGCATGTGTGGCCGGTGAACATCAAACCAACATATTGATAAAAACGTGTCGAAGAAATGATTGAAATGGAAAACATTTTTCAAAAACCTATGGGTTTTTTTGCAATTGATTTGAAGCGTTTGATGTTGTATATACATCGTAATATTTAGTTAGAGGGTAGTATGTGTGATCTATCTGTGTTATTACACGTTGATGGTCTCTAGATCCTTAGCTTTTAGCCATGAGTATGGTATTTTGTTTAGCTTTGAGCCATGAATATGGTATTTCGTTTAAGTTTGGCTACTGGGGGAGTCCCTGTAGCTATAATTGAAGAGTTAACAATTATTCATCGTTGCTTTCTAATGTCGATCCGAGGAAGTGCTTTAATTCAAATTATGTAACTATATATTGTAATATATATATTGTCTTTATGTAATACACCTTCAATACTGTAAGTTTTAAAACAGTAAAATATTATTCCTATGATCTAACAACAATTGTGCCTGAATCCTTGTCAAAATAAACTTTAAAGGTAATTAATTCGAAATTTTCTCGTAATAAACGATAAGCTACGCGTACTTGACAGCCGTTAATGTCGCCTGAACTGTTTAACACGGCATTTGTGCGTTGCCCTTATTTCAGGTTAATCCATGTCAAACATGTCCATCATCCGTCTGAGATGTTGCATTATTTTATCATAAAATATGAAGACCAGAAAATATCCGGATTATTCACTGTTTTCTGAATCATTATAACGCTACACTTTGGTGCGTATGCGCAATTCATCTTCTGTAATACTACCCGAAAATTAAGGACGCTTGTCGGCGAATGTAAAGACTGTAAAGTCCAAAATAGTATTGTTTATTTTCTTTTTTAAAAAGGATGTAATGTTAGTTGTTTGATCTTTTGGGTAGCATTACTCCTCGTTCCCCGGGGAAATAAACAAAAGACCATCGGTTTTGTGCAATATGGACTCTGTGCAATCAGCTAGAAGTGATAAAACCCACATATCAACCGACTAACATATAATTCCCTATATTCATAACATCGTGATCTCTCTTATTAATTGATCGTTTGGCATTGATAAATTGTGGTTTTAAAGAAAAAAGAATCCAGTGCTATTTCATGGTTAAGGTCAATCGGTACCATTCAACTAAACGCAATCAATACCGTTAGTGCATAATGTGTTGAATGTAATGCATTCGAACCGTCCATACAATGTTAAACGCAAAGGTATAAGTTCCTGATGTGACAACTTCTCTAGTGTGTGCATTGATTTTGGTTGCGTGAGGTGCGTACGTAACAATAGTTTTACTGTACATAGGTAGATGTTTACATTGTGTTACGTCTGGACATGATTACCATGACTACCACTGGTCAACTCTTTCTTTGTTAAAAGCAGGCTTAATATTGAACTTGTCCTATCTTTACTAGTTTCCATGCTTTGTCGGTCAATTATTCTATTGAATAGCCATTCCCTTGCCAGTCTGCTCAAATGTATGATTTTAGAATTGATAGCATAAATCATGAGAAGTCATATTGAACACTTTTCTCCCAAATGCTAAACAACTGTTCATTATGTTCATTACATTTTATTGACATGACTATTACAAGAATTCGTTACGGTGATGTTTTTTATTTTACATTCCATGAAAGTTTTTTGTTTAAAATTTAAGTGTCCATGAAAACAAATACTTGCAGTCTTTATATTCCCGTTGTTAAATGTATCAAAAAGGCGGTTAAGAATACCTCGGAATTCAGCTTTGACATTTGTAATTTCATTTACAATATATTTGGACAGCAAAACCTTCCAAACGGTTTAGTTAATCCTTCACCTTTGTTGAAATTGATTGACCTCTCTAAATGGCAAACAAAACGATTTTAAGGGATATGATTGAAAAGCTTCAATATATCAAAGTCATTTCCTTGCAAGTAATATAACCATCGGTAGTGGAGATACCTCATTTCCACACGAACAGCGATCCATAGGAAAATAGATTACGTTGATATCGACCAAAAATAGGCCACTCAAATTTACATTAATCGCTCAAGAAGAAGCGGTCGAATTGATGGGGCATGGCTTTCACTTAAATTGTACAATAATAGCTATGGACAGCGATTAATTTCAAAGGAGCGCAGAAAATTTGGCCCGTATTAAAACCATTCAAAGAGAGGTCTCTTATACACCCCCTGGAAGGAACTTGTTGTCGTGTGCTGCGTCTTGATTTAAACATATTTTATTCAACATATACAAACAGACTACACAGAATATGAACACACACACAAGTTGTCTATCATATTGAAATGGATTAGAACGAAAGCATAGCTTATAGAGTTCTTCTCCATAGGAATTAAATTACTCATTTACCAGAAAATTGCGTATGATTATCGATTAGACGATATATATGTTTTTGCGAGAAAATATGTTACTAAAGCTGAAAAATAGAACTAGGGAGTGTATGTTTAGATATAGGTTTGATAGTTCAAACACGAAATATAATAAATACAATATAAGCACAAGTGATTGTATTAAGGATATATAAATAGGGTGTGGACAAATATTTAGGAAAAATAGAAGTTGGGTACATACCATATTGGTGAAACCAGTCAGGTAATGATCAGAAACGTTTCGAGTCTTGTATGAATTTATGAACAGTATTAAATATTTTGGAGTTGTTTTCGTTCTTTAGGGTTGGATTTCCATAGACCATCTACCTCAGTTACTCCAAAATGTGCTCAAAATGAGCTGGTGCTTATCAGCATAGCTAATCATAGTTAACAGTTCTGTGGTCATAAATCGCCCTCCCCTGCCGGCTTACCACTGCTCAAAGTTAACACAGCAGCTTGTTTTCTTTCTCCCAAGTCTCTTGTACAAATTGAAGCACCTCAACAATTAATGGCCATTTATTCAGGATTCTAGAAAGTGAATAGTCAAATTAAGTATGTAAATATGATTTTATTTTCATTTTGGAAACAGGATAAAAAGGTATGTAATCATTGTTTTATTTAAATATATATTACAATACATGTTAAATCATAATACAATACATGTAATATCATCTAGTACTTTAAAGAGCAGTTTTAGCGTTTAAATAAAATTGTAAAAGTGTAGAATTTAATTTAAGGAATCATCATCACCATCATCATCATCATCATCATCATCATCATCATCATCATCATCATCATCATCATCATCAAATAGTGGGCTATATTTATCTAATATTTATTGTTCTTTCAGATCTAAAAACAACATATGTCAAGATGATATGATATAGCCCTATTTTAAAAGATCTCTCAATTGTCATTGATGAAAATGGGACGGGATCTTTTTTTTAAAGTATGGTGCACAGGAAGGATTGTGCAACGTTTCTAAAACAGACATACCCGATTTAAGTGATGTTGAAGGGGCAAAACTGCTGTTGCAAAAAGTTAAATCAACAAAGGGAGTCACAATAAAACGAATGGACTTTTTTAAATCTAAAAAGTTGACATCTAAAGACTTTACATATGATGAAGTAGGGCAGTTGTCGATACTGCCATTGAATGCAAAGTCGTTTGAAGATTACAGAAACCCTAGCTTTGGATGCAACCTATAAGACAGTGCCATTAAAAACATGTCTTAGAATGTCCAATGTCTCTTAGATCACTTTATTACTGCTGCTGGCCATTCAAAACAAATGCCAAATTTTCTACTTTCTGACAGTCTGGTTCATACCGATACAGGAGTCACAGAATTTGATCTTGGTCCAGATACGCACGTGAACAGTATCGGAGAATGTGTGGTGACAGATCCTGAAGAGTTAGCCCTTAGACTGAAAAAAGGTGGCAAAAGGAGACAGGATGAAACAACACAAAGAGGAAGTAGGCGAAAATTCAGACCTGAGGCTTCTTGAACACCTAGGTATTCAGTTTTAAAATCATAATAATAATGCCTTTATGATAACACGTATATGCAAAGAAAATTAGGCAGTTTGACTTTCGAACTACCTCAAGATTTCTTAGCTAAATTCATTTCATTAACATAGCAAATTGGCATTCGCGTGAACTTTTTATTCAGACTTTGAGAATCATGAGCAGCAGACATATATGTATAAACACAACGAATTGCCGATTAAAATAACATTTGCGCTCAACAAATCTACCAGAATGTACGTTGGATATAGGTTTAGAAATATAAATATGTGATAAACAATCATTGTATTGCGTTCCTTGCAATTATTACTACACATTATATGCATATGGTTTGCCTCGACATAGCTACGGGCCTGTACATATGTATACATAAGAAGTTCAATATTTTTTTAACCATGAAGTGATATGCTAATCATTTTTATACTTATAATACTTTTTTTATATTTTCAGAAAAAAATGACATCTCGAAGATGGAAAACGGACGGACATCCTGCTGACAATATCGTGATATGAGACTTAACATGTTAACACTCGGAATTTTATACACTAGTTTGTAGCATTTCAAAGTAAAATAATGTATTTACAGTAGTTTAACTACAATATATCATCTACATATTATAATGATGCAAATATATATTCGTTTCAACACACTTAAAGTAAAAGTACTTATTTAGGCTTGAATAAGATATATCTAATTGAAAATCTATCCCATTTAATAGTGAATTTAGAAAAAAATGGATTCATGATTGAAACAGCATATATTTCAGCTTAGTGAGTTAAAATATGTACAGTAAAACAATTTAACGAACTGTTTTTCAATACGACTTACAAAATTTAATAAAAATGTGTCTGCTGGACTGATTAAGATATGTTCTTACAAATTAATCAAATAACTTAAAACTAATGCAGAAAGTTAAAATTGTTGAGTGAGTCTCTTTTATAATAAAATGTATCATGAAAGAATCTATGCATGTTGATGTTCTTTTTCTTTCAATATTACCCTGTATGTTCAAATAGATGTTGCTATAACCAAGAAATTAATTCATGGGATATTGATCAGTTTATTGTTGTATATTGTGTTCTTACATTTAACATTTACACTAATTTAAAAGACATCAAATAGTTATGTGAA
This sequence comes from Mya arenaria, assembly GCF_026914265.1. Lineage (NCBI taxonomy): Eukaryota > Metazoa > Mollusca > Bivalvia > Myida > Myidae > Mya > Mya arenaria. The sequence goes on along the minus strand of NC_069131.1, from coordinate 1,333,817 downwards.
TTTTGTAGACCCAGTTGGCCTGTCTAATTTAACTCTAAAACTCTGAAATGTAAAGTGGACATGCATTCATGTATCATCATTCCTTATCTCAGAGAGGCCAATTTAACCCATAGATTTATGGCCTCCAAGGGTGAACATTTCTTCACACTGACATGATAATATATATTAACCGTTAGCCCACTAGGCTCAGATCTGAGGGGAAATTCTGAGAATTGGAGTAACTGGGTAGGACTATAGAGAATAAAACCAATGTTAATTTCTGTGATAATTGACATATCACGAAAGAAAGTTTGTCGAGAGTCGGTATATAAAGGACAGTGCATAAAATAGTGAGTACTACTTTCAACTTCACCACACTCGCAAAAAGGAGAGCTGATAATAATAGTAAAGCGGGCAGACTGACAAACGACTACGAAGTGCATACTTAAAGGATGCAATTGAACGGCAAGCACGTACATTCGGTGGAAGTGCATTCAAGGCACGTATAGTTGAAGGTAAGAAAGAGGAAAAGTAAGAATCTGTGCGTGACATAAACGTTCTTGCGTTAGATGCATTCCGAAGTGGATAATTTTGTGAACTGACATTTAAAGGTGCAAGGGATGACAGATATTCTGGGTCAAGGCCGTTTTTCATTTTGTAAAAGAGACATAAATTGTGATTAATGCGTCTTTCTAACAGAGTAGGCCAACATAGCTCCGCATGGAGAACATCAATCGAAATTAACTTAATAGCCCCACAGACTATTCTATCGGCTTCATTTTGTATCTTTCGTAGTCCGTACAATTAACCCAGACAATATCAGCATATTCAAGAATCGGACGGATGTAAGAAAAATGAATAGTTTCTAGACATTTTCTGTCCAGACGGAACTTGAGCCTTCGCATGATGCATATTCTTTTAAGGGCTTTACTTCTGATGTACTCAAAGTGTTCATGCCATGTACAGTCACTGGAAAGAACCAAACCAAGATGTTTTGGCAAATTGATTTCTGAGATTTGTTGACCATACATAGAAAAATCTGGATAAATACGTGGTAGGCGTTTTCTGGAGAACATGATTGCCTTAGTTTTTGCAGGATTAAAGGTGACTAGGCATTTATCAGCCCATGTACTGATGCTATCAATGTCTCTCTGGATTATTTCAGTGGCGTCAACGAGAATATAAAGAATAGTATCGTCTGCAAATAGCCTAACACTACTTCCAATGTTGACAACAATGTCATTTATAAATATCAAAAGTAAGAGGTGACCTAGAATTGAACCTTGGGGTACACCAGCCTCAAGAAAGACCCAACTAGACATGGAGGAAGGGAGAACTACACGTTGCCTACGTTTGCTATGATAGTCACTAAACAACGAAAGTAAGTTGCCATCGACACCAGTTTCTTGTAGCTTCACAATCAAGCCCTTGTGCGAAACTTTATCAAACGCCTATATCAAAGAATAATGCTCTAACCTCAAGGCCATCATCTAATGCCTTACAAAATGTGTTGTAAAGGTATGCAAGCTGATTAACAGTAGAATCGCCTGGCCGAAAGCCTGACTGGAACGGGGTAAAAAGTTTATGTCACGAAGGTGGTTGAAGACTTGTTTATATATTGCCCTTTCAAACACCATTTTCATTGTATTAAGTAGGGAGATAGGACGATAGTTAACAGGAAGAATGGAATCACCCTTTTTGAAAACTGCACACACAGCATCTTTCCACGGTTTTGGAAATCTACCGATTGAGAGAGACATATTAATAGGTGCTGCATCTTAAAATAGCTCCCAAAAACCTTCCACCTTATGATGATTTTAAAAATAAGCAAGAATGAAAGTAAACGAAAAATATTTGACATGTGAGGAAATGAGCGTGTGAAAAGTAGTTATCACATAGATATTGGTTCTTTGAGTATAAATGAGGTAAAAAGAAAATCAAAATACCCAGAATGTATCAAATTAGTTAATAAATATGACATTCGTTGTTTAGATAAAACCAAATTGGATGAAACTGATACTAGTTGGATAATAACTATACGTTCATATCCTTTGCAAAAAACAACAACAGCAAGTTGAACGCAAAAGCGGTGGTACTGCAATTTGCATTATATACATTTTTTGGCTAAATGTTTAACAATTATTGAATCAGAATCTGACAATATTTGTTGGTTTAATATAAATAGGTTCTCAATTTGATGAACATGTTTACGTGGGAGCTATGTTCATCTCCCCTGAAAGTTTGCCGTATTTTTCCCAAGTATTATTTCTCTAATGGAAATCAAGTTAGTATATTTTAATTTAAACATACCTTCTTTTAATTGGAGATACTAATGGTGGAACATCATGCTTAGATGATTATTTAATGGGCGATGATTTTCTGGCTAGTTTTTTTAATTAGAGACCCTGAAAACTTCTTGTCAGATGGCCACTTGCTTTTACGAGTCTCTCTGGAAGTTTGTCCAGCTACAAATATAATAGTGTGTTATACAGCCATGAATCAGAACATATTTAAATTCCATGCTCGAAACAGAAAAATGGTAAAAAGAGTTGTTTTGCAGTAAAATTGATCAATATGTTTTATGTTTTATAAGTTTGTGTATCTCACTTAGTGTTTTTGACCCCTTACCGTGTCCTCTAAAACATGGTTTGTGTTTGATTGCTTCAACTACTGGGCTTATCCCTGTGCTATAATTCTGACCAATGCTCTAAACAGTGACCAATTAAAGCGACTAGAATACTAGTTGCTAGAATACAACATGCTAATACACAAAATGCTGGAATAATAATTGCTAGAATATTGTGTTATAAACTCATTATGCATGTAAAAATGTCCTGCCATCACTTCTGACATCGATATAACAGCCGGTTATTACAAGTTGATAAGAATGTATTATGTTCTATATCTTAACAAATTATTGAAATGGACGTCTTTTAAGATGCTTATGAGAAATTTGCGCTATGTCTAAAAGCAAATTTTGCCAAAATGTACACAAACGAAAAAACAACATCTAAGCAATAATATGTTTATTCGTTTGGAATTTTATTAACTTTCCGTTCACTGAGTCCTTAGAGTCCTTGTATCAACCGAGATTCAGAAATGTCATTCGTCTCAAAATAATTTTACTGCCTGTCAATTTACCACCGGTTGTAAAGAGATACAAGGTATTATCACCAAACCAGACCATCATGGGAGAAATTACCATTGAAATCAGGACATTCCCTTCAATTATGCTTCCGATTTTTGTGCTATCTCGTTTTTTCACACGTTAAAGAGGTATTGGATTATTGAATAAGTTAATGCATGCATGATTCTGTTAAACAAATGCTATGGTGTGAATATGGTATACATTTGGTTATAACTTTATAATAAGGGTATATATTCATGTCTATTTCGTGATATAGGCTACATTTAATATGCTTATATACATGTACAATTGTATTAATTCGTTTATGGCCTTCTAGCGAAATAGCTGATGTATAACTTAATTCTGCTGGGATAAAGATCGTCCTCTTAGGATTATCACGTCTGATTTTCGTTCTGTTTATGTTTCTAAAGGTCTAAATTATTTTAAAGCATTTAGCGAGTATACTTAGAATTGAACAAGAAATAAGCCATTGCAATTCTATGAAACGTCTTCTTTTCTAACCGCGGAGAATCCCATATTGCGTTTTATTTGCCAATTACTTGTAACCAGAAAGCGGCTACCACTTAGAACGGTTTTAATGGATTTAAGAAATGGGTAAAGTGCGTTTATTTAATTGGGTTAATGTCTCTTAAAGGAAAAAAAATGACATTTAACTATTCATGTCCTTGAATGCCTCGGTGCTATTGTTTCTAAAAATTGACACTATTTATTTCATGCTCTGGGAATAATTCAAATTTCTCGGTTGATATAATGTTATAGTAAATTATTGTATTTACTATTTTTCGTTACCGTATAATTCTTTTAAATTACCAAGTGCATTACAAAACAGCTCACTGACAGCGATAGTAAGTGCAAAACGGTGTTTGATCCTTACCAGTGCTATTGAAAGTGAACAATCTGTTTGTCTAATTTGTCCAAGCCTGATTGAGACAATACTTATAGGCGGATATGAATAACCCCTGTGAGCGTTTTCATAGAAACATTCCGTTCTGATATCATAATAAACAAAGGCTTGTTGTTCTAAGGCAACATGGATATCATTGTTGTTTCTTGTTTTTGCCAATAGTATATTCGAAGACTGTGGGCTTGATATTTGATTCAGATATTTAAATAGTTCTTTATGTGTATGTGTGTTCTTTCGACATACGTTTCAAGTGTAGGTCAAAGATCTATGTGTCATTATTGGCGTGTCTATATTGTATGGTCATGACCCTGCAATTTAAGCCAGTTTCTGACAAATATCCATTTGTGCATATTGATAAACCTGATATTACTGGGATAAGCCCAGAAGCCAAACATTACAATAACGAAAACAAACAGACCATTCAAACAACCGTCTAATTTCCGAAAACATGTATATAAATATATCTATGTAACGCTCTCAAAATTTTAAACCTTAAAAGGTAGAGTTTTGAAACGTTTTGGCCTTTCCGATTATTAATTTTCACGCGCATTTTTATAAATACTTAAAATGCATTTTTTTAACTTGTACGTGCAACTCTCCATTTCCTGCCTGTTTATTTTTTATAAATAACACACAACACCTACCAAAGTCCGTTCTTGTTAAATAAGCTAAAACGATAAACGTTACACAAACAGAAGCTTTGATCGATTGATCCTCGACGCTTAAGGCTAAAGGCTCACATTGTAAATATTCCTTCGATTATTCAATAGCAGAATTGCTTTTTCGCAAAATAGTTGGCACAGAAAGCTTAAATGGCAATCTATACTGCAAAAAGCCACCATCCTTGCAGCTGAATTTGCAATTCATAATTGTATACATATTGCTTACCTTAAAATGTATTAAACGGTAATCTCTAAGCATTGTCCTCCGTGAACGCAAGGTATTCGCAATACTGATAACTGTATGCGTTGTGAAGATATTAGTAATACTTGATGCATATTGTTCAAAAAAAGAAGGAAGAAGTGGTCATGATTGTATTGGACAAGGCCAGATCTGAAACCATAGTGGGGTTTCACTGGATAAGCGCTTGTTCAAAGGATTGTCTCTCCGGCCAACAATTTTCATATCATAGCGTCTTATTACACTACCTTTAACGACTGCACATGGTGTCACATAATACTGCGAAGTGAACGCGTATTCGTTTATAAACGTCATTGATAGAGAGTATTGTAACCAAGTTCGACGGGCCTCCAACTCAGTTTCAAGGTCAGTTATTAAATATGTTATTATCATTAAATTCCGGATGATGATCAATGGTGCGCGTTACTTATTTTCTAAAAGAAAATATAAACAAGAAAAACAATGCATTAATACAAGTGAGGTGTGTTAGTTAAGATATTAGTCGAATTTAGCCTTCAAGTAAAAAACCCAACAGAAAGCCGTTTCAATTAGTTAATAAACCGTTAGTCGTAAATTGAAATATTGTGTTTACCAAAGTTTCATTATTGTGCTGAATATTCGTTTGGAATTAACTTAAAACGACAATAGAAATGAACACAAAGTTGAGGAAAGTGAAATACAATTTTGCCATACGTGACGTTTTTACAGGTTTATGGCAATTGAAGTGACAAGGATATCCTTTTTAAAAACGGTCCAAAGAAGTCGCTCATTATTTGCTCTTAAAATAGATGGTGCAGTATTGCAACTTTAATAGTGACAGCCTTTGTCTCATTAAGGTGGCTTGACAATGCATGATTTATTTCTTGAAGAGAACTGTCAATAGAGACATTCCTTATCACTATTCATTCAGTTGGACTTTTTTGTTCGAGAAATTTTAAGGATAGGACAGATAAATGTTCATTCAAACATATGTTTCGGATTGTTAAACCCGGGTTGATTACTTTGCTTAAGGTAATTGAGTTGAAGCTCATCCTGCAATTATATCTGTCTGCCCTATCAATATATATGTCGTATTAGAAACTTTCTTTTTAGCTGAATTCGATATATTCTGGAGATCACTGTTTAAAGTTGTTAATTTAAACATACACAACTAATACCCTAGATATAAAATGCAAGATTTGAAACACAGTTCGATGGATAAATACTCGTATGTAGTCATATATATATATATCATTTGTTTTGAAAAAATGATAAAACTATGCATGTATTCATAAAACCAAATGACCGTAGATCATTGTGATAGTATAATGCTCAAGTTACAATAATTGCTTATCACATACATGGTGTATTGATACGTAAGATATAAACCATTTTACGAGTATATACGATTACCTCGGACACCACTCTTTAATATTATTTTTAAAAGAGTAACATTATTCATGTATGTTGCTATAAATCTGTCAGTCTGGAGTTGTTGTTGTTGTTGGTGTTTTTTTTTTAAATTGTAATGGGCCATTGGCTAGCTTAATTTTTGATCCAATACAAGTATACTCACCATTGAAATCTGCATGTCTTTTTAAGAGCATGATTTTGTAGAAATGACCTCAATAATATATTTATAACATTCGAACATATATTATATGAGATAAAAAAAGAATCTTCATCATTTCAATCATGAATGTCAGTTTAATTTCTAAAAGTACATCATATCATTCATAACATTCATCTTACAAATCCACTCAGTTTATATTATTACTAGTTTCATGTATCATTTCTGCTATTGAACTGGGTTTATGTTTAAACTTTCGGCTACTGAGCTTGTTTCTGTATTTTTTTTCATATAAATATTAAACCAGATTAACCAATACCCTATTTATTTCAATGTTGACGAACATTATTTTTTAAAATAATTAATTTAAATACTACATGAACAAAACACGTCTAAACAATATGTGTTTTGATATAAGTAACATTATTTCCATACGGTAATTATGCAATTATACATCAATCGGTTAGTTCCATTACATTTTTTTTTAAATTACTTTATACGATTTCGTATAACGAACAACAATTAACACTGCTGAGAAATAAGGGCCTCAGCTGTTTTATTGATATTTTCGGTAATAAACACACAGTAATGAATTACATTTAAATTAGTATTTAACACTCACAGGAAAAGGCGTCAACAACACGACAAAAGAAAATACAGGGCAAACAGTATTTCACCAAAAATTGCGAAACACAAAAGGTACATGTCAACAATTATTTTGTGCAAAATAAACATTTATACAAATCTAAAGATGGTGCAATTACTTTATAAGCAAAAAGATTATAAACCAAAACCAATGATATTGACAGAAAAGGTTGACAAAATATATTAAAGCATAAAAAAACTAAATGGGTATTAATGGCACGATAATTGTCGCAATCTGCCCGGAGCAATGTATGCCCAACATTTTAACTGCTCAATAATGATTTCGCCATGATTGCCCCAAACACTAAAAGCGAGCAGTCCCGTTCAAATTGCATGCTCTTAATTGCCGTCCGTTTGTAAATTGTATTTGATTCCTTGTCACAATTAAGTAGAAATATTTACGGTGAAGTTACCACAATTGTCAAATTCATGGGACAATTAGCTTGAACCTACCTGAAAGAATACGCTAAACTATGCGAAATTGACAACCCTAAATACTGCTTGGCATGTTTACTTCGTTGGTATGATGATTTATTTTATACACTTTCCGTCTAAAATATTGCATACTGTTATACATACGCGGAAACAACTCAAGCTTTGTCTACTGAGTCTGTGCCACACAATAGCCTAGTGTTCGGCATGCAAGTATGAAAAGAAATAAGAAGTTTGCTTTCAAATTTAAATGTTGTTGTTTTGGTGAATTCACTTGTTTCTAACTGAATTTTAACAATAGTTAAAGGCTAACAATCAAGTAACTACTAAGTAAGTTGCTTAATCTATACCTTTGTCATAATTTTGGTCTCTCATTGAACGTAATCAATATGATAATGTGTATAATATTCCGAATGATAGTCACACTTGTCATAAACAGTTGGATGCGCAGGTATACTTTTCCAATGTTTGTGTTTCTTTAAAGTTTTGCACTGACTGTTTTCGCGTGATTTTGGTAAGTTCTAGTAGGATATACATATTTCAGTTTAAGAAATAGATGTAATTACACAGTAAGTTACACCAAATTTTAAACCATAGCTGAAAAATGTCCCGTGTATCGACCAGTTTCAAGACCTAACTGAGTCGGAGGTTAAAGTGCTTATCAGTGAACTTAACACCAAATCGTGTGAAATGGACGTATTGCCTACTAACATATCAAAGTCTTATTTAGTCGATCTTTTGGAACTAGTCAACATTTCTTTACGGCAAGGAGTGTTTCCCTCTAGATGGAAACAAGCTATTGTTATGCCACTTTTAAAGAAGGTTGGTCTTGAACTTCAATTTAATAATTATTGATCAGTGAGTAACTTTCAGTTGATTGAAAAGAGTGTTTTAACCAGACTTAATAGTAGTGTAGAAAATTACGATCTTCTTCCTAAGAACCAGTCGGCCTATAGACGTTTTAACACCTGCGAGACGGCTTTACTTAAACTTGTGAATGTCCTGCTATATGACATGTGGAATCAAGAGGTAACAGCGCTATTGCTATTGATCTCAGTGCTGCCTTCGATACCTTGGACAATGACATTCTACTTGTTGTACTTCACAGTCAGTACGGAGTCATTGATTTAGCTCTGAGATTGGTCGACTCACACCTACGACCTCGTAGCTGCCGTGTGTGTGTCAGCACCGCCAACACCACAACACTGTCATTTCTGCCTATATTAGAATGCAGTGTGCAACAAGGAAGTTGTCTTGGTACCTGGCTCTATCTCACATATGCTCGAACATTATTCAATGTTATCGCACTATAAATATCGTTTTGGTAAATATACGTCACTACGACAAACAATACATACATTGTTGTTTCTTAATTTTAATAAACTTTAAACATTAAAATTAAACACATATGCCATATGCCATACTCCCATACAGGTTCACTCTTCTATATTAGCTCATATAATATACATAATACAATAATAATAAATGCCACTGAACAAGATGAGAACATTATTACGTCATAAATGACTGTATTATGACGTAATTGTATGTCGCGTGACTACTATTTTGGTAAATATACGTCACTACGACAAACAATACATACATTGTTGTTTCTTAATTTTGATAAACTTTAAACATTAAAATTAAATACTGATGAGATAAATGCACAAAATAGAATGAAGTACTCAAATTAAAGCATACTAAACCAGAGTGCCAACTCCATGTATGAACTAAAATCTCCAATAATTATTTACTCATGATTAAGTATGTCATCTGTGAATCCAGAAGGAGTCTGAGAATCACGTAATGCGCAAAGAAAACCTCTGAACTCTTCCATCGCCCGACTTTACGTACGATCTCGGGATTTATATTCTGAGCTATCGCGGTAGTAGCTCTCGTTGGACGAAACGACTTTGCCGTGTAACCCTGTCCCTATAGACCTGCCAGTTTTATAGCTTCATCCAAAATCTTGGCAACAGACGATGCTTGAATTGCATTATACGGTGCGCGAAGCGATAAGAATACCGGACCACCAGGCGGCCGGAACCTGTCTATCCGTTCAATGTAGTCCTGTAATGTCTGAACAGGATCAAGCTTAACGTTGCTCGCCCGTGGCAACTCGACCACAAACCCTGACCGCTATGTATCATTTTTGATTTCGAAAAATGTTATTTTGGCAGACGTTTCACGGAATTTAACCTGAATAATATTGAAACATAACTTTATCTCGTCGTCGGTTTGTGAATACAATATGCCATTAGGTGCAACGTCTGATGGTCTTAGCATTAACGTCAATGCTAATAACGTAATGGCTTTAAGCCTCAGATACTTAAAATCCAAATGTTTGTTGTCCGACCAAGTTAAAAATAAGTTGTGAAAACGCTCTATAGGCATGACCTTTGATCTCGTCATTGGTTCACTGGTCCCCGATTTGACTAGTCCGCTAAGGAGAAGTCTTACGTCTGAATCTTCGACAAGATTGACACGCCCCTTGGCTCGATATAAGTGACCTATAGCGGCAATGTTTGTTCAAATGACCGAATTAGGTCGAGACGACGCGTTAGCCATGTTGCAGAAAAAATCGGCCAGATAACATGTGTCAATTGGCGGGAAATCACACTTTGTTTCAGAACAAAACTTAAACAATTTCTCGAGCGCGTTATCATATGATCGTAAAGTGCCCTTAGTAAGGCTATATCTCAACTTGCTTATACTATACTGTGACCAGTTTTTTGCTACAAGTTCTTCCCGCCATACACTCTCCAGGCGACTATTTGCCACTTCCGGTTCCGGCACGGTTCCGGAAGTGCCCCCATTGATCGAAAAACTCTTGGGTTGTTCGGTAACGTTATAGGTGGGGAAATTGACATACGAGCCAACCATTGATACCATGTTTGTGTCTTCCACTGCGGAACTATTATGGTCGCATACGCTTTTTGCGTTTGTACTATGTCTAAAATTTGTGGTATAAGACAAAACGGGGCGTTTACAAAGTTGTTTTCGCACCACCAGTTGCCCTGCGATAGTGCGTCCACTGCTTCTGACAACGGATCCCAGTGCCGACTGTTGAACCTCGGTAACTGAGCGTTCTGACCGTACAATTTGTCTATGTAACCGAACATGGCTGGATGCAACATCCAATTGTGCTTGTCTGGCGTTCTCGACCAATAATCGGCTTGACAATTCTGTACTCCTGCGATATGAGCACAACGTAACGTGATTCCATGATCGAACGCCTCCGCCCAAATTGCTAATGCCAGCCTTGACAGTTTTTGGCTCGGGCCCCCCATATGGTTTATATAAGTCATTGCAGAAATATTGTCGGTTAGTAATTGCACTACTAACCCGCGTAACAGCTTCGCGAAGGCCTTGATGGCCATCAATATGGCCAACATTTCTCTTTCGTTCGAGGTGAGATACGAGACGCGGCGGTTCCAGTCGCCCGATGCAACATGTCTGCCGTACGTTGCTCCCCAGCCTAGACCACTGGCATCGGTGACCACCTGAGCCTGTATTGTCTCGGAACATATCTCGCGTGAGTTCCAGTAATCTACTGAATTTAAACACCACTGTAGTTCTTCTGCAACTTCCGGTGTTATAATTAAGCTATCCGACCACGATTTACGCGCACTAAGCAATTTATACGAATTTCTCAGAAAAAGTTTGCCAGGTGTGACGGCCCAGGCAACTGACACACACTGCCCCAATACTTTCGCTTACTGACGGGCAGCTGCCAGCCCTTGACCAGGAACTCTCCGAATAGACCTCTAAAGCCTGGGCACACGAATCAACTGCACTTTTACGATTATTTTGCTGTCGGCAGTACATATTGTATATCCAATATATGCAATACGCTGTGTTGGCACTAGGTTTGATTTCTCAAAATTCACTTCAAACCCTAACTAATCTAATGTATGCAGTAACTGATCTTTGTGATCTGTTATGTTTGACACAGATGCACAAAGTAGAAAATCGTCAACAAAACTGTAATTCTCAACCCTACAGACCGTAAATACGTTATAACATGCCTCAACATCTTATTGAAAAAATATGGTGAACAGCATAAACCAAATACTAACACATTCCACACATAATAAACTCCATCCCATTTAAATGCTAAGAATTTTCTGTGTGATACATGAACAGGTATATGTAAAAATCCGTCTTTGATATCAGTCGTAATAAACCTGTCTTCGGGTTCTATTAACTTCACAGCATCTCGAATGTCTTCATTTCTGTACTTAAGAACATTACAATTATCATTAAGCTTCCTTAAATCAGTGATAAGACGTAACTTATTGTTCTTTTTAGGCACAACCCCTAAAGGGCTCACACAAACTGGTTTTTCTTCCCTAGGTTCTATGTATCCGAGTAATAACAACCTATGTAATTCCTGATTTACAAACTGACACTGTTTTGCACTAAGATCGTGATTCTTTAACTCGAAAGGCTGTACTTGTGTCGCAAAGGGAATAGTAATACCATTAGTAATCCAATCAATTATGTGATCGGGAGCATCAATCTGTTTCCATGCAGATATATTTCGTTGGGGATTAGAAATACACATTGAAACAAAATTTTAATTAAGTGAAATCTGAATGAAAACAACGCTTAATGTAAGCACACAATGCGTAAAACGTCTCCCCGACGACCTCCGCGTTGACCTCCACGATAACCGCCACGTCCCGACTCGTACGATGATGTTGACGCACCACGTGCTGGGGCTGTCGTACGGCTGGCCGCCGATAAGGTGGCTGCAGACCTTAAAGTATCGAGCGAGTCTGCGTTTAACCCGGATGTGTTCTTTTGTAACGCACGAAATATCCTTGATGTTGATTGGTCAAACTGTCCATTTACAAGAATAGCCGCATACTCGTCCTGAACATATTTACACTGGGCATGACAAATAAGAAACAACTGGTCCAATGTTTATTGGGTTACACTAGATCCTGGTTCAATTGTCGATAGGAGTTTTGCCGTGGTTTCACTGTAACGGCTACACTTTGAAAGAATGTTCAATACATGAACATCCGAACGCTTGATTCCTTGACGGGATTCGTTGAGTCGTAGCTCTGTCGGCAGCTTAATCCGTGCCAAACTGTCCTTCAGTGCGGAAAAATCCCCCTGGATATCAGAATTAGACCCGGTGGCAGTTAGAGCTTCGGTACCGGGAGCCAACACGTGGCTTCTTTATGGGTGGTCGTTTACCGAGAAGCACCCTTCACGTGGTGAATTTACAAATCCGGAGGAAATATCAAGTTTCTGAATCACTGTCTGTAGATTTCGTTCTACGCCGATAATCCTTTCGTTCACAGAGTCTTTAAACTTCCGAAACTGTTCCTCCATCTGAATAATTGTCTATAAAATAAACTTATTTTCCTGACTGAACAAATACACGTCCTCTCTCGAGAGTGAACAAGATGAGAACATTATTACGTCATAAATGACTGTATTATGACGTAATTGTATGTCGCGTGACTACTAGCCTATGGTTTCGCAGATAACCACACTGCAAACCAACGTTTTCGGCCAACTTATGTAACCAATAAACTAAATGCGATCAAATAACTTAAAAAATGTGCAGTGACAACACACAGTTGGATGAATGGAATTATTTGAATTGCTTTGTGACATTCGGCTCATCACTAGAACAGGTGAAACAGGTAGGTCGTTTTAGCTGTTTTCTACTGAATAGCATGTGATAAGAAAAAAATAAAACACGTTGCTATATATTTCATTTTTTATACAACTCGTCTATGTAATATTTTAAAGCTCGCAATAGCCTTGATTATTTACTTATTTCCTGAAATCGTTGTATAAAATGTGTAATACAAGACGACTTGGACATATCCCGTATATGTTTCAAGTCTTACTGCGCACTTCCTACGAAAACGAGTTACATTTTTATTCATGCGGTTACTAATGTAATGAACGCTTCAGAGATGGGCATTTAACTATAAGCGTGTTAATTGTAGGCAATTCAAATCCCGAGACACACACACCGTCGCAAGAATAAACGACACATACGTATTGGAATTTGTTAGATATAATGTTATAAAGTCTTATTTGATAAGACAATAGTAATTGTTCATGAACGTAGGGTGCAACATACGCCTCTTTGATAGAGCGTTGGCAGTTTTATACCTATCATTTCATGCAATGTCTCGCCAAGCTTTCAGTGTTTTAACTTTCAGAATTGCAATTTTTAATATTGCCCTGATACTTGTTAAATTGTTTTGGTTAAGTTTCACATAATATCTTATACCAAAAGGAGCATTTTAACGAAGTAATTGAATATCATAATTTGACTGTAGTTAAGTAATTAAATGTATTATATTGCTGGCGTTCGTCCACGTGCATCCAGGTTTCTTAAACGTCTGTTGAATTCCTGTACTGATGTTAAAGACAAAGGATACTATTTTGCACGGATTAAATTGTTTTAAAATACATGAAAAAACAACATGGACAAGCCCATTAGTAAGAAATAGTCTCTATTTACTGGATGAGGCCCAGATAATAATGAACTAGAGATACAAACGTATAAACACCGCATATGATTTATCTTGCCCTTTTAATACGATGATATAATATCAGAATCTTTAACACACACAAACAATTATATTTCGTATTAGATATCACGTAAAAAAGGCAATATCAAATGGCGTTCATTTTAAGGGTGAGATTAATCAATAACCCTAAGCTGTTGCTTCGTTGAATTTTCAAACCTGTAGGAACTTGTTTCTATAACAGCGTATTTTGCGTGTAAGAATGTACGCTCCTGTGTGTATGAGCTCCTGGCACCGATTATTTTTAAGTTCTAAAGCCTAAGTAGCTTGCTTCATTAAGCTTACGTTTTACTTAATCTTGATTTACCAAAACTTAAGTTAATCCTCATTATAACGGTAATAACCTTTTCATGGCACACATTTCTAAAGAATACATATGTTATACAAATTATGCGAATGATAGAATGAAAACTTCAGGGAAATTTTTAAATTATTCAAATATCTGCCCTTGTCAGAAGTACAAGTTCAGGGTCCAAACGACAATAAAATAGAGATACAAACGTAAGAATATCACATACACACGAAATCTAAAACAAATAAAATAGTGAACATATCAAAATCCAGTAATACGGACTAAAGATGATTCGGGAAATGTTTCGGGACATTGGGGACAACAATGTCCATTGTTTGATTAATCTAAAGCAGTTGATCCGTTCAAGAGAACATGATGGCAAACATGGTTTTAACAAACGCGTTAAACTTCTAATCGATACACTTGTTAAGCACCATTTAGACAAAAGAGCCATACTATACATAATACCTGAAAAATACGATGACTTTTGACTGAGTGTAAGAAAGGGAATAGAACTGTTTACTTGCGAATTTCAATACATTCTAATATACCGTTTTAATATACATCGTATAATAACTAATATTAATATATTTGAAATATCGATCGTACAATACGCTTGCTGAAGAGATGAGCCAAATGTGTTTCTGTACAGAGGCAGCCTTTATTGCAATAACTATTTGCTTGGATACCCCCAGGCGTAACATCGTTGTAAATATAAATATATATAGACAAAGAGGATACGTGGTAATTTGTCCTGACATTTATTCCACGTTAACCTCAGATTCACATTATATGTGACGCGACAATAGTGTGTTTTAGCGTCAAGGTTCCTTATATGTTACAACAAAATCTTCATCAATCCATTTAGAAACGCGTCCATATCATCAGTAATTCATTTATAAACACGCTAGATGATATTTTTCGTGATTATTTTTCTTCTGTCAGTGCTAAAGCGATCAATTGAACTACAGACAGTAGCACAACCGTGCTAGATTTTATGATACGAAATATTCCCCCTGAGGAGGATTTTCTTTCTTTAATATTGTATAAATGTTTTCTGAACTAAAGAAAATAAATGTTGTTTTTTATCTTATTCGTAATACTCTATTTTTAAACGTTACATCTGTATGTACTTATATATAAAATAATGGAAACCAACGGTAACATAACATTTAACCAATATCCTTTTCAAAGAATACAATGATAACAATCCCGTCTGCAAACATATTAAGACGAGAGCAAATCAATATTTACCCACATTTTAAACCCTTTTTATCAAATACAGTATCGGTCCAAGATTGACGAAAGGGAAACATAATTATAAGACAACACACTAGGTACAAGTAAATATTATAGTATAACACATTAATAATAACAGCGAACGGTGACATCAAACTCGTCTATAATTAAAACCAATGTAATTTACTTTGAACGAAATGTAGCTTACAATCATTGTGTAAATAATAATGATGAAAAAAAGAACGTGTTGACCTAGTTTCCTGTTTGTTTTACCTTTCGTTTATATTTCAGTTGATTTATTTCTTTAATGCACAAATAATAATAACCCATTTTTCAAAGGCATTTATATGTAACCTAAACTTTGAAACAGGTCTCGTTGCAGCTTAAAACTTATTAGCAGATTGAACGGCTATTAAACAAGAGGTAAAACAGTATGTTCTGAACATTGGCTGAGTTATGACTGTGATGAACATATTGTAGAATACGAATATTGTTCACTGTCCACCGACACGCTTCCAACCGCTCGACAGTTTCTTTGTGACAGTGGCGTCCAACAAAGTGCTAGATTCAGAATGCATTTTCATTGGAGATAACGGTATAGTTCGACGCCTGAAGCTTGGCGAAAACACCAATAACAGATCATGTGAAACATCTTAAGTGAAACCTACCGTAAGGTCATTTGTTTTTGTATTCCAAATCAAAACTCATGTTTACAAATAACATCTACATATTCAAATTAGAAAACAAATACGTCTTCGGTTTTGTATAATTGTATTGCTGTAATGTTTGTTTAAAACCAAATACATGACGCTTACGTTTTCGTAAAAACATAGTCTAGAACGTTGTAACATTTCGATTTACGTATCGTTTGTAGATCAGATTCCATTAAATAAATTCAAGGCTTTTTGACGCAAACTTACAGTGTCCCACTCGTATAATAGTGATGCTCTTAAAATGATTTATATAAACAGACAACATGTAATTAATCCTATTTTGGTTGAATGGAACTCTGATAATACGAAAATAAGATTAATGATACAGGATTTTGATATAGGAATATGATATCGTCGTTAAAACGATGAATAAGAGATTTTCAAGCCAGACATCTGCAATCATATGTCGACAAAAGCCATTAGTCATGAACAGACATATTATTATGTAAGTTATTTTTTCAATAAACAAGTAGTCAGGATAGCCAAATATTCCTTTAGACTGTATCAATAGTGTTTATCTTTGATGCAAATTTTTTCAATGATTTATAATATGTTCGTCGCTTCATTCTTTAATGTGCCACACTTTTATTTTCGTAAAAGAAAAGTTTTCTTCTGAACGCTCGTTATGTTGTTGCTAAATATCAGACAGTCTTGTCAACAACGCCTTCAGATTTTAATAGTAAAGCTTTACAAAGAATGCATATATCATTATTGAAATAAAAACAATCAACACAAATCAACTTTATGTTTTAAAAGATTGTGTGAAGCAAGTTGACGCCTTAATCTCATCACTAGAACGGGTAAAACAGATTAGTCGTTTGAGCTATTTTCTACTGAAAATCATGTGATAAGAAATAAATTGAAACACGTTATGGAATATAACTATTACTTACTTATTTCCTGAAATCGTTCGATACAAATGTGTAATACATGACGACTTGGACAGATCCCGTAGAAGATGTTTTAAGTCTAACTGCGCACTGAAAGGTATTTTTTCCTACGACATCGATCTACTGTTTTATTCATGCGGTTGATAATGTAATGAAAGTTTCAGAGATGGGAATTTAACTATTAGCATGTTAATTATTGGCAATTCAAATCCCAACAGACACACACCGTCGCAAGAATGAAAGGCACATACGTATTGGAATTTGTTACAGACAAGGTTGCCTTTATAAATTATTATTTGATAAGACAATTGTCATTATTTATGAACGTAGGGTGCAACACATGTCTGTGCGATAGAGCGTTGGCAGTTTTATACCTACGATGCCTACATGCAATTTATCGCCAAGCTTGCAGTGTTTATACTGTCAGAATTAACAATGTTTAACACCGCCCCGATTCTCGTTAAAGTGTTAAGGTTAAGTTCTAAATGTTGTCTTATACCATAAGGAACATTTTTAACGAATTAAGGGAATATCATTGTAGTGAGGTAATTAAATGTATTATATTGCTGGCGTTCGTCTACGTGTATCTAGGTTTCGTAGAGGTCTGTTGAATTCCTGAGGTTACATACAAAGCCTACCATTTCGCACGGATTAAATTGTTTTAAAATACAAACAAAAAATCAGGGACAAGTCCATTGGTACAAAAAGCCCCTGTTTACAGGATAAGGGCCCAGAATATAATGAACTTGAGATACAAACGTATATACACCACATATACAAAAATACCCCAGACGGACCACACCCGCATACGTGACGTATGGTGCTTTAACGTGTTTAGGTTACTTTGTCACAGGCGGTACAAATTACATGCAACGATAATTAAATTAAATCCTGTAAATTCATTGAACTAACTTTTGTCTGACGTAATATATTGTTCTGCTACAAATGTTGAGAAACTAAAACAGCTTTTTAGCCACACAATTTAGCTTTTCCCTGTGCATATAAAGATAATTGTCGTATTTTAAATATGTCAATCACAAGAAAAGGTAACCGGTAGGGAAACAAAGCTATATAACCATATGTTTCATGCTTGCGGAAGCATTTAACATTACCTACATATTCTTTAAACCATAATAAAGGTTATACGATCCAAGACAAATTAATATGGAATTAAAGGAAACATGCAGATGCATTTAAATTATAAATGATCCCAAACTATGTTTTCTTAAGTGGTATGAAGCTGTTACAAAATTTTCAATCACAAACATGATCGAAAGAAATAGTGAATAATAACAGGAAGAGAGTTTTAAGCCAATATTGATGTAACGCTAGTATGTAAGCGTTACATAAATATCAGCTAATGTTTCCATCAAGATTGGTTCGAAAAACAGGATAAAATGTCATTGACAACTAAACAACAACACGTAAGCAATAAACGAAGTGTTTTGAGCAATGGGGTTGATTTATAGGAAACAATGTTTTGTCATTCCGGTGTTTATTCCGACAATGTTTCAATTACCGCTGGTGTTTCACAAGGGTCGATTTTGGGGCCACTCTCATTTCCTGTCTATATAAACGACATTGTCAATGAAATCAAATCCACTATTAAGCTATTTGCTGATGATACTACCTTATATATTGTTATTGACGATCTTCGAGAAGCTGCTATAAATCTTAATTCCGACCTGCATAAAATAAACGAGCTGGCTAAACGTTGGCATGCCACTTCTCATCTCACGAAAATATAACAGGCCACCACCCGCCTATCTTTATGATTAACGTAAACATCCAGGTTTTCGAAAATCTTGAGCATCTTGGAATCACATTATCATCGAGTGCTAATTGGCACGAAAACATAAACACCATTAAAAAAGGCATGACAACTTCCAATTTGATGAGGCAGCTGAAGTTTACACTCGATCGAAAACATTGGAAATTATTTACAAAACATTTATCTGGCCCATTCTGGAATATGCCAACACTGTACGTGACAACATAACTCAGACTGAAACAGAAGATCTAGAATGGATCCAAACTAAGGCAGCTAGAAATATATCAGGAGCAACGCAGTTGGGGTCGCAAAACAATCTAAACACGGAAACTGGTCTCGAACCCCTTAAATCTAGACGCAAAAAACACCTTTGTCTACTCTTAAAAATGAATCATTCACTTGCACCTTCTTGTATAAACGACATGTTGCCATTATTTGCTGGTGATGTAACGACATACAGATTAAAAAAAACGCTCGCAATCTCCGCAATATTCAGTGTAACTCTCAACAATTTGCTTCATCCTTTCTTCCTTCAAGCATATCGTCATGGAACTTTCTGTCCGATTTTAGTCGAGAATCACGATCGCTTTGTTCTTTTAAGCATATATTCAATAAATATAATCTGGTCGTTTTAGTCCAATTAGAACTGGAAACAGAGACATATCGATTCAACATGTACGACATCGCATGCACTGTAGTTCTTTACATGAACATCTGTTTTCAAAGAATATTATTAACAGTCCTTTATGTACAGGTGGAGAAATCGATGATTCATATCACTATTTGTTTAATCATCCTCTGTTTGCCGCCAAAATTGTGTTGCTCACTAGCCTAAGACAGCGATTTTACGTCATTTTGCAACTTTTGCTACTTTGCGATAAAAATGCCCATCAGATGTAAACAAGACTATTTTCCAATATGTTCAAACAAACATATCTAGTACAAAACGCTTTAAGCGCTGAACAGATACCGATACGAACATTACCACAATCTCTGGGTACTGTGAGTGACTACATCCCTCAACTTCCTCCTCCACCTTCTTTCCTATGAAGTGTTTTTCAATTGATAGTGGAGGATTTTGTTGTGTAAATGATAAGCAGCATTGACACTAAAAGAACATATTATTTGAGCACTATGAACTTCCAACAACACCGTATAAACCCGTTTCAATCGGAAAATAAGTATACGATACTGTGTTTATAACCTCATCAAAAGGACAATGATATTTAAACCAGTTGTTTGACAATAACCCTTGACTCTGTCATGGACACCAATCATTTGAAGCATTCTTTTGCACAAATACAAATCATATGAAGCAAGCCTCTACGGTGTCATAATCACGGCACAAAAACGGCACAAAATAAAACAATTAATTGAAGCATCTCTTGACTTTAAAAAAATGACGCGGTGCATACACCAATCATTTAGAGCAGCCCTCGACACTATCATGGACAAGGTACACAACCCAATTAATTGGAGCAGTCCTCGACACTATCATGGCCATTGCACACAAACCAATCATTTCGAGCAGCCTTCGACACTGCCATAGACATGGCACAAACACCGTTCATTTGGAGCGACCCTCGACACTATCATAGACATGGCACAAAAAACAATCATTTGTAGCAGCCCTCGATACTATCATGGACATGGCACACAAAACAATTATTGGGAGCAGCCTTCGACACTGACATGGACATGGCACAAAAACCGTTCATTTGAAGCAGCCCTCGACACTATCGTGGACATGGCATAAAAACAATTATTTGAAGCAGCATTCGACGCTATCATGGACATGGCACAAAAACCAATTATTTGGAGCAGCCCTCGACACTATCGTGGACATGGCACAAACACGAATCATTTGGAGCAGCCCTCGACATTATAATGAAAATGGCACCAGCATACATCATTTGGAGCAGCCCTCGGCACTATCATGAATATAGCACAAATACACATCATTTGGAGCCGCCCTAGACACTATAATAGACATGGCAGAAAAACCAATCATTTGGAGCAGCCCTCGACACTATCATGGACTTGGCACGTATGAACTCCTGTTGAGCTGACTATAATAAAACGCTAACAAAAGTGACTTCCGGAAAACTCCTGTTTAGATGATTTATTCTTAACTTTACTTATCTGATGTCCTGTTTCGCTGGTCGAGATTAGTCCTTATTAACCTCTATTAAATTCCTGTTTAGCCGACCATTACAAGGCGAAATCAAACATACTTCAAGTGAACTACTGTTCCACTGACCATCAAAAGAATGGAAGCCGAAACTAATATCCAATTTAATCTGTTTCTCTGACCATTAAAAAGTGGAAGCCGAAACAAACCTCCTGTGAAATCCTGTTTACCTGACCATTAGACAACAAAAGACGTAACCCTTATTCAGTGTAATCCACTTTTTTTGTTCATTCAAAAGTGGTAGCCGAAACCAACCTTTAGTGCTATCCTGTTTATCTCACCATTCAAGAGTGGTAGTCAAAACTAATCTCCAATGTAATCCTGTTTCTCTGATCTATACTCGGTAACCCAATATACATATAAGCGTCTTGAACAAAACATAAACAATATTATGACCGCTTTGGTAGAGGTCATATGTGCCATTGTTATGTTCCCCATTGAATATGTTAATGAAGAGTCTAGCTGAATAAGGACTGCAGTTAATTTGCAGGTTTTAATAGATTTAGTTTTGGTAAGATAACAACAACAACACAACAATTATATTTAAGTTTGTGTCATCGCCTCCCTGAAGAAATAATGCATTCCTTAAGCCTTAACAATTACTATTTTAAAATGTAAATAACTCCATTTACAACTTTTACTTATATCTATTAAACACGTATCATTACGCTGATGGATTCTATTTAAAATATAAGGGTGCGGTAAATTATCACGTCACCAACATAATATGAATTCATTATAATTGTGAATTTTATCAGTTCACTGTTGTATGTTATGTTCCATTTGTACGGTCGTTTTTCGACATGTTTGAATTATATTTAATAACACAGAAACAACAACAAAACAATATCCTCACTTTTTGTAATGTATCTTCTGTGCCTGCCCAATCTCGATGACTTATTAATGATCATCGGCCCACATATTACATAGAGTCGAAGAACTCATTAAATTAAGGGAGATTGAAAGGAAGGACGATTGAACCGTTAAAGTGCAACGGAAATAAATTGCACTGATATAATTGTGGTCGAACTCCATCACGTTGAACATGCCACCTGATTTTACGTTACATTTGAAATAGATGTGTCGACAAATGTTTCGGACATTTTTAATCCGGACACAACAGGTTTTTATTGTTTATAATTTCTTACATATGGCCGAAGCTACAAAGGCAAGCGATGGATGAACGTAAACTTATACGGAATGTTTTGACATGTACCGTTTTTTACCATTTGGTAGGTTCAACATAATTAAATGATATTACAAAAATATGAAAATGCTGGCAGGTAAATGATATTGAGTTTGTTTAGCGAACTGCATTATATGAATGTCATCAATGTCCAGCTTGTTTTCCCAGTCGCTAAACATCATGGTCTTAGAGCCGTGGAAGCTTTACTAACTTAATTGGCTTATATTTATCCATTTCATTTAAATGTCCCGAGCCGTTTGAATTGATCATAAGTGAACAACAAGAGAGTTTGCTAACGCAATTATATACTGAACTTAATATGTGTCGAAAGCAAGTTGAATGAGATAATTTTAAGCTATACTATGATAAAATGAACCAAAACCATTACTGCTTTTTTAAAAGTACTTTTGATTTAATAACTTTGAAATATTCTAAATGAAATGCGTTGTGTTCGGTTCTTTTTATCGGGAATATATAGTATATACTTACATTAAGGTCTTTATACAGTTACCCTTTTGCTGTAAGTATAAACCTTTAGAAAAGAGTACGAGGAACTGGTGACAACTTGTGAACTTTCTGTATTTAAAGATTTAATGTGTGTAAATTAAACAGCGCTGTAGTGTTCTTGTCTTTTAATATGAATGTTGTTTCTTGTCCAGAAGAAGATAAAGGGACAAAATGGAATAGCATTATAAAGGCATGTTTGGTAATCCTACTAAAATCATTAAGTTAAAGTGACAACTTTACACCAGACTGTGTTAACGGAAGTGTTAAACAACGTGTACCTAGTAAACCATTGAATATGCTACAATTATTGCACTTGAGTGAGTTTGATAATACATCATATCGACCGAAACTAAAGTGCAATATATGTTTTACTGTAAAACCTGAATTTTACATTCTAAAACACATAGAACTTTTTTAACAATGTCACATAATAATTTGAAAATAAACAACTCTTTTAAACAAACACTTACAGAAAAATGGCTAAAATTACATAATGTATCCATTGTACAAACTATCAACATTAAACTAACACAGAGAAAACTAGTTCATAAAACCACAAATGGTAACTATCACAGCTTTTCGCAGTCTTTAAATGAAAAACTGTTTATAAAATAAACCAAATATACCGACCGTTTGCTGGACCTAGACCAAACACAGAGTTCCAAGGCGGCGCGGATGTTAATTGCATTGGCTAATCTACCATACGGGTAGCCTAGGACAGCGTACCAAGTCGGCATGAATATTCATATTAATCGCTTATCCTATCCTTTTCTCATATGATAAAATATTTGAATAGTTATGTTTGTGTTCATGTGACGGCAAACGTCTCCCATTAAGAACCTGGATCTTTGTTCCTCTATTGACGTATTATAACTGATTTCAGTGTAGACTCGCATTTGATTTCTACTCATGTTTGTACAAAGATTATATGTTGTATGATAATATTGAAATAAAATACAACCTTTCACTGAAATCTACAAATATCCTTTATATAAGGCTATATGACAGTGCGCCTGATCAATCGGTCCTATTTAGTCTAATAGAATAATTGGCAAAAAATAACGCATTAGATACCAGACGACGTTCGTATCATTAAGATGTCTCGACAATGCATGATTTTTTTCTCTGGGATCACCGTCAAAAGAAGACATGCGTAATAACTTTGCATTTAGTTGAGCTATTTCGTTTCAGTCATTTTAGAGAAAACACTGATAAAGCTTCACTCAATAACAGGTTTCGCAGTTTACAAAATCCGATTTAAGTGATTTTCTTGAAGGAAATGAGTTTCAGCTCGCCAAGAAGATATGTAAGTCAACACTATCAATATATGTCTCATTAAAGGCAATTTCGTTTCAAATTCTAAAAGTAATATTTTGATATCAGGACGAAAATAAATAAATGAATTACGTTGGAATGATAAAGGAATGCTAATACGTTCCAATCTTGTTCTATTATGAATGAATAGCTTATTCAGCAGCATATGCCAGGAAAATATCAAACGAAGCCACTGCAAATAAATGAATATGGTGTTTTGAAATGATTTTTCACGACCATCTCTAAACAATTATTGCAAATGTATTATCATAAACATGTTATCATAGAGTATGCATTAACACATGATAGTGTTTATCAGTTGTAGAGGACGCATCCATGTATAACAAGTACAAATTTAATAATAAAACTTAAATCCTTATATCGTCGGATGGCGGGTCTAGCGGGTTAACGCAAGGGCCCGGGCTCAATTTCCGCATGCCGACAAAAGAACCCTAAAATCACCTATCTTTAACCTTAAATTCATACCTTAATAATTAAAAATACAAATGGTGATAGAAAATGTGTACATATGTGTTCATTTTTTTGCAGAAGTGTGTCCACTTGAATGGATGTATAATAGTAGTCTTGAATGAAGGGTTGAAATTCATCAACGATTGTATACGTGTCATATCGAAACCTCAGTGAAATAAAGGTTTTGAGGGTTTTCACGGTGCCCCTCACCACTTATTTATATGAATTCATGGATCCATTAATAGAAGTAAAGACTATAACCACAATATGTTTTTGCACCAGTAAATGTACATGTATACAATTTATCATCCATGTCTCAGCAAATCTTACAGGAAGCATCAGGTTGCAAATTAGTTTAAACTCAGTGACTTACAATTGTTTTTTTATCTAGAACAACACATTATCAAAGGACAAAATTTGCTTGGAATACTTGCTATGACAACTTTACTTTTCGTGTCTTAATAACAAACAAAACATTAATATGATTCTTTATCAGGTGGACGTGTTGCTGATTTCCTCACGTCTTCAAGTTTGAACCAAAGTTGTTGCACAACATGCACGTCTAATTTTGGTAAGGAATAAATCATTTCAGTATGACAGTTTATTTCAGGAGCGTTTGTCTTTTGCGATTCAATACTTTTTAAAAGTTATATAGATGTTTTCCCTCCTCCCCGATAAACAGTTTTGTCACAAGTAATACATCCTATTTTATTCTTAGAAAATATAGGTTTGTATATTTAACATGTTATCATTATAATAATAATAATTCAAAAGCATACTAGTTAAGCATATACTTGATTTATTTGATGAACTGATTGAACCTTGTTTAAATAATGCTGGTGAAGTTAAGGATGTGCACAATGTAATGTAGTATAATGGGTTCATTTACAATTCTGTAAAACTTATCCTCAGTTTTATAAAGACGACATAAAATGACTTTGTATACGGAGAGTCAGGGGCTAAGTTATAAGACAATTAGTTATATGAATATAATTAAACACTAGGTGAAATAATTGCATAGTTATGATAATTAGTATAAAAAAAAGTGTGTATACCATGCCGAAAACAGCAATGGAACAACGTTTATCCAATTATCATCGTACTTGAAAACAATAAGAAAACCTAGAATGCATTGAACAAAGATTTATTTGAAAACGTGAAGAACTCGTTTGGAAAAAAATAAATAATTATCAATATTACAGATCAGGTGAAACAATGGCCAAGTTATCCCCAGCAAAGCCGCAATTTCAAATCAACAGGAACCCGATCAACGTAATGCAAGAACAAGGTTTGATTGACAAAAATGTAAAATGATCTAGTAGTGAATCTGCAAATAAAGTAAAAAAACATCTCGAAAGGAGCAAGTATTTTAATTGGTACATTTGTCAGTGCTGTGTTTAAACCTCAATTTGAAAATGATAAATAATTGAAAATGTAGTTAAAATACACAAATAACAGGCACTTTAATTCATTAAGGATCACTAGGGGAAGGGAGACTGGATGTACGAAGACATAAAATCACAAGTTATTATATTGAAAACCAAGAAACTTATGAAAACGTGAATCAACTATGTGAGATAAATAAATAAGCCAAATAGAAACTTAGTGTCAAAAGTTTTAAAATATGTTTTTTCTTTGCTAAAAAATATAAGGGAATAAAAATCAGAGCATTGTTATTTTGGTGCAATAATCACATGCAATTGTTCCCGATACAACATAACAGTGAGTGACAACAGTAGCCCAATGCATGACGTAAAACATATTTCGAATTGGCAAATCAACCTTCTAACACTAACCTCTGTGACGAAATCGACTATTATAATCTAAATTTACCATCTGTACATAAGATTCTTTTTAATAGAATTGTAATACTGGAGAATATTAACGGTTTCCTTTGAATCAATTTATAAAAGAGCGTCTACGATTGGTCGTATACATTAGGTATGACTAATCATCTGTAACGAACACTAGACTATGGATAACCGCTATATTTGTTACTGTTTAATATTTCGTTTATCTTAAAGTTTATGATATTCACTATTCTTAACACAAATATTAAAAGATATAAGACGAAAAAGTCGGTTTGATACCCTGAACGTGTAAAATTTCATTCCAGTCTTACACAGATAAAAATGGTAAACATGATTTATGTAATTATCAAGCTACTTATATAGAGTTATTTCTGTTTGAAAATAAAAACAGAACAAAGATTTATTTGATATAAAAACCGTTGTTTCTGTTTTTTTTTTTTTTTCGTTTTTTGTATTATCTATTTCTGTGATTCACATGTCATACTTAGAATGACCCATGATTCGAATAATCTTTATTTTATCGTTCATACTTTAAGATGAAATATGGAGTTTTATCAGTGAGATAACAAAAGTGAAAATATCAATTTGATATGTTCACTACAAAACAAGGAGTAAAAATATCAACTTTCAGAACTATTGTTAAAATCCATTGCAGTTACTTACCCTTGATCACAGAACACCACATTGATCTATAATATGTTGGCAAAAAATACATAAAATTTAAACAAATGTTACATAAGTTTTAATAAAGGTATATTTGGATATTAACAACTTACCATTTATTAGGAAACGTTTTCTTGATTTTAAAGCTGAATGCGCGAACATTTGCTGCTTTCATTCCAAACAAATTAGAGACGAAAAAACTGTTCGAACATAAATATAATGTTATATCATCGTTAAAATGTATTTTGAACTGTTTACTGGAGTAGTGCGTAATACGAACTTCCCGGAAAATCCACACAACAATTTGAGCGAAACAGACTTGTCTCTGACAGTAAGATGACTGAATATCCATGTATTATGTAACACACTCTTAAACTAAGATATATGTTTAATATCCAATGATTATCCGCCATTGTTTTGCTAACATTTTCGAGCTTTCCAATGTTTGTTCAATAAATGGCGCCGTAGTAATTTGGCTATATATTCATGCCCCGCTAACAAAAATTAGTTCTTTTTTTTTTTGAAAAATATGCACGTATACAACGTCATTGATAACTGTTCATAAAATCTTCGCACTAAAAACAAGCGAATAATGTACTATAAATTAGAATATCAGAGAACTTTTTCTCAACAAATCGGAAAAAGAAAATTGACAGCTATAATTTTGGTGTGAGGGACGTCCCAAGGGTACCGGCGTAAATAACCCACTTTTCAAAAAGGGGCTAATTCAGACAATAAATTATAATTTTCTAAAACTCAACTAAACATAAAAGAAATAGAACAAAAATGTTTATTTCAGTGTAAGATGGTATTTTATTTCATAGAAAAACTAAAACTATATTTTTAATCGTGGCTTCGCCATCCATGAAAATATGTTTTTCTATGACACTCGTGAAATAAAATAGATCTTACACTGAAATATCCTCTATATCTTACTCAGAACGAGACGTTTTAAAAGAAGTCAACTAAAAAATATAGTGCTTTTCCTTTCAGTATATAATTATAACTTAATCACTTAAATTGTTTTCACATGTGCTTGATAATTCCCTGTTTAACGTACTGCTAATAGCATAAACAATCAATCTCGCACTTTACCTAAAGTTTCAATTATTCTCCAACATTTATTTTGAACCCGCAATCAAATGGAATATCATATGTGTTTATATCGAAACTTACCTTAAAAAACTTTCAGTTTTGTTTTTTTCATATGTTTATTATGAATATACCAAAATATAAACATAAATATAAACACAGGCTTTTTAATGCATTGTTAATTGATGAACTTCTTTGACTCTCAATTCCTATCAAAAGCCTGATGGGTGAGAAACGAGTGCCCGTTTTTTGACCAGCAAACAGCCTTATATCAGAACCAGCCAGTAGTGGTGATTAGATCTTCGTAATCCTGCTCCTTAGGTGGACACCCTAACCATAAGGCCACATTCAAACTGAGATTTGTAGGACAGGGAAAGAAAAGCATATAGTAGTGTCAATAGGGTACGAACTATGAATATAGTTAGGTAATTATAAGTTTTGTTTTCAAAGATGTAGTACGTTAAGAAATATATAGTTCTATCTTTCCACCATTTCTATTGGTTAAATATATCTTATACCATTGTTACATTCGCCTTAACATGTTTCGCGTTTTATTGGGCTGTGACACAATCATGGGTCGTGCTTTGTCACACGTACCAGAGTTATTTCCTTGTTTGTCCTTCTTCCAGCGGCCCTGGAGAGGTATCACATTGTCTCACAAAACGAGGAAAAGTTCACGTAAATATCAGCCATTTACTGTATACCCTTAGGTATAAAGTATTATATAACGCGCCGTCTTAAACGTCAAAGTGATTCTGGTTTACCGTAGATTACTAGCGGATCAGCAGTTGCGATAGTAGCAATAGTAGTAGACGTAGTAGAAGTGGTAGTATTAGTAGTTGCAGTGGTACTTGCAGTGGTGCTGGTGGTGGTGGTGGTGGTGGTGGTGGTGGTAGAGGTAGTGGAAGTGGTAATTGTAGAAATAACAGTAGCAGCAACATTAGCAAAAACAGTAGCAGTAGTAGTATGATTTAAATATCAGATACACTATCCTGTCATGCTGTATTTAAAGACAGCTATATATGTTATTGCACGTTCAATATGGTATGTATAACGTTTGCAATTTTTCTCAGCGATATAAAGCATATCCAATGCAATAACTGTTTTTAATTGTAATTTTTATCGCAAGTCATTTATCAGTATGCCGTATTATTTTCAAACCGGTTTATGTGCCTCTCATATCAACCATTTGATTTCCATAGAAGAGAAACGATGATGTCCAAGGGCCGTTTCAAGGAAGAGTTTTAGCCGTAACCCGAATGATCATCAACCAGTATAATAAACTGATTGTTTTATTTCGTCAACTTTGTGTTTAGGTTCAAAGCTGGCTAAAGGTCAACATGATCGAATATGTAGCAAAATAATGGAGATATGATATAGGTATGACGTCACCATTGCGTCATATGTACTTCCGTTGTGTGGAAAATTCTCAATAAAAAAATAATGTTTTCATGACTGATAGACATGTTTTCACATGCACAATACACTGTAAATAAAAAATATCCTTATTCCTGAAACTTTTATACCTTAAGTATCTATTATTGCTTGATTTATTATTTAGAATAGAGATTTAAGCATAAACTGCTGCCCTATAGTTGAAAGGTAATTTTGGAAAAACTGTCATGGCGGACTGTGCCATTTTGAGAGTTTGTTTTTCAAGTGGAGAGATTTTCCTTAGGAATAACTTGACCCCCCTTTTTTATTGGCTTAAAAGGTAATTTAAAGCTTGTACTTTAAGAATATATATGTTTATCATAGTCTGCATTCGCTCGAAATGCCTTTAAATGTTGTCTAAAAATAATCATTTCACATTGAATTATAGAGGAAATGACAATGGTGGTGTGTAACCTAAGATCATTTCAATTTACGTCTTAATTTTACTAAATTCTTTATTGAAAAGCAACATTGTGTTTTGCAAACTACTCAATATAACCTGCTTAATGTGAACTTAAGTAGACAAAAATATCATTCAATTGTATTCTACAATTTCCATTTATATTGCAATGCATTATGCAACTACTTTAAAACATGCTTTTTAATTATGAACTGTTTTAAATGGTTGTGTGCATTCTATGCTACATAATCATGCAACTTCTTCTTGTTTTGAACATAATTCGACAAATATGTGTATTTAGTGAACATAAAAGCGCATAATAAGAGAACATTTGAGTGCGTATTGAATTTAGAGTGCATATTAATGGAATATTAAAGGCAATAATAAATTAGAGTGCATAATTGGATGAAATAAGACTGTATGGTAAGTGAATATTAATGTTCAAATAAATAGTCATAACTGCGTCCATACAAACACGAAACCTCCCATTTGCAGAAAATTTGACAATTAGAAGTAACAAATGTACAAAACATACCTTTGACGGAAACGAAAGAATCTAAATAAATCGAAATAAAATCTAACGCTTGTTATTTTGGTTGAATTTTCAGACCTGAATTTGTGAGATTTAATATAGGTTATTGTAAAAGCTTAAGTATAGGAAACCTATGTTTTTCTTTTGTAAGTTGACGGTATATACGATTTAAATAGTCAAATAAGGCATTTAAATAGTTATTCCAATTGCAATTTTAACCGTCGCAAATTTTAAAACAATAATACGGTTATTTCTGTACTATAGCATTAAGCTTGTTTCATACATATGTGACGTTCGATTGTACCTGCTTTTTCAAAGCCACTTACCAAAGTTTATTTGAAGATTGGACTGACAGGCTGAATAAATACATCATTCAATGTATTTTTTTTATTTTATATATAACTCTGTTTTATAAAATGTATATTAAATGTATACATATAATATGCATACATCAATATGATGTTATCACAATTGATGAGCAAATAATGTTCTATTGTACATCGCACACTGTGAGGGAGCAAGAATTGTGACGTCACCACACATGTGTACGACCACGGCGATCTTGACACAACAAAAGGTATGTTTGTGTATATTTTCTTTACTAAATTGAATCAAATTAAAACAATACCTAGCCCATGGTACGCCACATGATTTCCGCTTTCATGTGGTAAACCGTCTGTTATTCTTGTTGTTGTAGTTTTTGAGAACATTCAAAAACAAATTTGGAATCGGTGATGCAGACGACCACACATTTTGTTTATCTTGCAAAAAACAATGATAAATCGGCTAATTTCCAATGGTTCTTTACAAAAAGTTATATAAACAGTAAATATATACCATTTACAATACATTTTCAAGGCGAAATGATGTTTTTGAAAGAAATCGTACAATATTAAATTATGCGAACGACCACACTCGAGAATTTTAGGCGAACGACCACACTTTTTTATCTAATTTTGATAAGAGTGCGAATAAAGCTTCAAATACTTTATTTCTTAATGTGTATAGTATATCTTTTAGATGGAGAGTCGACAACCTCAGGTCTGCAGATATTGTGGCAAGGTCCTTTCGAACATTTCAACACTGCGGCAGCACGAAACAACACATACATTATTAGAAAACTTATTGTATTTTCTAACAATATTTTGTTTTTGAAATCTAATCGCCGTATGTACATAACCAGGAAGGCATTTTCAGAACTGTTTTAGTAAATTCCTGCTTTTGTTTTGAGGCGATGGGTTTTTAGCTCGACTATTCCAAGACTAACGAGTGCTATCCTACTCACCCTAGCGTCAAATTTTGGTTAAGGTTTTGCATGTAAGCACCTTTAAGTCATTATCTCAGCAAATATATGTATTGCATTGAAACTTCAGACAGGCGTTTCCAACTATCCAACAGACTTAATTAATCAAGTAAGATAGCTCCAGTTTGCATAAAATGTAAATTATGGCCCTTTATTATTCGACTAAAAGATTCTGGTTAAGGTTTTGCATATATACCAAAGCTTTGCAATCTAAACTTAAAAGCGACGGAACAGTTGAGCGCGCTGTCTCTGTGACAGCTCTTATTATAAAAGATCATTGCACTGTTATTAATTTCATTTTTGTGTTGTTGTTTTTTCCAGAACTTTATTAGTAAACTCTTGTACTATTTCGAGGCGATAGGTTAGCAATAAAGATTAATGTAGGTGATTCATTTCACTTTTTGTGATTTGCTCTGTGATTACATTTGTATGTTTATTTTTTTACATGTAAACAGCCTGATCAGTATTACATGCTATATCAATCTTATAAATGCGATTGTTTTACAAACAAATGCGGACATTTTTTGTTTCATATTGATGTGATTTATACTCTGTGTTTACTGTGATCCGTTTGTATTTTTAAAATAAAGACAATAAACGTTATCAAATATCAGTTTTATTTGATTAATCTTCACTATTATTGCCATGTAATAACACTGACTGTTGCCATATAAGTGACGTGTCAATAAAGAATAATGGCACAACACATATTTAATCAAAAACAACTTGTTATTGAGTAATGACTACACATGTCATTCGCCGGCTATAAATGAACTACCCAGTAACATTTGAAGTTCCATATGATCATATCGATAGTCAACATTGAATGTTTAGGAATCTCATTTAGGATGTAACTAACGTTTTTCAATCATTTCTCCTCGCCTTTTCCCTTCTGACACCCAGTGCCCCTTTTTGTAATGAATTTCGATCAAAATATACTGTACCACTCTTCTTCCTTTTCGTCGAACGTATATCGAACATACGGTCCCTGAAATTGTGTGGATGAGATAAATTAAATGTATGTTTTCTTCATCTTACAATACAAACATTGGTGTTTTAACAAGTTTAACGATTGACAGACTTAGAGATATAGGTGTCATGTGATTTGGGTGGGTTTTAGCCCTATCAAATGTGCGTTTGATCTTGGCATCCGAAAATTGCCCTAGTATTTCTTTTCATACTAGACACACATTCTAGAGTGACTCTATCAACATCTTACTTGACAATCATCTCCTTTACACTGGTCGAATGCCTCGAAACGCATGCCGCACAATCTCGGTCACATTCTGGTGTTGACATGTCGGATTTGTCGAGAAGATTATACACGTGTGTGCGTCATGTGCGGATACAAATGTCCTACGAATAGAAAAAAGCATTGAGATCACGGAGGCTTTATTCGCATCCCATTCAAATTTAATTTAAAAAGTGTGGTCGTTCGCCTAAAATTCTCGAGTGTGGTCGTTCGCATAATTTGATATTTTAATATTACCATCAAAACCATCAATACCCCTTGCAAAGGTACTCTAAATGGTATATATTTGCTTTAATAAGTGTTTTTCATAAAGAACCAGGTGAAACTAGCCGTTGTATCATTGTTTTTGCAAGATATACAAAATGTGTGGTCATCTGCATCCGCGATTCCAAATTTGTTATTGAATGTTCTCAAAAACTACGACACCAAGAATATCAGACAGTATACCACATGAAATCGGAAATTATGTGCCGTACCATGGGCTAGGTCTTGTTTTAATTCGATTCAAGATAATAAAGAAAACATCAAAAACATACGTTTTGTTGTCTCAATTTCTCCGTGGTCGTTCGCATTTGTGGTCACGTGATTGTTTTTGCTCCCTCACAGTGATCGCAGCAAACTGATTCTTTTATCAAAGTTCTACCGGAACATGGCGCTTGTGTGTTTTACCGCTTTCCAATTATTCCTATTGTATCCTAAGTTGTAAGTAATCGGTAATACCTGTATTACACAGTGTCACAAATCTCATTTTACATTTATATTATGGTATTATTATTTAATACAATTTGCTTGTACTAGTTTAAACATTGATTTAAAATCAATCATTAGGTAGTATTGTATCGACACGATACGGTAACACTTGACCAATTTTCACTGCTTTGACCATTTTTACGTCATCATAATTTGTACATATTTTGGGTGTGTAATTCTCTAGTTAGTTGGGAACAGGTTTTTGACCAAGACAGACGTGTAACATTCTCTGGGTGGACGGACGGAACTGCCATGTCTGCAGTTATGCAGCTGAAAAGCTGTTGGGGAATGAATGTGCATTAATACTAAGTATTATTAACACCTGACACCAGGGTAAGTGCCATTACATTATAATTGTTTTATAGACATTCTTGCACTACAATTTAGGTTTGTAAATAGTGTTAAATATTGTCTCTTGTACATGTACTTTGCAATTGTCAGGTTTTTATATTGCAAGTAAGCGTTGTAAGCATTATTTACTCATAAAATTATCTAGAGAACTATTTTCATTCGTGTTAAACTATAATTGTTTAGATTCTCACAGTTTTGCCATGACTGGGAATGAACCGACATTTTATTGGTTTGCTTTGCATAATTGTTGAGAGTAAAAGTGTATAATCATGCTTTTTAAATCTAATTTAGGTAAGCAATGATATAGTAAATAGTATGACTTATGTCGTAATTTTATACGTAAACAGCAGAACATCGTTTGCTATGGTTGCCACGATACGGTTACATTGACGTTTTGGGACTCATGACGTCAGAGGACGTTTTCAACGTAGTTGGGCTACCGGACGCTAACAGGGCGGGATGTCAGTGGACCTCGTGTTTGTACCGGTAACTCAGGCTGGTGCTGAGGACGGATACGCCTAGGTGGGCGTTGATATATCCTATCGTGGACGCCGAGAGGCGGGACGTGTATTGGGATTGGCATCTGAGTGACGTCAGTGTTGACGTCTAAGTGACGCCTGTATTTCCTGTGGTCGGCGTCTGGGTGACGTCGATGCGTCTATGTGGTGTCTGTGTGACGCCGTTGTCGACATCCGGGTGACGTCTGTGTGACGTTTACGTTAGCGGGAGATTGAGATAGTGGAGTGGTAGACTGGTTACAGCGTAACAGTGTGGCAGTAGTGACATTCAACCATATTACATAAGATCTCTCTTTATTTATTGTAAATTATGTAAATAATATATTTGTTAAAACTTGTATTGTCATTTGTCAATTTCTTCATAACAATTAGGACTGCCCCTCTCTATGCCATTCCTGACCTTTGACATTGGTGTCAGAAGTGGGATAGTTCTAAGAGTTATGAAGGGATATTGATAGTAAAATAATATTAATTAAGTAATATTTTCATACAAGTAGCCTTTATATGTCTATATATTTTACAACTATGTGTATTACTTTGTGTACATACATATTTTTGTGTTTTTCAGATTAATGGTTTTGCTGTGTAACCCTGGAGTCAGGTGGTGTTTGTATGGGTGTTGGTTCGGGTGGTTATGGTTTACATACAGCTGCATTGGGGCATGAACGCTGTGGTATGTACATGTGTTGACACGACGACGTAGACTGTTGACTGTACGATTATACTTACTGAGTGTTACGTTATCACGGGGGTACGTCATTATTTAATTCTTAGTGAAACGTCGTCAAGTGTTATCGTTAGTTTTGAACAATGCAATTTTATCTGTAATTTCAATATACTGTACTGTGTGTACTTTAGGAATAGCATTTGTTAATTTTATGCCATTGTGTTTGCTTAACCATGGATGTTCTTGAGCAGTTAACTACTCAGGATAAGGAGTTAGGGTACAGCGTAAAGGAGTTGTAGGACTTTGTGCGGGAGCAACAGGCCATTCAGCGTGAGGATCGGCGTATCCAGGATGATAAAGAACGTGAACGGATGGAAATGGAACGTGAGCATGAACGTGAGCGAATGGCACATGAAAAGCCACTTAAGGAAATGGAGGTAAGAGATGTAAAGTCTGAGCATAGGGAGCGCACAAATTATGTTAAGGCACCTAAGTTACTGTCATTTAATGAGACCAGGGATCAGATGGATTCGTACCTTAACCGCTTTGAGAGGTATGCTAGTTCTCACAAATGGGACAAGTCTACATGGGCTCTTAATCTGAGTGCATTACTCAAGGGTAAGGCATTAGATGTTTACGCAAGGTTGCCCTGCGATCATTCTCTTAATTATGATGTCCTTAAGACTGCACTACTTAAGAGATTTGATCTGACGGAAGATGGTTTCCGGCATAAGTTTCGGTCCAGTTTGCCTGAATACGGTGAGACATTTCTTCAGTTTATTAATAGGTTATCAGGGTATGCGGATAGATGGAATGAGCTATCTAAAACTGAAAGGACGTTTGAAGCTGTGCGTGATCTTTTGTTGCGTGAGCAAATATTAAATATATGTACTAAGGATTTGGCTCTTTTCCTCAGAGAGCATGTACCCAGAGACGTAGCTACAATGGTAACGCTCGCTGATCAGTTCCGTGAAGCACGGGCGGTAAGTACAAAATCCTTGTGTTCTTCTTTTAACAGGTCACGTAATCCAGAGCATAACGCACCAGGAAACAAAGGCCATATTCATCGAGGCAACCAGAGTGGCAAGAGTGACAACAGACCGGCAGATACAAAAGGAAAAGGTGACAGTGCCGGACGTCCTCAGGGTGGAAATTTTAGACGTTGCTACCGTTGTGGACGACAAGGTCACATATCTACTGACAGTATTTGTCCAGATAGAAACAAGAAGAGTGCAGCAACGGCGTCAGTGCAAAAGGACGGGACTGAAAAGGAAAAGGTTTGTGCTGCCTTTCTTCCGGTTACAAATACAAGTTTATACTCGAAAGCTCTATGTACTTCGTCTGATAATGTAATGCCAACGGCTGAAGGATTGCTTGGTAATCGTCATGTTAAGGTGTTGCGAGATACAGGGTGTAGCGGAGTCATTGTGAAGAAGGCACTAGTTTATATAGATGATATTACAGATCGTCCACAGACTTGTCTGATGGCTGATGGTTCTAAGGTCACGGCTTCCATTGCCCGTGTAAGTATAGACACACCATACTTCTCTGGTGATATTGAAGCTTGGTGTATGGAAAACCCTCTGTTTGATGTTATTATTGGAAACATTCCTGATGCTAAGGCTCCAGTTTTACAGGCAACCGGCGGCTCAGCAGCCAGAGTGACGGCGGTGCAGACTCGACTGATGAAGAAAGATGAAAACGAACGTCAGAAGTTCAAACGCATGAAAGCTCCAACGTTGATTGATAGCAGTGCAACACCAGACGACATCATGAAAGCGCAACAGAGTGATGCGACATTGGAGATAGTGAGAGAATACGTGACTAAACCAGGTACCCATAAGGCCAAGTTTGTCATCATAAAGGGTATCATTTATCGGGAGTTCGTTTCGCCATCAGTTGACCACGGCAAAAGATACTTGCAGATGGTAGTACCGAAGAATTACCGTGAAAAGGGTCTTGCGCATGATTCCATTATGTCTGGACATTTAGCCGTCAAACGTACCGTAGCTAAGGTGCTGTCAGAGTTCTACTGGCCTGGGGTACAAGCGGACGTGAAGCGCTACTGCCAGTCTTGTGATGCATGCCAGAGGACAATACCGAAAGGAAAGGTAACCAAGGCTCCTTTAGGTAAGAGGTTACTAATCGAAACACCTTTTCAGCGAGTTGCCGTAGATATTGTTGGTCCGATAGAGCCCGGGTCTGCAAAGGGAAACATGTATATACTCACCTTAATGGATTATGCCACCCGATATCCTGATGCTGTTGCTCTACCCTCTATAGAAGCGGAACGAGCAGCTGAAGCGTTGGTAGAGATGTTTTGCCGTCTAGGTGTACCAGGGGAGCTCTTGACAGATATGGGCACGCAGTTTACTTCAGATGTTATGAAGGAGGTAAGTAGATTGCTTTCTATAAGACAGCTTACCACAACACCGTACCATCCCATCTGTAACGGACTGGTTGAGAAGTTCAACGGCAGAATGAAGCTTATGTTAAAGCGTTTGTGTTTGGAAAAGCCCAAGGACTGGGACAGATATCGTGGAGCAGTTTTGTTTGCCTACAGAGATGCTCCACAGGAGAGTTTAGGGTTTACACCTTTCGAGCTCATCTATGGTCGACAGGTGAGGGGACCTATGAAGATACCCGGGAGCTGTGGACCAAGGATATTCAGGACCAAGAGGTAAAAACCGTTTACCAGTATGTTGTTGACCTGAAGGACAGACTAGAATACAGCGCTGAAATAGCACATAGCAATCTGGACAAGGCCAGTAAGAGGTACCCTGCCATATACAATCGTAAAGCCAAGGTTAAGCGTTTGGATGTTGGTGATCGGGTATTGGTCTTACTTCCAACCAAGAATAACAAGCTTTTACTTCAATGGCGGGGACCATATACAGTAACTGGAAAAGTAGGTGGCTTAGACTACAAGATACAGATGGACAATAAGGTCAAAACATTTCATGCAAATATGCTAAAGTTGTATGTTGAAAGGGACGCAATAGTACACGGTGTCGAAAGTGTTGGTGTTGTCGATGACTACAGTGAAGAGTCACCCAACGACGAGGAACAATGCATAGTGGAGCCGCCAACGTTGTCAACAGGAAAAGGTAAAGACTACCACATAAGCGAACAACTGTCTCCAAATGAGGTTGAGCGTCTGATCGATATGTTGGAATAGTTTTCCGATGTGCTATCTACTTCACCAGGGCGTACAAGTTTAGGTGAACATGACATAAAACTGAATACAGACACACCGATACGGTCTAAACAGTATCCTGTACCATTTGCAATGAAACAAACTGCTATTGAAGAGTTTAAAAGCATGCTGCAACTTGGAGTCATTGAACCGTCAGATAGTCAGTATTGCAGTAATTACGTGATTGTGAGGAAACCTGACGGGACCAAACGTTTC
This sequence comes from Mya arenaria, assembly GCF_026914265.1. Lineage (NCBI taxonomy): Eukaryota > Metazoa > Mollusca > Bivalvia > Myida > Myidae > Mya > Mya arenaria. Next base: position 1,294,935 of record NC_069131.1, on the reverse strand, counting down.
TGTATAGACTTTCGTGCTATAAATAGAGCGAGCATCTTTGATTGTGAGCCAATGCCGACCATTGATGACATATTTGTAAAGTTATCCAACTGTCGCTACATCACCAAGGTGGATTTGACGAAGGGATACTGGCAACTACCACTGACGGAGCGGTCCAAGGCTCTCACAGCCTTCCGGACACCGATTGGTCTGTTCCAATTCGTCACTATGCCGTTCGGTTTTGTTTGCGCCAGCGCTAGTTTTACTAGAATTATGAGGAAATTGCTTGATGGAATGGAAGATATCGACAATTTCATTGATGACATCATTGCCTACACCGAGACCTTTGAACAGCACCTCAAGGTTCTTAGAGAACTGTTAAAAAGATTGTGTGACGCCAAATTGACTGCTAAACCTAGTAAATGTTATTTTTGTTTTCAGTCTGTAGAGTGTTTGGGTCATGTTGTTGGTAAGGACCAGGTTGGGTTGCTACCAGACAAGGTTAAGTCCATTGAAGAAGCGCGAATGCCGGAGACAAAGAAACAGGTTCGTGCATTTTTAGGTCTTGTAGGTTTTTACCAGAAGTTTGTTCCACATTATTCTTCTGTTGCAGCCCCATTGACAGATCTTACCCGGAAAGGACTACCTAACAAGGTTAGGTGGGGCGAAGCCCAAGAGAAAGCGTTTGTCACACTCAAGCGTGCGCCGTGTTCATTTCCAATACTGAAGCTACCAGAATTGGGTAAGCAATTTGTTTTGCAGACTGACGCCAGTGACGTCGGAGTAGGCGCTGTTTTGCTCCAACAATGTGAGGATGAGCGTAGACCAGTTGCTTATGCTAGTCGTAAGTTAAATAAAGCAGAAAGGTTGTACGCGACGGTGGAGAAAGAGTTTCTGGCGTGCGTCTGGGCGATACTGAAGTTTCAGAGGTATCTCTACGGACAAGAGTTCGTTCTGGAGACGGACCACCAGCCTTTGTCACACCTCCACAGGGCAAAAATAGGTAACGCTAGGCTTATGAGATGGGCCATTTTGTTGCAGCCTTATTGTTTCAGAATTGTGGCGATTCCAGGCAAGTCTAACGTTCTTGCCGACGGTTTGTCGAGGTTGTAGGGAGTTTGTAATAAGGATTTGTTGTACAAAAGTGCAAGCACTTTCTTAAGGTGGGGCGTATGTCACAAATCTCATTTTACATTTATATTATGGTATTATTATTTAATACAATTTGCTTGTACTAGTTTAAACATTGATTTAAAATCAATCATTAGGTAGTATTGTAACGACACGAAACGGTAACACTTGAACAATTTTCACTGCTCTGACCATTTTTACGTCATCATGATTTGGACATGTTTTGGGTGTGTAATTCTCTAGTTAGTTGGGAACAGGTTTTTGACCAATACAGACGTGTAACATTCTCTGGGTGGACGGACGGAACTGCCACGTCTGCAGTTATGCAGCCAAAAAGCTGTTGGGGAATGAATGTGCATTAATACTAAGTATTATTAACACCTGACACCAGGGTAGGTGCCATTACATTATATTTGTTTTATAGACATTCTTGCATTACAATTTAGGTTTGTAAATACAGTTAAATATTGTCTCTTGTACATGTACTTTGCAATTGTCAGGTTTTTATATTGCAAGTAAGCGTTGTAAGCATTATTTGCTCATATAATTATCTAGAGAACTATTTTCATTCGTGTTAAACTATAATTGTTTAGATTCTCACAGTTTTGCCTTGACTGGGAATGAACCGACATTTTATTGTTTTGCTTTGGATAATTGTTGAGAGTAAAAGTGTATAATCATGCTTTTAAATCTAATTTAGGTAAGCAATGATATAGTAAATAGTATGACTTATGTCGTAATTTTGAATGTCAGGTTATACGTATACAGCAGAACATCGTTTGCTATGGTTCCCACGTTACGGTTACATTGACGTTTTGGGGCTCATGACGTCAGATGACGTTTTCAACGTAGTTGGGCTTCCGGACGCTTACAGGGCGGGATGTCAGTGGACCTCGTGTTTGTACCGGTAACTCAGGCTGGTGCTGAGGACGGATACGCCTAGGTGGGCGTTGAAATATCCTATCGTGGACGCCGAGAGGCGGGACGTGTATTGGGATTGGCATCCGAGTGACGTCAGTGTTGACGTCAAAGTGACGCCTGTATTTCCTGTGGTCGGCGTCTGTGTGACGTCGATGCGTCTATGTGGTGTCTGTGTGACGCCGTTGTCGACATCCGGGTGACGTCTGTGTGACGTTTACGTTAGCGGGAGATTGAGATAGTGGAGTGGTAGACTGGTAACAACGTAACAGTGTGGCAGTAGTGACATTCAACCATATATATTACATAAGAAGATCTCTCTTTATTTATTGTAATTTATGTAAATAATATATTTGTTAAAACTTGTATTGTCATTTGTCAATTTCTTCATAACAATTAGGACTGCCCCTCTCTATGCCATTCCTGACCTTTGACACACAGGTTATGTAATAAACAGAGGGTAATGGTAAAAGTTAATTAAGTATTTTGATACTAAATGGCAAATATTTAGATATATTTAGTGTCCCTGAGCGTTTTGTGCAAAACCGGAGGATATGCAAACGCATATATATATACTAAAATTATAATCCGTTGAAATTAAGCTGACTTAGGCCGAAATATGGTAATTTAGCCAAATGAACTTTCACTTTATATTTTGCAGTCCTCCCGATTTATTTACTTATATATTTACAAACAAATCTACTGTCAATATATATATATATACATACATACAACTCATACTTCATAATACTTTGAACGTGTTTGGTACAAAGCAATCGTTTATTTATATATCACATGTTTTATACGACGAAACGATATGTATTTCAGTATTCGAAGTGGTTAGCAACTCGATTTCGATTCCTGGTCATGACGTATACGGGTTGTTTGTGGTCGCCAAGCCAGACAAGTGAACCCTGATTGTTATAAATCATGAAACTAGATACAGTTTAAGGGGTTGAAACAACTACTTTTTTATGTGAATCGATCTTTACAAGAAAATGGCACCATTTGTCCTTAAAGTCGTTGAAATGCATCAAATTTGCCAATTGTGATAATATGTGCATGATGTTTTGTGTGCTTTTTTCCACGTGATAAAATAAGCATATTACATGTATATGCATAATTTAAATGTTTCGCCTTTTCCAACACCAACAATTAATAATCCCTCGCCAAGGAGTGGGGAGGGGAGTATAGAAATGCACTTCGTCCGTCTGTCACTGTCTGTCAGTCCGTCCATCTGTCCGTCCGTCTGGCGGTAACATTTCGTGTCCGTGCTATAACTTACTTAAGCATGGATTGATTACTATATTACTTGGTACAAATCTTTTCATCATTCAGACGATTATGCAATGATCTTGACCCGGGTCCATACCTCAAAGGTCAAGGTCACACGAGACATTTAAAGGTCAGAGTACACATGCTCGTGTCCGTGCTATGACTTACTTAAGCATTGATTGTTGTCCTCATTAAGACGATAAGCAGTGACATTGACCCGGGGCCATACCTCAAAGGTCAACGTCACACGAGACATTTAAAGGTCAGAGTACACATGCTTGTGTCTGCGCTCCAACTTACTTATGCATTGGTGGATTACCATATTACATGGTACAAATCTTGTCCTCATTGAGACGATGAGTAGAGACCTTGACCCGGGTCCATTCCTTTAAGGTCAAGGTCACACGAGACATTTAAAGGTCAGAGTACACATGCTCGTGTCCGCAATATAACTTATTTATGCATTGATGGATTACCATATTACATGATACTAATCTTGTCCTCATTGAGACGATGAGCAGTGACCTTCACCCGGGTCCATACCTCAAAGGTCAAGGTCACACGAGACATTTAAAGGTCAGAGTACACATGCTCGTGTCCGTGCTATGACTTACTTATGCATTGATTGATTACCATATTACTTGGTACACATTTTGTCCTCATTAAGACGATGTGCAGTGACCATGACCCGGGTCCATACCTCAAAGGTCAAGGTCACACGATACATTTAAAGGTCAGAGTACACATGGTCGTGTCCGTGCAATAACTTACTTATGCATTGACAGATTACCATATTACTTGGTACAAATGTTGTCCTTATTAAGACACTGTACAGTGACCATGACCCGGGTCCATACCTCAATGGTCAAGGTCATATATGACATTTAAAGGTCATAGTACACATGCTTATGTCCGGGCTTTTTACATTTAGCAGTGCAGGTATGTCAATTCTTACTAGATTTATTGACCTTATACATTTCATGTACTTTTAGCAACAATAACTGAATCGATCGAAGAACTCGAACCAATTGCAATTTGTGCCAGTAATCCATCGTAAAGTTTTGGGTCCATATTATGACAATGCTAAATAGAGGATAAGATATAAATGTTAACTTAAAGGGTTAAACAAGTTGCACAGATTGATACTAAGCGCACTCTACCAAGCATTATCATTATTATTATATGTTCAACAAGCTTAATATTTAAAAAAAAACAATGGACACTAATATGATAATATATTTATAACATGTGTTTTCTCTTCAAAAGCAGTAAAACAATGTTATGACGTTACCACAATATACATGTATCACTTTATCGTAAATACGTAAGGCCGCTATTTCATCGATGTTATAAATAAAGGACTCATTTTTTTGCTCGACTATACGAAGAATAAGGAGAGTTATACTACTCACCCTGGCGTCGGCGTTAACGTCGGCGTCGGCGTCACACCTTGGTAAAGGTTTTGCATGTAAGCAGCTTGAAATCATTATCTCAGTAAATACATCATTTATTGCATTGAAACTTTGCATATGTATTCCCAACTATCTTACATACTTAATAAATGAAGTTCGATAATACTTATTTGAATGTAATGCAAATAATTGCCATCTATTATTCGATTTAGAACTGGATTGAGACGTCATACAATTGGTACTCAACCATCCAACCTACTTAATTAACCAAGTTAGATAACTCATTTCTGCATTTAATGCAAATAATGACCCTTTATTATTCGACTTAGAAATTTTGGTCAAGGTTTAATGTGTAAGCACACATAGGTTAATATTTCAGCAACTACTTGATGTATTGCATTGAGACTTAAAACAACGGTACTCAACCAATCAACCAACATAATGAACTGAGTTAGATAACTCTAGTTTGCATTTAATGCAAATAATTGCCCTTTAATATTCGACATAAAAATTATGGTTAAGGTTTTGTGTGTAAGCACACATAGCTTAAAATCTCAGCATCTACTTGATGTATTGCATTGAGACTTAAAACAATGGTACTCAACCATCCAACCTATTTAAATAACCAAGTTAGATAACTCTAGATTGCATTGAATGCAAAATAATTGGCCTTTATTATTTGACTTAGAATTTCTGGTAAAGGGTTTGCATGTTACCACATTTAAGTCAATATCTCAGCAAATATATCATGTATTGCATTGAAAATTTAGATATGTATTCCCAAAATATAACCTACTAAATTTATGAAGTAAGATAACAATTTTTTAAATATAATGCAAATCATGGGCCTATACTATTTGACTTAGAAATTTTGGTTAAGGTCTTGCATGTTAGCACACATAGGATAATATTTCATCAACTACTTGATGTATTGCATTGAGACTTTATACAATGGTATAAAACCACTCAACGTAATTGAATAACCAAGTTAGATAACTGTCTTTTGCAAATAATGGCCCTTTATTATTAGACTTAAAAATTCTGGTTAAAATTTGCATGTAACCACATTTATGTTTATATCTTAGCACATCATGTATTGCATTGAAATCTAATCTAACAGTGATCCATGCATGTTTCGCCAAAACTGTTCAATCTTTACACTGAAAACGGTGGAATAGTCGAGCGCGTTGTCTCTGTGACAGCTCTTGTCCTTCCTATTATTAGCCAATATAACCTTGACATTGATCTTACCTACACTACACACAATATGAAAAACAAAAAAGCCTTTTATAATAATAAAATAAATTTCAAATATCCAAACATATTTTGGTTGCCGATCAAACAATTTGTGTTTTCTTAATTCCCACTCTTGACAAGTAGTTGTGTACAATTTCGGTCAGATTCAACGTACCAGTAAGGTTGCGAGAAAAACAAAATATACTAAAAAAACAACGGCGGGGGATATAGCCGTCCTTTGGACTGCCTTGTGTTTTTGAAAATAATGTTACGTTCAAACTGGCCATCATACTTTGATATTACAATATTTAAGTGCTCCGAGATTAAAGCCGACTGTGATACGAATGCAGTGGCTCTTCATTACCAAAACAAATAAAAAAAGGGTGCTTACTGCCCTGTGAATTTTGGTCATCTCTATATTCTTGCACTTTGGTGATTACATTGACCTTCACGTACTTTGATTTGTTTAGGAGGGCTTGATGACGATATTAAGATGTGAACTGTGTTCGCCTTTAAGTGAGTAAATGCAGTTTAATATAACTCAATTATAAGCATTTTCCTAACTTAAGCATTCTTATAATCCTTGACCTTCGAATTTCGTAACATATTCACAACAGTATGGATTTTGAAATACAGTGGTAAATCCTACGGAAGTATCACATAAATCCGGAAGGTTTTGACAGTCCTCAGCTTCATAAAGCATCAGAACAGATTTGCGTGCACTGGAAGTCGCCAGCGTGAAAACGAGACTGTAAATGTGTAATGTGTGTCAACAATAAACTCACAATAGTTAAAAGTCAGGCATTCAATTTTCACTTTATCAGAGGAAGAAGTCTTAAGCCTTTAAAATCCACTTAAAGTGGGAACTGAATTGAGCTCCAGTTTACACCTTATATACACATGCTATGTAAATGGACTGCCAAATCGGTAATGTAAGAAGACAACACAGTCCAAACATGGTTTTTAAAAGTGGTACTAATGAAACGGATGCCCTGAAAATCTTCCTGTGATCCGGGTGACTTTGCTGGATCTCGATCACCGATCATTGCATAAATTAACTTTCAAAAGCATGTATTATATTTCCATAATAAAAGTACTTCGTAGTTACGTGTTTGAGTTAAGACGATCAAGATTGAATATGACTGGATTCAAAGAAGTGGCTCTTTCGGATTATAACAGAAAACAATAATAAGAAAGAGTACGCACTGTCATTCTGTGTTAGGTTGTTGAGCCCTTTGTGTTTCATGGCGCTGCGGTAACATAAAATGTCCCTGGCCTTGTTAATATTGATGAAAAACGTACATTGATAGGCTGCATGTACAGGAAAGCAATTTTAGAATCAATCAACTTTTGGGTTTTGCTGGTATAAGCATTTCTATATGCCACTCCGTTTTTTCTAGGTTCTGTCTTTCCATCAGATTGGATTTTGATATGAGGTTTTAAATCCTACGGACGTTTCCCATTAATTTGGAACGCTTTGACGTAAACCATTTCTTATAAATCTACATTACAGATTTGCGTGCACATGAAGTAATAAGCTTGAAAAAGTTATTTATTTGGAAACACATTAATCAATATTAGATTATTATACTACATGACTCAAGCGGGTTTGAAAAACATATGTTGTCATCAATTTTATAACGCAATAAAAGCCACCGGGACGTGCGAAGTAGTTAAAATTTTAACTATTGCCTCAAAAAGCCCTTATAAACACTCAATGAGAGAAAACACACTATATTATAACACTTATTTACATCTTCGATTCTTCTGGTTAGCAATTGATTTATCAAATTGGTTCGGGTATGAACAAAACAATTTAGTAATTGTTAACGTAAAAAAGGATGCCAATGAACCCTTCCTTAGATTCAAATAACTTGGATATAGCATTTAAATGTCCCTTATCTTTCCATAAAGATGTATTGGCTTGAAAACAAACAAACAAACCCATATCTGTCAGTATTTATTCTGACATTTATTCTAAGAGGTAGGGAAGGGGAAATATGTTATTTTTTCAACTATTAACACAATATCAGGCCCCGTGTCATTATATTCGATGAGTTCTTTAATTAGTTCGTGGATGTTTAGAAACATAGTTACTTGTATGTTATACCCGAAGTGCCGCTGTATTGCTTTCAAAGGTTTTCATGTTCTACATATTTCGACCATTCTTTCTTAGCACATAAATATCATGAAAGTATGGACATTTCAGGCTATATTATATCCAAAAGTATCCTATATTTCACTTACATTTGAGAATATAAGCCTGAAAATGTTTATTTCGTGACGTCTAAGAATTTTATGTCGTAGACACTTTAGTTTTTAATGGTTCGGCAGTATCGTCAGTGCATGGTCGTACGCAAGGGTCAAAGTTAAAGTAATAAAATATGATAGCAAAGGCCTTAACAATGCAAACTATGGAATATTATTAGGCCCAATTGTCAGTCGATAGAAACATATGACATCTGATCAGTCCTGGCTATGTTAAAACGAAGACCTAAGTTATCGCATTTTAAGTTGATTTTCAAGTACTCAACATCACAAACATTATAATGATGTCCTAGTATTAATGTAATACATTTTAAGTTTTTTTTTGTAAAGGAGTAGTAGGCAATGTTGGTCCCGGTCCCCCGCAGAACACTATTATGTTTCTTTCACGAAGGCAAGGAATATTTGTAATATGTTCTCAAAATAATATTGTTTTCCACGTAGGCTTTAAATACAAGACGTAAACACGATGGCCCCCCAAAAAGGAAAATAAACCAATGTTTAAAAGAAGCAGATCAGTTACTCTGACTAATATAAATATACATGTATTCCCTAACATGTTAATATGATAGCGAAATATGTGTGCTTCATTTGTTTTATTGTCAAAAACGACATGTGTTGTTAAACATGTAAAACGTATATGTTTACACCGCAAAACTATTCTGTCTATGCACATTTTCTCATTACACACGAAATCATCATTCATTATTTTTAGTTCTTCTCGAAATTACTACTTAATTCAGTACTCAATTAAATATTCCGTTTTGCCAACATTCCTTTAACTTAATAGTTTTATTCCTCTTTTACCCCTTAACCATTCTGTACATTCTGTTGGACAATATATATGTGCACTCAATATTGCCAGCCGGTGGTGAATGCTTTAGCCATTGTCCTATATTCACAATCATGTTAAAAATTGTGTTCATTGATGATCGATCGGTTTAAGAATGCTACACATGGTTGAAGAATTGTGAAATATGTTACATATTTCCTTCATTTGATATCATGATTTGGAAAACAAATTACATACAAGGAGTGAACATTAGCTTATTAAACTCTTTGTTTTAAAACTCAACGCAAAAATACACTCATCGAGATTAGAAATAAAATAATATTAAGTAAAATAACAAGCTGTATAACTCCGGAAACGAAAAATATTTCGTATTTCGCAAAACATCAAAATGTGAATTCAAACCGACAAGATTCTCGAAACAATTTGATATGCACGTGTTTCATGGTATATAAGGCAGATGTCAAATCCTATTAAATATATGACCATCGTTCTTTTCCCTCGACTTAACTGACACATTAATGGATGGCAATTATGCGCCTCTTGTTGATTATCGTGTAACGTACGTTTAACAATATCATGCACATGTGACATGCTCTATGATATTCAATCCTCCACATGGGGCCTTATGTCGAGGAATTTGGACGTCTGCAGCCAATTGTATAAACAATGGTAAATAATTACCTCGGTAAGTAAAACCACCGGTAAATTCCGTGGTAATATTACCATGGAGGTAAATATGTTGTATAAAATAAATTACCAAGGCGGTAAATTTACCAGGGTAAATTTTACCAAAATGTCCGATAATGCAATTGAGTGACGTCATTTTCCCGCACAGCTGTCAAATAGGAGGTATCTTTTTAATAAAAAATTGAGCGTCCATATTCCATTTTTATAAAAATTCTAAAAGGCAGGTTTCATGACAAAATTCATTAAATCGGTCCAACCAGTTACATTGTAAATATTCAACAAAACAGTACAAAGTATTTATTAGCTTCTCCCGTGGCTGATCAATAAAACACATGCAACACTTCAAGGGGTAGGTTTATTCTGAATTCAGGGGTGTTTTTCTTTACTTCATACAAAACGGTCAACGAATACCGCATGAAAATTCGACAATAATTGAAATGATATGCAAGTCATAATGACCCAATACATCTGAATAATTTAAAAACAGAAATTAACTGACAATAAATTATACTTGCTTACACAAAATACAAAAAATATTTTTGAATAAATTTTAATTCTGGCATCGTCCGTTTTTCTCACGCTGACACCTAAGGAATTTATTGTCAGCTTCAACTTGTCATAGAAATGATGCACTGAGTTTCATGAAATTGATTCTCATTAAAGTGATCAATAATTCATATCTTTAATCTAATATGTACCATTGTTTCAGTATTCCATGTATTTGTTAATTAAAGCTGGGGTCCATTGTTATATTTTAAACTGAATTATTGCTGAAATTCGGAATATATGTAAGCATTGATTCTTTTAGTGTCAATACTGACACATATTATAAGTGTACTTGATCTTTTCTATATCTCCTATGCGAAATGTCATTTATTGAAGATTTCCATTTATTAAATGCTGCATTCAACCACTTTGCAAATTCATAAGATTATTTAACTACATGCGACATTTGCATAATATATCAGTTATGTTTATTATTAATGACCAAATGATCTTGAATCGGTTCCTTTGATCTTCTTTGTAACATATATACATATATGTTTGTATAATTATGTTCCTACCCATAGGCTTGCAATAACCTCAACTTGGCACAAAAAGTGCAATCATGTATAATTAACTTAATTAAATTATTTTTAGTGTCTGCTTATTTATGTTATCATTGTTTCTGTTTAAAATAGAATGAAACATGATCTCTTCAGTTATTGTCAGCACTATTCAATAATATTTTCAACTATTTAAAAACTAGGCTGTCCTATTGTGCATGTCAAATTTAAATGTTAGAAGTACCTACTTATATAGTCACCATATTTCCATTTTACAGGAGCATAAAGTCAATATCCATGGAGTGGAATAATAACTTTTATTTTTTTTTTCATTAAACTATGAATGGTCTTAAATTCAAAATCAAAGTCAATTCTTATGTAGATACCAATAACCAGAATCAGAAATGTTAAACAGCATATAATACACTAGCGGCTCCAGGAAGTTCATTTTGTGATGTTTTCTTGACGGCACATTTGTCATACAACCTTGGTCCTCCACTGGTACCAATCTAAAGAAAAGTGAAATTATTTATAATCATTAAAATTATATGTTGTCTGTGTGAAAATCAGCTTTATATCTTAAATGGCTGTTTAATGAATATTGGGCGCGGGTACGGAAATATGCCTGGGGGGCCGTTCCCTAGAGGCCAATGTTTCTATAAATTTGAAAGGTAAGTTAACAAGAGCGTCGGTAGGAATGATGGCTTTCAAAATAAACAAACCAGTTATTATTATTTTGCTTTCACTCAAATGACAGTACTGTATGCTGATAATTTGCAGAAGAAAAAAAAACAACATCTTATTATTACCTCACTGCTCTTGGTGTCTTTAATCATGTGCCTGTTATATGTTCTAACATCACACTGGCTCTGCTGGCTATCGCTGATGAAAAGCCTAAAATGATTATTTATATTCATTATCACAATTATGAAATGGTTGTGTACAATTGAACACAAACGTGTTAATCACAGAACTATATATGTATCAGTATAGTTTATATACATTTTAACAAACTCAAAAAATCATACTTGGGTATGTTTTCATACCACAGCTGTTGTTTTTATCAAATATACAGTAAACTTTTATATTATCAAGGCACTCTACAGTATTTGGTTAGTAATCACCCCATCGTGTGCCTCTATATAAAAGAAAACTGTAGAAATAGAATATAGAATGAGGTATTTTTCATAGAAAATAACGTAAAAGCTGTCATTTATTATTCAATGTTTACAGGCGGTTCAATTTGATTGCAAATATTTATGTGCAAAATACTCAAAATGTGTGCAAAGACGGATACATTTCAACAAAGTAAGTTCGAGACCTGCAATCAGGTGTTGGTCTCGAACCATTGCATTGAATTTTGAATGATTTTGGAATTATTTTAACGCGAAACAAGGTAACTACATTCTTAAACTTCATATTTCTTGTGTCACTGTTTTTGTACATGAAATTTGTTCGTTAGAATATTTTAAATGCATTTATTTGTTCACACAGTGATTATTGGATAGTTCTTACCTCTGTATTCCTGTCGTCTATTGATATGGATGTAATCGCACAGTTTTCTATTCACGAAGTGTCAATTTGTCTTTAAAATCGACGAAATAAGTTGTGAATCGAGTGTTTGTTAATGTCTGGTCGGCCATCTTGATTCTGGTAACTGAGACGGTAAATCAATTTACCCACCTCTTGGAGGGGGGTTAATATTACCGCGGTAAATAGCTTGGTAAAATCTTAATTTTGTTGTATAAAATTGCTTACCGCCAATTTACCAGAAAAAAATACCGCCGGTAAAATATTACCCTGGGTAAATCTGTTTATACAATTGGCTGCAGGTAGATATTATCTCGGTTCATAAATATAAATATAAGAAATAAACGCTTATGACTTCCACAAATATATAGAATAGTACATATATGTATTGTGTAGGGTATCTGGAAGGAACTGTTTCTAAGATACTGCAAAATATTGAAAAATGCAAGTAAACAAATATTATCGCTTTTTTGTTATAAAATGAAACATTTTGACCAGTAAGAATAAAAATACATTGTGCACGTCACCATTCAAAGTGTCTTCAAGTTATGCGTAAAATGCATAATAAAGAAACTAGTGCTTCTGCTTGTAAATGCTATGAAAATGCATTAATTTAAGGTTTATTTGTTGAGATTGGACATCATGTTTATGTGGAAAAAAACACGGCATCCGTCCAGTTTACCCACACAATCTAAGGGGCATTATAAAATGAAAAACTAGTTGAATGTCACCATAAGCTTTGTAAAAAATGGCAACCCCTTAGCAAACGGCCCTCATCAGTTTAAAAAATTAATAGCCAAAAAGGTCACGCGACATGGTAATTAGCAACATCATTTTTCATCTTGTAGCGTTGAATCTTGTAATTCTTTATCCAATTTTAGTAAATGATATCGTACCATTTAAAACTAATCGTAACTGCAGTTCATACCTTGCCTAAATTTCTTTGTGTTCTTTTTCTGTTTCTTAAATATCTTTGACCATTAACTTGTGTGCATGTTTAACTCACCGAAGGAGTTACTTTAACATTTAGTGACAAGGAGACCTGCCCCTGTAGCATCCGTTGCATTGTTGTGTAATATGTTTGTGTGTGTGTGTGTGCGTGCGTGCGTGCGTGCGTGCGTGCGTGCGTGCGTGCGTGCGTGCGTGCGTGTCGTATTACTTCAATTGTATCATTTCAAACTTTATATCGAGGGATGCGATACAATTTTACATGTCTAAAGGATCCTATTGTCATCAATTGCTGTAGGCGAAACTGTTGATCTTAACATTGAGTGATTTGAGGTCTAATACTGCATTCCTATTCTAAGCGAACCAATGAAAAAGTGAGTTTGAACCCAACATCGTATGTGCTCTTATTTATTGATTTGATTGTATCTTCATTGAACAAGGAAAAGTTGATAAGTAACTAGGTAATTTCCAGTAAATAGGAGATACAGCATTATTCAATGATACAATGCAAACAACAGGACAGGACAAAACTGTGTAGTAAAACAATTAAATATTTAAACCTGTTAAAAGTACAGACCCAAGTGAAACGAGAGAAACAAAATACAGACACCACCATTGGACAAAATATGCATCGAAATAAATATACCAATAACACTTGGGATAACCGTCTTTAAACGGTCAGTGCAACACGAGTTTACTGGACCCCGAGTTTTCTTGTGGTTTGATTTACTTTATATGAGCTCAACACCTCCCCTTTCTTAACATCTATCATTAATTACAAAACTGACCAAACCAATCACGTGAGATCAATGCGAAATGTTATGTGAATTTGACAGAATTTTGTTTATATAGCTGATCATTAGGGTAGCGTAAATGATGAATGCAAGGGTTTAAAATTTCAGTTGAGTTTCTTCTCTTTAAATGTTTGTTCGGCTTTAACCATCCGACAATGAACACGAGACAGTGAATGGTTTGCTACTTGGCCTTTTTTCTTTAAGACTGGCAGGGCGAAAATGCTAAATACTTTTTATCTGATTAATGTCTTCACTCTTCAAATTAAATTTCAAGCTGATTACCTTTTGTGCACTGAAAGCAATTACGAAGAATTTTACGATGCTAGATTTGAAGGTGAACGTCAAGTCATTCCAAAATTATGAGAAACCTTAGTAGAATTTACTTCCTTATTTTTATATATAATCTGTTCGAATGAGTATAGAAATCAATTATTCGTTTAAATGCTAAAACCAGAAGAAAAAACAACATTACATTGAATGATTTGAAATTGTTTTCACGCGTGTGCAGTTAATCATTATACAGTTAAAATCAAATAAGCCCAGTAAGACGTTTATCTGTATACGAAATGCCAAGTACGAGGGCTTTTAAGCCTTTTAGGGCCTATGCAAATGTTAACGTTCATAAAAGGGTGTAGTTTCTCTTTATTTGAATACACTAAACAAACATAACCCTTGCCAAAACGTTGTGCAGACACGAAGAACAGGAATGAGAAAAAATGTAAGAATAAACCTTTCATGATGTATTATGCTAAGGACGTCCATCTTTTTTGTTAAACGCCTGTAACGTAAAGAAACTAATACATTAAACCCATGGCATCTATATGTTCTTGAAATTGGAACTCAGGATGATGTAAACAAGAGGATTTCAACGTCGTTTGTTTCGATGGTTAATTTTTGGTGATTTTTGTTTAAATATGTTGAAAGGTTTTAATTTTAAAACATTTTTCAGCGAAGTAGCGTCTACTTTAAATGGACTTTTAGAATGTTAATAAAAACAGAGATGAAAATAAGTCAAGGGTTACGATTGTGTCATCGTGTATGTGAGGTCAATACTGGGCCAGGTTTAGCATGCGTCCAAATAAAAAGCCGGTCGTAAATTTGAAACGTATAAATTAACTGGATACCTAGGGAAGAAACGTAATATTGTTGTGTGAGTCAACGATAAAGGTAACTAAACATTTGCTTTATACCAACCATTTGACGAGATGACTATATCGTACTTGTCTGAATATAAGATCGTAATATATTTGCAAATGAGCTACGAAAGTTCACAAAAATATTTTGTTTGTATTTTATTTCATCGAAATAGTTAACTATAAAGTATTCCTTATTAACTACTTACGTGTTAATAATACTCTTTCCCTATGAATGCGATAGGGGTTTGTGTCACCGCTTATAAAAAGAATTTCTTAATCTCTTGAAAACTTTAAAGGAATACTAGCTTAAGTAACTTATTTGATTAAGCTTATTTTTTTCTTACTTAATATTGATTTACTAAAAACTCATTAGTTTTTCGTGATTATTTTATTTACCATCAATTCCTTTAGACGTCCCAAAATTCTAAAGAATGTGAATATTACACAGATTATACCAAAGAAAACTACAGGGGCCGACCCAGTAGTTCATTATTCAAATATAAACCCATTAAGAAGTACCAAGCCAATGCCCTTACCACTCTTGAATAGAGAAACATAATTGGGAATACCACAAACACACATAGTCAAAAGAAAATAAGTGAGTTAATATTTATGCAAAAAGCTACAGAAACAAGCTCAGTAGCAAAAGGTTTAAAAATAAACCCGGTTTAATGGCACGTGGTAAACGCCAACGACAAAGAACATAAAATCACAAACAAGAAACATGAAAGAACAGCACAAAACTCGACAAACAGCACAACGCATACATACTATATATAAAAAAAAACTAGGTATGTCTATCAAGAATTGTTAGGTACCGCTTTGGAATGGTCAGTAAAATGTAATTTTACTGGGGGTTTAAAGCAGTTTATTTGCACAAACCTCACTCTTATCCCAACAATCTTTAATAAAGATAAAACGCAAAAGGTAAATCTTATCAAAGTATGCATTAAGACTAGTCCTGTTACAAGTGAGTTTTGGGAAATTGTGGCCAGGGGTTTCCATAATTTCTGAAGTATACTTCCTCAGCATATAGGACATTTTGGCACGTGCTTGAGGTCATGATGTCAAACATGGTGTTTAAAGAAGCCGTTAAATTTCCAATCGATAAACACCCTAAACTTCTTTATACGAAATTTGAGTCATACTAAACTTATGATCAGAAAATTATTCTGGGCAAGTGTTAGAAATGGAATTAAAATGTTAAACTCCAAAAAAAGATTAACAACAATTATTACGCTTGTTATAATTTACAAAAAAATGATTGAAATCACTGTTTTTTATGAAAGATACCAACTTGAATTTGTAAGAAACGTGCAGAACCCTTAAAAGCAAATAGTAGATCGCAGTAAATATTTAAGCACTCACCAATCATTTAATAATTTATGTATTCAGCTATATAAGGCACGGTTACAATCTTGTTATCAGTAAATAATATTTGCAAAATAAAACATAATTCAGGATGTAGTATCATTTGCATTTATATGATGCATTAGGGTATGCTCAACCAAAATATTTATTTTATATAATTAGTCTTAATACTCTTTTCCTTATTTGTTACCTCTATATAAAGTAACACATAAAACCATGAAACCTGCACGTAGCGTACAATTTAACCAAGATCTTTTTTTCAAGGCATAATTATTTCGACCATTGCTTGGACTTTTTTCCATACACAATAATGTACATGTATTCTGATCAAAACTACTAACGATGTTTCCGAATTGAACAAAACATTTGAGGGACAATGAAACATTCAACATACCGCAAATTGTACTTTTAATCTGGTTTATGACGGACATAACCTATAGTTTTCTCTCAGTTTTTTTATATATTACCGTCTGTACACTGTATTTCAAACACAATTCCGTGTAGCAATTAAACGAAACAGACTTTGAATCGCCTTAATACGATGACATTTATTCAGAATATAACTGATGTTTGTATTATACTACGAGCATCATATATGTTGAGAACGTTTATCAAAATTACTTCCCCTGAAGACATTTTGTGTAGGGTTCGTAGCTTCAACCCTTTCACAAATGAAAGCCGTATCTATTTACTTTTGGCATGCAAATATTGGTAGAAACAGTTTAGTGCAATGAGCGATCTTGTCTTGCTGGCTACAAATATATTTTAAACTAAATCTACATGAGCAGCAAAAGCACAACGCTTATTGTCAAATCGAAATATTGTATCTGACCTTCAATATTAAAATGACCGTGCTAACATTAGAAATTGACATAATTGATGTGAATTTGCTTGGGTTAGTACGCTGACCCTATATTAAACTTTTGACATATATCTTTGTATATTTGGCACCAAATACAATATGGTTTTCAGTTTTAAATATGTTTTGAGTACACAATTTACATTAAAAATTGTATTCAGAAAAATATACTCTCTGTACCAATTGCAATTTCTAGACAACGTGAACCTTATCTTGATTGAAATAATAACCCTCTGTATTTAACATATAACTTAACCAAGCTAAATATTGATGGATGATTGATCTCCCACCATCCAAATACAGTTACGTTTTCCACAACCAAATGATGCGGTGAAATTGTTTTATCTTTTTTAGTTGCAGGAAGTTTCTAATTATAACTTTAAAGTGACACTCTTATTCAAAGTCAATACATACACACGTATAACAAACATAAATTGTAAGTGATAAAACTATTTACTAAATAATGCTTTTAAGGAAAATATCAATAACTGATAACAAGTTTATAACCATGTATTTAATAGCTGAAAACGCATAAACATTAAATGATTGGTGAATGCCGTGAAATACCGTGTTTTCTGCAACTTTTCTTCAAATTAAACGCAATATCCTTCATGAGAACCATTGTTTTCGATTTTTATTAAACCTTTTTGATACATGTTTTCGATTTTTATTAAACCTTTTTGATACATAAACACAATTGTATTAATTATGGTAAATCTTATTTTGGAGTTAATGTGCATCTTTAAATGTTCCTAATTTGGGGAAACTGTTCTAAAGCTAAACACATGGGAAAATGTGCATCTCAAGGTATCATTGCTTTAAAAATTGCCATATCACTGATCAAATAAAACACTATTTAATGGATAGCAGAATGTAATGCGATGATGAATAAACATTTACTTTTCGATGTAAGCTTTCAGATACGTTCAGTTACTATTAATACACTAAACACATTAAGTAAGACGCCAGACGCCAGACGTCATCTAAATATCACTATATTACATAGTCAATGGTGCACTATGCGCCTAATGAATAGACCCAGCATATTCTTCACATCAAATTGGTCGCAAAATATGTGATTAATTTCCCTGGAAGCACTTAAAAAGGAAGACAGATGAGACCACAATTTATTTAGATGAGTTCCTTTGTCGTAAACAATGTAGGGAAGGACAAATACAGCTACAGGCAATCGGATTACTTAAATAATTAGAAAGCCAATACTTTTCTTCCTCATGGAAACGAGATTTTGTATTTTTGTGTGATAATTGAACTTGGATTTCTCATATTTTTTATGGTAGGTGGTTTCCTCGTCATTTTCTATAAAAAGACATCTCAACGTTGGCTAGCTTGGATCATGTGAATAAAATTAGCCAATCACAATGTTGAAGCTTAAAGCTACGCTCTCACAAATTGATAATTTTTACTTTTTTTTAATTTTGTTTGTGGATCGGCTGATTTTTGTATCGATGCCTTCCGCTCAGAACCATAAGATTAGAACATATCTGAATAGTTTGAAAAACTGCCGGAGCAGCTAATATTTTAATATATTTTAGAGTTGGTATTAGCCATACGTTATCGCTTTTCGACCTTATATATTAAAAACTGCGATCTGATCTTTATCAGCAGCTTTAAATCACATGTTTCTAGACATTTACGCACTGACTCTGCTCATTCCCAGACGAAAAAAAAGAGTTAAAAACGGTAAATCTGTTTCTGTTTTTACGCAACATGATTTATAATATCGATTTAAAGACTTATTTATTCGGGCTGAACTAAAACACACCTCCCCATTTGCCGGTAACATTTATAAACTTCAAAACACGCATTGATTTGTAAATTTTACATACAAAATATTGTCAAAACAAAGCAGTCAAGAAAAGTTATTATAATACGAATGAAAGGTTGTTTTGGGAGTAATATATGCTTACAAGTTATTCTAATCTGTTAGAATTTGAGAAAACAATACGTTATTATTTTGCATGATCCATTGCTTTTAAACCACCGTCTCGGTGGTAGCTGCTTATACATATTGTAAAAGAACCATTGCCTGGGCGCATGTGAGTTTGGTTTGTGGTCACCAAGCTGGACAAATGGGTTTCCTCCGGGTTTTCCGGTTTCCCCCACAACACAAGACCACACTATCGCGTAAAATCGTGCCACCGAGAGTGATTAATATAATGTTGTAATAACTTGTATCACAGTCGTTGTAAAATAAATATGTTTAAATTAACTAAAAGAACCATTTGCCTCCTGCAGTGTTTAACATAGAAACTTATGTTTCATTTACAGAATAGAACACATAGTTTCTTGTGACATATTAATACATTTAAACAAATCCAACTACAAGACATAAGGTAATAAGGTAATAGCACATAGCAAGGAAGAATAGTATAAGAGTAAACCATATCACAAGGAAAAAGATAAAAGGAATGTTCATTTTGTACTGATTCTTTCTTCAGAGCAAAGTGCGAAACAGCCACAGTGTGAAAAGTTCTAATACAATTATAAAGATAGTTATTTTTTATTGACTAATTATTTCTTCAGAGCAAAATATAAACCGGATGGAATGTTTGGTGTTTTAATACAAGTATAAATATGGTTAGTGAATGCCTTTCGTTTCTATCTGCAGATTTTATAGCTAAGTATATTTTTCACAAGACCGAACAAATGCCAGTCTTTGAATTTGAATTTGCCAAAAAACTGCAATATGTCTTATACATTTGTAAATAGTTCAAACAGTCCATGCAATGATTAAACATGTTAAAATTGGTCAAACGGGAACTGTCATAATGCTGAGCTTAGGGTATAATGATAATTGTAAACGGAAACACGTAAATGTCATAGCTTCAATAAGACTTTCAAACGATAATTCTCAATTTTGACATGTACTATTTATATTTAAGTAAAACGACTGTGAATACTTGTTGAATTAGAACTCAATTTTCACCACGGACAAATTTATTAATTATGCTAGTGTCAAAAAATGATATTTTATGAAAACCGGTCCAAGATTTTGGACGTATTGGAGTTTTAACGATTAATTTCTGTTTCCGGTCCGATGGCCACATTGCAAGCAGCTGCTAAAACTGACTTGGCATTTGAAAATATGCTCTGCATCAAAACAGATGTACATTACCTGGGCCACTAGCATACCTCTGGCATTGGCCGAGAATCAGGCATACCTTGCCTCGACATCAAATTCAACGCTGAAAATGGTCGGGAATCAGGCGTATCTAACCTTGGCCTCCCAAAATACCGCTGAAAATGGCCGGGAAACAGGTGTACCTAACCTCGGCCTTCAGGAAACCACTGCAATTGCCGGAAATCAGACGAACATAAGCTCAGCATAATAATATCACTTTTAATGGCCAGGGATAAGATTTCCCTTGCATTGGCTTCTAGGATACCGCTGCAAATAGCAGGGAATAAGACGTACGTAACTTCGGCATTCATGATATCGCTGTAAATGTCCAGGAATCAAGAGTGCCTAACCTTTACCTCTAAAAAACCGCTTACCATAGCCGTGAATAAGACGTACCTAACCACAGCCTCAATGATACCGCTGATAATGAAAAGTAATCAGGCGTACCTTACCTCGGGTTCAGGATACCGCTTCTTATGTCCGGGAATCAGGCGTACCGAACCTCGGTTATAATTGTCACAGGGTGAGAAAAGTGTGCAGCCAGACCGGGGCTCGAACCCGGGACCCCTCGCTATCAGGGCGAGTGCTCTACCGACTGAGCTACCGGACCACTTACACACCTCCTCACCACCTGTATAGGTATCGGTACCGTGACATACTTCCCCGCAAACTGGAAATTCGTCCTCGAATTTAAGGAACACCAGTGCTAAGGAATTCACATAATTCACACTGAGAGCGCGTTATGCTGCCAAACAGTGCTGCAACGGCCCCACGTTTGGCGCCAAATGTCACCGGGTGAGAAAAGTGTGCAGCCAGACCGGGGCTCGAACCCGGGACCCCTCGCTATCAGGGCGAGTGCTCTACCGACTGAGCTACCGGACCACTTACACACCTCCTCACCACCTGTATAGGTATCGGTACCGTGACATAATGGCCGGGAATCAGGCGTATCTAACCTCGAGTCCAGAAGACCGCTGAAAAATGGTCGGTAATTTGGCGTATCTAACCTCGGGTCAAGGATACCGCTGATAATGGCCGGTAATCAGGCGTATCTAACCTCGAGTCCAGGATACCGCTGATTATGGCCGGTAATCAGGCGTATCTAACCTCGAGTCCAGGATACCGCCGAAAAATGGTCGTATTTGGCGTATCTAACCTCAGGTCCAGGATATCGCTGAAAAATGGTGGGTTATTTGGCGTACCTAACCTCGGCCTCAAGGATACTGCTGATGATGGTCTGTAATCAGGCGCACCTAACTTTGGGTCCAGGAAGCCGCTGATAATGGTCGGTAATCATGCTTACCTGACCTTGGCCTTAAGGATACCGCTGACAATTGGCCGCTAATCAAGCGTACCTAACCTCGGCCTCAAGGATACTGCTGATAATGGTCGGTAATCATGCTTACCTGACCTTGGCCTTAAGGATACCGCTGACAATTGGCCGCTAATCAGGCGTACCAAACCTCGGCCTCAAGCATACCGCTTAAAATGGTCGGTAAACAGGCGATCAAAACCTCGGCCTCAAGTATACTGCTGATAATGGTCGGTAAAAAGGCGATCAAAACCTCGGCCTCAAGGATACTGCTGATTATGGCCGGTAATTAGGCGTACCTAACCTCGGGTCCAAGAAACCGCAAATAATGGTCGGTAATCAGGCCTACCTAACCTCGGCCTCAAGGATACCGCTGATAATGGCCGGTAATCAGGTTAACCTAACCTCGGCCTCAAGGATACTGCTGATAATGGCCGGTAATCAGGCGTACCTAACCTCGGCCTCAAGGATACTGCTTATAATGGCCGGTAATCAGGCGTATCTAACCTTGGCCTCAAGGATACTGCTGATAATGGCCGGTAATCAGGCGTACCTAACTTCGGCCTCAAGGATACTGCTGATAATGGCCGATAATAAGTCGTACCTAACCTCGGCCTCAAGGATACTGCTGATAATAGCCGGTAATCAGGCGTACCTAACCTCGGCCTCCAGGATACCGCTGATAATGGCCGGTAATTAGGCCTACCTAACCTCGGGTACAGGAAGCCGCTGATAATGGCCGGTAATCAAGGTTACCTAATCTCGGCCTCAAGATAAACGCTGATAATGGCCCGTAATCAGGCGTACCTAACCTCGGCCTCAAGAATACTGCTGATAATGGCCGGTAATCAGGCTAACCTAACCTCGGCCTCAAGGATACCGCTGATAATGGCCGGTAATTAGGCCTATCTAACCTCGGATACAGGAAGCCGCTAATAATGGCCGATAATCAGGCTTACCTAATCTCGGCCTCAAGGATATCGCTGATAATGGCCGGTAATCAGGCGTACCTAACCTCGGCCTCAAGGATTCTGCTGATAATGGCCGGTTATCAGGCGTACCTAACCACGGCCCCAAGGATACTGCTGATAATGGCCGATAATCAGATGTCCCTAATCTAGGCCTCAAGGACACCGCTGATAATGGCCGGTAATCAGGCGTACCTAACCCCGGCCTCAAGGATACCGCTAATAATGGCCGATACTCAGACGTCCCTAACCTCGGCCTCAAGGACACCGCTGATAATGGACGGTAATCAGGCGTACCTAACCTCGGCCTCAAGGATACTGCTGATAATTGCCGGTAATCAGGCGTACTTAACCTCGGGTCGAGGAAAACGCTGATAATGATAGATAATCAGACGTACCTTACCTCGTCCTCAAGGATACCGGTTAAGTTGGCCGGTAATCAGGCGTACCTAACCTCGGGTCCAGGACACCGCTGATAATGGTCGGTAATCAGGCGTACCTAACCTCGGGTCCAGGAAGCCGCTGATAATGGTCGGTAATCAGGCGTACCTAACCTCGGCCTCAAGTATACGGCTGATTATGGCCGGTTATCAGGCGTACCTAACCTCGGGTCCAAGAAGCCGCTGATAATGGTCGGTAATCAGGCGTACCTATCCTCGGGTCAATAAAGCCGCTGATAATGGTAGATAATCAGACGTACCTTAACTCGCTCCAGTATATCGCTTAAAATGACTTGTAATCAGGCGTATCTAGAATACCGCTTTTCATAGCCGTTAATCAGATGAACCTAAACTCGGCCTTCGCCTACAATACACCGCTTATAATGGCAAGGAATTAGGCATGCCTAACCACGGCTTCCATGATAGCGCTAAAAAGACCGGGAATCAGGCGTGGCTATCCTCGGCCTCCAAGATTCCGCCGAAATTGCCGAGAACCAGGCGTACCTGACCTTGGCATCAAATTTACCGCTAAAATGTGTCCGAAATCCGTTGTGTGTGGTGAACGTGTTTTAGGCAGGCATAAAAATATATTCAACTCATTAAATATCTCATACTTTCTATGTTTATTTTTGCCAACTTAAAAGGAGAGTTATCAACATTCATTCAGAGTGATGATGTTTTGCGTACAACACTCTGGCTCTATCACCCGATTCTGAGTGCAAACAGCAAAAGATTCAGCCAATCAGAGACGTTTCACTGGGTTCATTTATGTTTTCTCTTGGAGTCGGAAAACCATGGCGAATGCTAAAAGCAAATGAATTGAGCCTAGCAAACACAATTAGAATAAGGAATCCTGACAACAACCGACTTGAAACGAGAGTCAAACTCTTTTTATAGTTCTTGCATGATGATTTATGACACGTTTACCGCACATGTCGTACTTTTATCTTAAATCCGTTTAAATTTCAATATAGCAGCGCGGACGGAATATTGCGTATGATCAACAATTCCAGTTCATTAGATACTGAAAGGGAAACTATTTTATTTGATAATTTTAATGTTCATTTGATATTAACATCTTGGTCCTTTTTAAGGTTTATTTGAAAACCCACGATACATTGGTATATAGAAGTGAAAGATATATGTTGTTTATGTCGTACAATCTTAAACACACAAGATAAAATTAAGTACCTGAATGCCTTGTGTTTTGAATGTAAATCGCTGAAAAAAAAAATTGCGAAGAGAACTCTTGATCACTTACCATCTATACGCTGTTTAACCGCTAGTTATATTTTTCATTAAGTTTGTAAAGTTTAAAAGCTCTCTGTTCTCGAATCAAAACAGAGAGCTTTTAAACTTTACAAAATTAATGAAAAATATAACTAGCGGTTAAACAGCGCATAGATGGTAAGTGATCAAGAGTTAAGTATGCGTAATGTAACAAGCGTTTTAATTGGTCGACGATGCTTTCCGGAAAATGATGTTTTTGTATTTTGCACTCGATTTTGCAGCTATTGAACCAGGTGTAAGATTTATCATTATCGAACCTACTATTAACAAAACTAAAACGATAAATGAGAACGTAAACAATACAAAGTTCGCAAAATATGCATGCCGTAACAATTGACTAGGAACTGTTCGTAAATACCTTGTTTAAACTGTACAAGAAAAAGACATTTCCATTATATATTGGGTACTTATTATTTGAACCTATAGATCTTAAATATTTCTGATTTTTATTATTAAAAACTTAATAACTGTTCATTATTAAAATCTGATTCGAGAAAATGCACAGAATGACCGTATACAATTAGTTCCGTGTTTATACAATTGATTTATACGTTTTTATATGATATTGATAAATTTCTCATAATTCAAGGAAATATAACTTGAAAACCTGCGGGATGACCAGTGTACGAATGATTGACATGTAATAGTGATAATGTTTGGTTTAATTGAAGTTTGGTAATTTCTTAGTTATTGCAACTTTTTAAAAGGCATATAATAACCACGCACAGAATTGCAGAAAATCGCCGTGTTTGACTAAGCACGTTTTCAATACTTACTCCTAAACAGGCAGCGAAAAGCCATTTGCTGTGTTATATGAAGCATTATAGGGTGTCACTATATATCACCAATAGGACCTTGAGTTCTATGGAACTTTCTGTTAGACTGTAATGATCGACCTTAAAGGTAGTAAGCCACTTATAAGGTATACAAATATCAACTTAGTCAAATTTGAGTATATAGTAAACATTAACGATCTTTATATTAATAAACAATAATCATATATGTTCTCAAAAACAATTATAGGATTTTAAATGACAGAGTGCTAATGACTTGTGCTTCTTAAACAAGATAAGATGTTATTGCATGACAATATGCTAATTAATGTTTTGTTCTGTTCATATAATCAAATTTAAAAGATATTTCTACTATTTGTTTGTCATATATAAACATGAAAAGGGATGTTTAAATACAATCTTAGGCACTTAAAATGCTAAGTCCAGTGGCTTCGGCCCCTCTGAACCCAAACAAGGGCACTGCCCTTGACCCGTGATGGTGCCTTGCGCGGCCAACTTAACCGCCTGCAAAAAAAAACGGCAACATAACTCATGACAAATCTAAGCGTAACATTAACTTTGTGTCTTGCTCTGCACATCTTCATTTTTGATAAAAAATAATGATATGGTGATTGTTAATTACTCGAACAGTGGGCGCAAACAAAAATAATCTAATCCCCAAATGTACATAAAACAATCATATCTGTCTCTTAGTGTATTTTAGTGATTGAAATTTGATTCAGAAGTTCGCCTGTCCTAGCCGGTATTAAACAGCTGTATATCATTAGATAAAAGTCGACCTTACTTATTTGCGTAAGGATATGATATGGCCATGTAAATGAAATATTTAAAATATGTACACATAAACAAGGCTACGTAAGTATCAGCAATATGGGAATAAATCAACCGAGATAAGGTTCACTGTGGAGAAGGAAGTTGTGCATACATTGGAGAGATGAGTTCACTGTGTGGAGTGTGTTGAATATAAGTCCGATATAGGTGTTGACAATGGGAGTATATTGTAAATATGTCCGATATCGCCACTAGGCTGTTGTGTTGTTTATGAGTACAAAAGGGGCGTTAACTAGAGTGTGATGCTAATAGGTACAAGGGAATGGTGCACAAAGCGACTATGCTTAAAAGATACAAGGGAGGGGGTAACTAGGTGAGTGTCTTCTTAATAGGTTCATGGGAGGGGTATACTAGGTAAGTGAGTTACTTATAGGTAAAAGGGAGGGGTAAACTAGGGAAATGTATTCTTAATATATACAAGGGAGGGGTTCACTAGGTCAGTGTGTTCTTCAAAACTACAAGGGAGGGGTTAACTAGGGGAATGTGTTCTTAACTGAAACAAGGGAGGGGTAAACTAGTGAATTGTTGTCTTAATAGGTTCAAGGAAGGGGTTAACTGGGAGAGTGTACAAGGAGGGTAAACTAGAGGCAATTGGGTCTTAATTGACACAAGGGAGGGGTAAACTAAATACTAAATAGGTTCAAGGAAGGGGTTAACTAGTGAAGTATTTTCTTAGTAGGTACAAGGGAGGGGTAAACAAGGGTTCTTAATAGGTACAGAGAAGTGGTTCACTAAAACAGTATGTTCATAATAGGTACAAGGGTGGGATGCACTAGTGGGTTGTGTTCTTAATATGTTCAAGGGAGGTGTTAGGTTGGGGAACGTGATCTTAATAGGTACAAGTGGAGGGGTTAACTAAGGGAGTGTGTTCTTAGGTACAGGTGTGGGGCTCACTAGTAGAGAACCTTGTCAAATGGTACAGTACAAGTGCTCACTATGGTATTATGTTGCTTAAAGGAACAGCAGAGGTGTTCACTAAGGGAGCGTGTTGTTTATAAGTACAAAAGGGGTGTTCATTGGAGAAATGTTTTTTTTTTTAAAGTTCACTTGGGGAATGTTGTTTTCAAAACGGACAACAGGTGTGCTCACTAGGAGTGTGTGTTGTTTCTAGGAACAATAAGGGTGTCCACTAGGGGAATGTTTTATTAAAAAGTACAAGAAGGATTTTCACTAGGGAGTGTTTGTTAATAACTACAGAAATATGTTCACTAGAGGAATGTTTTTAAAAGGGAAAATGGGGTCTTCACTATTAAAGTGTGTTGTTAATAGGTACAACAGGAGTGTTCACTAGTGGATTGTTTTTTGTTGGGTACAAGAGGGGTATTCACTTAGGGTGGAATGTTTATATGAACAAGAAGGGTGTTCAATAAAAAATTATATAGACAAAAGATAGGAGAAGGTTAATCACTAGGGGAGCATGTTGTTCAAAGGTACTATATTGTTTTTTTACGATGGGAAGTGTGTTATGAGAGAGACAATACGGGTGTGCACTAGGGAAGTATGTCGTAACAGTCACAAGAGGGGGTTTCACTAATGGATGTGTTGTTAATGAAGACAAAAAGGATGTTTACTAGGAGAATGGGTTGTTAATAGGGACGAGAGGGATGTAGACAATATACTATCTAAACGAGATTAGTGTTTGATGTGTTTGCGTACGAAAGAAGGGTTCATTGGGGAAGTATGTCCTGTATAGCTACTAGAGTGGGACTCAAGTAGGAGGGTAGTTGTTCATCGGTGCTATTGAGAGGCTCAATGGTGTGCAAATTACGTTTAAAGAATGAGAGCAGGGCCCATTTCGGGGGGGGGGGGTTGTGCATATAGAAGAGAGTGAACAGGTCCAATGTGGAGGAGAGGGTATTTTTGCATATTATGTTCGACAGGGGTGTTCACTGAAGGGGAGTACGATGTTTGTAAGTACGAGACAGATTCACATCGGTGAGTATGAATACGAGAGAGGGTTTCTACTTGAAGAAGAGGGGCGTTGTGCATAAGAATAAAACTACGATAATTGGATTCACTGGGGGAGTGTGATGTTTATACGTACGGTAGAATGGTGCACATTGACATGTGGTGTGCAATAGTACGATATAAGTACCATTTAGGAGTTCTCTTGGAAAGTGTTCTTGTGTTACTAAGAGATCTGGAATAACTGTAGAGGGGCGTTGTGCACAACTATGAGGAAGGGGTTTTCTGGGGAGGGGCGATGTAATATCCATAACACTGACTGTACAGTAATTTTGACTGTTCCCGTATTAAAAACTAAATAGGTGCATACTATTACGCTAAGTATTGTCGCCATTTTTGTATTTGTCAACCTTGGCTGAAAGACTACATAAAACAGCAGCTTGATGCTTCTGGTAAAACAAAATATCGAAATGGTGTACCTAAAAAATTCATTAACGGCAATGAGAACAAAAATAAATAGCGTCGGTACATAAAGTAGGGAAGGTCGAGACACTGGAAGCAAAGAAGTCCGGTTCTCCTAATCAAAATATGAATTACAAAATAATAGTAGTAGGGTAGGTGGAAAAACTAGAAACAAACTCGTCCGGTTATCCTTATCAAAATTTGAATTACAAAATAATACAACTTAAAATGCAAAATTAACACTGGTAATATAATAAATATGCTACGTGTTGATGTTGGTATTTAGGTCGGTGTATTAAGATGACAAAACTGCTTTCTTGATACGAGAAGGACATAAAATAACTGCCATGTGGTTAGTTCATTCTTGTTAACAGAGGAAATACAGATACGTTCACATAGACCAAGTATCATGTATTTAAATTTAAACTTTCTACGACCAGAAATTATAAAGCCGCAGTTTCATTTTAATATAATGACCTTCTCATACCTCTATGCTTGTTAAGTTTTTTTTTTTAAAAAGACACCTAAACGATTTATTTTATTTTATTGTCGAAGTTATTTTTTAACTTAAATGGGAAAGGTTTCTACTGAAAGTATACACAGACAGGTTTTGGGTGAGATCATCATTAAAAATGATGACCGATCTCTATCATTAAATATATAAATACTAGATAACAAAGCGATAACTTAATAATATATCATTTGTATTTGATACATGCAGCGGAACAGACGCTCGATTAATATGGTCACTATTTTGAAGATGTGGGCGTTCATAGAATAAAATATTTATGCGATCAACATTAGTTTTAAACCGGTAAGATTTTGACATCATTTTTCAAGCAATATTATTTTTGTCGTTATGTTATTTTCTAACCTACTTAAAAACCTCATATATGACCTAAAATATAATGGTAACCACAATAAATCAAAAGTTTTACCATACTTTAAATGCAACACAGCAATGTTCGCAATCGGAATATTTTCTTTACGTATCTTAATGTTAATAGTGCTCATGCGTAGAGAAATACATGATTTCGATTATGCGTAAAATAAATGAGAATTTATGAGCTCACTTCCGATGAAAATGTTCACTACTGTGTTGTTTGTATTTACATAATAATGTTGTCATCACAGCAAAAATACAACAACAACAATGCAATAGACTTTTTTACATGTACTGTTGTTTACATTATAAAAAAGTCGTTCTACAAAAGTAAAGAAAACAAATGGAATTAATCAGAAAACGGTTCGACCGATATTAACGAACAGTTTTTAAAACCAATGAGTAATCTACAGTGAAAGATAAAAAACAATCGAAAGAATCGGGATGTTAGGAATTATAGTACATATTGAAGAGGGATATCGGATTACTCAAAGAGATCTAGCTTGATGGTTTTTACACTACAACTAAATTCACATACAAAATTGAACAAGACATTTTTTAAAAGTAGCCTATTGGATGGAATCCGACCAACAAGTAATAAAACATTTCTGTTAGTCCCAGAATCAAAATATCTGTTCATAATATTATAGCTAATTATGACATGTATCAAATGTAAATCAGTTCAAATTGCATACTTATTCTAAGTAAACACCACACAACTTACTAATGTAAGGAGCAATTCAAATTCAGAATACTTTATCTTGACCACATTCTGTATTGTAAGTTTTAAACGCACTAATTTAGAATTTAGAATTAACTGGAAAGGGAATGACATAAGACTAAAGTATCTATTGCCTTTAATTTGCGTTTGCCTCAATTAATTCAATTATCTATTGAGCTTGCCTTAAGTATATATACATATATTGAGAAAGTCCTTAACACAAGCAGACCTTGAAATAAATAAGCGGTGTCGGCATAATTATATTTTCTATTGCATTATTGGCTGATAAACATTAAAGCCTTTTAAACACACCTGAACATTAACATAATATATGGATCTTTTCTCTACATTTCGATTTTAATCATCTTGTGAATCTTTAATAACACGAGTAGTGAGGGCAAACACTTTAACCTTAATGTTAAATTGGTATCTTGCCCACAGTGTATATTTAGTAGCGTAATCTCATGTATCAGATATCAGGTGATTGTATTTAAATTGATGCAATTGTCTCTCATCGCCTGTATTGATAAATTATGTATTACGTGATAAAAATTGAATCAATATGTTTAACCAGAGATATACTGTTAACATATCATCGCAAATATTTAAAGTTTGTTAAATTAAGCACGGCTACTTTAGAAACATTGAATGGTTTTATTTTTATTTTTCCGTTTCTGTTGTGTTTTTTTTGCCAACAACGAAATATAGGGCATAGAGTGTTTTAACATATCAAAAGAAAGATCATTGATAAGTAGAGTATGTGTGATAAGGAAGAAGGAACAGTAAGTTAAATGGAGTATGTTGTGTTTAAGAAATTAAGTAGAGTTCACTGGGTAGAGTATATTATTTGCAACAAAGGTTAGCGGGGAATAGTATGTTATTTATAAGTAGGAAATAGATGGGTTAGCTGGCTAGAGTATGTCATGAAAATGAAGGACATAATGTTAGCAGGAGAGACAATGTGGAGAAGAAAAAAACTAAGTATTAGATCTGTTAAAGATATTATTTAAACGGAGGAAAGATGGGTAGTGTAGAGTGTGTTGTTTATATGCAGGGAAGATTGATATAATGTTATGATGGAGGAAAGACGGACTAGCAATACAGAGTTTTATTTAATTGAAGAGTTAAGAAGGGTTAGCTGGGAAGAGGATGCTGTGTATAAGAAAATTAATAGTAGTTAATTGAGTAAGGTGTGGTGTGTATAAAAACTAAGAGATGGTTAGCTTGGTAGAGTATGTGTTGTATAAGGATAGTGGAGTATATGCGATATATCATTGCGGTCATGCTCATATTTGGAAAGGGATGTAGGTTCGGAAGAGTTTGTTTTGTTTAAAGAGGAAAGTAGGAATCACTTAATATATAATATTTTAGGATGAAAGAAAGATTAGCTTGTGTATACGGAAGCGGGATGGTCTGGGTAGAATCTGTTGTGTTTAAGGAGGAAAGATGGTTTAGCTATGTGTGGTATGTTGTGTATCAGGAGGAAAGATGGGCTAGCTATGTGTGGTATTTTGTGTATCAGGAGGAAAGATGGGTTAGCTATGTGTGGTATGTTGTGTATACATAGGAAATATGGGTAAGCTATGTGTGTTTGTGATTAAGGAGGAAAGATGGGTTAGCTATGTGTGGTATGTTGTGTATACATAGGAAATATGGGTAAGCTATGTGTGGTATTTTGTGATTAAGGAGGAAAGATGGGTTAGCTATGTCTGGTTTGTTGTGTATAAGGAGGAAATAAAGGCTCCGTGATTTTGATGTGTTTTAGTAAAAAATAAGGGCCCGACTGGTGTCGAGTGGTGTGCGTGTTAATACGTAAATACGGAATAAACAAACAAAAATAGTTCAAAATGTGTGTTTAACTGTGGCTTTAACATGAAGTTAAAATATGGTCATACAACTGTCGTCAGACACAGAATATAACTATTGCATTATATTCTATTAACATTGCAGAGTTCTTAGATGTTTATGTGCAGAACGAAAAATAGGCCTAGCATAATCTAAGTTTTAAAATCGTTGAAGTAACAACATGTTTAAAGAACATAAGTAAAATCATGAATTGTTTTGTGTGAGAGTATCTACATTTATACTATTATACTATAAGCTTAAAGAAGACTCATCAACATAACACATGACAATAATAAGACCGTCGATGATAACCAAAGTCTACTTCACAGTGTTTATTAAACTCTAATGAAAAACACATTTAACAAACGTATGCATATAATTGAACTAACAATTGAATTTATGGAGTAAATGATAAATCCTATAACTCCACGATACAATAACCGGATTTTGTAAAAACAGACCATGCATATTCTTTTACTATTTACAAAGGCGATATTTGTAAACATTTCATATCCTCATTCCTTTGAGATGCTTATGAAGCTCGTAACACTCACAATGTCTAACATTTATTGATGAAATGGATTTTGGAAATTATATTTTTTCTCTGTCTGTTTGTCGGTAGATGCTCCTTTTTGAAGTCTGATTTGTTTGAAGAAAATATTTTCACATCACGTTCGCATCTCCTTCAAGTCGTAAAGTTCTTGTAAGCGATCAATCTTAGTAATCGTGGTAAATCAGGAATGAATTTCAGAATTTATAAATTTATATATTTTAACTTTGGAAAACTTAATATTTACTTACCTTACTTACAAATGAGGTGCTGATTTATTGCTGATTTAACAATACAAATTTCTTTAAGTCGAATACATGTTATAACAAGTATTGATGTTTTACTTGGAGATAAATCTACGTAGTGGCGATAAAAGAACTTGATCCAAGACCAAAATGGGAAGTTGCTGTTCAAAAGGTATTCTTAAGTTTCTTTAATATTGTTAATTAATGAGAAACTACTCACTATTTTCCCGATAACTTCAAAATGATTAATTATAAACGGAGTTGTCTTCTTAGTATTGCTAATTTGTGAATGCCCTTTGTGGGCTATCGTGGTCGCTTGTTGTCAGATATATTTCGTTTTCATTTCAATTTATTCGTTAGAAGGCAACTGAAATACAAGGAAATGATTTAATCAATTGAAGTTCATCATAAACACATTAGGATAAAGATTTTGTAGAATTAGAGAATCTTGAAAGGCCACAGCAATTTGACAAATTGTTCAATAGAAATTGACCATGAAAATGGAGCCGGCGAAAGTCAAGCAATATATTTGCTTATCAATACCAAATGTTTAAATAGATCACCCTGAGTAATTTCATTTATTATCAAGAACTACGACCCTTAAACTTAGCCTTTAAAATCATAAGTGTCAACTAAGTGACTTTCGAAGTTGCCACCGACTCAGTTGCAACGGAATTTTGATCTTAAGATAACTATAATAACCCTTAAACTGCAGTTATTTTTAGGGTAAATGTCCTCTACAAAGACATCTTTACATAAATGGGACTGTCATAGAAAAGTAAGAAAAAATATAATGCTTCGAACAAATTTCGTGCTACCCATGTATATTAATCCTCAAATTACGGCTTCTTATGTAGTATAAGTGTATCTTTGCTTCCTTTCTTATAACATTTACCCTTGAAACAAATTCTAGGTTTGACGCATGACTCAGAGTTTAAAGACATCTACAACAAATCACGGAATTTGAAAAGAAAACAAAGGAATCAAATGAGCCACGATCGAGGTAATGTATCATAAGCGCAAGTACTAAGTTTACTAACTAATACAAAAAGTTTGTTATATTATCTTTAAATATCAATTTGATAATAAAACATGTTGTATAAAGATAAAAACCTAGGTTAATAACGTATGTTAATACTAGAACCTTGAATACAATGCAAAGAAGGCAATAATAGCAATACGCTTCTGTGTTCAAAATTAAAACTGGATGATACATCTAATTCAAGAAAGGTTGTATAGCTATATCCTCCCTGTTTTCATTTTGAAGTCATTTTTCCAGACAAACAAACATAGATGAGAGGTGTATGGAAAACAATATAAAAAACGGTCCAATATCGATAAATGAAACGAAGAAATTATGTATCCTCTACTTTCTAAGCGTGCGCTCGACAAGTTTCGGAATATTCCACCAGTAAGAATGTGATCGCAGAAAATATCTGTGATAACACTTACTGACTGCAGGTATTTGAAATAACTTATCCATACATCGTCTCAACTATGATCAGAATGTTGCAAAAATGCCAAGCGTTTTATAATGTACATTTACTATATCCAATCTTTCGTGTTTAAATGAGCTAAGCTGGGTGTGTTATGTAGTGTTTGATTTTTTTAATGATTACCCCTTAAACAAATTCTAGAATCCACGACCAATTCTGACTTAAAGGTCATCAACAAAGAAGCAAAGAGTTCGGATGGAAAACTGAGAGGTCAGAAGAACAACAAACATGGTACTGTTACAATAATCAAATGCGTGAACAATCTTATAAATAAAGTAATTTCTCTTTACTGTAAGTTTCAATTATATATAAATGAGGCTGGCAAGAACAGATTAAATAAATCGATGAAAGAAAAGAACAAATGATTTATCATCAACAATATGCGCGCGCTTGGGGAGTATCGATTATTAGGCAAGTTGAACTTATAATTGCGCATGTTTTCTGGGATCAAATCACTGACAGAAAGCACTCATAAAAATTAATTAATATGTATACACGAAAAGAGTACATGGTTTACAGTTCTGTGGTATGGCGTCAACAATTTGTGTCCTTATCATTAGAAGGAATAAAAGGAAATTAAACAGTTTTACTCGAGTGAAAGCCCCATGTTTATCCGAGGGACATACTACTTTGTGATTATCGGGTTTGAGTTGTTCATCGTCGTCATATCAAGGTTACCGAATCAAATGAGTATTTAAACCAAGTATCTGAAATCGTTATAAAACTTGCGAACGTTTTAAACGTTGTTAGAACGTTGCATTTTGGTCAGGAGTTTTAAGGTTATATTAATTTTATCTAATACTTTGGAATAAAGCTGAACTGTTATGGCATCTGTATAAACTATTTGGGTGTAGATGCATGCGTTATTAAAACGTTACCAACGTTACGTTGAAACAAATTATAGGAGCAATGCAAAATGCTGACTTAGAGGTAATAGACATCAACAAGGAACCATCTAGCTCGCGAAGGCAAACCAATAACCAAGAAAACTCCGAACGAGGTAATGATCCATATAAACAAAATCTGGGTGAACTAGCATATATATGTTGTTTTATTAATTGTTAGTTTCATATGGATGGTAACATTATGTGTTGTATTGATGAAAAACTAGTTTCATAAAAATAGTAGCTGTGTACATGATTAAATATTAATGATAATTAAATGGATCACTTATCCTATCCATGCATGCGTATTAAAGCCCTATTTAAAATACAATTTACATCCAAAAATTGTTAAAAGCCAAAGAAATTGTGCTTCATACACAGTTTGACTCAGCAGTATCAATATCTCCGAAATTAGCCATGTTTGTGTTCAGATTTAAACTTAGCTAGTTTGACACTTTTTTTGTTTACAAGATATGTGTCCCAGTGAGAACAAATCGTATGTTGAACTATGTACAATCGGAAATAACATGGAATTAATGATCAATACTAATTACATTGCATTCATCATTAAATGTACTTATTTTTTGAAAATTGTTGTGTCAGTTCTTTTCATCAAGTCACGACGTTGTTAACCGATTACGTTCGATATATATCGACTATTTAACGTGTACGATAAAAAGATATTATTGCATGCTAAGAAAAGACTTTTCAAAACTTGGTATCGCTCACACACACACACACACACACGCACACACACACACACACACACACACACACACACACACACACACGAACACACGCACGCACGCGCGCACACACACACACACACACACACACACTATGAGACACGACACAAGTACTAGTTGCTAGATTTTATCTCACTTTGGAATACAAGATTGAAAAAAAACAAAAAAACAATACCTATAATAAATATCTACTTCTCTATTCTTAGTATAAGCTTTTCATATTAAAGGTGCTAATTTTATACAGCACTGCGTTAACGCGTTATCATTAATAATAATACTTGTAACGTGAACTAACTTTTTGACAGTTTCATTTCAAGAGTAGAATTCTTGTGCACGGTAAATGTGTGTTTAATAAAATAACCAAAATATGTTGCAGATATCAGAATGGCAAGCTCCTCAGTAGAAGGGGTAAGTTATGTTTTATATCCATCCATTTATCCATCCATCATCATATCACTGTGCATAATTATTTGGATTCCATCAATTAATCTACCCTTCGACATCAATTCATCTGTCAATCCAGTATCCCCCTATATCACGGATTCGTCACGTTGAGCTTTGCATTTACCTATATTTGTGCGTTTAAACAATGAGAAAGAAAATTATACATACCAAGAAAGATTTTTCTGTGAACAAACAAAACACATTTAGTAAGTGCTCACTGGATAAACATATATGGTTTTTTTTCATCAGATTTGCAACAGTAGCAAAGAATGCAAGAGTGATGGTGAACAAGAAGTAATTCATGATTGCACATGTATGAAATCAAATAGGGAACATGAACAAACACTTATCAATGATAGCGACACCAATGGCAATGTTAAACAAGATGATGTAATTGACGGAAGCACAGATACAAAACCAAATACGGAAATCGATCAAACAAACAATAATGATACAGACACCAATGGTAATGATCGTCAAGATAAATTGCCATTCAATGCCAATAGCGGAGACATGAATTCCATAAGTAAAATAGACCCAACCAATATTGATGATAGTCATGAACAAGAACTGTTTGCATACGTTGATGAAGATGTAAATCCGAATAGGGAAAACGCTCCTACAAACACTGAAACAGAGGTGTATCAAAATGAAGTCACTAAAGATAGTGGCATGAATCAAAGTGAAGGCGACTTTGAACAAATAGAAGAGCATGAGGAAACCCTTTCATATACACCACCACTTCCTCCGGGTAAGTATTTTCTATTTCTGTCAAAAAATGAACTATTTCCTTTGAATTTATTTGTTTTGCTGCTTAAAATCATCGAACCTAGCGCCTTGTGATAAACGTCCAATTTATAAAAAAAGACAAATCAAAGACTAATCAACTCCATTTTAGATTACCTAAACAAGTGAAATTTATCCATATACTGTGTGGTAAAATTATATTTTTTCTAAATTACAGATCGAACAGATTGGATAAACAGATTTAAAGCAGTAAGTATTGGAGAAATGGCTTAAAGATAATGCCACGGTTTAAAAGTGGCTTTGTAGCAATCACGCCTTTCACCCCAGCATGTTTTGACTGCATTGAGTTTATGAAAGCCAAATTGTTTAATTATACAAATTAATGTAATCAATGTTGTTGTTTTTTATTTATGTTGTTTCACAGAATTTTCTTCTTCTGATAACACCTAAAATTATAGGCTCGTTTAGATATTGATTTGTTACATTGTGTGAATTGTAATCATAAAGTTTTGTTTATATATATAACTAGTATTATAACTTTTGACGTGACTTCATGAAACATAGCCTTGAACAAGTGGTAAAGCAAAGTTGTATATATACAGCGCTGTTTTTACGTTGAATATATTTATAGAAGATAACAAGCGTAGTTAATTAATACCAACACTATCAAACTTGTTTGAAAAAGTACCAAATTTTGCCAAGGCTTGTTTTTATAACTGTATCAAAATCGTTTAATAGTGTCTGTACTGAATGACATCTCACGTTAAGTCCACTCTCTTTCAGAAAGCGATGTTCAAAATTAGAATGATCTAGAAGATGTAGTCTACTAAAAATTGCATATTTCATTAGATAATAAGTTCTATTTAGAAATTATACAGTAAGATAAGTAAGGTTAATATTGTTCATAATTTTGACGCGTTTCATGAGTCATTTCTGAAAGAAAAAATGGATTAATATTAATTTTAAAATAATTCTGTGTTTAATTCAGATGTCTGCCTGTACAATGGAAAACGTTATGCGGTACATCGGAATTCTGAAACGTGATGGAATAAAAGACATGCAAAACGAAATACAAAATGATTTAAATGAATGGAAACATGTTGGATTGAATATAGCGTTAGTCGGAGAGTCTGGCTCCGGGAAATCGTCCCTCATTAATGCTATTCTTGGCCTGACAGCCGACGACGAAGGTGCAGCAGATGTAGGATGTAAAGAAACTACCTTTGAAGAAAAAAGTTATGTTCACCCTGAGCACGAAAACGTGACTTTTTTCGATTTGCCTGGTATTGGAACGCCCAACTTCCCAAAAAATGAGTACTTAAACAAAATTAATTTGGATAAGTATGACTTTTTCCTCATAGTTTC
Source organism: Mya arenaria (assembly GCF_026914265.1). Taxonomy (NCBI): domain Eukaryota; kingdom Metazoa; phylum Mollusca; class Bivalvia; order Myida; family Myidae; genus Mya; species Mya arenaria. The sequence continues at coordinate 1,256,485 of NC_069131.1, read as the reverse complement.
TCGGGGGCGATTCAGAGACAACGACAAATGGTTTGCAAAAATGATTGAGAAAAAAAACTTGCATGTGTATTTTGTTAGAACATGTATTGACCACGACATTTTAGATAATGAAAAAGCTCACCCGAAGACACACAATAAACAAAAGTTAATAGTCGAAATACGCGAAGATATCAAAAACAATTTACTCAAGGCCGGTTTGAATGAGGAAAACATATTCATAGCTCTTGTAAATTGTCACAACGAACTCGAACATGATTTTTCAACTTTGATGACAGAATTGATTAAAAATGCCCCCGCGATTAAACGAAAAGCAGTGATATTTGCATTATTTTCTCGTTCAAAGGAAGTCATTGAAACGAAGATTATAGCATTAAAAGACCGGATGGCTAAAACGGCGATCATGGCATCCGTCGGTTCACTTGTACCGCTTCCAGGAGTAGGTGAGTTCATAGAAATTGTGGCAATTTACAATGAAGCTCAGTTCTATCGCAAACAGCTTCAAATTGATGACAAAAGTTTGGAGGAATTGGCGAAAAATATGAATAAGGATTTAAACGATTTAAAAAAGAAGGCAGACATCAGCTCAAACATATTGTTTGCATCTACACAGTCATTGTTGAAATTTCTAGCTCTTTTTTTTGCAACAGAAGGTGTTGAATCGCTCCTAAAGATATCTTTACCCGTTTTTGGAAGTATCATTTCAGCATGTATTAGCTACCCAGTGTGCATGAGAAGTCTAGACAAAGTGTTAGCAGTGTGTGAGAAAGAGGCCTACGCCTTAAATAGTGAAATTGAAATTTGGCTGAGTAAAGAAAGCGCGGTTTAATATAGTTTGAAGAACACATGTTGTATTTATGGAAGAACTATCCGTTTGTTGTTAATGGGTATTAATGCGTTGAAATGAAATCAATCTAAGCAAACATTCTGCCTTCGTGTGATCTACCTCAGCATTACCTAGAATACTAAATGCTTTAATATGAGCAAAATAAGAAGCATGTCTATACTACGCTTGGTGCCCAACAAAATGAATGGAACTGCTTCGTTTAAATTGATTGTGAATTAAACTTAATGTACATTATGACATATACGAAATATACCAATAAAAGCTTATGACGATTCTAGACATTGTATTTCCTGCTATGTCAGAAACTTTTACAACACGATGTTGATAAATAATAGAAACGGTGAAATTAACCAGGTCATAAATGGTCGTTAATTTCGACAACGCTTAGCAGAACATTCCCTTTTAACTTTAGAGCGACTACTTATACCAGTCAGAGAAAGCCACGGCCAGTCAGCAATCGTACATTCCGAGATAAAGACTTGCTGTCACTGCGCATATCGACAACAGGAGCTCATTACAATCGGTGCGAATACCAGTTTATGGGAATTTTGTAGCAACACATTGATAATATTAAATGGATATGCCTCACTTCATTTAACATAATTAGGGACAAAAGGCTATGTCGATTGAAAACAAATGCATTCGAACATTATTATTAAGAATAAAATGACTGATTGTTTTTCAAAACTAAATGAAGTACGGATTCGTGTAATACTCACAGTTTGACGAATAACTTGACAAAATGAATAAGTTTTGGAAACATTATGGAACAAGATATATGTTGGTGGATTATTTTAAGGAAAACCTTTTGATAATTGGTGTGTTTGTTTATAAATGCTTGATTTGTACCTTTAAATAAGAACTTTTTAATTCAGATTGAAAATAACATTATGATTGTTTTATGAATTTATGAAATGTTCACGATCTTGTTCTGTTTTTGATACTTGTTGTTTAAAGTCCAGTAAACTTTATGTTAACTCTTACGCTACATTGTGTTATAAATTTATTATCATACGTATTCCAAATGATAAATTCGCAAAAAAAACCATCTCAGTAGCATAGAATGTTTTGTTTCCCTTATCTACAATTAGTAGCAAGTATACACACGCACTTGTACAAATATTTGTATTGCATTTTTGTAGCTTTTTGCATATATATTGCAATTTAAGTAGACTAGCTTGATATTGAAATATGTTCCATATACTCATATGAGTAATGTCTGAATGTACGAGAAGTTCAATAAATTTAATTTTGTGTGTTAAAGAGAAATAAAATAAAATGAGTATTGACTTTTTTCTTCCCTTTAAGGTATCAATAATTGTAGAATATTATAGAATAATTTTAAAATTATGGATCTTAAACTGTTAAAACAGTCCTTCTTCAAATCCATATTTATTTACCAAACCAGGCAAGCCTTTGAGGCCATCTAGTAAGGATTGAATTGATTGCATATGTAAATATTTTATCGTTCCGGGTAAAAAGGGGGTGTTTATAGTTCGTATATACGTCCAATGGAACAAAGTGAAACATATTGAAGCAGTTCAATAAATGTTGTTTTTTTGTCTTCGATACAACAAGGTTATCCGAACAACGTGCCATTGAATTTGCGGTTTTGGAGTCATAATTGGACTATGAATGCAGTGGGACTGGTAAAGTTGTGTGGAGTCCGAAGGATAAAAAAATAAAATCTCCAGTACCCAAGCTAAAACTGTTTTCATTAACGTAGAACATATCATTATTAACTTATCTTAAATATCCTCTTTTTTTGCAACATGATTAACAAAATCGATTTAAAGACCTTTTTGAACTAAAAAACTCTGCTCCATTTGCCATTTCATTGATATACTTTAAACACGTTGGAATCTGAAATTCTAACAATAAAATAAATATTGTTAAAACCAATCAGTCAAGTTATACTGTTTGACTTGTATAAACAGATGAATACAGAATTTGTTCTTTTTGTCAGTAGCATAAGCATTTTTTTAATATTTTGCACGCACTATAACATTTTAATCCATTTCCCGATAGTAGTGCTTATACTTATTGTATCAGAATCATTTACCTCATGCAATGTTTGACTAATAATTTCTTCAGAGCAAGTTCGATGTTATAATACAATTATAAAGGTTTTTTTTAGTGTTTTTTATAGGCACTTTTTCACAGCTGCAGGATTTACAACTAAGAATATGTTTCACAAGAGCGAACAAAAGTCAGTTTTTTATACAAGTTCTTTTGAGCGTAATTTGAAAAAGTCACAATTTGTCTTATAAATAGTTCAAACCGTCCATGCAATGTCTTAAAATGTTAAAATTTCTCAAAAAGGCACTGTCATAATGCTCACCTCATGGTATATTTCTTATTGTAAACAGAAACACATAAATACCATGGCTTTTATTAAGACATATAAACGCAAATTCTCTGATTTGATCTTTTATACTCAAAACAACAATGAAGTAATACTTGTTAAATAAGGCCTCTTTTCTGACGACAGGCAAATGTGTTAATAATGATAATATAATGAAAGTATCAACAAATGATACTTATTCAAAAACAGTCAAAGATGTGTAAAGTTTTTGATTTCTGGATTGATTAATGTTTCTGGTCCGAGTGCCTTTTTGTTAGCAGCTGCCATCACTGACTAGACATTCGAAAATATGCATAACAATACGTGTACCTAACCTCGGCCATTAGCATACCACTGACATTGGCGGAGAATAAGACATATTTAGACTCGGCATCAAGTACACAGCTGATAATGGTCGAGGATCAGGCTTACCTTACCTCGGCCTCTGGGATACCGCTTTTAATTGCCGGGAATCAGGTGTACCTAACCTCGGCCTTCTGGCTACCACTTATCATGGCCGGAAGTGAGGCGTACCTAGCATGGGCCTCCAGGATACCGCTGGAAATCGCCGGGAATTAGGCGTACCCAACCTCAGCCTCCAAGATACCGCTTGAAATGGCCGGGAATAAGGCGTACCTAACCTAGACATCCAGAATAGACCTGAAAATAGCCGGGTATAAGGCGTACCTAACCTTAACATCCAGGATACTGCTTATGATGGTTAGGAATTAGTCGTACCTTAGCTCTTACCGCTTAACATGGCCGAAATCAGTCAAAACTCGGCCTCCAAAATAATCTTTTTAATCGCACGTTAAACTGCTATTTTTAGATCACAATGAACAATATTTAAAATGTAAAAAGTATTAGTCTATTTAATTCTTGCTTGAGGAAATTTGCTAGCGTTCACTGCTGCGTTCATTCACATAAACGCATCACATCATGCGCTCAATAAAATATATAAAAAGGAAATATTATTGGAATTAAACATTTAATAACATTTTTTTTTGGAAATTATCATGTTTTACTCGTGATTACAGAAAATAATATAGTTTTACTCGTGGCTTTGCTACTCTTGAAAATATGTTTGTCTATGACACACGTGACCAAAATACGTACACTGAAATCAACAAATAGCCACTACATTTAACCTCGTGAACACAAAATAATGAACCATTTATGGATTATAAATGTTGAAGCTTACTCGGTGAACTATATGACGATTTAACACTGAAATAATATAGTATTTTGTAAATAAAGTGTGCAAAGACGAGTTTTCACCTGTCATGAAATCAGAAGTAACAAGTAACAAGAAGGTTGGTTAGTTCATATAGCACATAACATGGAATAATGACAGCATATGCGAGTCGTTCCTGCACTATTTTTTACTCAAAAATGCCATAAATTAAGCCTTTCCATACCATAGATCTCCATAACCCCACTGACTCCTTTAAAGTTTGAGTCAACATATAAAAATAACCATATGGCCTTTAACAAATATAGAAGTGTAATTTATATCTTCGACTTCATATTGCAAACAGCTATATTGTGGCTGAAACTGATTTGTTCGTAACATACTTATCAATGGCTTTTATAAGATTCTCGAGCCTCAAACAGAAGTACGCAGAGAGTTACCCAAAATCTATCCAATTAATATTTATGCAAAAGGCTACAGAGACAAGCTCAGTAGCAAAAGGTTTAAACATAAACCCGGTTTAGTGGCACTGGGCAAGGGCCAAAGACATAGAACACAAAATCTCAGACAAGAAACATAGAGGAACAGCACAAAACTCCACAAACAGCACAGTGCATACATACTATATATATAAAAACATATCAAGAATTGTTAGGAACCGCCTTGGAACGGCAGCTATCCAAATGCAAGAAAAAAACAGCAAAACAGCATCTTCATAATGTGTATTAAAGAACTTCATTAATGCTAAGAATGGTAACTCTTGGCAAAATTTTAGTTGCCTTTAACCTCGAAAATAATCGGTTAAATGACATGTATGTAATGAAGCTTAACGACAGCGTTTATGTGACATTGATGAAAGTTGAATTTTATTTTGTTTGTGTGTTTTTTATTAATCGGATAAAAAGATTTTACTATCTGAAATAGGTTTAATGAAGCATTGCGATGGTTAAACGAAATGCTGACCATTGTATAGTATAACAGCGATTAGGAATATGGATATGTCGACAGTTGACAGGTAAGGACATGTGTCATTTTGCTGATGTATTATGATGATAATTTTCTTTAATCACATTTTCTACATGTTGCCATTACAAAATGTTACCTGTACTTCCACTTGGGAAATTCCCATTTTAAAACTCTTTTTTTCTCCAGTTGGAATTTTCCCATTTACCAAATTTTCCAACTGGATTTTGCCAATGTTTATAATTTTCCTAACTTGAGTGTGGAAATCTCCCAATTGGAAAGATTCACTTATGGGAAGGATTCGCATACACAACTCTTAAATGAACCTATCTTTTTTTCATTTTTAATTGAATTTATTATTATTTGTTAGTGTAAAATATTCCTAATTTGACAGTCTATTACCATTTTAAAAAATATGTTTTAAATTCTCACACAATATGAATTGAGCAATTTCCAATTGGAAAAACTTGAAACAGGTATTTTCTAATGGGAAGGCCAATTTCCAATGGGATTCTCATTGGAAAAGTTGACTTTAATTACAAAATCAACATATTTCTAAATCAAATATCAGGAATCGAAAAAAAAATTCTTATAGGTATAACCAAACATCTTAATAAAATACACCAATAGAAATTCATTAAGTAAAAAACAAAAAAATAAGTTTGCAAAACTTCCGGATTTGCAAACTTAATCATGGAACTGTTAGTATAAGACTGAAAACAAATCTATATTATGTTTATTTTCAATATTTGCGATACTATTTACAATTTTTTTACTTTGATAATATATTGTAGTCATTGGTTAACTTTTTTCTAAAATAAGTATGCATTTTAACGAGATATCAGATGGGATAAAATAGTTAACACCTGCTCAATTTGGGAGTTAAATGTTCTACCAATTACATATATGAGAGACTATTTGAAATATCTAGATTATATAAAGAATTGTTTATGTTGGACATATTTTCTTGTTTGGCTACTTTGTATGCACATTCTATGATTATAGCTGCGAACAATTAGCCTTCAGCAAAATATATACTTTTATTACGGTATTACAGCATAACTCATAATACCGTGATAACGTATGCGATTGTTTCACGGTTTCCTATCTTAATAAAACATTAGTTCACGGTTCTTTAAACTAAATCGTGCAATTATTTTAAGAATTGTCCATCTGCTTCCGATGAGAATCATGTGTATAATTGTGCACGTATTGGGAAATGTTTGTGAAGTCGATCGATTGTTATCCAGTTTTCGCATTTACAATTTATTATTTTACTGTCTTTAGCTGTTCTTGCTTGTGACTTAATGTCTTGTATTTTAGTTGTAAACATTGTGTTGCTAAACGTCGCAACAAGTGTGAGTTTTAACACTCATATGCTGGATTAACCACCAGGGGCCGGTTGCTCAAAACATATGTTAAATATAACGCTACGTTACCTTAATAGTCCGTTAAATCCTTAACGGAGCATAAGATAACGCTCCGTTAAAATCCTGTTGCTTAAAGAGACTTAACGCTGCCGTTAAATTACGTCAGCGTTAAGTCGATAACGCCAGTGTTAAATCCTTGACAGGCTGTTAAATTTCTACTTCCTGTCCCACAATGCATCATTCTCCTTCCAAGATGGCTGACTTGTCTTATGCAAAAAAAGAGAAAAACAAACTTAAATAAAAATGCAGTTTTGATGTTAGAGGAACTTATGAATGTGGAAGAGACTAAAGAGCTACTTAGCTCTAGCTTCAGTAACAAGGTTACGGATCATAAAAAAAAGATGAATGGCACCGAATTGCTGCAAGAATTTTCTCTTTGGGCTTTGCTATAAGATCTGCAGAAGAAGTATCAAACAAATGGCAGAATATAAGAACTGCAAAGGAAGAGGTGATAAGGTGAAAATATTTGTTTAATTCTTAGATATATAGAATACTGCAAAATAATAAATAATACCAAATGTCATCTTTAAAGAAATAAGATATTGTGATGTTGATAATTTCACTGGTTTGTTATGTTGTTTTCATTTAAAGATTTTCACAGCACACAAAATCATTAGAAAATTTTTGTTACTAAACTGTAAGTAAAGTTATTGGTCATGGAATAATAAAATATTCTTAAAAATTACAGTGAAAAGCTGCAGAGACGCGAGGGTGGTAGGGGCTTGGTAAGTCTAAAGGTTGCATCGGAGCAATCTCAGAGGATTTTCTCTGTTCATGGCAATACAAGCTTCAGCGGCATAACAGGAGGGACGGACACTGACGAAAATGGTTTGAACTTTTGCAGTTTATGTGTTTGAATAATGTACGATTACTAAATAAAGACTGCTATATGGAAAACCCAATGTTCTAAAAATAAACGTACATCATGTTGCTATTAATAAACATAAACATTAACACGTACCTGTTATTCCATTCACTTGTCGAAACATCCATGCTTATCACCAATGCAACGCAGTGACCTCCCTTTACGAGCTGTTGCAAAGTGACACAATATTAATTGAAATGCAATTACATTGTTACTTAATTTAATTGGAAACTAGATTTTGTCATGTACAATCGTTATATACTTACAACTTAGTTACAAGTGTATATATATATTATAAATTAAGTCGACTTTCAAAAGCATTTTAATGACATGATAAATCGATAGTCATTTACTGTCAATTGACTTTTCTGTCTTTCTTGTTGGTAAATTTTGAAAGGAGTCAAAACGTACTTTAATTCTTTGGTCTTTAATAGAAGAAGAAGAATAGTTTATTTGGATTTAAACATACAGTTCATCATCCATCAACATGATCATACATATATACAATAGTCAATATACCATTTAGTATTACATTTAGAATACATTACAAACATATCAAATATATACTATTACTAAGGAGAACATGCATCAAAACATATTATCAAAGGAAATGTTATACTTGTATCAATGATAACAAATATTCAATTTATGAGCATATAGCATAGTTTTAAGACTTATTTTTATGAAACATACATGATACAAAAAAGCAATATCAACGAATTAATACAGATTGTTAGAAACTTATTATGAAAGAAGTTATATGATTTCTTCAATATACAATGTTGTTATGTTGTTTTATCTTGAAGTAAACGTCAACTTATGCTTTTTAATTGCATATGGTTTGAGCTATATTGCTAACATCCCATCGGTGGTCCCACAGCAGGGAGAGGAGCCCTCTGATCTCGAGCCAACATGCCCAACTGAAGTGAAACAGGACCCCTGCACCTCGAGCTTACGGGCAACGTTTGCAGGGAGAGCTTCTGTGTTAGTTTATCATTTTCAGTAATATGGTTATTTGTTCTCTACACAAAATAATATATTTACTAACGTGTAACTGTCAAAGTGTAAACCGGCTTTTGTGTTGATATGGAATGCATATACGAACCAAATTTACGGCAGCTTCTAGAATATCCATTTAACAGTTTCAACTTAACCTTGTCTTGGTAATTGCATTCTCTGATCTTATGTTTGCAGACCAAAGCGGAAGAAACCCCTAAGCGAGGAGGTTGCCGAGTGGCATATTCGTTTCTTCAAATCTCAGGTGGCATTGTCAGAGAAGAAGGTATAAACATCATTTATAAAATCAATTTCCTACTATTTTCATTGTTTTCGTGATTGTTGCAGCTAATTATTATTATTGAACGTAATAGAATGAGAACTAGAAGTGTAGTAGTACTAGTTGTAGCAGAAGTAGTAGTCGTAGTAGTAGCAAAACAACAGCAGCAGTAGCAGCAGCAGCAGCAGCAGTAGCAGCAGCAGTAGCAGTAGTAGAAGTAGTAGCATCAGAAGCAGTAACAGCAGCAGGAGTAGTACCATCATCAGCAGTAGAAGTAGGTAAAGTAGTATCAATAGTATCAGTATCAGTAGCATTATTATTATTATTATTATTATTATTTTTATTATTATCATAATTATAATTAATGTTATTATTATCATTATTATTATTTTGAAATTTCAGCAAAAGCTTGTTGAGACACAGCAACGGGTACTAGAGAAATATGAGAGGCGTATGGACAACGAGGACGTTGACTCCTTCATAAAAAGTCAATTTTTCAATTGAATTAAATTTAATTGTATTGTATTGTAGATAGATATGTAAAAATGAAAACGAACAAAACAACAGTCAAAGCTATTCTTTATTACAGCATAATGATGGTGATGATGATGATGATGATGATGATGATGATGATGATGATGATGATGATGATGATGATTATGATGATGATTATCTGAACATGAACATGATGATGATGATGATGATGATGATGATGATGATGATGATGATGATGATGATGATGATGATGATGATAATTATGATGATGATGATTAAAAGTAACTGTTAACAATACAATCCCGTGTAGCTGTTCCAGTACCAACATCATCCTGCACATTATTATCAATGTTCTGTATGACATCTACATCATCTACCTCTGGCATGTTAAACATGATTGCTACATTATGTTGAATTGCACAGGCTGTAGCTATGCGACAGGCCTTGTCTGGACTAAGTCTGATCTGAAATAAAAATAATTAAATAGTAATCATAGCAAAGTTTTTAATATCATCACATATCAGATTGGCGAACAGTAAAGTTAAAAATGAAAGCAATCACTTTATGCACTTAAACTATAGACTGAATAAACTTAGTCCGAGTATTCGAAAAAAATATGAAAGAAAGTACCTCACTGTGCAGCACGTGGAATCGCCGCTTGGGCCTACCAAAGGCCCTTTCTATGCAAACCCGGATTCTACTATGGGGTAGCTGGTAGCTCTCCTTGGCAGGAGTGTCAGCGTTCATTAACGGCGTCATGAGATATGGCCTTAAAAGGATACCTGGGGCGGGGAATAAAAACAATATCAATAATAAAATTGACAAAAAAACAACAACGTCCCGATGTTACAATCATGTAATCATACGGGTGTGTGTAAGATTGCCCTTATTCAGCGATTGCTCCCTTAAGAATATTAGTCATTTCAATTTTTGGAGCATGCTGTGCACAGACAGAATGTAACCCTGGTTTGAGCTACCCTGGTTCTTTAACGTGCATCAGTGTATAGCACTGACCCCCATTTAACGTCCCTCCCGTTTAGTACGTTTAGTGATGCGACAGGGAATAAAAACATGCGACCCCTTGATTGAAAGTGAAGTGTTTATAATTAACAACTAGACCACGGTTCAGCTACGAATTTCATCTGATGACATCATATGCTTTATATATGCTACTTACCCACTATCTCTAAGCAGCACCCCATCTTCCAGACATAGATTGTCTCGTTATAGCCTGTTGCACAGCCCTGATGTCCTCAACACGTGTGCATCATGGCACGAGCCCGGCCAACTGGCGTTGACACTTGTGAACAATTCTGGGAAAATAATGATTTAGTTATTTACCAATTAGCTTAACAGTACGTTCAGTCTTACAATTTTATGACAAGATTATAAACAACATTCGCCTTTTTTATCATCAATTCAATTCAAACATTTATTGCATGAAGGCCTCCAGCCCATATCATCAGGGACGGTTCCTTAATGTTCTTTAATGTACAATCACAAATGTAAAGTTTATTTGTGTCGATGTCGGGGGAGAGAGGGAGCACTAAGAGCTGTATGTCCCAATTTAAACCCCTCAATCATCAAATCCTGGAGCCATCCCTGCGTATGGTAAGGTTAGAGTGGTAAACTGTATTAAGTTAAATGAAAAACATTACGGTGGATAATTTGTAAACATTTTTATGATAATTGTCACATTCTGACCAAACCGAATATGCCCATAATTGATCGATAATCGGGGTGAATTTCAAATTTAATGACCGTTTCGGTCTAAGACGAGTTGACAAAAATTATTTCATAAAGCGTTTACAAGAAAAGGATCTTTAGAATGTTTCTGGTGAAATTTCAATCATTTTTTACCTTCATGATCGCAAACTGCCTGCATGTTGTTACTATGATAGCCTTTTCGGTTGACATAAGCTGGCTCATCAACAGAAGGGGTCTGGATACGAATGTGTGTCTCGTCAACGCACCCCACTACGGGAGGGAAGCCTGCCGATGTGAAAAATCCGCTCTTCACTCTATTCTTCTGTTCGTCGGAAGGCCATACTATGAATCGTTTCATGCTTTTGCCAATTATATCTGTCACGTGGGTTACCACACGAGAAACTGTTGATTTGTGGTAACCCATGCTGTCTCCTACAACATTGAAAAACGCCCCTGTGGCGAGGAACCGAAGGGTTATAAGAACCATCTGTCGCACACTGAGGGCCCTGTTCCGGTGAGTGTCTCTTTTTATGTCATCCTTCAATATATCCTCCAAAAATGCTACGCCATCAATTGTGAAACGATACCTCTCGTGCATTTCCCCATCATCAAGATGCTGAACATGAGGAGTATGTCTATACTGACGCTGTTTCCTTACATTTGGTAAAAATATAATTGCCATAATGAATCTGCCGTTAACTTTAATCGAGGTTCTTATCTCAATTAACTTTAACGGTCAGTTTCACCGTTAACGTTCCTTTAAGCCTAACGGAGGTTTTGAGCAACCGGCCCCAGGTAATTATCTCAACTCGGGTTTTTTCCTGACCGTGTCAAGACATTTGCACTATTATATTTCAAAAGATGCACTATATAGTTTTGCGTGTTGTCTCTCAATTTAGTGTTCGTTTGTCATTAAATTTCTTAAAAAAAATCTCAGGCTACTTAACCGCTATAGCAATACCTATATGGCTAACACATTGCTGCTTATTGAGTCTCACTCATTTTAAATGTTTTTACCGTGAGAGCTATTTTATACATTGCTTAACAAATTCTATTAATTGTTTTTCACGGATCGAACCTGCTTCTGTGTAAATATCGCCATGTTCAAGGTAACCGTGACCTGAGTTTTCTATTGACTCGGCTCTCTCCCAGTTCATTGTACTAGATTAAAGCTTGAGGTCAATCAAGGAGCAAAATTCGATAAGATTACACCAAATTCGACATTGCATATTAAAGTAAGTGTTGACCAGTTGTGTCGCTATTGTGACTTCCTAAATCCAAATGAAAGACTAATATGTTATTGGAGTCATATCTAGTGGAATTATGGTTTTAAAAATTTGGCACTAAGTCCAAACAACAAACAAGTACTTGATGTTAACGAGAGGTTTTCAAAGTAAATTTATCAATATGAAAACCAACACAATAAATTAAGACTTTATTTGTCATGTTTTTTCTTTTTTATCGTAATAAAAATAATCAGTCATTGTTTTTAAATGAATGAATTTAAATATACGTTATTTAAAAACACAAACAACATCTTTGTATTAATCCCTAAAATGTATGACATATGATTATAAACACAAACATATCATACAATGCGGCAGTTATACCAACTCCATAGCACAATTATGATTTTAAGAAAACATCTAGGTACTCGCTACTTGTCATCTTATGTAATACAGAAAAGTGACTGCAAAAGAAAACTTTTACTCATCTAAGTATGACTTCCTTTTATTAAACGCATAAGTGTTACAACTTAAGTTATATTTCAACCACATTGTAAGCTGAATAATAGTACCTGTCGTATAAAGGTGAACATCATGTAACATTCAGAGATAAAGCATTATTCCATAATTATTTGAAAAATGAAGCCATGTCGATTTAACGTACACTCCTTTAAAGATTTAAGCAGATATGCCATATCTCGAGACTCCATACCGCAACGGAGGTTGTTATCCATGCAGATTGTAGAGGGCAAGAGTGTAAATATAATGTAAGCAATAATAGAAAAAAAACCCACATACCTGGTCGTTTTGATCGCAAACGAATAATTCGTAGCTCACAATTGTATAAAACACCATCTGTATTTTAATTGTAATTTCACTGACATCAAGTTTCATTAAAATGTAGTTTCTATTTAAATTTAAATTGGCAGTGTTTATGTGAAAGAAAATACAAATTTCAGGAAGATCGCTTTTGAAATTTAACTCGCTTTTTAGTTTTCAAGCGAATGGTGTCAATAAAAAACAAATGGAAAAATAAAAACCAAATGTCAATACTTGTCAAAAAGTATATTTGTAAATCCAGGAGAGTAGTTTACTTAGTTTTCCGGAATCTTTATATTTATATAAGCATTGTAAATTGTTTTCAGGCATGTATTGGAGTCATTACACAACTGTTATACTTAATTCATGATATATTTGTTTACAAACAAAAAATCATTCGAACGTTAACAAGTGTTTTTTAATGTAAAACAAATGTACTTTTATTATAAGTCTATTATAAGTAAATACTCAGATGTAACTTCGCTAACAAATTAAAATATTACTTTTGATAATCACTTGTGTATCAATATGTATATGAATTTTGGATGTTGTATTAGTAATACAGTTTCGAGTTCATCTTTAATATTGTAAATTAGAAATAGTATTATGTTCTTAAGTGTATATCGAACGCAAACTGTATCAATTTACGCTGTATTGTAATCTATGTATAAACAGAACCATATTGTTTAACGAAGGCTGTGATTGAACAGACGGACGAAGGTTAGTACCTAAGAAGTACCTAAAAGCCACTTAACGAGATACACACAACACACCATAAAGATAAGCCAAACATACAATAACGAAAAACAAATACAGGCCACATAGCCCTTGAAACGTTCTTCGAAACAGGAATGTACTACTCAGCTTCACACTTGTCTTAACAATATAGGTCTAATATAAACAAATATTAATTTGATAACAATGACCAATAACAAAAAAACAGAAATAAATTTAAACTGATAATTAACTGATACTTAGTATACTTAGGTATTCAATTAATATATGATACAGACATCAACCGCAAAAAGTGGCGGTGTAACAGTGACAATATTTATATGAAAAAATATGGCAAATGATATCAAACGGAAAATAACAATCACATACCAGAAACATAAAACAACAACTCAAAGCCCTACATCAACAAAATGCATGTATAATTAATAAAGCTATGGGGTTTTGTAAAGCATTGTTGGAAACCGATTTTGAACGGTCAGTAAAATGTAAATTTACTGGGGATTAAACTTCTTAAATGCATGTTACAAGCACGCATCCAACATAACTATTCCTAGTAAAATCAAGCCCTCAAACCAACATGATAATTGAATGACATCGAATACGTCGGACATTTATTCAAAAAGTTGAGCACAAAATTACATTTAATTTGATGTGCACAATGATATATAGTGCATCCAAGAAGTGTTTGCGCAGGGTGAATCAAACAAACTATAGTATTAATCATTTATCTAAGTTCTATATCAGAGCCTAGGTTTACAAAGACACTCAAATTATTTTACGTGTTATTCAAGAAGTTTTTTTCTATCTGTTTGTATTGCCGTCGTACATTTTTATAGGACAAACAATTGAACGTATTAACCATATTGCATTTTTAGTATCAGTATCCTCATATGAAACACGCAGCGTAACTGTACATGGACAAATCATATTTGTTCGAAAATCACAACAATATACCATTATTGATCATATCTATGTGTATTTTGATTTCTTTGACAATGTTCAAAATTGTTATGTTGGAATAAAAATCATTTCCAGTTCAAGTGTTTTCTATTATGTAAGAATCTTGATTAGTCATGTTTTGATTTCAGCCAATCCGCAATTACTGCATGAGTTTTGTGGGCTTCAGATGCACACATATCGATAAACTCGTTCAGGCTCCACATACACAAGGGATAACTTATTGACACTGAAATAATGCTTCCAATGATTGGTAGTGTGAATTTTGATATGGTCTCAAAAGCGTCCGATGCCGCATGGATAGAGAGAAACTTTAATATCTCCTTCGTTGATGACAAAATGGTATGGGTTTTCAAACCAATTCGACCTCGTAAAATGCATTCTTCCATTTTCAGGTTTGACGAAATATTCGCTAAGCTGTTGTCGTCAACGCAAAATTGTTCGCGATAAAAATTTGCTTCTTTTAACATCACAGTCATTTCAACAATCACACCAGGTCCTGGTATGGGTAGAATGTTTCCAACGCATGCTAGCAAAGCTACCTTATAAACTCTTTCTTTCAGAACTTTAACCTTTCCTTCAATAACTGTTTTTGAGTAACTTGACATTGACAAGATTAAAGTGTCTTTTTTCAAAGTGGGAGCATTTTGTATCAGTGTTTTCATCAAATTGTCAAAGTCATAATTATTCGTATGATAACTGTCCACTAAAAAGATGTGTTCTTCTTTTGTTTTAATTCCGTTTTGACACAATTGAGATCGTATATCCTCCAGTATTTCTTGTAGCATTTTCTCTTGATTATGTGATGTTGGGTGAGCTTTTTTGTCAGATGACACATCGTTGTCTATTTGTGTTCTGCAAAAGTAGAACTGTTTATTTTGTTGTAATATCTGTTTTGCGAACCAAAGATCATTCTCCCGAAACCGCCCACAAGAAGTTATTAGAAAAAAGTCAAAATTAGACAAATTTGTTCCTGACACACTTTCCAATCGATCAAAATAATGTTCCTTCTGATATGTGGGTGTCCCTACGCCTGGAAAATCCCAGAAAACGAGATTTGGACGTTTCGAGTTTAGGTAACTATTTATCGTGCCCGTTGTTTCGCTGACGCCAACTGCAGCGCTGCCTTCGTCGTCCGCATTAAGATTAAGGATGGCATTTATTAAAGATGATTTTCCTGACCCACTTTCCCCAACAACAGCAATATTCAATTGAATATTTTTCCAGCTGTCCAAATCATTTTCTAGCTCCCTTTGAAAACCGGATATGCCTTGTTCCTTTAATATATTAATGTATGATTTCTCGGTGAATACTTGACTCTGAAAAAGAGTTTGTTAAGGTTAATGGCTTAAAAATGGCTTAAAAAGAACAGGCGCACATTTTCTTAGAAAGATCGCCTTCATTCATTTTAGCTGAACTCAATTTACGTAGTTTCATTTAGGTCTTAACATGTTTTTATGATATCCGCTGTTTTTATTGATTAGGAGTTCGATGGGCATGTGCATTATCATATTCTATAATTTGCATACACAAGAGCGCCATTTGTCAGAAGCATTGTGAGTATTGAAGAAAAATACTTTTCTTATTAATGGCATAATGTCAACGTTTCCATAATTCAGTACACCATTGTTATTCCTTTTATCTATCGACACATTCCCAAGCGCCTTGTTTCAGTTTACCAACATTTTAAGCACTTCACAAAGGAAATACACCTAATATGTATATACAAAGTGTAATATCATCTTCTTTAGGTAACTAAAAACTGTGCATATCGTATAGTATGCAAAGCTTGCTTTCTCATGAGGATTTTCGAAATAAAAATTAAGACATGGCATCGGAATGGACAGAAAACTGGTTCTGCCTAGCTACTTTCAGCGGATCAATTTTAATCGGATAATATTTCCTCTTTTCGCATACTTTAAATATCTTAGACGCTATCACTTAGGAAGCAGCCATCTTGAAAGAAAGTCAAAAATATTCTCTTTACCATAATATCAAGGACAACGCAGATTAGAAACAGTTCAATTGTTGTTGTTTTTTGTAAGTTCAGTAAGACATTCTTTATTCATTTATACTCCCTGTTTTAATTAACTCTAAACTATCAGAACTATAAATATTTAACATATCATAACGTTTTTTTATTATACTAACAAACGATAACATTTTAGATAACAGTAGTTTTCGAAAATCGCCAATTTAGATATTACATATTTAGCATCTGGTGAATATCAATCATGTTCTTGAAACATCTCAACAGATATACCCATACCATCAGGCAATGCTTATTTGAACATCTATATCATGGTGCGGTAATTGATTATTATTTTCAAATAAAGTGTTCGCTAAAGATACTGCATGAAAGAATTCATACATGGTACTTAAAAGTTTAGAGTCGCTTTTTAATCATTCAGAAAACAACAAGCGTACTATAGACACATTCCCTACCGCCGTGCAACTTGTGATAGCAAATCTTAAAACAAACCAATCGTTATAAATACAAAACACGTTCATGGGGACGCTAAAACACCCACGGTTTGCTGCTATGTGGCAGAGTGAATGACTTTTTATATAAAGGCACATACATGGAGGACATGTACACAAAATATTCCAATGGCCGACCTATCTGTTTACGGTTGTAGAAGGAAAGGCATATAGGCAAAACGACGTGGAAAGAAGTTTGAAAAAAAGAAGAGTGTGACCTGTAAGAAGTATGTGAACTTTATATCATAAGTGTGATAAGACGTATTCGTGTTGAAAATCTCATGTGCCTGTTATGATTGTAACAAAAACGATTTCTTACAAAGTAGAATATTTTAAATATATTCTTTCATATTGTTAGTATAAAATGTTGATCTAAAACAGTTCCTTACGCTCTTTCTGGTACCTTTATCAAGCAAATGGACTTTTCAGGTCATTCTATTTTAAATATATAAGTGCCATTTAATACCTTGTCAGTCTGTTATTAACAAATCTGAAATTTCTGAAGAGGAATAAAAAAATGCCCGTTTGGATATTTTCTAAAAAATGGGGACTTTATTTGTTCTTTTTTTACAATTTTTAAACACTATTAACATATAAACACACCAAAAATAAATAGTCAATGTTATTTATTCTATCTTTTATTTCAACTGAACAAGCACTATTTGAAATAAATCACATACCAACGTCGGCTGCCACGTGGGATGATGTTTACAAATTGGGATTACTAAAATCACCAGGGACAAGCCGATTTTCGAAAACATTTCTGACAACAGGTGATACATTTTTAAATTTTGTAGTTCATGCTGTATATGAACAGTATATTCATCCTTTTGCGTTGTGCATTTATTTTATTGTTGCTACAAATGGTGGCATATAGTTTTGCAGTATTCTGAATGGGCTTACTCTAACCGGACTTCAGCACTAACCGTTAAATGAGACATACCTCTAAAGATTCAGGATTCTAAAACATAGTGTAGTTAAAAAAGACTGTTGATTTATCTTTAAATTTGACATACTAGCTATATCACCAGTCCAATGTAACTGCTGGTCAAAGTGTAACCTACCAATCAAGTACAATGTACTTCCTCTTATAAAAGTAAAGCGATTGATCTCCTTTAAAAAACAAAAATAGGGATCATTTTCTGATCAAATATAAGCTACATGTGGTATTTTATGGTTTTACATTACACTGTCGTTACATTATTGCGAGATGGGCCCATACCGCTAAAAAGAATCCTACCACTGAATGTCTTCGGGACAAAAACAACTCGTTATTTGACGTACAAATCATCAATAAACAGTCGACATTGCTCTTACATTATGACACACCCAGCATGCACAAATATATGTTTTCTGTACCTAGTATAAGGAACGTTCGTCCTTTGAGTAATGGTCATCGGTTAAGTCGTTTTTAGAATTCCTACACTTTTATATTTCAAGCTAATCGCTTTTCGTTAATTATAGTAAGAATATTACCTTTGTCACTTTCTTTCGACATGGATGCTGAAAAAGATACATGGATCGTATTTAAACTGATTTATAATATGAATTACGTAAGAGACATTATATTTACCATCCTCTTCTTTCTTATAAACAATTAATTAAAATATATTTATATTAAATCGTTTACTAAGTATTTGCTTTTATAAAACATTACATCGTTCGTGGTTCGTCGGATCATTTGTTTTCTTTACGAATTCCGTGATGCGTAGTTGATGTATTGTACTCAAGTCATAAACATTCTAAGATTGATTGACTTAATTTTATAAGGTATTTTAGAAAGCTAGTATTAACTCTCGCATACTACATACTAAACCTTTGACAACTCTCTTTAATACCACAGAATTGCATACAAATAATTATTAAATTCTGTGACATAACTGAAACATACTGACAATAGTTGAAACTTTCTATAGTTTAATAAACAAATCAAATACCACTTTCGAGCCATATATAAGACGCATTACGTACCACTGAGGGTCATATGACCGGCCAGTTAGCCAACGACGGTGTATGTGACCCGATGTGGTTTGTTATGTTTCATATATTGTGCGTAACATTTTATGATATAGCCAATCATATTGCATTATTCGTATTATTAATTAAATCACCACTTCTGACCACGTTAACATGATCCGCCAATTTAGCAACATTCACTTTGATATCATTTAAATTGAATTTTATTAAAACAAAATTGATTTACGAACCGATCGACTTTACTATTACAAAAAAAAAAAACTGACATTTTTGTCATGATTCAAATTCTCATTTTCATGGTAAAGATATAGCCCGTGTGGAGTAATTGGCACCATACCACAGACATTCACACCATGGATTGTAGTTTCAAGTCTTCAAGTTACATTAATAATAAACCAGAAGGTGTAGACCCATGAGGCATAAAGAAACCAGATTAAGTGCACAATGGTGACAAATACAAATACTATGTACTTGTGCGGTAACATATTAATTAACTTAGATATAGAACATGCATACATTTTATTAATCAACTGTTCGAGAAATTTTGCTCTAAATTTTCCGAGTTTATATAAATATTGCGAATGCTTGATCTTAGTGTCATCTTTAGCCAAATCACATCCAAGGCTATATTTGAACTGGCGAGATAGTATTTCACTTGCCAAGCGTAAGCATGTGGTTGTGGTAGACCATTTCCCTCTATTTTTTCATCGTTATTTAGACAGTTTGTACTTCAATTGCTAAGTTTAGAGTGATTGATTTTAAATACTTACCTTTCTAAAACATGTATTAAATCTTATATCACAACAATTCAAATTCGATCATAATACTGAGAAACATAAACGTATAGATTGCCATCAACACGGACATATCAATAGTATTTTGCAGGGTAGTTTGCAGAGTTCGTCGATTATACCCGGTCGATGTATCTTGCATTCGTTCTTATCATTTCACCAAAATGGGCAGTTTACATTCCATCGTTTATAGGTCCGGTATCATACCAACCACCATGTTTACAATATCAAAATATTAATTGATTTTTATTGTATCACCCCATTATTGAACCTATTAAAAATATTAATAATGAAAAGCACTTGCGTTATAATATAAAATTTACAACAACAAACAAATCAAAAATATTTTATTTTAATATGCAATGTTTATTTAGTAATCGTTCACGTTATATAGTCGCGATATATCGAACGTAATTGGTTAACAACGTCATCACCTGATAACTACTGTTTGAAACAACAGCTTGGACTTTACTTATTTGCAAATTACTGTGATCCGTTGTTTATTGACCATTTAATATAGAGTTCTTTCTACATATGTACATTCGATCTCTAATGATTGAGATTAGCATACTTCGAACAAAAACTGTTATCTGTAACGATTTCAGGCTA
Organism: Mya arenaria; assembly: GCF_026914265.1. NCBI lineage: Eukaryota > Metazoa > Mollusca > Bivalvia > Myida > Myidae > Mya > Mya arenaria. The sequence goes on along the minus strand of NC_069131.1, from coordinate 1,235,774 downwards.
CATTCTATTCTAAATATAAGCGTGGCTGTTAGAGAATTAGAAATTGTTGAGGCCGAAATGATATGGAATCATAATAATCTGTAGGTTTCCATAACACTCTACTGGGTGTAAAATTTTGAAATGGGACTTTAATATGCATATGTAGATAGAATAAAGGTAAACCATCTTTGTTTTATTTAGTTTTAATATTGATCACATATCAACTGTTTTCTCAAATTGGCTTTTGCAAATAAGGTTAAGTAATACTTAAGTATATAATTTATGTACATCGAGAACCTAGATACTTTATCAATAAAAGATAACGTTAACATCCATTTGAAAGTTTCATTTCAAACAGATTATGGATATATCATTTCTTCTTTTACTTTGTCGGTATTGAGCAGTTATTTTTTCCTCACGTGTATCATTTATGTCAAGATTATTTAAAAGGGCTCAAAAGTGCATACATGGATATTATAGATAATCAACTAACATATTTATTTTTTCATTATGAGCACAGCAGCTAATAGTTCCAACAAACTTTTTAATTGCAACCAAGTTTCAAGAATTTACGTTTATTGTGAACCTAGACTTGCAAACATACAAAACAAAATTTTGCCATCAAAACAAAAATCAATAAAACACACAAAAATGTATTATATAACTCAACAAGCATTTGTCTTAAGGAACATTACCTCTTCCAGGGTTCTCTTGATCGTCTGACTCACTTTTGAACTCGGTGATTCGTTGACAAATGTTACCTCTCGTTCCGCATTATTGATCGTTGATCCTAGAAAATATTTTAAGTGTAACCGTTTTAACAAGTATACACAATCACTCGAAAACTACTACTAAGTTACATGCGTTCTATACTATATTAAAGATTTCGGGTCAATTTCGGAAAATCTAGTAATGAAAATACGAACATTTCATCGAAAGTTTCGACAGCCCTGACATGGTAAATTAAAACTCATTTAGACTTTAAAATGTTGTTGACACGGTCGTACAAATATTGGTATTGTAATGGTATAACTGTACTCTCATGTTGATTTTTTTATAACAGGTTATTTCATTTTTTTATTATGCATGTCAAAGTATTGGCCGGGATACTACGGATTGCTGACGCCATGTCACAAGCATATGAACCATTTATTTTATCTTCATCTTTTTCTTTTGATTGCTTACTACTAGCGACTTATATCACATATCATATCCACAATAACACTTTAACTGACAAAACATTCCAATGCTTATCGCACGAGCACTAAACGTTGTTGATCGATATGTTCATCGTTGTTATCGTGATTTCGCATTGTGTTTCTTTTTATGCTTCCAATCCCCGTATAAGTCGACATTTTTACTTTGAAGTGCTTTAAAATACAAAGAGGATTACAACATTTATTTTCTCAAATTTGAGTATACATAGTAGGCAAGGCTTAACTTACTGTATACGTTGTGTAAATATGTTTGTTTCCAAATGAAATATAATTGTATCATCCATTTAACAATTACAATTAGTAAAACAAACTTAAAATATTAGAAAGTTTATTACCTCGGTCGGGGTTTCCTCGATTGTTTCGTTGACTTTTCGAACTCTGTGATTTGTTCTCATACTCTAGGGCGTCAGCAATTTTAATAGATTCTAGAAATTGTTTCAATGTTAACCGTTTTAGCAAGCAAGTATAAACACCCAAATACATAAAACAAGCCCTAAATAGCTTACTTAAATACCAAAAGGTTAGATATAAATAATGCAAATCATATACATTCTGACAAATACTCTCATCTCCGTAAAAAAATGGAATTGACCTCGGATCTACAAACGTTGGTCATATACTCGTGGAATTGCGCATTCCTGATTATTATTTACAACAGGTGACTTTAATTCTTTTCGTTGAGTGACAGAGTTCTAGCGTGGACACTTATCGTTAATGCAGTACTAGAGGTCTTTTTTAACAATGGTTTCAATGTAAACATATGTAGTTTTGAACTTTCCCTGCACTAATTTATCGCAAATCACATCCATTAAATTTTAACATGCGGAATATCCCGCGATTTGTCGATCGCCGAGGGATGTGGATACATTATTTCTTTTTCTTTCATAAATATTAGCCATTTCATGTTTTTACATTTTCTACATATCTCATTTAGCTCTATATATTTTAAAGGCTTTTCAAATTCATAATGGGATAGTACAAATGTTCATCTTAAATATCATTCAGATCTAATTATGAGCACAACGATTTAATATTTCAAATGGCCTTTGGATTGCGGGCAAGTGTATACGTTTGTTTTGAACCTAGATTTGAATACATATAAAAAATACCATGAAAACGAAACTTAAATTTAATAACACGAGATTACCATTACCTTGTTTGAAGTTCCTTTGCTGCCTTTGTGAACTCGAAGATTCGTTGTTGAAGTTTCCAACCTCTAGGTCAGCAGTATTGGCAGATCCTAAAATTTGTTTCAAGCGTAACAGTTTAGTAAAGCAAACATAAAAAACTCGAATACTACATAACAAGCCTATGACAGCTCACTTAGATAACAAAACTTTAGATATAATTAACGGAAATCATATCCTTGACCACGGATCTACGACATGGTTATTGCATGCAGAAAGTGTGTGTCATGGTGTTTTTGTAACATGTTTGTTGACGCCATACCATAGACCGCTTAACTATAAAGTATATGTATCATTATTTAAAATGCTTGTCTAAAGCATGTTTTTTTCCTAGCAAGGGCTGCGACCAAAATGCATAGAAAACGTATTAATTGTGTATGACAAACGCACTGTCATTTTAAAGGGAGCTATAGATATACCACTTATGTACCATTTAGTTGTTACTATACACACAAAAACTTCTATCTCAACTAGACGTTTGCAGTTAAGGCAATTGTCAGTATCTACGTTCGTTAAAAATCATATAAAACATAAATTTACCATCTATTGGAAAACAAACATATTATATTAGATAGTTCACTCGGTATTTGGTTTTATGAAGACTTACCTCGATCGGGACTCTCTTCATTCATTTCTTTACTTCTCGAACTCGGTGGTTTGTTGTCGATATCTGTGACATCTGTGCCATCATTTTTAGTAAATCCTAGAATTTGTTTTAAGGGCAACCGTTTTAGCAAGCAAGCAAAACACCAGAATTGTGTATAAAAATATAAAGTAATTGCCAATGATAAGACGCTTGACCTTATTACAACATTCTGACAGTGGTTGTGAAGTTCTAACATTTTAGTTTTTACAAATAAAAACAGATGACGGTTTTGAACGATATTGTGAAATATCCGCAAACTTTATATTGCGAATTTTGAAGGTCCGTACATGGTAAATTCAAATGCATTTTGTCCAACTACACCTAATTATGGCCATGAATTCGGACATTTTATCAACAGGACATGCTAAGTGTATCTGTTAAGTTTATGTAACGCACGACATATTTACAGGATGGACACTATTGACGCCGTATCACATACTGATAAACCTTGGATTTGATGTATATATATTTATTTTGAATGCTTGCTCTGAGCGAGATTTTATCCCAGATCCTATTTATAATTACATTTTAATTGGCGGAATATCTCCATACGTGCCGAACGCACGCTTGATATTTTGGTTAATTATTCATTTTATTCATCAATAGATAAATGGACAACTTAAATTATCTTGGAATACCAATCTTAGTAATTGCAGGATGCGTTATAAAAGGGTGTCAAAATATTCATAATGACTGTATAGCTATGCATATACATTTGTTTATGAACTATCAATTATGAACAGACCAACCTAATTCTTGAAAGTGTTTTAGATTGTTAGCAACGTTCAGGTATTTATGTAGGATGTGAGACGACTAGGTTAGTATTAATAGATAACATACGCTCACCATCAAATTGAATGTTATATTTAATAACATTTCTTTTTATATTAGAAAGTACATTTAGTATATGCTTTTATGCAACATTACCTGGTTCGTGGCTATTTTGAATTCCTTGTTTTCTTTTCGATATCGATGATATTTTGTTGATCTGTACGTCAGCATTATGTGTGGCTCCTAGAAATTGTGTCAAGGGTAACCGTTTTATAAAGCAATCATTAACACACGAATTCTACATGACTATCCATTTATTGTTCACTCAAATACTTTTAGTGAATGTATAATTTATGTCATTGTAAAACACCTAGTACTATCGCAACGTGATGTCAATGGTCGAGACCATACACAGTTTTACAAATATTTATGTTGCCGTCGACAAACATGGTTCTTGCATGTCATAAACAGTCTTGGTAACGATAAATTATCCTGCATAGCGCTGGATAACATTTTTAGGTAAATTATTTCTTTAAATCTTTTAAGTGATATTTGACAGTTTCTATTCTATGGTTTACATGTTCCCGGCTATATCCACCACCCGTTTAACAATATAAAATCATTTTTATTCATTTATCATTCCATGATTTTAATAATCATTTGAAATCAATGATTGGTTAATTAACTTAACGATTATCATTGTTTACTATCCAAACGAAACTTGTAAAACGGGGTATTTTCAAATGTTTCTGACAATAAGCGATAAAAATAGCTCACATTTGTAACCTAGCAAAAATAAGATAAATTGCATTGTGGATGTATCCTAAGTGTAACTTTTGGGACTATAATAGATATGTTGTCATCAATTGTCATTTATAAAAAGACTATATTATACCTTTTGAACAGCAACTTCCCATCTTGCCTTTGTTGTCAGTTATACAGCAATGAATATCAATCTGTAGCAAAACATAAAAACTTGTAAAATCTTTTCCTCAAGATAACATATTTTGTATTTTGTAATTATCAATAAATCAGCAAAACGTTTATAAAGTAAGGAAACTATTTACTATGTCTATGAGCGTTAAGATAAAATTTTCGTCCAACAAACCAAACTTTAACATTTAGAAATTACCGCCTAAATATTCGAAAAGACTTCAGTTTCCCGACATGGATTTCCTCTGTACATAGATGTATGTCATTATGTATATGTATGTCAGTGTTGTGTAATCAAAGAAACGGTTGTTGTATCGTTGAAAGATATGATATAAAATTATTTTTCCTTCTCCATTAAGTTAAAGCTGTTAGTTTAAAATTATGCATACGTTTAAGAAAATGATTTAATGCATTTTTGAAGAGCAGAATATTATTGTAAAGGCCAAGCATATTATATTTAACAAGTGTTTTGCAAACATTGAAAAGCAAACAGTCGATATATTCCATAGCCTAATTGTATCAAAATGATTCATCTTCAATTGCTATGTGTAATGCTGTCGAATTTAAGCTAATAGTATGATACTATTAATGTAAATATTATCACAAAAAGCCATAGAATATTTTACTTCTGTTTTTGATCGATTTACCATGTTTAAAAATATGTAGTTTCCTTGTCAATTGCTTGTGTATGTAAACAAGAAATAGTTATATGCATAGCTTTCGTTCTGCATAGAAGAAAGTAAGAACCCTGAAATGATATTTAAATATACCCGTGTTTATAATCAATGTAACACACATACACTTTGAGTGATCAACCTGTAACTTCTTTCTTATTTATGCATTTCAATGCCTGATAACTAGACTTTAACTGTGTATATGATACCAGAACTTATATTAAATGATTGGTGGGTCAAAACATATTTAGGAAGATCATCGATCAGCTAGTAAAGTTTAAATATCATGTTTTCTGGACCTTTCTTTCAAATTCAACATGGTATCCTTCAAAACATCCATAGTTTTCGATATGTATTCATCCTCTTTGCTAAATTAAAACAATTGTATTTATTGTGAAACTGGTTAGTTAGGAAAAGGAGTGCAAAATATAAAAATAAAAACCCACTTTTTTCTTTTGTACCTTGAGAACGTTTAAAAATCACATTTAGATTTATTTCAATGTACAGTTTATACCAATTTTGTACATGTTTTTTTTCGTATTTACGTTACCCTGACGTATAAAAAACATGCACAGACAAATGAGCCACTATTCTCAAAATAATATCGTCTGGTTACTATACTCTAGCCAGTGAACCTTCCCCCTTTATACACAACATACTCCACCCAGTGAACTATCCCCCTTATACACAACATACTCTACCCAGTGAACCATCCCCCTTATACACAACATACTCTACCCAGTGAACCATCCCCCTTATACACAACATACTCTATCCAGTGAACCATCCCCCTTATGCACAACATACTCTACCCAGTGAACCATCCCCCTTATACACAACATACTCTACCCAGTGAACCAACCCCCTTATACACAACATACTCTACCCAGTGAACCATCCCCCTTATGCACAACATACTCTACTCAGTGAACCATCCCCATTATACACAACATACTCTACCCAGTGAACCAACCCCCTTATGCACAACATACTCTACCCAGTGAACCAACCCCCTTATACACAATATACTCTACCCAGTAAACCATCCCCCTTATGCACCCCCTTATGCTCAACATACTCTACCCAGTGAACCAACCCCCTTATGCACAACATACTCTACCCAGTGAACCATCCCCCTTATGCACAACATACTCTACCCAGTGAACCATCCCCTTTATACACAACATACTCTACTCAGTGAACCAATCCCCCTTATACACAACATACTCTACCCAGTAAACCATCCCCCTTATGCACCCCCTTATGCACAACATACTCTACCCAGTGAACCATCCCCCTTATGCACAACATACTCTACCCAGTGAACCATCCCCTTTATACACAACATACTCTACCCAGTGAACCATCCCCCTTATACACAACATACTCTACCCAGTAAACCATCCCCCTTAAGCACCCCCTTATGCACAACATACTCTAGCCAGTGAACCATCCCCATTATGCACAACATACTCTACCCAGTGAACCAACCCCCATATGCACAACATACTCTACCCAGTGAACCATCCCCTTTGTACACAACATACTCTACCCGGTGAACCATCCCCCTTATTCACGACATACTATACCCAGTGAACCATTCACCTAATGCACAACATACTCTACTCAGTGAACCATCCCCCTTATACACAACATACTCTATCCAGTGAACCATCCCCCTTATACACAACATACTCTACCCAGTGAACCATCCCCCTTATACACAACATACTCTACCAATGAACTATCCCCCTTATACACAACATACTCTACTCAGTGAACCAACCCCCTTATGCACCCCTTTATACACAACATACTCTATCCAGTGAACCATCCCCCTTATACACAACATACTCTACCCAGTGAACCATCCCCCTTATACACAACATACTCTACCAATGAACTATCCCCCTTATACACAACATACTCTACTCAGTGAACCAACCCCCTTATGCACCCCTTTATACACAACATACTCCACCCAGTGAACTATCCCCCTTATACACGACATACTCTACCCAGTGAACCATCCCCCTTATACACAACATACTCTACCCAGTGAACCATCCCCCTTATACACAACATACTCTACCCAGTGAACCAACCCCCTTATGCACAACATACTCTACCCAGTGAACCATCCCCCTTATACACAACATACTCTACCCAGTGAACCATCCCCCTTATACACAACATACTCTACCCAGTGAACCATCCCCCTTATACACAACATACTCTACCCAGTGAACCATCCCCCTTATACACAACATACTCTACGCAGTGATCCATTCCGTCCAATACACACTTTAACACGACACACCTAGTGAGACACCAAAAAATAAACTATTCAATATATCTATAGAAGCCTTGTTTGTGTTTACATAATTTAAATATTTGCGATAATATGGTTATATTATGTCACAAGTTAAACATTCAATTTGTATCATGTTATAAAGCAGTTATCAATATAAACGATAATGGAAGACAATCGCATCAATTGAAATACAATTACCTGATATCTGATACACGAAATAACGCTACTAAATATACACTGAGTGCCAGATACAATTGTTTTGTTTTCATTTTAACATTTAGGTTATAGTTTTTGCTCCCACTTCTCGTGGTTTTAAAGATGCATCGGATGATTTTTGTTTCAATTGCGAGAGGTACACTAAAATGACTTAATGTTAAGGTGTTTTAAAACGTTCAACACTAACAGTAAGTTTAAACTAATAAAACTGTAACACATTACAAATTATAATCATACTCTTATCGCTTATTCATTTAAAGGTAGTTAAGGGATTACCTTACGTACTTGAGGCAAGTTACGTAGATAATTACATTTCATATATAACATTAGGTCAATGTCAGAATTGGCCATTATATTACAGGCATTCAATTTTGTTAGGATTGGTTTAAAAAGTATCGAATAGTTTCCATTTTTGTTGGATGAATTACTTACAAGAGCCTGTATTTGGTGGTTGTTTGTTCAATGTATTATCTGAGTTTGGTTCGTGGTGACATTGCCTGTCAAATATTAACTATTATCTATAACATTCCAGTTTTTCGACTGACTTGTTGTATTTCTTCGTATATGTTAATTGTCTATTGTATTATTAACAGTTCGTATATATTGATCAAACCTTTTCCTAATGGGTTTTGATCATTTAAAACACATAGTATGTTATTGCCAGGCTGCCATGTTGAAGACATTTGTGTAACAATGGATTCGTGCATGCGAATCTAAACATATTTCAACGTTTATGTTAGATTTGATCCAATGTCTTGATACACGAATGGTAGGCAAAATCTTACCCTTTAAGGCTCCAGATGTTTTTATCATTAAAATTTTAATTCGCCTGTGATGCCAATATTATAATGTAAATATTTAGAGGAAAATACATTTTCATTGTTCGCAAACTAATAACAATAAATAATGCATATTTTACTACGCAATAGGGTTGTATAACTATTTGACGTATACATTCCCTAATAAGAAAACAACATAATTCTATTACAAACGTTGCACTGTTTCATAAACTCGTCAACAAGTTTATACATTGTACGTATGACAATATTACTCATTTAGTGTGGTAACCATTAAAGATAAGTTTATTCCATTCAATTTCAACTTTGTTAGAATAATAACATTATGCCAAAATTAATCAATTCAAATTGCATTAATATGATATCATTAATTTCTTACCTTTGTAAACGTTGTTTTGTTGTTTTATGAAGTAAACGACCATAATCCGGAAACTATTGTCCATATAATACGAACGTCTGTTCATCTGCGGGTATCACATTTAAATACTGTACAATGAACTTAACGTTTTGTTATCTAGTGTTTATATATTAAATGATAGAGTTGCTGACTACACAGCAGTTGTGTCATCTTTATACAGCGAACTTGATATTGTTTAATCTATATGTCGTTTTAATTCTAATTTCAAGAACACTATATTTCATTATTATGGATGATCTAAAACTGTTTTCGTCTATAGTTTACAAAGTCATAAGCAAATTTATCCCTTTGGATTGCAATGTTCCTATCAGATTTATCTCAATGGTTTGTATTTTCAATATCAGGTAATCGCAATGGTTTTTAATCTCTTAATCAGGTTATCTCTATAAATGGTAATGTCCTAATCAAGTTTGCACTATGGTTCGAAATTACCTAATCAATGGATTGTAATGGCCTAATCACGTCACTTCTAAGGATTGTGTTGACCTTATCAGATTTATCTCTATGATTTTCATTTTCCTTATCAACTTTATATCTATGGTTTGTATTGTCCTTATCGGATTTATCGCCTTAGATTGTTTTCTCCTAATCAGTCTATCGCTATGTTTTTTATTGTGCTTATAGTGTTAATCTCTATAGTTTGCATGGTCCTAATAAGGTTATCTGTATTGTTTGCACAAATCTAATCAGACTATAACTATGGTCTGCACGGCCCTAATCAAACCCTTATCTTGTTATCTCTATTGCTTGCACGGTCCAAATAACGTTTAAAATAATGTTGGCACAATTCTAATAAGGTTATCTCTAAAGTTTGCACAATCCTTATCTTGTTATCTCTATTGCTTGCACGGTCCTAATAACGTTTAAAATATTGTTAGCACAATTCTAATAAGGTTTTCTCTAAAGTTTGCACAATCCTTATCTTGTTATCTCTATTGCTTGCACGGTCCTAATAACGTTTAAAATATTGTTAGCACAATTCTAATAAGGTTATCTCTATAGTTTGCACAATCATTATCTTGTTATCTCTATGGTTTGTACGGTTCAAATAACGTTTAATATATTGCTGGCAAAATTCTTATAAGGTTATATCTATAGTTTGCATGAATCTTATCTTGTTATCTCTATGGTTTGCACGGTCCTAATAACGTTTAATATATTGCTGACATATTCCTTATAAGGTTATCTCTATACTTTGCACAATCCTTATCTTGTTATATCTATGGTTTGCATAATCATGTTTTCTCTTTTGTTTGCTAGGTCCTTTTAGGATATCTTCATGGGTTGCACGGTCCTTATTATATTACCTTTATGGTTTGCACAATTCTAAGCATGTTATCCCTATGGCTTGCACACTCCTAATCAGGTTACTTCTATGGTTTGCACTGTCATACTTAGGTTATCGCTATGGCTTGCACGATCCTAATCAGGTTACTTATATGGTTTGCAATGTCGTAATTAGCGGTTTGTACGATCCGAGTCAGGTTTTTTTTTTATGGTTGGCAAGGTCCAAGTCAGCTTATCTCTGTGGTTTGTACGATCCAAATCAGGGTTTTTTATGGTATGCAAGGTCCTTATCAGGTTATATAATGGTTTGCACGGCCATTATCATGCTATATCTATAGTTTGCACAGTCCTAATCAGGTTATATATATAGTTTGCACACTCATATTCAGGTCACCTATATGGTATGCAGGGTCCTTATCTCGTTATCGTTATGATTAACATGGTCCTTATCATTTTTTTCTCTATTGTTTACACAGTCCTTAGCAGGTTACGTTATGTTTAAGGTCCTTAGCGATTTGTTTATAAAGTTAATACCATATCATATCATGATATCTACTCAGCATGTTCGGTCTGATCTCGAAGCCGTATCAATATCAACTTCAAATGTAAATGTCTATTACAATACCGCAGACACGAACGTATTCTTTGTTCATTGATAAAATAAACAGTTTATGTTTTGTTCAAACGATTAATATACTGGTATCACTGCAATTAGTATTGTATGCCACTGCTTAATCGCTACTATCATGCCTCATCGTTTAGTGATAATACGTTTGTGTCTCTAGTTCTTTGTCGTTTGGACCCCTGCCTTGTGCCGCTAAACAGGGTACATTTTCAAATATTTGACTAATCAGCCTGTCACTATTTTTTTCCGTTTTGCTATCGTTATATATATATATATATATATATATATATATATATATATATATATATATATATATATATATATTTAGAACAATCCAACCTTTGGGTAACTTTGATGCAACCTTTGGGAGACTCGTGTCGCCCATAGGATATATGTTGTGTCGCCCAAAAGTAATTGTGTTTTTTTCTATTAATTTATTATTTAAAATAATAAAACAATTTTGCAAACGATTTTGAACGCTTTAGAAAGGTTCAGTCATTAAGCACTAATCAGCAGGAATACCATTTAAGGAAAAATCATGAATTTCAAAAAAGTGTGTATATTTTGAAAACAACCTTTGGGATACATTTATATTTTGATTAATAATTTTCTTGTCATAGTTATATGTTTAAGATAAGAGTTCATAAATGTGAAAAACAAAACTTTTTTTAACAGAAAATTTAATTGTGTTCAACTTAAAAGATTTCAAAATTCCCTCAAAAAAATAGTTTCGAAATATGTGTAAATTCCGTGTTATTGTGTCGCCCAAAGGTTGATGTGAATGCAATACTTTACAAAATATAAGAAAGACCTGTACTTTTCGTTGCATTTGTTACTTTATTTAAAAGTTTGATAGACACAAATGTCAAAAGTGCTTATCATAATAGTTTTATTTTAAAATGTTTTATTGAACAATTGCACCACCCTAACTATCCAGGGTAGCGGTCCTGACGCAACTACGTGAGAACAACGAATGGCAATTCTAAGTTCATATGCTAACTCTCAGATAAAACTAATAAGCTCAGAGTGAACCATTACAAGCCAAATACAGCACATATATCTTAGTCATGGACCTATAGTGATTCATAACAGTTATTTGACATATTTTAGTATTGTGCCATCACAGATTTAAATGTTTTTCACTGCACATATCATTTTATCATGAAAACTTATAAGGTTGACTACAAAATATATGGCCTTTTATACAAAAGCTGTATCTAAAATCTTGAATCGCTACTAATTGACCAGTCTGTATCTACAGAAACATAAATCAAAGGTAACAATTTCCTATATGGAATGCGTAAAGACTGCATGCTGCCGGTAACCATTCCAAAATGTGTGGTCTAATCGTACTAGTCATTAAATACTAGTCTTTTTTATTTCCGTTGTCAACAAATTTTGCGGAATTCATTAAAAAAACAAGTGGTTTAGGTTATTTATTTTTTTATCTTATACCTTTTTTATTATGTTACAGGCTCAGTTAATATATGTTTATTTCTTTATAAAAAGAACGGTTTAGCAAACGAAAAACTGTTCATCGCGTAATGATGCGTTAATACTATTACCAGGCAGTTGAGCGGCATTAACTTTATAGGGAATGATTAGTTGACTGACTGTTTTCATGTAATCATATATGTGTTTCATTTATCGGGGAAAAGAACTGCAAAAATGATATGTACGTCAATAGCTTTGAATTAGGACAAAATAGTATTATGGCTGACTGTTTTAATGTAATTGTATGTGTGTTTCTATTAACGGTAAAAAGAACTGCAAAATGGTATATTACTGAAAAATATATGTACGTAAATAGTTTTGAATCATATAATGGTGACAATCGTATGAAAAGTAAACCCATACATATGTATGACAAACATACCTTTTGAGTGATAAACTTTTTTATTCTTGCTTTATTATGCATTTATGGAAACTATTTATTGCTGATTATAGGATTGTAAACATGTATTTAGTAGCTTAGAACGCACTGAACATGAATGACTGGTGGGTCCGACAGTAATCAATTATTGTCTCATAATAAGGAAATTCTGTGTTTTACGCATCTTTCGTTCATATCTAACTCGGTAATCCTTCATAACAACCATTATTTTTCTCAGTTTCGGTAAATGGTGGTACTTCTTATGTGGGAGTGAGAGTGCATCTTTAAATGAGATTCTCTGTCAGTTACTCTTCTACTAAATTTGTAACACATAAAATGTCGCAAAATAGTTCTCTACTGTTTAATGTCCAAAGAAAGTCCAAATTTAAGTATACTCAAATTTAATGTTTGTAAACATCCAACAGTTAACCGCTTGAACCCTGAACTGAGCGATGAAGAGACAGCACTAGTGTCCCGTCTGAGAATGTCCTGCCGTTGGAACTTAAACTGAGCAATTGCATAAATTAGTTTTGTTGTTAAAAACAGGTCAAATAAAATGTGATCCCAACAATCATAAGCAATATTGCTGTACTGTGTTTATATGGTTACATCGTAAACGTGCTGTCTTTTAATGCCAGAACCTTTACCCATATCATGTAGTTTTTAGTCGCTGTAAAAACTCATTGATATGTGTTCACCTTTATATTAGTGTAAGTAAGAGTGTACATTTTCCAGATTAGCATAAAAGTTGTGTCTTAGAAATATTTTTTTGAATGTAGACAATACAACGCGTTATCTCATGACTTTAATGTCGAGTATATGACGATATATGTCTATGCAAGCCGTGTTTAAATTTATTTGGAATACACAGTGACTTAATTAATGTTAAAATTGAAATGTGACAAATACTTCAAACATCATGAAATGTCGATAAAATCTATAAAAAGAAAGCATTGGGTGTGACTGTTGGTCAAGGGTATTTTGTGCATTGTACACGAGAGTAACTCGAAAGTATGTGCTTCTGGTCATACTGATAAAGTGATATATTTTCACATTCAGATAAGTTAGAAACCGTTTACTTTTAACTCAAAATGGCCCCTTAACGTTGGCAATATTAAGTTATCAGAAGACCATATTTCCTTGATTGGATATAGTTCCACTCCGGACCAGGATTCGAAGCAGGGTTTCGTGCGAAACAACAATGCCGCTCAACCGCCTGGTAAATGACTCATTTTTATAATTTTTTTTATAATAATTGCCCTTTTTAGCATTGGCGTCACTTTCATATGTCGACGCACAAACCTGGCACCCATATCGGAGAGCCAATGTCAAAGTTTGTAAACAGATACATTTTCAATACTTATCCATTCGGCCAGCTCCTCAGTGTACGACCTTGCAATATATGCTAAGCAGTCCTCAAATTCTTAGACTTGTTTTAAATTTTTGCGAAACTGATCAAACCATCATTAATTTTGCTAAAATAAAATCTTTAACCAGTTTTAAAAGAGTAATCAAAGTAATGGTAAACATACTTTTTCACTATGGTCCTTTTAACACTCGTTCGGCAAAACGTCAGAGACTTTCAGTTCTGGTATTTCAAGCTCATCATTGTGCAAAAACTACTAGCAAAGAAATTTCCATATGTCGTATTAAATAAGCAGGACTCGTGTACTTAACTATTTAGCCATTTAGTACCTTATAAAAGTCCAAATAATTCAAGTAAAAAGATGAATAACGATTTGTGTCCCCGTATTATAGCTATACACATACTCTGCTGTGTAAGTCAATTAAATGATCAACTTAATACCTGCATTTGCATTCTTATATCAATACGCAACTTTTCACAATTACAACTGCACTCATTGCACTCAGCAAATGTATTCTACAAGGTATTTTTTTCAATTAAACTAAACGTTCTCGAAAAAACACTATCATTTTTTAAAGATAGTATATGCTTGCTCATAATTTCCTTCGCCAACACATTTAGAGTTTAAAGTTGATTCTTAATGAGATCATGCAGTATAAGTCACTTGAAATGTGGACTACGCCAAACGTTACATATAAGGTAGGGAGTAATTCTCAAAATCATATTAAACCCTTATCTGGAGCTTTGGTTTCATGAACAATGCACTGCCACGGATAAGGCATGAAGAAAATTTTAGTAGAATCTACTCTACTCTTGAAACCAGACTTAATTTACTACCAGGGTATGTTAGCTCAAATGAATCCCAACAAAATGCATTGGACATTTTAATTAGGTTTATGTTAAAGCCTTCTTTCTACAACGCCAAATACCTATGGCTCGAATAACCCACATACTATTTATATATATATATATATATATGTTTGATGTACATACTTTATCTTAATTATGCGCTCTACGTATATTTTTGGTGAAAAAAATGAACATTTTTATATGAACACATTTATATCAGTTCTTTTTAAAAAAAATATTGATCATGCTCAAAATATTGGACTGAAATTACTGAGACAAACTGAGAAATATTCACATACTTTCCGTTTGGCATTACATGACTATGATACAAATTGTAGCAGGTCGATAGCCTTTTAACGTTTTACGCCATTTAATTTGAGTGGTAAAAATGTATAATATGCATTTATTTAGGGTTAAAAGGTTGTTAGTAAGTGCTTACACAAGATTATGGTTTAATGCGACACACATTTTATAAACACAAGGATAAAATAAGAATCTCAATAAAAAATGTCAAGACATTTAAAACATAGAAAATATACTCATGAAATAACTAAATCCCCCCCCCCAAACAAAATGCTTGTAGGATAAAATGAATGATTCATTTAAAACATTATGAATTTATATTTAACGCCTAATTAGCATTTAATTGCATCATGATATGATTCATATTTTTCCGTGTTTTGACAACTTCGCAGAGGGAGTATCCCTGTCCGAAAACGATGACCCACATTCTATTCTAAACGACACTGTACATGCAGATATTATCTTTCATCGGCCAAAGCAAAATCGAAACACAGGTATATAGGATTCTGCTTTTTATATTACGTTCTGTAACTCGCAGATAATTAAATAATTGCTTATTTTACAATTTCAATCGCGTTATATTACGTAAAATGCAGTTTATTCGAACTATATTAACCGCATAACATAGATTGAGAACTCATTACAGCGTTATTTATAGCAAGCTTATTAATAAGCAGTAGTGTTTGCCCTCGAGGTATTTTCGATGCGAATGTAAATGTAAATTAGGCCGGTGACCACCGCAGTTCTAACCGCGCTGGGGTTGACACGACCGTGCGCGCATTAATTCGCCAAAAGTTAAAAATGTTATGTCGAATTGCCGATGCGATTTCAGGAATACGGTTATAAAAGTATGCAGGCCTAGCTGCCTACAGCCTTATTAAGAACATACGAACTACCAGAATGCACCTGATTGCACCATGGTAAACAATTTTTAGAAGTGGAGGCAAACACATTCACGAATAGAGGAAGAGCTACGCTCCTGACTATGGCTGTAAACCGAACACTAATTTATTCTTATTGGCATGCTGTTGTACGTGTGTGTGTGGTCTTAACTAGGATCAGGGCCTGTCCCAAAATGTCAGGCCCAAGTATTGGTGGTTGAGTGCGGGACGCGATGTTTACTCTTCCGAGGAGCTTCAATGTTTTTTTTTTCAATGCCAATTGAACAACATGATAAAATATTAGCTTTGTTGTCATAAGTGACCATGCCCAAGCTGTCTCTGGTCAAAGCATGCTTTGGCCTTCGTTTATAACGTCTGAAGTAAAAAAACAACACTTTTTTCCTCTGAAACAGCACAGACCCTTGAAATAAGATCTTAACCATTATGTAATGGTGCTCAACACAGTTTGTTCATATTAAGTTTTTGCTGTCCGGACTGGCCCAGTGTGGTACAAGGTTTTCAATATACTTTGTCTTACTTTACAAATCTTCTTTGCCCGAATTCAAGACATCTACTCTCACTCACACTCCAACCACATTCCTGTGAGAGAAACTCAAGTAACCAATTGATTGGAAAAAGGGAAGTGACACTCAAGTGATCTGGCCCCGATTTCTCCAAACTTTTTAAGTCCCTTATAACAGGATTAAGCTAATCTCATTATTGTTTGTTTTCAATTTATTGCATTATATTAACTTCTTTCAGAAATTTTATACTTTAAATAGCAATTATCTCTATGATAATCACAATACACCATTGTTCATTTATAAAAAATCAATTTAAGTCAGTATTTAAGCTAAATAAAATAAGCTACTTAAGCCTGTTAAGCTTAAGAAGTCTCAAGAAATTTGGGCCTGTTCATATCCACATGCCTCGCTTACACTCCACTTCATCAAGTGACCAATACGGTACAAATACATTATGTTTTAATGATCATATCGGATTATCTGCTTCACTATCATGGTGGTGTTTATAGTATACGATGTAAACATATGTGATTTGAGTACCTTTTGTCAGTAATTGCGACAAACAAATGACAATTAAAATTATTATTCTTAAAATGAAACTTACCTTTTAAAACAGTTCGCTAATAAAAATTAAACATTTTCGATTGTAAATAACAGTTCTAAAATTCGTTAAAATGCATGTTTTCTGTTTCCTGTTGTTTTTAAAATATAACCGTTTTCAATTGTATCACGTGATTTGAACATATTCGTATATAATCGTAATGTAATTTAGTCTACATGAAGTGGGCTTAGCGTTTGAAAATAAATTAAAGATGGAAGTTGAATGCACTTTATAAAAAAGCACATGGATATAAAAGGCGAATTCATCTACTTCTTAAGAAAAATAACAACTCGGACAGAAAGCAAATCAAGAAATGTAGGAAAACTAAGATCGTATAATGATGACAGAAACAATAGTAATAATATTAATAAAAATAATAATAATAATAATAATAATAATTATTATTATTATTATTATTATTATTATTATTATTATTATTATTGTTTCTGTCATCATTAGCCGATCCGATTATAACGTCGCTAGGCCGCTTACTTCACACCACTAAGCCGCTATTTTTACGTACATAATGCTGTTTTTTATTGCAGTCATCGATGAATTACAACCATCAAGTTTTCAAGGCGGTCAAGATCATAAAACAAAATAAATATGTGAATGGTGCATCCTTCTGAAAATTGATGTCTTCACAGAAGTCACGTTTTTTAAAGACATGTACTCCAATGGACTGTCCCGGTCTATCGAATATTGTCAGGGAACGATCATGCCCCATAGTCGTTCCAAATTTATTAAATATTTCATCTTTACTGCTTGTCATGTACATTATGGGTGGTCTAGTCGTGCATTTACAAATGTCCCACACACAAAACACTTACGTGTTACTCATTTCTGAGCCGTTATTACAGAGGATTAACTCATTGTGTGTGGGCGAGATTGGTTAATCTGAATTCGGCCCTTTATTTCCGTGTCCAGTCTTAGACCAAAATTGTCAAAATTATGCACCTAGAAAAAATGCTGACCAGGCACATTGGCTTGTATTCATGAAAATCTTATGACCAGTAATATTCTTCACTTTGAAATGACATATGTGTGGATTTGACTGAATAAGTTTTATAAATGGCACCCAAATATATCTCATATAAATTCACAAGGCCACTTGAACCGACCTCGGAGGATTAGATGTAAATACAAACCGAATGAGTCGGAGTGTTAAATATACATGACAAGGAGAAACTATCAGCTATTTGGAGATATAAGTGACATAAAAATACTGGGCTACATGATGTACATGCACTGGACTTCTATAAAATCAAATTTTCAAAAGGATGCGCATATCAGATAATTGTTTTGTTTCGTACTGATTATGAACGCCCAGCAAATCTGATTGTTGCAATACATCCCTTGATGCAAGAATAGGCAGCTAGCTATAAGTTCGTGAAGTTGGCAGCCGAGCGGCCGTGCGGCGCGAAATTGCGCGAATTAGGGTCCTATCAGCATAGATTTGTTATCTATTCAATGAAATTGAACATCCGTTTTGGGAAAAAAACAATGATAAATCAAAGCATATTTATTCATAGATAAACAGAAATCATTTTTATATGAGCTTTCCCCTTTAACAATATTTTTTTTCTAAATTTTTTTTTCTAAAAACTTCAACACTCTGAAGCGAGTATAAAAATATTCAATCAACCAGTCCAGCTAGGGAAGATGCTGGTATTCGCTAAAGGATATTGATTTGTGAAAAGGGACATTAGATTTATCAATGTTTTATCAATGTTTTAGAGGAAAACGCAAATAAAATAATTAGGAAGCAATTTAAGACGCTAGGCTGCCTGGTCGCCAGGCCGCTTGCTTCAAGCAGCTTGGCCGAAATACCGATAGGCCGCTAACATCACGTACATTGCAGCTTTGAGGTTTTACGCATTTTTATTATTCAGAGTGCGGTCAGGGAATTGATATGCATTTCATAGCGAACAGTCAGTTGGATTATTATTCTTATAAGTAGTAGTAATATAATAATTGTTAATATCATTATTATTATTATTATTATTATTATTATTACTATTATTATTATTATTATTACTATTATTATTAGTAGTAGTAGTAGTAGCAGTTGATAATTTAAAAAAATCCTACATCACTTGAGTTGTTATTCACTCCGAGGTGTAATTTTACAACCCGAAATAGATTCATTCGCTATTTCTGTCCATGTGCTTTTCTTTATTAAGTGTTTCCGACTTAACATTTTGTGTTTTTACATTAAAGACCGGTTTTTGCTAAACAAACACAAAAACAATTATGTACGAAAACACATTTAGATAAGGTGATAAAATGAAAATAGACTATTTAATTTTCTCCTTTTTTAAATCAATATTCATGTATAAAGATTGATTAATTTGTACTGTGATTTAAGGTATTTTTCAGATCAATATACAGCAGTCGTACCTGGTTGACAATACGTTTAATATCAGTTTAATTCTAAACTAACTTAGTTACATAACATCGATGTTGCACGGATGATCTTAACAAGCGAAGTTCTAAAATATAATCCGACTGTATAAATAATGGCACAGTCATACTGTTGTCGTGACGTGATATTATGACATGCGTAATCAAGTAGATAAACAGCTATTAACTTATTTATTTTTTTAAATATACAGTTCATGTTGACCGCAAAGTCAGTATTATCTATTTATATCGCCTCAATCAATAAAGATATTTGGGTCCAGCTTATAAGTAATTAATTGTATATTATTATTATTATTATTATTATTATTATTATTATTATTATTATTATTATTATTATTATTTGTTTGATTGTTTGATTGTTGTTTGTTTGTTTGTTCATTCGTTCGTTCGTTCGTCCGTTCGTCCGTTCGTCTGTTCGCTCGTTCGTGCCTTCATTCATTCATTCGTTTGATCGTTCGTTCGTTCATTAATCTTTCATTGATTCGTTCATTCGTTCATTCGTTCGTTCATTCGTTCATTCGTTCATTCATGCGTTAATTCATTCATTCATTCATTCATTCATTCATTCATTCATTCATTCATTCATTCATTCATTCATTCATTCATTCATTCATTCATTCATTCATTCATTCATTCACTCATTCACTCAGTCACTCAGTCACTCACTCACATGATCACTCGATCACTCGATCACTCGATCTCTCGATCACTCACTCACTCACTCACTCACTCACTCACTCACTCACTCACTCACTCACTCACTCACTCACTCACTCACTCACTCACTCACTCACTCACTCACTCACTCACTCACTCACTCACTCACTCACTCACTCACTCACTCACTCACTCACTCACTCACTCACTCACTCACTCACTCACTCACTCACTCACTCACTCACTCACTCACTCACTCACTCACTCACTCACTCACTCACTCACTCACTCACTCATTCATCCCAATAAAGCCATCTGGACAAATGCTTTTACACATTGATCAATGTAACACAGACCAATCATTTATTAGAAATATGAACGCACGCGCAAATCACACGCTCACGCACTCGCACACGCACGCACGCACACGCACACACGCATACGCATTAATCTACTTTGTATCGATCCATCATTATCATCATTTATGCACACAAATTATGTTTGTAAAACATTAAGGGGATATTCATTAATAGACAGTCACACATAAAACGTATTTAAAACAGTTTATCGGTCGATTAAAAACATATAATATTATGTAGTAAACTTTACGTAACTCGTTAATATGTATAAAACAGAATTTACAAACAAAAAACTCATTCTTATTTCAGCTCTGTTGCAACTGAAATAAATTATTTCTTACAAGTTGTTAGAATTAGTATGTTTACCTCCAAAAAAATCCAAACTGCAGAAGGCACGTATGTGTTTCTTGTATCGTTTTGTTTGCCCAAAATGAGCGACATCTTGTCTTCAAGATTAAAAGTGAGCTAACACGATTACAGACTTTTTGTAAACGTGTACATGAGACATAAAAATGCGTAAGGAGTCCGTTTATTAAACGTCAAAGTAAAACATAGTTTAAATACTTCGTGGATATGCATCGCAAGCTTTAACAATTTGATGTATGTCGTTCAAATACTAAATTAAATGTTTTAAAGACTTATTTCTAAAATTATATATTTTAATAATTGATGTTTAAGAATTTCGTTCATAACTTATTCAAATGCTATGATATTTCCATCCGGATAGGGAAATAAACTGTCTGCATTCGGATTATAGGATTTGTTTTGATCATGCAATTATACATTGGGTATGTATTCATTCTCATTCATCAGTGGTTTTATAATAATATTTCTATCGCATAGAATCATCACTCGAGTGGAGAGATAAGGTTGGTTTAAGCCGATTAAGAATAGTTCGTTCTCAAGAGGTTTAACACGTTCTCAAAGGCAGATAAACAAATATCTGCTATTGATATCTACTGTATAAACATACACTTGGTCGTATCCTTTCAATCTTTAAGATGCTGGTACAGATAGGTAGACACATTTAGCAGTTAGTTTCCTGCTTCGAGAGTAATTGCAAATATCAGGATACTTATATTGTATTAATTTTGATTTACTGTTATAGTATTATTGATGGCATTTTTAAATAAACCAAATTGACAATATTGTTATCATATGCTATATGAAAGGGGTTATTTTTGTCTATAATAACAAAGTGTTTTTCCTTAAATAAGAAAATGTCTGTATAATAATGCTTTGGGTAAAATCTTTAACAATAGCGCATAAAATTTCACTGAACTAGTCGCAACTTCTTGCATCAGCCAAGCCTGGTCTGGCCTGGCATTTAAAGATGAATGGTTAAAGGATATATATACAAGCGCCACATGTAACAAGTTTCTTCGAAATACTCAAGACAACTAAAGCAGTAATTCAAACTAAATTCATGATGCACGTACATTACGTATCTGCAATAAACTAAGTCGACAACACATAAGAATCAATTATTACTAATATCTTCTTTAAATCAACTTGAGTGTTTCGCTGCTTGTTCCAAAATCATATTTCCATTTAAGTTTTATAATTACTTAGCATCGCATGAAAGTGAGTATCTGAAGAATGTTTTAAAAATGCAGTCAACTAGTTAATCAAAGTATCTGAGGTACCCTCCATGTGTGAACGACATCAACCTTAAATAGGCTCTATTTTAATCAAGTGAAGACAACTGCTAAACATGTAAAAGATAATAACCGCAGCCAGAAGCCAATAACTAGAATGGATAAGCCGAAATACAAAGTATAACCAAGGTATTAGGAAGTAATATCACCGTAGCTAGCTAATCAGAAAAGAAATGCACTTAGACTGTTAAATGGTGAAATACTAAATAACATTTAAAATATTAGATATCTCTGCTTAATTTGTTTACGCCCATGTCATTTTTCAGAAATAGCGATACGGGTAACGGTGTAAGTTCATGTTTTACATAATTAAACGAAAAAGGTCTTTATATGCAAAGTTTAAGATTAAAACTACTAAATGAAGGTGATGTGACGCACAAAGACCAGGTTCTGGTACAAAGGGGAAATTTAGGGCTACAATCTGATACAAGCTAAGCTATTATGCAAGTATGTGAACTTATGTGTGGGGGGAGCGGATTAAATAATACTCGGGTATAGTAATACTATAAGTCAGAAAGTAAGTAAGTAAGTTTGACATTGACATGTGCACAACACAAATGATATTCACAAAACAATAAGTCACCTTAATGTTAACAATTCTCAAGCATTGGTACATATATTAACTTATATAAGTATGTAAGTCGCGGTCCTGTTTCTCTTTAGCAAATAGTGTGTACTATTAAAAATTAAAAGTACTCATAAAGATTCCCAGAATACCGAACAGTGAATGTGTTAATCTAACTTCCTTCAGTAAATGAGGATACTTGGTCGGTTATACAATGTTGAAACATATACATGTTTGATACAAAATTAAATGACACAAGACATACTAATACAAGTATAAATGCTATGCATACAGTGTACTTTTTCTTAGAGCATAAGCTTTCACATTATTTCAATAACTACCTCATTTTTTTAATTCACTAAAAACGCTAATTTTTCGATGTCAGTAAGATAAATGAAATGATCTTCACAAAGCACAGGACCGATGCATGAAATTATTGTATTAGTATACAATGAGCACTTTAATACAGAATGACACTCATTTTCAACCTCTTGGGCTTCGCATAGTCTACAAAATCTTGCATCCAAAGGTTCACCTAGAATAGATACCGCCCAGTTTCTATTCTTAAAGGTAATATACCAGTACGTGTTTGGGCCAGCAAAGAACGTTCATTTTTGGTCAGGCCTAAGTCCAAATAGCTTTCGTATTTAAAGTATCGCTTTAATACCGTATACGTTCTTAATTTCGACATAGATTAGACCCATCTTGACAAAATGGTTATATAGTGGTTTGTTATTGAAACTGTCTATATGCCCTATGTGTGTCACGATCTTCTGAAACTCGCTTTACCAATTACAAGTTCACCTGTTATAGTCCATTTAAAACACCTGGGTGCACAGTCCGTTTAGGTTCATGAGCACGAGCCTATTCCAGAGGCGCAGCATGTTAATCCAACGTCTATTACGGGTTAGGATATAAGCCAGTGTTGCCAGTAAGCGCGGAAACAGGGGCGAATCTATGTACGCCAAGGGCATATCTTATCAACGGTTTTGGACATTGTGTGAGGATTGGAACTGCTTGAATCTCCATACTGAGGTCCGGTAATATACAGGTACAACACAAGAATTATACAACTTAATTCTCGTATGGCCTGAAACCAATGTCTTTTAGTTTATGCCCTTTGTGCCATTGCATGTGAAAATAAAATCGCCTTTGTCATGGAAAATTACTCCGAGGTAATTATATTTGTTAACAAATTCAAGTTCACTTTCGCCAATTCGAAATGAGTGTTGAATTCGCTGTGTGCGGCCTTTCCGGAAGTTCATGTATTTCGACTTAGACGTATTGACAACGACACGCCAACGTGTATAGTAACTGTTTAGGGCTTCAAGCATGTTTTGCTACTTTTCTTCGGTGTCATTAACACTATATCGTCAGCCTTACATGAGGATACAAATTTGACTGTCCCCGATAGCGATGCCACATCTTCGGAAGTTGATTTCCTTAAGGCCTTTTTTATTTGATTCTATGTTTTACGAACACCGCCGCTCAACAAAACTCATTTTTGAAATAAAAATAAAATTGTGATTTCGTTTTTTTTTTATTTCCGCCGATGAAACTTTATCGCGGCAAAGCATTAAAAGCAGAGGACATCGCAATAGTTGTAAAAACATTGGTGTAAACATCTCTAAAAACGTTTAAGCCAATGTAAAACATTCATCTGATTTGCAGGCTGGTGCTAAAAACCTGGTATCCGGTACCTGGTATCCCCCGGTATCCGGTATCACTTTCTGATACCGAATTATGTTAATATCAGGGTTAATATCAGATGATAAATTCAAGTATCCACGGTCCGTTATTAATTGCTTTTTGACAACCGATGCATACTTTAAATAACACAGTATCAACATAATCCGGTATCATAAACTGTGATAACGGCTTTTCTCGATATCGATACCTGGTACCGGGTTTTAGCTCACCCGGATAATCCTTTGCGGCAGAGTGACTTCCGGGTTATAACAGCGATAAATATGGACTAATTATCGTTCCAGGTTTGTTATTATTTATTTATTTATTTTTATTAGATTTGTCATTTAAATGAGTTTATATTACATTATTGTGATATAATTTGAATGTCATGAGCTATAAATCGCTTGACTGTTTACCTGGACAGTTTAGTTCTGGCGGGTGGGGTAGATGAGATGGTTCAGAAAAGACTGCGGTTACGATTCTTATTGGAGTATTATTAATAAAAAATATCATCTATTCTAAAACCTTTGTTTTGAAAATTAACACAAATTATGCATTAAGCTGTTTTACTATCTGACATGTAATTATGATAATCTATAATGAGGAATCTGTATGTATATTACCAGGTACAGTATAACTATTAAATAGTCTTATGAATGAACATATATAAATCATCATCAATATAAATTATGTTATTTATACTGCTCTGTGTGTTATAATACTATGTAATAAAATTTTTACATAAATAAGTCTGAAAGTAACTTATTTTTTTTATAAAAAATATACTTTTAATGTTCCATTCTTTTCTTTACAGATATGATTCAAATATGCTGATGTTATCTACTGAGACCATCACTTTCAATGTAGAACATCACTACAATCGGTTGGGCTGCTAGATTGGTAGCAACATGATGTAAGCTAGTGCCTGTTGAAACTCTATTGTTGGTTGGGCATCTATTGCTTACTGGACCGCTATATTGGATTGGACCATACGTGTTGGTTGAACTACAGTTACTATAAATGGATGGACCAGAAGTGTTGGTTGGACCACCAGTGTTGTTTGGACTGCTTGTTGGACAGAATGTGTGATGGACAACTAGTATTATTTGAATCACTGTTGGATAGACAGCTTTTGTTTTATTAGACAGCTATAATCAGTTGATTTACAAGTTCCTGGATCGCTAGTTCCTGGCGGATAAATATTCCCTGTATAGAAGGAAACAAAAAAGCTCTTTTGCTAACTGTAACAATGACATGGTTAGTGAATTGGTATCAGACAATTTGCAGCCAAGACAACACAGTGAAGTGATAGCCGATTCCTTAAACTCAAAATGGCAAATAGATTTACCGAAAATAATTGATTATTATTATGTCACTTGTCTATTATAACCTGCATTTACAAAGTATAAAGAGTGATTAATGAAAATATGAAGTGAACTTGTCAGATAAAGCAAAAACAAATGTGCACACTTACATATTGACTTACATTACAATAGAAAGTCATAGAGAATACATCATAGCTTTTGCTTTTCTGTGTGTTTTTTTCCCGACCAAAAAATAAAATTCCAGAAATGTAATTTTATTTTTATTTTTATTTCCTCCTCCTCCGACACTTCACAACTCTGGCCGTTCGTAAAACATATAATTAAAAAAAAGGCCTAACGAGAACATTGGCAAAAAATGCAAAAAGCGTCGGTGACAATGTGCAACCTTGTTTCACACCAGTGACACAATAAAACCAGTCCGTTTTCGAAGTGTTAAACCGGACACAAGATAGAGAATTTGCGTAAACATTCTTAGTTTACTGAAATATAAAACTTCTCATATATTTTGTTAAGTAGTAGTTTGTATAAGAGCATGTCGCTGTGAATGTTACCAAAACAGCGTCGCAAGTCGACGTAAGTTGAAAATGCATTTTTGTTGTTCCATATAACACTATTAGGCTTGTATAAACATGATCTTCACAAGATGTATTGATCCGGAATCCATTTTGATCGTCCGCAAGGATATATTCATTTTCGAGGTATTTTGATAGTTGTTTGTTCAAAAACGCAGTGTACAGCTTACTGAATCCGGATAATAAGCTAATCCCTCTATAATTCATTGGGATACAGGCAAGTAGGGGACATATAGTTCTCAATCCTGACTCAAGCCAATGAGGGAGTATTGAGAAGGTTACTCAAAATGACTATAAGTGTTAAGGACCGCAGATTTTTTCTATCATACGCCAGTGTGTGGATAGTTGTTGGTGTTAATACTTCTAGATTGTGTTGACCATCAAAGGCACCGTTTCCAGGCTTCCTCGAAGTATTGGTTAAACGTTTACCAGTGGTAAACTATCGGATTTGTACAAATATGAACGACAGGAAATGCCTCAAGAACTAACTTGAAACTAACTAACTTGAAGATGGTTATTATTATTATTATTATTATGAAATATAGAGGAAACGACGTTATATTATATGATATCCTCCAGTATGCCTGGTGTGATTTTGACGTCCGTATAAACAGCGATCTCTTTTGAATAAGCTCGGCTAAATTTGGTTCCCAACTTTGTTTTAGATTGTGTTAACATTGTTATTCAGACGACATTTTGTATCTAAGGAGCATTTTATAGCGCCTATAATGTGTTCATGTGTTCATAATGTGTTAAATTTAGCTTGGAACATTTGAATGCAAATAGATTATAATATATTTGAAGCCTTCATACACTGAGATTTTTCTCATCGTAATGTTTCATCTTTGAGTAATATGTATAAGACAAAACAATGAGGTAAACCATAATATTTTTTCACAATAAAAAAGGAAAAATAAAATTACCGTTTAAGTTATATTTCAAAATACTTCTATATTTATAAAGATGCAAAGTGCATGTCGTTTTTAAAATAACCAAATATAACACCAAATGAACTTTTATTAGAAAATGGAAAAATAAATTTGGAATGTAATAAAGCATACTAAATGTTCTTGCAGAAAACACTTTCATACTTATCACTTAGTCTAGTGCATTTTAATGGAATTGTGTATTGATTTATACCCCCATCTCCAGGATGTTTACACAGGGCACGTGTCCAGTCGACCATTTTACTGATTTCTTCAGCAGAATATGCATACCGCTGTATCGGATACGATTGTTGATTAGGCAGTTCTGTTATCTCGACACCGCCTTCCGTCTGGTGATCGGCATCTTCACAGCTCAGCTGATTTTAATCATTTGTTACTCAAATGCTTCGCATGGTTTGTAATTTGAAGACATATAATGATACTATGTCATGTCTGGCAGTAGTTTAATGTCTTTGTTAGTTCATTATTAATTCTGATCGTTTCTGATCGAATAAATTTTGAGAAGTCAAATTCATATGATTAATTGAAAATGCACTACCTCTTCTTAACACGTTGTCACAGAGAGCACTGCAATGCTGACTATAAAAAAAACACCAACAACAAAAAACATGACTGTACCAACAACCAGTCAAAAAGTCTTGCCCTAGAACAGAACATTACACAAACATTCAAAGAATTGGTTGATTCCAGGGCTCTTTTGCGAAGTCACATAAAACGTTCATTTAACTACGTCGCGGAGCAATAACAAAACAATGGAGGGGAAGGTGTATGTTTTCATATCTCATATTGAAATAATATGTCGTCAATAATATAATGAAATAAATGAATAAAAGTTCTGTGTGTTACAAGGCAGTATTATTACGTTACTTTAATGCAGAGTTTGCCTTGATGTATTTTCAGGCAACATGCAGAAACACTCCCAACGCAGGGAGTGTAGTGAGTGTCAAGTATGGCTCAAAAACATTTTCTGTATATTAATTTATGTGACATACTTAACTGTCTTTTTGTAGTGTTGATGCCATGTTTCTATGCAAGTTAATGTATCTATGTATTAACCTTTTTATTGTAAATACATTTAAGATAGTGTTCACTTGCTGATCAAAGCTATTGCATTGACAAAATACAATATATGATAAACAGATAATACTGACGAGTGTAACGAAACCGGGCGCATATATCCTCCATCCGTCTTAAGACGTTTTTTTTTCAGTACAGACTTTCACTTATTAAATCATAATGGCATGTATTTTCTGTTACTTTTTCATAATAAATAACTGCACTGACTTAGTAAGTTGTGTTTACATGAAAAAGTTAGAAAATGGCATTATAGAGTATGATTTTGGAAAGAGATCAATCAGAAGTGATCGAAAAGCTTTAACGTCAAAAGCCAGAACACAAGAAGAGACCACACAAAAAGATGGAGAAAATTAACTAAAGACTATGTATGTATCGTTACCAAAGCAAGATTTATGCTGTTTGAATCTTATACAGACTAAACGCGTTATATCTATATCTTGCATGAATAGGTTTTTTTGTCAAATTCTGTTCGTAACTATCCTTTTCTTCATACGCCATATCTATTGTTTTTAACATTTTTACATAATTCTAAAATCTATTGCTTTGCACATTATCTTATATAAATATTTGTTTTTTATAGAAACTGCCAAATGAAAAAAAAAATTAATGAAGAGAAATAAAGACAAAATACGGACACATGGATTTACTATAAACCGTCTTAGCAGGCATTCTGTTGTAAGAATTCACCATTAAATAAGTGAGTTTGTGCACTTAGTCTGATCATTTTAAAATATGCTTTCCAATAATGATGATGTATGATTCCAGCGAAAAAATAGTTTTGAAAAACTAGGAGTTGAATATCTGTGATAACTAATAAAATTTATTTCAGCATTAATGTACGTGATAGGTATTAAAGTCCTTTTACTTAATCAATCTACTTTTATCTTTATTTGTTTTGTCATATAACGAAATTATGTTAATGTGTTGAGATTTCTATTTCTAGTTCAACCAAAATAATTATCTTCGATATTTCAAGAAACTTTCATTTTCAAAGTTGAGACTATAATTTTGAAACTTGATATGATCATAAAACACTCCAGAATGATGATATCAGCAGTATCATGACAAGTCATCTTATGTTAATAAATGCCTACCACTAGCCACCGCATAGGAACATTTTCGAAAAATTGGAGCCCTGGTGTAAAAAGTAGGACTGGACATGTTTTGATGTTTAAAAAGTATTTATGGGGAAAGATAAAACATAATACCTTTTATACAGGAATGTTAGAATGTCAGTAATTTGGTTAACAATTGTAAGCAGTTTACATTCCCGCAAATACTCATTTTGCTTACTTCAGAAACGTTCACGAAAAGTTATGTCTTCCAAACATTCGATTATCTGTTTTTGAATGAGATTGAGATCGACTCCTACTCTTATTTGAAATTGGTTGATATCATAGACAAAATAGTGGCTTACATATTTAAAGGGAAAGGTTGCTTTTGATCTGCATTCAAATGCTACCGTGGATTGTGATTAATCATGTTTTGTTCTCAAATATAGGTCGACAAAAAACGTAAAATAAAAGTAAACGACATTTGACCCACGTGGTCCATCATTAATCTTTAAGACGAAAATCTAACAAATATTAGATAAGATAAATAAGATCGCAGTGACTGATAATGTCATTGTTTGAATACTGTGACAGAAGGTTTTGATGTTCGGGAATAAAGTCTGCCATTGAGAACTGTATGTATGGCCTGTATATTATTTATGAGATGGAGCATCCTTGAATATTTTTCCTACCGTTTATGTAAAACCTACATCATATGTCGCATATTTTTCAAAATTTACTTCAGGGGTAAAGTTCTTAATATCACAATATTTGCTCTTTTTTAATATGTTTTAGATGTCGCAGTTGTCTATCGCATATGCCACATCAGTGTGCCCTTTTGTTTAAACCTAAATGTTGTTTATTTTTTAACGCCCTGTTATTCCCTTCGATGTGTGTTTAAGGTAGTTGGAACATATGATAGAGGTATTCCATTTACGGCTGATGATTGTTACATTTGAAGACAGTTGCGATAAATATGCCACAAAATGCTACAAGCGAGTAGCAAAACTTTACTTTCTTTACTGGAACGAACATTTGTTTCTATTTGAAAATTGATGTACTCAAGATACATCCTGGACAAGGCTCTGTCGGTATAAACGGACGCAAACACGACACGTTTATTCATCAATTTTGAACGTTCCGTGTTTTAAAAAGTGTATACAAAAGTGTATACTAGAGTATTGCATAGTTAAGATACTGCCCGGATAAGCTTTATTCCAGATTAATTCGTTCAACAGTACTCTGACAATTAACAACTGACCTTAACCTTTGAGTTACATAGTTTAGGATACTGTGTGAGACACGCCTCCTGGTCATAGTGAGTTTCCATGCATGTTCAACTTATGTCTTGACAAGCCGAACGGACACACGAAGCACTGATGAACTTACGCAAGCACGCATCTATACGGGACCACCATTGTGACAAGGTGTCATGTCTAGAAAGTTAAAAAAATAAAAAATAATTCTCCATCAGAATCAAAACGCGTGTGGAAACTTTATCGGAACATTGGTTCTAAAAGAATACAAAACTCACACATAATAATCAAATAACAACTGGGATTATATAACATGTCACATAAAAAACGTAAGCAATAATAATGTATTATTAAACAATAACTATTGGTCGAAAAATAAATGACCGGTTGGTGAAAATTTTCAATGTCTCCCAAAGGTCGCAACGATGTTACCCAAAGGTCGGATTTGTCCAAAGTTATCAATGTTGTGTTGTTTGACGTTGTGTCTGCAGACTATAAAATATCACAAACTAATAAAATCTGTATAATTAAGACATAAAGGCAACATATTATGATATATCCAATGAGCTTCATAGAATAATACCATGGCGACGCACTCATAATACATTGAATGCAAAATATTCGTTCAATAAGGCTGTTAATAAGCATGAAACTGTAAAATGAATGTTATCGTTAAACATGTATTAGCATTGCATGATCCTTCTCTGACATTGCCTTTACCGTTATGTGTACGCTTATGAAAGATTATTGTACATCATAACATAGTTTTTGATTTGCATCACTAATCTTATTATTCGCATAGTTTAAAAAGTCCAATGATAATTGCAAACGTTGTTTTTTTGGAAAAAATGATTATTGTTTATAAGAAGACATAGCTCAGAATTTAGTAGTACTGGTTATTGCATTCTATCGTGGAATATAAATGGACTTGGTAGAAAAACTTTGCGATTCTGAATTTTTTAACATCTTAAGAGGATATGATATAGTAATTCTACAGAGATATGGCTATAAGAAAAACACACGCGTTGTGTGACAATAATTATAATACAAACATTCATAGCTTAGATGACTCATTTACTGAAAAAAATCACAATAGGTACAGGTAGAAATACGGTGAATAATTCAATACGGTAAAAATATTTAAAGTAATGATAAAACGTTTAATGATAGAAATCATAATGGTTATAATACTAATAATAAATACGAGTAATGAAAATAATTCAATTTGCCTTATAAAGGCGGATGAATATGAGACCCAAACGAAAATGCTTTCGGAAGTGACAAAATCATAAAAATGATAGGATTTCATGTCGGCAGATCGGCCAATGATGACAAAGCATTGATATTTGATGACAGTCGAAGCTCCTTGGCTCGGTATCGCATGGTTCGATATTCCGTTGGCTCGAACGAGATTTAAAGTATTTGAATTTACAATATGTTCGTATAAAATTCGATCGACTAGCTTGATGTTTGATATATCTCAACGCTCGATGTCATTTTGCTGTCCTTAGTAAGAATTTCACATTTCGATTTGTTTGCTTTTCTCAAAGTCATTTTTGCTGGTTCAGGTATGAATTTCACACCTTGATTTGTTTGCTTGTTCTTCATTAAGCCGAGTAGCTTATCGATTAGATTTGCTTGATTGGTATCATATTTTTTTCAGATTTAAATGGTTTAACAGTTTGAGCAAACATGCTTTCACTTTAATTTTGGTCTTTAATTGGCACGAATACAGACGTAAAAAGTATGTCAAGTAGGTTTATTACCATAAACATAAAAATGTCCTTGCTTTTATACATAATACAATATAAATGACGGTGAACAAGTCATTTATATACAAACACAAAAATAACTATTAATAATAAACTATATTATCAAATATTTAATATATCGGTACAACGTAATCTATTCGTACGTATTCCTACTAACTTTGGGTGAAGCTTGTTTGTTTACTCTTTTCCTATGAATGCCATTTAATGCTGAATAAATGTTATGTAAAAATAGGGAACACAAGATAATTGAAATGGAAGATCAATACCCAGAAGTTATTCACACGAGTTTCGGGTCGGGGATCAATTGTCACTTAAAGAAGGCTTGAGATAGGACTTGGGACACTACAATGATATTAAATAACACATAATTGATTTGTAGCGTTCATTAAATGAATGCCTCATTGAAATAGTTTATGTTTAAGTCAAATGTATAAGACCTACATTAACGGAAACCATATCAATTTTCAGAATCAAAAACAAAAACGTGTGTAGTAATGACATTAATATCGATTAAGTATTTTATTTTGAATTATGTTTATATTTATAAAGATACCAAATGTCTAAGTATCTAAAATATAACATCAAATTCACTTTAGCAATTGAAAAAAAATCATACTAATGACTTGCTTATAATTCCTCCCCAATCGTAAACGCAAATGCATTTGTAGCATGTGGTTGAGTATTGATTTATCGGATAAGACCATTAAGCCCCGTGTGTGTTTACAGAGGCCACGCGTCCAGTGCATTTTTCAATAGAGGGTGCTTATCCCTGTAGCGGATTCGGATCGTTGATTGGTCGGTCTTGTTATTTCGACTCCGCCTACCGTCTTGTGATGGGTATTTTCACAGGCGGTCTATTTTAAGTCAGCTTGGTTAAAGCGTTTATTACTCAAATCTCTTGCATTGTCTATATTTAAAGAAGTTAAAATGACACAAATTAATGGCTGGCTTAGTTAAAAAACTAATGGAAAGTTTGCATTTGTTCAAGAGTGACTTGATCTCTTTGTTCATTAATAATTGACTCTGATTGTTTTCTGAACGAAAGAGTTTGGAAGTCTAATTCAATTAATTAATTGAAAAACGCACTGCAAGGTATATGATTAAAACAAACAACATACAATCAGTCTTATATTCCATTTTTACATGTTTATCTGTTGCTGTTTTATCACAAATGTTGTACCTCCAATCTATATGTATCAGGTGCCTTCATAAACGGCAATTATGCCTCTGTTTTCTTATTTCATTTTATTTATTTCTGTAATATTCAAGGTTTCTGTGTTAAATAACTTTCATATCAACCATCCTTCACGCTGATTTGTGTGAATCGTGGTTGATGTTTTTCATTTTCTTTCCATTTGAGTAATTTCTAAAAAATCTGTTGTTGATGCAAAAATCATTTAAAACGCGATCTAATGTAAATATATTAAGTTTTGATTGCTTGAGTGTGTGTGTGTGTGTGTCTGTGTGTGTGTGTGCGTTTGTGCGTTCGTGCGTGCGTGCGTGTGTGTGTGTGTGTGTGTGTGTGTGTGTGTGTGTGTGCGTGTGCGTGTGCGTGCTTGTTCTTGTGTGCGTGCGTACGTGCATGCGTGCATGTGTGTGTTCTATATTTCTGTTTTATATTTGTGTAATGTGAGGATGATCTGTTATGCTTTAGTCAAAACTCTGTTTTGTTCATAACGATACCAACAGCCAAAACATCTAGCTCTAGGACAGAAAATCACACAAACTTTCAAAATGATTGACAGGCTCGTTTTATGTTTTGGTTTAAGATGGTGATACAACTATTTCATAAACAAAACACAATATAGAATAAACTTGCGATTTTAACAAAACCGATCGTATAGTGCCTATGCATTCCTTTTATGTCAATTTCACTTTTCAAAACTTAACATCGGCAACAAAGTACAATTGATGTTAATTGAATCTTATACAGTCTGTGTTTATTACATCTTTATTTTGCATGTACTTTTGTTATAATCTGTTCGTCATAACCTTGTTCTTCTTTTGCCATGGTTGTTTTCAAACTCTATTGTTTTAATAGCTGTAAATAATTTAAAATATATTGATTTGCATATTAAATTAACCTGATATTTGTTTTCAGGGAAACGTTCACATGAAAGAAATTATAAATTGAAGAAAAATAAAGACAAACTGCGGATAACTGGAATTACTGTAAACAGTCACACTAGGCATTATATAAGGTTGTAAAGATTCATAATTGAATATGTGATACGTGCATTTGGTCTGATCGTTTTAAAGTATGTTTCGAGTAAAGATGATGAATGGTTCGAGCTTAACAAATACCAGGTTCAGTGTTTAGAAACAAAACTAGAAGTTGAACTTCTGAAAGTGAAAAGTATCAAAGGTCACTGTAATGTTTTTAAAATATCAGTGTTTACAGGATCAATACGTTTTGATAATTGACAATGCAGTTTTCTGATATCCATCGATTATGAATGAACAGTTCCCAGGTTCACAGACTTTTCATTAACACAATTCTTGACTTACTCGTACTGCTGTTCTTGTTTATTTAATGCGTCGATTGAAATGTAATTTGTTTAAGACAGATCGTATTTCAGATATTCAAGATATGTGCACAACAACCTTATCTCAGAATTAAAATACGTAATAAGATTTATAACTATTTGTTCAATTAATCCATCTTCTTTTAAATTTATTGTTAATGTTGTCTTAAAACAACTTCATTTTAATGTGATTAACATTTCTCGTTTAACCAAAAAATATATTGGTTTAGTCTTCAATATTTCTATAAATGCTCATTTTGTGAAAACTAAGTTTATAATCTTGATACTTGTAAGATCATTAAACATTCCAAGGTAATCAGCAGTATCATCACAAACCCTATTATTTTATTTAAATGTCCACCGCAGACCACCGCAAAGAAAAACTTTTGAAAAATTGGAGATCAGGTGAAAGGGCATTGAAAAACATAAAAGTGTTCATACAAAAAAGCTAGAATTTTGATTAAAGCAATATGAATGCGCGCAAAAAATATTTTTACGATCTTAGAACGCTCGCTAAAAGGTATGTTACTATGCGTTCTGGATAAGTATTTAAAACAAAAACAAAAACTCTTATTTAATTTCAAACTGGTTAAGATAATATACATCGTGTATAAAATAACTGGCTAACATATATCTGGTGAAAGGTTGCATTTGATATTCATTTACATGCTACCATGGAATGTGAATAATTATTTTTTGTTTTCAAATATATGTGGACAGAAGGTAAAACAAAAGCAAAAATTTTTTCCACGTAACCCCCGAACCATTGCTCTTTTAGACGTAAATTTAACAAATTTGAGAAAAAAGATAAACAAGATCGCACTGTCTGATCATATCTCTGTTTGAAAAACGTGACAGACGTTTTTGATATTTGAGCATAAAGTCAACAAATGGAGGACTGTATAGGTGTATGTCGTTTATTTATTGTATGTGATATATCACCCTGAAATGTTTCATCTACCGCATATGTCACAATGTTTTAGAAATTGCGCCTGTTTTTTCACATATAGCACACCATGGTGCCTTTCGTTTGGACCTAATCATTATAAAAATGTCCACGTCAGTTTATGCCCTTCGTTGTATATCGACTCTTTCAAGACAATTAAAACATTTGATGAAGGTATGACAAAAGCTGCCGATGTTTGTGATATTTGGAATCAGTTGCGATAAATACGACAGGTTGACATTTATTGGTGCTACATATGAGTAGCAAAACTCTATTTTCTTTACTGGAATGTACATTTGTTTCTATCTTAAAAATGATGACGTCAAGACAGCCGGTACTTGGTTCTGATCGGATGTACATAACAAGTAAAACAAGTAGATAAACCAGCGACAAGCCTACTCATTAATTTTGAACTTTCCTTTTTTGAAAATCTTATAATGCATGGTAAATAATTATACAGCCCGGATAAGGTTCAGTGTAGATAAAATATTCCAACGATCCGTTAACAAATAACCACTGATATTTGAGGTACTAAGAAGGCAAACAAAGATCAATACTACATGTGTGTGAATAAAAACTAAATCAGTCGAATCCAAATCGTGATGTCACAAAATCATTGTTGAACAAAACTAAATCAACCATTCAGAAACGACATTATTTAATGAACTCCCATTCATAATATATTACAAAAAATGAATAAAACCATGCAAAGAAATCGCCGAGACTTTATCGTGAAAATCTAGAGCTATTATTTATACTCTACAATACTTTACAATCCTCAAATCACTTTTAATTCCTTGGGCTAAGACGAGGTACTCGGTGTAATTGTGTCAAAGCAGTTCTCTAATGGAATTTAACATAATAGTATAGTTTAAATACAGCAGCGCGGTTAGCTAAATTTCTTAATGCTGGCTCGAATTCCGCCGGATGGGAGTTTCTGCGATGACCGTGAAATATTTTTTTATAAAAATATACCTAGAAAAGACAGAAAGTGCACACTGTGCCATCTAAACGATACAGAAGACGAGTTCCATTTTGTTTTGCTTACCCAATGTATAATGAAATCCGACAGACCTATACTCCTAGATATTATGTTAGAAATCCAAGTATGATAAAATCTATATCATAACTAAATTCTGGAAAAAAACTATGTTAATAAAATTAGCGATTTTTTGTATTTAGCCTTTTAAGATAAGAGACATAAATACATGATATCTTTAAAGACATTCTCACATTATATTGCTGTTAAATATGTTAGTTTTGTGTATACCATATGTATTGTTGGTATAGTTACCAAATAATCCATAGGCATTACTTATTTATTTATTACATGCATGCTACTTTTTCATTCTGTGTTTATAATGATGATTTATTAATTTAAATACACATTCCGTTATGTTCTGTTTTGTTCTATATGTTTATGTAAGTTATGACTATCCAAGCCATTCAAGTAATTTCAAATCTTAAGTGCGCTTTCAAGAACAGCAAGATATTTGGTATACCATCCCAATTATTTATTTATACTATATTAATATTCATAAATAATAGCATCATAACTGTTGATTAACGTTTAATGAACAGAACTACTATGGCACTTTTTTTCTGGCTATCAGTGTAAAAACCTATAAAAATGAATATATGAATAGTTCATCCTGACTACCAACCCCATATGTTTGTAACCATAAACGATACTTTATTATTAGGTCATAACAGATTGGCACCAATTTTTTTTTGTAACGAATCTCAGGACAATTATCTAATAGAAATGTGTTACGCTTTATTGTCAAAATTGTAAAAAAAAGTACCAAAATGAAAGGTGTCGGGACCCGGGTTCGAACTCTATGTGCTACTTCATTAAGTTTCAATGCATTATACGCATTATACACATCGATGCCAAGTTTATGTCATTTTTCGACAATTTTATTTTTTTTCGCTATTTTTTCATCTGTGAGACAGTCCCTTTAAACACATCATGCCTATTAGTCGAAAGAAACCTAAACATTTTTACTAATAACTGGGATAACATATTAGATAAAAAGACGTTCGCAATAGTATCTTATTATAAAACACGCCATGATTATTAGTCGAAAGAAGATATGACCTTCTGGTGAAAACTTTCAATGTCTCCCAAAGGTCGCAACGATGTTACCCAAAGGTTGTATTTTCAAAATACTTTTGACATTATTTACAAGCATTTTTTGAGTATTTCCTTAATATTGCTCTACAACTGTTAATGAAAATGTCATGCCAACGGGGTTCGATTGTATAGATAATTGAACACGTCTTATTTGGTACGCGGCAAAGAAACTAATTTGAAGTTCCATGTAATCCATTCAATTGGTATATAATTTCAAAACAAAACGTAAAGAACACATAGCTTAGCTCACATAAGGTCTCGTCCCTAGTATGTACCTAAAATGTCTACAATTAGTTTGTACAGAAGACTATGTGTTAAACTCATGACTAGTATGGTCCCTGTTATGTGCTTTTAGAACAAGGTCGACAACTAGCAGGCGGTGGTCTTCAAAGGTTCACCTCAAGCTTAATATGCTCATAACATGTGCCTAATGGGTGGACTACCAGCTGGAGGAGGTTACTATATTTCCAGCCTTCTGCCCAGGTTATTTGTGTCCCTAATATGTGCCAACAAAGGCCCCGGGTTATGGCCTAAGTACATGCACTTCATGTCTAGTATTTCCCTTCTTTGTGTAAACTAGGACGACAACCAATAGCCGGCGGTCACCATACGTTCAGATTAGGCTTAGTATGAGCTAGGATCCAAGGTCATTCTGGCAGCCACTATACATTCAGTTTAGGACTAGTAAGTCTCATTTATGCATATGCTAGGGCGTCAGGCATAACGAGGATGACAATGTGTGATCAGCTCAACCTAGTACCTAGTAATAACTATATTTATTTTCAACAAGCTGTTTATTTCAAGCCTAGTATATCCCTATACTGTGTCTTCTAGCGCGGTAACAAGTGTCTGTCATTAATTAATATGTGAGCAAATCAGGTCTGGTTTGTCTTTATTCGTACCGAACAGGGAGACAACTAGTAGGCTGATTCACTAGATGTGCACATGAGGGCACAACCGCTACAAGCAGGCCAATATATGTTTACTCAGGCCCAGTATGTTTTTAATGGAAAAATACGAGATAACTGCTAACTTTAAATTAATTGTTAACTATGTGCTACTTCAATAATTAAGTTTCAATGCATTGTACACATCGATGCCAAATTTATGTCATTTTTCGACAGTTTTATTTTTTTCGCTATGTTTTTCATCTGTGAGACAGTCCCTTTAAACACATCATGCCTATTAGTCGAAAGAAACCTAACATATTTTTTCAAATAATAACTGGGATATGACTATGACTTTTTGTCGAAAGAAGATATGACCTTCTGATGAAAATGTTCAATGTCTCCCAATGGTCGCAACGATGTTTCCCAAAGGTCGGATTATTCCAATGCTTTGGAAACTATTTATAAGCATTTATTAGTATTTCCATACTGTTGCTCTACATCTGTTTATGAAAATTTATTGTGGGGGTATTACGTTTAGCATACATGCATTATGTTCATTTCTACCTACAATGGCCATTATGTCTTAGAGCATAACAAAAAAATGATCTCCTAAACTAAACACTTGATTTTCTATATTGACTTTGACTTCGACTTAATATTATATTATCAAAATTATCAAATATCACGATCTAATAAAATCTTTATATTTAAGACATAAAGGCAACAAACATAAGTGTATCCACTGAGCTTGATATAATAATACCATGGAGACGACACGCGAAATATACGTTAACAACCTGACAGTCAAATAAGCGCGATAACGCTGACAAGTTTCAATTAACTATTTTGATTGATAATATTTCAGTTAAAAATGTAATGATTATATGTTTTATCTTATCATTCAATGTCCCGATTTGCAAGGTTTTCAAAACGCAAAGCCTGTTAATAGG
This sequence comes from Mya arenaria, assembly GCF_026914265.1. Lineage (NCBI taxonomy): Eukaryota > Metazoa > Mollusca > Bivalvia > Myida > Myidae > Mya > Mya arenaria. The sequence goes on along the minus strand of NC_069131.1, from coordinate 1,195,512 downwards.
AATGAATGATGATGAAGCCGTAACTGTATAAGGAAGGTTATCTTAGATACTTTTATTGCATAATCCTTCTCTTACATTGTCCTTACCGTTATGTGTACGCTTATGCAAGACTTTACGTCATAACTTAGTCATTGATTTTCATAGAACTTCTTATTCGCACAGTGTAATTTATTTGGTAATAAAAATACAAAAAGATCGTTATAGTGGATGTATTTCCATTTATTTTAAGGATAGGTGTTAAATATAATATTACGATTATTGAAAGGCATACAAATGGTAAAACTAAACAGGAAATCGAAATATATAGCACTGATTATATACTTGCATTAAATTGCGATTAAAACGGCCGCATGGCGGATGAAATTGGCTTCTTACAGTTTTGACAATAATATAGACAACGAGCAATTCGAAGAAATGTTGACGAATGTTCCTAACATAATAAGTAAAGATAAATGTTTAGACAACCAGGGAAAAAGTACTAAGGATAGTAAAATAAGCGACTTTACTTTCCATAAAACCCGGTAGATTATTGTATCATTAACTATCGATATTTCTCTCTTTTGAGCAACTTTGAAATACTTCCTTCCACACATTTCTATGACCACTCGGCAATAACAATAATTCTATATGGTATTTGTTTACAAACAGGAATTCAATTACTTGATCAATTTGACATCCCCAGTATACACATTGCGTGGGATAACGATAAACGTAATTCATTCTTAAATTTACTACAGTCGCACAGTAACGATTGACCGCGTTTAATAATAATAATAATAATAATAATAATAATAATAATATAATAATAATAATAATAATAATAATAATAATAATAATAATAATAATAATAACATAGAATGAGGGTGTATAATTGCTAACATGGCAATAACAAAAACGAAACAGTCTGGAAAAAAATGAAAACTCAGTACAAGAAAAGTATACCCATCTCAGAAGGCTTATCTATAGATGAGTTGTATAAGCATTTTAAAAAAACTGTTGGTGCTGCGAATAATGAAAACGAATTCAATGTGCCTTTTAAGGCCTATGAGTCGCTAGATGGGATAATCTTGGAATCAGAATTTAAGAATGTTATATCTTCTATAGCGAAAGTGCTCCGGCAACAATATGTTAATGGCGTTTTTTTTTAAGAATTCATTTGAAATGAGTTCAGCCAAATTTGCTCAAATTGTAAAACATAATATTAAATAACGCAGAATACCCGGAGTCATTGAGAGAGGGTAATAATAACACCAATATATTACAGAAAAGAACGCGTGGTAACGCGAGTGAATATAAAAGGTATAGAAGCATAGCGTTAAGCAATATATTAAGTAAGGTGTAAAAATTGCGACCCAAACTTAAGTGCAATCGGAAGTGACAAAATGATAAATATGATAGGTTTTCATGTCGGCAGATCGGCCACTGATGCCAATGAATTACTATTCGATTACAGTCGAAACTCGGTGTCTCGGTATCGCAAGGTTCGATATCCTCTTTAGCTCGAACAAGATTTAAGGTATTTGTTTTTTCAATATGTTCATATACAATTAGATCGGTTAGCTTGGATTTTTGAGGTTAAATATTTCTCAACGCTGGATGTCATTTTCCGGTCTCTAGTAAACATTTAACATTTTGTTTTGTGTGTATTACTCGATGACAGTTTTCACACCTTGACTTGTTTGCTTGGCTAAGCCGATCGATTATATTTGCTTGATTGGTATTATAATCATTATCAGATTTAAATGGTTTAACAGTTTGAGCAAACATTCTTTCACTGTAATTCCTGTCTTTAGCTGGTACGATTACAGATGTTAAAAGTATGTCAGAGTCAAGTTTAAGTTTTATTAGCATAAACATAAAAATGTCATTGCTATTATACATAATACAATTTAAAGACGGTTAGCAAGTAATTCATATACAAACACAAATGTAACTATTAATCATAAGAAAATTATGTTGTTAAATATCTAAACTATGAACAAGTTAAATCTAAGTTATCATTAACTTTTCCATTTACACAATAATAATTTAAGTTTGTAAATAACGTGCCTGATGAAAATATAGGGTTTGAATATTGTTGAATACATGTATAAGAACAAATTTGACATAAATATTTTATTGATAAGAACGTGCACGAGGATTTCGTGTTTAACAAATCGCCCACTGTGTTAGTTTAATAGAATGAGACGTTTTAGTGTCTAAATGTTGGTTTGAATTCTGGTTTTGACTTATATATTGATGGATTATCTTTTAAAACTGTAAAACTTGTTGTTCTAGTTCATTTGTTGGTAACAATAACGTGTACATATTTACAACTTAATTATTACGTTGGTCACATGCAAGATATATACAGTTTGCAAGTTTATGTAGCGTACATAATTGATAACTATTCATTAAATATTTTAATTCATGTAAAATTGTAAAGTTGGCCAAGAACAATAATATCTTGATAAACATAAAGATCTCAGATATCTATAGTATGGACACACTAGCAGATCATGATATTCAGTTTCGACAGTACATATATATTTTACGTTGTACACAGTCTTTCTGCTCTATCGATGCCTCTGTAACTAGCTTAATCAAGTTTATAAGTTTATGTTAAGAACACCTGAATCGTGAAAATGCTATTCTATGTTTGATTATATTAATATAGTTAAGATTGGGTTCACATACAACAATTATTTTCATAAGTACATACGTTTCTAGCTTTTTACTATTATTAACATCTTGAAACCAACAAAGTACGCATTGATCATAAATACGTTGGATTAACATCTCCAATTCAACTTTCGTAACATTTGCCTTATGTGACATTTATGTATGTATGTCCAAACTCATCTAATGTGCGTTTTAAAAGTAATGTCAGTACAGGTATAAATCTGATTGTGTTTTGATCAGGCGTCTTCAGATAAAATTATTGCGCTGAAGGTTTCTCCAAATGAAAGAATTAATACAACTGTCAAATGGTGAGCAATCTTGAGAGGACAACCTAAGCTATTCGCACGTATTCCTACTAACTTAGTATCAAGATTAGTTGTTTATGTTTTCTATGGATGGGTTTATATAATTGTTTTGCGTAAATAAATTTCAAATTATTTCATATTATTAAATGTGTTATATTGTGAACTGCACAATATGCACACGGTAATAATTACTCTTTAGGAGATAACGTAGCAAACAACAAACGAGGTTAACAAGTCTTTATTTAACGTATAAATATACACATACAATACGCAATACCGCTTGGCTCAATATTCGCGAGGCTCGAATTATTAATGCCAGTCCCTGATATATCGAGCCAACGGGTTTCGATTGTATAGATAATTGAACACGTCTTATTTGGTACGCGTCAAAGAAATTTTATTTGAAGTACCATGTAATTCGTATTTGTTTGTTGCAATAAACGATGGCTTATTTTAAAGTCCAAAGTAAAGAATTAATAAGGTGCGATGTCTAGGAAATTAAAAAAGTAAAAATCAATTCACCGTCCGAATGAAAACGCGTGTAGCCTCTTCATCAGAACGTTGGTTCAAAAACAAAACAAAACTCAAATATATTTTTCAAATAACAACCGGGATAATAAAACATATTACATAAAAAACGTTAGCAATTATATTAGCGAGAAGAAGAAATGACCTTCTGGTGAAAATTTTCAATGTCTCCCAAAGGTCGCAACGATGCTACCCAAAGGTTGTTTTTGTCAAAATACTTTTGACATTATTTACAAGCATTTTTTGAGTATTGCCTTAATGTTGCTCTACATCTGTTAATGAAAATGTCATGCCAACGGGGTTCGACTGTATAGATAATCAAAAACGTCTTATATGGTACGCGGCTACAAAAATAATTCGAAGTTCCATGTAATCCATTCAATTGGTATATAATTTCGAAACAAAATGTAAAGAACACATAGCTTAGTTCACATAAGGTCTCGTCCCTAGTATGTACCTAAAAGGTCGACAATTAGTTTGTTTAGGTAACTATATTTTAAACTCATGACTAGTATGGTCCCTGTTATGTGCTTACTAGTATTAGATCGACAACAAGCAGGCGGTGGACTTCAAAGGTTCACCTCAAGCTTAATACTCTCATAACATGTGCCTAATGGGTGGACTACCAGCTGGAGGAGGTTACTATATTTCCAGCCTTCTGCCCAGGTTATTTATGTCCCTTATATGTGCCAACAAAGGCCCCGGGTTATGGCCTAAGTACATGCACTTCATGTCTAGTATTTCCCTTCTTTGTGTAAACTAGGACAACAACCAATAAGCAGCGGTCACCATATGTTCAGATTAGGTTTAGTATAAGCTATGGTCCAAGGTCATGCCGGAAGTCACTATACATTCAGTTTAGGACTAGTAAGTCTCTTTTATGCATATGCTAGGGCGTCAGGCATAACCAGGATCTACGATCAGTTCAACCAAGTATGTTCCAACTATATTTCTTCCCAACAATCTGTTTAGTTCAAGCCTAGTATATCCCTATACTGTGTCTTTTAGCGGGGTAACAAGTAGGCGGATATAATTGTTTGTTCAGCTCAGTACTCATATGTCCTTATTGAATGCCTACCTGGGCGACAACCAGTAGGCGGCGGTCAATTATTATGTGATCAAATCAGGTCTGGTATGTCTTTATTTGTGCCAACCAGGGAGACAACCAGAAGGCTGATTCACTAGATGTGCACATGAGGGCGACAATCGGTACGTGTAGGCCATTATACGTTTACTCAGGCCCAGTATGTTCCAATAATATAGATGGCATGCGAACGTTTGAGCCTGGTTGATAACCTTATTAATGCCCGCTACTGCACTAGGTCATGCGGAGGTCACTGCATAAAGTACGTCTCATTTATGTTTCTACTAGTCTGAGGTTACTTTATGCCCAGTTCATGTCTAGTTACTCCCTATAATGAGTAAACTATGGCAATACTCAGAAGTATGAGGTCATTATATGCTCAGACTCAGGGCATGTTTTAATAGGGCGCCAGGTCATGGTGAAGACCACTGTTTATTAAAGTTTTTTTAAGGTAAAGACTCGCACATGTTTTGTTCAAGACTGAAAATGTCCTTTTTATGATTCCAAAACTTTGACAACCAGTTGGCTGAGGTGTCCCTGTCTTCTATTCAGGCATAGAATGTCGCTATTATGTTCCTACTCGGGCGACAACCAATATGCTATGGTTTAAGATATTTGCCTTTTTGGGCATCACCCAGTAGACGGAGGTCATTTTGTGTTCGGCTGAGGCTCATTATGTTCCTATTATGCACCTACTAGGTCGATAACCAAACGGCGAATGTCACCATGTTAAAATCAGGCCCAGTCATTCCTTAAAATGTGCTTACTAAGTCGACAACTAGTAGGCAGAGGTCACATGATTTTCACCTTAGGCCCATTATGTCCCTAATAGGTACCTACTTTGGCGACTACCAGAAGGTTTTAGTCACTACGCTCATTATGTAAACACTCGAATGTCTAATTTTGTATATCATGCTTTATTTGACACGAGGATTTTATATCCTTTGAATAGTATTCTGCCTGAAAGACAAACTAAACTGGTTTATAACGATTTTACAACGTTATGTTATCCAATACTCTGGCGACATGACCTAAAACAACAAAACATTAATAAAATAAAAATTATATAACCACTCGAGTGTCCACTTTAGCATAGATGCTTCGTTATACATTAGATATTTTTATCAGTATTAACGAACATTATAGACAACAAAACATTTACAACATTATATAATCAATCCACTCGAGTGTCCACTTTAGGATAGTATGCCTTGATCGACATAAGATTTTTCTATCAATAGATAACACAAAATAAAAAAAAAATGATTATATTTCTTGTATAAGATATGACATATTCGCCCACCCACATTTAAAAATGCCATATGCGACATGCTCTTTCATTAATAAACGAGTCACAGTGACCTGTCTAAAAATGTTTGTTGATAGTGCCCAATATGTTTATACCTATTTGTGCCTACCAGGGCGATAAAGCATAGGAAGTGGTAACTATATATTCAGTTCAGGTCTTGTTTGCCCCTATTATGTGCCTAATAGATCGACCTCCAGTATATGGATGTCAATTTTTGTTTAGCATAGGCCTTTTAAACCCTATGTAAGTGACTACTAAGTGACCGCTATTTGCTTTATTTGTCACAATGTTTTAGATGTTGCAGTTGTCTGTCACTTATGTCACATCAGTGTGCCCTTTCGTTTATCCTAATTGTTGTTGTTTTTTCCACGCCCTTTTATGCCCTTCGATGTGTTTTTAAGAAAGTTGGAACATATGTTGAAGGTATGGCATTAACGGCCGATATTTGTTACATTTGAAGTGAGTTGCGACAAAAATGCTATATGCGAAAAACAAAACTTTACTTTCATTACTGGAACGTACAGTTGGTTCTATTTGAAAATTGATGTACCAAACATACATCCTGGCAAAGGTAGTGTAGAAATAGACGGACGTCAACGCGTACATACACGGACCTGCGACACGTTTATTCATAAATTTTGAACTTTCCGTTTTTTTGAAAATTATATATTGCATGGTTAAGATACTGCCCGAATAAGCTTCATTATAGATCACTACTTTTAACAGTACTCTGACAATTAACAACTGACCTTGATCTTTGAGGTACATGGTTAAGAATACTATGTGCGGCACGCCGCCTCGCCATGGTGAACCTTTATGCATATTCAACTTACAGTCTTGACAAGCCGAACGGACACACTTACACAAGCACTGACACACTTACGCACACACGCATCTACAAGGGACCGCCATTTTGACAACTATTTAGAGACCACCGAAGTCGTTTAAGGAATTATTACATTACTGTACGTTTATACAGGATGTAGGCTCGTATGTAGGTACGCTAACGATCATACATACTGCGTAAAATGACAGAATTAGGAGATATTCCCTTTTCACTAAGAGGGCAAACATAGATCAATATCACATGTTTGTGAATAAAAAATAAAACAGTCGAATCCTAATCGTGACGTCACAAAATATATGTTGAACATAACTAAATCAACCATTCAAAAACAACATTATTTTATCAACTCCCATTCCTAATCTATTACAAAAACTGAATAAAATCATGCAAATAAAAATTGCCGAGAATTTATCGTGAAAATCTGGATCTATCATTAATACTCTACACTACTTTACAATCATCGAATCCCTTTTAATCATCGGGCTAAAACAAGGCACATTCACGGTGTAATTATGTCAAAGCAGTTCTCTAATAAAATTCAACATAATAATATAGTTTAAATACAGCAGCGCGGTTAGCTAAATTTCTAAATGCTGGCTCGAATTCCGCCGGATGGGAGGTTCTGCGATGACCGTGATATAGTTTTTATGTAAGTTTTGACTCTTTTAGGCCAAACAAGTAACTCCAAATCTTAAGTGCGCTTCAAAGAAGAGCAAGATATTTGGTATACGATCCCAATTATTCATTTATGCTGTAGTATTTTTTATAAATAATAGCATAATAACAGTTGATGAATGTTAAATGAACTAAAATACTATGGGACTTTTTCTGGCTATCAGTGTAAAAACCTATAAAAAAGGAATATATAAATAGTTCATCCTGACTACCAACCCAATATGTTTGTAACCACAAACGATACTTAATTATCAATTCCTAAGTAAAAAATGAATTAGGTGTCATGTCTAGGAAGTTAAAAAAGCAAATTTTATTTCTCCATCCGAATCAAAGCGCGTGTAGTCACTTCATCAGAACGTTGGTTCTAAAACAAAACAAAACTCAAACATATTTATCAAATAATAACTGGTATAACATAATTAGTAGATAAAAAGACGTACGCAATATAATATCTTATTATTAAACACACAATGACTATAGGTCGAAAGAAGATATGACCTTCTGGTGAAAAGTTTCAATGTCTCCCAAAGGTCACAACGATGTTACCCAAAGGTCTAATTTTTCCAAATGCATTGTACACATCGATGCCAAGTTTATGTCATTTTTCGACAATTTTATTTTTTTTCGCTATTTTTTCATCTGTGAGACAATCCCTTTTAAACTCGAATGATATAGATTGCCTACAGCACTTAATGTTTAGTGGATGTTTACTATGTCCGTTTTATGAGAATTCTTTGCTGCCAGTTCATGGCGTATAACCATTTATGTTCAGTTCAGTTCAGATTTGTACTAGCATGTCTCGGGTTTGTTTCTTCTAGGGCAATAATCGGTAAGCCGATGCCAATATACACATTTATACAGCGTTAATCCTTAGTCGAAATAAGGATTAACGATATGTCGAACAAACAATTTATAGACAAAACAGCATTCGCGATTTATTGGTGACATAAAACATAAAGTCGTGAAGATGTGCATCGTCGGCAACACCTTAACACCGTTATGAATGTTAGTTGAGTGATAGTTCAGTATATAATTATGTCGAATCAGTGTTTAATTAATAACAAATAACTTGTGATTATACTTGTTTTATTTGAAATATATGTAAATCAAAATTAAAGCACATGTATGCATTCATAATGTAAATTAACATAACAAGGACATATAAATCCTGAAATGAACATAAAGCGATCTTTGCTTTCTTGTTACCGTCCTATAATGCACTTAAACGCGACACTGAAGTCCTGAACAGGAAAAAGTGCCCTCCGCCTACTGGTTGTCGCACAAGTAGGCAAATGATAGCGACATAATAGTTCTGAACTGAAAATAATAACCTCCGCTTACTGATTGTCACCATTAAAAATAAGCATACTTGTCCGAGCCGAACACATAGTGACTTTAGCCGACCGGTCGTCACCCTAGAAGTCACTTATTAGAATATGTTGTTATTAATCAACTATTACGTATTTGACGAGATACAGAGAAAACGCGGTACCATTACCAGACAATTGAAGACAATTCAACTAAAATCGGCCAGTATCAACAAAACTAGGTCAATATTAGTTTCCTCCGTTTTGATTGGCTACAAAACTCGCCTAATATAGGATTTGAGAAATGGGTAATTTTCATTGGCTTTCAAAACTCGTCTATTATGAGAAATATGCTGGAAATCATTTTTAAAACAGCCATTTCGTTTTCCGTTTTCTGACTGTTTTGAAAATTGCGTGCATCGTATTAACTTATTTTGAATACTTGAACCTATTGAATGATTGAACCACTTTGTACGGTTTGATATTACACTTGTATTTTACGAATATTTTGTGCACACCGACAACATGGACGACGAAGGTAAAACATTTGACGTTTGGCTAACGATTTACGAAATTAAGATGATAAGAAATGCTTCCTTATAATCATTAATGTACATAAGTTTTTTCATAAGTATTTGCAATGTCACTTTGAAGATGCATGTAAAAATCAGCAAAGTCAATTCTAGATAAGCAGACACCATGAATGAATAAGGGATAAATATGGCTTCAATGTGAATTGGTAAGTTATAAGATTGTTTTTAACGAAAATGGTAAAAGTCAATTAATTAAATACTTATACTTATTAATTAGGTGACTTCATAATGGTCCAGTTATTTGTCCGCGGTCAGATGTATATGCCTTCGTCCTTTCGGGCTCAGGCAAATACAGCTAACCTCAGACAAATAACTAGGCCACTATGATATCACCTAATTAATAACATTATATCATAAATGGGGATTTTCTTTATATTATTCTATAACATTGTAACAAGGCATGCATATATATGATTATTAATCAACTATTACTATAAGACATTTGCGGTACCAATACCAGATAAATGAAGACAATATATTCCAGAACTCGCTCCATATCGACCAAACTCTGCCAATATCAACACAACTCGGCTTATATGAGTTTCCTCCGTTTTGATTGGCTACAAAACTCGCCTTATAGGATTTGAAAAATGGGCCAATTACATTGGCTGTCAAAACTCGCATGACATGACATGACAATCAGTAGAAAGAGGTCACTATATGTTCAGATTAATGTACATAAATCATAATCTGTTCACTTCGTGCCTATTATGTCCCTAATATGTGTCTACTAGTGCAAACACAAGAAAGCAGAGGTGACTTGAGGCTCCTTTCAAGACCTTATTTATCGCTATAATATTTATATCAGGACGACAACCAGTAGGCGGAGATCAATATAGAGTCAGGTGATATGCCACTTTGTTTCTATTATGTGCTCTCTTGAACCACAAACAGTACTTTGTTGTCACACTTATGTAACGTTATAAGAGGCTCGAGTGTCCACTTTAGAAAATCATGAATTGTATAGACAGAGATTGTTCATACTGTTTAATGAAAGAGCATAATTATTTTTTAAATATTTACCGCTCCGCAACATCGCATAAATAGCCTAAGGTCATACCTCGTATGTTCCTAGTATGTGCTTATTGGGCGATGACACTTTATGTACAGCTGAGTACCAGTTTGTCCCCATATTTTGACTACTTTGCCGCGTTGTCATGGCAAAGTACATTAAATGAATCGGTTCGGGACATTATTTTCCCTATTAGGTATATATTATGGCATCAACCAGAAACCGGAGTCACTTTATGCACAACTTAGAACTTGATTTGACCTGTTATCTGCCAACTTGGACCACAAACTGTAGGATGAGGTCACATTCTTGTCACTTCACATAACATTATAAATAATATCGACTGTACGCTTTAGGCTGTCATGTATTGTTATACACAGGTATTTTTGTCACTATATAGTAAACATTCTTACAAAAAAAACAAATAAATTGCATGTTTGAAATTGAAGTAGTTGCCCTTCCCCCGCGTTGAACCTGACACATGCGACATTTATTCCTCATAACATATGAAGAGCAACAGTGCTTTTTCAAGAAAATGATTTTATATAGTGTCCGTTATGTTTAACACAATCCGACCTTTGGGTAACATCGCTGCGACCTTTGGGAGACATGATATTATTTTACCAGATGACAAAATCTTCTTTTGCCCGAAATTTACTGTGTTTAAAAAGAATACAGTTCTGCATACGGGTTTTAATATTTACTGTAATCGCATTTGTTATTTGTTGTTGTCTTATTTATTTTCGGTTAATTTTTGTTTTTGTTGATCCATTATTCCTCTGAAGTTGTGAACACAATTTTTATATTAAAGGCACATAGAAGTAAATTGCCTTTTTAATTGCCTACGCATGGACATGAATATTTTACCTTTGCCTAAAAGTAAAGTATCGTTTAGGATCAGAAAATTTATTGTCAGTAACAGTAGAATGTACCATGCTAGAATATGCAGATAAAGTTATGTTCATTATACCGTTACCATCCGTTATGATGCTATTATATATACATAAGTGTATAACTAGAAGCGAATACAAATATATCACTCGTCATTGAAGCGCAGTATTGATTTAAGATTACTAAAATTTATCGCTGAAATAAGCAAAACATACTAGTCGGTTGCATAATATAAAGGTCATCGCAGAATCCCATCTCCGGTAGATCTATCATAGGATATAAATATCAGGACAATACGAACATAATATAACCTTGTAACAACATTTAGAGTTTAAGGTTACCGGGCTGCTGCATTTCATGTATATTAATACCGTAAGATTACAGCTGTAACACAATAACCCTGACAATATTGCTACTTTTTGTCCAAGGATTAAAAAGTGATTTGATAATGATGATCGGTGAATAGCGGATTTCATGAAACAATGTGTTTCTTTATGGTATAATCAGTTTATAAACATAGATTTTGTGACGAAACGACATCTTAGTGATGTGCGATTTCTGTCCATTAATGTAGTTTGAACGATCGGGGACGCACATGCATACATACATACTGCATAAATGAACAACAATTAAAATCATTCTTTAAACAACATTAAAACCGAAATAACGTTTATATCTTTTGTTTCAAGAAACAATCTTAAATATAAATGTGATAAAAGGCACTTAATTTCCACATGTACTAAATATTCGCATTCTCCTTAAATAAGTATGCCTTGTCCAAAACAGAGTTCGTTAAACTCTTTTTTTGTAGATCGCCTACAACAGTTATAATGTTTAGCTCAGGCTAAGTAGAGACGTTTATGAATTACTTGGGCGCCAAATTATGGCAAAGATCACTATATATTCAGTTCAGTTCAGTTCGGTACAATCATATATCTTTTATGTGTCAGCGACCAGTCAGCGAATGTCACTATAAACATTTAAGTCCTTGGGAAACTAATCAAACTTTCGGATTGATTTCGGATGATTATTTTAGGCAAATATAGTGTTGGCAAATTATTGGTCACGTAAAAATGTTTAGTCGTTAAGATTAAAATGTCAGTAACACGTTACAAACATTTTGGTTGAGTGATCGTTCAGAATAAATGTATGTTGAAAAACCTTTTAAATAAAGGACGAATAACTTGTCATAATATTCCCTTCTTAAAACAACGTTATACATGTAAATCAAAATGACAGCAAAAGCATCTATATATTAAAAATGAAGTTACCTATCCAGATATCCTCACAGGTTGTTGACCAGTCTCTTCTTAGCATTGTTCGATAGCAGGTTAAGGGAGTGATCTGATTTCTTGAGATATACATTCTAATTGATATTTAGATTGTATAATTATGCCATTATATCTGAACTATACTACCTCATTAATCACTCATTATCACGACGATGAACGTTCAGTTACGAATATGTTTGTCCCTAGGTTCCTACTGCGGAGGAAATTGCGGAGAATTCCTGTCCCTAAAATGGAGAGCGACAATCAGTCAGCGGAGGTCACAATGTCCATTACAGAACTAGTTTGTCGCTAGTGCGACAACTCGTAGTGTCACAACTCTTAGGTTGAGGCCAATATATCCTGTTTAGGTAAAAACACTGATGTCTGCTTTAAAGACGGCAGCCAGTAGGCAGATATTACTTTATGGTCAGTTCAGAATTTTTGTACTTGTATGCAATCGTAAGGCGAAAGTCACTAATCGGTAACTGAATAATAAACATTCTAACAAGAAAGGAATATATCACATGTACAAAGTCGCCCTTCCCTTCTCCCCATCCCTACCCCCAACATGCAAACACTTTGAGCATGACATACGCGACATTTTCGGTCAGTAATATGTGAAGAACAACAATAATCTTTCTAGAAAATGCTTTTAAAAAAGTGTCCGAAATGGTTTGGCAATCCGACCTTTGGGTTATATCGTTGCAACATTTTGAAGACTAAAAAGTATGTTACCAGACGGTTTAAACGGTTGTTATCCAAACGGTATTATGTTAAATAATAATTTGTTTTTCCATATGTTTGTTTTTGAATTTCATGTTGTCCAATTTATTATTTTTGTTATATTTTTTGTAGATCCAATGTTCTGATGAGTGTAAACACAATTTTGATATAAAAGGACATAAATTTATATTTACTTTTAAGCTGCATATAAATGACATAAACATTTTACCTGGACCTTAAAGACAAGTATTACCTAGGGTTTAGAACAGTTATGGTCAGTAAGAGTAGTTAGTGCCATGCTTGAATTTGGCATAGCTGAATTATTTTCAGCAAAATGTTATTATTAATAATGGTGCCACAACACATACTATTTTTTATAATTTTAAACGTTTCTAAATGTCTCTCTCGTCTTTTAAGCGCGCTGTAGACTTAAGATTAATGTTTCAGCTTAATAGGCAAAACATACTAGTCAGTTGCATAATATCACGGTCATCGCCGAATCTCATTTTTGACGGGTTCGTCTGAGGGTTCAATAGTGGTTTGATAATAACGATGATCGTAGAATAGCGGATTTGAAGAAATACTGTTGCCTTTGAATGGTCTTATTAACACAGATAGGTTTTATTTACGCAACAATTTCTTAGTGATAATGTATGTACCTTTTTCCGTCGGTTTATGCAGTTTGAACGATTGGGCGCGCGCCTTCATACGAACCTACATACCGTATGAACGCACAGCAATAATTCTTTTTCCTTAAAGTGACACTCTCATTCAAATTGTATCCGTACACATGTATAACAAAGATGTATATTGAGAGATTAATATTTAACAACTCACGAATTAATGCATTTATGGAAAATATTAAAAAAGATCACTGAGTGGGTTAATGTTTGTAAGTGCTTCCACCCGAACTGTATCTTAACCAATATAAATGATCACTATAAAGCCCTTAGCGCATAAACACAGATTTGTACGTCAAATGTCTAGGACACACTTACAGGTTGAATATCAAAATGAACACTGTTAATAGAACTTATTTAGACTGAAGCTAGTCCGGGATGAACAATACATTATATGAGTTTCAACAAAACGTGAGTACATCCACCCATCCTGACCGACCATTGTCCTGGCTGTATTTTGATCATTCATAATAGGATTTTCAAAACGGCTTTGCCATGAAAGTTCATCATTATGAGGCGACGTGGTGCACACATCAGCCATGTCTAAAGGTAACACTCAGAGGTCAACAGTTAAATAGTATTGTTGTTTCATTCATTAACTAAGTATATAATAAATTAAGAGGTTCGAATTGTTTGCTTTTCAAAGTTGATTGTAACCAATTGATATATTATTATAAACATAAAGGTTTTCGTCTAGGACTGGAATTTCCCTCTGATGTGTCATTAGGGCAACAACCAGTAGACGGATATAGCTATAAATTCAGCTATGGACTAGCAATTCTAGCTTATACGGTTACCAGGGCGACAAATTATGCAACGTCATAATCTGTTCACTTCGTGCCTATTGTGTCCCTAATATGTATCTATTAGGGCATCAACCATAAACCGGGGTCATTTTGTGCACAATTCAGGACTTGTTTTGACCTGTTATGAGCCTACTTGGACCACAAACTGTAGGGTGAGGTCACATTCTTGTAACTTCATATAAAATTACAAAAATGCAAATTGCATGTTTGAACCAGACACATGCGACATTTGTTACCCGTAAAATATGTCGAGCAAGAAAATGATTTAATATAGTGTCCAAAATTATTCCTCTGAGGTGTAAACACATTTTAATATAAAAGGGCATAGAAGTAAATTGCCTTTTAAATTGCCTACGCATGACATTTATATTTTATCTCTGCCTAACAGTAAAGTATTGTTTAGGGATCAGAAAATATATTGTCAGTAAGAGTACTATGTGCCATGCTAGAATAGGACATAGATAAATTATTTTCAGTAAAATGTTATCATCAGTAATGGTGCTATATCATATAAATATGTTTATAATTTTAAACGGTCTCTTTCGTCTTTTAAGCACGCTGTAGATTTTAGATTACTATTTTCGCTTAATAGGCAAAACATACCAGTCAGTTGCATACTATCACGGTCATCGCAGAATCTCATATTTGGCGGGATTTGTCCGATGGTTCAATAGTGATTTGATAATTATGATGATCGTAGAAAAGCGTTTTTTAAGAAATACTGTTGTTTCGGAATGGTCTATTTTGTTCTGTTAATCAAGATAGATTTTATTAAGCCACGATGTCGTAGCTTTTTTCAGTCTGTTTATGTAGTTTAAACGATCGGAATCCCGCTTAAGTACGAGCCTACAAGCGGTTTGAACGCACAGCAATAGTTCTTTTTCCTTCAAGTGACATTCATTTATTTATGCATTTACGGAAAATATTATTAACTGATAACAGGATTATAACCGTATAGCATATAGCTGAAAACGCATACATATTAAATGACTGGTGCCTCAGCGTCAGTGTCAAGTTAAATAATGATTATACAAAAGAGTTAATCACTAAGTGGGTAAGTGTGTGTTAGTGCTTTCATCCGAACTGTATCTTTACCATGTAGAAAGTATCACCATGAAGCCCTTAGCGCATAAAACACTGATTTGTACGTCAAATGTCAAGGACACAATACAAGTTAAATATCAAAATGAGTATTGTTGATGGAACTTATTTTGACTGAACTTAGTCATGTATACTATGATTTTCAACAAAACGTAAGTACATCAATCCATCCTGAGCAAACATTGTCCTGGCTGTATCGATCATACATAGTAGGATTTTCAAAACGGTTTCACAATTAAAAGGCGACGTAGCACACACATCGTCCAGGTCTTAAGATAACACTGAGAGGTCAACAGTTGAAATAGTTTTTAAATTTTCCAAGTTGATCGTTACAAAATTATATAACATAGTAAATATAAATATTTTTCGTCTTACTGTTGAACTCCATGTAAGTCTGTGTTGCAATAACATAGAAAACATTCTGACTGTGTCTGAGGCTCATTTATCGGGCTTTACATGTCGCAACTTGGCGTCTATGATTGCCGTTGTTGAGTTTATAAAGGTCAGCCCGCACCATATAGAGGCTGCAATATGGCTTGACTCCCTCACAGCCACAAGTGTGACTGAAACATATTTTTGAGGCCAAGGGGTGGGTTAATCCCATTTGTTTGTGGGAAATTCGCCAAATGAGTAACCACGGGCTCTACGATAAATGAAACATGTGGTCCCACAGCTCTGAATTTTGGATATGTTTTTTTTTCATTGGTCTTGACTTGTTGTAATTTAAAAATTGGATAGCATGCGTGTCTTAAAAATCTAAAAGCTAGAGTACGGTAACTTTGATATTTTTAAAGGATGAGTAAGACTCGCGGACAGTTCCTAGGCAAGAGAGTGTTCTGAGAACAGGACGTCTCGTCCAATGTGCATACATATATAATAATGTGAACTGACCTCTTTAATGTTGAATTCCCAGTTGCCTCACTTCTGTCTGAATTCTAAAACTTCTTCAATACCATAGAATACGTTGACATTTTTTAATGATTTATTTTTCTGATTGTTTTTTTTCAAATGTTCATCTACATATGTATGTTGTTTTTTTGTTGTTGTTTTTTTTTGTTTTTCAAACGGCCCGCGTTCGATTGTTTTCCAATTAAGTATTCAAGTACGAGATAATTATCACCCATACTGGACTATCTAGACATAAACATGTCGCCCCTGGTCCAGTGTATGCTCTTTTTCACTGGATATAATTTATTTTCTCGATTTGAATATTTTTTTATTGAATGAATTAGGCGTGGGTCAAAAACCTACAATGTACTTGGACCCGAAGCTTTATCAAAATAACACCATCACCTTGCATAGCATATACCATGTATCGTTTTGGACTTCTATTATTACAATGGTTGTGTACAAACTTTAAATAAGAAGAATTGAAAAATGGTTGAGCCTTTATATTTTATACATTTTTTTCCGATATTTTCTTCCTTTATTGGTTCGTTCGTTTGACGTTATGTTTTTGTGGTGACATGTATTTAATAGTTTATGGTTAGACCGATATGTAAAATCATACTCTAAATTACCTCACCCTTTCATGTAAAAAGGAAAACAGAAAAGAAAAAGAAAAGTTTTGTCATCACAACGTTGATAATACATCATCAAAATAATTGTAATAATAAGTTTGTTTACCGGGCTCGGTAATGTTAAAAGTTAATTATTATCGTTCTTTATGCCATGCATAAGTCCTTGAAGTCCTTTTCGTTTTATTCCATAATTTCATACAGTAAGATATATGTGAAACACTGAATATTCTATAAGCTGTTTGATTTAGAAAAAAATGGCATCTAGTACACTATATGAATTTATTATAGACTTAAGGACAATATACCTGCCAGTGAATGAAGCGGTTGTGTCTTACAGAAACCTTCACGTTCTTACGTCAAGTTATGCGAAATCAAAGATTAAAGTAAATACATAAAAGTTGATGATATGCTTGTCACAAGATTTTCAGGACATCCGTACTGAAGGACCAATGCAAATATGTATGTCCCTAAATATAGGGGAATAAAAATCACACTATTGGCGTTTCTCACTAATTTCTCATGTTTAAAGCAAGGTCAAAGTCTAATAAGTTATAGAAGTGTGAATTGTTTTAAAATTTCAACCGATAATCTCTGCTCAGTGTAAGTCGTATGGTTAAGAACGTATAAAGATTATTAATAAAATTCAAACAAATGTTAATATTCCGTAAAATAATGTTAGTGTTATTGTTCCGTTCTTCCCTCTAATTTGTTGCCGGAAAAATGGCCTATGTAAGCTTCATGTAAATAACGATATGATCTTAAGCGATCCTTCCTGAAGAAGTAATAAAAATCAATGTATAATGTATGTCGCTTAAACGTGTTTTAAATAAGAGCTCTTTTCCATGTAAATTAAATCCTAAGGATTTCGTTTAAACCTTGATAATTATAAAACATACGTTTTTATTTCCGTCTCAGTTATTTATTCAACGTATTGATTCAGATATATCATTGGTGTATAATTGAGGAAAAAGTCATGTTAAGAAACACGAAGAAACCTTACATAAACACAACTGTTCATTTACTGCTAGGATGTGTTTGCAAAGTGTTTGTTTTGGGTTAATTAGTCCTTAAATCATGCAGTAAATGCCTTTCAATAATATAACAGTGATACACCTCTTCGTCAGTCAAAATAAAACAAAATATTATGTCAAATAGTCAATAGGTTGGTCAAGCATTGTGTTCTGTGTGTACCGAGGACTTTTCTAAAATTGTGATAAATCTTTTTCCGTTACAGGGATTTCAATAAAAAACATAGTCGAATCAATTTCAATTTAGGCCTCATTATCCCGTATAAAATTCCGCTCCTGTGACCTCATTCCTTTCGGTTTTTTATACTTCAATGGTCTCGACTTTTATGGTGTAACCATAACCTTGTTTAAGTGAAAACGTCAACCCCCAGTTATTTGGTATCCAAAAGTCCCCAGCGGATGTATGTGGCCCCTTGTTATTCGAATACAAAAAATAACCAATTTTAAAGGTTTTACTGACTAAGATTATTTTTTTTCGGGAACAATATAATCCCACAAATAAGTAAAATGAGTTGAAACTAAACTAGGTGTCGTGCAACCAATGAACACATTCTTAATATCTGAACATTTAATATTTGCAGTCGGACTCCTCTGGGAGAGACATCGTGAAACGAATGAGTTTGTCTGTGAAACTGAAGTTCGATTTGTAATTGAAATAATTTCTATAAATTGATGGGAAAACTATAAAAGAATCATTTTTGAATAAATTAAAATGTTCCTAGATTTATTTTGATACATATTTAAATGAATCTTTGAATCTCAAACGTAATGTTCAAAATATCGTATATTTGTTATATATCGTCTACCCCCATTTACATGTGTTATGCCAATGTTTAAAATACAACAACAATGTTTATTTTCGGATTCTACTTAATTAATGTCTGGAGCCGTATAATAATAAAGTATGTAAACCCCTTCTAAGGGGCGTAGGTTAGAAATGGGAAAGAGGGGCAACCTATCACCTTTATTAACCACAAAGAGATCGAAACAAGGAAAAAGTTGTTCGACCGCATACACGATGGAATCAAGAAAAAAACGGTTAGTGGCAATATCAATTTGATATTCAATCTAGGGAAGGTTCGTGTGTCGCTTTGTTTAAATGGGGTATAGATACGAGGTATGTTCGGAAAGTTCCCGGACTGTACTAATAACTTTGTTATTTTTCAATGTAAAGCTTTGAAACTTCGGCCAAGTTGAGACACATATATATTCATTTTGATAATAAGTGGACATTCGCCGAAGTCAATACATTCTAAAAATATTGTATCCATAGCAACATAATATTTACTGTTGTGGAGCAAGCCATATATTTTCCTATAATGTTCACATTAAACGCATTTTGTAACGTTAAAAAACGCGGGAAACGTCATCTTGACGTCGATACACAACATGACGTCATTAGTAAAATACGCATGACGTCATTTAAGCAGACACCGCCTCGCAAAACAAACTCCAAAACAGGTGCTCAAAGCAAACATGCAACGCGAAATTAATGAAAAACAGCGTGTCGTGATAAGTTTCTCCAGAGTTTAGATGTTTCACCGTCGAAAACATTGATTCAGGTGTGCGCACGTTGGATACCAAGGCTGTTGGATGACAATCAGATGGAGGATAGGATGAATAAATCATTGAACTTTTTGAGGTCCTATCGACGTGAAGGGGACAGATTTCTTCAAAAATTAATCACAACGGATGAAACGTGGTTTCATCTGTTCGACCCAGAGACTAAACAGCAACGTATGGTCTGGAAAACATCGTCTTCACCACCACCAAAGAAGGCCCGGGTGACGAAATCGAAAGGAAAATTCATTTTCATCGTATTTATGGACAACAACGGTGTAATTTTGACACATGCGGTCCCGGCGTGTGTTACCGTAAATGCAGCGTATTATTCAAAGGTAAACATTTTTATAAACATATTTATAAACGAAATTACACATTTATATAATCATGCTATGAATCAAATATAGAAAACTGATGCATAAATTCAATCATAACAGCAGTGAAACGGTGTAACATCACAATGCATTATTTTTCAAATAGACAACTTATTATTTAATTTTGTGTTATTTATTGAACAGGTCGTGAGGCGGGATATGGTCCAAGCACTGCGCAAGAAGAGGCCCGGCATGGAAGAGAACATAAAAAATGTTCTCTTACACCAGCAACGCGTTCAGTAAAGATGTTTGCGGCGAACGTTTGCTGTTTGGTTTCCTGCTTAACTCTTATGCGCTGCGTTGCAACAGGGATACAAAACAAAACGTTTGCGAGCGTTTTGTGAACGCTCGCCTTACTGAACGCACTGCAGGACAATGCCCCAGCGCACAGGGCCCGGTACACAGAGTTGGAGCTGGATGTTCTCGGGATCGGCAGGTTGGAGCACGCCCCCTACAGCCCAGACCTTGCGCCACTTGATTTTGCGCTTTTCCCGGCCGTCAAAGCTACACGGAATCCGATTCGACGATCTCGAGAGCCTACGTTGTCACGTGCAGACAATCATGTCTTCATTTGATAAACAATGGTTTCAAACTGTTTACACATCATGGGCCAGGAGACATGAACGTTGCGTCCAAGCACATGGCCGCTATTTCGAGAAAGAGTAAACTGAATTGACGTTGACGTTATAAATTTTAACGTCGGGTTGCTCCGCCATATCGTTGGTACATGTTTTAAATTTATTGTAACTTTTTTTACTGTTATATGTATGGAATCGAAATTTTAGAGTGATATGGAATAAAAGATGTAGTAAATTCGTACTTAGTTTCATTATAATACAATGAGCCTTTCAAAAGGAATGCGTTTAGTCCGGGAACTTTCCGAACATACCTCGTACGCGGAAAGATGATGTACAGACAGTCTTGACCTCGCGCCAGGACCTACCGCCTGGGGCGAGTGTTGTACCTTCTTATCTTATATTGTTCATTTTCTCGCCTGCTGTTACCGCTTTTATACCGTATCAAATATTCAAGTATAATTGTCAAGTGCACCTTTAAATCTATTTTGGAGAGATTAACTGCACTAAATTTATTAAAACAAATCATTTTTCTTAGTGTAATTTTAATGTATGGTTTCTGGTGGTTGTTTCTCAAGTGAAATAATACGTTACTGATTTGATTTGCAATCATTATTTTCTTGGAAAAAAGCCTAACATAATTAATTCGAATGGTTTAACAATCAAACAGATACGAGTGAAACTTAATCAAAATGAATATGTACATATATTCATAGCATTTAAGCTTTTCAAATTGAAAACATAATAAATTTACAATGTATATAGATTTCTATTTGTTATTTAAAGTAAAGGAACAGTGGGTTTGCAACGACACGTCTGTTTAAGTCTGAGAAGAAAACGTATGAAATCACAAACGACATTACACCAGAGACATATATAAAATCCAATCGCCAATTCTTCCTCCAAGTATAGGGCCGTCGATGTCTGCCCCTCCATCAGACAATCTCGTTTTGGCATTGGCATAACAGGATGAGGACATTATACACAACAATTTCAACTTTTCTGATAAAACTATTACTTAAATGAGTCATCCATGCTGCATTTTGCATATAGTCATAATAGCTTGTAATTTTATACCCGTTTCATAATTAGTGATGTTCTTCCAGCTCACGAAAATGAAATAGGCTAGCTGCTTACTACGCTTTTGGATAACAGGGCACGTTTTTGGCATACATAATCCCGCCGGAGGATGTATTCCGACAACCATCGCATTGCTAACTGATATCGCCATTTATAGGGAGATAATACCGAAATACACGGTTAATAGCTTGTCAACGTTTTTTCGGGTGGTTCCGTGGTCTTGTGTCACACTAGTCAATCCAGGGACAGCAGTTTCGATTCCCAACGGCAACATTAATATACTAATCATTTTCCGGGATGGACGTTAATCAGGGTCCCGTGTGACAGTGCAAACTTTGCGGCACGTCAAAGAATTGGATTGGCTCAAACCAGGGTTTTATTGTGTCTGTGCACCATTCTCGAAATATTTTAGATAACTAACACTCTTACCAGAGCACTCGTCGAATGGGCAAGGCCCGAGTGCGAGTGTAAAGAAGCTTACACTCCAACGGGTGGTTGAAGCAATTAAGCAACCCCGTCATAATTGCAAACAATGCTGCTTTTTTACAAGAGTAATGCAATGATGAAAACGGCAATAGAGCATGTCATTGGACAAACAGCATGTATGTAGTTTAATAATAATGGCATAGATTGTGTTGTTATTGTTTATTAAGGTTCATAAAACTTTGTCTTAGTGTGAGAGTAAAATCACAACCTAGCCCGACTTTGAATTAAAATAAGCTTCAAATATTGTCATGAACACAGCAAACAAAATGCAAGAAATAATAATTTGACAATACATTGAAAGGATTGAAGAGATGGCTATTTAAATCATGGTTACCGAACTGGCATGTTAACGTTGTCAGTAGGACTAAAGTATTAGGTTAACCGATTTTTACCGCTTTAATTCGAACAGGGTCTGTCGCGAGCCATTGAGACCACTCTACCGACTGAGTTAAGTAGTCATTACATTATATATTATATTGAACCATTGGCGACATATACAGTACAACCTTTAGGGTACTTCTCCCAAAGGTTGTACTTTTTCATGAACATCCGGCGCTTTACCTTTAGGCGACAGTCAAAAATTGTATATTCTCGATGGCTAGTATTTTTGGAAAAAAACATCAGTAAAAATGCTTTACTACATTTATTTATGTATATTTTATGAAGGAATATGCAAAGGATATATCATTATAGGATTTATAGCATGTAATGATAATGTCTTCCAAAGGTTGTTCAAATAGGCAAAATATCCCAAAGGTTGGATTTGTATATATATATATATATATATATATATATATATATGTTGTTTATTTATTTATGTTTACTGGCACTATAGATATAACAACATCGAAAATAACAAAATATAATGATTATAATCCTAAGGGAAATACCTAATAAAAATATTTCCTTTCCATTTCATTCTATAAAGCGAGGTAACACTGCATACAAAAGTAGCGATTTCATTTTTCGTTTTCATTCGCAAACAAATATGGCTAACTTAAGTTCAGCTTGTTTTGGCAGCCCAAGTGCGTGTTCGTGAGTGAAAATTGCGATAACTCTTGCTATCAAACATAGAAAAATGCATCGTTTAGCCTCAACTAATTGAATGCAATTAACCTAATATTATGAATAGTGTGACTTAATATATAACTGATAAAGATGAAAGGGAATATATAGCCATCAAGAAGTTTGCCTAACGATGTGAAATATTATTTTTCTGCGTTTGAGTTAAACGAATTAGAAAATGAATTATTTTTTACCTTGTCTTTAACGGAATAACCGCCAGGTGGCATTTTAAAACCACGGGTGATTTATACGCACGAGCATTTCGTGCTTATATGAATGTAAAGGTATTTAGCGCTGGGGCACCGATACGTTCACATCGATTCAATTAACTGTTATTTTTTACGAGCAAAATATTAAGGTGAAAGTTTTCTGTTACTATACAATTTCATCATATGCATGATCTATTTGTTGTCACGTGTTTCCTAAGAACATAGCGATGCAATTTACACCTGTATAACTTGATATAGTACGTATACATGAATCATTTTGTTTTATGCATCATTGATAAGGAGCTAATGGGTGATGAAGCTCAACACCTAGGAGTTCAAATCAAATCCTGTGAATCTGGATACCAAACAGGCAGAGGTTTCTGGGTTTGTCCCAAAAGGAGGATTTTATCTCAGTTTTTCCTCGGCCAGTCGACCACGTTTGAAAGCTCCATTTTTACAAGCATGTTGTTACCTAGACATACTCATTTTCAAGTTTATGCTCTATGTGTTAATCGGTTTCCCAAATCGTTTCACTGAGACTTTAAAAATAATACCATTAAAAAGTATTGATGTAGTTTCACTTTCTGTATCAAAACGACGTACAAATAACACCACTCTACGTGTTCACATGGAAACAATATGTCAATAATTAAATAAATACTTTATATGTATTTGCCATCATTAATTAAAATTTAATAAACATTGAAAAAACTCCATATTCATATGTGTTAATGTGTGTCAAATTGTTGCATGTCACTTACATGTATGAGCCTTTTTTGCATATTTTTAATTAGCGGCATCAATATTCCAGCTCCTTAAATATTGTTTCGTTTACCATTGTTAATTCATCAGATCAATGGAAGTGTTTACAAAAGGCCAAAACACATTTAAAAAGATGCCAGATGGTATACGTCATTTAAATATCACTATATTACAAAGTCGCTGGTGTACAATGTGCGTAATGAAAAGACCTAGCACATTCTTCAAATAAAGTTGGTCGGGAAAAATGTGATTATTTCCCTGGAGCACTTGGAAAGGAAGTCAGATGTTGTCACAGTTCATTAAGTGGAGGCTCTTTGGCGTATAAAAATTTAGAGAAAGGACAAATACAGAAATTCGAATAGTTATGCCAATACTTTTCTTCCTCATGGAAAAAAGTTACTATACTATTGCGTACTTATTGCCTTGTAATTTCTTAAAATGGACGTCCCAACTTTGGCTGGCTTGCATTATGCGAATAATATCAGCCAATTACAGTGTTAAAGCTTAAAGCTGCTCTCTCATAGATTGAAAGGTTTGAACCTTAAATATGTGTTTGTGGATCGGCTGGTTTTTAGTATCAATGCCTTCAATACTTATGTGAAAAACTACAGAAACAAGATCAGTAGCAAACAGTTTAAACATAAACCCGGTTTAATGTCACATAAGAAAACTCACAATATACCGGTCTCAATTGATTGGAAAATTGCCGAAACAACTCATTTTTCTTAAAGCGTTTGCACGCTTAAAGCTATACGTTATCATTTTTCGTCCTAAAATATTAAAAACTGCGAGTTGGTTTTTATCAGCAGCCTAATATCACCAGTTTTTAGATATTGACGCAAAACATCGGCTTATTTCCAGAAAATAAAAAAAAAATATTTCCAAACGGTAAATCTGTGAGAGAGTAGCTTTACAGGCAAATACAAGTGAGATAGAGATAAGATGAAACATTAGTGTTGAAGAATGTAAAAACATTCTACACTTACATTAAAAGATAAAATGTTTGGGATTCAATCCCTTCCCGGAATACGTTCTCATTGCCTCAAAAGAGACATCATGCTGGTTTCTAAAAAGCAAGAGGACTCGTATGGTAGTATTAGTACAAAGCAAAAGAAACCGTAAAGCTTTATTTTGTATGAAAAAAAACACAATCAATCCTGTCCGCAAACGAATATACCCGTGCCCATCCTTCGTGTCTTCGCTTCTTCGACATCGCGCCTTCTTCTGAGTACTCCTCAAACTGTTTGCAAATCATGTAAAATACATCTTACAAATGCAAAGTAATGTACCTCATACATTAATAAAATTAATAAAATGTTACAATGTTTTGACATTGCAATCGGCTTTTGTATTGATAAAAATCAATAATCATCACTTTTTGTCAACTAACAGTAATATTTCCCATGTACTGACAAAAAAACATTGCAAGCGGATGTCAATGCGCGTCTGATGTGTTTTATTCCGTGACAAAAGGATATAATTAACAATTATTCAAGCGAGAGTCATTGGCACTGCTACACATATGTGTCTGATATTTTGTTTAATGAGTATAGATTACCCTTTTACCTCTTGACAAGTTATTTCTAAAGTTAATAAGGCAGGTTATCCTGTACAAAAATCAATTTATCTTTGTAATATACAATTATATCAGTAGGTTGTTTTTACTTCGTAAAAACACTCGTTCTGTTTTCCTTCACAATTTAATTGTAACAAATTGATGACATATTACCCCCATGTTAAGCTTTATGCAGGTGATAGAAAAATTAAAATTGTCATTTTTGAGGATTAATTAACTGATTAAAACAGCCAAAGACCTATTTACACTTTCTAGATAAAATGATTAATCAAATTAAGTACATTTGACCGGGTTTTCAATCTTCCGTTGTATTAAATTTAAAGAAGAAAAAAACATAATCATTACAACATGTTATTTGTTATTTGGAGCAACACTCACACAGTACGTGACAATGTCGGAATACTTTAGTATGTTGTGAAATTGGTTAAAGATAAACATCCGGCGAAAATGTCCAATGTGTTTCATCAACAGCCACGTATGAGTAAGGCAATGCAAATGTTATACTTGAGACAATATCACCATATTCTTACATTTCAACAGTCGTGTATCTGGAAGCTTCCAGCAGCGTAAATATGTATGTATTTTATTCGATTTTTTTATATGGGTCGTTTTGTTGGTTGAGAGGAACAGACATCTTGAAATAATACATTCGTTTGCACTGATATTTATTTTGTATTACTTACTGAATACTTAAATAGAGAAGTTTTGAAGCACAATGTGTACGTGTACTAGTTTGTGTCGAAACAAATACATATATAATTACAACTGTATTTATAGTTTCACTGATACTCGTATAAATCACTTTTCTTACGCTAGTTTACATGTCATTCTATAATTGAACAATGTACATACACTTGCATGACCTAGTTTACAATTTACACATACCTGGATGACGTAGTGCACAGCAAAGTCACATATACACTTTCCCGTAAAACATATTTCCCTTTCCCTCGAATATTTGGAAATGTTTTGTCAACGTTATTATTTAACTTTGTCAAAATTAATCTTACATGTTATCAATATAACAGACGTTATACATGGGCTTTTTCAAATTTCAGTTTACTAGTAAACATTCACACTAAAACGTTTGTATTTTATTTGAAATTTGATGTAACGAACCTTGATTATTCTATAAAACAAGTTCTAAATATTTCATATTGATTATGCACAACATTGCCATTATATGTCTGTAGAAGATACTTATTTGATGGTGTAAGGTGTACTTTCACTGTTTTACTTGGTCGTTTGGAATAAGAAAGAGTAGAACAGTTTTCATACATGTCATTGAAACGGAAGTAAAGAAGATAATCTTGCTCTTGGTCATTTCCCATTGATTATATATGCAAAAAGCTACAACCTAATAGCGATTATGAATCTGATTAAAATATATGACAGCTAATTTAGGTTCATTAAAACTTCGGAAGACTTTTCAGTGTACATGGGTTTATACCTCTCTGAAAACCATTTAATTCCGGAGTTCAGTAAGTCGACAATTTCCCTCACAGTCGACAATTTCCCTAACAGCCGACAATTTCCCAAACAGTCAAAAATCTCCCTTACAGCATGTTTTTTTACAGAAATGTTGTTCTTATAATATCCTGTTTTTCCTTGTATGGGTTATCCATGCTATAAGTCGCAGGATGTTTAATATTGGGTAAATATATTTTGTTAGGTTTGTTATATATTTATTGTCATTAAGTCAGCCTGGGAACTGTAAGTGTTTGCGATAAAAGGTCTTGTTAAAGTGTTGATTATTAGTTTCCTCTCGTCCTCATTTGTTTCTAGCCGAGTTTCATATCATCGTGTTCTGATATAAATGTTCCTGATTTGTTGGCTTATACATATTATGCCGTTTCATCAGTCTTGGACCAAAACAGTTGTTGTTAAATGGCGGTCAATTTTAATTAGCCCTTGTCTTCATATGTTTGCAGACGAGTTTGTAATCATCGTTCTTCTTCGCTAAGAATGGGATCTTTTAAAAAAGAACTATTAAAATGTTTAATTTTCTGATATACCTGTGGCAGTGATTACGAACAGTCTCAAGTCTGAGTACAGACTCAAGACTCATTATGGCAAAACTTCATTGCAATGTAACTTTCCTTCTATCAGAGCATTGGTAGATAAATTTGCTGAAATATATAACTATTTGAATGATTTTCTAGTTTTTACATATTTTTGTAAATGGAAATGGAATAAATCTATTTTTTTTTGTTCCTTTATAAAAAGTATATTCTGAGTCTGAGTCTAGATTTGGACTTGAGACTGTTCGTAATCATGGCCCCTGATGTCATAAAGTCAGTTTTGGAGCTGCACATTTTATCAGTTACATCAGTTTGAATAGGCGGCGACATTATTGATTTCCTCTCGTATCAATGCTTGCAGACTAAGGGGACAGGCAACTGTCATTATACATCTTCGCTGCCATGGACTTGAATGGGTTGTACTCGGCCTCAATCACAGCGTTAAAGCTGCGTGCAATGTTTTCAACAGGCGATAACTATTTTTTAAATTGAATCATCAGGAATCTAACTATTTGTCTGTAACAAGTCGATACTTTACTTGGTACTCTCTCAAAGTATACCAAGTTAACATTGCCATGACATCAAGATTAGTTAATGCAATAGTGTTGCTACAAACAATCGTTAATGTAAACTATGCACTTAAAAGTTATCGGAATACCACTTTTTACTTTGGTGTCAAATTTGCAGTGACATACGTCAAAATAATGTATAAGGTCAACGCATGACCTTAATAAGTTCACAATTAAAAAGAAAAATATTTATTTGAAGCATTTCAAAAACTCGAGAACACGTTTTAAATGTTCGAAATGTTAAAGGCCGAGTGCAATCCTTCGATTTATCAATATATATTGTTGTTTATGTTTCTCGTTTAGTTCAAGCGTAAATGAGATGTGAAGCCAACGAAATATGATCCATACTTCCACTAAGCTGTTGATTACTTTCTATGCATGTCGTTTCTTAAATAAGGGTGTTATAGTTATGTTTATAATACGAAATGAATTCATAGAATGCGAAATAATTTGGATGTCTATAATATCATTCATCGAAAAAAACATTTGCCACTGTCATAGCAGAACAGCAGTGAACCGTCTTGCCGTTGAAAAATAACATCTTAATATCCTCCACCTAAACGAATATCTACCAAGTGGATGTTGAAAATTTAAATTAATGCGTATATCGATTATAACCTAACGACGCCTCGCAAGATACTTTGCTTGACTTACAACCACTTAAAAATCGTAATCTTCAATATTTTCTGATATAGAATAGTCTTCTTGAAAAGATTCAGGTGTCGCTGAGGACACACGTGGCAGTATCAAAAGAGGGCCGATATAATAATAAGGAATATCACAAACTGAGTAAATTATTTAATTTGCATTATGGCAGCTTTTACATAATCGAATCGACTCATCCTTGAACTTAGAAATGATTACGGTCAGGTGAAAACCCCAAAAATGTTTCTAAATACCGTGTAACATAAGATGTTGAATGGCGTTTAATAGGGAACAGTTAGAAAGATTAACAGTTCCATTAAAATTGGCCCCTTTCATCAGTAAGACAACAATTTTTTTTCCATATGCGTGATATTGAAATAATTTATAAGAAGGCCTTGATACTTGTATACTTGCTTCTGTTGCCACTATTGGGTATCAACATTATTTACACCAAAGTATTTCATTTCGTATACTATAATTCCTTTCCAAACTCTGTTGATCTGTTCAATGACTTTGAAAGAGTTATCAGTTTTGACTGTTTTGATTAAAATGTGTTTAATCCTTATCTGACATTATTCAAATATTTTATATGACTATACCGGTGAAAGTAACAGTGAACTAATAACAACATTATTTTAATAGAATGAAACAAATACATTTAGAAAAAAGTAAGAGTAACAGTAAAATTTATAACTTAATTTGTTAATTAAATGGATATGGGTACAACTGGTTTCATGACAGAGCCCGGAGTCAAAATTTCCCAATGTCGAGATATATCAGTTATAACATTCCAGTTTGCTTTGATCCTACCTATTCTGGTAAATATGAAAGAAATGCAGTCACTGAAATAAAACTTGTACGATATATACGTTCTCATTGACCAAACGTTTTCTGGAGTATCAGTGTCTGTTTGATGTAAGTGTCACAGGTATTTGTGCTAATTACAAGTATAAACACCGATCGCAAACAACACATTATGTGTGCCAAACACTTGGTTATAGAATAGTTCGCGATATGTTTGATTTCAATCTTTCTCAAATGTCTGTTCAATTCAGAAATTCTTATAAGAACATTAAGTTAAAGATGTTACAAGTCGATCGTGAACGAGAGAACATTCGCACAATAAATATTTAATATTTTAACTACTGTGATGCGAGTGTGGTATGTTTATTGTGTTTGTACATATATGTTTTTCACTCATTGGCATTTGGTACATTGCCCCTCAACAGGGTGTATACTTGATTGTTTGTTACTCGGCTTGTTCCTGTTGTTTTCATTGTTTTATGATTAATGTAGTGCTATTGCCTTCAACGCTTCTTAGCTCACGATTCGGTGGTATTCCATTCATTAAAACAATGATTCACAAATATCATACAAATGACTACACTATGGACAAAGTATCACAAAATGTTGGAAATAACCAGCCCCTTTTTCATAACTTTATCACCTTATTATAGCAGCCTCTGTGAAGGTTAGTTTATCATGTATGTGTTATTTTGCGTCTTGATCCATTTCGAACTTCGGGAAATTGATTAAATCTTTAGAAATATACATTATTGATGTGTATAACGATAGAAAAATTAAAATACAATAATGAATATGGACAATAAGTCAAAGCGAATTTTGAAATATGTTTGCTTTTAAAAGAATCTTGGTTCTTGGTTTAATGTTATTTTACCTGCAAATTCCATTGTTTTATGTGAAAACCATAAAGATGTAACATTTTCAAAAAATTGGTATTAGGAATAAATTAATGGAAGCATTCAATTCAGTACACGTTAATGCATCGTTTAAGAAGAAATCTTCCTCAGGGGAATAATGCGTTCGGATTATTGATTATGGTGTCACAGTAGGGGCAAATTTCCAATGTACTCGTTTATTGGCTCAGAGCCATTTAGGGTCCATTTCTATAATAAAACATCAAAAACTGCACAGCAGGATACTCAGAGGTTGTATACTAATACACGGTGTTTTTTGTGTGTTTTTTTGGGTGGGGTCACTTATAGAAGGCTTAAACTATGTCTTTAAAGCAGAATTCAGTGAAAATAATATTATAAATGATACCGTCTTACAATGAATTTTGATAATTATCTTTCATCACATTCATATGAATTCGGTGTTCTCCGTGAAAAGATGGCCAACAGTCTGACGCTGATGCCAAACATGTGGAAAGATGCGAATCAGTAAACAAGATTGATGTTCTCGAAATCTTGATTCATCACACGCTGTCATTAACATGCTATTATGAAAAGAATTGTACCATCTTCAGATGTGCATAAATGTTCATTTTGCACAAACTAATTGCTAACATGTACCTTTTGTGTTCGCAATTCATGGTGAAAGACTGTTCGCCCTTTATATTATTTTGTCCTGTTGTTGATGAATGTTATGTTTCTGTGAATGTCAAATACTAAATAATATCATTATTGTATCAATTATCAAGACAATGTCTGCAGAGAAATGGCCATTTTTCTCCAAAATTGCTGTATCAATTGTTGTTCGTTATTTGAACTTGTTTTAAGTTAGTTGAGAAATGTTTTTAAAATTACCCGATCTATAAAATTGCACAAGAAAATGGAAATGCAGTTGTTTATATTAAAATACATATTGTGTAGACGAATTTTGTTCACGTAGTTTTTTAAAATAAACAAAGTTCGTCAAAATAAAAAAAAAACATATATAAATAGAGTAAAGCTTAATAATGTTAAATACAATTTACCAATAATGGTAAAAATCAATACATGTGAAAGAGCCTGAGTGCAATTTTATGATGAATGTTATAAGTGATATGATTTTCTTTTAAGGAACTTTAATGATTTTTAAGATTCAATTGATTAAGATTTGTTCAAAAATTTGAAACGCTATGTACGAATGTTAAAAGTAGAATATTGTGGCTATTTCTAACAAATCATAATATTAAAAAGGAATATGGACTTTAATAAACAATGCACTATTAGTGGACTTAAATTAGCCTTGACCAATGCTGAACACGATTTCAATGAAAAACAACAACAACAACAACAATAACAAAAACATCAACTGAAAATGTACAGCAAAAGGCATGAATAAGGTAACTTTAACAAAATAGCATTAACGGATGGTATCCCAGGTTATCGTATATATTGTTAAAATGGTATATATCTTACGTATTAATACATTATATAATTGTATGATAAGAAATTGTAATAACCTGTTAAAATAACACTCCTGTAAACAGTTGTAACTAAAGCATTATACCCACACACTGCGATTAGATCTAAGGCAATTGGTTTCATATTGTTTTTTTTATGAATACACGCATAGTTGAATCATTGTTGCAAAACACATGGTATATGGATATGTTTACAAACGAAAATTTACATATCGACTTTTGTTTCCAATTTCATAGTTCATGTCCAGGTTAAAATGAAATAAGGCACTGCCTTAGACGGGCTCTAGGTATGTTATCAACTGCATAAACTGCTAATGCAGTACATTTATTTTTAGGTAAACAAGTGTCAAAGGCAAAATTCATTTTATATGACATACTATGACTTTGCCTACACCAATTGGATTATTAAGGTGCATAACAAGTAAGGTTAAGGCAATGCAAAGCAAATTTAATATTTTAATGTTTGAAAAAACTCTTAATAACAAACACAAGTATATTAATTTACCTAATACTGAATATCATACAAGCATTTACAGTACAGATAAATGATTCCTACTTTAAACATAAAAAGGTAAACGAAACAGATTGAGTTTACTTAAAACTAATTATTACAGTTATCTGACAATTAACCTGTACTAAACTATTTTAATATGTAAAACAGCATTGTGTATATTTTAAATCTTTAAGGTTCTGCAAATTACCTGGAAAAATGGTTTGACCACCTCAGCAGTTTAAAATGAATATAAATTCCCTGTAGTTGATGTTGTTAGCACCATTCCATCATTGAATATAACGATGTATGCAGAAAGTATGAAAATATTTAATTATTTAAAGTATGAGTCTTTAAACTGAATTATACATCTATAACAGTTAAACAAAACAAGAGGGCCCTGAAGGCCCTGTATCGCTCATCTAATCCAATACAGATCATCAAGAATAACAATCCGACGAAGTTCCATGAACATATGGTCATATATGTGGCCTCTAGAGTGTTAACATGCTTTTCCTATTACTTGACCTGGTGACCTAGTTTTTGACTGCACATGACCAAAATCGAACTAGGCCTAGAACTAATCAATATAAACATTCTGACCAACTTTCAGGAAGATACAGTCGTAAATGAGACCTCAGGCCTCAATTTCTCGAAACTTCTTTAGTCCCTTATAACCGGATTAAGCTTAACTCACTATTTTTGGTTTTCAATAATGTGGATAATATTTACTTCTTTAAGAGATTTTATACTTTAGATAGGAATTATCTATATGTTAGTGAAATTAAACCATTTTTTATTTATCAAAATTCCATTCAGGTATGTATTTTGAGTAATTGAAATATTAAAAGCTACTTAAGCCTGTTAAGCTTAAGAAGTTTCGAGAAATTGGGCCCTAGAGTATTAACAAGCTTTTCCTTCAATTTGACCAAGTGACCGAGTTTTTGACCACACTTGACCCAGATTCGAACTTGACCTAGAGATTATATTAACATGCTGACCAAGTTTCCTGAAGATACAGTCATAAATGTGACTTCTATAGTTTTAACAAGCTTTTCCTTTAATTTGACCGGGTGACCTAGTTTTTAACCCCAGCTGACCCAATATCGAACTCGTCCAAGATTTTATTGAGAGTAACATTGACTAAGTTTCATTAATATATTGCCCAAACTGTGACCTCTAGAGTGTTAACAGTCAAATTGTTGACGACGGACGACAACGGACGACTACGACAGATGACGGACACAGGGCGATCACAATGGCTCACCTTGAGCACTTTGTGCTCAGGTGAGCAAAAAACAAGCACATAGATTATTCAACAAAACATTAGATCTTGTTATTGATAAATATATATTTATGTTGTAAACTTGTAATATATGCACAATAAAGGAATTTAACTGTTCACAACACTATCAGAACAAAAATGTATTATAATCATGCTTACATTAGCTCATTCATAAGCTCATTCAGTTTAAAACTACAAAAAGTATATACTTTGCCAATACACTTAATTGTTCAGAACATATTAGGCTTTGTTTTAATTTTAACAATGTCACTGTATTTTAGACATAGTAAATTGCCCCCCCCCCCCCAACAAGAGTTTAGCAGCCTACTGACAAGATGACTGTAATAAACTATGATGTATTGAACTATTGATAGGGGAATACTCTCCAAGAAAATTGACACATTTCTCTGCATTTGATACATATGCAATTCTTGTCTCTGATTTTAATTGTTCATGATGATTACAGTACTGAAGTCATTGATCCAAGATACATAATGCACTCTGGTATAGGGTACTGAAGTGATCGTCCCATATGCCAACCCTGGTATCCTGGATGAAATGTTACTGGTGAATACAGTACTGAAGTGATCAAATCATGATGCCACTCTGGTATCCTGGATAAAACGTTACTGGTGAATCCAACTGACTGAAGAGATCAATCCCAGATGCCACTCTGGTATCCTGGATAAAACCTTACTGGTGAATACGGTACTATAGTGATGAATTCCGATCTGAAACAAATTAACACCTATTTTAAACTATATAATAAACAAGGGTCAATTTGTTTACATTGACGCAGATGAAGAGACTATCACACTAACATATGAAGTCACCGTTGTTAAAAATATGTAAATATGGCCTTATACCACAGTTATTCTAACTATATGTTTCATATAGACACTAACCAAGCTTACAATGTATCTCTTCAAAACAGTATTTTCACATAATATTTTTGCAAAAACAAAATTGAAAACTCTTATAGTTCAATTTCAGGCTGTATGCAACACATACTGAAAGTTTGGCAATGATATATTAAACACTTTTAGAATGAGTATAAGCACCAGTGGTGTTTTCATAAAAAGCAGAAATAGCCATTTCCATCAATCGGTAAGCCGCAAACTTTTAAAGAGCCATTATTTCCTCATGCATTGGATTAATCTGACCAAGTAAAGTTTATATATATATATATATATATATATATATATATAAGACAGCACCATAAAAATGGCCTGCCTACTCTATTAAGATTAAGATTTTTCCACTTTATCAGCTTAGCGTTTATATAAAAAATGACATAGAGCCAAACTGAAATGTTTCCAGGGACAAATGTCGCAGCAAAGGAAATGGTAAAAAAACACCAAAACTGAAAGATTCATGACAACTGCTAGTGTTTTCATGTATGAGATGGCTACATGATGTAGAAAATGCAGTGATTGCATAATTATGCTAAGTTAAATAAAAAATGCTTAAAGTATCTGTTTTGAAGGCTAGATTTGCCTTAAAATTAAGATTACAGCTCTTAACCAGTGTCTATAAGTTGCTTATTTACACCTGATTAGTATAAAACTCACTCTTTGGAATCATTTACACACAAACAAAAACTACAAAGTTAACTTACATCTTCATTCTGAAATATTAGATTCAGAGCTGCAACTCCTGGATCAAGATTGCAGGACCACTGCCATGGCCGAAAAGCCGCAGCAAACTGGAGCTTATTGGCACATCATATTCTTCAAGCAAGACACAACATCAATGTTTGACACGGAATAAGACTATCTTCTTCTACTGTAAAAGTATGAAAAATGCCTGTAAACACTCATTTGAGACATACATAACCTTTTATGTAGGAATTATGCTCCAGTCAATTGTAAACGCCACTCAAGCCCGGGAAATAGCGGGGACTTTGACTTTCAGTCCAGCCAACCCAGGGTAAAATCCCCGCCATGCAGGGAAAAAATGATGTTAAAATACCCACCAAATGCCCCCTGCACTGCTATATTTTGCACCAAGACAAAACCACCGCATTCTCCCGGCACTGCAGTGACACCTGAAGGGTAAAAACACAGCCCTTTTCCCCGGCTATCCCCGGTTTACCACTAGACCTGGAGGGTCCAAGGTTACAACTGACTGGTGCATTTATGCGATAAATGTGCAGAAAATTAATTAATTCCAAAAAAATTATAACAAAAAATATTAAATATATAGTCTTTTGGACGATTTGCAATAAAAAAAATTAACAACTCAAAGGTTAATCTTTACTAATCGAGTACCCAGATGCATTTTGAAAGCCTTTAAACCAGACTTTCTTAGAAATCTTTCTTATTTGCAGACAATATTCCTTTCTAAAAAATCCTTGCCAAGAACGGGTATGGAATTCCATCACTAGACCATGTTTTGATCAGCATTGGTTCTTGTCCTTGAAAATACCTCTGTGGCTTCAGCAACCAGGATGGCTATATTAAATAAACAATAAATTAGTGTTTTAATTTATTAAAGCTGCACTCTCACAGATTGAACGTTTTGATCAAATTTTTTGTACCGAGATTCGCTACAGAAAATAATATTATTGGTGCCAATTTGGTGTACCATTTAAGGCATTTTGAGTGTATTTAGGTTTTTTCTTAAATGCATAATGGGAAAAGGTCAATCCGCCTGCTCACTTTTTATTGCTTTTGCCATCAGAGTTGAGATGCAATTTTTTTCAATGTATTAACTTCAAGTAAATGAATATATTCATGAATGATTGACAGTATGAATGAATGAAAAGTAGCAATATTTCTTTAGATAGGGATCTCATTGTGTTGCTGTGATTGTTTAAGTAGATGTTTTTCATGTTCATAAGCTAAAAATCATATGCACACTAAATGAAACTTAATTCTGCATCATGTGTAGTAAGTTGTGATACTTGTTTGCAATTAATGCAATGTTTGCTTAAAAGAGCAAACAAATTGTGCGAATAGATGCACAGTACAGTCCAAAGACCAATGAAGGTCAGCAGTTTTATTAGAAAATGATATTATCTCAAAGCCGCAACAAAAACGGCATGAAAGAAATTAAATTCGGAAAGAAACAGTTCATCAATGAGCTATTGAAATAAACACTGATCATGATGTCATAACAAGCGAATGTTAATATCAAAGAGCAAGAAACATACTGGCGATTTATTTCAGGGAAACCTTGACAAAAGTCTGGTTTATTTCCAAACTTATTGCCTCCAGTAATTCATAACATGGCAATACCTGCATTGCTAAAAATCTGTCCACAGCAGTAATGTTAAAAACCAGGTGGCATGGATGCATTCCGAAATACAAATTTGTGTTAATCTTACATATCCCATTTACAAGTGATTTACACTGAAATCTAAACTATAGCAACACAACTTCTTTATGACCAAACATATTGCTATTGAGCATTAGAACACTGTATGTACATGACTTTTTTATTTTGTATGTCATGTTTCTTTGCCCCAATTTATGGAAATATTTTATAACAGGTTCAAGCTTTTTAAGTCTGTTACGCTTAAGATTTATCGAGACGCTGGAGTCTTATGCACCAGTCAATTGTAACCACGGCCCCCAGGTCCGGGGGTATACAGGGGATAGACGGGGAAATGGGCCATGTGTTTACCTTTCAGGTGACCCTCAGTGCCGGGTGAATGCGGTGGTTTTGTCTTCTCTTTAAATATAACGGGTAATGGGCCTTACCTAGGGTCCCTGTGGTGCAGGGGCATTTGGCAGGGATCTTACCATCTGTTCGTACCCACAGGGTGGGGATTTTAGCCAGGGTTGGCTGGACCAAATGTCAAAGTCCCCACTATTCCCCAGACCGGGGGGGGGGGGGTTACAATTGACTGGTGCACTATCGCATGCAGATTTGAGTGAATCGCAGAGAGTGTTTACAGTATTTACTGTCAACAACACAAATTTCTTTAGGCATCTCATTTAGACTTTTTGACTTATTAACAAGCAGAAATTTTGACACAATGGCAATTTTATAACAAACTTGACCATGAAATTGAGTGTGAGCAAGCCAGTACAGTTTGACTTAACATTTGGGTGAACAATTACTAAACGGCGATGTAAATTGAAAAAATTGAGTTGCACCCAATTTTTTAAGGTGCAGGTCTTAGAAAAGGCATGACGGTCTAAATATACAAGTGCAGTTCTATATTAAAGATGTGCCCCTCCATCTTAAATATAGAGGTGCAGTTGTATTTATGTAAGAGGTGCACCTCCATTTTAAAGTTTTAAAATATATATAGAACAGAACGTATGAATAAAGAATTGCACAGCTTGATAACATACAGGTGCACCTGTAAAGTAAGTGTATTTTAGTAACATTGATGATTGTCTCACAAAGCCATGTTGTTTCATTGTAAGGGTATGGCAACTCTCACTCAGTCATGGAGGTTGTTTGGCAGGATGGTTCGCCTTCTCCATACCCTGAACTGACTATTTAGTTACAATATTTCACACGATCTGTGGCCCACAGCAAAACCATCAACCCGCATTTGCCGTATTGATTTTCAATCACAATCTTGCACTCTTATGGTGTCAGCCTTCCTCTCAACATATTCAGTCACAATCTCTAATCTCCCATAGTTTTGCTTGGCACGAGGGGTCACTCGTCACTATTTATTTGCAATCTTTCACACAATCTGTTGATCAAAGCAAAACCATTCATCTTTACAGTCACAATAGCTCACAAAGCCATGATGTTTGACCGTAACCGTCCATCTATCTTTTCAGTCATAATCTTGCGCTCTGCCATGTTTTTTTTGGCAGGAGGGGAAACCCCTCCCGCACCCTCCCTTTCCAACTTCTTAATTTAATAACATCTGTCACAAAAAAGTGGTGTTGCATTTCAGTTACCTGGTATTTGGACTGCAGTTGTGGCCAGTCGAGCTAACTGATTGGGGCGATTCGGTCCCTTGAGTGATATCTTGGTCTGAGAATTATAAAAAATGTGTTTGTCACTGTGTACTCTATGATACATATAATAAACATATAATCCACTTTTGGTCGTATATTTTTACATATTAAATATTTTAATGTTACATACAATCTTTATCATTCACATGGTGTCGGACCGCAACCGTCCATTGATCTTTTCAGTCATAATCTTGCGCTCCGTCATGGTTTCACTTGGCAGGAGGGGATACCCCTTCCGCACCCTCCCCGCCCAACTTCTTAATTAACAAAACAGTGGTGTTGCATGGCACAAGAGATCACCTGTCACACAATTCCTGTATATCTTTTTAGTTTCAATCTCTCAACCAGCGTGTTGGTAATTGAAAGGTGTTCCCATCCTTTGATCTCACATCTCACTCATCCATTGTTGAGGTTCACAGACGGTACACCCCATCCATCTTTTCAGTGACAATATCTCGCTCAGCCATAGCGATTTCTAAACTGGTTAACCGCATGTCCTAAGTTTATTAAATTGATATCTTCGTTTTATGATTTACTGAAAAGTGGTTTGACATTTTTAATCATACTGTACCTGGCTGACGTGACAAGCTCTGCTATGTGTACCGGTATAATCCATGGTCGTAATTAAATCGGTAATGCAACAGGAATTAATTCTTCGCAATTTCTATCCGATCAACAACTGTCAAACATCTAAATAGTATTGATATTGTTAAGCCTAAAATGACAACTACTAACTGTCAAGTGTGACCTTCGTATAGAATGGTAAACAATGCGTATGAATATATTTAATAAACAAGTGAAAACAAAGTATATATCTCAGACAATCTATAGAAATATGTTTTATTTGTGTTTTTGAGTTAACCAAAAGTATTCATAGTAATTGCTTATAAGCATATTTTGAATTATTTGAATAACTAGTAGGGCGCTATTTCGCCGCATCTCATAGTTTAAATTTCATTCTTCCGTATCGTCACGCTCTGATGACGTTGGTGTCCGGCATGCACGCGCTCATTATAGTTTATGAACAGAAAAAATATTGGTTCCATCACCTTTACGTCTTTTTTCCAGGCTGATAGTATGTGCAACTTTTAAACGAAAGTTGTGCTATGTGTGACCGTAATAGGGCTCTGCCGAGCTTCGCTCGGTTTAGAGCACGTATTAGTAGTGTATGTTAAACTTAACAACGATAGACCGTGATCTCCGGAATATATCGACGACCGCTAAAGATACGGCGCATTTGAATGACATTCATTCTTGAATCAAGCTACAATGATTTTGAGAAAGTAGCAGAGTGGAATACGGAATACTACTGTATTTAGCGATATGTGTGGATGTAAGATGGATATATAAAAGTATGGTTTATTACAATACATTTCAAATATTTGTTGAGATATGTTTATGAAATGTTTATTTCATTGTAATGACTTTAATCTAAGACATACGGCGATATATCTCATCGTATATTCCAACATATTGTTAAAACAGATACCGCCGGAGCTTTTCAGATTTAAATAATAACCAAATTGACTTAACAGCATTAGAAAAGGATTTTTCTAAAATGGCATACAGATTGATAGTGCAGACAAATATAATTTATTGATAAGCTTGAACTCTTTTTCTAAAGACAAAGTAATCAACCCGGAATATATGATTGAGTGCATCTTTATTTATCCTATTTAAAATATCTAGAGCAAAAATGTCATTCCTTATAAATAGTAATAACGTATGTCTCCTTTGACAGTATTCATCGACAAATAAATAATGCATTGTCAAGCCAACTTAATGGAACGAATGCTGTCTCTGTTTTATTTGCCAATTGCACCATAAATCTAATTAGGTTAATTATACTGTTAAATAGTGAACGACGCCTTTGTGCCGTTTTCATCAGGAATTTACTCCGTCACTTTAATTGCCTTAAGTCTGTATAAACGTCACGTATGGCAAAATTGTATTTTTATTTCCTCAACTTTGTGTTCATTTCCATTTCCATAACCATGGTACACATACTATTTCAATTTACGACTAAAATCGAGTTTATTAACTAATTGAAACGGCTTTCTGGTTTTTTAATTGACGACTAAATTCGATTAAGATCTTTGGTAACGCGCACCATACACCATCATCTGGTATTTAACGAAAATAAAATACTTAATGATTGACCTGGACACAGAGTTTGGGGCTTAGCCAGTAACCGTCGGACATGGTTAGGTTAATTTCTACCAATGAAGTTTATAAACAATTACACGTTCACTTCGCAGTATCATGTGACACCATGTGCAGTCGTTAAAGTGTGTCATAAGACGTCTTGATATGAAAGTTGTTGGCCGAAAAGAAAATCCTTTAAACAAGCTCTGATCAAGTGAAGGCTCTTATGGTTCCGGTCTGGCCATGTCCAATACAATCATGACCACGTTTTCTTTCTTAATTTAAACAATATGTATCAAGTATTACTTATATCTTGACAGCGTATACTGTTATCAGTATTACGTATATCTTGCGTGTACTGACGACAATGGCAAATGATTTCATATTACCGTTTAATATAATTTTAGGTGAGCAACATGTATTCAACTTTCTCTGCCAACTAGTTTGCAAAATTGAAATGCTGCTGTTGAATAATCGAAATATTTACCATTGAAGTCGTTAATGTGATTAAGACAAGTTCTGAAAGCCCGTTTGGAAATCAATCGATCATATCTTATGTTTAACTAACGTTTCTCTTTTAGCTCATCAACCAAGAACGAACATTGGTAGGCTTTGAGTGTAACTTATTGAAATAATCAGGCAGGAAATAAAGAGTTGCACGTGCAAGTAAAACAAGCGCATTTAAAGTATTTATAACAATGCGTCTGAAAATTAAATATCGGAAAGGCCAAACGTTTCAAAAATCTACCTTTTTAGGTTTAATATTTTGAAAGCGTTACATATTAATTTTTATATACACGCTTTCGGGAATTAGACGGTTAAATGAATGGTTTGTCTGTTTTGTAAGTGCAGTGGGTATTTCTCGTTTAAAATATGGTTTGTATCTTGTTTAGTGCATGGTCTGTCTTTCATTTAGTGCATAATGAGTATTTCGTGCAGTGCATACTGTGCCTTGCCATTGTGCCTTCTAACAGGCTCGTTCGTGAAATGTTTGGCTACTGGGCTTATTCCTGTACTATCAGGTGTAAAAACGGACATTTGTCAGAAATTGGCATAAAGTGCAGGGGCATGTCCATACAAGGAAATACGCCAATAATGACGCATGAATCAATGACATACAATTAATACGTATGCTATCGAAAGAACATACATGCAAATAAAGAAACATTTAAATATTTGAATCAGATATCAAGCCAAATGTTTTCGATTGTACCATTGGCACGGACCGGAAACGACATGCCGCTTTGGAATGCTGCCTGGCTAGGACTAGCAAAAGACATAAACACCCATGCCATCATGGAACACTGTTCTTGCGAATGTGCCAGTAATCGTCATAAACATCTATGTAACAATGGAACATTGTTCGTACGTAATTAGTAGCAA
This sequence comes from Mya arenaria, assembly GCF_026914265.1. Classification (NCBI taxonomy): domain Eukaryota; kingdom Metazoa; phylum Mollusca; class Bivalvia; order Myida; family Myidae; genus Mya; species Mya arenaria. Next base: position 1,152,861 of record NC_069131.1, on the reverse strand, counting down.
ACGACATAAACATCCCTACCACCATTTTACGCCGTCATTTTGGACAGGAAAAGCACACGGCATGAATATGTTAGGATAAGCAAATGAAATATAACACTATTGTCACCATAGAATGCCCTTCTCGCTTTAGAGTTAGAAATTGTCTTGAACCACAATGGAACGCTGTTCTTGCGTTATGAAAAAAACACGTCATCGACATCCAAACGGTATTTGAACGCTGTCCTTGGGCGAGGACAAATAAACGACATGGATATCTATACCATCAAGGAACGCTGTTCGTGTCATAGGATTAGCTAACGTTATGTACATGTTTGGCACCATGAAGTGTTGTCTTCGAGCTAGGATTTACAAAAGCCATACATATACATATTTAATTGGAATGCCGTCCTTTGGCTTGGATTAGCACACTCCATTTACATGATTTCAGCACCTTTTTTTTACTTTCTTGATTTAGAACATAGTGTTTGTTTAATATGATATCAGAACGAAATTTTTCCATGAAAATGTTCACAAATATTATTCATATCCGCCTATAATTACCCTCACAATCAAGCTTGGACAAATTAGAAAAAAATAAGGTTGTTCAATTTCAATAGTATGACCACTGGTTAGGATCAAACACCATTTTGCACTCACCATCGCTGTAAACGAGCGGTTTTGTAATGCTCTGGATGCTTTAAAAGACGGTGACGAAAAATAGTAAATACAATATTTCAGAAAAAACATATTAGCCGAGAAATTTGAATTATTCCAAGAGCATGAAAAAAGTGGAAATTTGGTCGAGAATCAATAGCGCCGTTGCCTGCAATGACATGACTAATTTGATATCATTTGTTCCTTTTAGAGCCATAAGCCAAATAACATAAACGCACTATACCCATTTCTTAAATCCATTAAAAACGTTGTAAGTGGTAGCCATTTTCTGGTTACCTAAGTAGGTGAAGTTAGAATCGAAGTCGTTACATAGAATTGCAAAGGCTTATTTTTTCTTAACTATACGTATACTCGCCAAATGCTTTATAACATTTTAGACCTTTGGAAACATAAACATAACAAAAATCAGACGTGATAATCCTAAGAGGACGATCTTTAGCCCAGCAAAATTTAGTAATACAATAATGTATTAACAAATATTTAAATTCGACCACAAGCGAACTATTTTTTTTCGCGCAGTAATACGCTATTAGATTTGAGCAAAACGCACAAAAATATTTAGTTTAAACATATTTTATTCATCAACGTATACACATATTATAAAGACAAACAGAAAACACATGTACAATCTAGAAAAGGATTAGAACGAAAGATAAATATATCTTAAAAAGTTCATCTCCAAACTTTTGCAGAAGTACATATTTAATGACGGACATTTGTACAGCTTACAATGTAGATGACACAATGTTATTGATATTGTTGGATTAGATCAGATGGTAGTGTTTAATGTGATTTGGCTTCATTTAATTTTATTAAATATTTAAAGAATTTTACATACGATGTACACAGACAAGAGAGTATTTAAAAGTTAAACATTTTGTGTGATTAACAAAGCTATAATAAGCTTAGTTTATTTTCACTTTTCAAATACAAAAGTCGTTAATTTCGTTTGAAAGCAGAATAAGATAGTAAAGAGGATAAGAATGAAGAAAGAGGGTAGGGTGGTTGGTTTAAATGAACAACTTCAAGTGCCTTTTCTTCACTGAGCCCTGATTGGTAGTATTAAATAACATGTATACAGAAAGGAGATAATCCTGGAAGGGATTGATATAAGGTAGTATGTGACTGTCACTGGCTATCAAATCTTTTTGTCATTTGAATAAAGAGGTGAACTGCATCGAACAGTGTCGTATTTTGTTCTTCTGTGAGGGCAGTGTCACCGTATAGTAAATTGCGAAGCGTTGCGTTTTTTCGTGATACGGATTCACAAAACATGTTATGTAATCCAGATTACTTTTCCGTTGTTCATGTTTTATGTTAAAATCATTCAATATCTAAACGACAGGTATGAAAATAATTAACATGTAAACCAAGTTCATTCGCATAAATGGCATGATACACATTTCAGGAAGCATTAACGACTATCAGGGATCCGTAGCTTATCGTTTGTCATAAGAACATTTCGAATTTCAAATCGAACTTCGTTTAAAATATACGCCATTCGTTATTATATGAGTATGGAAACTGGAGTTGATAGCTTATTTCTTTATCAACTATATCATTACACTGAACGTTACTCAACACAAAACGCATTCGCAAACCGGATCCGTCCAGTACCAATTAATACAGCAAATTGTTTTATGAAACAATACTCTATTGAGGGTGCCAGAATCAGCCAGGGATAATTAAATAATAATATCATAATAAATAAGAAATATTACAGCCCTCTCCAATTAATAAAGTAATACAAACCCACAGGCATTCATACCTCCATGTGCTCAAAACGTTTGGACGAACTCACAAACTTACATTCTCACGAAGACGATGCTAAGCGATATGAAATAGATTTTTCGAGAAAACTAATTCAATTTTGCTATAATTCCATTTGGAGCAATTCCTCGAACTCAATCAGTATATTAGTAAAGCAACGATGGATGATTGTTTATTCTACCATAACAGCAAAATAACTACAGGGTCAAGCCCAGAAGCTAGACGTTTAATAAAGAGACTATTCAAAGCTCAAAGCTAAGGAACGATAGACAAACACCGTACAACAACACAGACAGATCACATATGCTACCCTCTTACTTACTAAATACTTGAGAACATGTACATATTACATGAATCAATTAAAATCTATTATACCAAAAACATATATTTATAAAACATTTTTGCCTTTTCAATATTTCTTTCGACACGTATCAATGAATATGGTGACATGTTGTTCACACACCACGTATGCGTAAACATATCTGTATCAAAACATTCTACGGGCCTCGCCTTGGAAGGGTCAGCGAACCATAAGGTCACATAAAGTTAAACCTAGATAATGAGTGTTCATCCTTATTTTTTTCTAATCGGCACATTAAGTTTACTTGAACTACTACAAAAGGTTGCTGTTTTGGTAGACTAAAAGTGTCCAACAACTGCGTTCCAGATTGTGTTCCTAGCGGTTTCATCAATAACATTCCAAGTTGGTAAACAATCTCATTATGTACAGATATATCTTGAGACATAATGAGGTTGTTTACCAACTTTGAACATTATTGATAATATTATTATTTCTTAGAAAAGCTTTGATACATATTATGGCATTGCATCTAGTATCTAGTAATATGTTCTCATAAAGTGTGTTTGTTGAATATCTAAACGTTCTTTTGTATTAAACAAAACAGTATGTTGTCGGAGGAAAATAAGTACAGATGGTGTTTATGTCATCATTATGATTAACCGAAAGTATGTCATTAAATGTAGGACTGCGTTCTTATTACACTCGACGGAACTTGCAAATGTGACATTACTTCATCTTCAATAGTTTGTTTATTTCTTTATTTAGTTCAACCCAGTTTGAAACACATAAAATGTAAATCGATACCAATATAATACGCTATCTATTATTTGAATATTTAGAAAACTAATCGAATCAGTGCATTAAATAGCCAAATTCGCTAAATACCCGAGAAAATCGCTCTCTGACGCGAAATAAAATCGCACGTGATTACAGTAAACTCAAGTGCCCAAATCAAAAACACAAAATGGCGCGGAATTCTCCGCAAAAAAGAGAGGAAGGTGTCGGATTGATTTTGGCGGGAGCCTCCAATAAGGAGGGATAATTTATATGTTTTACATATACAATTAAAAGATTTGCTTTAAGTGCGTAATAACTGTCCTATTAACTGGCATAGTTGTTATGCCTAATGGGCCACTTTAGTACCGGTAGCATAAGGTTTCCTTGTTCCAAATTGGTACCGCTTTATACTTAACAGTGGCTTCATATCGGGGTTTAAACTATATTTACAATAGTATAAAACATAATTAATTATTATCATGAACAAAATGAGAAATAAAATACGAAATAAATTAAATTACATTTTCAAGTTTGTACAATTTTTATTAAAAGTGTTAATTCCAGCAATGCAAAAAGAGTCCTGTGTTACAAGAATGCACTGAACAATCATTATTAGATTAGTCACTCCTCCAAGGTTTTCACATTTCGGGTTCTAAAATGCAAAATAATATACAGAAATGCATGATGCATTCAGTTATTACAGTAAATTTACTTGCACTTTATTCGAACTGAAATAGAAGATAATATATTTTGCAATCTTTGAAAGCCATAAACATTTGTTTCTTAATGCATTACATTATATTTTGTTTCTTTTACATTTTGTTTTCTACACAAATAAAATTTTGAAATGATGTCAAACGAATACCAGACCAACAACAAGTCACATTTGTGTGTGTCGAATTATTTAACTAAATTTGTGATGGTTCAAGGTTTTCTGTCTAGAGGCATGCAGACGAAATATGAGATACTTTTTTAGACATCGCATAGTAAGTGCTGGGCGCACGTCTTACATAAAATGCCAATCTGTATTACCTAGTTTGTTCAGTCTCATCAATTTTAGCAAATAAATAGTTCAAACATATTATGAAAAAAACGACGCCATTAACACACACAATTGAGTTTCCTAAAACTATACAAAATAATCACATATTAAAATACTCTATTTTACAGTTAAATTGAGACTACTTCTTCCAACTTTGTCATTTGTAAGATTTCAAATGAACTGATTGTGTAGTTTGGTTTATATTTTCTCTTAATTGACTTAGAAGAAAAAACTCAGATGAATGAATGTGTTAGTATTTGTTTCCCTACAATGCTTCTAGGAAAATGTTCCATACATTTTGTCAACAACTGATAGCCCGCGGTCAACATAAGTCAGATACAGTACATCAAAGCGTTTGTCGTATAGTATTCACATGTGCACAACGAATAAACACTATTATATTCATTAAATGATGAAGGAAGTGTGGCCCTGGTCTTTTAAAGTTCATGTTCGACTGATATATGAAGAATGGTTATGGTGGCTGTTTTAAAAATGTCAGCAGTAAACGAAATTGTAAAACCTTTCCTGAGTGTACACTTACTAATATAATGCTGTACATAAATGGTAGATCAGTTGCTAAAAGTTGTGGAATATGGAGGGGTTTTAAAGTGTACTTGAACCAATAGAATGCAGAACATTTACGATGGATGAATAACTAATAGCTGGTATATTTTTATGAACGATGGAAAACACAGATCATAATTGGTCTTAAAATGATTTTGAGCATATCTACTTCGCATCCTGGTGATTTCTCAGTACTGTCTAGCATTTATTACAGGTTATATTTACAATCACGTAGTAGTATCGTTACATGACGTTCAATGGTTATGCTACAAGATTGGTAATCTTGTATCGCGACTTTTGTTTACCTCGAATATTGCCATGATTTAACTACGGCGGCCAATTACTCACAACGAAAAATGCAATAACATATATACGGCAACCATCTGTCCATCTCGTACAATGCAATAATACACATAGGGCGGACCTCTATTCATCTAAAACTATACAATAATACACCTAGGTCGTCGACAGTTCACATTAAACAACTCAATATAACACCTAAGACGGTCATTTGTTCACCTTGAATAATGCAATAATGCAGTTTTGGGGGCCATCGTTTCACCTCGAACAAGGCAATTATACACCTTTTGGCGGTCCCACTTTCAAAAAGAATTATGCAATTTTACACCAATATACACCTGGGATGACCCTCTGTTTACCACGAACAAAACAATAATACACATAGGAGTGCCCCAGTCTCAAGCAAACAATGCATTAATACACCAAGGGTGGCCCTCTGCTAACCGCAAACAATGCAATAATACACCTAGCTTTACCCTCTATCCAATGCGAACAATGCAATAATGAATCAAGGGCGGCCCTCTGTTCACCAGTAACAGTTCAATAATTCATCTAAGGCGGTCCTCTGTTCACCTCAATTACTGCCATTATACATCAAAGGCGGTCCACTCTTCAAGTCGAATTATGCAATTATACACCAATATGCACCTAGGATGACCCTCTGTTTACCACGAATAAAACAATAATACACCTAGGGTGGCCCTCTGTTGACCACGAACAATGCAATAACACTCCTAGGGCGGCCATCTGTTCACCACGAATAATGCAATAATACACATTGTTCACCTTTGACATTACCATAGTACACCTATGGTGGCCTCTGTTTTCCACCAATAGTGTCATAATAGTGTCATAATACACTATTATAGACGGCCCTCTGTTCACCACAATGATTGCCATTATAAACGTAATGTGTCTAGAGCGGTCCGAATCCTAACATTGCTGAGTTTCTACATTAGCTTTAGACACACTTCTATGGTATTGTAGTGGTTGTTCCTCAGCAGGAACGAACATTCATTCAAAGGTAATAGTGGCAGCAGAAAACATGGTCTTCTCTTCTGATATTAGGAGTTGATTGCCAAATGAAGTGAATATATAAGTTTGATAACTAAAAGTAAATGTAAAAATGTTTCTTCCAACCTTCAGAGGTGCTTTATAGAAGTAATTGTTAATTAGGTTGTGACACGAGTCATTTCATCAATTAAACTTATTTAAAGAAGAGTTGCAGGACAACAGTTTCCGTCAAAACATAAGGATTTTTTTAGGCAAACTCCTCTAAAATGAATTAATTGCACTATTTAGAACTTAACTTAACTTAACTTAATTATATTATTCAAAAGAAGGGAAGTATAACTATTGTGGGAAAGCTTTTAATGTGTTAACGGCAACATGTCCTACTCCAGTGTTTATACGAATAGGTGTATTTAGCTTATTTATAGAATAATCACATCTGTATTGACTTTTATTTCCTAAAATCAGCATATTAATATTTTCCGCACTCTATAAACACACATTTGTTATCACCACAATTTAAACCCGTTTTCGCTGGCCAAAATAAGGCGATAACCCAAACTGATCTCTAGTGACATTCTTTTTCGTTGAACATTTCAGTTGGATAACCCATACTAGTCCCTAATTAATTCATGTTTGCTGACCAGTACACGGCGGTTATCCAACTTAACTTCAATTAACTTTTTTTCGCTAAGAATTTAAAGGCGGTAACCCCAACTGAATTCCAGTGGACTTTCTTTTCGCTGAACATTACAAGAAAGTAGCTAAAAAAACTAGCCGTCAGTGAAAGATCTGTTCGGATTAAACTAGATTTATTTCAACATAACATTTCCAAAGTTAGAACATACGAAGTTGGAGCAGAATAAAAACAAAACAAAACTGTATTACTATTGCATAATACATTAACATTAAACTATTGATATATGGACAAATCACTGAGTAATGGCGTTTTATCAAAATTTTACCACATTGCCCTTGTCAGTTTTTTTTTATTATTATTTTATAGCTTTGTCATGCATTTATTCAATAACCTCTTAGCACTCTTTGCAATATTGCAATAAGTTTTGTTTCACGGGGTACTCGTTTTTATTCTATTTTTTTTTCCCGTTCAAAAAATGTTCTGTTGACTCGCGTAAAATTTCCACATATATCCCCGCTTTATCCCATGACCTAGATTGCAAAACATGTTAACAATGCCCCGTGTTCTTACTTTAGGTTTTTTGTAAACATAATCCAACTCTCCAAGCAAAATGTCAAAGTACAGTATCACTTTAAGAACTGTCCTTTGCACTTAGTGAAAAGAAAACCCACAAGTTGCTTATTACTGATGTGATAAAATAATTTAGGAAATGACAGAACCGAATTTAGAAAACTCAATAAACTTTTACTCTCAAACGTTGTAGTGTTTGTTTCTGTATATCCTTTCTCATCTCAAATAATTAACGCCATCCGATTTGTAGGCCACCTTCAATATCCTTTAGATTAGTCTGTTATTACCGTTAAAACACAGCTCAGGAAAACATTGTCAGATAAGCCTCCTGTATTGTCCCATGATGATATTTCTTGGTTATATTTTGTTTGGAGCGTGTACATTAAATTGAATTGAATAACACTTGAACATGATGACCGTTTTGACACGTATTTATGAATATATCTGTTTCTTGTTTACAGACTATTCATGCGAAAACATATCTGTATCAATACAGTTTAATGTTCCCGCCTTGAAAGGGTCAGAGAACCATGAGGTCACTTGAAGTTCAAACTTGATTATGAGTGTCCATCCTCACAATTATCCAAATCAGTATATTGGTATTGAAGACTGTATTAACTCGTACTACTACAAAAAGGTTGCTGAACTGGTTGGCCATACGTTTCCAACACTGGATTCGCTGTTCTGACCCTAACAGTATCATCAATAATACTCCAAATTGGTAAACAACATCATTATGTCTCAAGATGTCTCGCATTTTCAGAATCCAAATTTGTTAATGATATAACTATTTCATGGAAAAGTTTTGATACAATTTTTAACATTGCATTGCATCTATTATCTAGCATTTTGGTCTCATAAACTGTGTTTGTTGAATTTCTAAACGTGCTTATGTTCTTTAATAAAATAATATGTTTTCGGATGGAAATAAGTACAAATGGTATGTTGTTTATGTAATTATGAAAATTGACATAAGTTTGTCACAGAAATTCTGTATGCTATAAACCCCGCAAAAAAGAGCAATTTCAACGGTTATATAGAACTCATTCTAAAATCTTTAACATTTTTTAAAACTCTTTACCAATTGATTTCTGAAAATTTCAGCAATTGGGTTTTTCGTAAATAATTCATACGATAATCATATGTTCAAAAGTAATGCATTTGGTAGGTTTCAGAGGCAAATGGTGTACTTCTAATAATTATTTCAAGGAGAAACCTTAGCAAAAACAAAATTGATGAAGTGAACGGACATCAAGTACAAGGCCGTTTTCAAACCTTCAGTGCATTTCCTTATTACGCTGATGAGTGCCTAAATGCTTTATTAGCAATATATAACTATAATGTAAGGCTCATTACTGAACGTTGGTCCCTGTTGAGCTATTGTTTATGAATCAATAAATTATTTGTTAATACAATTAACTGCAGTCGTGTTTTTCAACAATATAATCACAATAAATATGTATAGGTCTTGTAATTTGTTGCGATGTATGTTAAACGTGTCTTTTGCTTGTATATATCCATAACATATTCGTATTTAACAACACTATAAAACAGTATAGTAACTTATAATTGCTTACTAACTCTGCATTTTTTTCAAATTTCTGAATAGCATAGCGTAATAATACTCTTAAATGACTTAGGAGTAAGTGATTGACACTGTAAGTAAATTAGATAGAAATATGATTTTGTGTTTTCCTTAATTTATAAAATCTGAAACCTTGTTTAAGAAATTTATCCGTCACAAGTTTACCGCGAGAGCTGAATATTTTTACATCTGTACATATTCTAGCAAATCTTATCAACTGTGCAATAAAACATCATATGATGGTGAACTAGGAGTTTCTCCGTCAAAAGAAGGGTAACTAATTATTTTAAAATTAAATTCATCACGTATATCATAAAGATTGATACTCAATATATTTTCATTTACTTAGAGTTGCAGATCTAAATAGGATGCTTTTAAATCGGATGTATTAGATTTATTAGGGTTGACCCTAACCCTACACCTCAAACAATGCATCCATGCTTCTAAGGCGGTTTTCTGTTCTCCTTAAACAATGCAATAATGCATCTAGGGCGGTCTTCTGTTCTCCTTCAACAATGCAATAATGTATCTAGGGCCGCCCTCTGTTCACCTTTAGCAATGCAATAATGCATCTAGGGTGGCCCTCTGTTCACCTTAAACAATGCAATAATGCATCTAGAGCCGCCTTCTGTTCTCCTTAAACAATGCAATAATGCATCTAGGGCCGCCCTTTGTTCTGCTTAAACAATGCAATAATGCATCTAGGGCCGCCCTCTGTTCTCCTTAAACAATGCAATAATGCATCTAGAATGGCCCTCTGTTCTCCTTAAACAATGCAATAATGCATCTAGGGCGGCCCTCTGTTCACCTTTAGCAACGCAATAATGCATTAATGGCGGCCCTCTCTTCACCTTTAGCAATGCAATAATGCATCTAGGGCGGCCCTTTGTTCACCTTTAGCAATGCAATAATGCATCTAGGGCGGCCCTCTGTTCACCTTTAACAATGTTATTATATATATAAGGTGGTCCTCTGTTCTCCTCGAACACTGCCAATAAACACCGAGGTCGGCCTGCTCTTTAGCTCGAATAATGCCTTAATAAACCTTGTGAGATCCTCTGTTGACCATCAACATTTACATAGTAAACATAAGGTGGTCCTCTTGTCGCAATGAATGATTCCATTATACAATTTAGACGACCATTTTATAGATATGGTGGTCATTTTTTCACAACAATCAATCTCGTAATGCGTAGGGCGTTCTTATCCTCAAAATGCTACATTCACTTCAGACACACTGCTATATCGTTCCATTCCTAGGCCATATTTCATTTATCGTCATGCCACAAAACAAGACGTCTCACATGAAACACGCGGCTTTGTCATGGCACAGAAAAAAAATATTTGAAGCAGCCATTGACATTATCATGGTCATGACAAAAACAACACCACCAGTCATTTAAAGGTTATATTAGCAGCAGAAAACATGGTCCTTTTTTCTGAAATATGAAGTTGATTGGCAAACGTAGAGAGCATTTAAATTTGATCAACATGTATTAGTTCATTCACCTCTTAGAACTTCTTGTAATATCAGCATATAAAATGGTTTCACTCGGAACTCGTTTTTCTTATTTATTATATGTTTTCTAAACAAAAATGATATGTAAGCTCTGGTGAGTTTTCAATGTATATCCTTGCATCGTCCAACGACCTATACCGCAAGAACGATTAACGATGCTCCGTATTGTAACTTGAGCATTTCTGAAATTCCGCCTTTCCAAGCAACATGACAAAGAACAGTATCACTTTACCGACTGTCCCTTTCACTTAGTGGTAAGAAAATCCACCTTTGTCCCATTACTGATATGGTGAAATAATTTAGAAAATTACAGAACCCAATTACGAAAACTCAATACTCTTATTGTAAACGGCGTATTATTAGCTTATGTATATCCTACCAATCCTCAACGAATTAATTCCATCCAATAAGCAGGCCACCTTCAATATCATTTAAATTAGTCGGTATTACTTTTTTATTATATGCCTTTTATCAAATTCCTATTCCATATACATCAATAAAAATACAGAACGCCGTATTGAACAATCCATATCATGAAACTGTCGTTTTCTGATTCGGTATCATGCTAGTAACGTGTGTAATCTCGGAACTACTTTAGCGTTGCTAAAAATAGCGTGACCGACAAAAAACTGGTATTAACTGCCAACTTTTTAATACATTATATTATCTAACTCACGCTTCAGAACTGTGTACATATTCAGGAACATGGTTCTCATGTTTTTAAAGAACCATGAGGATAAGCATGAAACAAAGAACACTTCCAATTTATCTAGACAGCTACTTCAGTGAACTAGTTGTTTGCCATTTCGAAGTCCAGAAATTGTTGCATTTTCCATTTTATTATCATTAATATGAGCAGCTCGCTTACACAAAGAAGAAGGCGAACTCGCGTCATCGATAGAAATAGCGTTTTACTCACGAACTTCCCTCAATTCTGCATATTGTGATTTTCAAAAAATCCCACGAATATTTACTTTGTTAAAAATGGCCGCGTTACGTCTATAAGAAATGACGATTATTGTATACTCGTAAAATTACCGTTTTTTTGTTGTTGTTCTTTTGTGCTGTGACGTTTAATAATTGTTCGCGTATAAGCAATTTGTTAATTTTGATAAAACACAAACTATTTTGTTCTTATTTGGCTCAATAAGGCGAATTCTATAACATCTGACTTCGTTGTAGCCTCCATTGACTTCAGTTCACAAAACTACATAACACATACGAATTCATACGCGCATTTAACAGATGGTGGTAAATATAAATCGAATTGAAATCGAAAAATAAAAAGGAATCATTAAATAGGCAGGTATATAATAAATGGAATATTACGATAAAATCGCTTTTTCTGGTGACCTGTATCAGGTGTGGTTCGGTGAGTAAACATGTATTCGTCTCGACCTGCAGTCTTGACAGATACGTGTTTACACACTAAACTCGACGTGATACAGGTCGCAAAAAAGCGTCCTATCATAATATCCTCTATATAACACAGCTAAGGAAAACATTAGCCCTCCTAGATTTTGTATGATGATATTAATTGTTTACTAGTTTTTTTTAGAGCGTGCACATTAAATTGACATTTTATTACAATAGAAGGAGGCTGTTAATATGATTTGTGTATGGTAGTTGGTTATAAGCGTGACATAAGCCCAATAACAATTTATTACAATATAAACACTCAAAGTGTTCAATATAGCTTACCATAACGATATTATCAGAAAAGCATCAAAGGTATTTTGTTCTTTTGTTATCATGAATTGTTAACAGTCACTTTCTATAGCGTCCATATGGTGCCCGCATCTATTGGTCATCTCTGAATCCCTCCATCCAAGAAAGAGGTCCTGCAAAGTATCATTCATAACAACATTAATATGTCCAATTTTGTTACAAGTTGGTCATGTCTAGACTTAACGCGAAGAAATATTTTCTTAATAACTACTTTAAACGAAGTATTTTGTGTTGGCCAACACCGTGCCTGTTGTGTGTGATAAAGAAATAACGTATTGAATAAAGCATATGTTACATGTTCCTTTACTTATGACTGGTATAAAATGACCACTGGTTCCTGGTCAGCACATCCATTTTATAGACTCATAAAGTAACTTTGAATAGTATTTTTTTATCATCGTTAATAAAATAAAACGAATGGATATTTTTGTACTCTACTTATCAATATCACAAAATGATTATAGTAGATGGCGTTTCTGTACTCTTTAATGACCAAAATATCTAACTGACCAAACAGCCTGGAAACGATTTCACTGAGTCCAAGGTCGAAAACATACAATCAACGCCGCTCAATAAACCCCGCTTGAATCGTTTCAATTACGAGCATGTTGTGAATGCATCTGTCTTCATTGTAATGTGATCCTCGGGCAATAAATCCTAGATTTAGCGACCAACTTGATATGATTATTATGTTGGCTGTATTCATCATACAATAAGTGCACCAGAGCATTTGTAATAAAGTAAATTAATATTTAAATGACGAATGACGTCTGGCGCCTTATCCTATGTGCCTTCCACTTATCTGAGATATGATACATGGGAAACAAGACCTTAATCTAGCAGGTGAAATATTTTTTGCAGCTTATTATACGTCGCAAAACATATCCTTTTTGTGACTTGGACTCATATGTGGCAAAATGTGTCTGAGATATCCAACATTTACTTGACGTAGATACATAGAATACCTTCAATATATTTAGTAGATATGTATTAATTCATATACAGCATATACTAATTTCATTTTTCACAATTTTTCCCATGAGAACATGAACATAGGGTGAACATAATCATTTTAGTGATCCCGGCTTCTCTCACTGAGCCTTTCTTGGCCACAATTTGAGTATAGCGTGTTCGTTCCAGATGATAATCAGTGACAATATTATATTGTTTTTGATATGCTTATTCTGTAGTAGTTTGTAATAATCATAACGTACACATACTCACATTTCAGTTTACAATAAACTTTAATGATTCTTTTGTGCTAAAGTGTCAAATATATCTTTTTTTAACAAGATTTTGACTGCCATCGTGTTCGGCCAGTTCTATCTAAACAGTCCACAAGAAGCGTTATTTAATATTCACCTGTTGATACTAAGATAGCAGGCATAGTTTAAAATGCATATATTTGAATAAAATAAATTCCCATATAAATTCGGAAAAAATATTTGTTTTGAATAGATAGCTGATATGCACATACTAAAACTAAAATATTTGAGATATACCCAAGTAATCAAATCTCATGAATTTTACATTCTCAATAGAGCTTGCGATTTTACTCATACTGCATTTCCGGGTGGTTTCATCGCATGTATTGAATATTATTTTGATGCCTGACTCAGTTTTTGTATTCAAATTGCATTGTAAGTTACACTATTGCATTTGAAATGGACTTTTCATAGAATATATTGATATTCAGTTACAAAGATTTATAGCTACATTGCATACACTAATTCGTTACGATTTCAAAATTGTGTACCTTGTCAATATTGTCTTCTTGAATCGTAAATTTTGCTGCATGTCAGATATTTAAGATGCTTGACATGCAGGAAATTAAACATGTCAAGTCATCGTGTTTCAGGGTCAACAGTGGTCGTATAATCACTCCAAAGTGAGACATTTGGCTGTTTACTTGTCTCTCAATCAAATAAACTTGAACAAACCGGGTTATAAGACCGTGGTAGTAACAAAAAATCCCACTAAGACGTAGTTTGAAATGATCCGCGTGTTGTTGTTGAAATATATGAGTATCTCGGCGTTAATAAACAACACCTTACGTAGCATTATCAAACAATATCAAACAGTTGTATCCAAATATAGACTGTTGTTTTGTAGTATTATTTAGATGTGTTTTATATTTACGAATGTGCTCTGTTCTAAAATGTTATAAGTATTAAAGCATAATATTTCAAACAAAGTCTTAACAACTTTTATTATATTGTTCGATTGCATTTCTGAATGGAAAGCATTGAGTAAAATTATATTTATTTCGATTCAATTTATTTTATATCAATAGCCTAATATCGATACTTCGTCATATGTTATATACTTTAAGATGTTCCATGTTTTCTTTTTTGCCTAATAATTCAACACGTTGATCATGTTTAAGTCAAAAAGTTTGGATATGTTGCTCAAATTCTCATAATACATTTTTTATTTAATGTTGTATAAAGAAAATGAACGCATTGAAATCAGTTCCACAGTATTGGAAAAGTGCTACCTAATACGCGAAGACACAAGCTTGTGTGTAGTTGATAAACAAACTCATTTAATACGACCGACAGGATAATCAACAGTACATTGAGAATGCCACGTATATTTTTTGCTGAAATGAAAACAATAAATTGAATTACAGACAACAAAATTAGATGCGATACCTTGACGTGTTTGTGCTACAAGTGTCGAATATATATCCTTATATAACAACAATTTATTCTGCTCATTGACACATTTCAGTAAATTGTATTCTTTAATAAGTATTCAATAAATTTGAGCAGAATAAATTTAGATTCCATTGCTTGATATACATCGCTGATATGACCACTAATGCAGATTAAAGTTTACACCCTAAGAAATGGAGCACATGCTTTGGATGGAATGCAACGAAATTCCCAAAGAGGTTGCGGTTCTATTGATATTGTGTTTAGGGCTAGTTAAGTCACTGTTAGTATGTGTATTTAATATAGTTACGTCTAATGCCTGACTCATAGGATAGAATCGCATTGTAGATTACACCGACACTTTTGCGTGCAATGATTTTTTTATATTTTTTGCAATGATATAGATCTTTTGTGTCAAAAGTAAAAGTGCTTTTCACATGCCCACACATGAAATACATGTAACGTGATATCAAGTTCAGGTAACTTGTCAATAGTGGGGGTTATAATCATAGTTCTTGCCTTGCGTCAATATTCGAGATGTTTGAAATGCAGAAAATTAATCTTAATAAAATGTGAAGTCTCGTGCTTCAGTGTTAAGAATGACTGAAGAATCAATACAATGTGAGCCATTTCGCTATTCACTTTGCTTTGTTATAAAAAAACTTACAAGTATTATAAGAAGGTGGTAGTGGCAAGCAGATGCGACTAGGACATATTGAAATAGTCAGCACAAAGAGCGGACTTACAAAATGAGCTAGCACGTTGTTTTCATTTTGTGTATGTAATCTCATAATGAAGGGCATATTAAAGGGCAAATTACACAACATCGGAAGCGACTACTCAGGGTGACATTATTTATTTTCGTTTATTGCACGAGATTGTAAATGGCAGCAGGTTTATATGTCATCTAAGACCATTGTCTGTTTCTAATCGTTATTGGTCTTGAAGCAGAATGGTTTGTGATTTGAAAAGAAAAACAACCTTGCTGAACATGCTGGATCTACGTGTTTCGCTTGCCTGTTTACGTTTTAACTCCAATGTGTGTACCCATTCACCGGATGTGGTTTCTTCATCGATTTTTATTTTCTTAAATGTTCATTTTTTCTCACGTTTGTTTTTGGTGCCGACGTGTAACATTCATACTTTATATCGTGTAGGAAATCATATTACACTAGAAACCATTTGTTGTTTAGCGTGCAAATCGGTCAAATTACTATTGAATATACAGAAACTCTATTTAGAGGTATATAATGCTGATCAAGAGGAAAGCATGGCAGTAGACCATGACTGAGTGAAAACGACCATTTTTAGGCCAATCGAAATTATTGAAGTTAAAGAAAAAATAACTTCACATGATGCATCAAGAAATACAAAAACGTGCAGTGTATGCGTTGTATTCACGATAGATACATCTGTGAAGAATGATCCAAACTACGTTTTGAAACATTGTCCTCAACCCGTTAAACCGACTTAAGCGGTATTATAATTTGAAATGTAAGAATGCTAACACCTACTCACTCTATCGAACATATTTAAATAAACTTACTAATTGTATTTGCTGCAGGTTATTTGGCCCTTTTATCAATCTGATTGAATATATGTTCCAAATAAGAGATGCAAGATCCGATCATGATGTTTCATTTTTCGCCGAAGTGTTTTTGTCGAATGTGTGATTATTGTTACCCGCCATTAGACTGATATACTTTGTTTTAGCCTGTGGGTCCGGCCCTGGACGTCATTGTTATGTTGGTCCCCCTGCTGTTGATGACATGTCGAATTTGACTGGGGTAAAACTGTACATCACCAGAGAGCAGAGTTTTTCGATGTGGATAACGGCAATGTTTAATGTTTATACTTAGTCTCCAAAAACAAACATTAAATGTGCATCTTTTCCTGAGTATTCATCATTCACGTGTTCCCAATAAGAGCAAAAGCGACATCAGTGATATTTTTCAACAAATGAATAACGGTTTGAAATGCACGGAGATGTTCTTTCTTTAAGCATCATTAGCGAAAGGTAGATAGTGCTAACTATAATCTTGTATGGCCAATAACTCTAACCGACCAATCTTATCATTTAACAATAACCAGGAAAATTAATGCTGCCACGGAAGCCAAGATCTAAAAGATACAAATAACGCCATCCAATAAGCCCCGATTAAGTCGTTTCCATTAACTAGACGTCACTTCGAATCTATGTACTAAGTTAATCAAGACACCGGATGTACTTTCTTAATATATTTGTATGTATGTTAGGTCATTCGAGATAACTACAGACGGTATTGATTCTTTTTTAATTTCATCTTACGTACATAACAATGTAAAGGTATATCAAGAAAAAGTTAGACGGCATGAGGTCAAATCCTACTGATTGGCTTTAAAAACATATATCAATCATTATAGCTCACATTAAATACATGTACAATATTGACATACACTTTATAATATACTGAAGTGGTTTGAAACGAAAGCATATCTTATTTCCCTCCAAGGGAATTAAATAACACGTTTTGCAGAATAATTAGAAGGTTATACGATTTCATATACATGTACATATGTTGTTAATCAACACGTGTTGAAACATACATGTTAAATTGATGAAAGTCATGGATACAAATTGAGGGAGTGAGCATAGCGACAATGTTTTAGCTACAACAAGTTCTTACGATGAATTTGGCACCAAGAAGTTCACCTTGGATCTAGAACCAGTATTAATTTCTTCAGATTTTTTATTCAAGATTCTCATGCAAAAAATGTCCCTTAAACATATATATCTGCCTGAATATGGAGACTTGACTTCCAGTATACCTGTTCCACCATTTCACGATCTTTGCAATCTATCTAGAGATACCTCAATGCATGAATATTAAGAATTTACCGCCAGGTCAAAGTCATGAACATATATGGTACACTACCAGGCCACAGTAACCAACATGAACTATTAACTACCAGGCCACAGTCATGATAAAAAGTAGCTATAACCTGGTCACAGCCATGAACATTAAGGGGTCACTACCAAGCCACAGTCATGAACATGAGGGATTAATGACCATGTCCCAGTTATGAATATTAAGGGTTCACTACCAGACCACTGCCATAAACATTAAGGATTCAAATAGTTACCATTTCACAACTACTAGACCACAGTGATGAACATTAAGATAGTACTAATTAAAGTGGTCTGTTGAATCTTTTTGGAAATACTCTTGTCATCAAAATGTTTAACCCTTGAGTTGTAGTTAACGTAGGCACAGGAATATTAATAGAAGATGAATTAGAAAAATTAAGGCTTGGAAATGTTGTGCTGTTGCTCCATGTTTCTTTTTTGTGATTGATTTTGTGTTCTATGTATTTTACCCTGTGCCACTAAACGGGGTTTTTGTTTAAGATATTGGCTACTGTGCTTGTTTCTGTAGTTTTTCATATAGATATTGGTGTGTTTCAAACCAAGATTGCACAGTACAACAGTATGCTTCAGAGTACATAATGAAAGGGCCGTATCTAAAGCAAAGCTAATCAGAGTAGAAGGCAACCACAGTAAACATGAATATAAGGTGTAAGGAGGTATTAGGACTACCAAAAACATTAATATTAGGTGAAACTGGGCATTGTGGATTCCGAAAAATGAATATAAGGTGTATTGTGAATACCAAACACATGCACATGTGGTGTCTGAGGGCATAATCACAACCAAAATAACGAATATAAGGTGTAAGGAGGCATTTGTAGTGTTGTTTTTTTCTGACCATTTATTTTTTTAAGAACAGCCACAATCAATCACAAACTGTGTGTGTTATATGTTACATAGAGTATATGCTTGCTGGAGATACCTACCATAATGTAGATATGATCAATCTACGTTTTCTCCCAGTGGGAGTGCCGTTGACAAATTACACGATGAGAATTCTCTAATACAATGGCACATTATTCGAAACTATCTGTACTATACTCATATTAAAACGGCGCATGTAAACAATAATAAGTGAATATCAAATTGAAATTTAACAAACATTATGATTCCGATAAACATACGTTTTGGAGAGCGGAATTTGATTAAGCGCACATATATCGTACACGAATGCCGAAAACATGAATTTTCTGCACGCCATCCAGAAGAATCGAGACAACAGTTCCCAATATCGTTGTTTCTACTCAATTATTGTTGCAAACTATCAGCTTCCATCAAGATATGCAATTAAACATTTATCGTGTTCTAGACCAAACGATTAAAGTGAAATGATGGAGAACATAATTGATGCGCCTCTCATTGTAATTCGTTCGTGTAACGAATGTTCGAAATGTCCATACGCAATAACTACATTACATTTGGCATGCAGTAGGAAAGGAGAACAGTTCAATGGACATATAATCGCCCATATGGGACTTTATGTTGCAGAATAAAAGGATATGAATTATAATCAAATTGATTTGCTGCACGTTCTGAGAGAAAAAAAGCTTTATGACATACAGAAAGAATTTGGTATAATATTGTTTTACACAATGCTCACGGTATTGTGTGAGATATATGGACATCACGTATAGAATGAAAATATGTATGTCGAAAGTAAATGTATTACGAAAACTGATGGCACGTATGCGTCGAAATATAATGAGAGCAAAAGTAAAGTATTGTTTTTTTCCAAATTCTAAAACCACCTAGATGCAGATAAAATACGCATGCATAGTTTTACAAACCATTGACTTAATGGGATCTTACTTGAAAGAAATGAACATGATCAGTTTTTATATTTTGATAAATGTGTCATGTGTGTTCGTGTTTGGTATCGTGTATCTGTTGTCATGTGGTAAGCTTGTGCTGTGGTGTTGTCATGTAGTAAGCTTGTGCTGTGTTGTTGTCATGTAGTAAGCTTGTGCTGTGTTGTTGTCATGTAGTAAGCTTGTGCTGTGTTGTTGTCATGTAGTAAGCTTGTGCTGTGGTTTTGTCATGTAGGAAGCTTGTGCTGTGGTGTTGTCATGTAGTAAGCTTGTGATGTGGTGTTGTCATGTAGTAAGCTTGTGCTCTGGTGTTGTCATGTAGTAAGCTTGTGATGTGGTGTTGTCATGTAGTAAGCTTGTGCTGTGGTGTTGTCATGTAGTAAGCTTGTGATGTGGTGTTGTCATGTGGTAAGCTTGTGCTGTGGTGTTGTCATGTAGTAAGCTTGTGCTGTGGTGTTGTCATGTAGTAAGCTTGTGCTGTGGTGTTGTCATGTAGTAAGCTTGTGCTGTGGTGTTGTCATGTAGTAAGCTTGTGCTGTGGTGTTGTCATGTAGTAAGCTTGTGATGTGGTGTTGTCATGTAGTAAGCTATGCTGTGGTGTTGTCATGTGGTAAGCTTGTGCTGTGGTGTTGTCATGTAGTAAGCTTGTGCTGTGGTGTTGTCATGAAGTAAGCTTGTGCTGTGGTGTTATCTTGTAGTGCTTTATTGTAGTGCTGTCTTGTAGTGCGGTTTATACTGATATATTGTAGTGCTGCCTTCTAGTGATTTATGTACTGATGAATTGAAGTGTTGTATTGTAGTGTTGTCTTGTAGTGTTGTCCTGTAGTGTATTCATGTAGTGTTGTATTGTAGTGTTGTATTGTAGTGTTTTATTATTGTAGTGTTGTCTTGCATTGTGTCTTGTAATGTTGTCCTGCAGTGTTGTCCTGTAGTGTTGTATTGTAGTGTTGTATTGTAGTGTTGTTTTATTGTAGTGTTGTCTTGTAGTGTTGTCCTGCAATGTATTCATGCAGTGTTGTATTGTAGTGTTGTATTGTAGTGCGGTTTGAACTGATATATTGCAGTGCTGCCTTCTAATGATATCTGTACTGATGAATTGTAGTGTTGTATTGTAGTGATGTATTGTAGTACCGTCGTGAATTGATGTATTGTAGAGCTGTATTGCTGTGGTGTACTGTAGTGTTATATTGTAGTTGTATTGTAATGTTGTAGTATTGTAGTGTTGTCTTGTAGTGTTGTCTTGTAGTGTTGTCTTGTAGTGTTGTCCTGTAGTGTTGTCTTGTAGTGTTGTCTTGTTGTGTTGTCTTGTAGTGTTGTCTTGTCTTGTAGTGTAGTCTTGTAGTGTTGTCTTGTAGTGTTGTCTTGTAGTGTTGTCTTGTAGTGTTGTCTTGTAGTGTTGTCTTGTAGTGTTGTCCTGTAGTGTTGTCTTGTAGTGTTGTCTTATAGAGTCGTCCTGTAGTGTTGTCTTGCAGTGTTGTATTGTAGTGTTGTCTTGTAGCGTTGTCTTGTAGTGTTGTCTTGTAGTTGTCTTGTAGTGTTGTCTTGTTGTGTTGTCTTGTAGTGTGTTTTTTTCAGTGTTTTCTTGCAGTGTTGTGTTGCAGTGTTGTCTTGTAGTGTTGTCTTGTAGTGTTGTCTTGTAGTGTAGTCGTGTAGTGTTGCCTTGTTGTGTTGTCTTGTAGTGTTGTCTTGTAGTATTGTCTTGTAGTGTTGTCTTGTAGTGTTGTCTTGCTGTGTTGTCTTGTAGTGTTGTCTTGCAGTGTTGCCTTGTAGTGTTGTCTTGTAGTGTTGTCTTGCAGTGTTTTCTTTCAGTGTTGTCTGTAGTGTTGTCTTGAAGTGTTGTCGCGCAGTGTTGTCGCGCAGTGTTGACGTGTAGGGATGTCTCGTAGTGTTGGCGTGTAGTGTTGTCTTGTAGTGTTGTCTTGCAGTGTTGTCTTGTAGTGTTGTCTTGTAGTGTTGTCTTGTAGTGTTGTCTTGTAGTGTTGTCTTGCAGTGTTGTCTTGTAGTGTTGTCTTGTAGTGTTGTCTTGTAGTGTTGTCTTGCAGTGTTGTCTGAAGTGTTGTCTTGTAGTGTTGTCTTGTAGTGTTGTCTTACAGTGTTGACGTGTAGGGATATCTTGTAGTGTTGGCGTGTAGTGTTGTCTTGTAGTGTTGTCTTGCAGTGTTGTCTTGTAGTACTTTTATGTTGTGTTGTGGTGTGTTTTTCTCAATCAATGTGTTGACAAATGCTAGTTTACTTTATTACTATTCGTCTTTTTTGTCATTCAAGTGCAAAACAAAATGCAAAAAACCGTTGATAGAGAAATAACTAGATTTGGCGACGATTGAACATTTGATTTTATTCACTACATTCTAACGGTTATCAAATTGATTTGCTGACAAATTTAGAGGAATATAATTTAGCATATAGGATTGCACGGGGCCAATATCTGTGCTATTGCAATGTACCTTTCAAGCTGAAGCACACTGCAATGATATCCTTTACGCTGTTGTCTAAAAACGGGACTTATTTTAGAATTAAGGATCAAGATTTCTGTGACAATCATTCTTTTACGTGTTGATGTGAACCTAGGAGGTGTAAACATCGAAACGTCTTACATATGAGTGATTATGTTTGGATGCTGACAATAAAACCCATTGAATTGACAAAACATGGTCCGAGAATATAAGTGGGGATGAAAATGTCGCAGATAATTTGTACAACTGTCAAAACGTAGACTTTGTAGATGTATAAAGTACATTTGTAAAAGTTATGTCTTCTGAAATGGTAGAATTTAAACGTTTGCCTCTGTCAGGCTTTATGGGCATTGCGCCGATCCTATTTTTTAGATATAAATAAATGTGCCTGTATGAGAATCCGATTAAGTTTATTTTCCATTTTACTTATACTGTTATACCTTATTATTACTATAAGTGAATGGTATTAAACAGCGTTGTGAAATCAATGTAACAAAAAGTGATCGAAATAATTAGAGTAACGAAAGTAAAATATGCACTTTTCACAGTCGTTCATTTGAGACTTGCAGCCACAGGTCATGGCACATCTGTGAAAAAAACAACATGTATTCCGTGGTAGTGCGATTTAAAAATTGCTCACATCCCATTTTAAAACCTCACATAATATCTTCACTGATCTTACTCCTTTTAAAATGTCTTCATCATTTTACCAACATGAACTTTTGAGCACACTATATGAGCAATGTGAACTACCAACAAGACCGTATAAAACCGTTTAAATATGAAAATAAGGTAACTTAAGTCAGTGACAATCATGACTTCGGTATTGTCTAAAGTTGTCCGCATTATGCTACCGTGTTATTTTATGCGTGGGTCTGGTTACGGTGGGTATGTGTGTTTCAATCTCGTTGTATTCGTCTATGTAACGGGGCTGTGTTTAAACGTATTGTTGTATGTGTCGACATGGTATGGCATGGTTGTATGTTTTGTATATGTATATGTATTGTATATGTTTGTATGCTTATTGTGGATATCTTTTCTAACATATCGGTGTATGTGTCGGTGTGGTTACGGTGAGGCTGTATTCTAATGTATCGTTGTATATGTCGGCTTGGTAACAGTTGGGCTGTTTTTTTACGTATCATTTTATGTGTCGGAATGGTAATAGTGGAACTGTATTCTAACTTATCTTTGTACGTATGTGTTGCTGCGGTAAAGGTGGGGCTGTGTTCTAAGTGATCGCTATATGTGTTGCTGTGGTAGCAGAGGGGCTGTGATCTAACTTGTCGCTGTATGTGTTGCTTTTGTAGAATTGGGGCTGTGTTT
Organism: Mya arenaria; assembly: GCF_026914265.1. Lineage (NCBI taxonomy): Eukaryota > Metazoa > Mollusca > Bivalvia > Myida > Myidae > Mya > Mya arenaria. The sequence continues at coordinate 1,129,248 of NC_069131.1, read as the reverse complement.
TAACGTTTATTTTTATGTGTCGGTGTGATAACGGTACGGATTTGTCCTTTCGTATTGTTGTATTTGTTTGTGTAGCAACGGATGATGGAGGTTTTCGTCATTGCATGCGTCGGCATAGTAATGGTGTGGCTATGGTCTATCATATTGCTGTATATGTCGTCGTGCTAATGGCCGTGTTGCAGTTAAGTGGACAGGTTAAACACCAGTGTTTGTTTCTGTCCAATCAGAACCACAACATTGTGATACACAAAACCTTGCCGTTATTGATATTGATTAAGATTGTGTGTTTACCTTTCTTGTGTCAGGTTCATTTTAATCCTTGTAAAATTATGTAAGAACAAAAATCCTTACATTATAGTCATAACAAACAATTTTCATCGCATGTTTCAATTATTGCAATAAGCGTCTCTGTCGAGCATAAACATTCTGCATCAATTGGTTAAACAATCATACCAATGCTGTTTAATCAAATTGTACTAATACAGTTTTAGACAAGAAGATGATGTTAAATGATGAATGATGGTGAAACCGTTTTAATTTTCATATCACTTTAGATAAGAATATAACCATTTGCAAAGGGATAGCTTACTGATTATACATGAAATGAATGAAAAAATAAGTATTACAGTAAATAGGTAATGCAGTTTGTAGTTTTCTTCTGTATTTCAACAGAAATCGGACGTGAGATAACTGTTATTTTTTTTTAATTTGCCTTTGCAAAGATGCGTGTTTGTAACAGGTATAAGGATATCATAGTAACATATTCTTTCTCTGCACATAAAGCACTTCCGACGGATTACAAAATAGCCTAGGGTCTCTAGGGTCTAGGCATCGAAATCTCACATAATTCTTCATGATCTGTACTCAAGTAAAAGAGTGGTGCATCTTTGTATCTTCATGATGACACTAACCTAGTGCATTCGCCCCGAGAAGCATTACAATTAGACAGGTGCTAAAGCTTGATGTCAAGAATTGTTTTACCCAAAGCCACAAAACTGTAATCGATACATGGTTGGAGCGTTCGTAAACGTTATCATTGTTTGTTTACCAAGAACAATGTCGTAACGCACGTAGGGTAGACTGTGGTTCTTAACGCATCACAGATTAGGTGTCATATGAACCAGTTAGTTGACAACATCCCTTGATACTGACATTGAGTCCAATTATTTGAAGCATCCTTTGACTTTATCAGGATTTCTCAAATTCACAAATCATGTGAAGCAAGCCTTGTCGCGAATTGTCGCGAGAGTGACATTGACTATATGCATAAATGTTATACTTGTTTAGTCAGATGTTTTATTTGCCATATAAATGCTAATTTTCTTAATGTTAGTATTGTATACAACTAAAATTGTTAAAGATTGTGCATGCAACCCTTACAAAGGTTTACTCGCTTCGTTATTATGTACTATATTTTCAAACGTTAAAAATGTAGAATACGTCATTGCACAGCTAAAGTTTACATTATGGATTAGTACCGCCGGTGTGTTTTAACAGTGCCTTTGCACTGCCGGAGTCTGCTCCGTTGAAACGAGATATCATGTAACTCGGAATTCTCGTGTATTTCAAGCTCTTATACTAAGTTTATAAAGCCGTGCGATTTATATTCGCACGTGATACATTTACGTTGAATCTTTCTTGACTTACATTATATGAGTTTGATTTGGAGATCACATTTATGAAACATCTTTATTTAACATAAAACGAAATTTGATTATTGCTTACTATCTGGATTTGGGAATAAATTCAAATCATACATTTGTGTTAATAAAAGAAATACATAAAAGCTTTAATAAAATTATGTCTTTGTATCTCTCAACTCCAGTGTGGCAAGTGTTGGGCCAGATAAATAAGTTAAAAATAAACATCGCCACAAGCCTCGACCTTGTCTTGGATATGCCACAAAACATAATTTGAGCAGGCCTCGATATTATCAAGACCACGAAAAAATAAAGTTATCTGAAGCAGCCTCTATGTAGTCATCGACGCGTTATAAAAACAAATAATTTTGAAAAGCCATTGATTTTGTCATGGATATAGCACAAAAAATATACATCGGCTTTGTCATGGATACACCTCAAACATAACAGCATTCAATTGCAGCAACCATCGACGTTGCCATTGATATGTCACATAAACCAATCATCAAACTGTCATATACACTGCACATCTTTAAAACATTCGAAGCAACTCTTGATAATATGAGAGACACGGCAAAATCAAATATTTTGAAACAACACTCGATATTCTCATTCTCCCTCGACACTATCATGGAAATAATAAAAAAGGTTATTAGAATCAATCACGACACTGTCATGAAAATGGAACAAACACCAATAATAATCATCACCTCTCGACTCGTGAATGATCTGATACAAACACCAATAACTTCAACTAACCCTTTAAATGTCATGAGCGCAAAGCAAAACCAATAATTTGAAGTGAACCTCGACCCTGTCATAAATTCGACATAAACAGCAATCATTTAAAGCAACCATTTACTTTGTCAAAGTTTGACTCAAAAAGCATAAAAACGACACAAAAACCGATCATCTGAATCATCCATCGAGTCCACTGAGGATTAGACACCAAAATCAAATAGCCGATACACCATTCGACATATCAAGCATACAACACAAAAAATTATACAAATAAGCCATTAACACTGCCATGCGGCACAAAAAGAAAAACAATTTAAATCTGATCGCGACAACTGTCACGGACATTCCTAAAAAAACTAAACTAATTGGAAGCAGCCCTCGATATTATCATAATTTAAATCATCCTTCAACATGAATTCGACACAAATATCATTTCAAGCATCGTTTGACTCTGCCATGGACACGAAACAAAAACCAATTCATCCCTCGAGTCAGCCAGCCATTGACCAATCGCTTGAAGTAGCTCTCGACACTGTCATTGACAAGCCACACAAAACATTAATGTAAACACATTCCTGCACTTTGCCATAGTTGAGTCTCAGAAAAACAATCTCTCAAAACTGCCATCGACACTGTGAGTGAAACGATGCAAAACCAACCATTTAAGGCTAACTTCGACACTGCAATGGGCACGAAACAAACATAAATCATTTGAAGCAACCCTCGACATTTTCATGGACATGGTACGAACACAATAATCTAAAGCATCCGGTTATACTGTCATGGACGCGACTCAAACATCAATAATTTGATGCAGCTCCCAACACTGGCATGGGAACGGCACTCTTCCAATCATTAAAAGCATATTTGGACTCTGACGACTTTAAGACCGATGCTAATTATCTCTCCACACTGCCATGTATACGACACAAAAAATATAATCAATTGAAGAATCCGTCGACACTGTCATGGACACGACACAAAACCAATTATTTGAAAATAACTATATAGAGGTTAATCGGCTGTATGAACCTTTTACCGGTTTAATAATATGGTTTCGTGACTGGGTTGATTGACAAATGGAGTGAATACTTACACTTTATATCTAAGAAAACCACTCAAAGGAGTTCTTTCAGCCTCGATTTTTTGCAAAGTCTGATAAATTGCTAAAAATTGATTAGTGGATGACGTTTATTGCTTTTTATTTATGTTTTGCACAGTTAAATTCCTTCAATTGCACATATTTTAGGATGTTTTGCGCGTCATACGACTATATTTCTGTCGAAACGTCCAGAAACTATAGAATTAACCCGCTGAAATATATATATATATTACACGTTTTGAGAATTCCCATCTGTAAAAGTGATACATTGTTTTATTCGAGAAGATGAATTCCTGAAACAAAATATAAGTTTGAATATAACATCCTTACATAAATAAACTTTCAGTCCTTTGATTTGATGAAAATTTTGCAGATTCATGTTATCTTTAAAACCGTCTTTGGCTGGCTCAGAATGTTCCGACATGTAACGTCATTTTCTTCAAATATTTTACATAGGTTATCATTTGGAAGAAAAGATTAGCTAATATATGTCGCTTTTATTTTTAATAATGTTTTCTTTATTTGTTCCCAGTTTTAGTACAATGATGCTTTTTATTATGTAACTTTATGATCACACAGTTATAAACCTTTTATTTTCTAATGCAGACTGTGTGTGATGTTCATAGTTTCAAACAATGACTGCATTGTATCTTTAATAAGTTTTTGAATTAGGTACTCTGAATTGTATTCCTTCGTCTGCAGATAGAGTTGGGATCTCTAATCACAGAAGTACTTGGGGTTTACCTATAGGTTTATTATTATTTGTCTTATTGTTAAGTTTACTCAAGTTAATGCATACTTTGATAAGATTTACCTTTTGCATTTTATCTTTATTTAGGATTGTTGGGATAAGTGTGAGGTTTGTGCACATAAACTGGTTTTAAACCCCCAGTAAATTTACATTTTACTAAATGCGGTACCTAACAATCCTTGATAAACATACATTGTTTTTTTATATAGTATGTATGCACTGTGCTGCTTGTGGAGTGTTGTGCTGTTCTTCCATGTTTCTTGTTTCTGATTTTATGTTCTATGTCTTTGGCGTTTCCCAGTGCCATTAAACCGGGTTTATATTTAAACTTTTTTTCTACTGAGCTTGTTTCTGTAGCTTTTCGCATAAATTTTGTCATGGCACAAACAAGTCACAAAACAAAACAATCGTTTGAAGTATCTCTTGTCTTTTTCAATGACACGTTACATACACTAATCATTTGGAGCAGCCCTCGACCCTTTCATAGAAAAAGGCACACCAACAAATCACTTGGAGCAGCCCTTGACACTATCATAGACATGGCAAATAAACCAAACATTTGGGAGAAGCCTCGACAGTATCATTGACATGGCCCACAGACCAATCATGTGGAGTAGCCCTCGACACTTCTGGACACGACACAAAAACCAATCATTTAGAGCAACCCTCGACACTATCATGGACATGGCACAAACCAATCATTCTGAGCAGCCCTCGTCACTATCATGGACATGGCACAAACACACATCATTTGGAGCAGCCCTCGTCACCATCATGGACATGGCACAAACACACATCATTTGGAGCAGCCCTCGACATCATCATGGACATGGCACAAACCAATCATTTGGAGCAGCGCTTGACACTATCATGGACATGGCACTTAAACCAATCATTTGGATCATGGACATGGCACAAACCAATCATTCTGAGCAGCCCTTGGTACTATCATGGACATGGCACAAACCAATCATTTGGAGCAGCCCTCGACACTATCATGGACATGGACGTTGTCATGGCAACGGCACACAACAGTATAATTTGAAGAACCCTTTAACAGTATCATGGACACGACACATAAAACAATCATCTGAAGCAACTCTCAACTTTTTCATAGTAACGGCACAAAAAACTAAAATTGGAAGAATCCTTCGAAAGTGTCATGAACACGACACAATAACCAACCATTCAAAGCAATAGTCGATAGCTTCATTTACAAGACAGACAATATTAGTCCTCAATAAGCATCCCTCGTCTTTGTTAGGGATGCAGCAGGAGCAAAAAACTGCAAAACACTCGAAACAAAATATTTTGGAACATCAAACTGAAGTCTGATATATTGTTCAAGATTGAATAGCGACTGATACATGTTGCTTTCATTTGGCTTTTACGCTGCTTAATCCCCTCAGTTGCAGTTATTTTATGAAATTAATCATTTGTGCACCTTAATACACATATTCATCAGTCAAAACGTCAATGATCTATAGGGAAAAAACTCTGAAATATATTTATCATTTATGTGTTGTTGGAATATATATGTATATAAACTTAAATTTCCTTATACTGTATCAACTCTCTTTATAAATACAACTTGGTTTGAACATCTAATGAACTCCTATTTCACTCACCATTCCTTGGTACAGACCCAATTAACCTCAAGGGAACATCTGTGTCACCGACCTGTACAAGGCCGTAAACATTACTAAACTCCTGTAAACAGCTGTTTTGCTGTACATTTAAACATGATTACTCAAACTTACCTCTTTTGAACTTCTGTTTCACCGACCGTTAACTCGAGTGAAATCCTTTTAAGCTGACTATAATAAGACGCTAACACAAAGTAACTTCAAGAGAATTCCTGTTTTGATTTTTTAACCTCTGACCATTAAAAAGTAGAAACCAAAACAAACTTTCAGTGTAATCGTTTCTTCCATGACCATTAAAAAGTGGTGGCCGAAAATAGCATTCAATGATTTCCTGTTTCCCTGGCCATTTAAAGGTGGAAGCCGAAATGTTCCTCCAGTGTATTCCTGAATCGCTGAACGGTGCAGAAAACACAGTTTTTCTTTCTTGATAGTAGACCACAGTAAATATTTTCGCATTCCCGAATGATTTAATATTTTGCGTGTTCAGCTATTAAAGGGACTGTACACCAGATTGGCACCAAAAAAGATTTTTTCGGTAACGAATCTCAGGAAAATTATTTAATAAAATGTTTGACCCTTTGATATCTTTGAAAAAAAACTGTAAGATAAAAATCGAGTCGGAGACCGGGTTCGAACCGGTGTCGCCAAAATTGCAGTCCAGTGATGTATCCTCTGTGCTACGAAGGCTTATCCTAATCGGTTGGAATATTTAAGCTATATACCTAACTTGGTATCATCACGTGATAACATCGACTAGCCAATCACGCATAAGGAATGAATTCTACTGGGTAAACATAACTAGCAATATTTTTAATGGAAAAATACGAAACAAAACTGCGAAAAACAAATTAATTGTAAACTATGTGGTACTTCAATTATAAAGCGGGAGGTCGTTGGTTCGATCCCTGAACGCGTCATACCAAAAGATGTTAAAATTGGTACAAGTAGCTCCCTTGCCTGGCGTTCGGCATTTAAAGGGTAGTGCTTGGAAATGTGGTGTACTCAGTACTGGTTTTGTTGTACCCCGTGTATCGGTGCTTTACACCGAGCACGTAAAAGAACCAAGGGGTCTCTTCGAAAAAGAGCTAGGGTATCGCACCTGGACTTCCTTGTATCCCACCACTGTCTCTTCAGCGTGCTGTCCCTTCATCAAAAAACAAAGGACTCCGTTGGAAATAAGTGCTTCCTTGACCGCAAGGTCTAAAGAAATACATGCATACATACATTGTACACATCGATACCAAGTTTATGTCAGTTTTAGACAATTTTCTGGTGTGTTTTTTTCGCTATATCGTCATACGGAAAACAGCCCCTTTAAATACACGGTTACAATCTTGCTATCAGTAATTATTTTGTTCTATCAATGCATTATTTAGTAGGTACTTTAAGGTTTATCATTTAACATTCATGTTTGTTATATATGTGTATGTATTGATTTTAAATAGGTGTGTAACTTTAATCAGATATATACACAACTGCCTTATTCGTTAGTACGGTAAACACTAGCCTGTTGCATTCAACCTTACAGCAAATACATAAATATCAGTTCAAATGTGATTTACGGCTTAAACATGGGAATCCTAGTACTCTTGTTCTAACGCAGGTATTTCCTCGAACAATCTTCTACAGTATACAATCTCCATGGAAACGAAATTGTGCAATTGTCAGATTAATTGTCAAGATACTTAAAACAATTAAAGATTTACTCCTTGTCTTTTGTAACTGAAAAAACGGTTTTTATGAAATTTGCATTGGAAAATGTTTAAGTGGTAAGAAACAAAATCGAATTTAAATGGATATTTATTATTTGGCAGAATCAGGAATCGATGACGTGACAGCGACAAGACAAATTACAGAATGTTTCGAGACAGATTAGCGTCTTGAACGAAACATAAACAAGATTATGACCACTTTGGTACAGAGCCATATGTTTCATTGATATTTTCCGCATTGAAATAAATGTGAACGAAGAGACTTACTGATAATAAACTGTGTTTAAACTGCAGGATTTAAACAATGCTATAGCTCCGCTAAGAAAATCAAACACAATTTTCTAAGTTTGTTTTATTGCGTAAAGAAACTATGTATTCCTTATAAAACCCATGTACAGATAATCTCCCAAAAATGGACCAATCATTTTAAATAATATATACTCGCTCTTCAAAATCGGATTATAGCATGGCATTTCGTCAAAATATCCAGTATTTTACATTGTTATTTATTACTTATATTTAATAAACACGTACAATTACGCTTACGGATAATATCTTCCATTTTAATGGTCGATTTACCTACATGTTTAAGAATTATTAAACAACTCATAAAAAAAACAAAAAACAATAGCCTCATTTTCTGAAGTGTGTCTTCTGTGCTTGCTCCGTCTCAATGAATTATTCCGGCCCACATATTCCCTAGAGTACAACCACTCACAGAATTTCAGGAAATCGAAAGGAAGGACAACTGAAATGTTAAAGAGCAGCGAAACTAATTTGCACTGATGCAATTGCTGTCAAACTACATAACTTTGTCCATGCAATATAATGCTACGTTATATTAAAACAGATATGTTGATATATATATATATATATATATATATATATATATATATATATATATATATATATATATATATATATTTTAAGACGGACAGAAATGTTTTTTACAGATCATAATCAGATTCTTCTAAAATTGACAACGCTAAAAACCAATTGCAAGCACTGGATGAACGGAATGTTTTCACATGTAACATTTTATACATTATGTAGATTCACCATCATGATTCACCATTAACTATAAGTATATGAAATTGTTGGCTTGAAAACGGGAATGTTTTTGTTCAGGGAACTGCATTATTTGACTGTCATTAATGACAACTATGTTTTGATATTCGCTGATAAAGATGGCCTTAGGGCTTTGTAAACCTTACGTATTTAATAGGCGTTTATTCTTCCATTTCATTTAAACTTCCCGAGCTATTTAAAATGGTCATACGTGAACTAAAAGAGAGTTTGTTAACGCGATTACCTGCTGAACTCAATAAATTTCGTACGAAAGTTGACCTAGACAAATATAATACTAGTATAATATCAACCAAATGCACTAAATGTTTTTTAAGAGTACTATTGATTTATTAGCTTTGAAATATTCTAAAGCAAATGCATTATGTTGGGTCCCTTTCTTCAAGAAAATATAGTATACCCTTCACATCAAGGTCTTTAGACAGTAACCACTTTGCTGTAGTTTTTAACCTTTAGCAAAAGGTACGAAGGTAACGATTTAATTCAACTGTTATCAGTTATCAACAGTTATTAAACGCATTAAATTATTTTACAATCATCTGATGTTACCATGAACTAAATATACTCTGACGGAATGGAGTTAGGTTGTTTTACATAAATCGAGGAAATAATTTTTGCGCCCATTACAAGTGTTATTTTGAAATCACCAGATGTTTGTTCTGGACAAAATCAAGATGCGCATGAAAAACATATAGCAAATGTTAATGCTTAGGTGCGTTATTATTTCTGCTTATTTAAGCACTTTGTATGTAATAACCTATATCTATTGTTAGTATGCAAAACAACTACTATAAAACAGCTATATATTATAATGATAATGCCGACATCGCCAATTCGTTGTAAACTCGTTATGTTTCAATTGATTAATCAACTTAATAATACACTTAAGGCCAAATCAGCCGATTATTGAGGCACAGACAATGCAAATGTATGAATGCATTGATAGTTTATTCTGTCCAATGAAGTCACAAAACATTCGCTACATTAGCGTTTTGACTGTTAAAATTGGAACTTAAAAATGTATTCAAATCTGTTCCCGATATTAAGCTTTTGAATAAGTTATTCCATGTGATGGACACGTCAATAAATACCTAGCACGTGTTTTATGATTATCATTAACGACGACTTTTAAAAGATGAAGATCGTTTAGAATTGAAAATAACTTTATCAGTTTACACGGTCAATACAAATCATTTCTAAATGCATACTTTCAATATGTATCATAACATTTTAAAAGTTTAATAAAACATAAGCTAAGACATTAAAAATTGAAGTACTAACTATATATTATAAAATTTTGCCAATAATATAATATACCCGAATGCGGAACAGTTGCTGCATGTATATAACTAAGCAAATATATCCTTACTACAGACATTTTGATAATAAGGGGGTAATGTTCAATTATCCTCTCATATTTGACCCAGGGGTTTGTCTCGTCATAACAACGTCGATGTGTATACGGACATATTTCCTAAAAGTTTCACAGAGAGCTTTTAAATTTCCTTTCATTAGTTATCTCCGATTCTACGTTGACGGAGATTCTTTAGACTATTAAACGACCATTGCATCTTCAGGGATCGTAAGAACTCGGGATTCAGAATAATTATAACATCTAGAAACATTCATTTTCAAAAGTGTATAATTTGTGTGTTTTGATTTTTCTTTTCTTAAATATACATGTAGATCATACATATATTTCGCAGAATCGTAATGTTTTTATCTTTCAGTGATACTAGTCTTAACATTTCGCACTTGGTGCTTGTTTTAGGTCAATATCTTTAACCTCTTTTCATTTATTTCAAAAGACTAAAGATCGATGCAACAAATGAATAAATACGGGGAAAGAGGACAGCCCTGTCTGACACATTTACGTATATTGAAGAACTCTGATGAAACACGTTATTCGTAACAAAACCTTCGACACCCGTTTAATAAGTTGAACCCATTTTTATTAAATCTTTACCAACATTGAACATTTTAATGTGTTTTATTCATAAAATTGTGATCGAGGCTGTACAAAACTTTATTAAAATCAGAAAGAAAATATCAGACCTTCGTTATTGGTTTTATTTCGAAGAGTTCTGACATTCCCCCCAATACATATTCCCTGTCCGATCATAACTTATTATCTTATGTAAGAACGCTTTAACTAAATTTGCAATTATTTTTGCAGCTATTTTATAATTCATATTAAAAAGAGGAAGTGCCTCCAAGCCTTCAATGGTTTATTCAAGTCATATATTTACCCATTTTTTCGGAAGAAAGGTAATGATTCTCTCTTCACTTTTTGTCTCTCTTTTTTTTATTTCGTTCCAGATGTTTTCATAAAATTTCAATGTCAAACTATTAAACCCTGGACTGTTTGTTATTTTTCATTGCTTTTATCGCTTTAAAACATTTAATATTCAGTAAGATCTTCCTGACCATGATCCTCATTTAAAAGACAGTTATACTTATTTTGTGTAAAGCAGGTAATTTCCGGATATTTCAAACACGCGTATTTCTTATTATGAGATTCATAAAAGGATTTTCCGTAAATTAGATCTTGATTTTCATCCAATACAAGATTGCAGTTACAGTTTAGCAGGTTGATTACTTGTTGTTGCGATCAGGAGTCAAATATTTAGTATCGTTTAAACCCTGCAATTCATTAAGTTTTAGATCTGATTAATATCTCTTTTCTCTAATCTTCGATAAGCTTATTTGTTGCCTTGTATAATTTGTATATTTATTTTCGTTTTTGTGAACTGTGAAGTTTGGTTTGAATATATATAGTTCCAGATGCATAACTGAACAAAACACTTTGGGAAAATAAGTAATACAAAACCATATACAAGGTGTTTAATCTATAATAGCATGTTTGAGCACAGAAACACGACAAATCCATCATTTAACAATATCATATTTACATAATACGTTAACAAACACAAACGGTAATTTTATCCGCGATAATGTGGCTTTGGGGTATAGACGTGTTCACCGATAGTTACATGCATAAAGACACAATGTATTTGATCTAGTTTTGTAAAGAGCGGCTCACTGCAATGAAATCTAATACATTACATGTCGATAACAGCAATAAATGCTTTACAAGCAAACTAAATTTGTCTCAATGATAAATCTGAGGTTTAATTTGTATCTCTTAGGAACTCTGTATTTTTAAACGATGAATACTCTGCCTGAAGTTAATCTTGAGTGAATAATTAAATCGATACTGTTTTGTAAAAGTTAAAAGGAGAGTTTTCACTAGAAATTTTGTTCTACTGGTACGGCATTGAAACTGACAGTAAAATAATCATATATTTGTAAACAAGCGGTAGGTTTTAAATGACCTCGAAAAGTCGAAATTGAAGAAAAATTCTAACAAGAATATCCAAACACATATATTGAATTTCCAGATAGCAAAAGTGGGTTTTAAAGATCAAACCGAAAAATCATAAAAAAAACTTGTAAGGACTGAATATTTAGCAAATATAATGTCCTAAGTAAACATGTTCCTTTTATGCATGGAAGGCTATGTCAGACCTTTGCAGAGGTTACTAAATAATGTATTAAAGGTGATACTAAAAACAAATTAACACCAGAAATATAACAAGATTAAACATGAGTTTTTGTGTAATATGGAAATATGTCTCTCGAACATCAAAATAATAAATATATATATATATGCTAAATTATTATGTAGATATGGATATTCCGATGTTTTGACAATATTTTCGGCGTTTGATAAAACCTAACTGTTTTGTAATGTGCATTTCAAACACCAAGACGATACTTTACAACTACTTTTTCAAGGTACTCGCATTCCCGTACACCAGTGCGATAATGCTATGCGTATCACATGAATGATGTACAGCGTACAGTTAGGTTTGGCATTCATTTGTAAAACCTCTGATTAATGAGAATGGTAATTTGTTGATAGCTGTATTCTTTTCGTTTATTGTTGGCGAAATATATTAGCTTATATAATAACTCTCAAGTCCGTTTAGGGGTCTGTATTCTGAGAGTCCAATGGTACAAACATTTGGGTGAATGGCGGACAGAAATGGCGTTCGACGAAAACAATAACCACTTGTTTAAAAAATGAAATTTCATATTTCAAGCATACACAATGACTTGATTTTAGATGAAAAGTCACATTTGTAACGTCAGACTGACCTTGCACACCAATTGTACCAAAGTCATTTGTATTATCAGGCTGACCTTGTACACCAATTGTACCAAAGTCATTTGTACTATCAGATTGACCTTGTACACCAATTGTACCAAAGTCATTTGTACTATCAGATTGACCTTGTACACCAATTGTACCAAAGTCATTTGTACTATCAGATTGACCTTGTACACCAATTGTACCAAAGTCATTTGTACTATCAGGCTGACCTTGTACACCATTTTTACCTAGATTGAATAAATAATGCAAAAACCAGAGACAAAAACAACATAAAAGACATATCAATATTTGTATCAGTTTATAATTTGCTTAAAACATACACTCCTCCTATAAGATAGTTCATGTAATTTTAAAAAACATTGCATTATTATTCATAATGACAAACTGGTAATGCAAATATTTCATCTAACATCGTTCTACCTTACTTCATATACATAGTGTTTGATATCAATATAATTTCACAATTTCATGCTTGATTTTATCAAGTTTTCGTTTAATCTTCTAGAATTTCAAGATTTCCCGATATCCACTTCATTCGTTCATCATTTTTGTTACAATTTAAATTTTACAAAATCACGATGTAAGAAATCAACGATTTCAATTTCTTTAATTCTTGGTGTCAAGATTTCACGATTTCACTTCATGAATTCAAAATCAAACATCTCATATAGGAAATATCACACATCACTAAGGGTCATATGACGTCATAAGGAGCGGTCAGTAAGCCTGTCTTTATAATGCCATATGGCCGGAAGTGTCCGCGTTATTTTTCTTCAATTATACCAAACATAAATTTTAGGCGCTGTTGATGTGTTTATTGAACAAAGCAAATAATGCTTACTTTCGACAGGTTTTGGCCATTGTAAACATTTCAAAGCCGCACACAATTAATATGTCAAATTGATTTTTTCTAAATGGATGAATGATATTTCGATTGTTATTTACATTGTACTAACACACAAAAAAATGACCAAGGTTACAATTCATTTATGGCAATTTTATTCTTCAAACATGAGCAATATGTTGCTGTTAGAAAGTGCAACAAATAAGCGAGAAATATTCCTGTCGTAACATATAGCTGAAACAAGGTCCGGTAATTCATCTTCCGCAATAAACACAGAATGTCCATCTTCTTCGCCTCGAAATTTCAACACACAATTCTTCTTCTCTCCGCATACAAATACTTCACCAGCAGTTCCAAGACACATCAATCTAGTCTCAAGATTATTAGGATCGCGTTGCCATAACATATGCCCCTTCTGTTTGGCATAGACAATAACTCCGCCTTGTAAATACCCAGCGTAGATCGTTTGACCGTCGCTGCTTACGCATATATCTTTACACATATACGTGTTTTCTTTGCTTTGTACGGTTATTTGTTGGAGAGAATCTCCCGCTAAATGGCAGACGTAAATCAAGGCGTCACTACGGGAAATGTATATCTCATTCTCGAACCCGGCTATCTTTGTAAAATTTTCGTTTAATCGTAATGAACTTTGTAACGTCAGTTTGTCACTAACGTTGAATACTTGTACGATTCGCTTCACGGGTAGACTCACTGCAATTCTAAAATCATCCAACGTACACAAGCAGGCTGGAATGTCACCGAGGTTGAAAGTATCCAAAATTAAAAAGTTAGAATCAGCGAGTATGAGCTTAAAGTTGTTACACTCAGTAAGTGCAATTTGTCCAGATGGTAAGACGCATATCCCGTTAAATGATGGCGGTTGCTTTAAACCTTTAACTTCCAATGTAATCACTTTCTTTTCAGGTGTGTTATTAGACGAGGTTGGTGATATATATATAATATGAATATAAAACCATCATAAGTATATGCACTGTTGACACGGCCAATCAGTACTAAGGATCTTGCTTCGTAGAACACATCGCTTCTAGCCTTGCTCAGGTCGTTGTTCAAAAATACATTATTGTATTAGTAGTTTTGCTTAGTATGTATTAAGTTATACAGTTCTACCTTAGTTGGACACAAGTTTATGATTTTATGGGTATCTTACCTTTCGTTTTCGTGAATCCAAGTCAGATATATCTCTATGATTTTCATTGTCCTTATCAAATTTATATCTATGGTTTGTATTGTCCTTATCGGATTTATCGCCATAGATTGTTTTCTCCTAATCAGTCTATCGCTATGGTTTTTATTGTGCTTATAGTGTTAATCTCCATAGTTTGCATGGTCCTAATAAGGTTATCTGTATTGTTTGCACAAATCTAATCAGACTATAACTATGGTCTGCACGGCCCTAATCAAACCCTTATCTTGTTATCTCTATTGCTTGCACGGTCCAAATAACGTTTAAAATAATGTTGGCACAATTCTAATAAGGTTATCTCTATAGTTTGGACAATCCTTCTCTTGTTATCTCTATGGTTTGTACGGTCCTAATAACGTTTAATATATTGCTGGCACAATTCTTATATGGTTATCTCTATAGTTTGCACGATCCTTATCTTGTTATCTCTATGGTTTGCACGGTCCTAATAACGTTTAATATATTGCTGGCATATTCCTTATAAGGTTATCTCTATACTTTGCACAATCCTTATCTTGTTATATCTTTGGTTTGCATAATCATGTTTTCTCTTTTGCTTGCTAGGTCCTTTTAGGATATCTTCATGGGTTGCACGGTCCTTATTATATTACCTTTATGGTTTGCACAATTCTTAGCATGTTATTAGCTGATGTTTTTGAAAATATTCGTGATATGTCACTGAAGTGTTATGGTTAAGACCCTTGTCACTTTTACACCAGTCCGGTATTGAGCTGGCAGGCAATGTTGAAAATGACTGAAGTCACTCTAGAGCTCATGAGAGACATTGATCAAATTTTATTTATCGAAAAAGGTATTCGAAGTGGTATTAGTCAAATATCAAATAGATACAAAAAAGCAAACAATGAGTATTTGAATGATTATGATCCTACCTCATTTCTAGCTTATTATGATGTCAATAATCGTTATGGTTACAGTATGTCACAACAACTACCAACAGGCCTCTTTAAGTTTTTAGAGAAGGAAGAAATTGATACTTTTGAACCTGAAAAAATACCAGAGGATAGATCTAAGGGGTATATTTTAGAAGTAGATCTAGAATATCCAAAACATTAACATGACAGTCATAACGACTACCCATTAGCTCCGGAACGTAAATTCACACCCAATGAAAAATTATCTCCTTATGCTCAACAGGTGTTGAAACATTTACACAACAGTGAGGAACTTCCACCCAGAGCAAAGATTGAAAAATTTCTCACCACTTTAGAAAACAAACAGAATTATGTCCTTCACTATCGCAACCTGCAACTGTATCTCCAACTCGGTCTAGAATTGAAAAAATACATAAAGTATTAGAGTTCCAACAAGAGGCTTTCATGAAACCCTAGGTTGAGTTCAACACCAAAATGCGACAACAAGCCAAGACTGCTTTCGAGAAGAACTTCTTCAAACTCATGAACAACTCGGTCTTCGGTAAGGTTTGTTTTTTTGTTTTTTTGGGTTCGTGTTAATTATTGCATTGTTATCATTTTTGTATGACCTGCCCGTATGTAATTTATACAATAAATTTATTGTCACTTCCATACCACTAATACTTATCTACAAAAACAACTGTTAAATAATTGTCAGGCGTGGTTTTACATTTTGGTATTTCATTCATCTTCAATCAGACGCTTACAAGTGCTCATGTACAATTAGGAACCTAAAGTAAAACTGACCAAAATAACTACCGGCAAGTAAAAGGTGTATTTTTCGGCCTCATTTTCATATCTCTAATCCAAAACACAGGTATGTAAAATAACGACGGATACCATCATAAAAAACATATATTGTGCTTACTTTCAGGAAAATCCATGGAAAATCTTCGGAAGCATCGGTCCGTAGAACTGGTTCATTTAGAAAAACGACTACAGAAGGTGTCTTCCAAACCCACTTATAAGATGCACCGGATTTTTTCTGAAGACCTTGTTGGTGTTGAATTAGGTCGCAAAAAAAATAAATTAAATAAACCATTTTTTGTTGGAATGAGTATCCTTCATTTGTCAAAATATACCATGTACGATTTTTATTATAATCATTTGAAAAATGTGTATGGTAGGAACGTTGAGCTATCATTAACGGACACAGATTCATTTTTAGTATCATGTACAACACCGGACATTTTCCAAGATATGTTGGCCTATTCACATTTGTTTGACACTTCAGATTTCCCTAAAGATCATTTTTTATATAGTGATTTCAACAAAAAAGTAATGGGAAAAATGAAAAGTGAAACAAATGAGAAATGTATTAGTGAATATTGTGGTTTGCGATCGAAAATGTATGCTTTTAAGTGTGATGATATAGACGAGAAAAGAGCAAAAGGGATATCAAAAGCGGTTGTTAAAAATCATTGACTCTTAAAGATTATAAACATGTATTATTTAATAATTCTCAAATGCACTCAACAATGCATTCATTACGAAGTCATAACCATAAAATTTATCTGGAAACAATCAGCAAAGTAGGATTATCTAGTTTTGATGACAAAAGATTTTTATTAGAAGATTGAATTAAATCATATGCTTATGGACATTGTAAGATACAAGACATATAATTTCTATGTTTTATACCAAATTATATCTAATTTCATGTAATTTCATGTGATGTAATCTACTGCTCTACTGTTGAAATGTAACCTAAAATAAATAAAAAATAAAAATGAAAATGTATGATCTATGTTAAACAAATTGTTTGAATTCAATTATAATCAACTTTATTTGTATTTGCATTGTATTGTACTTATAAGAAAATAAATATTGAAATCTTGTCTGATATTTTAGTTATTGATGCAACATACCGGAATGGTATAAAAAAGCTCATCAGACATGTCCTCAACCTGCAAAAATTAATAAAAAAAAAAATAATAATAAATAAAAATTTTCCCTTCTTATTGATGACCAAGAGACATTTTCAAAACCAAAACCTCTCAAATATGTCTGCAACTCGTTAGAAAAACGTATCTGAGCTTGAGCCATTTTTGTATTTTTTAAACACTTCAGACAACTGTTTAAGCACAGACTTACAATATCCAATTTGTTCGGTTTGTTATATACCACTATTGACAATCCAAACAAAAATAAAAAAATATATCTTGGACGTTGATTATTCTCGTACTATGGTCTCGTATTTGAGTCCTGTATATACGGTTAAAAAGGGAATGAATTTACATCTATCCGGATATTCTTCAATCTCTTGATGGCTATTGTACTGATCAACTATGGTTTGAAAATTGGTACTTCTTAATAAATCTGTCATATGTCTATGACTATCTCGCAACCATTCGTATATGGAAATTGATTCAAAATCGGTGATCCAAGGTAGCATAGTTCCATTCTCATCCCAAAAGGAATCAAACATTCTCCTGTTTGAGCCATATGGTGACAAATTATAACTCATATTAGCTGGTAAACAATGGCTGCCAACTTCATTCGCAAAAAGATTAATACTGATAATCAATGGAGACCCATTTAAACAATGACCCTTTGTCTTGGATTTCAAACAATGGTCAAACATTAGAGCTGGAAATCGCCAAATATGACCGCTAACGCGAGAAATCGCTAAATATGGCCGCTAACGCGGGAAACCGTCAAATTTGGCCGCGAGAGTCCCATGGCCGTTAACGCGGGAAATCGCCAAACATGGCCGCTAACGCGGTAAATCGCCAAAGATGGCTGCGAGAGTCCCCTTTTTACCCTACTGACGTCATTTTAACATCATGCAGTAATACATTCATGATGTGAAGTTAGCAGATCGGATAAGAAATACTCCCGTATTTCGTGATGTTTTAGTTGTCGATTTGTGATCGATGTATAGAAGTATGGTTTATAACAATATATTTCAAATATTTGTTAAAATATGTTAGTTAAATTTTTAATTCATTGTATTGACTTGATTCTAAGACATACTGGGACATATCTCGTATATGCCAGTAGATCGTTAACATATATACCGGCGGAGCTTTTCAGTTTTAAATTTTCAAACCTATTTGCATTGGAAAAGGAATTTCCTAAAATGACATATATATTGATAGGGCAGACAAATGTAATTTCTTGATGACCTTAAACACATTGTCTTTAAGGACAGTAATCAACTTGGGTTTAACAATACGAAAAACCTGATTGAGAGAACCTTTATATGTCATATCCTTAAAATATCACGAACAAAAAGAGTCCAACTTAATGAATAGTGATTAATTATGTCTCGGTTGGCAGTTCTCCTCGGGAAATTGATCATCCATTGTCAAGACACCCTATTGAGACGAATGCATTCTCTCTTCAAGTTGTAATACTGCACCATCTATTTTGTAATGGTAAAGTATTTTTGAATGATGAACGACGTATTTGGGATTCATGTCGTCACATGAATTGCCTTAAATCTTTCTTAAATGTCACATAATATAAAAGCTGTATTTTTATATCTTTAACTTTGTTGGGTTTTTTCCATTGTCGGCTTGAGTAAATTTTAAACGAGTATGTACCAAAGTGATAAAACTATGGTGCACAGAATATATCAATTTACGACTAAAATTGACTTAGATCTTAGTTAAAACGGCTCGTTATCCAATGCGTCATTCGTCTTGTTTATATTTTTCTATCATGTATTATTAGCATCTTGTATTTAATGAAATATATAATGAGAAATAGCGATTAGCAGGTTTGATATTAAAATACTTAATTAATGATCATGACAATGAGTTTGATGAGTCACCAATACCAGTCGGACTTAGTTTTGTAAATTATCATATCAATAAATTTTATATAAAATAATACGTGTTCACTTCGCAGTATTATGTGATACCATGTTCATGTGTCATAGGACAAGCTGAACCTTTTTTGTTTTAAATCCTGAAAGCGTCACTTAATAATATTGTTATACATGCTTTTGAAAATAAGACAGTTGCATCTGTTGTCTGCCTGTTTGTTTTTGAAGCGCACTGTGTGTTTCCTGTTTAGTGCATTTAGTGCTTAAAGGACATTTGTTAGAAACTGGTTTAAAATGACCAAATATAAACTACTGTGACAAATCTATACAACGTTAATACGCCAATAAATCGTATAATATGTTGTCGAAAGAACACACATATTAATAAAGAATAATTTAAATATCTGAATGAAATTTCTTCGAAGACTTCGAATGTAAATGAGACATGGACTAGCAAACGATATTAATATTCACACAACCGTGGAATTTTCCCCTTCGTTAAGGAATAGCAAACGAGATGAATAACCACGCCACTTTTACACGTTGTCCTTATTGTATGAGAATCAATTGCCGTTCACAGCCATTCCAGTGTGAAACGCTGTCATTATGATAGGGTTGGCAAACGCCATGCACATCTATTTTGAATTGAAAAGCTGTCCTTGGCATTTCAAAGTGCATTGGAACTATATTCGGGCTAGGGCAAGCAAAACACATGAAAATCAATGTCATCATGGAACGCTGTTCTTGCGAAAGAGTTAGTAAACGTAATGAACATCCATGCCATAATGCTACGTTGTTCTTGCGCAAGCGTTAGCAAACATCCAAAACATCCATACCACCATGAACGCAGTCGTTTGTTTAGCAAACGACATAAACTTGAACATACATCCCATAATGGTATGCTGTTCTTGCGTAAGGGTACGCCAACGTCATGCACATCATACCACCATTGGACTTTTTCCATACCGCATTGGAACGCTGTCATTGAGCTAGGATTAACATATTTAATAACAATCAATCCATTTGAACTGTATCCTTGGGCTTTGATTAGCATATGCCATTTAACCTATATGATCAAAGGTGATGTAAAGTTCTGTTTACTTAATTGGTTTAGAACAAAATTGTTTAATATGACATCTGTATTTGATACAACAATAGAACGCACACACAATTTATTCATATCCGCCTCAAGTTATCTTCACAGTCAAGGTAAGCCAAATAAAGGTTGATCAATTTTAATAGTGTGGCCCTTTAGCCACTGATATGGATCGAACACAGTTTTGCATTTACTTTCGTTGTCAATGGGCTAGGTTCGCTCTGAGGCAGAATCCGTTGGAAACAGAAATACTAAATACCATAATATTTTTTAATCGAACAAATGTATTAAAAATATTCTCAAAGCATGTACAATCGAGTGTCAGTTTTGGTAAATAATCAATAGCGCCGTTGCATTTAATGATACGAATTGATTCATGTCATTTGTTCCTTTAAGATAAATTATCATAAATAACTTAAAGCACCATTTACATTTTGTGAATCCATTAAATCCGTCAACCCGACCTCGGGTAAATAGTGATGTCGATTGACCATAAAGTCATTTGATAAGTGTATGATATAGGTTACAACTATTCAAAATATATCCAAACAGCATCGAATTTTATTTCATAGAGAGTAATGTTCAATTGTTTCAAGTCTCTATTTCCTTTTTTAACAAATAATGTCATATTTTGTAACATATTACTTATATAACTATATCATTACACTGAACTTTTCGTTTACACAAAGGCATTCGCAAATGTGTCTTTGCATTTATGTTGAATACGCAATTCATTGTAGTCATGTGATATAATAGCGTCAGCTGACTATACGTCAAGTACGAACTAAAACAGCAAATGTTATAATGTATCAAACAATAACTAAGGTGTCAGTATCAGTCAGGAATAACACTACAATAATACCATTATAAGATAAAAAAAGAGTTTACAACTCTTGTCAATTATTAAAGTAATAAAACATTCATATCTGCAAAAGCTCAAAGATTTTGGACGCAAATACGTTCTAACAAAGACGATGTTAAGCAGGATAATAAAGATTTTCGAGAATGTTTAAGTCAATTTTGAAATAAATTATTTAAGAGCAAATAATCGGACACACTGATTACAATTGGTAATTATATGCTTCCCTCTAACAAATAATTGACAAGAATGTGTTTTTGCCTTAAGGATGGCTTTAAATCGATCTAAACTAAATCATATAGTCTTGAAAATAATGGCCTATTCGACAGGTATCGGTGCATATGTTGGTTTGTTGTTTACAGACCAAACATGCGAAAACATATCTGTACCAATACAGTTAAATGTTCCCACCTTGGAAAGGCAGTGAACCATGAGATCACTTGAAGTTCAGACTAGATTATGACTGTCCATCCTCACAATTATCCAAATCAGTATATTGGTATTTAAGTCTGTATCAACTCGTGCTACTACAAAAGGTTGCTGAACCGGTTGACTAGATATTTCTAACACTGTGTTAGCTGTTCTTACTCTAGATGTATCATGAATAATACTCCAAATTGGTAAACAACGTCATTATGTCTCAAGATGTCACCATTTTCCCAATCCAAATTTGTTAATTATATAATAATTTCCTGGGAAAGCTTTGATACATATTTTAGCATTAAATTGCATCTATTATCAACAATTTTGGACAAATAAACTGTGTGTTTGTTGAATGTCTAAACGTGCTTCAGTACAAAATACTTTGTTTACGGATGGAAATGAGTACAGATGGTATGGTGTTTATGTAATCATGAGAATTGTTCATAAGTAAGTCACAGAAATATGTATGCCAAAAGTAGGAGTGGACTCTAACTACATGCATTTGAGTAAAAGACTTAATCAATAATCATTTCAAAAATCTCACCACCATAAATATCATAACAAATGTCATATGAGGCGAGAATCTATCACGTGGACTATTTGCCTTTAAAATAAATTGTTGAATACAAGCCATTCGAAATAGCATTCCTTATATTTTATTCCACTAGTGTAACAGTAAATAATTAAGTTAAATCTCACTGACGTTCTAAAGGCTTTCAAAAGTTTTAAAATATAGCAAGTAAGGGAATTTTAATCTGCGTTTTCTTAAGTACACAGCGGGTATGTGCTTTTCTAAAAACATATTAAAGTTCAACTTTCATGTACGTATCAACATCCTAGTCACGTTATTGTTTAACAAATGTCTTCATATTTGTGTCTTATTAAATATGTATTTACAGTTTGAAATCTAAACCAGCTTCCAGAAACTATCGTTTCAATAAAATAAAATACCATGTGTGATATACGAAGGCCCTGCAAAAGTTATGTTGTAAGGTTAAAAGGATACAAACACAGACAACACAGCATTAACACAAACCCATTCCTAGGAACCCAACTTAAATGCCCATGTCGATTTAAACTTTTATGTAATTATACAAGAGAGTGCTTGAAAGTGTCAGGGTAGTCTTCCCGTGGTATTTGTTGAAGGCATGGACACATTTTGATTCAATGGAAATTTTAAATATCATTTATTCGCTCAGAAAAAAATTATTTCGAGCTTTGTTTCTTTTACGGTGGACAACACAGGTAACTTAAGGGTCTATTGTATTGCAAAATTGGAATTCGATTCAGAAAGGTTTCAAAATACTGGGACTATGATTGTCTTTCAAGACCATGAAACCAACTATAAATGCCCCTGTACACTTAAGCTTTTATATCATTCTACAGTCAGTGCTTGAAACTGTCAGGGTATTCCTAAAGTCTAATCTCTTGACCAATTGATTTCTCGGAGCTGAACATTTAAGCACTTTAGTTTGTTGTTAGTAATTCATACAAACATCATATGTAACAGTATAATGCATATGGTAGGATTCAGAGGCAAAGATTGTAGTTCTCTTTGTTATTTCAAAGGGAAACCTTAGCAATAACACAATTATTGATAATTTTCAAAACTGCAGTGCATTTCCTTTTATTTGTACTGATGAGTGCCTTATTGCGTTATTAAAATATATTTCAATTCTGTAAAGCTCATTATGGAACATTGGTTCCTGTTTGAAGCAGACTCATTGTCATGGTGTGGAAATAAAGAATGAACGTGCTTAAACGTTCAATCACGGAAACCGATGAGCTAATTTTCATGAATCAATAAACATTGTTATTACAATAAATTCGAGGCAGTATAGAAACTTATAATTGCTAACTCAGTTGTGCTTTTGTTAAATTTCTGAATAGCATATAAGTTTGATTGTACTTTTGAATGACTTCGATGTAAGTAATTGACATACGCTCGTGTAGAAGATTAGATTTACCTTTGTCTAGCTATGAGTTTGACGTTCATGGAGATATGCTTTTTACACACAAACGGTGGTCCGTGTTTCAGAGGAGACTGTTATTTCTGTGCCTTTTAGTTGAAATCCCTTACTTATCTGTGACATTACACCTCATATTTACAGGTAAATCAAACAAGGCGTTTGACCAAATTGCACGTTAAAACAACTGATGGCAAATCATTTGCACTTTCATCGTACTTGAAAAGACATTAACTATGAACAAACGGCAATTGAAGCAGACAAGTGATGCTTATTGATCAAATGTGATGACACGTCAAATCTCAACGACCATGTCTTTTTTCTAAACTTATAGCTTGAAGCGTCACAAATGTCCACAGATTCCGTCCTTATGCAAGTTGAAATCTGATCCCTGCAGGCACGTTCAGGCAAACACACTTACTCAGGACAATATTGTCCCTGAAGGCTCGTCTATCTAGACTATTATTGTTAATATCAGAGTGTCTTTATGATGAATTGAATATACAATAGACAGATAAATCAGGCACGTTCAACATTTTACACAATGCCAGTTTACTTTCTTTAGAATAGACCTCTGATGTTACTGTAAGTTCCTACGTTTAATGTTTGCAACACTTCACAGTGTTATACCTGAATCTGCAATAGTTATTTGTTAAAACTATTAGGTCAAAATATATCGTGTACTGACCAATACTGACCATAATAGTTTTCCTTTACCTCGACCAAATCAAATTAAAATCTTCCAGAACTTCTCAAACGTTTTCAACAATGGAGGGAAAATCTTGCAACAATGATAATTACAGTCACCTGACCAATTTCAAAGAAATCACTCAACCATACAACATATAATGGTCTAAGGGAAACAATAACCAATAACTTGTATAAAAAGTAAAATCAATCTGCATAAATTGTCTCCCTTAAGCTCTCAGAATTTCAACTGGACTACAGAAATGTATCTCGCATTGATCGTGCGTCATTTAAAAAAAAATGTTACTACGTCAATTGCGTAAGTTTATGTTTGTCTGTTTCAATTTGATTATTGTAACATATGGAAGCTGAAGAGAATCACTACAGAGCCAGTTTTATGAGTAATAACCAGTACTACTGTCTTTTTTGAAAAGCCATAAGTGAGTAACCTGGCGAGGATTGAAACCACAACCTGGTGGTTGGGTGGCGGGGCAAGTATACATTAAATCTATTATCCCAAGCAATGACAAAACTAATTCCAACCAGTGTACGTATTTCTTGTTGGCTTTGTTTGGGAATGCTGGTAATTCATAAAGGTGAAAGAAAATTACCTTTGGATGGGGAACGGCCTTCAACACTCCTGAACAGTAAGTTTTTGAGCTTCATTCTTCGTCCGCTGCTTTCTTTCCGAGTATTGACATAATTATGTAAAAACGTTATTTATATTGCCATCGGATAAAACCTCGGGTGACAGTCTGCTCTCGGGTTGACAATATCGGTGTCACACATGCTGCAATTTGCTATTTACATGTTATTATATGCCTTATTAAATGGCTTTATAATTCAAATCAGATGATTACCAGAAAACTCAGTTGACAGTTGGAACTTTTAAATGTGTCGATGTTACCGAAGTAACTTATATAACTGCGTAACTGGGTTTTCAACAGAGGAATTGAATTATTTTTCATTTGTTAAAAGCAAACATTTACAATGTTAGTTTCATTTTAACGGTATTTACATTTTAATTTCTAGAATGGGAAAATAGACCTAAATTATACATAAGGTTAGTATCGTTTGTATATTTGCTTTATATTTGGAATTGGAAGTTGATTACACCTTTTGGAATCGTTATAGGCCATAAACACTTTTGTGTTAATACATTAAATTTTATGTGCTCTCTTTTTTCCCGCAAAAACACACTTTAAAACCTATACTGGATAACCTGGCACCAACAAGTCATATTTGTTTGGTCGGATGGTTAAATTATTGTTGTGCGTGTTGTTTTGAGGTTGACTGTGCCGATGCATGCCGGCGAAAGCCGATGAAAGATTGATATTGAATTTAAACATCGCTTATGAAGAGCTTTGGGCAAGTCTTACATAGAGTGGTAATCTATGTTTTAAAGGTTATAGTTTATATATTCTATACAGTCTCATCAATTTCTAATTAATAACCAATTCAAAATCCAACAACGAGTACATTAATACTTACAAATTGAGCTTCCTAAAACTATACACAAAAAATCACATATAAAACTACTTGTAGTAAATGCAGTAAAATCGAGACTTCTACTTCAAAGTATGCAAATGCATTTTATTCTTACATAAGATATTTAAATAACCCAAACAAACTGATTGCATAGTTTGATATTTCTTTTCTCTAAATTGGCTCAGACAAAGGAAACTCAGATAAATGAATTCTTTATATTTTGATATTATAATGCTCATCAGGAAATGTTTCATACAGTTAGTATATATAAGTCAGGTGCAGTATAACAAAGTATTCATTTTTGTCATCTGGTCGTTCTTCTTATCTGACAAGAAAACATCAAATACACAGTTATTATATTCATTGAATGATGAACGACGTCTGGCGCTGGCATTACAATGTTTCTATCATACTGATATATGGACATTATGTATGGCGGCTTAAATGTCAAGCGCTCGTTTATGATGCGGGAAACAGTGAAACACAAATGAAAAACGCTTCCTGAGTGTACACGTACTAATAAAATGAAGACCATGTATGATTATAGCTGGACTTATTTTGTCGAATACAGAG
This sequence comes from Mya arenaria, assembly GCF_026914265.1. NCBI lineage: Eukaryota > Metazoa > Mollusca > Bivalvia > Myida > Myidae > Mya > Mya arenaria. The sequence goes on along the minus strand of NC_069131.1, from coordinate 1,102,545 downwards.
GAATTAATATCAAGTGCACTTTATTTAAAATAATGAAGTACATGCACGATGGATCAATTGTAAATGGCATGTATCCTTCTTATGGACAATGGAAACAAGCAGTCACCCAGGTCTTAGAATGATTGGTATACCTGCTTTGTATTCCAATAGTATTTCAGCTTACACGCAATAATAACAATTACGTAGTTTTATCGATGCATGACGTTCAAATGTTATGCTGTATGATGTTTAACAAATGCCCTCTGTTCACCTTTTACAATTCATAAATACACCTTAGGCGATTATATATTTACCTTGAACAATAATACTATTTTGAAGGCCCTCGGTTCACATTGCATAATGCCATTATACATCTTTTGGCAATCCGGTATTTACCTATATTAATGCCATTATACACAATTATACACGACCCTTTACGCACCCGAAACAATGCAATATTATACATAGGGTGGCCCTCTATTCGCCACGGGCAATGCCATAATACACAAAGGGCAGCACTCTGTTCATCACAAACTATGCCATAAAACACCTTGGGCGGGCCTCAATTCACCACGAACAATGCAGTGCAATGATATAATGCACACCGGACGGCCCATTGTTTGCTTTAAACAATGCAATTATACGTCTATGGCTGTCTTCGTACCTTTAGCAATGCGATAATGCATCTAAGGCGGCCCTCTGTTCACTTTAACAATGCAATTATACATACAAGATGGTCTTTTGTTCACCTCGAACACTGTCATTAAACATCGAGGTCGGCCCGCTCTTTCACTCGAATAATGCCATAATACACCATAATAAACCTTGAGAGACTCTCTGTTCACCATGAACATTACCATAGTAAACCTAAGGTAATCCTCTGTTCGCCACGAATGAGGTAATTATACAATTTAGGCGTCCCTTTGTCTACCACGAACAATGCCATTGTACTGATATGGTGGCCATTTGTTCACAAGCAACAATATCGTAATGCGCATAGGGCGGCCTGTATCCTCATATTGCTACATTCACTTCAGACACACTGCTATGACACGCAGGTAGCTGGCAACCATAAAATCGTTCCATTCCAAGGCCATTTTTAATTTAGTGTCATGCCACAAGTTGCCTCACGTGAAACACGCGGCTTTGTCATGGCACAGAAACAAATTATTTGAAGCAGCCATTGACATTATCATTGTCATGACAAAATATATGCAAAAAACTGCCAATTGCCAGCTGCCAATTGTCAGCCGGCTGCCAATTGCCAGCTGGCTGCCAACTGTTAGCTGTTAACAGCTGGTTGCCAACTGTTGGCTGGCTGCCAATTGCCAGCTGGCCGCCTTTCACAAGGCGGCTGCCAAAGCAGCTGTATACTGTCAACTGGCTGCCAATTGCCAGCTGCCAATTGTCAGCCGGCTGCCAATTGCCAACTGCCAACTGTTATCTGTTAACAGCTGGTTGCCAACTGTTAGCTGGCTGCCAATTGCCAGCTGGCAGCCGTTCACAAGGCGGCTGCCAAAGCGGCTGTATACTGTCAACTGGCTGCCAATTGCCAGCTTTCAATGTAAGTTTTCAATGTATATCCCTGCATCATCCAATGACCTATACTGCAAGAACAATTAAAGATGTTCTGTATTGTAACTTGAGCATGTCTAAAATTCCGCCTCTCCAAGCAACATGACAAAGTACAGTATCACTTTACCAACTGTTCCTTGCAATTAGTGAAAAGGAAACCCACCATTGTCTCATTATTGATGTGGTGAGATCATTTAGGTAGTTACAGAACTCGACCTCGAAAACTCAATAAACTTATTCGTAAACGGCGTATTATTAGCTTATGTATATCGTGCCACATCTCAAGGAATTTAGTCCATCCAATAAGGCAACTTTCAATATCATTTAAATTAGTCGGTATTACTTTTATAACACAGCTTAGGAAAACATTAGCCCTCCTAGGTCTCGTATGATGATATAAATTGGTTACTAGTTTTTTAGAGCGTGCACATTTAATTGGTATTTTATGACAATAAAAGGGAGCGTTACTATGTGTTGTGAATGGTAGTTGGTTAGAGGCTTGAAATAAGCCCATTAACAATTATTACGAAATAAACAGTCAAAATACGTTATATGATCAATCTGATCATGAAAGTGTTTAATATAGCTTACTATAACACTATTATAAGAAAACCATCTAATGGTATTTTGTTCTTTTGCGAACAATCACTTTTTATAACGTCCATATGGTGGCCGCATCAATGAGTCTTCTCTGAATCCCTTCATCCAAGAAAGAGGCCCTGCAAAAATCATTCAAAACACAATTAATTTGTTCAAATTTGTTACGAGTTGGTCATGTCTAGACTTAACGCGAATAAACATTTTCTTAATAACTTCTTTAAACGAAGTATTTTGTGTTGGCCAACACCGTGCCTGTTGTGTGTGATTAAATCATAACGTCTTGAATGATGCATATGTTACATGTTCCTTTAAGTATGAATGGTGTAAAACGACAACTGGTTCCTGTTCAGCACATCCGTTATATGGTCTCATTAAGTAACTTGGTATAGTAAATTTTTTACCATCCTTAATGAAATAAACGACTGGATATTTTTGTAATCTACTCATCAATATCACAAAATGATTATATAGATGGCGTTTCTGTACTCTTGAATGACCAATATATCTAACGGACCAAATAACCTGGAAACTATTTCACAGAGTCCAAGATCGAAAACATACAATCAACGCCGCTCAATAAACCCCGCTTGTTTCGTTTCAATTACGAGCATGTTGTGATTACATCTGTCTTCATTGTAATGTGATCCTCGGGAAATAAATCCTAGATTTAGCGACCAACTTGATATGATTATTATGTTGGCTGTATTCATCATACAATAAGTGCACCAGAGCATTTGTAATAAAGTAATATTTAAATGACGAATGACGTCTGGCGCTTTATCCTATGTGCCTTCCACTTATCTGAGATATGATAAATGGGAAACAATGACCATAATCTAGCAGCTGAAATATTTTTACAGCTTTATATTCGTCGCTAAACATATCCTTTTTGTGACTTTGACTCATATGTTGCCAAATGTGTCCAACATTTACTTGAAGTAGATACATAAAATACCTTCAAATGGCTTCAATATATTCAGTAAATATGTATTTATTCATATACAGCATATACTACCTGGTATTACTGGTTTATATCACCTATGTGACATTGCATAGAAATATCATTTTCATCATGTAATTTGTATTGACGCTCTAGTTTGTTTTATGACGTCATAGTAAGGGATCGCTCAATTATTCTTGTAGGTATGTGACGTCAGCAGAGTGAAATACGACCTTATTGCACTCAAATGAAGGACTACCTTATATTGTGATATTAACTGGTCCTCTATTTAGTTTTTATTTCTAACGATGCTAAACGGACCTCTCATATTATGACCACAAAAGACAAAGCTTGGCAACGTTATTGTTTTTTACGTTCCCATTATTATGTGCTTTTACCGTCCAGCTTAGCGAGAATACATATTTCCTTCATTCGAACCATGTTTGAGTAGGTTGCACTTAATGAGAATCATACTAGGTGTTACAAAACTCTGCAATACTGTTAGGCCTTTGAATTAAACAACATTGGGACACTCTGTTCGAATGTAGAAGGAATTCTTTTTTCACAACTTATACGGCCTGCGTACGCTTTTCTTTTTACACAAGATGTTCCCGCCTTACACAAGCGTCCCCAGCATAACAATTCGTTCACACCAAGAACTATAAGTGAATGAAACGAACTTCAATCCGCGGCTCGTAACTCACCGTCACTATCTTCGTTTAAGATAAGGTTCACAGCGGAAAAAAGTCAAACCCTCTAATTAATGTGACTGATCGAAAGCAAAAATTCAATTGATCGTCCCTATCTTCTAGTTTTAGATCTTTATAGAATGCTTTTATATTGGATGCAAACGATGTTTTATAATGCAATTTTGGAAGAGTATTACGATCAAATATCCTCTGTAAATATCTATACTAAGCATTTCCTCTTTACAGCTAAAGCATTATTTAATTCATTTACTAGACCAAGATCTCCAAACTCACCAACAGTTTTCACAATAAATACACATTTCTGCAGACATTTGGTACCGCGTGTTAAGCTTCATGCAGCCGAAAGTTAAGTTTACAGTGCCATTGACTTAAATGACGCATAAAAACAGCCAGAAAAATCAACCTATTTATTTGTTGAAGAATAACGTCTGGCGAAAACGGCCAAAATGTCTACAAGGTTTCTTTAACAAAGATGTGTGGCTTATTTGTAAGGCAATGCATATATGATTCGAGACCATTTTAACATATCCTAGCATTTTAACAGTCTAGTATCCGCAAGCCGCACTCTGGCAGCGATCAGTTTGTATGCTTTTTAGTTAATTGGGGTTGTTTTGTTTGCAGAAGGGTGAAAATATATCATGAAACAATACAAGTATTAGCGGTGATATTTGTATTTAAATTTATATCTTACTGAATACATTTCATAAGCGTGGATAGTTTTATTATATATACTACTGAATACATGTGTACGTGTATTGGTATATTTGGATACACGAACATTTCAATATCGCTTTCGAATATTTATATGCACATAAATAACTTTCCTAATGCTATCGTACAGGTCAATCAAAACATGTTCACATGCACACACGTGCATGACGCAGTGCACAATATGCAAAAACCTGGATGACGTAGTGCACAAAAAACCTAGCTCACACGTAAACGAGGCCGTAGAATAAAGCTTTCCAATCTCTGTAATGTTAGATTAAATTTTGTCCAACAGAAAAGTACTGGTCAACGTATGTATTTAACATTAGTTTAACTTTATATTTTATGTTTTAAACATAAACTATGATATAATATGAGCTTCATCTGTCATTCACCAAGGAAACCGTATTAAACGATTAAATATTATTTTAAATGTGATAAAACGAACCTTTTTACGTTTTCATTCATTCTAATAAACAACTTTGTAAGAATAAACAAGAGTCCGCTCCACCTTTAATTAAATATCATAGTGCCCCAAAACAGTGATTATTTATGAATTTCCAACTACTGGACTTTTCCCTGCATTTTTCATTGCGTAATTTGTTACATTTCGTATTGAATTTTGCTCAAGTCTAATATTATTTTTGTATGTATAATGGATACTTATTTGATAGTGTATGATTCAAAAACTTAATAGCCGCTGTACACCGCTTCCGAATTTGTACAGAACAATTCCATCAGGACATCATTTATGAAAATAAACAATACAAATAATATACTTTAATGAAAGGCACACTTGTCATTGTTTTACTTGCACATAAAGGTAAGGAACCTTTTGAATTTCGTGTTGTCAATCTATATATATTTGATCGCATCAGCCTAATTTGGACTGCATAGTAACTTGAATGGAGAAGAATAAGCTTTGCAGTTTTCATACTTATCATTAAAAAAGAAAATAAGTGGATAAATACTTTCTTGTTCATTTCCATGGAAACCGGACAGTGATTGTAAGTCTCATTTAAAACTCTGACAGAAGATATAAGTCAGTAAGAACTTATTTAGACTAATCAGTTTACCGCGTCTTATTTCTCTCTAACAACCTTGTCATTCCGGATTTGACTTAGGTGCAATCTCCCTTACATTAGGAATTCACAGAAATTCTGTTTTAATAAAATCCTAATTTACGTCCTATGGCATATCTAAGCTGTTGAACGCAAACCTTGGTGGATTGGGCGATTTTTTTAACGTTTAATCTATTTTCATACACATACCTTAGAAGAAGCACATCAATACTGAATTCTAAAAGCGTACACATGAAATGTTTATCAGCTGGTTCATGCTGATAATAGATATTTTATTTTAAATATCCGTATAAAACTTTTCTCTCAAAAATCGGCAAACAAGTACTATAAAGTTAGTTCTTTAATGTAATTTAAAATTTTGTTACAAATTAATTAAGTTTTTGTTTATCACAATACCGATGAAACTATGTAAGCTAGCCATTAAAAAACGTCATATAATGACAAGCATATCATTACATAAAAAAGCTTCCAAACACTACTCTTATCAAACGCAGAATCGTCTACACTTTTTTTGCGGAACTTTAGAACTATCGTAACTATACGTTTATAATACGTTGAATAATAAGATGGACATTGACGGTATTTATGAAAAGATGTCGTTACTGTTGTCTTCTTTCAATATATCTAGTAGGTGTTTGGTCTACCTTCCCGAAAGAAAAAAAAAATATAGAACAACAAATAAATGTAGGCTGATAATCCAAATGTTTCTTGCTGTACATATGTGTGTACATGCGTTGATTTCCAACAAAAAAATAAAGTTATTACCATGTAGTTGCCTTAAACTACTGATTCTTCGTTCTGTCAAGATTTACCGTATAATAACCACACACGACAGGCAGGCGATGATTCACCTTGACCTTGGTCAACTGTGCATGATCTAAAAGATACAATAGTGAAAGCAAGGGCTTACATTGGAACCAACATATGACTATATAAATGAATGTGTAGTGGACAAAAGAATTATTCCTCGTAGAGATGTGACTTTTTTCTGGAGACGTTGGATATCTCTCAATGTATTTCATGCAATTGTTGTAAAATGTTCAATAAATCTCAATATAAGTTTGATTGTGTACTGCAGTCGATGTACACATTAAATATATGTTTATTAAATGAACTTTTCTCAGTGAGAATTACGATATCGTACCATATCCCATGCAAAGTGCACATTCACTGACCCTAATGTAGACTTGTTTTATTTCATTTTAGTCTGATTGAATTGTATTAACTTAATTTTTTTCCAAACATGCAAAGTATTTAGCGAAATGAGGTTGTATACATGTTTGCTCATGCCAAAATAAACAGAAGAAAACATTGGCGTTTTAATTCGAACAGAAACCGGAAAACCTGACACTGATTCAAGATTATTAGGAGCTAGGGTAATCTGATTTTTTTATTTCCACTCGAGAATGGTCAACATTATGTCAAAATATTACAGCACGTTTTTTGGTATATAACAGCTGGATAAAACGTTAAATACGTTTTAGGAACGCAGTGAATTATGATTTTGCATTAAACTATTTTTTTAACTTGTTTAAGAATAACATCATATTTAACCAAACAATCTAAATTAGCAAATAGCCAGTTTATATCCCCTGAACATAAATAGATTTAATCGTTTGAAAACACCATCAGCCAATTGTATAAATGTGGATAAGTCCTAACCAGCGGTTATCTTTTGGTTACCTCCCTGGTTTGGTCAAGTTATCCGAAAACCGATTGTATAAAAATTAAGTTATCCTAACCAGCGCGTGATTCGGCTAACTTTTGGACAAAATTTAACCGACCTCTAGGAGTATGGTTAACTGACTTGTCCAAAACAAAGATGGCGGACCAGACACAAAAAAACTCGATTTCCAACTTATTTCGACGATTTTACAGACACATGGACTCTGCCTAAATAGGAAACAAATGTTATAACATCGATATCCATAATAATCATGAATTAAGAGGTAAGAAAAGATCTATTTCTTATTTGTGACCCAATTTATGCATGAAACTTATCCACGGAACCTTGAAACAAAAACAGTGACAACAAGCTGCATTTTAAGAACGATGTTTACCTTGTTATTTTGTGTATATTATTCCATAATCTTAAACAAGTCACGACTCTGGGTCGAGACCAACAATTGCTTGCAGGTCTCGCCCTTACTGTGTATAGATATACCGTCGCTTTAAACATATTTTGTTTCATTTGCACATATTTACAATCAAAATAAACCGTGTGTAAACATTGAGAAAAGTTGAGAGCAATGACGTCATTTTCAATAAATCTTACACATTCTAAAGTCTGTTTCTACAACTTTCTCTTAATACACCCTGACAGAGGCACCCAGGAGGATAATTGCTACTGTTCAATAGTATGTAATTATATTATTGCAAACACATAAAGAAGTGGCGCGTGTGTGTGTGTGTGTGTGTGTGTGTGCGTGTGTGCGTGCGTGCGTGACATAAATGAGTAATTGTAAGCATAATTGTGATTAGAGACCTTACTGTATCATTGAAATAAAATGTCATAGATAAAAATATAGTTAATTTATTTATCACATATTGTATATAATAAATTTATGTTTCAGTTGGGTGGTTTTACCAGCCAAAGTCGGAAGAACTAGTGTTGATAAGTTCTACACATGTCTGCTATAGTAGGGAATGGAACCAAAACCAGATCTAATGCATCAAGAGCAGTGAGGATATACATAGCATTATCAGGTTAGTTTGTTAACAAAACTATATTGTGAAATTAAAGACATATTCCAAAACATATACACATGTAGCAGCATATTCAGTACAGTCATTTGAAAAAAAGAAAAATATATATATATATATTTATATATACTAATTGGCTTCTTCATAATTCAAACTTCACTAATGACAATTAACATAAATATCATTAAGTGAGAGCAATACTTTATAGGAATTATTAAGAATGCCTACCCTACCACATGTTATGGGTAGGATGTTAAATATCTGTTTGTCTGTCTGTCTGTCTGACTGCCTGATGTCAAATTGTCTTGAATACTCCACTTAAGGGAAATGGGAACATTTTAAATGGAGTTTTACATGAACATTCAAATGTTAAGCATGGATTTTTATACTTCTGCTTAATTGCTTATTGAATAGCATTGGGGTATTATAGAGACAAAATTGCATTCGTTTCATTAAAATCATGTTTTGACATTCAAGTTCTTGTCATTTATATATGTTAGTTTTTCGTGGTGTTTTAAAGGGGCTTTCCCTTCATTGGCAAAACTATCATTCATCTACCTTTAAAATGTGTTCAAATGCCTAAACGCACATACATGATTGTTATGATTTAAAATATATATTCATTTTACTATTCTTCAGATTGTAGCAACTAGATGATCAAGTTTATCTGACAGACACCTGTTTTAGGAAACACCACAAAGTGGAACTTAAAAGTTTATGAGAGGAATAGAATTTTTTTTCAAATTGATGCTCCCAGCGGGCTTAATTGTCAACGTCCTATCTTGTATGGACAGGGTTAAATAATAAATGTTTATTGTTAATTTATAAATTAATCATCAGATTTGTTTTCTTAGATATTTTTCTTACAATTCAAATTATCATACTAATGGGTAGTACCAACAGTGTAATATAAAAGAAATAATAAATACCACTTGTCATGCTGAAACAATGTTTAGTTTGATTATTGTTTTTAATAGGAATGCACCAAAAAAGTCATTTTATATTTAAATTTCACTATTAATAGTTTCCTTTATAAACTATTCATTTGACAGTAAATGGCTGGATTGGAAAATAAACAATAGTAATTGACATTTTGATATATTGACACAGGACTGCATTTACTGTAAAAATGGTTTTAATAAAGAACATTTGTGGAAATGGAAAAATGCAATGGTTTATATAAGGCCATATAGATATAAGTTATTAATAATATTATGCTGAGAGGGTTAAATTGTAAACTAATAATTTCTCTGTATTGATACTGATACCAAAAGTCACCTATAATATAACTGAGTTTAAATTTGAATAATTATACCCATATACTATTATAGTCAAAGCTATTTAGAATAACATGTAAAACTAAACGTTTAAAACATGATAATTTTATTAAATTAGTATCAAAAGGAATGGCCCCATACAAAACTCATTTGATTTTTTAAGGACAAAGTTGAAACTGACTATACATTCCTTAGATGGCATCTTCCACAAAAAACACACACCTGAATGGACGAAGCCATTGCATTTTAATGAAAGTGATACTTTTTATTTCGGGCTAGCAAATACAATTTATTGGCAGCTGGTATTCCCTGAAAACTTGTTACGGTAAATTGAAGAAGATTATATGAATGATGTTTGCATGCTCATGCAGTTTTATTTGCTGCAATATCAACCATATTGTGCAAAGTAAAAGTTCAACGCCTCTGTTTCCGAAATGAGCTAATCCATTGAGATGGTGCATGTGTAATATTTATCAAACTATTTTTGACAGAAGGAGGGTATACATTGTTGACAGTTTTTTCAGATATTTGGTTGAACATTCACCATTTTAATATGCTGGGCAGATTTAATGAAGTTTGTAATTAAATCTGCCGATGCACAGAACACTATAAAGAGGAAATATGCACTTGAATCAAGTGCGATTTTATTAAATTTGTACTACTGTAGCATGATATATTAGATTTTCATTTGTCATTTTCATTTTCAAAGGTACACCATAAGCCCTATATATTGGTGTATATTAAAATAATAGGTATATGTTTACGCTACTTAATGGATATTGGATGTGTAATGGATTTGATGGGTATTTTTATTCATTAAAATTCAACAACCTTTTCGTAATGTCGTTGTATATGCCAAACAAGTCTATGAAGTTAACAGAAAAATGCGGTAAACACGCACTGACCGGAACCTTGTTTACCAGTGCATTGTGGGTATTTTCATGAAGTTTTGGTTAGGTTAAAGTTGTCCAAGTTGGTTAACCTAGCCGCCGCATTTTGTGCCTTTATACAAACGGATAAACGGTTTGGATAAAATGGCCAACTTGGTTAAAGTTAACCGCTGGACAACTTTAACCAGCGGTTAAATCTAACCAACATTTATACAATTGGCTGCATATATCTAATATATGCATTGGATAAAAAAGTGGTCAGTTTTACTACTGATGAGTCCGTTTAAAATCAAAAAGTAATTATATTGGATTGACATTCAGGATTCAATGGTCATTCAGGGTGTTCACATACATGCTGTTGAATATCGCCTGAGCTGATGGTAGGTCAATAGGGCGTTGACATATAATTCAATTGATCAAATCCAAATATAAGTGGAAAAATTCACGGACTAGTGTCATATAAGAACTATCATGACGTACATTCAGGAAATTACAGAAACCGCTGACGAAATGGCATTAATCTTTTGTTCATCCAATTTGAAAAAAAATAGCTTAGCTATTTATTGAATGGGTCAATTTGGTACTTCTTTAACTCAGGTTTTGAAAACATTATCATTATAGAATTTCCGGAGTACTTCATTGAGCATTTCTCGAACACATTTTGAATATAGCGTGCTCATTTGAAATGAGTCAGTGACAAAATTCCAATGTCCCTGACATGATTGTTGTGTTTTATTATAACGTAAACATACTCACATTCCAGTTCACAATACACTTTAAGGATTCTTTTGTGCAAAAATGTCAACTCTATATTATTAACAATATTTTGACTGCTATTGTGTTCGGCCAGTTCTAAACAGTCAACAAGAAACGTTGCGTTATTAATGCTTCTTTTTGTGATCCTTTCGTAACATGAATAGTTTACGATGCTAAGACAATATTAGGCCAAAATAATCTCTAATATAGATTCGGAAAAAAATATATATAATCTAATATGAAACGCTGACATGCACACACTTAAACTATAAGATTGAAAATACACCCAAGGAATCAGAGCTCGTGATTTGGATGGAATGCATTAATATTCCTAATGGAGCTTGCGGTTTTACTAATTCTACGTTTCAGGATGGTTGAAGGGTCTGTTATTTTATGTACTAAATACACCTTTCATGTCTAACTGTATTCTTGTTGCATTGGAGGTAACACCAACCCAGTTTTAACACTTTTGCATTTCAATAATATATCTTGTTTGTTTTTTGTTTATATATTTATATTTTGTATATATTGATATTAAGTGTCAAAGAATTATAACTGCAGTTCATGAACTAATGTAACACGATTTCAAGATTGTGTACTTTGTCAATATTGTTTTCTTGATTCGTAGTTCTTGCGGCGTGTCAGATATTCAAGATGTTTGACATGCAGGAAATTAAACATGTCAAGTTATCGTGTTTCAGGGTTATCATTGGGCGTATAATCACTCCAAAGTGAGACATTTGGATGTTTACTTGTCTCTAAATCAGAGAAACTTGTACAAACAGGGTTATAAGACCGTCGAAGTGACACAATAATTCGACTAAGACGTAGTTTGAAATGTTTTAAAGGGCAGGGTTACAAAACGCGCTAGGAGGTTGTTGTTGCTGCTGCTGTTGTTGTTGTTGTTCGAATATATAAGTATGCCATGTTATAAAACACTCAACGAGATAGAAAAGTCGTCAATAGACCACACTTTACGTAGCATTATCAATGGACATCAAGCAGTTGCATTCAAATCTAGACTATTTTGTAGTATTATTTAGATGCGTTTTAGATTGCGTTAATGAATTTAAATTCCAATGCTGAATTTACATTGCTGATATGACAACTCAGATGAGAGTACATACCCTACGAAATAAAGCACATGATTTGGATGGAATGCAACGATATTCCCAATTAAGTTGCGCTTTAATTGATATTACCTGACTCATATTATAGAATCGCATTGTAGATTACACCAACCAGTATTTAACAATTTTGCGTGTAATATTTTTTTCTATGTAATGATATAGATATTTAGTGTCGAAAAGTAAAAACTGAGTATCTCATACTCACACATGATATACATGTATACCAAGTTCATGTAACTTGTCAAAAGTTGGGGATTTATTCGTAGTTCTTGTCATGCGTCAAATATTCAAGATGTTTGAAATGAATGAAATTTAATATGTCAAGTCTTGTGTTTCAGTGTAAGAACGACCGAAGAATCACTACAATGGGAGACATTTCGCTCTTCACTTTGCTTTGTAATCAAATAAACTTGTAAATACAGGACTATAAGATTATGGTAGTGACAAACAGATGTGACTTAGGTTTACATATCATTTGGAAGAAGAAAATAGCATATACAAGTCGCTTTTATTTTTTATAATGTTTTTCTTTATTTGTTCCCAGGTTTAGTACAATTTATTATGAAACTCTATGATCACACAGTTTTAAACTTTTTTTATTTTATAAGGCAGACTGTGTGGGAGGGTTTTGGTTTCTAACGATGACTGCATCGTATCTTTGAAAAGTATTTGCATTAGGTGCTCTGAATTGTTTCACTCCGTCTGCAGATAGAGTTGGGATCTCCAATCATAGAACTACTTGGGGTTTACCTTTTCTTTTTTTATTATTATTTGTTTTATTGATAGGTTTCCTCAAGTTAATGCATATTTTGATAAGATTTACCTTTTGCATTTTATCTTTATTAAGGATTGTTGAGATAAGAGTGAGGTTTGTGCACATAAACTGGTTTAAACCTCTAGTAAATTTACATTTTACTGACCGTTCCATGGCGGTACCTAACAATTCTTGATAAACATACAAATTATTTATATATATATATATATATATATATATATATATATATATATATATATATATATATATATATATATATATATATATATATATATATATATATATAGTATTTATGCAGTGTGTTGTTTGTAGAGTTTTGTGCTGTTCTATGTTTCGTGGGTGTGATGCTGTGTTCTATGTCTTTGGCGTTTGTCCATTGCCACTAAACTAGGTTTATGTTTGAACCTTTTTGCTACTGAGCATGTTTCTGTAGCTTTTTGCATAAATCTAGAAATAGTTAGCACAAAAACGGAGTTACAAAATGAGCTAGCACGTTGTTTTCATATCTGAGTATGTAATCTTATATTGAAGCGTAAATTGCCCAAATTCGGAGGCGACTCTTGGTGACATTGTTTATTCATTTATTGCACGAATTTGTAAATCACAGCAGGATTATAAGTTATCCATTGACTACCTTTCGTCGTTATAGGCCTTGAAGCAGAATGGTTTGTGATTTGAAATGAATAACAACCTTGCTGAACATGCTGGTTCTACGTGATCCGCTTGTCTGTTTACGTTTTTTACTCCAATGTGTTTACTCATTCATCGGATGTTGTTTCTTCACCTTTTTTAAATTTTCATATTTTTCGTTGTTTTTTGTTTGGTACATTCTAAAACACACACTTTTCAACAGTTTATCATAATAGTTTGTAAATAAACAACATTTTTAAACACACTCTCACAGAAAAGAGCCGCCGTACAAATTATCAACATCCAACTAACACAGAGAAAACAGTTCATAATACCACAGATGGTGATGATCACAGCTTCTTGCACTCTTAAAAGAGAATTACGCCTGGAAAACTGTTTATATAATAAACCAAATATACCAACCGTTTGCTGGACGTAGACGGCGGCGCGGATGTTAATTGCATTGACTAATCTTCCATACGTGTAGCGTTCCAATGGGACATGCTTGTATATGACGTTTGTTATTCCAAACCCTAGAAGACGGCATGGACATTCATATAATTTGCTTATCCTATCCTTTTTTCATATGATAAAATATTTAAATAGTTATGTTTTTGTTTATGTGACGGCAAAACGTCTCCGATGTAGGTCCTTGATCTTTGTTCCTCTATTGACGTATTTAAATTGATTTCTGTGTAGACTCGCATTTGATCTTTACTCATGCTTGTACAAAAAATATATTTTGTATGACACTATTGAAATAAAATACAACCTTATATTGAAATCTACAAATATCCTTTATAAAAGCTATATGGCGGTGTACCTTATCAATCGGTCCTATTTAGTTTAATAGAATAATTGGCAAAACAAATAACGCATTAGATACCAGACGACGTTCTTCATTTACTTAACCAGAATTACAAAATAGATGGTGTATTTTCAGCATCATGAATATATAAAGCATTTTATTCGTATCATTAAGATGCCTCGACAATGCATGATTTATTTCTCTCGGATCACCGACAAAAGAAGACATACGTAATAACTTTGCATTTAGTTGAGCTATTTCGTTTCAGTCATTTTTTTGAGAAAACACTACTAAAGCTTCACTCAATAATATGTTTCGCAATTAACAAAATCCGATTTAAGTAATTTCCTTGTAGGAAATGAGTTTCAGGTCTCCAAGAAAATATGTAAGTCTACAATATCAATCTATGTCTCATTTATTGCAATTTCATTTCCAATTCTAAAAGTAAAATATTGATATCAGGACGAAAACAAATAATAAATTACGTTGGAATTAATGAATGAATTGCGGGGTTGATGTCATTATCGGGGTATGAACGCAACTGGGCTGGTCTAAGTGTGTGGAGTCAAAAGGACTCCACGCGTTCTTTGATCAACCCAAATGCGTTCATATCTCCGATAATGGCATCAACCCCGCAATTCAGTCATTATATTTATACCAAAAGTTCATTATTTCATTTAAGAAACGTTATAAAAATACTTCATTTCATTTCAATAATCCTTTCTTTATGTAATTAGAACGACCCGGCTGTCATCGGAAACATTTTTTTTCAAATGACGTCACAATATAGCGGGAAAAGATCAACCTCTTGAACAGGTTGAAATGTAAAATTAAACACTTTTGGCAACAATACGTTTAAAAATAATAACTTAACACTTTCTAAAATGTTGATGTATAATTTACGGAACCTTCTGACACAATCAAACAATAACAAGATCAATAGTTTTCATGTATATTTCATTGATATGAAACGTTGTTTTGATTCCATATATCTCAGTGCGCTATGGTTAAAGTTGTATAAATCCAATTTAGATGGTAAAATATTACGTATTATACGCAATATGTATTAGTCAGTAAAGTCCTGTGTAAAACACTGTAATAGCTATTCAGACATTTTTAATATAGCAGTAGGCTTAAGGCAAGGAGAGATACTTTCCCCGATTATGTTTTCATTATTTGTGGAAGACTTAGAATTGTATTTACAAAACAGAAACGATTGTGGTTTAGCTTTACGTGATATTTCTTTGATTTTATTGTTATTTGCTGATGATATGGTTGTTCTTGGCGAAACCCCGGAAGACTTACAAATGTCGTTAGACCGTTTATACAGTTATTGTAATACCTGGGGCTTAGAGGTCAATATTGCCAAAACTAAAATTGTATTTTTCGCAAAAGAGGTGGCACAAAACGTAATGAAAAATGGTTGTAGGCAAACGAAGATGTTGACATTGTAAATGATTTTAACTATCTAGGAGTAGCTTTGAATTATACTGGCAATATTAGCCTTAATACCCAAACATTATATGGTAAAGGTTTAAAAGCAGTAAACGCATTGTTGTCAAATCTTAAAAAGTATGAATGTAAACCTAGGGTAGCTTTGCAATTATTTTATGCCTTTGTTGCATCTATAATTACATACGGGTGTGAAATTTGGGGATTTACGAAGTCTACACAGCTAGAGAAGATACATTTTAAATTTTGCAAAGCCGTACTAGGCGTCAGACAATCGTTTTCAAATGTTGCTGATTACGGTGAATTGGGTAGATACCCATTGTATATAAATAGATATGTACGTATTGTAAAACTTAACAAAAGTGACTATATAATTACTCAATCTGTCATAGAAGACGCAATGTTAATTCTAGCACACCGGATAGGTATTTCCGTTGAATTCAGCCGTGCTGGAAAACTCCATCTGGCATCCCCATGCCATATGAGTCACGCGCTGTGACGTCATGTTATTTATGGAACTATTTTTTTAACAAATATGGTATGCAACCTATCTTGCGTACAATTCGATCAAATAAAATATAAAACTCTACTGTTGTGTGTGTGTTTTTTTTGTTTAATAATGTCGTAAATATAAATATACACAAGTATTGTCAAATTCAGATCAAAATACAACAAGTAAACATTATAAACAACAAATAGTAATAGTAACAGGTGCGAGCACAATCCACTTCCGGTTGCGTTCTAAAAGTAAACAAAATAAATAAACATCACAATAAACAACTAAAAATAAAATGTCTCTTTTGCGTGAATTAAAATTGCAGATGTCGTTCAACGTAAAGCCGTACATTTTGAACTCATCGGACTTGCATAGTAAACGTTTTGCTCCAGTCCAGTATACTCCAGCTGAATACCGTGAACTCCAACAAAACAAGAACACAGACAGCAAAACTAAATCCAACGTGTTGATACACCAGTTCCTAAACAGCAGAAATGAGTTGCGGGAAGTCTGCATGATTCCGCCGGACGAACTGAACACACTAGTGCAAGAGTTCATTCTCTGTGTGCGACAGAAGGACGGGACTGAGTATGAGCCAGGCACACTACGTGGAATGATCAGCAGCTTGGATAGGTATAAGCCTATTTCTGAAATGCAAAAACAGTATTGATAAGAATTGCAATAAATATGAGATGGGTAAATAAACTGCCCCCAAAATCTGTTCTTCCATTATTGATATAGAGGGGATATCTCTCATGTGTTTCCGGTATTGAAATGAAAATCAGACCTGAGGGCACGCATAGTAATAAATAATATCTGTCATGTGTTCCCGTTCCGGATAGAAAACTCCGACCCGAGGGCACCTGCGTTGCCAAGTAACGAGGCTTGCCGAGTTACCAGCCATGCAGAGTGCCCGAGGGTGGTATTTTTCCATCCGAATACATTAGTTGTTATTCAATATACTAGTATAATTTATCAAACCAAATCCCGATTCCTGGAAACATCTCAAGTACCTTATAAAGGATCAAGCAAAGTCAATATTTTAGTTTGGGCATAATTAGGCCTATTTTTTTTTTTGATTAGGGTTACAAAGGTAGGGTAGGTAGGCTTTTTTTGATTATTTTTATTAGGTTTATATAAGAATGTCATTTTCATCATAGAGGAATCGTGTTAAAGTTATCTTTTGTATTTACGGTTTTAAACTACAAATTGAAAATTAAAAATAATAATATTCAAATTCACGTTTTTTGTATTTAATTTATTTTTCTAACTGACCATAAAAACGGTAGGGTCGGAGCCTATTTTGTAGGTAGGGTCGGGTCATTCGAACCAAATGTAATCTTTTTAGGCCTTAGTGTAATATTGATATTCTTCGTGTTTTGGACTAAACAAGAATAATGACTATCACAATTACTTGTTTTTACTTAGCAAAATCAAGATTAGGTATTAAATTTTTCATAATGAAATAATGCTACGATTCAGAAATTCTAGGAATTTGGGCCAGTTTTTTAAAATATATATTTTTGGAGTGACACATCGACAAGCAAAATCTTCACTTTCGTTGTTCATGTGGTGAAATATGGAACGGATTTTACATGAGTATAAGTATCTATCATGTGTTTCAGGTACGGATAGAAAAAATCCGACCATCGGGCACGCGCGTAAGCCGGTAACGATGCTTGCCGAGTAACCGGTCACGCGCCCGAGGGTCGGATTTTTCGATTAGGAGCGGAAATTTGAAAAAACTGCGGTCTGATCTTTTGTCAGCAGTCTTTTATCACTGGTTTGCAGATATTTACACACAAACTTGCTCATTTCAAGACAAAAACTAAAACAGTTGTCAAAATGTTCAATCTGTGAGAGTGCAGCTTTAACATGTTTGATTTAATTTTTAAATAAGAGTCTTGGCAGGTTTTGATCAATTTTAGCAAAAAAACTTTTAACAGCCAATTTTGATTTAAATTAACACAGGAATAGTCTTCTGTAAACTAAATACTAAAGTTTGATATAAAAGCTGCACTCTCACAGATTGAAGGTTTTGACATTTATTTTTTTTATCGTCTTGGAACAAACCAATTTATGCGAAAATACATGGAAACCTGGCATAAATTTAAAGACTGCTGACAAAAAATGAGATAGCACAAGTTCATAAGTTGATATTTTAGCATTTTTCTGAAATCGTTAGTAATGCTTTTAGCCATAAAACATGATTTTTTTAACAAGAATATGAAAATCTGTGATCTGGGCCCCGTTTCATTAATGGTCGCATCGCAAATCCAGCAAAGTCGCAAGTCGCAAGAAATGCGACCGAGTTTGCGACACAGCGCAATTTGCGTTTCATTAATCGCGTCGCAAAATAGAGCTTGCGACTTTTTCCTCTATCGATAATTTGCGATACGCAGTCTATGAAATGACGTCACAGCATCACTGCGAGTACCTGTTTGTTTACGCGCCATCTGTCAGATTTGACAGACGGACTTCTGCATAGAACTTCACAATGTCAGAAAGGAAGCAAAATTGGTCGTCGCGGGAGTTGGAAGAACTCGCTACTGGGCACACAAAACACAGCACCTTTTTAACTTCCAAGCACGGCCCAAGTTCTTCAGAGGCAGAGAAGAAAAGAGTTCTAAATGAAATTTTGTTGAGGTTTGTATTTTGTACAGTAGCTGCCACTTCAATGTGCGTAGATTTTTACCCCTTTAATACTAAGTTAGTGGATGCAATGCTGTCAATTATGAGTTTTATCTTTATGCATCTTGTTCAAATTATTACATATTTAAGTCAGCCCGGGTCATAAAAATGATTATATATCACGAGTAGAACGACATATGCCATCTAATCAATGTTATAACAGAGAATAACGTATATTACTGTATATTCAACTCTACAACATTTTTATATCAGTGTGAACAGTGTTGGCGGGAATGGGAGGACGATTGATGAAATGTCCAAGAAGTGGAAGGATTTGAAGGTATTATTTATATGTTGAACTGTCTTAGTAATTATATATAAGTATGTTTAAAATAACAATGATAAAATTATATCACTATTTATATAAGTTACATGACTCATGAGGTCAACCTACTCTTATGACAACTACAATGTATAGTGATATTGATCAATATTTCTAGCCCAAAACATTCATAAAAATTACTCAAAACAATTTTCCTGATGCATGTCATGCTTGTTTTTATATAAAATGCTAGAATTGTTCTATTCATCACAGAGTCGAACAAAGAAAAAGGAGCAGGGTCGCCTGAAAGCCCTGAGGAGTTCAGGATTGGGGGAGATACCAAAAACCCTTATCCTAACAGAGCTGGAGGAAAGGGTATGTAAACAAAATCATCGATAACATTTTGAGAAATATATATTGTTCGTGTGTTTATGTAAGTGTGTGCAAGGAGAGGGAAGGGTGGGTAATTTGTTATTTACCTATAGTTAAAAAAGAACCATGTGTGTGTGTGTCGGAAGGGGGGGGGGGTCTTCTAATTTCAATATAGTTAAAAAATGACAGGCAGACATATGCAATCATTTTTTGTTATATTTCTAAAGATGTAAATTTCATTCTTATCTTTTACATTAAAGCTTAGGTGCAGTGAATGCTGTTTCTTTAATGTGTGTCACTCATTTCTGCTACAGGTCCTATCATGCATTCCAGCGGTATCTGTGACCGGTATTCAGACTGGAGTGGACACTAACAGATCATGTGAGTTGTAAAACACTCCCACTAAACAGCAACATGAAACATCTTTTAACTTAAATATTTAAATATTGAAATTATTCAATTGTCATTTGTTTCACTTAATAATGTCTTACTTATTATATCAAAAGCATTTTTTTTATATTGGTGTTGACATATAAATATATGTATTTTATCATTATATATCATTGTTTTGATTTGTGATAAGTGAAATGTAATGAGCCATTATGTATTACTTTTTAGTTTCCAAGTTCTTAGGAGTGGCCAATGAAGATGAGGTAGAAGGTATGTATTAACAATTGTATCATAATAAAAGATGAGGAAGAAGGATTTATAAACATGTTTTATTATAAAAGTATTTCCATAATGTTCAATACTTTATGGCAGTTAAAGCTACACTCTCACAGAATAACCATTTTTACAACTTTTTTCATTTTTTGTCTTGGAAAGAGTACATTTTTGCGTAGATATTTGCAATCCAATGATATAAGATTGGTGACAAAAGATCAGATTGTAGATTTTCATATTTCCGTTCGAAAATTAATGTTTTATGGTTTAAACCGTTAACTAACGGTTTAAGAAAAATGCATAAAACATTAAAAAATTAACTTAAATATAAAAACCTGCAATTTAATTTTGTCAGCAGTCGTAAATAACTGGTTTCCATGGATATTTGCAAAGATTAGCTCGTTCAAGGATGAAAAATAAAAACTTGTCAAATCGTTCAATCTGTGAGGGGGCAGCTTTAAGAAACGTTTTGGATAACTAATTTTTGACACTGAAACATGATGATTTATACAGCAGTTCAAGATTGTTTGAATGATTTTGCATTTAACTATTTAAGGAGTGTATTCTCGACAAGCTGAAGTAAAGAAATTTAACCAATTTAATTCAAAATTTGCTTATTAGGTTATCATCAATAAAATATTTATACATTTATTTTGACATTATTGTATTTGCAGTGGCCGCTAAAGAAAATTGCCCTTCAGCGGCTGACTACACAAACTGTGCTGGTAAGAACTAAAAGTATTCAACAGTTAATTCTTTTTTGTAGTGTATTAAGGTGTTCTATATACATTAATTTGAAGTGGCAGCTATACAAAATTCCCGTAGGTGAGAAGGTGTCAGTAGATCTGATTGCAGCCCAATTTCGTCTTATCGGTTTCTTTTTTTGTCCTGTCCTACTCTTTCTCCTAATGGTTTGATTTTAACCACATATATCATTAAAGATACCTAACTTAACAAAATGATGTGTCATTCACAAGACTTAAGTTCAAACTTAAAGTCAAGGTCACAACATTGATCTGGTATTAATATGTTTTGCTAAATAAGCTAAATAAAGGTTTAATTATGAGTTTATGTTACTAACCAGTACCATTTTTTTTCCAATATTCCGCTATGTACATTAATTGCAATTCTTTGGCACATTTAGATTCAGTGAAACAAATTTCACATGCAATAAATGCACTTTTTTGCATAACATTTATAAATAATACTTTCCAATATGTAGCCAGTGTGCGGTCAAAGTTTAATAAATAGCTTCAAGAATTAAAGTTGTTTGTTACAAGTTTTTCTTTCCTTACAGAATCGTCAAGTGACACAGTAAAAAATGTAAGATGTAGTTCTGGGACATCCTCAACAGGAAAAAGGAAGCGTGAATATTATGGTATAAAATTAACTCTTAAGAACAATTGTTTTGCCAACAAAACCTTTTTCACAAACAATGTTTAAAAAAAAAGCTTTGTGTTTGCTACTATCATTGTCTGTTAAGTAATAATAATTGATGGAGGTCAGGTGTGTTAGCTTTTTATACATGCACTCAGGCATTACCCATACAGCCAGTGCTCTGTTAAGATTGAAAGTCATTTCATATTTTTTTAGCAGATTGCACAGACAGAATGTAACCCTGGTAAGAAGCTTCCCTGGTTATTTAACATGAACAGGTGTATAGCAATGTCACAGGGGACTCCCGGACGACAACTAGTACTTTTTAGTGATGAGACTGGGAATCGAACCTGCGACCCCTTGATTGATAAACAAGTGTGTTACCATTAGAACACAGATTCACCACTGAAATTTAGTAATGATTTAAAGCCTTGATAACAATGTATTTATTATATTATTTGAAATGAGATTTTTTGCTGCTGGTAGTCATACCTTTTAATTCCTTTATTTTGTATATGCATAAACTCCTTCAAATGATTTATAATGACATGTTTGATGAGAATCATTACATAATCATTTTTATTAAACACTGATTCAATACAGTGGTACAGTACAGAATTTATTCATTACTTGCTGTTTTCTAAATTGAAAACCCTACTACATCTATCCCATTTATCTGTTAAAGTTTGAATGATGATAACATTACAATATATTGTTTCCAAATAGGTGTTTTAAACATTATCAGTTCAATACATTGACTTAAAAAATTGAATATGTATCTTTATAGACTGCCAGTGCTCGGACGAGCTGATCAGTTTACAGAGGGAACTGTTGGCAGAGAGCAGGACTCGCAATGAACTGCTGCGGGAAATAAGCGGGTCCCTTAAATCTCTTGTTTCGCAACGAGACCAACAGACATTAAATGATTTACTTGGTTTTCAATGAACTTACATATCAACATTATTTTATTGACATTTTTAAGGTAAGCCATCCATTATAATGATATTCATGCTTTAAAAATTAAGTACATAAAATCAGGATGGACTATATTTTTTATTATAACTATAATAATCCTTCAATTACCCTAAGATATAACAACAGCTTGACTAGCCAATCACGCATATGGAATGAATTCTACCTGGTAGACATACCCAGTAATCTTTTTTAATGGCAAAATACAAATAACTGCTAAACTTAAATAAATTGTAAACTTTTTGGTATTTAAGTTAGTAAGTTTCAATGCATTGTACACATCGATGCCAAGTTTATGACAGTTTTCAACAATTTTCTTTTTTCTCGCTATTTTATCATACGTGAGAAAGCCCCTTTAAAGATGCTCTTGCTCCTACATCAGATTTACCAGATATATAATTGTTTAATTATATACAACACAAAACCACTCTCTCACGCAACATTGTGCTGAAGAGAGTGATTAATATAAGGTGTAATAGCTTCTTTTACAATTGTTGTAAAAAATAAATTAAGTCTTAACCCATGTTTTCAGCTAGTTCATACATAGATCAAGTCTTGTTAATAAACAATTTCCATGAATGCATTAGTAAAAAGTGAATCACTCAAATGTTATGTTTGTCATACATGTTGAACTGATTTTGATTAAGAGTGTCACTTTTACAAGTTTATTGGTATGATGGATGGCTTATCATTGAATTTCAAGTGTGTTATTTAAAAGATTTAGATTGATGCGAATCCTACGTATACATCCTTTACAAAGGCTACACAGGTTAGAAAAAACTTCATAAATGAGTTCTTTGAATAAATAGCCACATGTCCACATATTAACCAATTAAAATTTGACAATTTCCCTAAGATTAGTTACTTTTACTCTATAAGTCATAAACTAAATCATGAAAGTCTTAAACTTTAAGCTGCACTCTCACAGATTTGATGTTTTGACAACTTTTTTTTTATTTTTATCAGTTATTATAGAACGCATTTCCATGGCCTGCTTTTTTATGATACATGAAGTCTTAATATGGAAAGAGATGAGTTGTATTTTTGTGGCACCTATGACTTTTGCAATTTTTTACAAAAGATTTCCCAGTTAATATGTGACATATCCATATGTATATAAAATGTTTTTTGTTGAATCTTAATGACACTGTTATTGTTGTTGAACCAACTTCCATATATGGTTTGTTTATTATATGTCATTCATTGTTATTATCATATTATTGCATTTTATTTTATGTTTTATTTTTCACATAGATGTGTTCATTTCTGGCATAGTAAAAGTGTATGTAAAGAGAGCAGATAGCTTTAAAATAATGTTCATAGCATATGCATTTTTATCTATATATACTCACATGAACTATTCTCTATCCATCATGTCACATGGCCAATAATAATAATTAAGTCAGATTTATAAATATATTAATACCTGTCTACACATTCCTCATATTTACATCACATTTAGTCTCTAGCTTTATCTGTGATAGCCAACAAAGGTATTTTTTATAATGTCACAGACATGTAGATTCTGTTTTCAGCTGTTTCAATACTGTGATATACATGTATATTAGTGTTAATACTGCAATAAATGATTACTTATTACTTTACTCAGCATTCACTTGTTTGAATATGTCTCCGTGGCCTAGTGGTTAATGAATTCGCCTGCGGAGCGGGAGGCCTTTGGTTCAATGTCTGACCACGTCATACCCTAAGTTGGTAGCTCCCTTGTCAGGTGCTTGGCACTTTGATTAGTAAAGTGGTACACATGTACTGGTTTAACCAAGGAAAGTTGTGCCCCATGTATCGCTGCTTTACACTGAACATGTAAAAGAACCAAGGGGTGTTTTAGAAAAAGAGCAAGTGTAATGTACTCAGATTTTAATCACTACTATCCTATTGAAGTTCTGCCTCTTCAGCAAAAACAAAGGACATTATTTACATTAACTGTCCAGTAAATTGTAGTTTTCAAATAATGTCAATCAAGCAACACATTTCTTCAACAGGGTAGACAAATGAACTTTAAGTAATTATAAGTATTTCTGTTTTTACACATTTATTATGAGCAATACTATTAAATGGTCTATCAATAACAATAAATTGAGTTTCAAAATTAGAAAAATAAGGACACATTAATGCAAGAGAACAAGGCACAGCAGGCACAAAAATATAGTTTGATGATCATTTAAATTTCTATATAATAAACACAACCTAACAATGAGAGTGCAGCTTTTAATAGAATAATCAAAGGCCTAAAAATTTACTGTCAAATATCTAACTTTGTCAAGAGAAACAGTTCTTGTGCATTGTGCACTTCTAAAAAACAACAACAAATATTGCAGCCAGAGTTATGGTTCTTGTGGACTACACCATGACATCTTTCTGGATATGATGTTTTTAAAATGTATTACATGTATACTGCAAAAAAATTATGGACTTTGTGATATAAAAAGCCAACAATTAATATCAACAATTAATATCTATAGATTAAAAATACGCCAGCCAGAGTAATGGTTATTGTGCAGTCCACCACTTCCCCATCTGTGTAGGAAAATTCCAGTCAATGCATAAAAAAGTTCTGCTCCAGACAAGAAATAAGTATGAATAAAAAAAGAAAGGCCGATAAATTAAAAATTATGCAAACATGTGAATGGTTCTTGTGCACTGTTCTTATCCTTGATGTGATATATTTGCATATGAAAACTTATGCAGTCTTATAATGAGAAGATTGTTTATGGATGATAGACAAAATTGAAAGGAATGTTCACACTATCTTGTAAAGCTATGGCAGCTGAATGTACTGTGCCCTTGTGGTTAGTCCGGGTCTTGTGGCCTCCTGATTTTGTTGAATGCCCTGGTCATCTGCACAAACAATAGCATCAGGAAGTGGCATATTGTTGTCAATACACAGATTGTGTAGTTTACAGCAGGCTAAAAAAACCCGACAGCTCTTTCCTGGTGAAAATGGCAGCACACCCCCCGATCTGTGTAGGCATCTGGAAAAAAATCAATTGTTATATAGCAAAAAAACACAACCATTAATACAGATGAATAGCTGAACAAACAAATATAAACATTTAAGTAAAAATTTCTAGATGTGGTGATGCTGAATGTTGTATTGAAACCATTTGTATTTAAAGTTAATCGGGAAATACTCAAAAATATAGTCTTTGTACTATTCAAAAATAATTTAGATTTTTTTTAAGTGCATTGAAAAAACGGTATAGAGGGTTGTTTTTTCTAAAATCCCAAATTGCCCTTAACTTTTAATTGCCTAAAACTTTAACCTACGTCAATCAGGAGCCATCACTTGTATTTAGGATATGGAGTTATGTAACCTTATTGGGTGATGGTCCTGAACAATTATGTGAAGTATTAAGTCAATTAAATGAAGGGTATAGAAGTTATTAATAAATATCCCAACTTGCCTTAAAACTTGAACCTAAGTTTCATAGTCAATCAGAGGCCATAATTTGTATAAAAGATAATATAGAGTTATCTAACCTCATCATGTGATGGCACTGAACAACTGTGTGAATTATACAGTCAATTGAATGAAGGGTATTGGACTTATAAGTGAAAATCCTAACATGCCCTAAAACTTTAACCGGACGCTGAAGCTGGGGCTAGTAGTATAGCCCACCTATTCTTCGAATAGTCGAGCTAAAAATGGCTTACCTAAATCTTGACTTCAAAACACCAAAAGCCCTCTCAACAACTTCTCTTGCAGTCTTGTGGCGTCTGTTGTACCTCTCCTCATTCTCATTTGATGGGTGCAGAATAGGAGTAATTAAATAACGCCTCAGCGGGTACCCACTGTCGCCTAGAAGTACAGCCTCCAAGTCTGCTTCTAGATAGTCCTACATGTAGATATAATACATTGCATATTGAAGTGAGAATAAATTAAATATGGGTGACACTCCATGTACATTGTAATATAAAATTTATATAAATTGACATTATTTCAAGCTTTTCTTACACAGCCATGATTTCTTTATATATATATACAGGGCCTTTTATCGGTACCTTCCCTTATTCAATGAATTAAGACGAAAAAAGAGAATGAAAATAAACAGGGGCTTTCGAAGAGATAACAGGCCAGCTTTACAGTAGATACAATAATTGCAGTTGTTCATATACTTTATATAACAAGGCATATTAAAATAATATGCAAGACCTGTGTATGACATTGAAGTAAAATCACATTGTGAGACATGATTACTTCTTTAACCATGCATTGTTTATACCTTTAACACCGAATTGTCAAAAACACCAGCATCATGTGAGGAACCAGGCCACTTTGCCACTATGTCAATGAATCTGAAATTGCCAATAATTAAAACATTAACTAATACAAAGCCATTTTCTTCATTTAACATCATTGATTTAACAAAAAAATTAATTCAACAAGTTATGCTCCAGAAAAGTTATACTAATAATATATATAAACAAATAGGCAAGTATATCATTTAAATTATTTTGTTTTTGTTTTTTTGCATCTCAAGATTTATTTCATGTCAAAAGGAATAAGTCACCTACCTCAAGTCTGAGGAAGCCACTGCTTGGCAATTGATGGCATGAAACCCCTTACGGCATACGAATGACTCTTCATTTGCTGTTGGGGCCAGAATCGGTACTAAAGTACCATCAACAGCACCTACAATGTTTGGGAAACCCCTCTTCACTGACATCTGGTCATCCCTCTGAACAGGAAACCTGCAAATTTTTGAGTGTTTCTTTTAAATATAAGCAAAGTATAAGATTAACAGATATAGGTGTATAAGAAGTCAAGAACAGATATATGTGTATAAGATGAATGGATATAGGTGTCAGTAAACAATGATTGTTTTATCACTGTAACTCTGAAACAAAAGGTATGAGCATTGAATTTGACAATATCAACAATTCAAAAATACTTATTTCATTACTATTCACAGTCTAGCAAAAATATTGTGAACAAAGTTGTTATTGGGTTATTACAAGATTGCATTGTATTATTACATACACAGTCCATCATGTAGGCACAATGGAGTACCAAGATGAGACCCACTTGTCGAACATGGTAAAAATCTATAAAAATTGTATTGCTTAAGCCGTGCACCAATTCTGGTCGTCTTTGTCATAAGCAAGTATGCTTACATCAGCCTTTAGTGGACAATTACATCACTATGTTATGCACTCACACCATGCTATCCTAAATGGCATTTGATTTTCTGTAGAGAATTGATATAATATCAATATGTTAATTATGAACAGAAAGGTGAATGAGTGATGTTACTTGATATTGTCAACGTTGTTGATTACAGCATCGACAAATCCATGGATAATTCTGCAGACACTCGATCTGCTCACTCCGTGTGTGTCAGCAACCTCCGAAAAAAAGGCACCTTTTGCCAGGCACCGGAGACCAACAAGAACCTGAAATAATTTCTCAATGTTAATATGAGAATAACACGCAAACATTTACATTCAGAGTATTCACTGGGGTTAATTCAAGAACCATGTATTCTCTTAAATGATGATGAAATGATAAAGTTTTACTTGAATCTCCGGCTTACTCTACATTGTACATGACACCTATAGGCTATAGGCACCCATTTCATAACACCTAATATACCTCCAATGATATGACAGAAGCATATTTGGTTTTCATGTTGAGTACTGTTAAGACTAAACACTTCCTACCACTTTTCAAATAGAACAGATATGTCAACATTAAAAATGACAACTGGGTCTGACAGATTGTGATGTCCAATATCCATAGAATTGTCCATTAACATACAATTTAGCGAATAAAACAGCAAATGACGAGATAATTCAATAAAGGGGCTGTATATCTACATTATGAATGCCCAAACTATCAGAAAGAAACGTATCTAAGATGGAAAACTTAGCTGCATTTATCCCAAACGTATTTGCATTTTGCTCAGTGACGGTGAAGGTCAACCGGATGTTGATTTCATACATACCTATGTACACCGTATTTCCCGTTCGATTTCGTACCGACTAGTACATTAAATAATGATGTAAAGTACATTTGACTCTTACTTGAGTGTCGGGAGGAATAGTATGTCCACCGCGATAGGTCTTTTCCAAAGTCTGGCCGACTGTTTCAAGCAAATTTTGAAACAACACCCGATCCAAACGGTAACGGGAAACAAAATCAAGATCCCGTACCACTATCGATGAAATGCGAGCATTAAAAACTCGCCTTATGGGCACTTTTCTTCGACGACAACGTCGTTGTTGGAAAATAACCGCAACTGCGTCGGCCATTTTTGCGTCTTAAAGTCAAGTTGCGACTGGTAGTACGACGTCGCAAAAAAGCACCGATATTTGCGACCAGCAGGTGCTCTTTGCGACGTCGCAATTTTGATGAAACGCATTTTGCGATGCGATCGGCAAATTTGCGACGTCGCAGTCTAATTTTGCGATGCGACCATTAATGAAACGGGGCCCTGATCTTCCATTACCAGTTTTAAATATCACTGGTGTGAAGATAATCACGCAAAATATTATGGATCATTCCAATGCAAAAAAATAAAAAGGTTCAAGTTTTTCACCAAAACCAAGCATTTTTGCCAGGTTTTGAAAAAAGATATCAAAATAACCACTTTCTATTTCTGTTATGATCAACTCTTCTGTTGTTAAACTCAGCCCACTTGTTGACATTTTACAAAAAAAAACAATGAATTTCCCTCATTTATATCACAAAAGACTTGTACCACAAATAAGAATAAGTGATAGTGTTGAGTTTTCATATCAAACAAAATAGTGATACAAGTTCTTACATGTTAATAAATGAAGATTTTCTGCATGAAGATATCTCACAGAGAATGAATATGGAACTATTATGGGGCGGGGCAGAGAGTTTCTCCAGACAATGGCAACACTTCAGAGCAAAGGGAAATATCGAAAAAAAGGAAAAGGAAATAGAGATAAGGCGGCAAATGACGTCACTGATACTGAGATTGACCTTCTGTATAAGGCAGGGGAGCTAGGAAACCATTGCCCATCAAGTCTTCTTAACACGTTGTGGTATAACAACACCACCCACTTTGGAATTCGAGGAGGTGCAATGGAGCACAGGTGATTATAATCTATGTTATAAGTTTTTGCATCCAAGATTTCCAAACATTTTTTTATATAATTCGTTTGACTTGTGAGTTTAAAGCTGCACTCTCACATATATTGAATGTTTTATGCATTTCTTTCTTAGATCGTTATAAATAATGTATTTTGCCATAAAACATTTATCTTCAAACGGAAATATGAAAATCTGTGATCTTATATCACTGTTTTGCAGACATTTATGCATAAGTTGGCTCATTCCAAGACAAAAAAAGTTGTAAACAAGGTAAATCTGTAAGAGTGCAGCATAAAGTATATCACTGCATTGCTAAACATTCATTAAAATTAGACTATTGGATGAAAAAGCCCAAATTCTTATATTGCTTGGCATCAAATATTTCACCAAGCCTTGCTATATAAAATTCAGAATTTATAAGCAAGCCTGAAAAAAGCTTTACCAGTGCAGGGCTTGCAGGCTTGTGCTAACTTCATCCACTGGCTATTTATATTTAACCTTTAGTCTGAAAATAAGTTTAAAATAACCATGTTGCAAATAACAGGTGGAAGCTGAAATTGGAAATTTAAAATTGTTGATAAAAAATGAAATTATGTTAAATTATGAAAATAACTCGAAGGCCACACCTATTATCTTTTTCCAGCTGATCAACAAAATCTAAGCAGAGGGCATGCTGCATAAGCCGGTAACGAGGCTTGTCAAGTAACCGGGATATGCAGCTTGCCCCAGGGTCAATTCTTTATCAATTTAGACCGAAAACTATGACACTGACAGAATGATATATGATTATTCTTGCAGACCTAAAATTAATAATTTATAGAAAATTATGAGATATTCGGTCAGATATATCTGTCATAGTCTAAAAAATCTTCAAAAGACTCGCTGACGGCCATTTAGGTGGACTAGGGGCCATGGTTACATTTTACTGGTGCGTTATGTATGATAAGACAGGTTTTCAGGGAATCATGACCAGCACCACTCTACCTAGCAACAATATTGAGCAATCAGTGATACCTATTCAGTTATAATTTGGCATTTGTTATTTATCTGTCTTCAGTCAGCCAAGCACAAACCTTGTCAAAAATGTTCAAATGGGACTGCGATTATTTATGACCTGTATGATAATTGTAAACACTTACCATCAGTTTCATGAATCCTCTTATGTAAGTCGACTATTTTACAGCTGAAGATCATCCGTTCTATCTATCAACAATTACACATCAGAAGTTTCCAGAGGAGGAGGAACAGTGGTTTTTGCGAGCACCAGTTGGCATCAACAAACTGAAAGACCTTATGAAGGTCATGGTAAGGAATGCCAATCTGCCGGCACTTTCAAGTGGAAAGAGGTTGACAAATACGAGTGTCCGAAAGTGCTTATGTCAGAAACTACTCCAGAATAATGTGCCGGACACCCAGGCCGTTCTGATAACCGGACACAAGAATGCCAATTCATTGAATAACTACCGTGTTTTGTCTAATTTGCAACAGAAAAACCTCTCGAATGTCCTTTCTTCTCGACCAGTCAACGATGGGGTTAAAAACACTCAACCTTCTGGCACTGTCCATTTTCAATCGCTCTCTCAATCTGAATCCAACCAAAATACTTCCTTCATAGCACACAACGTGCCTTCCTTGTCGTTGTTTTATAACACAACTATCACTGGTGGT
Source organism: Mya arenaria (assembly GCF_026914265.1). Lineage (NCBI taxonomy): Eukaryota > Metazoa > Mollusca > Bivalvia > Myida > Myidae > Mya > Mya arenaria. Next base: position 1,070,948 of record NC_069131.1, on the reverse strand, counting down.
ACATTCCATGTCACATTTAACCAGTCTGATAAAATTTAAACCCTGAAATATCCTTTAAACCACGTTTTATTCCAAAATTGTTCGCTTTGGAGTTGCACGTTTTTTTTCAAGATGGCGGCCGCTGTCGATTTTTCACCTTGTTGTTGATTTAAATGAGGTCAACCAGGATTTAAACAAACTATGTTAAAGTGTTATATTTTTATGGATTTTAATACATTTGTTGTGTTTAAGTATGAACAGATCTTTTATTATGAATGGTGAACTTGTTATGTAATTAAAATTCATGTTCTAAACCACGGACTAGTTCATGTTGCGTATGCGATCCAAGTCACATAGCAAATCCTTCCGCGCATGAATGAATGAATGGAATGCGTAGTCAATTAATCCGCTACTATGACAAAAATTTGCATATTGATTTAAAGGCTCAGTACGGTGTGCTCGGGCACGTCGGATTTTCCGATCCGGAACGCAAACACATGACAGATATTATAAATATTGATAACAATCAGAATAATTGGTTTAATAAGGTTAAGGACCTTCTCACCAGATATGGCTTTTATTATGTATGGTGTAATGATACACAGCTAAACGAAAACCAGTTCATTTGTATTTTTAAACAGCGTCTGATAGACGAATATTTACAACAATGGCATGGAAGTGTAAATGAAAATGGTGTTTTAATCGTTTCTAGAGTACTTAAAACTGCATTCGAGTTTGAATCCTATTTAGACAATATTGTGTCAAGAAATCCTCAGAATTGCTATCACAAAAATACGTATATGTTCGCATAATTTAAGAGTTCATACTGGCAGATATGATAGATTAGAACGCCACTTACGTCTTTGTCAAGTATGTGACTCGAACGAAGTAGAAGACGAATTTCATTTTATATTTAAGTGTACACCTTATGTCCAATTAAGACAAACTTATATTAAAGGTTATTATAAAATAAGACCTAGTATGTTTAAACTTAAAACCTTAAACTATTCCAGTTCAATCTTAAACATAGATTAATTATAATATTGATTTAATATTTCACACTACATTGTATAATTGTAATTGTAATTTATTTAATATGTATATGAAACACAAAAAACTGTATAGTTTACGTGTAATAAAATTTTGTTCTGTTCTATATTGTTATGCAATGAATAGCGATCCGAACATATCCGAAAATGTTGCGTTTATTGATTGATAAACGCAGTTGCCGAAAGACAGTTTATTTAAGGAATGGAAGTTGAGGTTTAGATAAATGAATGTTAATAAGTTCAAATCGTGGTCTAGCATGAATTAATAGCTTATTCCGCGGGATATGCCATGAAAATATCAAATGAAGCCACTGCATATAAAATAAACATGGTGTTTTGAGATGATTTTTCACGACAATCTCTCAACAAATAATGCATATGTATAATTATAAACATGTTATCATAGAGTATGCATTAACACATGATAATGTTTATCACGTGTAGAGCACGCGTCCATGTATAACAAGTACAAATTTAATAATAATAAAACATAAATCCTTATATCGTTGGATGGCGGGTCTAGCGGGTTGACGCAAGGGCCCGGGCTCAAATTCCGCATGCCGACAAAAACTCATGAAATCACCTAAATTTATCCTTTAATTCATACCTAATTAACTTAACAATGCAAAGGGTGATATAAAATGTGTACATATGTGTTTATTGTTTTTACAGAAGTGTGTCCACTTGAATGGATGTATACTAGTAGTGTTGAATGTAGGGTTGGAATTCATTGGCGATTGTATACGTGTCATATCAAAACCTCAGTGAAGTTAAAGTGAGGGATTTCACGGTGCCCCTCACCGCTAAGTTATGATTTCATAGATCCATTTATGGAAGTAAAGAACATGCCCTCGATATGTTGTTGTACCAGGAAATGTTCATGTATACTATTTAGCATACATGTCTCAGCTAATCTTACTGGAAGCATCAGGTTGCAAAGAGTTAAATCAGTGAATTACATTTTTTCTATAACAACATGTAACCCGGTGCTAATTTGGCGTTTTTACTATTTACTTATAGTTTTAGAATTATGATATTTGGTATGTATTGGCCCTTTATTGTTTACTTCTGCATTTGGTGCAATGAGTTGTATTGGATGCTTTGGTTGTATTTTTCGGAGCAATTCATGTATTTTCGTGGTTCTGGTTAAATGCTAGTTCAAGATAGCAGTGATGTCTCTTTCTTGTCTTTGTTGCACAATTTGCACATGTTTATAATCTGTTGATTCACAGCTTAACAGTACACTGACACCACGGTTATGGGGTGAGATTGGAGACGATCGAGAGATTACTATGACATTTGGTTCCACATACCTGTAAGTGTTCATCGTGTTTATGTTAAGGTCATGTCATACTATTTTAGCATTATATCTATTGTTACGGCCACTAGACGTATTACAATATTTAGAACATTAAATGAATCAACCACAGCAAAACAATGTGTTTGAATGTCCGCGCACAATTGTCTTCAAGTTTGATATACTTGTTTGTTTTTTTAATCTGAGGAAATCTGAGTTTTTGTAGACAGTAGCATGTTTCACAATAATTGTTTTAACTGCAAAAAATATTTCATTCCATACATAAATAATCCTTTGGACTGAAGGAATCTCAGGTTTAAAAAAAAGGTGTTAGCATATTTATAAACATCAACTGAATTGGAGTGACTATGGGGTCAATGTGGTTAACGAAGCCTAAAGTAGACTTTTGTTTCACTGACTGTTCCAAGCCGGTAATCTTATAATTTAACGGCAAACATGATTAGGGTATAATTTGTCTGTGGTGTTTGTATCTGTGTATGTGGTGTTAGTTTGTGGTTTGATGTTGTGTATGTGCTGTAAATATGTTGTGTATATAGGTCTTTATCGTTTTGACCTTGCCTTGTGCAGCTAAACATGGCTTATTTTTTAATATTCGACTACTGTGCTCGTCCCTGTATTTTTCATTGTATCATTCTTAACTTAAAGATATCATTTACAACAGAAGAAATGTTCTTGAATACTCGACGTTTGAATTCTGCAAACTGCATTACAACAAATCTTTGAACTCTTTTAAATTGTCATCAGAACTAAACCCTTATGTTTTACCCTACATATTATTGCGGAGCATAAATTAAAAACAAAACAATGATTGTTCTGCGGTGAATTGTTTTAGGTCAGTCATATTCTGTTTGCTTTCAATAAATATTCAATTTCAAAGTTAAATAAAAAATATAACACATTTTAATTGCATTGCTCAGTGTTTAACCTAAACAATTGAGTTTTTTTCGGGAGTTTACTTTGTTTTCTAACATCTAATATGTTTCTATTTTGCAGACAAAGACCTAAGTTAAGAATGCCCTAACGTACTTTGAGGATGGAATATTGAGAAAAGTTGTTAGTTTGCAATATTAACGTCGTACGAAAACGTGACTACTTTTTGACTGAACATACGCCCAAATTGGTAATAAGTAAAGGTGAAACAATTTGGACTCAAACTGCATAACAATTGATTGCGTCCTTCAGGTAACTGATTCTCTTTTAAGAAAGGTAGTTGCATTTTTTTGTAACCAGTAAATGAATGAAATGGTCAACTCTATATTTTGTCAAATGGGAATGGTTTTTAATGCATTAATTTCGATAAAAGTGTAGTTGTTATTAAATTTAATGAGGTGAGGCTGATATAAGCTGGCCAAGTTTGTGGGTATTTTAAACAAAATATGTAGACCGCCAAAAACCATAAAGATCACAATCTTTAACCATTACATAAATTGTTATTTGCTCGATGTATTTATAATGTAATTTCTACTGTGCCTGTAAAAGATTGTTAAATAAGCCCCCTTATGAAGTTGTAGCTTTAATAATAGTTAGAAAATGATATTGAATTCGATCTCAAGATATTCTCTTGAAAGAAGGGCTTCAGTGGCAATAACAAAACCCAATACCACTTGAGTTATAGAAGAACATCTCACACCAGAGATATGCTTTCGCCAATCTGTTCTAGTTTGGGAATAGCAACGGAAAGAGAAATGGCATTTTTATAGTGGGAAAGTAGCTGGATTAAAGCTTAATTATTTATCAATCAGACACTTGGTGTTTGGAGTCTTTAATCGGGCTGGTTAGTATTTTCGTTTTTGATAAGTTTAGAATATATATGTATAGGCATATGTAAATAAGACTTAACATATCTTTTATTTTATTTTTACAAACAAAATTGAGTGATGACAAACACTAGAACTAAATATAACAACTTAACTTGATCGCAGATAAGTAAGAGATAAATGGTAATTTCGTCATTGCCTGTTTTACTATTGTTATACTCTGATTTCAATTGGTCACACAATTTGTTGCAAAAACCCCAAACAAACAGGTAATAGGTGTGTGGCTGGATGTACCACATAAACAATTGAAAAGCAAATAATGCAACCGAATGCGGAAATAACAAAATTAAAGTGTTGTCTCGCTATGTTAGCAAGCGTGCCCACAACGTTTAAATGCACAAAAGTGGTATAAAAATGAAAACAAATATAACTCTTAGGTTATGTTTAGAGTTCGTTTGTTATGAATTCTTTAGTTGATACTAATTGATCAGATCTCCCTTAGCAAATTAATATAAGTAACTCACGGTTATAAACAATGAACATGCCGTTTGGATATTTTTTTAATGTTTCGAATATTTAGCACGTTCTCAAGACCAAATCAAACGTCAGCGCGCACGGGGCTTTGACACAACTTTAAATACGTCATTTCTGAAACGTTGTTACGTTCGCATACAATTTGACGTGCTGTTTTGAAAAGACAAACTATAATTAAATGTCATTCAATATCATTTCAGTCATATATTAAAAAGAAGTTCATAAGTTTGCTTCAGTATTTAATCGCAGACTATTTCACATTTAAACAACAAACATAGATATTTCAGTCGTTGCTACTCCGTTCGTAAAATATGGCTTTTGGTGCTCACTTCGTAATTTATATTGCGATCATGAACTAAAACAAATAATTATCCTTTGTATCTTAAACGAATAGAATTGAAATTTTATATGGCTCGGGAAGTTTGATAAAAACAATAAAATATTATGTTATGTGTTGTTATGTCAGATATAGAGCCTAATCTAAAACCACGTCATCAATATAAAGTTATCAATCTTCTTTTTTCATCATTGCCTCGGGATTGTAAACCCTTTTAAATATTTAAACACTTATATATAAAGCAGCTAGTCAAAAGAAAATATGTACTATAGATGTTTCCAGTGTTATGGCATTTAACTTTTCAATAATGCGTTTTTGATTTATTGAATTCCAGTAAGATTGTTTTCAATAAAAAAATAATATTTATATAATATATTTATAGCAGATAAAACAACAAGCCTCATTGATAACCAATATTGCGCTTGAAGTGCGTTCTGACCTTGTGTCTTGTGTTGAGTGCCTCGATTTACAAAATTTATTTCACAAAGTTTATGCATTGGGAACTCACAACAATAATGCCAGGAACACTGAGTGAGCACAAAATGTTTCACGATTGGCTTAGTGTTCACTTTTTATGCATATATTTGTTGTGAGATTTTTTCTGTATATTTTCATATAAATATTTAATATTTCAGTTTATGCCGCCATGCCGGAAGATGTCGTCATAATGAACCAGGTACGTGATAGTGCATGCAATAACTTCAAGAAAGCAGATGTATATCAATAGCAGTTTAAATAACTTCTCACCTATCACGACAACATCATCAACAATGACTCATATAATTGCATACACTATTATAAAAAAGTAACCAGGTTAAATAGCTTATTCATGGGATGAAACACGCGATGCTTTTCTGAGGGAGAAATACACCGATCATTAATAAGAATGTATAGGTGTTTGTAAGAATATGTTATCGCCAATTTAAACATGATATCTCCGTGGACAAATTTATTCATCCTTACTCAACTATGTGTTAAGTTGTATGTTATGTTTATGCCTCTCATATATTGTCAGTCAGGGCTTTGAAATGTGCCTTTATACAATGTTTATGTTTAAAAATCGTCTACTTGGACTGTCCCTGTTGTTTTTTATTGTAAAATTATAAGAGAGACACCATTTCTTAAGTATTTGATATTTTAAAGCACGTATATAATCCAATTAATACGTTCCATATAATGTCTGTTATCAGACCACATTTTGCAAAACAATGAAATTGTATGATAAAGATATTCAATTTTAAGAGAAATCGGGGAGTGTAAAAGGGTAAACATTTTTATTTTTTTTCATTCGTTTTGCTTTCTAAACTAACAATAAGTTACATGGCTCAATTCAAATATTTATTTGAAAGTTAGTTGAAACACACCTTATTGCATTATCTCCCTTTTGCAGACCCAGAATGGAGAAGAGCTGATAGAGAACAAGTCGGACCTACCAGACATCATCGTGATCACGTGCATGCTGTCCTTGTTTAGCGTCATCGGAACCACTGGCAACGCATTCGTGCTGTACGTTTTCTCAAAGAAGAAGGATAAGAACACGTCGACTGTCTTCATCTTGGCGCTTGCCTCCATAGACTTTGCGACGTGCATAGTTGTTATTCCGTTCTCTATAGCCGTAGAGTTTCAATTCAAGAAGATTGGTTGTGACCTGACATGTAAAATATATCAGTTTTTAATAACGTCAAATGTACCATTTAGTTCATTCATTATGGTTGCCATAGCGTTCGACAGATACTTTTGTATATGCCGACCATGGACTAAATTCTTGAATACGAAATGCGCTCTTCGGATAATATTCTTGTTATTAGCGTTTGCACTCACGCTTGGATTGATTACAAGTCTCGCACACGGCGTTTATCACCGGAAAGTTGACGCTAAAATTAGCAAATTCTCAAACATGACTAAAATTGTACACTATAATGTGTCAGATTTAACAATTGCCTCGGGAATAGATAATTGTACAAGGTTCCATAATCCCAGCCTTAACAGCGGAAACCATTTTACGAACGACTGCCAATTTAACCTAGATAACACTTTATTTGATACAGTAAATGGTACAGTTGATATAAATGACTTCGTCTTCACAGGATTCTGTTACCCTAATGAAGTTATACTCAGCACGGGTTTCCGGAAAGCCTACCAGAAATTCTATGTATCTCTATTCTTAATTGCATTTATAACTGTATTCATTTTGTATGCCCTTACTTACCGATCAATTATGTTCAGATGAACAAGACGACTGAAGACATCTTTGAATCAGAGAAGTGCACTTGGACGCCGATCTACACTTTTGACTTCAATTTGTTCACGTAATCCAAACTCGCCTGAAATTATTTGCATGGTCGAGAGTAAAGCAGAACAAAAGCAAGAAGATTGCAATATTGGTGAAGCCGCCAGAATGCCGATATCACAGATTCCAAGCACGATCTCTATTACAAGTACTGCCACTCAAACAACCATGATGAACTCAAACAGCGCACCAAATATCGTATCATTTACATCGAACCACGTTATCAATGACGCCATACGTGAAGAGAGCAATGGAAGCTCGACACCGAAAGATCAACGAGAACAAGTTAGTATACCTCCGAATGACTTGAGACCTCCCAACGGACACGTGCAAAACATGCGGAGAAAAAATAATGGGAAAGGATTAACGGCACAGAAATCAAAATTAAAACATGTGAATAAACAACAAGAGCATTTATGTCATACAAATGGTGAAAAGACTCCTTCGAAAGACATGACAGATTTTATAAAAATAACAGCATCGAATATGCACAGACAGGACACGAGAAAATCAGTGCGAGAGAAACACCGCATTGCAAACATTAAAACTGCTGGCATTTTATTCATAGTAACAACTGTATTTATGATTGCATTTTTGCCTGCATGGTTGATGGCTACAAAATTGATTCCTCCAAATATGATCGTGTTTTACTCGTATTTCATTTACAACGTCGCAAATCCAGTGATTTATGCGTTCTTTAACCAAACATTTCAGAAAGAAATGAAACTAGTTTTTAAATGCTCAGAATCGTATTAGGTATAAAATGATTGGTGAAAACAGTATGTACATGTCCCACAAGCAAATAAGAGTTAGATGTATAATATTGTCAACGATATTGTTTAGATGTAAATTGATAAAGGTGTACACGTTGCTCATTTGAACTGTTTTTCATTAGAATTCAATACAGGTATCATGATCGTTTTAACGAGGCTAATGTCCAATTTTTGTTATGCTTGTATTTAAAAATCCCCATTTAACTTTTTAATATGCATTCACTTGGTATTTACAGATACATGTAGATGCTATGTTTGACAAAATTGGTTGTATGAAACAGAATAAATAATCCAAATAAGTGCATTTTAGTGTATGCATTCACATATAGGGTATTTTATTGATAGCATTTAGTGAACAATTCATTAAAAAGTGTAAATTGAAAATAGTAGATGCAAAACGTGCGTGAAATGCCAAATGTGGTGTTAGTGGTTAAAATATAAAGCAATTTTCTATCTTACATTAATACTTCGCTTAATACTTAGGACCTTCAACAGTGCAAAAGTCGTTCGAATGAATAAAACATAGAATGTTTAAAAAACACATTTCTTATATGTTTTAAGTTCTATATTTAGCGAGCATAATACCTTTATCCTTTCAACATGTTGAGCTGTTTTGGGGAGTTGAGCACATTTTAAGATTTTTAATAAAAACAAAACTAAATTGCATATTTCCTAAAGAGATGTCTTTATACATCATGAATATTGGTTTGTGTCCAAATTTCAAATACTACCAAATTAACAATGTCTTAATGCATTGTGGTAATTGCAGCTATTTAAAAAAAAAGATTTGCATTTTGAAGCCAGGAAATGAATTTCATCCACTGTTTTTATTATCTTGCCGAATACCTTTCTAATTTAAAAAAGGTCATCAATTACTCACAAGCCCGTGTTGACTAGTTTGTCTGGGGCCTTTTGGCACAAAAACTTAGTTCCAATGTTGGCAGACAAGCAAATGCAAATAGCTTTTTGTCCAAAATCTGACAAAATCTTACTCCGCAAAACATGATGAACTCTACTATCCAAAGGCATTCAACAAGGAAGTATGTTGATTTCGTATAAAAGTCGTTTCTCAAAAATGAATTTAATGTGAACCTTTAAACTTCGTATTGTTTGACCTTTGCCAATCATGTTTGCACTGTGGAAGACCCTTTATCTACTGTGAGACTAAAAGTACCTACCATAATTTATCATGCAACAGATTTGACAGTCGGGCCTTGAGACGATACCAATATCAAATATGTCATGTATGTAATGTTATTTTTATATTGGTCATTGGCTATATTGGTTATATAATCTGTTATAAATACAAAGGATGTTACTTTACTTAATGTATTTTGAGACTATCGAGTTTTGATAGTTTGGTCTTTTAACGATCCAAACGTCAATACTATTGATGTATACAGTCCTGTGTCTGTTGATTTTGCTTATCGTGCAATAACCATAATGGAACAAGAAATTATAATGTTCTTCCTATCATGTTTGGCTAAATGTGTTAGACATAGCTGTGGTTTGTGATGTATTTTGTTTATATCTTAATATATTTAAATAAATCTGATGTTTATATGTTGAAGTTTTCCAGCCTTTATATATTTTGTTTTAATTAAGAATTCCGTCTCACTGTTTAAGTAGACTAGACGAAGTGCTGTATTCAGATTGCATTTTCATTGGCTGTAACTGCAAAGGTCGACAATTAAAGCTTTGCGAGAACACGTATAACACATATTTTTAAATATCTAAAGTGTAACCTACAGTATGCTATTTTTTATTTGTTAAAAAAATATAACACGCATCAGCAAAACATACATTAATAAAAATCAGATGAATCCAAACATACGTCATAGGTTTCTATTCTTGAAATTCTGTAAATTTCGTTTATAACTATATCCGTTTCTTTAAGGTTTGGGTTTAAACAAAGGCTGGAACGGGTTCGCAGTTTGTAGATATGAATTATAAACCGTTTGTAGAGATCAGATCAAATTTAAATAAATTGAAAGTTATTGGACGCCACAATACCAGTTTTCTCTTGCCAGACATCTGCAATTATTCCTCGACAAAAACAGCTTTTTGTGCATAGACAGACTTTTATGTAAGGGTTTATCTCAATTAACAAATGGTTAGAATTGCCAGACATCTGCAATTAGTTTTCGACCAACACAATTTTTCGTGCATAGACAGACTATTATAAAGTTTTCATCTCATTTAACAAATAGTTAGAATCGACAACTGTTTCTTTTGAAAGAATCATTTGGGTTTTTCTTTGAGGTATATTTTCCTACAATGATTTATGGTATGTAATTTGCTATACACTTTTATGTGCCAAGGATTAATTTTGCAAAATATTTTTTTTCTGATACTCGTTAGGTTGTACCGAAATACCAAAAATGATTTTCTTAACATCAACTCCTTCTGACTCGGTCTGTTCTCCTACCTAGCTATTAGTATATCAGTGAACATTTTATGTCAAACTTGTCTGGCCAGGATCGTGAAAATAAGCACATGTTTCATGTCAAATTCATCGGCGAAAACACATAGGTGTATGTACTGTTAATTAATTAAAAAGTATCAGACTCGTTTAACATTAATTCATGCTGTATAATAATTTTGACACCGTTTTTAAAAGTTGATTTGGCAACAATTATTGTAAATTTGTACACCGTTTGTTTGCAGCAGCCGACACATTCCTTTGGGCTATAGTCACAAGATTAAAAATAATTAGGAAGTGTTTATTTTAATTAGTAAAACATGATGATTATTATATCTTATGGAGAAAATACCATTAACGGATATCGCTTTATGTTCAAATTTCACAAGCTGCACCTGTAATCGAATATACGATGCTACCTAGGTTCTAAAGATGATGACCAGGATAAGCTTTTCCAGCACGACATAGAAGCGCAGCATACCGGGAGCTGTTTTGTAGGGTGATCCTTATTAACCAAATATCCTCTATTAACATATACACCAGGTACCTGTACTCGATAAGCAGGCCTCCCATGGACGCAAGTGAGCGCGTAACAATTCTATCATGGAGTTAATGCCAGAATATATCAAGCGACCTGAAAATACAGAATGTGTTGGTATCTCATGGCGTTAACACCAAGATGTATTTGCTTAAGATTGAACAAATGAAAAACAAAATATTACCCAACATACCAAGAAATTTAGAATTTCCGACATTCAACACATTTTTGCAATAGGGAATGTTTTTTACGCGCTGTATAGTATGAAGTACAAAGAAAACATATTTCTAGAAATCTTATAAATGAAGGGTTCAGATGCATCGATTTTTATTAGGGATGCAAACGAATGGCAAAATTGATATTCGAATATTCGGTAATTCTTTCGATCGAATATTCGAATACCAAAATGATCCTTTAAGAATTGTAGAAAACTAGTATTCAATAACGTAATAGCTAGGGCCCTGTTACCCTTCTTTGTCGTATTCGGTACACGCGACGGACACTTATTGTTCCACAAATTAGCCTCTGAATTTCCCCATTTTCAGAATATATCCCAAGAAAAAGCCATAATTATATTTTAAACAAAAACATAAACTATATCAATTCCTCTGCGTTCACTTTTGTAAACAATGCAAAATAAGATTGGGAATTTCGTTTTTCCCGGTTAAATGACGATATGCGCCAACGTGGTACTTGCAGCCTCGTTCTGGGATTGATGTTTACGAAATATTTTTATAGAAAACGACACCAACCATGGCCGCACGTCGATTTTGACTGATGTATTTTACAACGTTAAACCATACAACTACTTTTCAACGCAAGAGCGTTGTAACGAAACATGGAAAACAGTTTAAAGCAAATAACTATCACATGTCCTTCGAATCATCAAGGCGATTTGCTCATATCGCCAAGCTTGATTCGCAGGGAAAGACAACACATTGGTATAAAGGCCGATCTTAAATGTTCCCAAAAGAATTGGAATGTGTTTGATGTCACTTGTCTAACAGCCAGTAAATGCAAAAATCCGATATGGCGCGTGTATAGTGTCATATGTTTACACCTCTGGCATTACGGGTCCATCGTTGTAAAAACAAGACAGAAGAAGATGACAGTTGTAGGCAAAAAGTTTATTAATTTATAATTTCAACAAAAACATCGAATATTCGAATACTGATTTTGACATTCGAATACCAAACGTTCGATCGAATATTCGAATATTCGTTTGCATCCCTAATTTTTATACGTGTCATTTTAACACGTCCGTGAAATAAACGTTTTGAGGGGTATTAACGGTTGTGCAAGCCCCCCACCCCACCCCTGCTTAACTATGAAATCCTGGACCCCCCACTGTATGCAGTACGAAATCCCCTCATTGTTCTGCCCGGCTGTCAGGAGTTAGAAGCTGAAAAACGTCCAACACCATCGTTAATTATTCAATACTATTTTAACAAAATTACCAGCGTTCCATTAAGTTTTGTGCTAAACCATTTATCGTTTATAAGACCGAACGTGGAAAAAGAAGTGATGGACATACAATTACCGCGCCTTTTGTAGGATAACTTTAGTGTAATGTACGTCAGAGCAATTACATTACAATGACATGCAATGAGAATCGAGAAGAGTTCAATGAGCTTAAACTCATCCCTTTGGGACCTTTTTTGGCGGGATATTTATTGAGATCAAAGAGTTGAGTCTGATTTATCTTGTTCCGTTGCACAAAGATAGAAAGCCAATACATGCTATGGCAGTCCCGATGAAAACTGTTTTGTATATATACCCAATATATATCAACCTACAGCCTGATTATGACGTTTTTGTGTTAGTAAAACTTGCGACACATGCGTATATGTGCTATGTGATTTTTTTCAATTTGCTGATGAATTGAATAGTCTGTATGGGAATATACAATTGACGGTATTTCGTTAGGGCCATCTTGTATTAGCCCTACCGTGAAGAAGCAAAGACCAAACGGCACGAAGTGCGAATGAAACGAAGGCGAAGAGAGAAGAGACCAATGATGAATAATAAATAAACGAAGGCGATGGAGCGAAGGGATCAATGCATAAATGCGATGAACCGAAGGAGAAGACGCGAAGGAACCAAGGCGGGGATTCGAATATACAAAAGCAATTGACTTAGCCGTAGACGAGAAGAAATGAAGGCGAAAACGCGAAGTACGGTTCCTTTGTGTGTTTTTTGCTTACGCACTTTCGCATCTCTGTGTATACGGTAAATTTCCTTTCTAGCATATGGCAGCAAGATTGCGGCCCCAGTTGAGCCCGAGGAAGAGTCCGTTAGTAATTGTCTTCGTATGTTTTGTTCCTTCTTATGTAAGTGTAGAAGGGTATTATGTTCTGAAAAACTAATATGTCGTCTTAATTACATCTTGCTGTTAATTGCTTTCAAGCTCCAACACTGTAATTGACTTTTTTTATTGCTAAGTTAATATGTATATGAACAACAACAGAAACAAGCTCAGAAGCCGAAACTCCGTTTAATGGCACAGGGTAAACGCCAAAGACATAGAACACAAAACCAAATAATCACAAACCAGAAACTTGCAACAACAACACAAAACTCCACAAACAACACAATACTTATATTCTATATAGACAATAGGGGTGTTAATCAAGGATGGTTTAGTACCGCATTGGAACGGTCAGTTTAATGTAAATTTACTGGGTTTTTTTCAACCTATTTGTGTGCACAACCTCACTCATAAGACATCGATTTTTAGAAAATGACAAGACGATAAAATATTACTTTAAACCTGAACAATCCAAAGTAGCACATATTTACCTATATAATGCAATTATATCGGAATAATATAAAGGAAAGTCACGAAATAATTCACATTTCCATGTGAAAAAAAGTTATGGCTTTCCAAATATTATTAATAATCCGATTGGCGGTATCTGAATTCGTCCTTTCCTTACATTGTTTACAACTAGAGGACTAGACTTGAATTGTGATAACATCTGTCTTCCGTTCTAAGTGTTCTTAGGGAAAATAATCACATATTTTGCAACCAACCTGATGCGAAGATTATGCTTGTTCTATTCATTATGAACGAGTGCACCAGCGACTTTGTAATAAAGTGATATTTAAATGACGTATACCGTCTGGCGTCTTATCTAATGTGTTTGGCCGTTATGAACCCTTGCGTTGATCTGACATATGATCAATGAGAAACCAGGACAAAGTTCTAGAAACTGGTTTATTGATGTAGCTAATATAGAAGTCGCAATTCATTACATGTTTGTGTTTGGTCTCATATGTGTCATTGATATCCAACACTTTCTTTACATACATATACATAAATGAATGTTAAGTATTTACAATGTATATAAACTGTATGATAATCAATAAGCAGAAATTATTTATATAATTATTGATATATGTTTACCATGTGTACACGTAGAAAAGTGATATTAGTCTGGTTTTTGATTTTACATTTCGGAACAAATCGATATCCTAATAACCATTTTATATTCATTAATAATCACATGTTTACGGACAACTTTATGTCTGATATATACTGGTGTGGATTTAAGAAGGGTATATCATACATAGAAAGTTCTAATAGGGAATGTCATCCATGGCCGCTATTGCCACCTTGGCTTTTTATGTAAGTTATTCCCCGGTCAGTAGAATGGAATATATGGGGCATACATTGTTGAAATACAACTGCGAGCGGAATTTAGTGTATCTGGTTTTCTTTTTATGTGATTTACCATATAGCATAATCCGTTGACTTTGTCGATGTTACAAAGTACCACCAATAATACTGTTACAATGTTTATTACTTTTGAAATCGTAATTTAACCATTAAAAGTGCACTTTTACCTTTAGTTTATAAACCAATATTAAAAATTGCAAAGAGTGTTTCCCAAAAATTAAAAAACCTACCCGAGAAATAATTGAAGACAGTGCCAACTATCACCATATAGTTTGTTTATATATCAGCAAATCAGTAATAAACTGAATAAAAAACAACGTAATGATATATTACCACAATAGCAAAATGTGTTAATACCTGTTAGTATTACATATAGATAATGTATGACAAAGAAAAAATTTTCGGATATGTTTTCAGCGCTGACCAACACCAATCACGGCATTCTATGGTATATGTCCTAGCACTGGCCAACACCAATCACGGCATTCTATGGAATATGTCCTAGCACTAGCCAACACCAATCACGGCATTCTATGGAATATGTCCTAGCACTGGCCAACACCAATCACGGCATTCTATGGTATATGTCCTAGCACTGGCCAACACCAATCACGGCATTCTATGGTATATGTCCTAGCACTGGCCAACACCAATCACGGCATTTTATGGTATATGTCCTAGCACTGGCCAACACCAATCACGGCATTCTATGGTATATATCCTAGCACTGGCCAACACCTATCAATGCATGCTATGGTATATGTCCTAGCACTGGCCAACACCTATCAAGGCATTCTATGGTATATGTCCGAGCACTGGCCAACACCAATCAAGGCATTCTATGGTATATGTCCTATGGCTATACCTCAGGATATACATATCCTTTTTGTTTTGACGATACCATTCATTCCTTTTTCTGTTAGATACCCTAAAGAATTGAATGCATCTGCCGTATCTCACGTATCGTAACGAGTTATAAATTCGTTTAAACGTGTTACTAAGTCTTTAAACGAAACACAAAAGTCGGTTTAACAAGTTTAAAAGAATAAAACGTATGTCCTCTCGTCTTTAAATTAGTAACTTAGTCCGTTACGGCATCGGCCGAATTCACAACATAATGTTACCTTTTTCAAAAACGTGGTCAATCGTTATTGTTAGAGACATATTTGAGCAACGTCATATCCAGTGTGTGCAAAGACTTTTCCGGCATAATACGACGATTTCAAGAGGTATTTTTTGCATACCGGACGTGTGTTTCCGGTTATGAGACCAGTGTTGTAAAAACCCGTCTTACACCTCATATAAGATGAGTGACGCCAAACAACGCGCCAGTATTTGATGTCAATAGTGATTTAATTGAGCTTCATGACGCCAGTAAACAACGTAGCCCGCGCGTTTTAGTGAAATGTGCAAAAGTGCGTATTTTCCTTCATTTTTCTAGAAGTTGATAATTTTAAATATGCAAGAAAAATTATCAATAATGTTTTTTTCCGGTGACTGGGGAATAGGAAATGATGCCAATATAGCAATATGTATTCACAATCTGACAGATATGAAATGAAATTACTATACTTAAGATATGTCCATGTATGTAATTCATTATCTTGGGAAAAATATGGTTTAATTTGAAAACAAATTTAATACAAATTCAAAATAGTATCTCCCATGGCCGAGAGTATAAGGAATAAGTATCTCCCATGGCCGAGAGTATAAGGAATAAGTATCTCACATGGCCGAGAGTATAAGGAATAAGTATCTTCCATGGCCGAGAGTATAAGGAATAAGTATCTCCCATCGCCGAGAGTATAAGGAAGGTTAATCCCAACCCGAGCGTAGAGTGTTTTGCGGAAACGAGGTTTGCCGAGTTCCCGCAGAACTTCCTGCACGAGGGCTGGGATGAACCTATGTTTCACGAGCGGCTATGGTGGATGTTTTTTCTCCCACCTCAGTTAAACAAAATAAAGTGAAATTTTATTTTTACGTTTAAACTCTTTTATGTGTTGATAAAATAAATGCGTATAGATATGTGGTAATTCGTTATGGTCATGGAAATGCGCGCAGTGACTTAGATTTGACATATATTTGTTCGGACGTTCTCATCGCCTTCAGTATTGTGAAAGAGCCATTAGCAAAATATTTTGAAAGTTATCAGTAACTCTTTTAAAATTCTGACAAGACCATCGCAAGCGGATTTAAAGCGCATCTTTTGTCAATTCAAAAAGGGGTATTAAATTGCAGTTATTAAAAAGAGAGCTATTGTCCTTGCTAACATACTATTTTTCTTTATATCGCTGTATAAGTGTATTATTCTTGATCTAATTTAATGATAATACAAAGTAATGAAATATTATCAATATGTCTATATGGTTAAAGTATAAGTCATTATGTCTAATCTAGTGACAAAAATACCAGTGTACCGGATGGCGTATTTTTCTTTAAGCTTCGGGTCCGATTAATATATCTGCAGACATGTAGTACCATGTGGTAATTTTCATGAAGGAAATAAATTTTTTAGTACAATTTTTATTTCCAATTAAGAGGCTTAAATAAGGCACTAAAATAGTCTTTATAAAATAATAAGGTATGCATGACTTACTTGACTTAAAGTTTGCGATGGTTTGTTTTTGTGTTCTATGACTTTGGCGTTGACTTTTTGCGAGGTTTTCGACTACTGTCGTTGTTTCTGTAGTTTTCATACAGAAATATATATAGTTTTTCAATATTCAGTTGTGTCCAAAACAAGGATGAAATAAAGTAACGTTCCAATATGTGAAAAAGTCCTTGTAAAACATTCATACAATTCGAGAAAGCGACTAGATACTCGATTATGTTATACTATGTGGTATATTAATATCTGGCGAAAATGTCCAATGTGTCTAGCAAAGTCTTTTTAACAAAGACATATGTCCAATGAGTTTAGCAAAGTGTCATTTAACAACAAAATATAACCAATATATCAAGCAGAGTTTCATTTAGCAAAGAATTATGACCAACATTTAAAGCAAGGTATTGTCGCATAATGCGACTCATTCATGAACTCATGAATAATAACACTTCACATAAAACAAAAGTGTATTTTTATAGTTTAAGTTTTTATTGATACATATAAAAAAACTAAGAATCTATCAAATTTATGTCAGACGTATTATCAATGTATCATTAAAATGGTCATATTCAGTGGGGAATATTATCTGGAAAATTTGGTTATGGTTATAAAATATGCAGGAACGAACACTGTTCACAGATAAGTGTCTAATTAAACATAATTCACAGGCACGTACAGGCATGAAATGCAGGATTTAGCTAATATTTCTGTTAAGTCTTTTATAAGTGTTGGCTTCTGAGCCTGTTTGTGTAGTTTTTTATATAAATATTGTCAAAAATGTGTGCTGAACAAACTTAATTATCTCGATTGGACCTGCTTCTAATCATAAATAATGCAGGACGCATTTCTGTTTTGGCAGTTAGTTCTGTAAAAATAATAAACGGATAATACTTGTTGAGTTCTAGTTGACGATAGTCTGTAGCTGTTATTTTACAAATTTATTTTAAAACCAAGACATACGACCAATGCGTAAGGAAATGTATATGTATTGATTGAGACCACATTCACATTTTTTTAACAGTTTGGTCGTCTACCAGCTTCATTATAGCAGCGAAGTATGTTCAAAGTTTTTTTAGGACTTTCATTTCCAAGAAGCTGTTTTGTGAGCAGAGAGGAAGAGACGTCGTGAAATTATACATTTTGATTGCGCTATTTTTATTGTCTATCTTACTGAGTACATGTTTGATTTAGGTAAGTAGGCAAGATGCGAAAGACACTATTCACGTGTACCTGTACGACACACGTACATGTATTTTTCCAACTTAGTTTAACGTCTTTTTCAGAATTTGCGATGAAACATTTTTAGTAGGAGTGTTGATACGAGGGATGATAAAAAACAGGATTGTTCTCATATAACAAATATGGGTCAATAATATAGCTCAAAAATACATAGGCATGACGCGGATAGTATCAGCTACAATCACTGAAAATGTTATTGCAGTAGTATGTGCGCAGCAAAAATACACGGTTCGGCACTGCGTCATTAAACATACCCTTTTGCAAGTCGGATGCGTTAAAACGACATTAACAGCGTAAACTTAGTGTTTTCAAAACTATTGCCGGCACACTGAAAACACCGTTGCTGGTGATAAATTCATTGTTGCCAGAAAACAATCCTATACCACTAAGAGTTACAATCTCATGATGGAACTAAAGCCACGTTTATAGTCCTAGTCAGAAATGCATCGCCTTAATGATTTGACCTCAGAAGGAAAGCCTATTCTCAGATTTCACGAAACTTCTTAAGCTAAACAGACTTAAGTAGCTTATTTTGTTTATCAATATTTCTTACTTTCATCTAATTTTGATCAAAACATAACATTTACCTTGTGCCATTAAACGGGTTTTATGTTTAAACGTTTGGCTACTGAGCTTATTTCTGTAATGTTTCACATAAATATTTACGCGGCCGGGGTTTTCTGCAAATCTTCGTCACCCGCAGCGAACGCTGGACTACGTTCGCTCAAGTGTTTTATTATCGGGACAGACTTCAATTCAATGGAATTTAAGAATCTTCACAGGATCCAAAACGAGCGAATTTTAATCTTATTTGATCACAACTTTCAAGCTGCACAACATGTTTTCAATATGCGATACCCATGGTTTTAACCATAGTGTAATATAATTAATTTTAATACTGCCAGCGTGAAGTGTTGTCTTGCCGCTGTTAAAAGTCGCTAATACCTAGTCCACAATGTTGTTCGTCACCTTACGGCAAACACTCGATATTTGGTTCTATATGCAGTCATTGAGTTATTGCATTACGGTATAATACTATGACGAGTTATCTTATTCCCTGTCATCTGTATCAGTCAATAACTCAGTTTTATTAAATTGAATGCCGTTCAATATGATTCAAGTTGACAACGTTGCTCGTTGAATTACTTCAAATGTTTGTATATTGAAAACTCCAAATTATGCACACTGTTTTTGGACCAATAACACCAGTGTAGGTACATACACAAATCGTTTGTGAAATCCAAGTTCACTTATGTCAATTTGTTTAATTAACTCGCCTTATCAATTATTGATATATTTATTTGAAGCATTTAAAAGTATGTTGAATAATATTTAGCTTTTATAATATTAATGATATTTTTTACAAGTTGTATCCGGCATTTGTAGTAAGAATGTATGTTTGTGTATGTATATTATGAATTGTTATCACTATTTATGGGTTTGAAACGTTCAAGGTCAAAGGCAATATGTCGATTTGTCAATAAGCTTTGTGGTTTTGCTGCTCATGTAGTTCAAGTTAAGGCGGCGAGACAAGATTCCTCATTCCATATTCACCCCTATTTGCATGTCATGAGTAAATACATGTGGCTTTCTATGTGATAGTGTTACAGTTAACAATGTTACACGATGTTCATCGAAAGGCGAGGTAATTTGGTTGTCTATAATTTCATTTAACATGTCACGTAGGAAGATAAATACTTTCTCGCGTGTCTTGAAGGCTAGCTTGTCTGTTTGTAGTAAAACCTATCATGGCGTTACAATGCCGTTTTAAAGAGACTCTTCGTTAAATACGTTTTTAAATACCGTGTTACATAAAATATTGAACGCTGTTACATGGGGATTATATAGGGAAGTTTACTGTTATAAAAGTTGACTCCGTTAAAAACAAAAACAACATCAATTTGTGCCACATGTGTAAGATTGAAATAATTTATAAGATCGCCTTGATGGTCACCTTGCTCCAGTGTTATCGCTATTAAGTTATTTTTTCACAAAGAAATTACGAAAGACGATTTTATTAAGTAAAGTGCCCTTTCAACTGAAGTTGATCTGTAAAATGACCTTTATAGAGATATCAATGTTGAGCGTCTAAAGTTTTAAATAAAATGGTGAATATTACCTTAACTGATATTTTTCGAAACACAAAAATGAAAATAATACCAGAAAAGTAAGAGCAAATCAAAAACTTCATTTCCTAATTCAATAATGCTTTTGTGTCATGACAAAACCAGATTCTAAGTGTATCAATGCCGAAATATATCAGTGATAGTAATCCAGTTTGCATCGCTTCTACCTATTCTGGTAAAAATGTCTTTGAGATATTGCAAAAAATAAGCTAAAAAATTATTTTATGGAATATACGGTTTCACTGATAATTTGTTTCTCGTATATATACATACATCAGTAATGTTCTAAATAAATGTCGTCATATTGAGGCAGTTCAGTGTCTGTTTCGTTTAGTAGCTACAGGGAATTGTGTTTGAAATTTATTATACTGACAGTATTTTATAAAGCCTGCTGGAAAACCACACGATATATATGCCATGCACTAGATCGTAGTATTGTCTGCGGTATATTTAATTTCCCTCTCCCTCAATGCTGTTCAATTATAAGACATCGTTTGTGGTTTTAAATAAGAATAATAAGTTAGAGATGATTGCAAATCATCAGGAACGAGAGAGTCTTCGAGTGTGGACCTTTTTATCGCATAAATTATTGATAAAAGAATGTTTGATGCACATATTGCTTATTATTTGTGTTTGTACGCTTCAATCTCTTGTTCAGTGTCTTGTGGGCCTTCACCTTGTATCTCGAGAAGGTGGTTTATATTTGAATATTAGATAACTGTCCTGCACCTAGTTTTCATTTTTACCTATATTTATTAAAAATCCCATAAACTAATAGCAAAACAATAGCCTCATTTTCTGCAATGTTTCTTCTGTGCTTGCTCTGCCTCACTGAATTATAAATGATCATCGGCCCGAGTATTCCATAGAGTATTACCTCTCACAGAATTTCAGGAAATCGAAAGGAAGGACAACTGAACTGCTAAAGAGCAGGGAAACTAATTTGCACCGATGGAATTGCTGTCGAACTACATCACTTTGTCCATGCCAAATAATTTTAAGATATATTTAAAGAAAAATGCTGATATATATATCGGGATTTTTTAAGACGGACAGAGAAGGTTTTACATATCATAATCAGATTCTCCTAAAATTGACCAAGCTAAAAACCAGTTGCAAGCAATGGATGACCGGAAGGTTTTATATGTGACATTTTATACATTTGGTTGATTCACCATCATGATTAACAATTAACTATTAGTAAATCAAATTGTTGGCTTTTCAACGGGAATGTGTTTATTCAAGGAACTGCATTATTTGTCTGTCTGCAATGTCCAGTATGTTTTGACATTCGCTAAAAAACATGGCATTAGGACTGTGTAAACCTTACCTACTTAATTGGCTTATATTCTTCCATTTCATTTAAATTTAATTTTTTAAATTAATAGCAATGAGTACGAAGTACTGATGGCAACTTGTAAACTTTCTGTATTATAAGATTACATGTGTGTAAATTACATATTCACTTCAGATAACGCAGTAGAGTTCTTGTCGGTTAGTTAGAATCGTGTTTCCTGTACATCAGATGGTAAACGGAGGATGTAATAATATTGCATTATGAGGGGATGTTTGGTAATCCTGTTGAAAGCATGAAGTAAAAGTGACAACATTATACCAGATTACGTTAACGTAAACGTTATTGACTATTGAAGCGACGAATATGATACAATTGTCGCACTTCAGTGTGGTGGATAAAACACCATATCAATCGAAATTAATGTTCAATATTTTTTTTTATTATAAAATCCTAAAATTTTACATAACAACACACATGGTCCTTTTCAACAGTTTATAATAGTATTTGAAATAAATACAACACTTTTAAACACACTGAAAAAGGACAAACTATCGCGTAATGTTTCCATCGTACAAAATCATCAACATCAAACTTATATAACAAATGGTAGCTTTAACAGTTTTTTGCATTCTTTAAAGCTGTTCACTTATGAAAGAATATCTATATAATACCAACCGTTTGCAAGTCCTACACCAAAGACAGCGTTCAAAGGCGGCGTGTATACTAATGGCGTGTGCAAATCTAGCGTAAGGGTAGAATTCCGATGTGACAGGTTTGTATCTGAGGTTTGCTATTCCCCAGGACAGCATTCCAAATCGGCAGGAATATTCATAAAAATCGCTTGTCTTATCGTTTGCATATGTTTAGGTAATTCGTTAATATGTTTGTGTTCATGTGACGGCGAATGTCTTACATATAGGTCCTTGATCTTTGTTCCTAGATTCCTTGGCTTGTCCCTGCAGTTTTCATTTTATATTTTTGTCTTCGTTGATACGTTGCTTAGAACATTCTCCTTCGAACAAGAACAAGAAACATATATTTTGCAAACAAAACAGGATCAAATGCAACCCTCTAATCATTTAAAGCATGCTTAAGAAACGTATCTGTAAGGCTTTCAAACTACCAGGCCTTAAGGTCCGACGTATACGGAATTTAGCACCATAACCAGATCATTAAATACCATATTCCCTTTCATGCCTTTCGATGAAATATGGAGTTTTATTAATAAATAAACAAACTGAGGACTGAAATATCAATTTTAAGATCTACTTCTAAATGCCATTGTAGTAACTTCTCCTTAATCTTTACTTAACACGTTCTTTTTGAACGAGAAACTAATTTAGATTTGAAAAAGGCTGCATATAAAATAAGTATAAATAAAGAAATCCGGTTATAACCAACCTACATTTTTATATAAAGATAGTAATCCATTTTAAACGCCTTTTCTTCATTTTGAAGCTGAATGTTCAAACATTTGCTTTTATACATATCATATAACAGGCTAAAATAACTGATTCAACATAAATACGATGTTATATCATCGTTCAGGTATCTTCTTGAACTCTTTGTCGTAGTTATACAAACTTTCCGGAAAATTCAAACAACGATAGACGGATTCACTGACTTTTCAACAAACTAGCTCGGTATTCATTTTTTACCTGGAGAACGACGGGTCTTATAGCGAATTAGACTGATCTCTGACAGTGATGGAATTTGAAAACCAATGAAACAAACTCTAAAGATAAGAAAAGTTTTGTTTTCCTATTATTTCCTATGAATATCTGCAAATGAATTGCTAACACTTCCGGCCAATCGAATTTAATTTAATAAATGGCGGGGTAGTAATTTGATCATGTATCAAAGCTTCGTGCATAAATGAATTAATCACAGTTCATAAAATGTTTGCACAAAAAAAAACACATTAAAATTTGAATATCAGCGAACGTTTTCCACAAAACAGTACTAGAAAATTGACAGCTACGTCTTCAGCTATCATAGTGCATGAGGGGTGTAAGAAAGAGTGTATTTAGGAAAATAAATAAAATTTTATAATCCCCGCCCCCCCCCCCCCCCCCCAAAAAAAAAGAAAGAAAAAAAGCATAATATAAACAGAAAAATTGTTGATTTCAGTGATCGTATTTAATTTTTGCTAATGATCAAATTTTTGCATTTTCTGTAACACTGAAATCTTCTTTATATGATCAATGTTGTGCCTGTAAAGTCGGTCATGTTTGAGTTTAATAGACGGATTGCCAAAAACATAACGATTTAGATATCCGACGTCGTTCTGCATGAAAAATAATACTTTACATCTTGAATACAGATAGCATTGTATTCGTCTCATTAAGGTGTCTCGACAATTATGTATGATTTATTTCTCGGGGATCACTGTCAAACTAAGACAGACGTAATCACGTGACTATGCATTTAGTTACGTTATTTCGTTTCAATCATGTCATAGAAAAGACAAAAAAAAAAACGATTTTAATATTATAAACATAATAAACATTTAATAATAACAAAGTTAAATCCGTATATCGTGGGCTGGCGGGTCTATTGGTTGGACACAAGGCCCCGTGCCAAACTACGCATGCCGACAAATGCACCATAAAATCTCCTAAATTTAACCTCAATATTTTTATGACTTTTCATTCCTAGTTTTTTATGAATTAAGTAAAGACGTACCAGAAAACGTTTACATTTACACAATTTATCTTACATGTCTCAGCAAGTCTTACTGATACCAGCGCAGCAGGTGGCACAGAGTTTAAAATCAGTGACTTACAATTATTTTGTTTTTCTAGAGCAACACATTATTTAAAGATACCATTCGTTTTTAATACTTGCTACGGCATTTTTATTTTCGTGTTGAGATACATCGCTCCGATTGAAATAACTGTGTCTAAATAACCAACAAAACATTATAATGATTCTTATTCAGAGAATCTTATGCTAAATTTCTCATGTCTACAAGTTTGTGTCTATTTTGAATCACTGATATGACGCGACATGCACGTCTAGTTTTGGTAAATCATTTTCAGTATGACAGTTTATTTCAAGCTTGTATGCCTTTTGAGATACCATACTTTTTCAGAGTAATATAGATGAGGTTGTCCCTTCCAACAACCATACAAACCATAACATTTTTTTCTAAAACAATAGAATGTATTTCTTGTGAATAATTGTTTGTAGCTATAGTTTGTATATTCCACATATTATAATTATTATAATAATATTTTAACATCTTACAAGTTAAGCATATACTTGACTTATTTGATAAGCCTCTTTGGCGTACATTAAATACTACTACAGGAGTTGGGGGATGTGCTCAGGGCAATGAAGTTGAAACATTTACAATTCTGTAATCGTCTCATCGGTGTTTGCGGAGAGTAAGGGAAGCTGAGTTTTAAGACAACTAGATATATTATTAAAAGTAAATACTGAGTGAAACTATTGCATAATTAAATTAATCAGTATTATAGAAATGTGTATACCATGGTGAAAGCAGTTAAGGAACAACGCCCAAACAATCAATCAGCTTTACATCTTCAAGACAACTAGGAGGTTCAACTGTTCTAGCTGTGTCAATGTATAAACATCAAACGGAGTCATTGAAGCACTTTCTAAACTAACGATTAATCATCATGTATATATACATCTTCATCGCTGCTCTAATGTTGCCAATCAGACAGAAAATGAAACCCAAACAGGATCTGTATCAAAAGAAATGCCGCTCCAAAAGTATGTGGCGCTTCAGACAGAATATGAAACCAGATTGTTATAATGAAATTCAAACTCTATCAGATGAAATCAAACAAAATACTAAATGCTCTGAGACACAAACAGATCCAGAACCAATAAATTACAATGAAATTGCACAGTTAATTAAAATGTTTTTCATCAGGATGACAAATCGTTTGTACAAACTATCAGATGATATAAAACACAGGAATATCTAGGTAGACAAATAACTTAAAATAGGTTATTATCGGGAATCACTATTGCATGGAAGTGTATGGAAACATAAATATATTGAGATCATCCAAGTTAAATAGCAATAATCGAACAATACTTGAACACAATGCCAAAACAATACTAGAATGTTTCGAGCAAAGATTTTTTTCAAAAGGTGAAGAATTCGTTACGAAAATCAGAAGAAATAATAATCATCAATACTACAGCTCAGAAGAAACATGGCCCAGTTATTCCCATGAGAGCTGCAATTACAGATCAACAGGAATGCAATCAAAGTAATGCAGACAAAGGTTTTAATTGGCAAAAATGTAAAATGATCTAGTAGTGAATCAGCGAATAAAGGAAAAAGAAATACTCGAAAGACGCAACTGATAAAAACGGATGCCTTTAAAAACTTCCTGTGATCCGGGTGATTTTGCAGGATTTCGATCACCAATCCTTGCACGTCTTAAATTCCCAGAAAATAGTACTTTCTTAGTTACGTGTTTTTGTTAATACGATCATGATTGAAAAAGGCTGGATTAAAACAAGTAGCTCTTTCGGATTATAACAGAATATTTGAAGGAGAAAGAGTACGCACTTTCGTATGTGTATCATGACGCTGTGGTGATATAAAACGTAACATTAGCTCATTTGAGTGGGCTGGTTTAATTGAATGAAAACAGACATTGATCGCCTGCATGTGCAGGAAAGCAATTTAAGAATCAATCAACTTTTATATTTTGCTGGCATAAGAATTTCTATAAACCATTCCGGATTTTTCTATGCTCTATTTCTCCATCAGATTGGATTTTGATATAAAGTTGTAAATCCTACGGACGTTTCGCATTAATTTGGAACTTTTGACATAAATCATTTCTTTTCAAGCCAAAAGAACAGATTTGCGTGCGCTGGAAGTAATAAGCTTCAAAAAGTTATTAAATAGGAGAAAGATAAATCAATAATAGATTAGTATACTGTTCGACGCAAGCGGGTTTGAAAAAGATAATAACATCAATAACACAAGAAAACGCAGAGAGGGATGAGAGAAGTTGTTAAACATTTTACTATTACATCGAAAAGCCATTATAAAAACTCGATGAGAGAAAACACAACTTATTATAACACAAGTGTACACGTTATGTACTTCTGGTTATCAATTGGTATATCAAACTGGTTAGGGTGTGAACAAAACAATGCAGTTACTTGATATTGAAGACGAAGGGATGCCAATGACTCTTTCATTAGATACAAATAACGTTGTTGTATTTCGATTACCGATTCTTTATCATATTATATTTAAGTATCTCTTATTTGTTTAAATAGGTTGTATAAGTAACGACAATTTGAAATGAATATAAAGAACTGGGATTATCAACCAACTTTTATTTTTTGTTATATCATTAGACATTAATTTGGGAAGAGTGGGCAGCTACCTGATGGAAAAATTGAAAGAAGACAGAATATTAACGCTTAAACAAAAGAAACCCTCTTTGTTAATGAATGCCGTAAATGTGCATCCTTTTATTCCACGTAATAAATGTATAGTTACTATTTGCCATGCTGTATAAGACAGCCTTTAATAGACTCAGAATGAACTGAAATCAAACATGATATCTATGTTTCTAATAGTTCCGAACTATTGTAGACGATTCTGCGTTTGACAGGAATATTTCTTGGAGGTTTTTTATGTACAATAGTTTGCGTTACTTTCCAACATAACCATACAGTTATTACCATAAAATTGCCATACGCTATTGAGTTTGAGTTATAAGTGTTGTCACATTTCATTGAAATAATGTTGTACTTGTCAGTCCTTGTACACGTTATTTTAATCTAAGTTAAAATTACGATACACGCAGCATGTCAAATGCAAAGTTTAATTGCATCCACCTGCGAGGTTGGACTGAAACGTTTCGTGTGATATTCACGTTCATTTAATGCTAATGACAAGTACGACTGACCTCAATGAAGACTTGTTTAATTTCATTTTAATCAGATTGTTATGTATGAAGTCATAACTACACAATATATGATGAAGAAAACAACGAGAAACTAAAAGGTAATATGTAGTGTTTTAACGTGCATATTTTCCAATCATGCAAAGGGATTGGGCCACGTGCAGTTGTATACATGTTCACTCATGCCCAATTAAACAGGAGAAAATTTTGTAGTCTTTATCCGAACATGAACCGGAACACCTGACACTGATTCAAGTTCATTAGGAGCTTAGTCTGAATTTTCTATTTACAAAATTTCCTTATAGTACATTATTTTTGGTACATAACATCAGGAATAAAACGTTTGAATAAATATGTGTTTGGAACTCAGTGAAATTGTTGCACTTAGATAAAATGTGTGATCTTGTTGAACGGCACGCGAATCAAGGCATGGCTGACACATGAAATCACAAGTCAACAAAGTACAGACACATATTTTATAATTTGTTTTCTTAATGAAAATGCTACTGTATTGCATAACAACAATACCATGCGAGATACTTGTTTTTTCCCATTCTTGAGGATATTTTTTAAAATTATTAAACAAAACGGATGCTGGAGTTGCAACTAGGCATTTGCACTCTAAATCTGCTCTTTTTTCTATACAAAGTGATATCAGGTTTAAGACATTTTAGTCAGCGTTAAGAATAAAATGAATGTAATAAAAAAAATGATCGGAAAAAAACACCTTTGATATTGAAGAAGGTAATAAATTGTTAAATTAGCTTTTGGTTCTATGTTCAATTGTGTGTCTATTGTGTGTGTGAATATTCCTACCAGTAAAACACTGTATGTTGTTTTGACTTAATACTCTTGTTTAGTCAAATATGGCGAATTTTTAATGATATCAAATGTTTTTTTTCTAATTAAACATTCTACAAAAAAGTCTAAGAGTTATGTTCGTCATTCCTCAGCCAAAGCTTACAGTGTATATGAGTGTTTTTAAGACCCTTGAATTACCAACACTTCTTTCCGAGAAATGGTAATCTAATCTGTCAGAAGAGAAGCAGTTCATATTCCTTGACAATGAGCCGGTTCAATCCTTTAGAATAGAAATACTTTATATTTAGACGGTTGAGTTGATTGTAGGTGATAAGAGCGTTGAAATATAATTTAATTGATCGGAGCCGATTGTGAGTGAACACTTACGGACTAGACTCGTATTAGTACTATCATGACGTACATTTAGGCAATAATATACACCGCTGACGAAATAACACGAATTTATTTTCCATTAAATTTAATAAGCTATGGCGCAATATCTTAGACATATTGAAAGTGTCAATTTAGTACTTCTTTAACACAGTTATCGTAACAGCGATCCCGACGTCTTTCACCGAGCATTTCTTGACCACAAAATTTCAAATATGTCTTACTTTAATAATATTTTCTTACATGATTTTTAATACATGACTTTCAACGTGTTCGGCCAATTCTAAACAGTCCACAAGAAAGGTTGAGTTATTTATTATTATTCTCCTTTTGACCCTTTCGTAACATTATTTCTTCATGCATATATTTGAACAACATAGTCTTCCCATATAGATTCGGAAAAAATATTCTAAAAATGAACACTGATATGCACACATCATAACTATACGATATAAAATGTACCAAAGGAAACAAAGCTCATGAATTTTAATCAAATTCATTTACATTTCTAAAAATGGCTTGCGGTTTTATTTATACTACATGTTAGAATGTTGTCGGGTCTGTTATCGTATGTGTTTAGTATACTTTTGATGCCTGACTCTGTTCTTGCAATCAAATTGCATAGCAAGCTACACCAACCTATTTTAAACACTTTTGCATTTCCAGTGGAATCATGTTTTTTTATAGAATATATTGATATTCTGTGTCACAGAGTTATAACTGCATTTTATAAACTAATGTAATAAGATTTCTATATTGTGTACCTTGTCAATATTGTTTTCTTGGACCGTATTTTTTGCTGCGTGTCACATATTCAAAATGTTTGACATGCAGGAAGTTAAACATGTCAAGTCATCGTGTTTCAGAGTTAACAGTGGCCATATAATTACTTCAAAGTCAGACATGACGCTGTTTACTTGTCTCTTAATCAAATAAACTTGTACAAGCCGGGCTATTAGACCGTGAAAGAGAAAAGGCAATTCGACTAGGACGTAGTTTGAAATGATTCGCGTAAAGGACAAGGTTACAAAATGAGCTAGCAGGTTGTTGTTGTTGTTTGAATATGTGAGTATGTCATCTTGAAAAACATTAAACGATAGACAAAAGGCGTCAACAGACAACAACTAATACAAATATTATTTTTATTATAGATAAATTGAAGAAAATATGCGTGTGTATGCGTGTGTGTGCGTGTGTATGTGTGTGTGGGGGTGTGGTGTGTGTGCGTGCGTGCGTGCGTGCGTGCGTGCGTGCGCGCGCGTACGTGTGTGTGTGTGTGTGCGTGCGTGCGTGCGTGCGTGCGTGCGTGCGTGCGTGCGTGCGTGCGTGCGTGCGTGCGTGCGTGCGTGCGTGCGTGCGTGCGTGCGTGCGTGCGTGCGTGCGTGCGTGCGTGTGTGCATGTGTGTATGCGTGTGTGCGTGCGTGTTTGCGTGTATGTGTGCGTGTGTGTGTGCAAGTGTGTGTGTGAGATGTGTGTATGTCACGTAATGTTGTGCGTCTCTGGACCACGAGTTATCCCGGCGATTGATCTAGTTTATAAAATCACCACGTTTATCATTAAGACTTATCTTCAATATAGCTTCAAACCGACGAATGACTAGCCATGGTAATGGTAACCGGTACTTGTGGTATTCACCCTCCAAATTAAAATTTAATGCAGATTACCTTTTGTGCCCTGAAAGCAGTCACGTAGCTAGGAGTTTCAATTAAATTGATTAATCTTAAGTATACTTCCTCAACGGATATTTAAGGAATGAATTGCGGGGTTGATGTCATTATCGGGGTATGAACGCAATTGGGCTGGTCTTAGTGTGTGGAGTCCGAATCTGTATATTGTTATGCGATGAATTGCGATCCGAACATATCCGAAGATGTTGCATTCATCTATTGATGAACGCAATTGCCGAAAGGCAGTTCATTTAAGGAATGGAATTTGAGGTGTAAATATTACAATTTAACCCGTGCTATGGTCATGATGTCAAACATGAGTTTTGAAGAAGCCGTTAAACTTCTAATCGATTCATTCTCGAAACTTGATTGATGAAAGTTGAGCCATACCAAACATATGATCAGAAAAATCCTACGACGTCTGGGCAGGTGTAAGAAATGGAATTTAGACGTTAGATGCACTCTTACTCCAAAAGAAGATGAACAACAATTAGTACATTTGTTTTAATATACAAAAGTGATAAAAAAAAAACTGTCGAAATCACTGCTTTTTATGAAGGATACCAAGTTTAATTTGGAAGAAAGGTGCAGAACCGTTTAGAGCAAATAGTAGATCGCAGTAAATCTTTCAGCACTCACCAAGCATTTAAAAAATTGCGTGTTCAGCTATGAAATGCACGGTTACAATCTTGTAATTAGTAATTAAAATTGTCAATGAATGCATTATTTAGGAAGAATTTTAAACGTTTATCACTCAAAATATATGTTTGTTATACATTTTTTTGTTTTGATTTTGAATCAGAGTGTCACTGTAACTTGTGAACTCTAATTAACCTTTTGTAACTTTTTAGCTTCATTATTTATCACATAACAACCAAGACCAAAACATTTAGATACCATACGCATGCTGATAAGATGAGACTAATATGTTGAGTAATGTACAAAGGCAACCCTTATTACAATTAATATCTGCGTAGAAATCTCCAGATATATAAATATATATAGAAGGGCTAATGTGACATCATTGATTTATATATATATATATAAATAGAGTAGATGCCTGGCATTTTTTCCTAAAATAAATTGCACGATTTTCCAAGAGTTACATTATACGTGAAGCGACAATTGTGTGTTTGAGTGTCAAGGTTGCTTATCTGTTTCAACCAAACCCTAAACAATCCATATAGAAACGCGTGAACATAATCAATAATCCATTTGGATAAGACCTTCCTTTAATATTTAATTTTGGTGCGAAAGTGGTAAATTGAATAACAGACAGCAGTATTTCCGCTTTAGATGTTTTTAAGCATATGAAATAACCCCCCTGAGGAATAATTTGTCTTTATGTTATATGTTGCATTAGGGAGTGCTCAACAAAATTAATCTAATGTAATTATTTTTAACACTCTTTTTCTTCAGTTTCCTCTATATGAAGTAACAAATTATACAATGGAACCTGCAGTTGAGAAGATATTTGAGGGAGAGGGAACTCCAGCATACCGCAAACTACACTATAATCTGGTCTATGACACACATAACCTAGAGTTTTCTTTCAGGTTTCATATATATCCGTCCAATTTCACACACAATTCCTTGTAGCATATAAACAAAACAGACATTGAATCGCCAAACTACGATGGCATTTATTCCTAATATAATTGATGTTTGTATTATACTACGAGAATCATATAAGTTGAGAACGTATATTCCGTAAAAGTTTTATTTTAGTGTAACTGTATTTCCTGCAATATGTTTAAGACTTTTTTACAAGAATATGAAGCCTCAATACAAACTGGAATGCTATCATTGTTTTATCTTCGAGTATTATGTCTTAAACAATGAGCGATATTTTACAAGAAGTCATTATTGTATGTGTTTTTATTTACATCTGCTGAATCGAAATATCTAAATAAGGCGGTGTATTGTCCGTGCTAGTGCGTTGGTAGTGTTGTTCTCACCAAAACTGTTTTAAAGCATTGCAAAATACTCCAAATCTTCTTGGTTTGTTTTGTTTCTCATTCAATATATAATTCATATTGTGAACTAGATGTGATGCGTACCAATAAAGGTGCCCACAGGAAATCAAGCACATGTTTTTTCGTATAATATAAATTTAATATCTATAGGTCTTGAATAAAAGAAGAGTCCATAAGGTAAATATGGTAAACATACATTATACGAAGAGTCTCTTTCCAACGGCATTGTAATGCCATGATAGGTTTTACTACAAACAGACAACCTAGCTTTCTAGACACGCGAGAGAGTATTTATCCTCCTCTATGACTTGAAAAATGAAGACATCCACATTACCTAACCTCAAGACATTTCGTGTAGGGTTCGTAGCTTTTACACTTCCACTTAAGAAAGCCATATTTATTTATTTTGTGCATGTAAATAGTGGTGTTAACAGTTTAATGCAATAAACAATTGACCTTCAATATTTAATTGAGCGTGTTAACATTAGAAATCGACAAAACTGATGTGAACATGTATGTCACAATTTTAAGGTTAGGTCAACTTGGCCTAACCTTAAAATTGTGACATATACCTTTGTATATTTGGCACCAAAGTACAATATAGTATTTTGTTTTACAAACGCTTTGATTACACAATTTACATTAACATAAAGTCACTACCTATTGCAATTTTTAGGCAACCTGAACCTTATCTTGATTCAAATAATAACTATCTGTGTTTAACATATAAGTTAATCGAACTAAATATTGTACGTGAAAAGAATTAATTTTAATCCTAGTATTTTAACCCTTTTAGTATAATGGATCTCACGTCAACTAAAGTAACGTTAATGGATCTCACGTCAAATAAAGTAACGTTAATGGATCTCACGTCAAATAAAGTAACGTTAATGGATCTCACGTCAAATAAAGTAACGTTAATGGATCTCACGTCAAATAATGTTACGTTAATGGATCTCACGTCAACTAAAGTAACGTTAATGGATCTCACGTCAAATAATGTTACGTTAATGGATCTCACGTCAAATAAAGTAACGTTAATGGATCTCACGTCAAATAAAGTAACGTTAATGGATCTCACGTCAAATAAAGTAACGTTAATGGATCTCACGTCAAATAATGTTACGTTAATGGATCTCACGTCAAATAAAGTAACGTTAATGGATCTCACGTCAAATAATGTAACGTTAATGGATCTCACGTCAAATAAAGTAACGTTAATGGATCTCACGTCAAATAAAGTAACGTTAATGGATCTCACGTCAAATAATGTAACGTTAATGGATCTCACGTCAAATAAAGTAACGTTAATGGATCTCACGTCAAATAATGTAACGTTAATGGATCTCACGTCAAATAAAGTAACGTTAATGGATCTCACGTCAAATAAAGTAACGTTAATGGATCTCACGTCAAATAAAGTAACGTTAATGGATCTCACGTCAAATAAAGTAACGTTACCTACAAACGAATGATGCGGTGAAATTGTTTTATCTGTTTTAGTTGCAGGAAAATTCTCATTAGAAACTTAAATGATCCTGGATATTTGGTGAAACTGTTCTAAAGCTTAATAAATGGAAATCTAATTGAGCTTATGTTTCTTGTAGCATATACGTGACTTAGGAAAAACGATTCTTGTATCTTGTAAATGTTGCTTACATGTCGAACAAAACCATTCTTTGAAACTAAGCATTCAAATGTAAAATTATCATTGGTTACCTAAATTAAACGAGGTAGACTAATATAAGTGAGGTCCCTCGGAAGCACAAACTATAGCCAGAACTAAACGATTGTTTTGTTTGATCGAAACTCTTCATAAACAAATGCAAAGAAGATCATTATCATCCCACTAGCACGAGCGATAAAGGTATAATTTTATCAGGAGTCATGGACGCTAATTAAATGGTACCGAATGAAAGGGAAATACACAACTCGTCAACATAGTGCAACATAATGTTATGTCTCAATAGCTGCATATAGATATAGAAGCGATTGGGCAACTTTTTACACCGGCCTGACAACACTCTACGCAGACTGTGATCAATTTATATGAAAAGTCTCTCCTCTGGGGTTCTGTGGTAATGTAAACATTCCAATTAATTAAAGGTATAAAACACAGATTGTCTGTCCCCATAAGTAAACACACTTGAGCGAATGTGGTACAGCGCCGGGGTTCAAACCCCAGCCGCGTCAAACCAAATGAAACTAAATATGTACCATTAGTTCACTTGCCTATCGCTCGGCATTATAAGGGTAGTTCTACGAAAATGGTGTACTCAGTACTGAATCAACCAAAGCAAAAAATGATTCTGTGTATCGGTACTCTACATCAAGCACGTTAACAAAGAGGTATATTTGCAAAGAACAAGGGAATCCAGATCTCTTGTATCTTACTTTTTCTTCACGTTTTCCAATGTCTTGAATTGCTGTCACTTCTATCTAATGTCACAAATGACACTTAACAAAACGTAAGTCGTGTCGGCTTCAATGCGTGGTCAAGCCATAATCTAGCCAATAGGCCTTTGAAATACCTTGAAAAACTCAAAGAAACAAGACAAACATTTCACAATGGTAACCTTTGTACCAACACCAACCAACATTTACCAACAAACAAAGATTTGCGGTATCAACAGTACCAGTTAACTGCAGCAAAAGAAAAATGGACATAAAAACAAACTTCATGCACAAGAGACACGAAGGTTATTGATGTGTATGTGGGTTCCGCCAAGGAACAGTCAATGAAAACAATCAGGACTTCAAATTTGCTTTAGTTTGTATGACTTTAATCTACTTCTCATCCAATATTTATCAATAATGATGCGGCATGAGCGTCATCGGCTACCGTTTAGCAGCACTTACTGGGTATATGAAACGAAAGCCATGCTCGTCACCTTACATTACAGCAGCACATTAATACGCTAACACAACAATAATGCCCTCTGTACATGAATGTCGTAAATGTGCATCTCATTATTCATGGGAGCAATGCTTTAAGAATTTGCCATACCACTGTTTCAATAACACACTATTTAATGGTTGGCATTATGCAGAATGTAATAATGAACATACATTTAATGTTTAATGTAAGCTTTTGTATACTTAAGTTACTATTTAATACACAAAACGCATTTAGTGTGACGCCAGACGGCATACATTATCTAGATATCACTATCTTACAAAGTCGCTGATGCACTTTTCGCATAACGAATAGATCCAGTATATTCTTCAAAACAAAATATGTGATTAATTTCCCCTGGAGCACTTAGAAAGGAAGACAGATGTTATCACAATTCATTTAGATGAGTCCCTTTGTCGTAAACAGTGTAAGGAAGGACAAATACGGCTACAGGCAGTCGGATTACTTCGAATAGAAAGCCAATAATTCCTCATAATAACGAGATGAAATATTCTAATGTATTATTGAACTTGGATTCCTCAGGTTTTGTATGATAGGTGGTTGCCT
Organism: Mya arenaria; assembly: GCF_026914265.1. NCBI lineage: Eukaryota > Metazoa > Mollusca > Bivalvia > Myida > Myidae > Mya > Mya arenaria. The sequence goes on along the minus strand of NC_069131.1, from coordinate 1,034,792 downwards.
TGTTATTTGCTAAACATGGACGTCTCACCTTTGGCTAGCTTGGATCATCTGAATAAAATCAGCCAATGTTGAAACTTAAAGCTACACTCTCACATAAGCATAAACATAAGTTAACTCACATTTGATCATATCTATTGTTTGGAAAACCGCCGGAACAGTTAATATTTCTTAGAGCGTTGGTATTAGCCATATCTCTTCCTTTTTCGACCTCATATATTAAAAAAAGTAATCTGAGATTATCAGCAGCTTTAAATAACCAGTTTCTGGACATTTACGCAAATAACTTGCTCATTCCAATAAAAAGAACAAAAGTTTAAAACGGCAAATCTGTAAAAGTGCAGCTTAAATAGCAATTTAATTTCAGATGGGGTTAATATATAAAAAATATTTTTACAGAACATGAGACTATTCTACATTTACATAAGAAGATCAAACATTTTGGGTTCGATCCTTTCTCGGAATTACATTGCTCCAAAAATTAGTACTTCAGCATTGCTTTTTTAAAATATGAGAGGACTCGTACGGAATAAATCATATCGTATAAGTACAAACTAAAATAAACGATATACCTTTCACTTTTAATTAAGCCATATGATCAATCCTGTCCGGAAACGAATATATCACGATAAATCCTTCATTTTTTCGCGTTGTTGACTTTGTGAATACACCTAGGTGTTGTTGCTTTTTTTGCCCTCGTGTCTTCACCCTCAGATTTCATTGATCCTTTTGCTTTTACTTGTTCGTGACTTCATTCCTTCGCATTTGCATTGGACCAAGAGCTCCTTCGCGTTCTTGACTTTGTTCCTTCGCCTTCGTGCCTTTGCGTCTTCGCATTGGTCCCTTCGCGCTTTTATATCATTGAGACATTGCCCCTTCGTATGAGTGTAACTTTATAAAAGCCCGAACGGAATTCCGTTAACTTTATATTATAAACAGTCTATACGATACATCAGACAATCGAATGGTAGTGTGCAACTCAATATGTCTCTTGTTTCTGTTATCCAAAAAGTCCATTAATCTTTCAAAGTCACTCTGTCCGACTGCTTATTGAGATGTTGAAAGATAACAGCATGTAATTGTCTGGTATAATTGATCACTTGAATCATCAAAGATAACGTATGCATTGCCTTCACATGTGCACTATGTCTATACTTTATAAACATTTATTAAAAGTTTGTGGCGTGTGGCGTATTCACCTTGTTAATTCATTATCGGATGAAAATCTGCGCATATGATCAAGCAATTAAACAATATATATGAACTATACCGTGACATACTCTGTTCTTAAAATAAAAGATCTTATCTAAACAAGAGAGATTTTAGATTCGTGTTTTACATATGCATTTCCCAGGCATTTCTTGCAAAACTCCGCATACAGACAACACAAAAGATCGAGTGGTTAACGTAAACTGAACGCAAATTTTGAGAGCGAAATTAAATATATACTTGTATGCTTTCTTGAAATATACCATGTTGAATGACAAAATATTAATAGTCTTAAAATGTTGAGCATTATATTATGTTTTGTATCTGTTAATCCTTAGCATTATATGGTAGTGCGTGATAAGTATTAATGATACGCATTTGCTGTCGTCCATGGGAGGAGGCCTGCACCTCGTCTACAGGTATCCGGTGTATATGTATATATTAATAGAGCCAATTTGATTACTAAGAATCACCCTACGATACAGCCCCCGGTATTCTTTGATAATCTGTTGTGCTGGGAAACATAACCCTGGGCGTCCCTTTTCATCCTTAATACCATGTATTCTGAATACCTGTGCAGCGTATGCCGTTAGAGCAATTTCCGTTCGTTCACTGTTACTAGCTTTTCAAACTATTTCTTACGTTTAACAATTTATTCCTTTTAACGTTAACTGTTTTTTTTTTCTCCATGAAATAAAATAAACATCATGCAGTACCGATAATAATATAGCATAAAAGCCTTTTCAACTATTTTTAATTTCGTTCCTTTAGGCCAAAAAACACGTCTTGACTGCTGCAAAAAATCATACGTAACCCAAAATGGAATCTAGCTGTGAAACACGTTGAGGAAAATCCTTACATAATCGTCTGTCTATGCATGAATTATTGTGTTGTCGCCGACGTATTGCAGATGTCTGGCTTTTCCAACAACTTATTTATTGAGAAAACCCCTTACATAATAGCCTTTCTATGCATAAATAATAGTGTTTGTAGACAAATAATTGCAGATGTCTGGCATGATAATCTTTTATTCTTTGCATTGTTGCAATAACGGCAATATCATATTCCTTCATCAAAATTGTGTTTGTTTGACTGTTATGTGGTAGGGTCTTCATTTTGTAGAAACAAAAACAAACTGTAAAAAAAAATTGTAGCTTTCATTTTAGATATTTCAAATGATTTGGGAGAAAAATGCATTTTGAATGTTGTACTTTGTCGGACGCAGCTGTACCATAGAAACGGTCGAGTGGTTGTAGGCGTGTCTGTGCAGGGTGAAAAGTGTGCATAATCTTAAGTACACCCTCATGTACACCCCTAATGAAAACCTCCACTTGAAACTCTTTAAATGCTTTTACCTAGTATGTTATAACGCACAGAACTACACATCTTTTGAGGGTTTCATATGAGCGGTTATATTCGATCCAGAAGCATCTTCTTTTAATTATTTCATTAGCAAACATGTTACAGAAGTTTATACAGTATTTTAATTCGAAACAGTGTTATTTCATTTCCTTAAATAAATTTTAATTTTTTTTAAATGCTTTTACTTGCAGACACGGCTGAAATAAGTGGTTGGGAACATCTAACCCTTTTTGTTTTTAAACGGAACGTTGAACCATCCTGATTTCTTTTGCATAATGTTCCACAACGGTTAAATGTAAATATTAATACGGCGCATTCCATGAGTATTTTAGATTATGTTGAATTTGCTTTTAAACGTCAAAGTTGCAATCTTTATGCTTCAAAACACTGTGTTTAAATTGTTATACCATATGGCTATTTTAGTGCAGTCCAAATATAATTATGTGTTGATGATGTGATCAATAATGTATTATTTATGAAAGCAAATTTGTCAAAAGTTGTCCAAATTATTTTTCTCGTCCACGGTGATCTTGTTTTATCAAAAATTGAAATGGAGGGAGGGTAATTCATTTAAAAAAATGTTATTTGACCGTAAACTTTTTTAAATTGTTGTTTTCAAACCAGGATATTATACACATTAAGAGATTATCAAGCTGATCATAGTTTGAAATGATGCCCATTAGGGGTGTGCTACCTTAAGTACGTTTACCACAGTCAATATTCAGCCGATGTTCATGAAATACTGTTTTACTCCTTGCTGAAATAGCCGTTCAATCTGATGGTATTTTTGAGCTGCATCAATACCAGTTCCAAAATCAAGGTTTTATAGAAAAGCCTTTTTAAAACATAAATATAACTATATGTAATCAACTGAAACATAGAAAGGACATACAACAAGGAACCATGTCACTTACTTACGTCAAAATGGAAGTGTAAGCACAGTGACGGTAAGCTACATATTTATTTTACCAATACGAATTAAAACAAGAAAACAAATAAAGGGACTTTAACGTTACTTTCGGTGCAAGGGATATGTAAATTGTTTTATCCATGTATTACTGCTCCCGAGTTTGGGTAGCGTGTCCTACCTAGAACCGTACCGGATGTTTTATATTCGATAAATACTAAAAAGCAGTGACGCAAGAAAATGTTTCTTTGAACCCTTCGTTTTGCAACCTTTATACATCTAAAGCGGTTTGTCATTGACAACGAAACATGGTACACCAAGAGCCTTTCCTCTGTCCACAACCAATAATACTATAATACTCCATTATTCATCTAGGACGATTCTCCGTTCACAATGAACAATGCCATATAATATAAGGGTAACCTTGAGCGGCTCTCTGTTAACCACGAACAATACCAAAGTACACCAGTATTTATACTATAATACTCCATTATTCATCTAGGATGATTCTCTGTTCACAATGAACAATGCCATAATATAAGGGTAACCTTGAGCGGCTCTCTGTTAACCACGAACAATACCAAAGTACACCAGTATTTATACTATAATACTCCATTATTCATCTAGGATGATTCTCTGTTCACAATGAACAATGCCATAATATAAGGGTAACCTTGAGCGGCTCTCTGTTAACCACGAACAATACCAAAGTACACCATTATTTATACTATAATACTCCATTATTCATCTAGGACGGTTCTCTGTTCACAATGAACAATGCCATAATATAAGGGTAACCTTGAGCGGCTCTCTGTTAACCACGAACAATGCCAAAGTACACCAGTATTTACATAGGGCAGTCCTCTATTCATCTATGTTAAGATACACCAAAATACACATAGGACGGTTCCCTGCCCACCATCAACAATATCATTAAACATCATTACACACCTTGAGAGGTATTATGACCACAGCGAAAATGTCGGAGAGTATTAAAAACTAAAGCAGCAAATGAGCTCTGTTGTTGTTCAGGTTAGTAGATCAAATATCAAGGTCGTTGTGACCGCTAAAATTACGTAGTTTACTATTAATAGTTGAAAAACGCGTAGTCTTTGAACGTTGAGGTACCTCAAACATGACTACAAAACCTAACTATGTTCAGGTAATATGGTATAAAACCAAAGTCGTAGTGACCTTGAGCTGAAAATACGATTCGTTTAACAACTGAAGAATGCTTTTATCCAGATATCCCAAACTGCTAGTGAACTACTGCTAGTACCAGCACCAGCTTCCTTTCAGTTACATTTCAGAAACGTTCGCGGCTTCTTTGAGGCTTTGCATCAAGATTAATCTTTAGACATATATTGCATGTTCAAAAAACGGTGCATAATCGGCAAAATGCTTAAAATATGTAGCATCTAGCCTTCTTCAATGAACGAGCGGCAAAGGTAAACATTATTAGTTAAACTATATCGTGAAATAACTAAACAAATGGAAACATATCAATGTAAGTTTTATTTTTTGATAGTTTAATTCAGAAATGCATGTAGACAAACTGTTAATATGTATACATTTGAGAAATAATATATATATATAAGTTGTCAATGGATCAATGCAATATATATAATATACAGAATATATATGACATCGCACAGAATACAAAACCAATACATATTGTATACATGTAGAGTAAAGTCAATACATGACAATAACTTGCAACATAACATTTCATATAATCATTGTTTATGGTTGAAACAAACATTTTGATCAAAAAGAAAGAGACGAATGTAACATAATGATCTTATTAAGGTTATGATATTATAAGCTTTAAATTAAATAGATATTTGTCTTCATACTGATGAATATTAAGTAATTATTGTATGACACATTTGATTGTTAATGAATGCGTAAGTGGTTGACAGCCGACTTGGTACAAATGCACAGTAATGCATAAATTGTCATGTTAATTACAAAAACGTGTTTGCTTTGGGTTGCTAAGCTGTAATATTTTCCTCATATTCTTGGTATTTAAGTGGGATCACTTTCTCTGTGAAGTAGAGAAAGCCGGGTGAACTCCGGGTTGCATCCTTTTTGGACTTGAGTTAGGTTTTTGGAATGAGATTAAAACGTTAAATTGTACTTAAAACTATATTATTATATTTAGAAAGAACATTTTAAATAAAGAATGAACATTTAAACAACTGTTTGTCTATAAAGTTCTGAGAGTAATGTGGCTGTGACGCTACAAACTACCAGCGAGAGATTAGTGTGAAATAACGTTTGTATAGGATATCACTAGTCATAATACTAATGATACTTGTATATTTACTAAATGCATAATTAACATACATCGATGGCTAAATTTGTATTCACTTTAACATTTTTGGATTGCATTAATTCAACAAATTTTGGAACGTTTGGTCTATTTCGATAAAACTTAGTGATATGTGGCTTTCGTTTTTCGTTATTCAGAGGGCATTTAATAATAAAATGAAATTTATCTTCCAATATATCACACAAAATACATTTTCTATTTTCAAAAGATATTGGTTCAGATCTGTGCCATCTTCATTATTCTATTTCTAATCTATGATATTATACTCTTAATTTACATTGGTCTTTTCTACATTTAAATAGATATAAACATCTGTCAAATAAAGTTGCAACACAAAATTACAAAACATTGTACAAGCTCTTGCACGTGACGAGTTATTAAGTTCAGACCTCCGGTTCTGGATAAATGTATCATAAGTCTAGACTTCAACAAAGAAATGAATATATTTTCATCACCAACACCTTGATTCAACCCAGCATAATGGAATCCAAGAGGTTGTAACAAGTACATACTACATACAGATTTCGTCCAAGACTTACAATTTGGCTGTGTTTCTATGTAACTACACATTTGAATGTAAACACCTTTAGTATATTTATGATCGTCTAATTTAACATCTTTTAAACCATATTTTATTACATTACCAGCTCTTCTGCTTAACAATGAAATTAATATAGATATGATATTAGAATATGTAAAAAAGACATCACAAAACAGCTATGTCTACCAGATTTAACCAAACACGATAGGATGTACAATATACTGTTTATAACACGATGGCCAACATGAAATTTAAACGTTTACATCAATCGTATCTACTGTTGGATCGCTCGAACAAGCAATTAAAACCCCATAGTCTCAAAGTAGATAAAGTTTAGTAATACAGTAACTGACTTTGTCTCAAATCCACAGTGTTATAATGGATGGGAAAGGCCAGGAAAATAAGATATTTAAAAAAAATCATTTTTCATTATTTTTTTAAGGGAGGTAAGACATACCTCTGTTCCGAAATGTAAGAAAATAAGGAATTGACCAAGTTTCACGTAGAAATATGTTATCAGGTTTTAGACAAAATAACATTTTCATTTTTCCGTAAAAGTCTGTCGAAAATTTTGTTTTCGTGTAAAAAAGACCCCAGTTGGGCTAATGAACATTACTTTCATGAATGATTTCTTTCAAATTAAAATAACATTCAATACAATAATAAACAAAAATAGATTTAATCAATTTCCTGGTTACCGAAATGCTTCAATCTTTATTGAAATAGTTGCAATCACCACTAAGCCTCAAAACAGTGTTGATATGGTAGTTCTGACAATTTGACCACAAAAAACAAATTCATTTGGAATAAGGGCATTTGTTTTTAAAGACCTTTATTATAAGGAGTCTAAATAAATTTTCCTTCGTAAAATAACAAAATCACATGTTGAAGCGGATGAATGTTTAATGCACGCTAAATATTGATTCTCAAACAAAATAAAACATGTTTGTTTTAAACATTTTATGTTTGGCACCTTCAAACGACTTTATCGCTTACATTATATAGTAAGATAGAAAATCGATTTGTATTTTTTACCACTTATACCACATTTTGCAGTTCAATCACGTGTTTCATCAAACATAGTCTATTCAATGAAATGTACACAATATCCTATCAATACAATCCTCTTCAAATGAATATATGCACTAAAATACCCTCATTTGGATTATTTATTTGTTTTGAATCCACCAAATTTGTAAAACATATTATCTACATGCATTTGTAAACAGTGAAATGAATGCAAAGAAAACCGTTCAATAGAGGTCTTTATATACATGCATACCAAACATTGTACAGTTGCCTAGTAAAAAGATGAAACAACCCGAATTGATTTCAGTTGAAAAAACCCCACACAATTAAAATGAGCAACGTGTACACCTTTAACAACTTACATTTAAACAATATCGTAGTCAAAAAAACAAAAAAAACTTGTGTTACTTGTAATTGTTGTGTTTAATCCTAAGCTTTTTTGTATTTTATTACGATTCAGTGCATTTAAAAACAATTTTCATTTCTTTCTGAAATGTTTTGTTGAAGAACGCATAAATCACTGGATTTGCAACGTTGTAAATAAAATACGAGTAGAACACGATCATATTCGGGGGAATAAGTTTTGTAGCCATCAACCATGCGGGCAAAAACGCAATTATGAATACAATTGTTACAATGAAAAGTATTCCAGCAGTTTTAATGTTTGCAATGCGGTGTTTCTCTCGCACTGATTTTCTCGTGTCTTGTCTGAGCATATTTGATGCTGTTAATTTTATAGAATCTGGTATGTCTGTCAAAGGAGTCTTCTCTCCATTCGTACTACATAAATAATCTGACTGTTTGTGAACAATTTTAAAATTAGTTTTCTTTGCCGCATATCCTTTACAATTCTTATTTCTTCGATGTTTTTGCATGAATTCGTTGGATTTTTTCAAGTCACCTGGAGTTAAATGATCTTGTTCTCGATGATCTTTCGGTGTCGAGCTTTCATTGCCCACTGGTTGTATGACGTCATTGATTATGCGTCTTGATGTGAATGATCCTACATCGGAAGCACTCTTTGAGTGCTGCTTGGTTGTTTGAGTGGCGGTGCTTGTTATAGGGATCGTGCTTGGAATCTGTGATGTCGGCATTCTGGCGGGTTCATCAATATTGCAATTATCTTGCTTTTGAATATTCAGCTGTGGTTTACTCTCGATCATGCAAATAGTTTCAGGAGAGTTTACGTTACGAGAACAAATTGAGGTCAAAAGTGTAGATCGGCGTCCAGTTGCACTTTTCTGATTCAAAGATATCTTCAGTCGTCTTGATCGTCTGACCATAATTGATCGGTTAATGAGGGCATACAAAATGAAAACAGTTATTAACGCAATTAAGAATAAAGATGCGTAGAATTTTTGGTAGACCTTCCGAAAGCCTGTGCTGAATATAACTTCATTAGGATAACAAAATCCTGTGAAGACGAAGTCATTTATATCAAGTTTAACCTTTACCGTATCAAATGATGTGTTATTCACGTTAAATTTGCAGTCGTTCGTGAAACTGTTTCCGCTTTTAAGGCTTGGATTTTGGAACCCTGTACAATTGCCAATCCCCATGGCAATTGTAAAATCGGAGACATTATAGTGTACAATTTCAGTTGTGTTAAACTTTGAGATTTTGCTAATTTTGGCGACAATTTTCCGATGGAAAACGCCGTGTGCGAGACTTGTCATCAATCAAAGCGTGAGTGCAAACGCTAATAACGAGAATATTATCCGAATAGCGCATTTCGTATTCAAGAATTTAGTCCATGGTCGGCAGATACAAAAGTATCTGTCAAAAGCTATGGCAACCATAATGAATGAACTAAATGGTACGTTTGACGTTATTAGGAACTGATATATTTTACATGTCAGGTCACAACCAATCTTCTTGAATTGAAACTCTACGGCTATAGAGAACGGAATAACAACTATGCACGTCGCAAAGTCTATGGAGGCAAGCGCCAAGATGAAGACAGTCGACGTGTTCTTATCCTTCTTCTTCGAGAATACGTAAAGCACAAATGCATTGCCGGTGGTGCCGATGATGCTAAACAACGACAGCATACACGTGATAACGATGATGTCTGATAGGTCTGATTGGTTCTCTATCAGCTCATCTCCATTCTGGGTCTGCAATAGGGAGTTCTTTTCTATTAACTTTAAATTATAAACCTGAAATAAGCTATGTCACTGGTTGTTATTTAAGAAAGATAATTACGAATCAATAAAAATATGTTTTAACCATGCTAGTGGAAAACTCTCTGGAAATTAAATATGTTGAGCATATCTTTCAATATTGTTTCGTAAAAAATGGTATGCATAACAGACACAATATGAACGTGTTTATTTGATTATATACGGGCGTTTAAAGATCGGATACGTCAGTAATGTTGTCTCTCTAATTATAATGCAATTTAAACTGAGGAACAGTCCTAGTAGCTGACCATTAAACAAACAAATTGTTTGAAGGAACAATCGGACGCCCTGACAGGCAATACTCGGGAAGCATACACAAAACATGTAGCTTAACACATAGTGAAATAAGGATAAAAGTGTTTGCTCGAAAAAGGGATGATAATGAAATTGGCGACTACAATTTCTTACAGACGTTTCTAAGATTTAATTAATGGTGAGTGTTTTCTTCGTTCAAAGAACTATCGCGTGTTTTATCACATGAATTAGCTATTTGATCTGATGACCGTTTAAGAATGGTGTATGCAATTATATGAGTCGTTGTAAATGTTGTTATTGTGATAGATGAGCATTAACTTAAATTCATAAACATTAACATATACATTTGTTTTGTTATTGCATTAACTATCACGTACCTGGTTCATTACGACGACAACTTCCAGCATAGCGGCATCAACTGATAATTCAAAAGAAAACTATTAATTTTAAGCGAAAACTTAAAACACAAATAACTATGTTTATACTTTAAATATATCGATTCTTCAAAAGGAGGCACTCAACACAAGGCTTAAGGACAGAACGCGCTTGAAGCGTGATTTTGGTTATCACTAATGTTTCTTGTGTTGTCTGCCATATTTATAACTAATTAAATATAATGTTTGATATGGACACCAGATTTAAAGGCATAGACTAAATAAAAGTATGAAACGATAAATGATTAAAAGGTAAAATACTCGAACTAGTTCTTGTGTTGGTGATGTTTGTATATCACTCAATTTTGTTTGGAAAAAAATGAACGGTGTGTTTACAGTCTTATTTACCTATCAATATATATCTGTTTTGAAAGATATAGACCTTGAAAATACTAACCAACACAAGACAAAAACACTCCAAGCTCCAAGAATCTGATAATAAATATTTAATATAGAGTTTAATCCAGCTACTAGCACACTATAAAAATCCCATTTCTCTTTCCATTTGTATTCCCACACAAGAACTGATTGGCGACAGCATTTCGCTGGTGTAAGATGTTCTTCCTTAACTTAAATGGTATTTCATTGTCGCTGAAGCCATTTGCAAGAGCTTACATTGAGATATGACTCTCCAAATAACTATAATATTAAGCTTGTAAGTCATATAAGATGGTTTAGGTAACAATCTTTATTCGGTGTCAATTACTTAGCAATAGAATCAATGCTTCACCTGCACAATAAAAATGTAAATGAAATACATTGCACAGAAAATGATTTAGGTAATGGTCAACAATTGTTAATTTGTACTTTCAAAGCTAAATCGTTTGAAACGACAAACCAGTTATTTTGTGCTAGTACCAATTTACAGCTATTTCGGTAGTCTACATTATATTGTGTATATTAACCCATAACTTGACCAGTTACTGTGTATATATATCGTTTCACCTGATTAAAATCAATTACAACAAACGACTGTTTTACTGAAAAAAAATGTATTCGATAACTTAAGAAACCATTTCCGTTAGACAAAATATACATTAATTTACTGATTAAAAAATGCAATTATTTTTTTAACGAGAATCAGACACCTTAACACCACAATAAATTGATATGTAGAATGTGTAAAAACTATGAAAGAAATACTCACGTTTACGTACGACGTATGATAACAAACTAACCACTTTTCTCAGTATACATGAAACAATTCAGAACATGAAAGTCCTTGTCTTCCCAATATAAACATTAAAGTAATAAGAAAACAAAGAAAACTCCCAAAAATAAAAAATAAAATCCTTCTTTCAAGAAAAACTATGAGCATTGCAATCAAAATTTCGAACGATTTTTGTTGAACTTTTGCAAATTTAGTGTAAAAAGAATGCAAACAAAATATGTCAGATCTCCAACATTCACTGCAGAATAAGCATGTTTTTAATTTATTTTGCAATTGAAAATTATAGCGTTTAAAGTTTAATATATAGACTTACAGTTTGGCTGTGTTTCTAGGTTACTACACATTTGAGTGTAATCACCTTTAGTATATTTATGATCTTCTAATTTAACAACTTTTAACCAATATCTTATCACATTAACACCTCTTCTGCTTAATAATGAAGTTCTACCAAACTCTCCATAGACGAAATTATTCTGAGTTTGAATTTAAACACCTAAGATTTTTTTACGAAAATTTAAATGAACTCTTTCTAGAGCAAGAGAATTATTTAGACCCCAAATTTCTGATCCATAATTTAAAATATGAATTTAATTTCAAAACAGCCTTAGATGCTTGTCCTGCTAGTGTATTAAAGGTTGTTGTAAAAGAGCCTCCACTTGTGAAAACAATACCTAAATAGGTAAAATGTCTGACACTCTCTTAATGTTCATCCTTATATAAGAAACTAATATTATTCCTTAACCTGCCACCCTTTTTAAAAATCATTACTTTAGTCTTGGTAGAATTTACACTTAGCTTTCATCTATCGCAATACTCTTCTAATAGATTTAAACCTTTTTTAACTCATTCTCAGAATCAGCCATGATTACAATATCATCACCATATAACAACAGAAATAGTTATAACATACCGATATCAATGCCATTGAACCCATTTAACATGTAATGTTCTTCTATGTCATTTAAATACATCGAGAATAAAAATGGAGATATACTTTCTCCCTGCCTCACACCTAAGAAACATGTAAAATTGTCATTACTTACTGTATTATTAGGTTTTATTCTTGATTTAACATTTGAATACATAGATTTTATAACATTAAACATGTTTCCTCTTACTCCTAATCTTAAAAGCTTATACCATATGATATCTCTCACCAAAAAATTGAACGACTTCGTAAAGTAAACGAAAACTGCATACAGTCTCTTTTTAAATCTCTAACAAATTATTAATGATACCATGTAAAACAAAGATATTATCGACAGTACCCATATTCTGTCTAAATCCTGGTTGAGCATATACACATGATATTTTTCCGCCCCAAAATTCAACCTATTATTTATCACTTTAGTAAATAATTTGCCAAAAGTACTTAATAATGTAATTCCCCTATAGTTATTTGCATTATCCTTATCACCTTTCTTGTGTAATGGAACTATGAAGCCTTCTGACCATGCCTCTGGAAAATATCCCCTATCAAACAACTTATTAAACAAAGTACAAACCGCCTTCAAAAAACAGTCACTATTAATACCATTTCTAAAAAAACTCATTTAACAAATAATCAGGCCCTGCTGTCTTACCATTATTCAATTGCTGGCATGCCGTAACAATTTCAACATGAGTAAAAGCTTCATTCAGTTCCTCAAACATAGTATTTAATTCCCCAAGTACATATCTATCATTGAAATGAATACTATCTTCATCAGGTTGATGAATATATGAGTCTTGGTCATTAATAGCTTTAAAATACTCCAGGAAATCTTTATTTGACAAATTCAGTTTGTCTGTTTTTACAATTGACCCTTTTAACAATTTCCAATAAAGTTTAGCATTTGATAATCTAGCTTTTTCTAGCTTTTGTGTTTGTTGTGTATCATAAATATATTTCCTTTTTCTAACAGTATTTTTATACATACTTCTAGCTTCTACCATATTTTTTCTATTTATATCACATTGGTAATTCCTATATATATTCAAATTCTTGTAATAACAATGTTTTAAGTTTCTAGCATCATCAGTTTTATTATTACTAGAGATATTGTTAGTAGTACAAGTTTTTTTAAACAATGGTGAACACACATGTTCTATAATACTGCAATATTAATTCAATTCTTCATCTATATCATAATTATTCTGTGAATTTTTAATATTTTCCAAGCTTATTTGTAACCCATACATTATTTAATGCATTAACATAATCTTTTGTTTTCTCATCACTCCATTTGTATTTATATGGTAAGCCACTAACATTGTGCTCAATATTCACCGCCTCATTACATGGTACCTCAATTTCACTCATAAACAATCTTGTTGAACAACTTAAGCTAAAACTCACCATGCAATGATCAGATAATATATTTGGATCTAATACTTCAAAGCTATTCACATATGAAAACATATTATTTTGACATAAAACTAGATCAATGGTGCTACATCCAAGTGAATTAACAAATGTACATTTTCCTATACCCGCATCTAACCTTACCCTGCCATTCAACATTTTCATTTCTGACATCTTACAAAAATCTAATAACAGATTTCCATTTTCATTTACAGTCTTATAATAGTTGCTTCTTGGTAAAAAATCATCCTTGATATAATCATCTGGTAAAATATCTTCTAGACACGGGTGAGGATTGTCATTTAAAACAAAATCAGGCCTTTCACCAACTCGTGCATTAAAATCCCCACATATGAACAATTTACATGCATTGTCAAACATAGTATTGAAATTTAACATATCATCTAATATCAATTCAAATACATTGTTATCAATCAAATATTCCCTACAACTACCGTTACCGTACATACTATATATAAAAACTAGGTATGTTTATCAATGACTGTTAGGTACTGCCTTGGAACGGTCAGTAAAATGTCAAACCACATGCACAAATGCACGCACCGCAAACAAATCATACACAGATAACAATTGCTTTGATTCCATAACTCTGAACACCAAATGGTTGTCATATTGCCGTAGCACACTAACACAATTGTGTATCAGCCAATGACACAAACATGTCCAAGTTAAAATACCACACATATAATAATCTCGCTAAAAACGTTATATCTGAGTATTCCATTTCTAGCAAAAACTGTTGTATTGCCTTTAGATAAACGCTCTTCATTCTAGCGGATTTTTATAATGAAGGAGAATTATATTGAGCAGCTAATTTTGTAATTTTCTTTAAGAAAATAAAAAAGTGAACAAAACTAAAGCGGTTACAAAAGCTACCATTTAAAAGTTTATAGTACTAGTGGATCGTTTTCACTGTACAAACTAAAAACATGGGCTAGGTAATAGATTTTGTTTAGGTTTTTATGATTTCTAATGACAATGTTAACATGATTTATAAAACCTATTGGCAGTCCTCTAATTCCCACGATAATAAGAAACAACTTTAAAAATCCTACAAATTTTTGCTGTTTTTTAAGTAATGCTTAATTTGACACTAATTATACGCTCCTGGCTGATCTTACAATTCGGCATTCACTATAAATATTTCACCATGTAGTCATACAAGTTCTTCAACTGACGTTTGTTTTATTTCAAAAATAGTGGAAAACCAACTTAATGTACATCAATAATGGAAGGTCTAAAATTTGACATTGTGTGACGTCTAATAGTCGAAAATGTATTTTTTCTAAACCGTTACGCGCTTCGTTATTTTCATATCAATACAACTGGTTTAAAGTGGAACGATGTGCTTTACACATTTTGTAACAGACGACTTGCGTGTTTGTAACAGTATTCTGGGGTCTGGTTAAATGGCACAGCCGAATGAAACTCAGCCAAATCAATGGAAACCATTAAAAATGTTTCGTACTCTTCGGTCATTCGTGTTTAACTTAAATATATTTTACATGGTTAAGAAACAAACACAGTAGTTGAAACTATCTGGACTTGATAAAGGATATGAGTTTAATTAAATACATTAGTTTTACGTCTAACGATGTGAAGCTTTCGTTTGGAGAGTACTGGTAAATGAATGAACAATGTGAGAATGCGAGTGGATCAAATAGTTTTTATCCCCAATTATTTCGTCTTTTACTGAATGTTCAAAATCCTTTATCCCACTTTTTGATCCAATTCTTCTGATTCATGTGGTCGGTCTACGTTGTTTGTAAATTTTGTGAGTCTTATTAAATGTCCTACGGGCTAAAGCCTTGTGCATAAAAACGGACTAAAACGGACTTGCCTCTGTAGTTTATATTGTAATATCTTAATGAAAGTTGTATCGATATTAACCAAGAAGATAATGCAATCAATATAATTAATTTGCCAAATTCGCACAGATGTATTAATGCATGTTTAGTACAAGGTTAAGGTAAACAGTGCCAGGGTTTTCTATGGTTGAATTATTTTCTTCATAGATGATCAGTAAGGATAAATTGTGACCACCAAATTGATGAGTACTAGGTGTAAGGGATCATTTGTTGTGTTATACTTACCATTCGTATTAAAAACAGCCACACTCAATCAAAAAATGTGTTTGCTATACGTTACATACAAAATGTGTTTACTGAGGATTCCACCATAGTGTAGCTATGATCAGTATATTTGTTCTCCCAGTGTCTTGTAGTGTTGTCTTGTAGTGTTGTCTTGTAGTGTTGTCTTGCAGTGTTGTCTTGTAGTGTTGTCTTGTAGTGTTGTCTTGTAGTGTTGTCTTGTAGTGTTGTCTTGTAGTGTTGTCTTGCAGTGTTGTCTTGTAGTGTTGTCTTGCAGTGTTGTCTTGCAGTGTTGTCTTGTAGTGTTGTCTTGCAGTGTTGTCTTGTAGTGTTGTCTTACAGTGTCGGCGTGTAGTGATGTCTCGTAGTGTTGGCGTGTAGTATTGTCTTGTAGTACCGTCTTGTAGTGTGGTATTGTAGTACTTATACGTTGTGTTGTTGAGTGGTGTTCTCGATCAATGTGTTGACAACTGCTAGTTTACTACTCTTCGTCTTCTTTTGTGATTCAAGTCCAAAAAACCTCAAACAACCGTTAATGGAGAAATAACTGGATTTTGCGACGATTGAACATTTGATTTTATTCACTTTATTCTCGTGGTTATAAAATTGAGTTGCTGACAGGAATATCATTTAGCATATAGGTTTGCACGGGGCCAATATCTGTGTTATTGTACTGTACATTTCAAGCTGAAGCACACTGCAATGATATCCTTTACGCTGTTGTCTTAAAACGCGACTTATTTCACACACAAGGATCAAGATTTTTATGACAATCATTCTTATACGTGTTGATGTGAACCTGGGAAGTGTAAACATTGAAAAGTCTCACATCTGAGTAATTGTGTTCGGATGCTGACAATCAAACCCAATGAATTGACAATACATGATCCGAGAATATAAGTGATGGAAATGTCGCCGATAATTTGTACAACTGTCTAAAAGTACACTGTGAACATTTATAATGTACATTTGTAAAAGTTATCTCTTCTGAAATGCTAAAATTTAAACGTTTATAACATTGTTTAATCCTAACTTACATCAAACACGAGTTGTGTTGTAAATCATTTGCCTTTGTCAGGCTTTATGGGCATTACGCTGATCCTATTTTTTAGATATAAATAAATGTGCCTGTACGAGAATGCGATTGAGTTTATTTTCCATTTTACTTATACTGTTATACCTTAGTATTACTATAAGTGAATGGTATTAAGCAGCGTTGTGAAATCAAGACCAATCACGAAGTAAAATATGCACTTTTCACAGTCGTTCACAAAACCAACATGTATTCTGTGGTAGTGCGATTTAAAAATTGCTCACATCCCATTTTAAAACCTCACATAATATCTTCACTTATCCTACCCTTTTTAAAATGTCTTCATCATTTTACCCACATGAACTTTTGAGCACACTATATGAGCACTGTGAACTTCCAACACCACCCTATAAAACCGTTTAAATATGAAAATAAGGTAACTTAAGTCAGTGACAATCCGGTCTTCGGTATTGTTTAAAGTTGTCCGCATTATGGCTACCGTATCATTTTATGCGTGGGTCTGGTTACGGTGGGTATGTTTACGGTGGGTATGGTTACGGTGGGTATGGTTACGGTGGGTATGGTTACGGTGGGTATGTTTACGGTGGGTATGGTTACGGTGGGTACGTTTTAAAACTCGTTGTATTTGTCGTTGTAACGGCGGAGCTGTGTTCAAACGTATCGTTGTATGTGTCGGCATGGTATGGCATGGTTGTATGTTTTGTGTGGTGACGGTGGGGCTGTGTTCTAACGTAACGTTGTATGTGTCGGCATGGTATGGCATGGTTGTATGTTTTGTGTGGTGACGGTGGGGCTGTGTTCAAACGTATCGTTGTATGTGTCGGCATGGTATGGCATGGTTGTATGTTTTGTGTGGCGACGGTGGGGCTGTGATCTAACGTATCGTTGTATGTGTCAGCATGGTATGGCCTGGTTGTATGTTTTGTGTGGTGACGGTGGGGCTGTGTTCTAACGTATCGTAGAATATGTCGATGTGGTAACGGTGTGGTTTTGTTTAAACTAATTGTTGTATGTGTCGGTGTTTACGGTGGAGATGTGTTTTAACGTATCGTTGTATGAGTCAGTGTGGTAACGGTTGGGCAGTGTCCCCACGTATCATTGTACCTGTCGGCATGACAACGGTGGGGTTGTTCGAACGTATCGTTTTATGTGTCGGTGTGGTAACGCTGGGGCTGTGTTCTAACGTATCGTTGTACGGGTTAGTGAGCTTGTCTGAAGCTGTGTTCTAACGTATCGTTTTATGTGTCGGTGTGGTAACGGTGGGGCTGTAATCTTACGTGTCGTTGTATAGGTTGGTGTGGTAACGGTGTGTCTGTGGTAAAACGTATAATTGTATATATTCGTATGATTATTGTGGATATCTTTTCTAACGTATCGGTGTATGTATCGGTGTGGTTACGGTGAGGCTGTATTCTAATGTATCGTTGTATATGTCGGCTTGGTAACGGTTGGGCTGTGTTTCTTACGTATCATTGTATGTTTTGGGGTGGTTACGGTAGAGTTGTATTCTAATATATCGTTGTATGTGTCGGTGTTTTAACAGTTGGGCTGTATTTTTGCGTATCATTTTATGTGTCGAAATGTTACTAGTGGGACTGTGTTCTAACTTATCATTGTATGTTTTGCTGCGGTAAAGGTGGGGCTGTATTCAAACTGATCGCTATATGTGTTGCTGTGATAGCAGAGGGGCTGTGATCTAACTTATCGCTGTATGTGTTGCTTTTGTAGAATTGAGGCTGTGTTTTAACGTAAACTTTTATGTGTCGTTGTGATAACGGTACGGATTTGTCCTGTCGTATTGTTGTATGTGTTGGTGTAGCAACGGTTAGGAGGTGTTCTTCATTGCAGGCGTCGGCATGGTGACGGTGTGGCTATGGTCTATCATATTGCTGTATTTGTCGTCGTGGTAATGGCCGTGTTGCAGTTAAGTGGACAGGTTAAACACCAGTGTTTGTTTCTGTCCAATCAGAACCACAACATTGCCGTTATTGATATTGATTAAGATTGTGTGTTTACCTATCTTGTGTCAGGTTCGTTTTAATCCTTGTAAAACTATGTAAGAACTCAAATCCTTACATTATAATCATAACAAATAGTTTTCCTCGCATGTTTCAATTATTGCAATAAGCGGCTCTGTCGAGCATAAACATTCTGCATCACTTGGTTAAACAATCATACCAATGCTATTTAAATAAATTGTATTTATACAGTTTTAGACAAGAAGATGATGTTTAATGATGAAGGATGGTGAAACCATATAATGTTCATATCACTTTAGATAAGAATATAATCATTTGCAAAGGGATAGCTAACTGATTATATATGAAATAAATGAAAAATAAGTATTACAGTAAATAGGTAATGCAGTTTTTAATTTTCGTCTGTATTTCAACAGAAATCGGACGTGAAATAACTATTATTTTTTAATTTGCCTTTGCAAAAATGCGTGTTTGTAACATGTGTATGGATATCATAGTAACATATTCCTTCTCTGCACATAAAACACTTCCGACGGATTACAAAATATACTAGGGTCTCCTGGCATCGAGACCTCACATAATTCTTCATGATCTGTACTCAAGTAAATAGTGGTGCATCTTTGCATCTTCATGATGACACTAACCTAGTGCATTCGCCCCGAGAAGCATTACAATGTGACAGGTGCTAAAGCTTGATGTCAAGGATTGTTTTACCCAAAGCCGATACACTGTAATCGATACATGTTGGGAGCTTTCGTGAATGTTATCATTGTATGTTTACCAAGAACAATGTCGTAACTCACGTAGGGCAGACTGTGGTTCTTAACGCATCACAGACTAAGTATCATTTGAACCAGTTAGTTGACAGCATCCCTTGACACTGTCATTGAGACCAATTTATTGAAGCATCCTTTGGCTTTATCAGAATTTCTCAAATTCACAAATCATGTGAATCAAGCCTCGACGTTGTAATGAACACGGCACAAAACTAATAATTTTGAGCAGTCATCGACATACTTATGGAAACGGCACAAAAAACTACAACATTCATTTGCAGCAACCATCAACTTTGGCATTGATATGTCAAAAAAACAAACATTTGCAGCAACCATCGACTCTGTCATATACTCTGCACATCCATAAACAATTTGAAGCAACCATCGACACTGTCATATACACTGCACATCCATAAACAATTTGAAGCAACCATCGACTCTGTCATATACACTGCACAACCATCAAACCATTTGAAGCAACCATCGACACTGTCATATACACTGCACATCCATCAAACCATTTGAAGCAACCATCGACACTGTCTTTTACCATGAACACCCATCAAATCATTTGAAGCAACCATCGACACTGTCATATACACTGCACACATATCAGTCATTTGAAGCAACCACCGACAATGTCATATACAGTGCACACCCATCAAATCATTCGAAGTAACCATCGACACTGTCAAATACACTTTCTTATCAACTGCACACCCACCAATAATTTGAAGCAACATCGACACTTTCTTATACACTGCACACCCATCAATAATTTGAAGCAACCATCGACACTTTCTTATACACTGCACACCCACCAATAATTTGAAGCAACATCGACACTTTCTTATACACTGCACACCCATCAATCATTCGAAGCAACTCTCGACTTTATGAGAGACACGGCAAAACCAAATATTTTGAAGTAACACTCAATATTCTCATTCACCCTCGACACTATCATAAAAATTGTACAAACACCAAGTTAAGGAAACAGTCACGACACTGCCATGAAAATGGTTTAAACACCAATCATAAGCAATATCTCTCGACTGGTGAATGATCTGGTACACACATCATTAATTTAAACTAACCCTTAAACAATCATGCTTGAGAATAAAAAAAAAAATAATCAATTGAAGTAAACCTCGACACTTTCATATATTCAACACAAACAACATTTATTTGAAGCAACCATTAACTTTGTAAAAGCTTCACTCAAAAAGCATGAACACGAAACATAAGCCACTCATTTGAAGTACCCATCGAGTCCACGAAGGGCAAAACACCACAAGTAAATAGTCGATACTGATTTCGACTCTGTCAAGGAAACAAAACACACAAGTCATACAAATAAGCCATGCGGCACAAAAACAACAACAATCATTTGAATCTGATTGCGACAATTGTCAGGGACATGGGAAGCCATAATTTGAAGCAGAACTCGATATTGTCATAGTATAAATCATCTTTCAACATTGTCATGCATACGAAACAATGGTTTGAATTATCCTTTGACTCCACCATGGACACGACACAAAAACCAATTCACCCCGCGAGTCAGCGATTGTTACCAATTTTTAAGTAGCTCTCTAAACTGCCATTGTCAAGCCAAACAAAACAGTAATTTAAAGGCATACCTGCACTTTGCCATGAGTGCAGCACAGAATAACAATCTCTCAAAGCTGCCCTCGACACTATCATGGATATAACACAACAACAATCATTTAAAGCATCCTACGACATTGGAATGGAAATGACACAAAACTAATCATTTAAAGCATCTTTCAACACTGCAATATACACGACACGAACAAAACCAATCATTTAACGCAATCCTCGACATGTTCATGGACATGGCACGAACCCAATACTTTAAAGAATCTGGTAATACTGTCATGGACACAACTCAAACACAAATCATTTGATGCAGCTCTCGACACTGGCATTGGAACGACACCCTTCCAATCATTTGAAGTATCCTTGGTCTCTGATATGGACACGACATAGAGACCGATGTTTCACATCTCTCCTTACTGTCATGTAAACGACATAAAACAAAATCATTTGAAGAATGCGTCGACACTGACAGGGACACATTGTTTAAGATTGATTAGTGAATGACTTTTATTTGTGTTTTGCGCGGTTAAATCCCTTTTATGAAGGCTTGCACGTCATGCGAGTTTTTTCTGTCTAAACGTCCAGAAAATATAGAATAAACCCGCTGAAATAGATTCATTATACGTTTGAGAATTCTCATCTGTAAAAACAATAAATTATTTATAAGGCGTCTTCAAACTTATCTTCAGTCCGCTGATTGTGGTTTCCGAATTATAACTCCGGTGCTATCCAATTGCTCTTACTATTGATAAAGGGGTAGCCGAAACTTAGATCCAATGTAGTCCTGTTTCTCTGACCCTTATTTGGAAGCCGAAATTTAACTCCAGTGTATTCCTGGTAATCTCAGATCATTTTAAAGTGGTAGCAGAAACAAACTTCCACTGAATATCTGTTCTGCTGACAATTAAACAAGCGGTAGCCGAAACCAACCGCAAGTGAACATTTGTTTTTCTTATCATTACAAGGTTTGTTACTCTAACTTTTTCATATTTGCTTATTATAACCAGTCTATAACACAAGAACTTATCAATAAAGCAGTAATACATGTATATGTTATCGTTTTTTTTTTGTTTTGTGTGTCGCTCGTTGAGTATGTTGTGGATTAGACCGTGTGTTTTTATCAGGATTATTGTTGTTTTGTTGGCTACGAGATTAAGGATTCCAGGCACGAGCCATACGAAAATATACGAAAGCAGAGGCAAAACTGTCTTTTCCTGTTGCTATTTGGTACGGTTAACACTAACTGGCTGCATTGAGTCGATTAGATATTGGTCAAGTATATTGGTGTAGGTTAACAGATATAATATTAACCGGTTTAATGTGGGAAGCCTAATCCTTTTGTATTCTTAAAATCCAAAATCTTTCCTTGAAAAACCTTATACAGAAACCATTCCTGTCATGGTAATTTTATTGTGCAAGTGGTAGCATTATGGTCAAGATACTTAATACAATTTAAATTTCTCCTAGTCTTTTGCTACCGAGAATCGGCTTCTTTTGAAATGGGTTAAGAGTTGGTCAGACGCAACATCAAATTTAAATGAACATTCAGGAAGAACAAGAATAGATGATGTGACAGCAACGAGCCGAGATCCAGGAATGTCTATGACAGATTAGCGAAACATAAACAAGATTACGACCAATTTGGAACAGGGTCAACTATCTCATTAAAACGTTCCGTCTTGAAATTGTCACATCGATTTCTGTTATTTTCTACGAAATGGTATTAAGAAACCATTTAGATGATCAATCCAGACAGCAAAATTGTTGCAAGATTTTCTAATTAACGTTTCAGAAGATGATCGTATCTGACTTTATAATTGCCGTATTATCCCGTACTTGGCAAATAAATGCTTAAGAAAGGGATGTAACGTAGTTATATAACCGTGTGGGAATGTTGTTCAGGCGATAAAGTTTTGCACTTGGGTTTCATTTCACATTTCACACAGTGCAACCTGAGTTTTGGCCCTTGAATTAGCATAAATGGCATTTTTGGACCTGTTGACCTTGTGATTCTTAAATCTGATTACATTATAGTCAAACACTCATGATATAGTTCAAGAAGGTATTTGTTGTTATTAAGCTATATCACTCATGATTTTGGTGAACATTTATAAAGAATGGACAAAGAAATGGCCGTTGCTTTTGGAGAATCGATATCGCCAATACATTAGCATTTGGTTAAATACGATAAGATGTACTCAAAAAATATAACTACATCTTACAGAGGTAATGAACGTATTAGAAAAAAGATTGTCTTTTTATGTCCTCTCCGTTGCTTAACTGTAATGATATATAATAATAGTAGAAATAGTGTCATTGGCCGGTCACTGGGCGCATAAATACTGTTAAGTGATAAGACGGTTATAAGACCGTCAGAGTTACAAGCAGATACTGAACTTAGACAAACAAATCGCTGTTCAAAATAGAACAGAAACACGTTGGGAAAAACATGAGGGAAGATATTTAATATTATATTCTAATTCAATTAAGGCAATGAAACCAAATTAATTCACAAATTATAAAGTAATTAAAGTAAAAGTTAAAAAAGACAACAATGACTTAAATTAGCATCGGGCTTAATATGTTTTATGAATACCAGCCCAGGCATACATCATACGTGTACAAACAACCTGACACACTGAATCTTTAAATAAATGAAATTGCATTGTCTTGATATTCATCAATGAGGATCTAAACAAACAACGAGTTGATCTGGGTTTTTTTAATCAGGCTCGTCGTTGGTTCAAAGACAAACTTGTAGATAGTGTGTGGTTCTTTGACGACTGTATTTGCACGGTGACATATGAAAGGCATGTAAAACAAAGAATAGAATGAGAGTGAGGTATCCGTATAATGGGATACCCTTCAAAGTGTACCTTTTCATGTTCTGGTCTATCGGGACTATTAGATGAATCTTGAACATGGAAAGACGATAAAGCCGCTACGTGAGGCCATTGACAGTCTTGCATTCCACATAATATCAAAGATCGATCTGAATCATTTATCTGTTCTATTACTCCACATAAAGATTGCTGATATCCATGACAATATCAACACACCTATGTTTAATTCACTCAGGTCAAACTTATCCTAATGCCAATTATTTTTGTTTTTAATTTCATTATATCTATTCACAAATAATTTCGACGGGATTTGTTATTTTTATGTTAAATTTCCGGAATCTCTCTGAACAATCCGCGTAATATGTATGACTCCTATTTAAGTACATTAAGAACACAATTGAAACCATGTATATGGTGTGTCGGCTCGAGCTCGTTGACCGGTAGGCGCAATGGGCAGCGCACTAGCTTCTCACAAAGGCAATCCGTGTTGGATTATCGGCCTGTGCCCAAATGAGTAGGGTTGGTGTTCAACAAGCCGTACAAGTGGGCTTTCTTCGGATTCTTTTGCTCTGCTCTTTTCACAATAACACAGGACCACACCACGCGCAACATCGTGCCAACAGCACAGGACCACACCCCGCGCAACATCGTGCCAACAGCACAGGACCAAACCACGCGCAACATCGTGCCAACGGGATAATTTTTGTGTATGTTAGTCACAAGCGTTGTAAAATAAATAACGTTTTAGGTTTTCAAAGTGTTTTGGGCAATTTAAACAATAGTTGCTATAAAACATTAGTTTTGAATGATGTGCTGAACGTGCAATATACATAAAATGGTTTGCTAGGGTACAAGTTATAATCTTTCATTATAGACAGCGATATTCTTATTGCATATTTACTGTCTTCAAAATACAAAACATGAAAGCACTACTTTTCAAATTTAAACAGTTGATGCCATATTTAATGTTTGCATCATTTTAAACCAGGACGTTATTGCCAGGTTTGTGGTGTGTGCAAATGCCCATGGATTACTCATCTGAATGCCTGGCAATCGCAAATTAACTATTGACTGTCTCCAATCTCCTACACAGTGATCTGCCTTTGTCATATCTCTACCCGACGTACGAAAAGAGCTAGAGTTCAGGTTTTGTTTTAGAAAAAAGCTTTTACACGTATTTATGCAATATGATAGTACCATTTCCAAAAAGTAACGTTGTTTTCAAAGTTGAAAGAATATACAAACAAAACTCAAAACAAATAAATTTATCCTTTTTGAATGAAATTACTTGACCATCATAAGCTAAAGGCTTAGGGGGAGTAACCGTTGTGTTGAATTTGAGCTGTCTTGAGTAGGACTTACAGAAATAAAAAAGAAACGTTTAAAAGCATTTTATTTTTGTATTTTCTGTTTGGCCAAAGGCATGTAAAAAAACACTCTTTGCTGATATTCATATAACATCTTTATTCCTTTCCTAACATACGTTTTCCTTAAATGTTCAAAGTCAAATTAAAGGAAAGGTTTTTACATGGATACATGGAAATATGCATTATTCAATAAAGTCAATGAATGCAAAGTAATTCTTGAATAATTAAGTAATGAAATCATATGACCAATGAGTTCCTTAAAGTAGATTAATGACTTTAGATAGAAGATGTCTAAGGAATATCGGACCAGGCTTATATCATACGTGTACAAACGACGTAACAGACTGAATGATCGTTCATTTAACCAATTTGCATTGCATTTTCATCGCTACGCAGTGTTTATGCACAAGTAGCAGAGGATATAAGATGATGCGATACACTTCTCGTAGTGATTTCAAGTGCGTGTACGTGTTGGTCACTCTTTTGTACAAAATATAACATCCAGGAATATGTTAATATACACGTTTTTATTTACAAGTTCCAAAGCACATCGAGGAAAGTTTTTCATACGAGTATATGGCAGCCTTCAAGAATAAGTCAGAAATTAAATTTGGCAATCGACTTTAAAACCCATCGACTACGCATACTCATGTAACGACACATACAAAGCAGGCACATGTTCACGGACTTGTTATAATACAAGTGCACACATATAAGTTCACAAATAATTTCATGAACACGAACAAGTTCACGTATAAGTTATCGTACAAGTGCACGTATAAGTACTCATTGAAGTACACATACAAATTGATGTGCAAGTTTACGAACACACACACGTTCAAGTTCAAGTTCTCGTACAAGTTCACGTTAAATTTCATGTACATATTCACGTTATCGTACACGTTCACGTGCAAGATAATGTACACATGCACTAACAATTTGACGTTCAAAAAGTCCACGTACAAGTTTACATACAAGTTCACTTTTACAAACAAGTTCACGTTCAAGTTTACATACAAGTTCACTTTCACTAACAAGTTAACGTACAAGTGCACGTTTACGTTAACGTTCTCGTAAAAGTTCAAGGTGGAAGAATGTTAACCGGAATAAATTACATAATCATCTCTTTTTTTACAAATATTTATCTGAAATAAAGTGTACAACAATCTGAACTAATTATGTTTAAAAAGTAATTATACTTAGTAATAAATCCAAATACATAAATATGAAAATACAAAGTAGGATGACCAATGCATTGTTAATTTGTTAATACGAAGGTAATACAAGGTAGGTATGTGTTTTAATGTAAACTAAGGGAAAGTGTAGTTGAAGGTTAAATCATTTGAGTTGTGTTGAGTATGGTTTAATCAAGGTAGTGGTTCGGGCCCATTTGTATTTTTGATTGATGATTAGAAAAATAAAAATACGAATCTATAGGGACATGCCATGTTGCAAAAAAAAAAACACAAAAGACTAAACCTCTTTTAAAAGACACAAGGCTGAACCCTAATATCAACTATAGGCAAGACACATAATGAACTAAAACAACAGGCCATACATGCATCAAAATAGAAGTATCAATAAATATTGTATATGGTAGGTACGAGACATAATATCAAAAATGTATTGAAGACGCATTGGTTTGCTTTCAAATTTCAAGTCAAAAAAGTAGTATTTCAACTTTCACTATTTAAAATCGCCAACCTTCCCATTTTGTT
The DNA here is from genome assembly GCF_026914265.1 of Mya arenaria. Classification (NCBI taxonomy): domain Eukaryota; kingdom Metazoa; phylum Mollusca; class Bivalvia; order Myida; family Myidae; genus Mya; species Mya arenaria. Next base: position 1,007,554 of record NC_069131.1, on the reverse strand, counting down.
AATCCGGCGCAATAATTACTTCTATTAATTCATACAATAATCATTAAAGGGGCTATACTCCGTATGATGAAATAGCAGAGAAATTGTCAAAAACTGACATAAACTTGGTATCGATGTGTACAATGCATTGAAACTTACTAACCGAAGTACCATATAGTTTGCAATTGATTTATTTTTTGCAGTTTTTTCGTACTTTTCCATTAAAAAGATACTAGGTATGTCTACCTAGTATGATTCATTCCTTATGCGTGATTGGCTAGTCGATGTTATCACGTGATATTACCAAGTAAGGTATATAGCTTAAATATTACAACCGTCTAGGGTAAGCCTTCGTAGCACAGTGGCCTGCAATTTTGGCGACACCGGTTCGAACCCGGTCTCCGACTCGATTTTTTTTTTTACATTTTGGTAATTTTTTACAACTATGATATCAAAGAGTAAATCATTTTATTAAATAATTGTCTTGAGATTCGTTACAGAAAAAAATGGTGCCGATCTGGTGTACAGTCCCTTTAAGTCATTTAACTGAAAACGCGATACGCTGATAAAATAATGTCACACATCGCGATACTGCTTTCACATAATACCAACGGCTTACAAAAGGTCATGTGAAGGTTAGTCATTTGAAATATAATGAAAGGTAATCACTCTTATAAAAGTGAAAGTGTTTTAGAGGAATGAAACTCGTATCTCTAATTATATTTAAAATGATACTTATACCGAAAAAAAACATTAACATATAAAGCAGCTTTTAAATGTGGTCTTGTTAATGACACTCTCATTGTGGCAAGCAAAGAACCTAATGGTACTTACGGAGGTAATGCCCGTTGGTGAACTTAATAAGTATGAATTGTAACCATTTTCTCTATGTAGCTGAATGATATGGTATCATTCAGAATAAAGGGCTTTTATTAATACGAGGTTTATCACCCATTTATTAGAGACCTTTACTCATTTCATTGACGTCAAATAGGTTTAATTAAACCACGAAATGTATATAAATCGTCAATTAACTAAACGGCAGCCAGAAGTGAGAAGATCTTGTTACAATCGGAAAAAATACACATATCTCGTTTGACAGATATTCGCTCAATTCAGTTATTAATTGCTTTTATTGTACTTAACAAATTAATATATTTAAGAGTCATGGTAACAGTTGGTAAACAAATATCCCCATATTTTGAGAACTATTAAAAACATTTTTGCAGTCAATATCCGCTCATTTTTACCCTATCAAATGTAGAACACTTAACTTTGGGGATATATGCCATCCAAATCGTGTTGCGGAATTGCCGAGTCCTTAATTATTTCAAGAGTAATGGAAAAAAGATGTAAAATTCCGCTGTTTTATTATTCAGATAAAAAACATATTGCATGCCGTTGTATAAGGCGGATATGTACATTCATCGCATGAGATATTACAGTGCTCTAAATCTAGCTAAGCGAATAATAATAAACGAATAAGTAGAGCGGAATAAAGAAAGAAATGCACATTCTATTTTCATTAAGTTTCTTTGTACGGTTTGTCCTTTTCAAGCAGCAAAACTTTAATGATAATAACTAAATTCATTATTGCATTTTACACCCGGTTACCTAGAAACTTGTTTATTCGACTAATTAACACCTCAATTAACGTTAAAAATGTTGAAAACATGTCAAACACCAACAGATCATACCAGGTATAGTTGCTGTACTTTCTATTGACAGGTTAAACTGATAAAAACGTGATAGCATGACATATATGTTAACAGAATGGCAACGAGTGATAGTTCATTATCACTTTTTCTCGTTATTCACCATACCTGAAGCGCATTTTGTTTTTCAATATATATAATAATTCGACCTACCAGCATTTTAAAAGGTTGACACGACATAGATACGGTTTTTGAGATGAGAAAAAAATATGTAGATTCAGTCCAGCATAGCGGATGAACTCTCTCCCTCTTTCTATCTTTCTCTCTCTCTCTTTCTCTCTCTCTCTCTCTCTATCTCTCTATCTCTCTCTCCCTCTCTCTCACAAAATCATGTTTCTAAAATTATACATTGAAAAGGGACGCATTATTACTCGTGGATCGTTATCATCATGAATTCATAAAACATTTACAGACACCATGGCGTTACTTTTGAGTCTATGAGAGGGAATGATGGACAATTAAAACTTTTAAACATAAATAAAAACAAATATACAGTAGCGTAGTTAAGCTGCAGGACGTTAACCCTAAATAGTGATATTATATAGCATATGTCAGATTAGGAGATATAAAACAGTTTACTCAACAATTTTTAATATACTTACATATTGCTCAAGATGTAAACATCAAGTTAAAGGGCACACCACTCGAAAAGTTTAGCAAACGAAAGACAAGCCATACCCTCAAAAATATACAAATTAGACGAGTAGGCCTTAGCGAACGAAATATTTGCCAAATCCTACACCATAGAACTCGAAGGCAAGAAAGGCTTGGTAAACGCAAGATAAACCAGGCTTTATAATCACTAACTCTCATATAAGTAGAGATTGGCTAACAAAACATACGTCAGTTACTTCAACACATAACTCTTACATGAAGAGTTTGGCTTTAGACGTATTAGCCAGGCACTACAACACATAAGTTTTAGATAAAAAAGCTTTAGTAAACGAAATAAGGCCGGGAACTACAACACATATCTTCAGACAAGTGGGGTTTATTCTTCGTAAAAATCTGGGCACTAAAACACTTACTCGTCAGACAAGAAGGGTTTAGTCTACGACAAAACGCCAGGCACAACAACACACACTCCTCAGTAGGGTTTAGTCAAATAAAAATATGCCGGGCACTGCAACACATAATCCTCAGACAAGTAGGGTATAGTCAGAGAAAAATGCCGCGCACTGCAACACATAATCCTCAGACAAGTAGAGTTTTGTAAACGACAAAAAAGCCGGGCACTACAACATATAATCCTCAGACAAGTAGGGTATAGTCAGAGAAAAATGCCGCGCACTGCAAAACATAATCCTCAGACAAGTAGGTTTTTGGAAACGACAAAAAAAAGCCGGGCACTGCAACACATAATCCTCAGACAAGTAGGGTATAGTCAGAGAAAAAAGCCGGGCACTGCAACAAATAATCCTCAGACAATAAGGTTTTTGTAAACCACAAAAAAACGGGCACTACAACACATAATCATCAGGCCACAATTTCTCGAAACTTCTTAAGCTAAACAGGCTTAAGTAGCTTATTTCAATAAGCCAGAATACATATTTAAATTGAATTTTGATAATTGGAAAATGGTTATTGTGATTATCATAATGATAATTCCTATCTTAAAGCTGCACTCTCACAGATTGAACGTTTTGACAACTTTTTTATTTTTTTGTTTTGGAATTAGCCATTTTTTGCGAAAATCCATGGAAACCAGTTATATTAGATTGCTGACAAAAATCAGATCGCAGATTTTTATCAAAAGTTCAAAAATTGATGTTTTATGCATTTTTCTTAAACCGTTAGTAAAACATTAATTGTTGAACGGAAATATTCAAATCTACGATCTGACTTTTTGTCAGCAATCTTATATCATTGGTTTGCATATATTTATGCAAAAATTGATCTTTTCAAGACAAAAGATAAAAAAAAGTTGTTAAAATGGTCAATTTGTGAGAATATCTCAAAAAAGTAAATATTACGCAAATTATTGAAATTCAAAAATAGTGAGCTAAGCTTGATCCTGTTATAAGGGACTTAAGAAGTTTCGAGAATTTGGGGCCTGCAAGTAGGGTTTAGTCAACGAAAAAAGCGAGGCACTTCAACACATACTCATCAGACCAGTAGGGTTTAGTCAACAAAAATAGCTACGCACTGCAACACACACTCCTCAGACAAGTACGAAAAATAAGCCAGGCACTACAATTGGTAATCCTCAGACAAGTACGGTTTAGTCAGCGAACAATAAGCCAAGCACTACAAAACATAAGTCTCAAACAGGCAGGGATTAGTCATCGAAAATTAAGAAATACAGCACATCATGGCATAATTATAATGTGTTGTTATGGTTCATGCAACTGTAAGGATAAATAAATGGTAGCACATACACCAAGTATAAGACTGATAAGACTAAGTTTGTGTAGTGTGAGCAACAAACTCCAATAAAGAAAAAACAACATGTAAAACATTTTTCAAAGGCAAGTCAATCAAAGACAGCCAAGATGTCAGAAAATACTGAAAAACACTCCTCTACACCAAATTTACAAAGTTCTCTTCAACTGTGAAAGTAGCTCGCTCCGAAATGTTTCTTCCAGAATTAAATTAAATAATAATTACATTCTATTTTCAAAAGATCCCATGCTATTTATCGTTCTGTATTGTTTGTAAAATCACCTTTGTCATGATTTTCATTTAGAGAATGATGCTATATGGGTAATTGCAAAAACGTAAGTTTTGTAAGACTTTTGTTTCTTTCTGTTTTTCCTTCCATATTGAAGTGTTTATCTACTAACATCAGATGTGCGCGTAATAATTGAACCTCAGCTACAATGTAATACAAAACTGTTTACTGTAACATTTCTGATTCGACATACCTACACAAAACTTTGAAAGAGAAAAAAGGTCACTTCCCACGAACATACCATCAAGTATTCGTAGACTATTCAGTGGCTTAGGCATTGAATTAAAGATTCAAGATTTATTTACAACATATCCAGAAGGCATTGGTCCTTATGTGATATTATTTATACAAATCCATGTTTTTATATTATTCAACGAAAATATGTTACAAAATTTAACAATTCACCAACAATAAACCTTAGTATCGAAGTATATACAACAACTGCAAAAATAAATACATAGTAAGGTTAGGTATACACAATGATCATTGCACATTTGGTAAGAAAACACAATAAAAGAATATGTTGACATTGGTGTTCTCTATAATCCAAAGACATAGCTATGTCATAACAATATCTAAGAATGGCTGATATGCAGGTGAACGTTGGTATTTAAAATGTAATGGAAAACAGGTCATTTATATGAGATAAGTTACAGTAGGCTGCTTTCAAAGATTATTATTCTGATGAGACTGTTAGATTTAATCATATTTTGGAGTCGACAAAACAGGAGGGAGAAAATAGTTTTCTAGGGATAGCATGCATGTATATTGGAATTGCATTTGCTCTCAATAAAATGTATTAAGACATTTTAGTGTATGGAGCTTCTGTATTCGATTTAAAAAGAAACTTTTGTGTGTATACAACATCACAGTATAAATTAAATTTCTTAGAGTCAAAGTTCAATGCAAGGTTAAATTTACAATTGTTACATTGATATTCAAATTTTACAAGTAGTTTGTTTAACATCGGACTTATTTGCTGGTTTCAATGGCTTTGTCGTTCTTGCTTAAATCAATATGTTGATTTGGTGCGTATGTATATGTATTTACTATCTGAAAAGGTGTTCGTTTTCCCATTTTCTACAAGCTTCTTTTGTCATCCAATTAACTCATGAGAAATCGTTCACTACATTCATGGCTAGAGGTCATGTGGAGTTTTTTTTTCTCTGAAACATGGTGTACATTAATTGCACTACATTAAAGTGCATTGTTACAATGTCATGCAACGACGGTTCCGACGCGCCTGCGTATGTGAAAATATAATTGATAATTGGTTAGGGTTTCCGTATCGAGTTTCCTCTTAATAGCTGTATGACACTGCATAATTCTGCATAAGAGGTCTTATGTGATACGCAGTTAATTATCCTACTATTTACAAAGTATTTATAGTATTTTTTGTGACATCAATGGGAATTTAGGAAGAGTCATTTGATCTTTAAAAACTATACACAAAGTATAAGGTAACTTACAGCAAGGATCTCTGCATAAGTTCTCACACAGAGTAAAAATAGAAATATCACATATGCACAAAAGCAAGACATCAATTTTTTGACGGATTTTCACCCGATTTTGGTAAGATGCCATTGTGGTGTTCTTAATTGAAATTGGGGTTTTAAAGGTTTATCTCGGAATCATGCGAAAAACAGTGTAGTTTTATTTGTATTATTCTATAGTAAAATTCGCCATACATACATGCGAGAAATCTTCATATAACTATTTTGCGTACACCTTGCAAGCTCGATTACAGTGGTTTGTTAGTGAGAACGCTTTACTCGCATAGGTGCATGTTTAGCTATCTTTTATGTTCGTAATGGTACATTGTTTTACATTGCTTTCCTGGCAGTGATGCATTGGTTAGCCATGTCTTTCATTGCAAAAGTACATTGGTAGTCATCGCATTTCTCGCGGTAGTGCATTCATAGCCGTCTTTTTACCGCAATAGTGCATTGGTAGGCATTGTTTCCTCGCAATAGTGCATTGAGAGCCATCCATAGCATTACCATTACGAACTTGACGTATGGAGGATCAGGGTTTCGCTTGAGTGAGTAAATGTTTTATTATTCTAGTCTGTGGAGGGAGCACAATAATTAATGTAACATATACTATGGAGTTTGCTGATCATGTCAGTGTTTATATTGTCCGTTTAAATGAAACCAGAATCTTGATTTTTAATGTTGTTTTTTTTTTCAAAAATAATTGAATTAAACTGGAAATTGCTCGTTTGATACAGCGTAAACGCAAAAATGCGATAATCCTTTATTGATGCAAATAAGTCAGGATAGTGTATTTATATATAACAATAATTATAAACTTATATATTGCCTTTTAACATGTTATATATCTAGGTGTTAAAGCATGCTGTGGACAAAACGTGTATTGCAATGACCGATATGCAGTAATATAATCAAAGATATTATCAGAATATTCTGTTGAAGGAAACTAACAGTGATTGATAGGGAAAACACACAAGTTACTATTTATTTTTTTTCAAAATAATATATCTTTACTTTAAGTATAAATTTCCATAACAAAAATATGACATGATTTTCAAATTATCCTATCCCATCAAACGCAGAACACAAGTGTCCTCAAGTAGAGTTATAATTGCATTCCTTAAGATGTTAACACACTTTTACAGAATTCGGCTTTCATTGACGTCATGATTAATGTTGTTGAATAATAGTCGAGTGTCATGCTCACAGGAGCCAGACGAACCCATTATAGAAAAGCGATCATTCGAAAGCTCCCAACAGTATGGTAACATCGGTGTCGGATTAATTGACCCTGTTCATTGACCATGTCTTAAGATGTAACAATGACAACGGCCCCTTGTATCTGTTTTGCGGTATTTTATCTATTTTATTCCTAAAAAAGCACTTAGAGAAAATGAATGTCTACGCTTTTGAAAAAGTACATCATATTTAAAGCCGCAACACTCCAATGAGAACGAGTTATGATGTATAAAAACAGCACAACACTAAAAGCAAGTGATTATGTACCAGAAAAAAAATAAGTATATGTTGCAATGGACATTATCAAGGCGAACAAGTTATAATTGACTAAAACAACACAACAATAAGTACAAACCACTGAGTACATGTTGTTATGGACTAAAACTATTTACAACTGAGGAAAAATTATATAAAATAAAACAACACACCACTGAGTACAAGTTATTTTGGACAAAAACAACACACCACTGAGTACAAGTTATTTTGGACAAAAACAACACACCACTGAGTACAAGTTATTTTGGACAAAAACAATACACCACTGACAGCAAGTTGTAATGGACCCAAACAACTTATTGCTGAGTATAAGTTATAATAGAATAACAACTCACCACTGAATACAAGTTATAACAGTACAAACAACACCGGTAAGTAAAAGTTATAAAGAAATACAATAACACACCACAGAGTAAAAATTTTATGGACTTAAACAACACACTACTGAGTTCAGTTCATAATGGAAAATCAAATCACTCCTGAGAACAAGTTATAATGGACAAAAACAACACACCACTGAGTATAATTCTTAATGGACCAAAACAAAGAAAGAACTTGATTTATTATGAAAGAACATTAAATTTAAAATTACATCTTGCGTTCTTACCTTTGCATCTTGGTTTCGAACTTATGCGTCTTGCCTCATTGCATATTGATTTTTTTTTATTTGAGCACCTGCAGTGCTAGCTTTAAGAACGTTTATGTCTTGATCTCAGACATACTCTTCTTTAAGCTATCGTTTTAGTTTAGCAATCTTTATGGCTTTCTTCCTGGCTTACTTGCTCTACTGGCTTAGTTTTCCGATACTAAACATAAAATAACAAATGTCAGCAATAATCAGGACGACATTCATGGTGCAAAAGGTCATAATTAAGAGTGTCTAATATCATTACACCATGGGCCGCAACGATTGATATGTCAACAATGTCCGTGAGTTTCTTCATAAAGGTTTTAGGAATCTTAACAACTCGGCAATCTCCAGCAAAATTCGGGATATATACATATATGCTGAATAATCGTCGTATTTTGTCGATAGTTTCCGTCTATTTCCGTTCAACTTTCCGAACGTGTGCCCTTAGGTGTAAATATATGGAGCTGTTCTGAGTGCTGCTTTGAGAACTGTTACGACGTGCTTGCATATTTTTACTATTTTGAATTATTCATTAACTTAACAAATTTAACGCGAATTTAAACAAACAAAGTTTAAAATCTACTGAATTTAATAAAACAGTTGATAACAAAGATGCAATAAAGCAATTTATACATGTACGAAAAAAGATGCACAAGTCGAATGCAAAATATACAAACAATAGTCAATAGTTGCTCCAATGCCCTTCCACAATTCATGTTTTTGGTTAATTAACATTCCGATTAAATCATTGGTACGGTATACCATTCAATGCTGTTTTTGAATACTCATGCAAAATACGTATCAGTATAGATAGCATGTTTAAAGAAGTTCACAAATCTCTAACATTCAGATTCCTTTTATATAGAAACTAATATTTTAATGATACAGTTCAAAATAAATACAATGATTCTATTATAACATAAATACTCAAAATATTGAGTTGAAAGTGATTAGTTCACATTAAGTTTAACAACAATGATTGCCTTATATATCCATATTACTCTGATGAATACAAACATAACCTGGTACACTTATTTAATATAAAAAGGACATATTGTTTTTTGTACCTAGCAGTGAGACATACAATTCAGTAATGTAGGTTTGTGTCCCCTATAATGCAGGTTTATGTCTTTCGTTAGTGCATGTGTGTGCCGATCATAAATCATACATATTTTTCAAACAAATATCGATGTTGTTTGCTTACTTATGTACTACGCATATGAAGAGCCCTCATTCAGGACTAATACCAGTTTACCGACGCCTTATGCCACATTTGTCCAAACACTTTAAATACGTGAAAAAATATTCATTAAAGCTTTATCGTAGACAGCATAAACTTGAAGACGATCAAGGTATTCAAAAATCATATCAGCTGATAAGTTAACTTAAATTATTAAACAAATATATAACGAGCTGTTACTCAACACTGTAACATAGATAAAGCTTGCACCACCTGGTATTCATGTAAGCAAGGGTGTAACACCTTACAACATATAATTATATGTTTGGATCTGATCAGTTATTAACGGGTAGATAATAAGAGGTTACATCAACACCGTGCCATACATTTAAAAGCTATACTCAGGTTCAAATAGTTAATAGTTTATAGTCCGCCCGGCTCGCTCAATCGGTAGACTGTAAATCGGACAACTCGGGTTCGATTCCTTGGCGGACCAGGTCACTTCTGTTGTGATTGGTTATGAAATCCTTTCAACGACCATTCGAAGTTGTCAGTTCCTTGCAGAGTTGAAGGCACCTTATACTGGTTAACCGCTTGATAGTCTGCCCAGGATAGGTGTGCGGCGGTTGAACTGTCACTCTGGGACCCTTCAATGTGCTCACGCCGGAATCCGGAGTATAAACTACTAACATCACCACCACATAGTTAATGACATTTAAAGAACACAAAATATTTAGAATATTTAATGAATCACACACAGCAAAACAATGTGTTTGAATGTCCGCACACACTTGTCATTAGCAGTCAAGTTTGAGATATTTGTAAAAAAAATATAATTCTGAGGAAATTTGAGTTTGTATAGACATGCGCAGGTGCTTTAAAAAGCATAAACAATACTACGAAACAAAATTTAAAACAAGTATTTTCAATAAAATGCATATGTTCCACAATAATTGTTTTAACTGCAAAAATATTTCATTTAATGCATACATAATCCTTTGGAATGAAGGAATCTCAGGTTTTAAAAAAGGTGTTAGCATATTTGTTAACATCCAATGAATTGCAGTGACTATAGGGTCAATGTGTTTAGTAGATTCTAGTTCCAGTTTCACTGACCGTTCCAAGCCGGTAATCTTATCATTTAACGGTAAAACATGATTAGGGTATACTTTGTTTGTGGTGTTTGTATCTGTGTATGTGGTGTTAGTTTGTTGTTGGATGTTATGTATGTGCCGTTAATATGTTGTGTATATAGGTCTTTGTGTCCGTCGTCCGTCGTAGTCGTCGTCGTCCGTCGTCGACCGTCGTCAACAATTTGACTGTTAATACTCTAGAGGTCACAATTTGGGCACAATCTTGATGAAACTTGGTTTAAGTCAAGTTTAAATCTGGGTCATGTGCGGTCAAAATCTAGGTCACCAGGTCAAATCATAGGAAAAACATGTTAGCACTCTAGAGGTCACATTTATGACTGTATGTTCATGAAACTTAGTCAGAATGTAAACATTGTTTAGCTCTAGGCCAAGTTCGAATCTTGGTCATGTGCGTTTAAAAACTAGGTCACCAGGTCAAATTTAAGGAAAAGCTTTTAACAATCTAGAGGTCACATTTATAAATGTGTCTTCATGAAAGTTGGTGAGAATGTTTATATCAATAATCTCTAAGTCAAGTTTAAATCTGGGTCATGTGCGGTCAAAAACTAGGTCATTAGGTCAAATCATAGGAAAAGCTTTTTAGCACTCTAGTGGTCACATTTATGACTGTATGTTCATGAAACTTAGTCAGAAGGTTTATATTGATTAGCTCTAGGCCAAGTTCGAGTCTGGGTCATGTGCGATCAAAATCTAGGTCACCAGGTCAAATTTAAGGAAAAACTTGTTAACACTTTAGTTTATATATAGTATGTTTGCACTTTGCTGTTTGTGGAGTTTTGTGCTGTTTTTCTTCCATGTTTCTTGTTTGTGATTTTTTGTTTTTGTGTTCTATGTCTTTGGCGTTTACCCAGTGCCATTAAACCGGGTCTATGTTTAAACCTTTTGCTACTGAGCCTGTTTCTGTAGTTTTTAACATAAGTGTTTCATCATAACTAAACCATTTTGTTTTTCCCTACTGATAATTGCGGAGCACAAATTAAAATAAAAAATGCTTGTTCTGCAGTGAATTGTTTTAGGTCGGTCAGATTCTGTTTGCTTTCTATAAATATTCAATTTGATAAAGTTAAATAAAAAACAGAACATATTTCATTTGCATTGCTCAATGTTTAACCTAAACAATTGAGGTTTTTTCGGGAGTTTACTTTGTTTTCTATTTACAAATATGTTTCTATTTTGCAGACAAAGACCTTTAAGTTAAGAATGCTTTATTATATGTACTTTGAGAATGAAATATTGAGAAAAGTTGTTAGTTTGCAATATTACCGTCGTACGTAAACGTCACTTCTTTTTAGCTGAACATACGCCCAAATTGGGAATACGTTAAGGTGAAAAAACTTAAGACTCGAATTGCATAACAATTAATTGCGACCTTCAGGTAACTGATTCTCTTTTAAGAAAGGCTATTGCATTTTTGTAACCAGTAAATGAATGAAATGATTAACTCTATATTTTGTCAAACAGGAATGGTTTTCCAAAACATTAATTTCAATAAAACAGTAGTTTTTCGTTATTGAATTTAATCAGGTGAGGCGGACATAAACAGAAGCTGGCCAAGTTTTTGGTATTTTAAACAAAATTATGTAGACCACCAAAAACCTTAAAGATCACAATCTTTAACCATTACCTAAATCGTTATTTGCTCAATGTATTTATAATATTTGTTTCTATTGTGCGTGTAAAAGATTGTTAATTAAGCCCCCTTATAATAAGTTTTAGCTTTAATAATAGTAAGAAAATTAAAATGAATTAGATCTCAAGATATTCTCTTGCAAGAAAGGCTTCAGTAGCAATAACAAAAACCAATACCAACTGAGTTAAGGAAGAACATTTCACACCAGAGATATGCTGTCGCCAATCCGTTCTGGTGTGGGAATAGCAACGGAAAGAGAAATGGCATTTTTATAGTGGGAAAGTAGCTGGATTAAAACTATTAATTATTTATCAATCAGACACTTGGTGGTTGGAGTCTTTAATCGTGTTGGTTAGTATTTTCGCTTTTGATAAATTAAAAATAAATATAAAGCCATATGTAAATAATACTTTTAACATATTTTTATTTCATTTTTACAAACAAGTTTGAGTGATGACAAACAGTAGACCTAAATATAATAACTTAACTTGATCGCAAATAAGTAAGAGTTAAATGGTCATTTCGCCATTGCCCGTTTCACTATTGTTATACTCTGATTTAAATTAGTCACACAATTGGCTGCAAAAAAACAAACAAACAGGTAATAGGTGTGTTTCTGGATGTTACTGCATGTACCACATAAACAAATGAATAGCAATTAATGCAACCGAATGCGGAAATGTTGACTCGCCATGTTAGCAAGCGTGCACCACAGCGTTTAAATGCACAAAAAATGGCATTTAATGCATGCAAATAAATAGACACCTTATTTCTAAAATGGTAGCAAATGCATGAATCAAAATTTAGGTACCGACAGTGAGTAACATCAAATTCTTAGTTTCCACTTCCAATTTAAACTTTTAATGGCAAAGTGGTATTAAAATGAAAACAAATACAACTCTCAGGTGATGTTTAGGGCGCATGCGGAATTTTCCTTCGTTTGTTATAAAGTTTATACTAATTGATTCGATCTCCCTAAGCAAACTAATATAAGTAACTCACGGTTTTAAACAGTGAACATGTCGTTTTGATATTTGTTTTCTGTTTTGAAATTTTAGCACATTATCAAGACCAAATCAAACGTCAGCGCGCACGAGGCTTTGACACAACTTTAAATACGTCATTTCTGAAACGCCTTTACGTTCGCATACATTTGGCGTGCTGTTTTGAATAAAACAAACTACAATTAATGCAAAATAGTTCACATTTAAACAACAAACTTCGATATTTCAATCGTTGTTACTCCGTTCGTAAAATATGGCTTTTGGTGCTCACTCGGTAATTTATATTGCGATCATGAACTACAACAAATAATTATCCGCTGTATCTTAAACGAATAGAAATGGAATTTTATATCGCTCGGGAATTTTGATAAAAACAATAAAATATTAGGTAATGTGTTGCTATGTCAGATAAAGAGCCTACTCTAAAACCACTCATATCTATATAAATTATCAATCTTCAAACATCTTTTTCACATCATTGCCTTGGGATTGTTAAACCCTTTAAATATTTAAACACTATATAAAGCAGCTAGTCAAAAGGAAATATTTAACCATAGATGTTTCCAGTGTTCGGGCATTTAACTTTTCAATAATGCGTTTGATTCTTTTATTTATTGAATTCCATTCAGACTGTTTTCAATATAAACAAAAATATTTATTGATATATTCATAGCAGATAAAACAATAAGCCTCATTGATAACCAATATATCTGACCTTGTGTCTTGTGTTGAGTGCCTCGATGTACAGAATTTATATCACAAAGTTAATGCATTAAAAACTCAAAACAATAATGCTAGGAACACAGAGTGAGCACATTATGTTTCACGATTGGCTTAGTTTCCACTTGTTATGCATATATTTGTTTTGAGCTTGTTTCTTTATATTTTCATATAAATAATAATATTTCAGTTTATGCCGCCATGCCGGAAGATGTCATAATGAACCAGGTACGTGATAGTGCATGCAATAACTTAGAGAACGCATATGTATACCAATAGCAGTTCAAATAATTTCTCACCTATCACGACAACAACATCAACAATGACTCATATAATTGCATACACTATTATAAAAATCACCAGGTCAAATAGCTTATTCATGGGATGAAACAATTTATGCTTTCTGAAGGAAGAATACACTCACCATGAATAAGAAACTAAGAACGTCTGTAAGAATGTGCAATAGCCAATTTAAACATGATATCTCCGTGGAGTAAATATGTTAACCCTTACTCAACTATGTGTTAAGTTATATGTTATGTTTATGCTTCTCATGTATTGTCAGTCAGGGTTTTCAAAAGTGTCTTTATACAATGTTTCTGTTTAAACATCGGCTACGCGGACTGTCCCTGTTGTTTTTATTGGTTTAAACAATATTTATTTCGATATAATATTTACAATTAGTTTAGTTCAACAAATTTGAGCATAATCCAAATTAACAAAGACCAAATACGTAATGCATTGAAACAGAAAAACATGTAAATTATGCACAAAACAATAGTGTACACAGAATTGAGAAGAAAGCCTTGAGGCTTATACTATGTCTCTCTTCTGTATGTCATTCACGCTGCTAGGCTGGTGCGCAAGTTGCAGTGACTCGAATAAATATAATCTTATAGTCGAATAGTGCAAACTATGCTGTGTAAAAACAAGTTTTTTTAGTTTGTTATCAATTAGTTAGAAGGAAGAAAGGATAAAGGTTGAAGAAAAGGAAGGTGTGATAAGCAAGGTGGTACAGGGACTGGTCAGATCGGGATCGGGATAAGGTTTGTTGGAGCTTGTACTCAAAAACGTTTAGATTGGCGTATATAGTTCTGGACGTGGTCAAAGATAAGTTTGTTCGTTTGATATGAAGCTTCCTTCGATCCAAAGAGTAATAGTGGAAGAGACAAATGACCAACGGTGGATAACTGAACAATGAGATAATTTCGTTGGACGTTATATAATGGACAGGTGAAGAAAAAGTGGAAAGTGCCCTCAATTTCACCGCATTGACAATTAGGACTGTTGACAATATATTTTGAGAATAGATGCTCATTAAGGTTGCTACAGTGCATACGCTACCTCGCGTGATTGACACAAGATTTGCGGTCACCTTCGTAGTAGAAGTCAGGAACTTGTTTTTTGTTCTTATTAAGTTTGTATTTGAAAGAGGGCACGGATGGCGATGTACGAACTTCTTCCGGGAGTGCGTTCCATGCGGATATAGTTGATGGCAGAAATGAACTCGTCAACAATTGTGATTTGCATGAAATGTTTCGAAGGTTAGTTGCATTTCGAAGGTTATACGAAGTAGTGTCGCCAACTCTTGTTGGAATCAGAGTAGTTAGATATGCTGGTGCAAGAGAGTGAAACATCTTGTAAAATAGGATAAGTTTATGTTTACGTCGCCTTTCTTTGAGTGGCTCGATTCCAGTTTCAACATAAAGATTTGTCAAAGATACTAAACGAGTTGCACCGGATATAATTCTGGCCGCCTCATGTTGAACTTTTTCTAAGTCATCCTCGTCAGCTTGCGTCAGATTATTCCACACAACATCGCCATATTCCAACAAAGGCCCAATGAATGTGAAATACAGAACCTCAAGCGATTTACGATCAAGAACGTATTTGAATGACCGCATGAAGTGAATTCGCTGCCAAGCCTTCTGTTTGACGGATTGAATATGATCGTGCCAGGAGCAGGTGCTAGAAAGTGTGACGCCCAAGTGTTTATGAGTTGTAACTTCAGATATTTCTGTATTATTCATGAATATTGAGGGGTGCATATGCCTATTAGACTTTCTAGTGAATAATAGTGATTTGGTTTTTGCAGGATTGAATGTAACAAGCCATTTCTCAGCCCACATATGAATTTTGTCTAGGTCATTAGTAAGTCAGATACGGGGTCTTCGACAATTATATATAAGGTTGTATCATCTGCGAAGAGTCGAATATGTGATTGTATATCATCAACAATGTCGTTAATGTAGATAAGAAAGAGCAGCGGCCCAAGAATTGAGCCTTGAGGAACTCCAGCTGATATTGTAACTGTATCAGACATAGAACCAGAAAGAACAACACGTTGTTAACGTTCACTGAGATAATCACGAAGCCATAACAATAAAGAACCGGTAATGCCACTTTCACGAAGTTTATGGATAAGACCGTCTGTTGTTTTTATTGTGAAATTATTAGAGAGACACCATTCCTTAAGTATTTGATATTTTAAAGCACGTATATAATCAAATTATTACGTTCCATATAATTTCTGTTATCAGACCAATCAATGAAATCATATGATAAAGATATTCAATTTCCAGAGAAAATTATCAAAATCTGGGAGTGTAAAAGAGTAAACATTTTTTTTGTTTTCATTCGTAATTTTCTGTCTAAACGAACAATACGTAACATAGCTCAATTCAAATAGAAATTTGAAAGTTAATAGAAACACAGCTATTTGCAGTATCTCCCTATTGCAGACCCAGAATGGAGATGAGCTGATAGAGAACAAGTCGGACCTACCAGACATCATCGTTATCACGTGTATGCTATCGTTGTTTAGCATCATCGGCACCACCGGCAATGCATTTGTGCTTTACGTATTCTCGAAGAAGAAGGATAAGAACACGTCGACTGTCTTCATCTTGGCGCTTGCCTCCATAGACTTTGCGACGTGCATAGTTGTTATTCCGTTCACTATAGCCGTGGAGTTTCAGTTCAAGAAGATTGGAAGTGACCTGACATGTAAAATATATATGTTCCTAATTACGTCAAATGTACCATTCAGTGCATTTATAATGGTTGCCATAGCGTTCGACAGATACTTTTGTATCTGCCGACCATGGACTAAATTCTTGAATACGAAATGCGCTCTTCGGATAATATTTGTGTTATTAACTTTTGCACTCACACTTGGATTGTTGACAAGTCTCGCATACGGCGTTTACCACCGGAGAGTTGTCGCCCAAATTAGCAAAATCTCAAACATGACTAAAATTGTACACTATAATGTGTCGGATTTTACAATTGCCACGGGAATAGATAATTGTACAAGGTTCCATAATCCCAGCCTAAACAGCGGAAACAATTTTACGAACGACTGCCAATTAAACCTAGATAACACTTCATTTGATACAGTAAATGGTACAATTGATATAAATGACTTCGTCTTCACAGGTTTCTGTTATCCTAATGAAGTTATATTCAGCACGGGTTTCCGGAAAGCCTACCAGAAATTCTACGTATCTCTATTCTTAATTGCATTTATAACTGTATTCATTTTGTATGCCCTTACTTACCGATCAATTATGTTCAGACGATCAAGACGACTGAAGACATCTTTGAATCAGAGAAGTGCACTTGGACGCCGATCTACACTTTTGACTTCAATTTGTTCTCGTAATGCAAACTCGCCTGAAATTATTTGCATGGTCGAGAGTAAAGCAGAACAAAAGCAAGATGATTGCACTATTGATGAAGCCGCCAGAATGCCGATTTCACAGATTCCAAGCACGATCTCTATTACAAGTACTGCCACTCAAACAACCATGATGAACTCAAACAGTGCTACCAATGTCGTATCATTTACATCGAACCACGTAATCAATGACGTCATACGTGAAGAGAGCAATGAAAGCTCGACACCGAAAAATCAACAAGAACAAGTTAGTATACCTCCGAATGACTTGAGACCTCCCAACGGACACGTGCAAAAAATGCGGAGAAATAATAATGGGAACGTATTAACGGCAAAGAAATCAAAATTTAAAAATGTGAATAAACAAAAAGAGTATTTATGTTATACAAATGGTGAAAAGACTCCTTTGAAAGACATGCCAGATTTTATAAACATAAAAGCATCGAATATGCACAGACAGGACACGAGAAAATCAGTGCGAGAAAAAAACCGCATTGCAAATATTAAAACTGCTGGCATTTTATTCATAGTAACAACTGTATTTATGATTGCATTTTTGCCTGCATGGTTGATGGCTACAAAATTGATTCCCCCAAATATGATCGTGTTCTACTCGTATTTCATTTACAACGTTGCAAATCCAGTGATTTATGCGTTCTTTAACCAAACATTTCAGAAAGAAATGAAACTAGCTTTTAAATGCTCAGAATCGTATTAAATAAAAAAATGGTAATAACAGTAAGTATAATTAACAGAAGCTAATAAGTGTTCGATGTGTATTTGTCAACGATATTGTTTAAATGTCAATTGTTTAAGGTTCACTTTGTATTTACAGATACATGTAGATCCTATGTTTGACAAAATTGGTGGTGTAAAACAGAATAAATAATCCAAATAAGGGTATTTTAGTGCATATATTCAAATATAGGGTATTGTATTGATAGCGTTTAGTGTACAATTCATTGGAAAGTGTAAATTGAAGATGATGGATACAAAACGTGAGTGAAATGCCAAATGTGGTGTTAGTGGTTAAAATATAAAGCAATTTTCTATCTTACATTAATACAACAGTGCAAACGTCGTTTGACGGACCAAAACATAGAATGTTCGTACATTTCGTATTTTGTTTTGAATTTACATATTTAGCGAAAATAATACATATATCCGTTGCAACATGTGTAGCAGCTATAAGGAGTTTTGCATTTTTTACGAAGGAATATTTTATAAGATTTCTTCTAAAAACTAAAATCATTTGCACCTTTCTAAAAATGTCCTCATACAAAATCAATATGTGTGTCCAAATCACCATTACTATCAAATCAATACTGTCTTAATGCAAAAAACAATACCCTCAATCGCTCACAGGTCCGTGTTAATAAGGTCGAGCTTTGTTTTATTACCTACCAAGATTGTTTCTCAAAACAAAATAAAATGTGAACTTTTGAAACGTTATAATGTTTTGATCTCTCCACCCAATTAATCAACTGTGAGACTATGAACCAAAAGCATATACCGTAGATTTTCATGCAACAGATTTGACAGTCGGGCCTTCGAACGATACCAACGTAAAATGTTTCATGTATTTATTTTTATTTTTTATATTGGTCATTGGTTATTATGGCTTTATAATCTGTTATAACTACAAAGGCTGTGACTTGGTGTGTTTTGAGACTATGAAGTTTTGATAGTTTAGTCTTTGAATGATCCAAACGTAGATACGATTGATGTAGACAATGTTCTTTGATGTTAAATATCGTGTAATAAACATAATGGAACAAGAATGTATAATGTTCTTCCTATCGTGTTGTGTGTTAAATGTGTTAGCTGTGTTTGCGATGTATTTTTTACATCTAAATATAATTAAATAAACCTGACATTTATTTGTTGCAGTTTACTCAGCTCTTTTACACAAAAATGTTTAATCAATAGTGTTAAGCATTTCCGTCCCACTGTGTAAGTAGACTAGACGAAGTGCTATATTAAGAATGCATTTTTATTGGTAGTAACTGTTTGGGTCGACGATATAAAGCTTTGCGAGGACACGCATGACCAATAATTTGTAATATCTAAAGTGTAACCTACAGTATGCGATATTTTGTTTGTTAAAAAATGCTTTACCACTCATCAGCAAAAAAGACATTAATAAAAAACAGAAGAATCCAGATGAACCAAAAACATACGTCATAGATTTTTTATTCTTGAAATTTTGTCTAAAACTATATCCGTTTGTTTTAAGGTTTTGGTTTATCAAAGGCTGGAACGTGTTCACAGTTCGCAGATATGAATTATAAACCGTTTGTAGAGATCAGATAAAATTTAAATAAATTCAAAGATATTTGACGCCACAATATCAGATTTCTCTTGCCAGACATCTGCAATTATTTGTCGACAAAAACAGTTATTTGTGCATAGACAGACTTTTATGTAAGGGTTTTGCTCAATTAACAATCGGTTAGAATAGCCTGACATCTGCAATTAGTTGTCGACCAACTCAATTGTTCGTGTATGGAGAGACTAATATGTAAGATTTCTTCTCAATTAACAAGTGGTAAGAATAGCCTGACATTCGCAATAAGTTGTCGATAAACACAATTATTCGTGCATAGACAGACTATTATACAATTTTGGTCTCATTTAACAAGTAGTTAGAAAAGACAATTGTTTCCTTGGAAAGAATCATTTGCATTATTCTTTGTTGTTAATGTTAAGCAACGATTTATGATATTTAAATTTGCTATATGATTTTATGTGCCAAGGATTAATTTCGCGAAATATTTTTTTTTTCTTTTGGTAGCTCGTTAGGTTGTACCTAAATACCAAAATGATTCAGATATTTTATGGAGAAACATACCATTTTCCTTTGATAGCAATAAATAGTTAAACGTGTTTGTGAAGCCATTAACGAATATCGCTTTATGTTCAAATTTCACAAGCTGCAGCTGTACGAATATACGATGCTACCTAGGTTCTAAAGATAATGACCAGGTTAAGCTTTTCCAGCACGGCAGAGGAGCGCATAATACCGGGTGCTGTTTCGTTGGGTGATCCTAATTCACCAAATTGCCTCTATCAACATATACACCAGGTACCTGTAGTTGACATGGACGCTAGGGAGCGCGTAACATTATACATCAGATACCTGTAGAAAGTAAGCAGGCCTCCCATGGACGCTAGTGAGCGCGTAACAATTCTATCATGGAGTTAATGCCAGAATATATAAGGCAAAATGATAATACAGAAAGTGTTGGTATCTCGTGACGTTAAGATCACGTTGTATTGCTTAAAATTCAACAAATGAAAAACAAAATATTACCCGACATGCCGAGAAATTTAGTATTTCCGTCATTCAACACACTTTTGCATTTGGAAATGTATTTAACATGCTGTATAGTATGAATGACAAAGAAAACATCTTTCTAGAAATCTTATAGAATGAAGGGATAAAATGCATTTTTATACGTGTCATTTTAATACGTCAGTGAAATAAACGTTTTGAGGGGGTTTAACGGTTGTGCCCCCAACCCCTGCCTAATTATGAAATCCACGACCAACCACTGTATGACGTACGAAATCCCCTTATTGTTCTGCCAGGCTGTTGGGAGTGAGTAGCTGAAAAACGTCCAACACCGCCGTAAATTCTTCTTTCCTTTTTTAGCAAAATGATCGACGTTCCATTTAGGTTTGTGCTAAACCATTTATCTTTTATTAGACCGAACTTGCAAAAAGAAGTGATGGACACACAATTACCGCGCCTTTTGTTAGATAGCTTTCGTGTAATGTACGTCGGGTCGATTACATTACAATGACATGCAATGAGAATCGAGAACAGTTCAATGAGCTTATACTCTTCCATTTGGGACCTTCTTTTGGCCAATACACGCTATGGCAGTCCCGATGAGAAATGTTTTGTTAGGATGTATTATTTTGAGAACATATAGCGAGATGAACAACACGTTTCTGAACATTAAATTAAATTTTCTCCCTCTTAAACATGCACAAATGGAAATACATTTTCCTTTCTACTTTCTTCACGTACATATACCCAATATTTATCAATATAAAGCCTGTGTATTACGACTATTATTATTAAAACTTACGACACATGCGTATGTGTGCTATGTGTACTATTTTGATTTGCTGATAGATTGAATAGACTGTATGGGAATATACAATTGACGGTATTCCGTTTGGGCCATCTTGTGTGAAGAAGCAAAGGCCAAACGACGCGAAAGTGCGAAAGAAACGAAGGCGAAAGAGAGAAGAGACCAAAGATAAATCATGAATAAACGAATGCGATGGAGCGAAAGGATCAATGCATAAACGCGATGACATTTTTTATATACTTTATATATCGTAATTTATCCGTCAAAAGTGCACTTCAAACATTAGTTTAAAAACCAATATTAATTATTGCAAAGGGTATTTCCCAAATATGAAAAAAACCTACCCGATTAATGATTGACATACAGTGCAAAATATCACCATATAACTTAATCAATTTTTTATTGTTTAATGGTGCTGAAGCCTCTGCGTTGTCGCGAATATAAATGAAAGGATCATACTATAGTGTACATGTATATTGGTGCTGACGCCTCTGCGTTGTCGCGAATATAAATGAAAGGATCATACTATAGTGTACATGTATAATGGAGCTGAAGCCTCTGCGTTGTCGCGAATATAAATGAAAGGATCATACTATAGTGTACATGTATAATGGTGTTGACGCCTCTGCGTTGTCGCGAATATAAATGAAAGGATCATACTATAGTGTACATGTATAATGGTGCTGACGCCTCTGCGTTGTCGCGAATATAAATGAAAGGATCATACTATAGTGTACATGTATAAGGTGCTGACGCCTCTGCGTTGTCGCGAATATAAATGAAAGGATCATACTATAGTGTACATGTATAATGGTGTTGACGCCTCTGCGTTGTCGCGAATATAAATGAAAGGATCATACTATAGTGTACATGTATAATGGTGCTGAAGCCTCTGCGTTGTCGCGAATATAAATGAAAGGATCATACTATAGTGTACATGTATATTGGTGCTGACGCCTCTGCGTTGTCGCGAATATAAATGAAAGGATCATACTATAGTGTACATGTATATTGGTGCTGACGCCTCTGCGTTGTCGCGAATATAAATGAAAGGATCATACTATAGTGTACATGTATAATGGTGCTGACGCCTCTGCGTTGTCGCGAATATAAATGAAAGGATCATACTATAGTGTACATGTATAATGATGTTGACGCCTCTGCGTTGTCGCGAATATAAATGAAAGGATCATACTATAGTGTACATGTATAATGGAGCTGAAGCCTCTGCGTTGTCGCGAATATAAATGAAAGGATCATACTATAGTGTACATGTATAATGATGTTGACGCCTCTGCGTTGTCGCGAATATAAATGAAAGGATCATACTATAGTGTACATGTATAATGGTGCTGACGCCTCTGCGTTGTCGCGAATATAAATGAAAGGATCATACTATAGTGTACATGTATAAGGTGCTGACGCCTCTGCGTTGTCGCGAATATAAATGAAAGGATCATACTATAGTGTACATGTATAATGATGTTGACGCCTCTGCGTTGTCGCGAATATAAATGAAAGGATCATACTATAGTGTACATGTATAATGGTGCTGAAGCCTCTGCGTTGTCGCGAATATAAATGAAAGGATCATACTATAGTGTACATGTATATTGGTGCTGACGCCTCTGCGTTGTCGCGAATATAAATGAAAGGATCATACTATAGTGTACATGTATATTGGTGCTGACGCCTCTGCGTTGTCGCGAATATAAATGAAAGGATCATACTATAGTGTACATGTATAATGGTGCTGACGCCTTTGCGTTGTCGCGAATATAAATGAAAGCATCATACTATAGTGTACATGTATAATGATGTTGACGCCTCTGCGTTGTCGCGAATATAAATGAAAGGATCATACTATAGTGTACATGTATATTGGTGCTGACGCCTCTGCGTTGTCGCGAATATAAATGAAAGGATCATACTATAGTGTACATGTATATTGGTGCTGACGCCTCTGCGTTGTCGCGAATATAAATGAAAGGATCATACTATAGTGTACATGTATAATGGAGCTGACGCCTCTGCGTTGTCGCGAATATAAATGAAAGGATCATACTATAGTGAACATGTATATTGGTGTTGACGCCTCTGCGTTGTCGCGAATATAAATGAAAGGATCATACTATAGTGTACATGTATAATGGTGTTGACGCCTCTGCGTTGTCGCGAATATAAATGAAAGGATCATACTATAGTGTACATGTATAATGGTGCTGAAGCCTCTGCGTTGTCGCGAATATAAATGAAAGGATCATACTATAGTGTACATGTATAATGTGCTGACGCCTCTGCGTTGTCGCGAATATAAATGAAAGGATCATACTAAGTGTACATGTATAATGGTGTTGACGCCTCTGCGTTGTCGCGAATATAAATGAAAGGATCATACTATTATGTACATGTATATGGTGCTGACGCCTCTGCGTTGTCGCGAATATAAATGAAAGGATCATACTATAGTGTACATGTATAATGGTGCTGAAGCCTCTGCGTTGTCGCGAATATAAATGAAAGGATCATACTACAGTGTACATGTATATTGGTGCTGACGCCTCTGCGTTGTCGCGAATATAAATGAAAGGATCATACTATAGTGTACATGTATATTGGTGTTGACGCCTCTGCGTTGTCGCGAATATAGATGAAAGGATCATACTATAGTGTACATGTATAATGGTGCTGACGCCTCTGCGTTGTCGCGAATATAGATGAAAGGATCATACTATAGTGTACATGTATAATGGTGTTGACGCCTCTGCGTTGTCGCGAATATAAATGAAAGGATCATACTATAGTGTACATGTATAATGGTGTTGACGCCTCTGCGTTGTCGCGAATATAAATGAAAGGATCATACCATAGTGTACATGTATAATGGTGTTGACGCCTCTGCGTTGTCGCGAATATAAATGGTGTTTACGCCTCTGCGTTGTCGCGAATATAAATGAAAGGATCATACTATAGTGTACATGTATATGGTGTTGACGCCTCTGCGTTGTCGCGAATATAAATGAAAGGATCATACTATAGTGTACATGTATAATGGTGTTCTAACGTGTTTCAGCGTTAAGCTTTGCGCAGAATGAGTGCAACATTATTAATATATATATATATATATATATATATATATATATATATATATATATATATATATATATATATATATATATATATATATATATATATATATATATATATATATATATATATATATATATATATAATATAGGAGTATTTACCAATATATTAGAGTATCTTTAACAACTGAAGGGTTTAAATTTTCATTTACGGTTTGTTTATATATCAGCAAATCAGTAATATACTGAATTAAATAAACATTATGATATATTACCACTATTTTATTATAGCAAAATGAGTTAAAACCTGTTAGCATTTCATCATATTACCGATAATGTATGACAAAAGAAATGATATGGTATATCGGAAATGATATGTTTTCAACACTGACTAACACCAATCATGGCATTCTATGATATATGTATTTTGGATATACCTTGGTGTTTACTTATCCTCGTTTTTGTTTTGACGATACCGTTCATTCCTTTTTTGTTAGATACCCTGAAAACATTAAATGCACTTGCCATATCTCACGTATCGTAACGGATTATTTATTCGTTTGAACGTGTTACGTAGTCTTTAAACGTACACATAAGTCGGTTTAACGAGATTAAACTAATAAAACGTATGTCATCTCGTGGTAAACTCATAAGTTACGGCATCGGTCTAGAATTAGAACATAATGTTACCATTTTCAAAAACGTGGTCATATTATAGTGAGAGACAGACTTGAGCAACGTCATATCCCGCGTTTGCAAAGACTTTTCCGGCATAACAAAACGTTTTTAAGAGGGAATTCTGCATTCCGGTCGTGTGTTCTGGTCATGTGACCCATGCTGGAAAAACCCGTCTTAGTTTAAACATATTGATTCAGTTTAATTTACACAAGACATCAATACACAATGTACGAATATATAATATAAAATGATTCTGGGCGGATTGGAAGGCAAGCATTTTGAATGCTTGTATAAGTTACTTTCCATCTTGAAGTTTACATGTTCTAGATTTTAATGAAGTTCGGTAATAAAGCTGATAAGGATGTGGACTAGAATGTGTCGCAAAATTACAAAAGCATGCTTAGTAGCAGAAACGTTGTGAATAATAAAAATAATAATTTTACATGAGTGTGCATACTAAATGAGTTGATTCACTATGCTTAACTTTGAAGAAAGAAAAAAAAAACGTTAAAAAGTGAGAAATGATGTCACACATATTGACCGGCCGTCCGTAATCAAGGGTGAGCCCGCACCGCGCTCTCAACACCACACGTCAAAGCGTTTTGTTGCAGCAATGAAGTTCTGGACTCGTGTAAAGAGAAGTCTGTTTTCTTACATCCCCATGTAAGATGAATCATGCCAAACATCGACCACTATTTGGCATCAATAGTGATATTAAATTACTGCGCTTAATGACGCCAGTGAATAACGTCTCACGCGCTTGTTGGTGAAATGTGCACAAATGCGCATTCTACGTAAATTTTCAACAAATTCATAATTTTGTATATGCAAGAAAAAAAATATCAATCATGTTTTTCAGGTCCGCCTCAAAATTCTGACCATAGGGCACGCGCGTAAGGCGGTAACGGGACTTGCCGAAGTTGCCTGTTAGTATAACATATAGATAACCGTACCGGAAACACATGATATATGTTTATAATACCTCAGTCTCTCCACTAAGATGCTTCTACATAATGTATAATGTATGTTATATTTAAATACTTGAAAAAATACAGAAACAAGCTCGGTAACCAAACGTTTAAACATAAACCAAGTTTAATGGCACAGGAAGAACGCCCAAGACATAGAACACAAAAACAAAAAATCACAAACAAGAAAGAACTTGAATGTCGTCGTTCTGTCAATAATGTGTGTTTGTCTTTAACACAGGTTTTTCATATCCGAAGTATCGGCGGATAGTCAGTAATCGATGTAATCGATTCTACCTCTAGTATGACTGGGGAATAGGAAATGATAGGACAATATAGCAATACTCAATATATTGGGCTTAGATCAGAAGAAGCGTTGAAATCGTTGCAACTATCGTTCTTTTTCAAACTTTGATCAAATAAAGTTCGATGAAGCATTTGGAAACAAATATAAACACTATAACTCTGATATGAAGTCTTGTTTATATTTACCAGTATATTCACGTTGTATTCAAATTGTGACAGGTTATAAGGTGTGAGCGTTCCTCAATGAACTGAAACTACTTTAATTGATTTTTTTCATGTAAGATATTCATTCTACTGAGGCGAATGTGTTTAATTAAAAAACAAATAGGAACATAATAATACTATCACAACTGAATGCATGCCTTGTGTGAAGATCAACCTTCTCGTTTATATGCATGGATCATAGATACTAGAACACTCTTAAAGGGATCACCACTTAAAGAAAGCTCCATGTATGTATCGTTTAAAATGGTATAATCAAAAATGAGAAGAGGTTGGGGGTTTTCCACAAATATTCCAATTGTCAACCAGACTTGGAGCTTGAATGAAAACTTGTCCGTAAAACTTGCTCAACCTTTTAACAAGACTATAAGTATCTCCCATAGCCGAGAGTATAAGAAAGGTTCATCCAAACCCGAGCGTATGGTGTTTTGCACGAGGGCTGGGATGAACCTATCTTACACGAGCGGCTATGGTAGATGCTTTTTCTCCCACCTCAGTTAAACAAAATAAATAAAAATTACTTTCACGTTTGAACTCTTTATGCGTTGTTAAAATATAGATATGTGGTAATTCGTTGTTGTCATGAAAATGCGCGCAGTGACTTAGATTTGACATATATTTTTTGGACTTTCTCAACGCCTTCTGTATTGTAAAAGAGCCATTAGCATAATATTTTTGAAGTTATCAGTAACTATTTTAATATTCTGACAATACCATCGCAAGCGGATTTAAAGCGCGTCTTATATTCATTCAAAAAGTGGTATTAAATTGCAATTAAAAAGAGAGCTATTGGCCTTGCTAGCATACTAATTTTCTGTATATCGTTTTATAAGTGTATATCTCTTGGTCTAATTTAATGTCAATAAAAAGAAATGAAATAATATCAATATGTCTATATGGTAAAAGTATTAGTTATTATGTCTGATCTCGTGACAAAAATACACGTGTACCGGATGTCGTATTTTTCTTCAAACTTCGGATTCGATTAACATGAATGCAGACGTATAGTACCGTGTGTTAATTTCCATGAAGGAAATGAATTAATTAGTACAATTGTTATTGGCAATTTAGAGGCTTAAACGAGGCATTAAAATATTCTAGATAATATAATAAAGTATGCTTGACTTACTTGTCTTATAGTTTGCGATGATTTGTTATGTGTTCTATGTCTTTGGCGTTGACCTTATGCGAGGGTTTCGACTGCGGTGCTTGTTTCTGTAGTTTTCATTATATATATATATATATTAGTTTTTCAATATTCAGTTGTGTTCAAAACAAAGATGAAATAAAATAACGTTCCAACATGCGAAAATGTATTTGTAAAACATTCATACAATTCGAGAAAGCGACTAAGATACTCGATTATGATATTTTTTTTGTTGTATATCAATACATTGCGAAAATGTCCAATGTGTCTAGCAAAGTTTTTTTAACAAAAACATATGACCAATAAATCTAGCAAAGTGTCATTTAACAAAGAAATATTACCAATATATCTAGCATAGTGGCATTTAACAAAAAATTATGACCAACATTTAATGCAAGGTATATCAAAAACATTAAGAATCTATCAATTTATGCCACACGTATAATCAATGTATACATAAAATGGGGGGAATATTAAATGGAAAATTTGGGTTATAGTTATAAAATATGCAGGTACGCACACCGTTTACAGATAACTGTCTAAATTATACATGCTTCAAATGGCACGTACAGGCACGAAATGCACGATTTGGCTAATATTGCTCTTAAATCTTTTATAACTTCTGGCTACTGCTGTACTACATTCGCTCAAGTGTTTTACTGATGGGGAGAGACTTTTTATGTTTTCATGAATTTCACAGGATCCAAAACGAGCGAATTTTAATCTCATTTGATCACAACTTTCAAGCTGCTCAACATGTTGTAATATGCGATACCCATGGATTAAACCATAGTGTAATAAAATTAATTTCGATACAGCCTGTGTAAAGTATTGTCTGGCCACTATACAAAAGTCACTTCTACCTCGCCCACAGGGTTGTACGTCACCTTACGGAAAATACTAGATATTTCCTACTATATTCAGGTATCGACTTCTTGCATTACAGTGCCCTACGATGACGAGTTGTTTAATTCCCTGCCATTCGGTATCATTATATATATGTCGATGACTCTTTATAAAATAATACAGCCTACACTGGTTATTGAGTGATATTGACTTCTTTGTAAATGTTAATAAACAGTTTCAATCAAACCAAACAACTCTTACTGTTTTGTATATATGGTTAGTGTTTCAGCAGCATTCACTTATCGTAGTCTGCTTTGTAGGATTAAGAGAACCAAAAGTATCTTTATAATTGAATTCTTAATTTTGAAACATGAGTTCGTTCGACATATTAACAGTTTTTGTTTTGCTTTTAGGGTTAGGGTTAGGGTAAGTCCTAAAATCCGGATAGCATCTGAAATTAATTTCCATACATGTAAATTTGAATTGACAGAAACTGTAGCTAAATATTGTACGAGCTTGTGTAAAAGAGAAGGGATTCAACTGAATGTCTAAATGCCGTGGATGAATAAAATATCGTCCGTAATAGACAAGAAAATAGAGTTGTTTAAAAATAATGCATTGGCCCTCACCCAAATGTCTTTTTTGATATCTCTTGAGCATGGATATCAAATCCCTACATAAAAGACTGGTATTTGATCCAGCTGAAACAGCAGCTAATAATGTAATCATAGTCTGACGTTTATATTATGTAAATAATTGCATTGAAGAGATACAATCTTCTAGAACTTACGTTCCAAGCCAATAATATTGATTCTAATGTTAAATTTCAAGCTGTGTTGAACTATGATCATAAAAACATTCCAACAATTCACTGGTTACCTAAAATGCATAAAAAACGTATAAAGTACGATTAATAGTTAATTCCATTTCTTGTTCTTCTAAACAGGTTTCGATTTTACTTACATAATACTTAATTGCGATTAAGTTGTATGTGAAAAAGTGGCAAAATTATGAGAACTCTCGAATTAATCTCTTTTAATATATCAACAATTCTTTAGATGTAGTAAATGATTTTGAAAGAATACGATATAACGTCTCAGTGCTTAATACTTTTTGACTTTTCAACGCTGTATAACTATTCCATAGTATTTAGTTACAAACAAATTGACTTCTCTTTTCGAAAAAAACTTTTTGCTAGGTAGAACACTACTTATATGGCATTAAATGATAAAAAAGCTTTTTTACCAATGATCGCTCAGATAAATACATCTATAGGACATGCACAGATGTCATTGAAGTATTAACTTTTGTATTGTATAATTCTTTCCTAAAATTCGGTAAATGTTTATATAAGCAAACAATAGGCATTCTAATTGGTGCTAACTATGCATCTTTACTTGCAAACCTATTTTTATACTGCTATGGAAGTGACTATATGTTAAACATATTTAAGTCTTGAGACCTCGCCCTTGTTGATAAATTCAATATCACTTTTAGATAAATTGACGATATTCTAACTTTGGATTCTCCGGTATTTACAGATAATATAAAATCGATATACTCTTTGCAGCTTAATAAATCTAATACATCCATTTTATAAAAGCATCCTATTTAGGTCTGCAACCCTAAGAAAGGGAAGAAAAAGTGAATATCAATCGTTATGATAAACGTGATGATTTTCATTTCAAAATAATTAATTACCCTTCTTTAGATCGAGATGTTCCTAGATCACCATCATATGGTGTTTTTTGGCAAAGTAGATAAGATTCGCTGGAATATGTACAGATGTCAGAAATTTCAACTCTGGCAGTATACCTATTATCAAGTTTCATAAATAGGGTTTCAGATATCATAAATTAAGAAAAGCTTTCTCAAAATTTGTTGATGGTCATTATAATATTATATCAAAGTACAATAGTAGTCTTAAATCGCTGATTGCTAATAGTGTTGCTCATCCTGATTTTTATGGTGATGTTTTAAAGAAAATTCGTAAATTTAAATGTTTTCAGCAGCTAGTTGGGCAGATAGACTCAATGAATTTCTTGTATTCTATTTAAACCGTTAATATAACGGCAACACTTTGAAGAGTACTTACCTTCTTGTTTTTGATGAAAATATAAAGTTAAATATAGCGACCATACATAACTAAACTTTCAGGGCTTTGATTTTATGAAGATTTTGGAGATTCGTCTTATCTTTAAAAACGTTGTTGGCTTGCTAGGAATGTTCCAGCGTGTGAAGTCTCTTTCTTTTAAAAGTTTACTTAAGTAATCATTTGGAAGAAAGGATTAGCAAATACATGTCGTGTTTTTTTTTAATTTTTATAATGTTTTCTTTATTTGTTCCAAGTTTAAGCACAATGATGCTTTTTATTATGAAAAACTATGATCACACAGTTTCAAACCCTTTATTTACAAATTAAGACCGTATGTGATGTTTATAGTTTAAAAAATAAATGCGTCGTATCTTTGAACAGATTTGGAATTAGGTACTCTGAATTATATTCCTTCCTCTGCAGATAGAGTAGGGATCCCTAATCATTGAAGTACTTAAAGGTTTACCTATGATTTTACTTGTTATTATTAAGTTTCCTAAAGTTAATGCATTCTTTGATAAAAATTACCTTTTAGGTTTTTACTTTATTCTGGATTGCTTAGAAAAGAGTGAGGCTGTGCACGCATACTGGTTAAAAAAAAACCTTAAATTTACATTTTACTGACCGACCAAAGGCAGTACCTAACAATCCTTGATGAAAACACCTGTTGTTTTTATATAGTATATATGCACTGTGTTGTTCCGTGTTTCTTGTTTGTTGATTTATTTGTTTTGTGATCTTTGTCTTTGGCGTTTACCCTGTGCCATTAAACGGGGTTTATGTTTAAACGTTTGGCTATTGAGCTTGTTTCTGTAGTTTTACTTATCAATATTCAAATGTTTCTACTAAATGTCTAGGAATATTTAAGATAGTTAAAATGAGAAACCTTTTGCAACTTATAAGGATAATCTTCTGCACCATTCTTTTGTGGATAATGTTTTTGTACTTGAAGGGTGTGAGTCCTCCTAAATATCTCAAAGCGGGCCTTAATTGATGTGATAGTTTCATATTTTTCAAATATTTCTAAATTTGTCGTTAATTGTTTTTGAAGACGTTAAATTTATTTTGCAACCCATTGAACAGGGTATTTCATAACCGCTTCATTTAAAAACAGAAACACCCAACTAATTAAATCGATCTTCGGCTTTCCATATAATGAGGTCAATTTTCGAACATCACGCTATAGTTTTGGAGCAAAACGGAATATCCCAGTGACTTAAATGTACTGTTTTGTACACACAAGTTGACAACGTTGCTCGTTGAATTACTGCAAATGTTTGTATATTGAAAACTCCAAATTATGTACACTGTTTTGGGACCAATAACACCAGTGTGAAACATACACAAATCGGCTGAAAGTCCCTGAAAATAGATTAAATCAATCTTGGAATTGGGCTCTTTCTTAATCTATAAATGTTGGATACAAATTCTGGATACAATGTAAACTATGTACTCAAAACGTTTTAACATCTGAATGCTATATCATATTATGGTGCAAAATATACAAAGGTATATGACAAAAAATTAGATTAATGTCAACTTGGCATAACCTTAGTAAGTTCACTTATGTCAATTTGTTAAAAGTTAACACGCCTAATTAACTATTGAAATATTTATTTGAAGCATTTAAAAATGTGAGGGTTAAAATTTAAGCTATTTTTTATCCCGTATCCCGGGATTTGTAGTAAAAATTTATGTTTGTGTATGTATATTATTTAATTGTTTGTCAACACTATTTAATTGTTTGAAATGGTTAAGGTCAGAGTCAAAATGTCGATTTGTTAATAAACATTGTGGTTTTGCTGCTCATGTAGTTCAAGTTTAAGTGAGATGTGTAGGCAGCGAGACAAGATCCCTCATTCCATTTTCACACTATATGCATGTCAAAAGTAAATACATGTGGCTTTCTATGTGATAGCGTTACATTTACCAACTTTACACGATGTTCATCGAAAGGCGAGGTAATTTGGATGTGTATAATTTTATATAACACGTCACGTAGGAGGATAAATACTTTCTCGCGTGTCTTGAAGGCTAGCTTGTCTGTTTGTAGTGCATCTTGGTTTAAACAGCATTTATTTTTCATAACAAATAAACATTAACAACATACATATATAATATATATAATTGAGGAGAAAGCCATAGGCGTGTACGAAACCTCTTTTCTATATAGTGCATCTTATGATGACGTTACAATGCCGATTGAAAGAGATTCTTCATATAATATACGCACACCTTATATTCGTATGTTCTTCGTACCCCTACTCAACAGAATTAGGAATTTTTAATTTATATTGATTTCGATAAAACATATGCCTGATTTCTTGAGTCCACCTTCTATCGGTACGAACCACAACTAGTTCACAATATGAATAACATTTGTACCAACTGCATAAGAACTTCGAATTATGCCATTTTATATAACATTTCAGTTTCTGTATTTAGAAGAACACTTAAGTATTACAAATGTACATTTAGAGGACTTTCATTAGTGTATTAATAGCCTTTTTTAGACGTAAGTCTTTAAAAGTTCTCAACAATCAAATAAACACCTCATCCTTGCATTAAAAAGTGATTACGGTCAGGTAACAAAACAAACATGAAAAATACGTTTTTAAATACCGTGTTACGTAAAATATTACGCTTTTACATAGGGATTATTTAGGGAAGTTTACTGTTAAAATAAAATTGTCTCCGTTAAAAAGAACTGAGTTGAGTTGAGTTGAGTTGAGTTGAGTCAATTAGCTCCAGGCCCCAATTTCTCGAAACTTCTTAAGCTTAACAGGCTTAAGTCCCTTATTTCAATTAGCCTAAATACACACTAATAATGGATTTTGATAAATGAAAAATGGTTTCCTCTAATAAGCATACAGATTTTTCTTATATAATTTATAAAAACTCTTAAAGAAATTAATTTAACGCATATTATAGAACAACAAAAATAGTGAGTTTAGCTTAATCCTGTTATAAGGGACTTAAGAAGTTTCGAGAAATTGGGGCCAGCTGTTATCGCTATTAAGTATCATTTTTTTCTCAAATAAATTACAAAAGATGATTTTATTAAGTAAAATATATTTTTAACCGAAATTGATCTGTAAAATGACCTTTAAAGAGATATAAATATTGAGAGCGTAAAGTTCTTAATAAAATTGTGAATATTTCCTTATCTGACATTTTTCGAAAATAATACCAGAAAAGTAAGAATAAATCAAAAACTTCATTTCTTAATTGGATGAATGTTTTTGTGTCATGACAAAACCAGGATTCCAAGTGTATCAATGCCGATATATATCAGTGATAGCATTCCAGTTTGCATCGCTTTAACATATTCCGGTAAAGATGTCTTTCAGATATTGCAGGAAATACAGCTACGAAAAAATAATTGTTTTACGGAAAATACGTTTTCACTGAACAGTAATTTGTTTCTCTTATTATTATGCATACACCAGTTATATTCTGAATAAATGTCATCGTATATTTCAGTGTCTGTTTCTTTTAATTGCCATACAGAAGTGTGTTTGCAATTTGTTTACAAACATTATTGTATGAAGCCTGATAGAAAACTACACTTAATGTATGCCGTGAACTAGATCATAGCATAGTCTGCGGTATGTTTGATTTCCCTCTCCCTCACTACTGTTCAATTCTGAGTCATCGTTTGTGGTTTTAAAAATAAAAGTAAGTTAACGATGATTCTAAATCATTCTGGCACAAGAGAGTCTTCCAGAGTACACATTTTTATCACATAAATTATTTATAAAGCTATGTTTGATGCACATATTGTTTATTATTTGTGTTTGTACGCTCGAGTCTTTCGTCCAGTGTCATTGTACCGCGCGAAAATGGATTATATTTGAATATCAGACTACTGTCCTGCACCTCTAGTTTTCATTATATTTGCATTACTGTAGTGCTTTTGCTTTCAACTCTTGCTAGCTGAAACTCCGTTAATTAAGACAAGGACAGGCAAAGGACATACAAATAAATTTAGTATGGACA
The DNA here is from genome assembly GCF_026914265.1 of Mya arenaria. Taxonomy (NCBI): domain Eukaryota; kingdom Metazoa; phylum Mollusca; class Bivalvia; order Myida; family Myidae; genus Mya; species Mya arenaria. The sequence goes on along the minus strand of NC_069131.1, from coordinate 972,733 downwards.
AAGTAACACAATTTGTTCAATATTTATCATGACTAATTGTGAGAAGTTAAAACTCGCAACTTCATATTTTTGTATATAGAAAGCCTCGTTAATGCGGCGTTCACACAGTGCCGATTATGGCTCCCGTTTGAGATAAGACAGCGCTACGACGAAAAGCGAAAAAGTCGGATTACTATCCTCAATGATCTGGAATGTCCTATCATTGTCTGAACCCAGTCGTATATGTTCGTAACAGAGTCCTACGGATCGGGAATGGTCCGGAGAGGTCGGCTAAGCACTCCCGACAGTTAGGTGCGTCCCAGAACATTCGGGAAACACAGCCGATTTTGTCTAGTCGGATTACAATCGTGACTATGTCGTGACAGATTCGGTCGTTTTTTACCATGACAAAGATACAAATCGGATCAGAATCGGATTGAGAACGGGATAATCGGGACGAATTCTGCTGGAAACGGCTGGATCGGGACGCCTCCTAAACAATATGTTGTCGTGATTAAATAAATGCTTTTACAAATTTTAATAAAAGTTTGAATTTCCAGCCACGAATCACAGGATCTTGATCCGACTTTTGACACATTTTAATCGGGAATGGTCCTATCAAGGACGGCAGTAAAAATCCTGAATGTGTGACTTAGGCTTAAATGGACATTTTGCTTTTATTTGGCGTTTAGATTGATTTCGAATTGTTAACATCGGGAAACTTATGTAATCTTTAGAATAATAAAATTATATCATTTCACCTTAACTTGTATCATGAAAGATGAATCAGAATGCATTATTGTGTATATGGAAATTAAGAGTAATTATATAAAAGCATTAATTGGTTTAAGTTCAGAACACCTAAATGCATCCTTAGAGGAATTATTTCTCAGTGGGAATATTTCATATGCGATAAAAACATCTCAACCCCAGCGCGGTTATACTTCAATCTGTCATTTAATACATCACTTCCGCGCCAAGCAGTAAATACTAGAGAAATATATATCATCTAAATGGATTCTTGGTGACTTTGACACGTTTCTAAATGGACTGTTGAGGATTCAAATGGAAAATAGATAAGCAATTATGACACTCAAATACACAAATGTCACTTCACGTTTAATGTAACTCTGAGAAAACTGTGGAATTGATTTCAGGAAAATTGCCACGCATCCACTCCATTCTATATATATTTGGAGATATCCACGCAGACATTTAATGCATTACGGGTAGCCTCAGTACAGTTACACATGGGGCTCATTTTATCAGCATGCGTATGATACGATCGATATTTCCAATATTTTATTATCGATTGTTCAGCGATATATATTGATACTGGAATGTTACATTACGGTAATTGGAATTCATAAGTTAATATTTTAAGCAATGTACACTTAATTACATTTCGCAATTGCATCGATTAGAAGTTAAACGGCTTTTTTTAATTCAACCACTGGAAGTGCTGATAAACGGTGTCATATTTCGGTCTGCTGCTAGTTTCATCCATGTAACACAGGTGACCTCCGGGGCGTGGTTAATTTTGAACCCAGGGGAATAATTTTCACAATCTATGTAAAATACCAATAGAAAATGCTGCAAAACAATATACAATGTACACGGTTCAATGCTGTAGCTTTGAAAATAGGAAAGTATATATCAAGGTCACCTGTCAATGTTAAGTTTGATATTTTGCAGTTTGCAAAACTGCATCATGGTCCAAGTACGACAAAGGGTCACAATCAAGATCATCCAAGCACAGCCCTTATAGTTGCTTTTCAAAACTGTACACATGGTCTAATTTTTCATTGTTGTAGCTTCAAAATTTAGAAGGTAAGCCATCTGAGTAAGAACCTTTGTCACTTGTGAACAAAATGAACACATTTTCATCAGTGCTTTAATTATGTGCATCTTACTCAAGTCTCTGAAATTACTGAGACAAACTTAGAAATGTCCACACACTTTCCGTTTGCTTCGGCATTACATGACTTCACTCCTGAAACGTTAAGCTTCTGCCTTTCAACGGCCATTAAACCCACATTCATTCCCTCCATGCGATAAAGCAATGTTGACAACAGGGAAACAAACTGAATTTGTTGGGCGCCAATGTCGACGGTAGCTAAAAGCCGGCATAAATTTATAGTGGTTATGTTGTGTCGCCAAGTAATAACTGCTATAATATCCGAGATATTTATTAATAGAGAAAGGTATGACTGTACGTCATCAAACGATGATGGTAAATGAATGATTAGTTGCTGAAATTGATTGCGTAAGTGTATTTTATAAAATATATCTGAAATAATAAGTCATTCTTCTTCTCATATGAAATAATGTGTCAATTTAAGAGATGAGAATTATTCTCTTAGGTGTAAAGAAACCATTTAAGCGTTTTTTCTTATAGTTTCTAGACGTTTTGACAGCAGAAAATCTTATTACACTCAAACCGTCATAAAACTGTGCAATCGAAGGGATTTATCGGCGCAAAACACAAATAAAAAACATTCATTTATCAATCTTAAACAATGTATCAGACATATTTTAAGATATCTAGTGTATGTTTGCATGTATTCACTACATTTGTCAATCAACCAAACAGCCAAACTGTATGATAAAAGCGGCCTCGGTTCCGACCCCCTTATGTATAAATATGCCTCAAATATTTGGTTTTGTGTGTGTCGTGTCGACGGATTCGTTTAAGAGATATTAAACATTTGGATTTATGTCATCTTCATGCCAGAGTCGAAAAATGCTTTAATTATTTGGTTTTGTTTCGTTCACATATCCGTGTTGAGAATTGCATCGAATGATTGGTGTTTGACCGTATTGTAGGATGCTTTAAATGATTGATTTTGTGAAATGTCACTGACAGTGTCGAAAATTTATCAATTGATTGGTGTTTGAGTCGTGTCTGTGACAGTAGTTTAGGATGCTTTAAATGATTGATTTTGTGAAATGTCACTGTCGAAAACTGTATCATTTAATTGGTGTTTGAGTCGTGTCTGTGACAGTATTGTAGGTTGCTTTAAATGATTAATATTTTGAAATGTCACTGACAGTGTCAAAAAAATTGTATCAATTGATTGGTGTTTGACTTTTGTCTGTGACAGTACTGTAGGTGGCTTTAAATGATTGATTTTGTGAAATGTCACTGACAGTGTCAAAAACTGTATCAATTGATTGGTGTTTGACTCGTGTCAGTGACAGTTTTGAGGGATACTTTAAATGATTGATTTTGTGAAATATCACTGACAGTGTCGAGGGTTGCTTCAAATGAATTGTTTTGTGTCTTGACAATGACATTGTCGTGGGATGCATTCATGTTTGATATTGTTTTTTGCCATGTAAATGACAATATCGAGGGGTGATTTTAATAATTTATATTTGTGTGTCCTGTCTATAACAAGTTGTATGATGTTTCGAAATGATTGGTGTTGTGTCGTTTCCATGGCAGTGTCGAAGGCAGCTTGGAGGTTTTGTTTTCTGAGCTGCATCCTCGGCAAAGCGCAGAAATGCCTTTAAGTTGTCGTTCTTTGTGTCTTGTCAATGCAAGGTTCGAGAGCTGTTTCAAATGATTGGTCAATGGCTGGCTGACTCGAGGGGTGAATAAGTTCAAATTATTGTTTATTTTTTGGTATTTCCCTATCGCGATTAGATTCAAATAAGTGTTGTTTCGTTGTGCCGCATACAGAATTTAAGGCTTCGTTGTATGCTTTGTATGTTGTATCGTTGAAAGTGTCGAAAGGTGTATAAAATAATTGTTTAGGTGTCGTGTCCTTAGTGGAGTCGATGAATGCTTCAAATGATTTGGTGTTTTTTCGTATTCATATTTTTGGGTCATGCTTTGACAAAGTCGATGGTTGCTTAAAATGGTTGGTATTTGTAATGAATTTAGGAGTGTTGAGGGTTATTTCAAATCATTAGTTTTGATTTGCGTCTATGACAGTTTTAAGGGTTAGTTTAAATTATTGGTGTGTGTACTAGTTCCTTCACGAGTCGAGAGATGTTTCATATGATTGGTGTTTGTATCATTTTCATGACAGTGTCGTAGATGATTACTTCTAATGATTAATGTCTGTACTGTGTATATGATAAAATCAAATTTGATTCAAAATATTCGTTAGTACCGTGTCTCTCACATAGTTGAGAGTTGCTTCAACTGAGTGCAGTGTATATGATAGTGTCAATCGTTGCTTTTCTTTGTCAATGATGTAATTGTAATTGTTATTATACGTTCAGTATCAGTTGAAATAAGGAAGAAAAATACAAACTGTTTTCTGTCATTTATGTCATAGATTAGTAATCAGTAAGCAATCCCCTTGCAAGTGATATGCAATACGCGTGGGTCAATCATCCTTCAGCATTTATAATTATTTTCTTATCTAAAAGAATACGAAGATTATATGGGTTCAACATCGTTCAAGATTTAACATCATATTCTTATCTAAAACTGTTTAGTACCATTTGATATGAACTGTACTTGTATGATTGTTTAACCAAGTGATGTAGAATCTTATTAATGCTCGGCAAAGCTACTTATTGCTATCATTGAGACAATCGCAGAACACTGTTTATTAAAATTGTAGTGTAAGGATTGGTGTTCTCACAAAGTTCCAGAAGTATTAAATAGAACCTGACACAAAACTGTTCGGCACACAATCTAAATCAATATCCATAACATGTTTATCAACTGCTGGGGTTCTGATTGGACAGATTGGGTTTCACCTTTCCAATAGAACGCAACCCGTCCTATACATACAACGATGCATACAATAATTGACCATGCCGACACAAACAAGGAAGCGTAAGACCACAGCCACACCGTTTAAACACCAACAAAAACATTGATACGTTAGAACACATCACCACCGTTATCCCGGCTACGCATACAACATAGCAAAGTCAAACCGTCACCACGCCGACGCATACACGGGTACGTTAGAACACATCAACATCTTCACCACGTCGTCGAATTCATCGATACGTTAGAACATATTCCCACCGTTTCCATGCGAACGCATACAACGAGACGTTCTCTGTACTTAAAAAATCAAGCTTGAATTGGCATCAGAGGGAAGGCGATCATTACCGAAAAGAAGATTTTCTAGAGTAGCAGCACAAGGTAAATCATGCACATAATGGTCACGCAATAATTGATATCTTGGATACTGTGTGAGCTAATGAGACACAGTTTCAACGGCACCGCAAGCACAAAGGGAAGAATGGATAATAGTTCTTCTCTGAAGGTCATAATTTAATGAGCTACATCCTAATCGCAGACGAGCGTGATTAACTTGATGTTGTCTGCAATTCCACTAGTGAATAGTCAGGGACAGAAATGAAGAAGCATATGATTGAGTGTAACAAAGGATGGCTGGAAAATCTGAGCGATGACATATGGCTGAACTCTCGGCTGAGGAATAAGATGTGTAAGGTACGCTGGAGAGAGAGATTTTCCATTTTAAAGAACGAACAAAATGAGGCGATGTGTGCGTCTCCTTTCCGCCAGCGTATCCCAGTTAACGTCAGCCATAAGTCGCTCAATGGTACAAAGTTTAGTAGCAACAGTTACAATTCTAGCCGCCTCGTGTTGGACAGCTACGAAGTCATTTTTTATTCATTACTACAATTGTCCAAGACAACAGTGGCATACTCAAGTCAAGGTCTAATAAAAGTGACATACAGACAGATAAGAGGAAGACCAATGAAGAAGTGAATCACTTACACCGATGGATGACAGCTTATAAATAAGGCCATGATGCCATACTCGATCGAACGCCTTTGATGCGTCGCAAAAGACAGCCCGCAATTCATCTAAGGATTTGTTGACGAAGAAAAGATAGCTAGCTGTATGACGCTAGAATCGCCTTTAATGAAGCCAGATTGTAAGGATGGAAGTATTCCACTCGACCTGACGTAGTTGTCGAGGTATTTGTGGATAGGGCTCCATGAGTTTGCCAAAACAACTTAGACGTGATATTGGTGTATAATTGCAGGGACTGGATGAATAAGATTTTTTTTTGAAAATGAGGCAAACGTTCGCCAACTTCCAAGGAGAAGGTAAAGTTTAGTTTGCCAACAATTTGTTAAAATAATTCGAGAGAGGAAGAGCAAGTTGGTCTTTGCCCTCTTTGATAAGTTTAGGACTAATCGAGTCAGGACCACATGTTTACATTATTAACACAATTAATGTACCAACATGCATTGATACATCTTTGGAAGCACAAAGACAAATTTATTATATATAATTATCCTCTTGGTTTATATCCATACAACTTATACATTATCTTTTCAGAAAAATATTACAATGGAAACTATAGTAACAGGATCGATGTAATGGACAATGCTTGGGTTCTTAGGAAACTTACCGATTTTGAACGGTCACCTTAAGATGATTTGATTAGGGATTAAAACTATTTGATCCGCTCTCATTCTAATACTGTTCCAATATTTACCAGTACTTTCAAAAATAAAATTGTAACCGTAATAAAAACGTACAAGTATGGGTTTTTTCTTAATGATTAATTTCGATTTATCATATCCAATATTATGTCCAGATAAACTGTGATGTACATTTGTCGTTGAATTCAAAGGAACATTTTTTAAAGGCTGATATGTAGGTATTTTAGTTATTTAACTGACAAATTATTGATATGGCTGTTTTGAACCATGTCTGGTCTTATGTGGTGTTTCTACTAGTGTATGAGGTGTTAAGACGTTTGTGTCAGTAGTAAGGGGTCAATTGGGCCCTTGCCTTGTTTCTCTACGCAGATTTTGTTTTTAAAGTTCGACGTCCTTGTTTGTTCCTGTAGTTTTCTAAAGTTTTCTAAACCATGTAAAATATATTGAAGTTATACAAGAATGACCGAAGTGTATGAAAGAGTTTTCATTGATTTGGCCGAGTGTCATTTGGCTGTGCCACTAAACCAGACCCCAGTATATTTTTTCAAACACGCAAATTGCCTGTTACAAAATGTTTAAAACGAATCCTCTGCCCTTAAACCCAATTGTATTGACATGGGTATAACACAACGCCCTACGGATTGGAAACTAAATGCATGTTTAGCACAAAACTATCAGACGTCGGGCTATGGCAAATCTAAGGCCTTACATTAGTGATGTACGTTTAGGTTGGTTATTTATTGAATAAAGGAAACGTTACTTTAGGAATTGATTATGGTGAACTATTAAATAAACCGCAGACTTATATCAATGAATTTTAATATATAGTAAAAACAATTAAATAGTCAAACTTTGTGGAGGGGGGGGGGGGTTCTTAATTATACTATGGGTATTAGTCAGCGGCACTCGCAATTGGTCAAGATAATATCACGTGATAAACCATAGAAAATGATAAACACTGAAACATACATAAACACGCGAAGAAATAATGTTAGTGACCAAATGTTCTAAACATAGCGTGATGGGAGAGTTATGAAAACATGTACGCTGTAAAACAGTGTAAAGTTTTGTATTTACCAAAGCAAACAATAACAAATTTACAGCCTAATTATTTAGATAAATATTTCCCGCTTATAGCTTATTTCGTTCTGGAAACTATCTCTTTATATGGTCCACAAAATAATGTTCAATTAAAGTTGTAAAGGCCTTGACGCAAACAGAGCTAGGTCCCACCCATTCGATCACCCGCTCGATTCGTGAGACTAAGACAAACAAAATGTCGATTACAGCCAATTTGAAATAAATTACATAAAATTGTTTCTACATGCAAATCTTACCTCAAGCAGCGTACACAGGGTGAACAATACATTAAGAAAGTTTCATCCTAATAAAGCAAGAGAAAACAAACGCTTACACCAACAGAAAAACACAAAGTCGTCGACAAATTGGAAATTATTGATGCGTTTTGAACATGCAAGACAGGCTATGCACCTCCTTAAAAGAAGGGGGTTATTTGTATATCTAATTATATGTTTGGGAAAGCTTTTTACACATCTGAAAGGTACAGTTGCTTTGCTAGTTTTATTTGAACTCACATTAGTTCGTCTGATTTATGAATCATCTAATAGTGTACAGGAAATGTCGGATTGTAATACACATATATATGATATACAGCGAAACCAACATTTCTCCAGTATTTGATAAGTCTAAAGAGGTTAACCAGTAGTTTCGTTCGTGGATGCACTGTCATTTCTTATTGTATACACATTACTTTACACAGTACTTTACACATTACTTTACACAATACTTTACACAATACTTTACACAGTACTTAACACAGTACTTTACACATTACTTTACACAGTACTTTACACAGTACTTTACATAGTACTTTACACAGTACTTTACACAGTACTTTACACAGTACCTAGGTTATACAGTGTTGTTGCTAAAACATTTTTTGCAAAATTAACAACTACCCCAAATATTACAAGTTGTATTCCCTTGATGAATGGAGATTCTTCTTACAACAATTCTTTCCAGTGCAGTCCCATGGGTTTCCTCCTTTATATACTATCATTTATACAATATAACTCGATGCTAGTCGATCTACAGGTTTTGACTATTTGCTGTTAAGTGAATATCTCAATAGATTAGACCACTTTTATATGTTATATCTTTATCAAGAATGGATCCAGACTTCAGCATTGTTGATTTAAAAGTAAATGAACGCCGAGGTTCAATTCCAACTATTCCTTTGTTGATTACAAGTTTCAATATCTACGTACAGAACATCGTCATCTATTTATGTTCATGAATGAGGCCTAATAGTAGTTCTGCATTGAATATATGAATTAAACTGACATATATAACTATATATAACTATGTATGCCACGTTTTTAATATAATACAACTTCTTACCTGTTACCTATTCCAAAAGAAAATGGTCACAGATAAATCCTGCAAACAGCCAGCCAATGCTCCTCAGTTGCCTAGGAAAATTATTTACCGCCGTCAATAAGTATGAAACACTCAACCAAAACCTGGCAGGGTTTCGTCAGAATTTCTCCACCTAGACCATATCTTTACGCTCCAGATCTGGTTACGAGGTGACCTAATATTTCTTTCCGTATTGATTCAAAAAAACTAAATTTTGTTCCAAAAAGGCATCTACTTTCAGATTCTGGTGATTAAATTGATTACTACATATTGTTAAAGAGTTATATACGTTATGTAGTAAGTTACTACTGACCCCGTAACAACTTAATCGAATGTTGCAATACAATGTAATTGTGGTATTTTATCTTGGTACGTATTTGTGTCTGTAAACATTTGTGCAAATTTACTACGGCAATATTACTATCACGTACAGTGATGAACCGTGTGAATACCTTTCGAATCTGGTATTTTTCTGACCGTGCTTACACAAATGAAGCTTGTTTTGGCGCGAACAAACATTGTGCGACGTCGTTCACATAGTTTCGTTTACATTCGTTTACATTCAATAACCGATAAATTTCACTTATTCCTCAGGAGCCGCACTATCTAACATACTGGTATTGCGTTTTATTGCCATCTATGTTCATTGACCTTAAACTGCTGGTAAAATCGAACTCAATGTACGTTGCGGTGCTTCGCTTATCCTTTTCCATTTTGTAAATAAGGTTATGGAAGGCACCCGCGTGAATAAAATTTCAAACCAATCATCCTAAATTATATTGCTAGATTCAATTATTCGTATATTCCTTTCTTTCTGAACGATATATCATTCCAACAAATTCAGGTCTAAAGGAATTTTCACATAAATTTAGAACGTTTAGACAGATACTTCGTAAATCTTCAAAACTGCTTTACGTGCACTGGAGATTATTTGCATGAAAGAAATATGAGAAAGCTAACGTAAATCGGATAATTCAAATCAGGTTTGAAGAAAATAGTTCAACATTGATGATAACAAATGAAACTACTTCGATGAGCCAATTAGCCAATAGTATGTATGTGTGGTTTTCAGAGATATCTTAATACTCAACTGAACTAAAGTTTTTTATGTTTTAAAGCGAACATAGTGTGCAATGTACATTTAACTATTAGATGTGCATGTAAAGAGTGAATTTAATCGTTCACAGAATAAATATATACATGTAGCTAAGTGCATAGGTAACGTATCATAAGTGCAAATACAGGTTTCGCTGTTGGCATTAAAATATTTTCTGCTGAGGGCATAGAAACGGCGATGGTGTTTTAAATGTCCCAAACATTTATCGATTAAAATGTTCAACGGCTTCGCTATAACACATATCGACACCGGCAGTTGTTACACTTGTTGAATGGTATTGCCTCTCAAGGGTTGCGATCGACTTCGTCTAAACTTACGTCTAAATGTAATGATAGCTCACCCAATCTGCAGTCCAAACACCTCTGATTCCATGTATAACTAAGATTTTTGTTCCTATATACTAATTTACAAAATATTTAGGATCCAACATAAGGTCACGAAATGAAACTAAGACGTGCTTTTCCAAGGTAGTTTTAAATACTTGTCTTAAAATATATTGCCACACATGAGAGCTTCTTTATCACATAAGTATTTTATTGCCAATTTGTAATGCTGATTTTTACTTTTTCTTAATTTCAAAGAAATTATGATTGAAAAAATGGGTGTCATTACATCTCAAATTACATCAGTCATCGTAATGCAATCATCCAGTAAATGCTTCAACAAATATACACAAATCTCTTACAACAATAAAACGTGTTGATGACAATATTTACCAATAATTGTATCAACATTTATAAAGAAACTGTCTCTTTTTGAATTACAGAAGATCTTTTAGCAGTATATATAGGATCTGACACGAGTTGTCATTTAATACAAGATTTTATTAAACGAGTTCATGACATTTGTTAGTAAGCGAGCCTCTGGCGAGCTTATTAATAACTTTCATGGACGAGTTAAATAAAGTTCTTGTATTAAATGACAACGAGTGTCGGATCTTTTTTATCACATACTTAAAACGTTGTTTTTATTTCCAATTTAGTTCCACTTTCTGAACCGATTGTTGGACAGCCAAAGTACTCAGAGTAGAATGTCAACGATGCGCCATATAAATAGTTCTAAATTAAAATGACAAAAGTAACTAGCAGTTATCAAGTTTTAATTCTGGTAAAGCGCTTAACAAGTCACAAATATAAAAATGTGTAGTAAAATATCCGACAACATGAATAACGAACGATTTTAACCAAAAAAAAAAAAAAGTACACAATTTGATGACGTCACACTCAGAGTACATGCATTTAAGCAGCTAATTTGACCTACATCGGTCTGTCAAATTTAACTGTATGCACAGATTTAAAAGTAATACGCTGTCGCTTTCTACGATGATTTTGCAGCGTTTTCTTAGTGTACATGGAGTTTCATAATATGCAGATGATTAAGGCGAAGCCTTACTCTGTACTGCATGGATGTTGATGTTGAATGTTTCCAGAGAACATGATGTTCTGGCCGCCATTGGGATGTGTAAGGAGATGTCTGTGCTGCGGAATTCGTATTTGTGTTTTCGGTAACCGACAGCGGATTAAACTGGCAAGCAAATGGCATTGATTGCATATTGCTTGTGTTGGTCAAGATGGAAATGTTTGAAATGTTCTTGCGGTGTTTGTCACTAATGTGGCTGTTTTTGTTGACTGATTGGATATTTCTGTGACTAATGATCTGCATTATCTGGTTGGCGGAACATTGTTATCAGAAATGTTTTGTACAAGATGCTTTTTGGCACTATGATTCGTTAGCCAGTTGTCTCCCGGAAGTCTTACAGCTTCATTATTGAGGTAAGTATCTGCTGGCATTTAAACCATTTTGTTTACAAACAATGCGGAGGGATATCTAGGTTGCGTGTCATTAGTCTAGCCAATAGAAATGTCTGATAGGTTATCTTACACATGTGTAAGACAAAAATATTCGTAATGGTTATTTAACACGGAAAACCAGGGTAAGCATGTGATAAATTAAAGATTCTTAACACACATGTTTTCTGTAGAACCTGATAAACTTCGCATGTTATCTGCCCACTCAGTTGCATAAACGGTTGAAATAATAACAATGGAAGAACGTGTTTTCATCAGTTTAACCCGTCAAGAAAATCGCTACCTAAATAGAAGACTCTGGTAATGCTATCCACCTTTCGGCTAAATAAACTGTTCACAACTTTTGAAAACAAAAATTCACATTTGTACTGTCCCTGAACAATGTCATCATATTAGCCATTTTCTTGGATAGGTCATAGTACTGATTGCTGTCAGCAAATACGGCCTACACTTCCGCCGCTAGTTACGACTTGATCCGAAATACTGAAGAAAAAATGTGTAAATCAAAATTTGCGTTGCAATTCTTCAAAGCAATATTCAACTGACCAGCCATCACAGATTTCGTGTTTTGTTTTACTCAACTTGGTATCGTCATCTTCCCTGGCTGAAAAACGTGTGTTACAAAATACACGGGGACACGACCCTTTGCAAAAATCAAAAGTAAAAATGGCGCGCTTCTCTACACTGGAACCATGAATAAACAATTACAATTTTTTTTCGATTGTTTTAACATATTTTCATATCTTATATCGGTAGGGGTATAATCCAGCCTATTGAGTAAACAACGGAGGTTCCCTTGCACCACTTTCTATAACAAAAGCATGGACACTTCGCGTTATAGTTTGTAGCAAATATATCGTGTGGTATTTGTGGTTCTTACATTTTGTCCGGCGACGGAAAAATCGAATCAAGTACAAACAATCTTCTCAGTCTGTATGTCAACTCAATATGTTTGCCTACCAACATTTTAAATTCGCTACCTCCGACACAATGTACAGCTTCTATCTCACGTCAGGTAAAGCTAAACCTAGTTTGAACTGGACCTTTTCAATTTCCCTGTGAAAGCAAGGCAGAAAGCGAATAACAAGGAGCCCAGTGACGTTTCTCTTCGGCAATCAAAAAATCAAAGTTTAACAAATTGTTTCCGAATAGAATAAAATCACTAGACGCCAAGGCTCAGCCAAAAGCTTTGTCGCCAGCCTGTCCGTCATTTGGGAACATAATAACTATGTAACCTTGCATCTTTATAACCTACACTTCACCATTTGTTTACAAAGGCTCGTAAATCATTTAGCAAAAAGGCACCCTCATCCTTTTAGACAAAAATGTGTGCAGATGTAGTTAGACCAAAAGCCAGAACGTTATAGACAAAATAGCGCTTTTTCCTTGCAAACGCCAAAAAATCCAAAACATGTTACGTGTCTAGAACAAATTTGTATGCGGTGGTAAGCTGTTTTAAAGCAATTGTGAAATAAAATCCCTTTGTTTAAACATTGTTTTGCAACTTCAAAATAATAAATAAATTAATCAAAAACCTTACATTTTTGCCATACGCTACCGTTAGCGGGTTCAACACACCAAGGATTCTGTCGCTTCACTTATACAAACTTTAGCTAAAAGCATTCTTTTTTTCAAACCAAATTTACGTAACATTTTGGCTACTGAGCTTGTTTCTGTAGCTTTTCATATAAATATTGTTATAATTTGAGACCATTCTATATGGAATGTCCCTAAAATAAATCTTATATCCGTTCTAAACTACGTCTAAAACATGCTTATGTGCCCCTGTCTGAACCCAATGTCGATTACAGGACTTATGATTCATAATTATTCAATTGGTGTTTTAATATTTTAACGTTTTCATTTACAGTTACTTAATGTTCCTCTGACTTTAATTTATTTTTTCGCCGATAGCGCTAAACAAAATGCTACTTATCCGACTGTTATTATCCAGCGCAACTACCTGCACCATGCCGGGATGGGTTCCAGAGTTGTCACATCGTCGATGGCCGGGCTCGCCGCACTTAGGGCAAACACATGAGTTTCCTCGGGTGGCCCCAAGTCACTGCGTCGAAACGAAATTAAGGCGAAATACGGGATAAAACGCATGGTCCTAGCCCGCCTCACCTCTCGGATAATAAGATGGGTCCTTAGCTTCGACTTGTAGACCTTCTTGTCGTCAGAATCCTTCCAAGGAGGATGCGCCTCGTTCTCATACACACCTATCTATCCGTGTTCAGAACTGTCCGCTAATTTAAGCTTAAAAGATAATTAAATATATCTCGGCTGTCATAATGAATTCATTTATATAAGAAGTTATATGGTTTTATGGTTAAGATTAAAATAACAAAACGCTGTATGTAATCAGTCCTATTGTTAATGAATACGTGTTTGTTACATGGCATTTAGGGATTATTTGTATAAGTACTACAATTTGCTATTTATAGTATCTCTTTTTTTGTTACTTCGTGTGTAATACTTCAAACGTCCTTGTGTAATCAACAGCCTTATATTTCTTCACTTCTTTGTAATTTTGCTACGGCGAGATGAAAACCAAGTACGTTTATGACCAGCGTGAGTATATTTCGTATCAATGATCTCTAGTAGCATTTCGTTGTCATTGCTTGCATAAAAACTCGTTACAGCGCGAAAATCATTGTGAAACTCCTTGCACATGTTTTAACATCCAGTTAATTAGAAATAAATATAAATTATTTATTAGGTGTCGGATTATCTAACATACTTATATTTAGTAAGATTAAATCTATCCATGTGTATTGACCCTTATGTTCTTATAAAATTCAACTCCACGTACCTTTAGGTGCTGCGGCTTCTCTTTTTAGATATTTTTAAATAGAATAAGAGGAAATAAGGCCTCGGTGTGAATACAATTTCAAATCAATCAACTTAAATAATATTGCTGGATTTTCTTATTTCTATACGTCATTCCTTTCTTTACGAACGATATATCATTCCAACAAATTAGGACTCCAAAAAGTGGAAAATTCAACGGAAGTTTTACAATTTATTCATGACATTTTGACAGACACCATCTTCAGAAAGCTTATAACTTGCTTTATGTCCACTGAAGATTAATGGCATGAAATGAATAGGTTGCGATAATAAACATAAATCAGGAAAGCAATACTATAATCAGGTTTAGTTTTGAATATTTGACTCCTCGACTTCTCCGTGTAGTTTTCATTTAAATATTGATTGGAAATGGTATACAAATTAAAACGGGTTGCCTCTTGAAATTAAACCCATGGGTCAAAATATGCCACATGCATACGCAACGAGGTATAGATGAATATAAAAACAAAAAATTAGTGGAAATACGGATTTCGCTGTTTGCATAAACATATTTTTCTGCTGTGAGAAACTGTGAAGGTTTTTCAGAACATCCACAACATGTATTGATTAAGAAATTCAATGGCTTCCCTAAAAAACTATAGACACCACTAGAAGCTGTTGTACTTGTCAAACAGTAAAACCTCTTTAAGTTTAATTACAATCAGCACCGTCTGGCATCAAATGTGTATTAAATGTATGCAATAACAGATCCTACAATCATCCTCAAATGTTATCAGGAAACAATTGAGCTCTATAGGTAGCGTATATGAATTCCATTAAAGTTTCTTCGGTATGTTTTAGTATGTTTTATTTAAATGTGTGCATTTCAGCGTTCTGTTTTTGAAAAGTTATTTTCCAAATCAATATTGGAATTTTAAATTATATTGTTCAAAAATATATAATTAGCATAGTAAATTATACATGTTACTTATGTCAGATGGACATACTTAAAAGCGCAAATTTATTTTGGACTATTTAAAAATGGCCGAACAATATGACAGGCAGACAGTTGTAACAGTAAAATACATTAGACACTTAAGCACAAAACTATCATAAATTGTGTTTTTAAAGTAAACTGTAAACTGAAAAGTGAATGTGTAAGTTGTGTTTATAATACACTACTACACAGCTATTATATCAAAAACATTCTTATAGTGTCACTTAATATCATTTCAAATGAACACGCTATTCTCATTTTGTAATCAAGAAATGCTCATTAAATGACGCCGGGTCGCTAGAATGATAATGTTTTCCAAAACTGTGTTATAACAGTTCATAATTGACTCATTCGAACAATAATGAAACTGTTCTCATTGTATGGCAGATATTCTTTGAGATATTTGAGATGTTGTGTGGAACACAATTTCGTGCATTCCCGTTAACGGTTTCTGTTATTTCCTAAAATTACGTCCTTCTAGTTCTCTAGTTCGTTGTTTTATCCATTTGCATTCGGTTCGTTTAATGTCTCAACTTTCGACTATCTGACTTGATTGGGTATACTCGCATATAAATTAGATCAATTAAAGTAAATGTCAACGCCCTACCCATCTCCCATCGGCTCAGATGATATTTAAGACCCTGTATGTGATAACCCTGAATGACCTCCCATATATAAACACATCCTGAACGGACTCATGCGTCGTAGACCTGACCACTCTCTGATGCAATGCATACATTAGATATAACGGACTTCTAATTTAATGGATTAAATCGGCTTATTTTCAGGGGATATTCCTCTCGAGGGAAACATTACTGTCTATTTGATGACAGATTAGATTATTTGGTTAGATGTATTGGTCATTCAAGGCTCTTAAAAGCACATAAATTTTCCCTGGAGCTATTTTCGAGCAACAACGAACATACCACTGGCCTTTGCAAGAGGGCATGAACACGAGAAGCATTTAGTATGATCATATCAATTGCCTTATTAACAAGTAAGATCAAATCATACAGTGTTTACAAGAAGAATCATAGACATGTAAGAAATGTTAACAATGTTATGTATGGTACGCATATGTGCTATTCAAATGTTAATAAGTGAGACATTGCACACACTTTTTCATTATTCTATGAATAATATTTGTAGTTTTTCATATAAAGATTCATATGGAAAATCCTAATTTTGAGAGTTATTTACAGCTTGTTTGGTTCAGTTTATAACTGAAAATGGATAAATATCTATGTAAGACATGTTTTTGCATTCATATTAGTATGGCATAACGAAGTAGAATTTGATTTGGGTAAGAATAATATTGAAATATATTTAAAAAAACATATTAGTTAATGTTACCTTTTAAAATAAAGTTTTATATGAAATCAACAATAGAGTTACAATGTAAATTTATCTTTTAATAAGTCATTTACCAAATCGTCATACAGAATAGAAAGTGAACATGTCAAACATATTTTAAGTATTTTGTTGCTTGATGTTTCCTATTGACAAACTGACAGTTTGGTTGAACTAATGGTAATATTTTGTTGTATATGAATTTACCTACAAATACTGAATATGAAATGTGACCGCATGGGCCATGGCCTTCTAGATGTTATGCAAATAAAACTTCTAACTTCACCCTATGAAACCACATTTCTGGTTATGTTAGCTATGGCATGATGGAATACACGTACAGCGGTGAACCGCGTAAACATATTTCGCTGTGTTTGCCTTCACAAAAGAATTTTGTTTTTGCGCGAACAAACATTGAGCAACATTGTTAAGATATTCTGAGATACATTCAATAACCTACAAATATCATTTATTTTATCACGAGTTACTTGTATTCGGTTTCGTTGCGTAATGTGCTTGTTCGATTTAATTTCAGAAATAAGATGGTGGACGGAACACTCGTGAATACAATTTCAAATCAATCAACCTTTAGTTTATTGCTGGTTTTGGTATTTCTTTACGTCATTCCTACGATGTATCATTCCAACAAATTAGGTTTTAAAATAATGTAGTAAATCCGACAGAGGTTTCACATACATTCAGAAAGTTTTGACAGACACAACCTTCATAAAGCTTCAGAACCGCTTTATGTGCACCAGATAATATTGTCATAAGAAAAATATGTGGAGAAAGAGAGCATCAATCAGATAAGCAATATTCAAATTAGGTTAGAGAAATAAACAGACATAAGTAAAAAAGAGCGAAACGTCTCGGATGAGGTAAAAAGCCAAATATATGTATATGTGATTTTCATAGATATCACACCACACTCAATTATTTTCATGTTGAAACTTATAGAACGGAATGCCGAACATTGTTTAGTTCAACGCGATTTGGATGCGATAAATGTGTTAATGTCCTTTCTTTGACTCCTTTAGTTAACAACTGTCTTACATGGAAATATTTTTTTTAATTAAACATGATTTTCATGAGAGTAAGAATTTTGGATCGAAATACGTTCATGTAGCTAGGTGTATAATTTGTGAATATACGCATTTCGATGTTTGCATTATAATATCTTCTGCTGTGTGCTTATAAACAGAGTATCTTATAAGAAGTTCAATAGCTTCCCTTAAACAATTATTTACGCAACTAGAAACAAGTTTACTTGTATTATAGTGATCAAACGCCTCCCAATGATTGCGATTGGTTGGTGTTGTTTTAAGATATAATTACTTGAATGCTTTCTGCATTGTGTGGCTAAAGAACGTTTGATATTAGTGTTAGGTGTGTGTTGTGTTGTTTCGTGCCTGTATGGAGTTTATCCCTATGCTTCTTAAGTATTGGTTGGATTTCGGTTATATCCTTGTTCCTGAATTTTTCCTTGCATTTATAGATTTTGAATGTTTACTTATTATTAAACCGTTTGATAAAATGACGATGGAAACTAAATGAACACATTGACTTTTGACAGCCATTTGAAACCTTTACAGAAACGAAATCGACTCATAATAACAGGGAATTATATTTCAACCCTATCGCAGAAGGCGTAAAGAAGAAGTATCTTTAAAACAGATACGCGGCCTTGCTAAACCAGTGGGATGACTTGTGTCCAAATTGCTTGAATTTTCAAGCTCGTTTCCGTAACTCTTTTATTTATTTGACTAATTCTACAATGACCAATGGGATGTCTAGTTTAAGTTAATAATGACCAATGAAAATCTTGATTTTTATTCAGTTCATTTGTGTGAATTACGCGGGATGTCAGGGTGATTTCAGACGGCCTTGCGGCCCAGGAAACAATCTTAAACATATGGAATTGCATGGAAAAGTCATTTATCCAAGCATCGCGGCCCTATAACTAATACACAACAATAAACACACAACGTCACAGGCCAACATGTACTAACATATATTGAAATAGATTTTCACGTATGTTTAACGTAGATATATTGGCAATGACAGTTATTTATATTTTTACCAAGGCTTATAATATGGTATCTAATTGCTGCGGAGCTATGCAATTTGATCGTTTCAAAACTGTACTGTTTATCTGCACAATTATCACGTTATCTTCGAGGTATCGACATGAAACCATCATGTTTGAAAGGCCACCAACATATTAATTAATGATTTTGATTTTGGACCAGAATAAATTATTTTAAGAGAAAAAAACACAAGTAAATCTCGTTGTAAACAAATTAAATGTAGGTGTATGATTTGTATATTAAGACATCAAGTGTACGGACAATAGTTTTTTCACGGATTTATATTTAGTTAGTTGTGTTATTATGCATACAAATAACACATGTATAGTCATGAATGTTTGAAATGAAAATATAATCATTGCCTGATTTATTTCAAGCCATTTTCATTTTGGATCGGCTTAATTAATGCATGTTATGGAAGCGTACTATATAAGTGTTACCGTTTAAATATTATTTTATCCCAGTGCTTTAAGCATGATATAGTAAGATCATTTAACATTTAAGGTTCAAGAATTATTTTTTAGGTCAAGCATCTTTTGTTGAGCTTAAGCACCAGCAAAACACAATAGTAATTGACTCTGAAATTATAATGGACTTGGAAGTATTCTGGCAATCATATCATCTGTGTCTGTCAAGTGGGCTTGCTTATATGTCGACAAACATTTACATAACAAGTATTTAATTTGAAAGTTGAACAATAAATCAAAAGCTTCTTCTGAAGCACATAGACATGGGAAGTAGCACATGCGGACTTATCGTGTCTGTTCATTTGTAGGAAGCACAAGTGAAACGCTGTCTCTCTCTCTAACGCAATATTAAAGACGGCTTATTCGCTTAGAAAAAATCCCTCCAGAAAGCTGTCCGTATTAATCTCGAATAAGAAAAAAGTGACAATAAATCCCTCGAAATTCACTTCAATCTTTGCCTCACTGCATAGATTAGACATAACGTCTAGTTAATGAAAGGAATTTAATTGGAGCTTATTGAAAGCATCGATTGTATCTCTTGCATCGTGGCTTCAAGGGCAATATTTGCCGGATATTCTTAAATTATATGATTGGTCGGATATATTGGCCTTTCAATAGTACATACGACCACCATCTAATACACATATTTCGCTATTGATGCGCGAAGTAAGACGTTTTACTTGCTTAGACTTGGTGAACTATAATTATCACCAATGTCGTTTTATTAATTATTGAGGACATATTGGTGATTAGTTCATCTATAACCGATGTACTTTTATGTTTTTGAATGTTACAGAAGAAACATGGAAAATCTGTAAGACGCCAATTTCGGTACGTATATTACTATATGGGTCATATGCTATGCAGAATTATTTTGTTCATCATGCTTCAGTGCCTCATACAGCGAGTAATGCATCGAACAACGCTTACTTTACGTGCTTCTTGCAGCGAATAGTATTGATCTCTGGTACTGTATAACTGCGGTCATGTCGGTTGGAGGAGCAACAACACGAGGATTTCTTCCAAAGAATTGCTCATATGTATGCTCTAAAACAACGTAAACCAGTTAAATGACGGAGTTAAATAAGTATTTATTTGACCTTATAAAGCAATTGCGAAATGATACAGTAATCAAATTTGGTATCACCTGTGTACTTTTCACTCAAAACAAACTGCCATAAATACAATAGCTATGATAACATAATATTCTAGGTCCTATATCCTAGACTCATACGTAGAAGTTTGACCATTAAAACATGTCCTATATGTGCAATCTCTATCGATTTTTTAAATGATGTTTTGTTATATTCGTTAGAACAAAATGAACATCTAAAATGCTGACTACAAAGCGGATGGACTTAAAATGAATTGTGACCTCCCATGATATGTATTCGTTGTGAAAAGGAATGAATATAATAGTACACTGTGTTTATATAAACTCTAACTTTTTTTACATGTAAACTCTTAAAAGTAACAAAAACATGAATGTTGCTTTACATTTTTGTTTCTAACATTCTATTTCTTTGTCTTTTTGTCTCATGTTAATTTGCTTACTATACTATTTAAAATATGGCATTGTATAATAAAACCTACATCTATTCACATTAAGCTTCGATATACCATATTCTTTAAAAGTTTTAGTTTGGGATGTGGCTGTGAAACAAATAATTAAATCGAACATATATGTATTACATTTGATAAACAATCATGCAGTGTGAAAAAATAACAAATGTGACAGGATGGTTGTTTGTAACGACTATGTATAAACTGTGCATCAGACATCGTTAAACAAGTTTATGTTTGCTGTTTAAGCCTAGATTAAGTATTCCGTAAAGTATGTATTGCCATTATATATCATATCATAGACATGCTATATTCATATAAGAGATAGCCAACGTACTATATCATACTTTGACTGATGCCAATGCGTACAATTATGAATGTACTATAAATAATATAACAAATATCGATAGGCCATTCATTGAACATCTGGTGCTTAAAACTTCTAATTGAACAAATAAAAATGAAATCTAATTATATGAGTTAATTCTGTTACTTCTCCGCCCCACCCACAATATTGACCTATAATTTTGATACACACCGTTTGATGTTGATGTCTTATGGCCTTACTCTATATAACTTTAAAAAGTCATAAAAATTTCATTTAAGAAATCAATAAATGACCAATATTCCTAAAGAATACCAAATTCAAAAGTGTTTTCGAAAATTTGAAATGGACAAATAAAACAATAGAAAAAATACAGCTTTAGCCCAACATCAAGGTAAATCAGTATGACATGATACAACTATAAGTATTCGTATTATTATGTTCACCGCCTCCCCGGCCTTAACAAAACAAACGTATGATTATGAAAGTGAACATTGAAATCATGAGAGAACTAGCTATAAAATTGCACTTCCGGAGACGAGCAAGGCAAGAAATAAAACGTATAACAGGACATCAACAGTAACTTAAATAATAAAGAAATATTACATGCAATCGCTTTTCGTTTCAAAATGATAAGTTGACTACTGCATTCTGGAAACAAAGTATAAAGGGAATCCAAAATCAAAGTAATTCTACATATATTATTAAGCAGACTAGTAACTGGGTCTAAAAGCGCATGCGTGGTATTGCAATTTAACTATTTCTTTTATTATGATAGAAATGTTTTATCTCAATGTCAGCTGTATACAGTAATTAATCAACACATTAATATATACATAACAATTCACTAAATCAATGTTTGGCGCTCTTATGAACTTTCAATGATAAGATAAGGTATGAACGGAAGCCGTTACATCAGCTACATGGTACTTTGACTCCCTTCAGTGGGATGCCTGATAAACTTCTAGATGTCCTCGAATGTGGTTTTAAGCAACACAATTGTCATATTCGAACGCGTCGGAATGTACAACTCGCCGTTGATCTGACCAATATCCATTGGTGGCGAACGCTTGGTTGCAATCGGGACACTCTTTTCCCTCACCATGGCCACTATCTCGGAAATATGATTTGATAACTATTGTAAGAGAATTTTGTATACTGTGATTGAAAATTAAAGGATTTAAAATCTGTATTAACCAATGAGTTAATATTTCCTATTCATACATTATCTTACAAGCAACAACGAGGAATTGCGGCATTCGTTTACTTGTGGCGTTTTAAGTGACATTTACTAAAACACATAAGCCCGCAGCATCTGTATGATGCCGAGCCTATTTACTTTCTTTCATGAATGTTCAACACGCCTTTAGTCTCGTATGGATTTCAACAATGTCGGCAAAATTAAGGGAAAATAATAGATGTGCACGCAATGTTTATGAAATCCTTGTGATTGCAAGAAAATTAAATCTTTTAAACAATACAGAGAAATAGAACAAAATTACATACCGTCACACTACGACCTGACATTTTTAATGCCTGGTATCAAAACAGTAACAATGGTTTATTGCGTGTTACGCTCCCAACCCCATAAAAGTCGCGCCACATTTACATTTAATGTTGTCATAATTTCCAGTTTTACAGAGACAGAGAACGGTATACTTGAGTTTACATAATCTTAGCCATGTTGGCCATTAAACGGGGTTTATGTTTAAACTTTTGGCTACTGAGCTTGTTTTTGTAGTTTTTCACATAAGTATTGAATATTGAGAAAAGTAAATAGCGAAACATCTCACATTGCAGTGATTCGACGATCTCTGTTGACATTGAGCCAAGATGACTTGACGTATTTAATTTCCCGCAAGTCAGAAATATTCAATATGTGACACGCAGATAGAACTTTGATTCAATAAATCAAAACTTGAAAGTTTCCCATTCATGCTTTATGTCTGTACAAGTGTGAAAAGCAAATATTCTCTGAGACTAAATATCAATATTTTTTTAATAAAAGAACAAGATTTTGCAAGTTCAAAGTGGTTTGATACATAGTAAAGTGTACATTTTTACTAAAAAGTCCAAATGAACACAAAGAATTATGCAAACATTTTAATTGAATATTTCGAAATGGCCGAAAAGATGGCCGTCCAAATGTTGTTAAAGTAAGAGTTATTAAAAACTTTCAAAATATTCATCAAATAAAATTTTAGCGTTAAATGTGAACTGTAAGAAGTGTTTTAGTATGCCATGCTTATGACAAACTTCTACACAACAACCTTTTCAAGATTTTTCAATCTTGTCATGATGTCTCGTTTTGAATGTACAAGCTTTACTGAAATCGTAGAAATGACTTTTTTTAAGGACGCCAGGATCGCTATAACGGCAATGCTTTCGAAACCTCGATATACCAGTAACATATTGTGACAAGTATATAACATATGGATGGTATGTAACATAATGGTTGAACTTATACTTTGAGATATTAAAGAAAACAACGGAACATATAATATTCTTTAACGGGCAATAGTTTCCTGCTATTACGAAATCGGTATCTGTTATTTCCTGAATATATGTCATCTTATTTCTAATACGACATTAGTCTGTTTGTTGTTTTTACGTATATTCGGTTCAGATCGCTTGATTCAAATCATATGAATAGCGTTGGCAACGGCTCTATCACCTGCAATCAGCCTAGGTGGTATATTTAATTAAGAACCCTAAATTACCTCCCAATATGTAGACACATTGTGCAAAAACTTATGAGTCATAGACCTCTTCATGTATTAGCTGTAGCGCATATATGTTCTATTTAATATGAACACATCTACCTCGATTTGCTGAAATAAAACTGTTCGCTATCAATTACCCTCATCATATCACCCTCTTTAACAAGGCAAATATGCCAGATTCTGGGTTTGTCTGGGTTTGGGTATCTGTCTAATAGATATGTAAAGACTTTAGCCTAGTCAATAAAGGTCTCACCAAATTAATATCTTGTTCATCGGATTTCCCGCACCTATTTCTTCAGAAAGACAAACAAAATATTTTTATTTTTTATCACTTGTGCCCGCACCATTTTAAAAAAACGAGTTATTTTTTTACGAGCGCGCATTTGTTTAGTGGAATGTAGCCTTTACCCTTAAACATTTCAGCGCTGCTGGCTACTTGCAATCGACTTTTACTGCTCTCTAACCTAAACCGCGTTTTTCGATCGAAATTATCTTCAAAACACCGGCGAGTCTCAATCATTCAGCCGCTCTGAACTGAGTCAATGACGTCAAAACGTATCGCATATCACTTCCTGATTCTTGAAAATACTGGATAAAATGACAATTCTACAGCCATTTAAAGTTTGATTAAATATTGGACGATTGTGTTTGTTTCAATCTGGCTCCAGGTAAAAGTAAACGTACATTTACTGAGCAAGAAGTGCTGAATTTCACCGTGAATGACAGTTAAAATGATGATCGAGTTTGAATTTGATTCGGACATGTCTTTAGGGAATTCGGGTGACAGTTACAGTGAAAAGAAAACGTTTCCAATCAGTCATCTGCACCTGCTACACCTATCTAGGTAGAAACTTCCGGTGTGTATTTTAAACTTTTTTATTGTTTTGCTGCTAATAAAGCAAATTTGATGTATTTTTTGTAATATGTTTTCCTTCAAAAATATATGATTTATGCATGTTTGTTTTTTATATCTACAGTAATAGAAAAAAATGGCTCAGAAACGAGCACCAATGCTATTGCTGCATCTTCCATTTTTTCTTGTGTTATCATCACACTGTTTCAGTAATGCATAATACACATTCTACACTGAACACTCATAATAAATAGTATTTGCTAATTAAAATTCAGATTCCTCAGATGCAGCGGATCATGAAATTTCTGTCCCTGTGAGGCAACGA
The DNA here is from genome assembly GCF_026914265.1 of Mya arenaria. NCBI lineage: Eukaryota > Metazoa > Mollusca > Bivalvia > Myida > Myidae > Mya > Mya arenaria. The sequence continues at coordinate 947,511 of NC_069131.1, read as the reverse complement.
GGGCGTGCACGTGGTGGAGGCAATGGTCGCCGATGAGCCAATGTTCGTGGACAGTACGATGACGCTAAATATAAACCCGACTGACATTCCTATGTGCTTTATGCCATGCCATGAGTTTTACCATTCACACAAAAACATCCATCGAGCCGAAGCTAGAATTGTGTATAATTTGTAATTATTAGTCAAAAAGGATAAAAAATGTGTCGGACTGTGTGATTGGAAAATAGAAAGAATCACAATTTGTGTTGTGAATAAATGTTTGTGTTTTTATTTAGATATTCATGTGTATATTTAAACTTTATATGGAAATCATTCAAATGTTAAATATGTATACAGATTGGTTATTTCCCTTTGAAAGAAATATTGCATATCTTGTATTTTCTTGAAATATATTTTTTGCTATATATGAAAGTTGACACAATCAGTATTTGCAGTACAAAATCAATACAAATGTATGTTGTATACATGTTTATGTTTTCTATTACTTGTCCAAATTTGAACAAGATATTTCAAAACATAAGGAAAATGTGCAAGTTTAAAAAGGTAGGCGTTAAATTCTGAGAAAGCCTGAATTAAACCTGGCACTGGAATTTTCTGTGACATATTTGGCGCCGAAATGGTTAACAGAACGGTGTAGGTTTTTTGTAAATTATCTACCGTTACTGAAATGGCTATCAACGCCAATCGTGTAGTCATTGCAAGAATGTATGTCGTTGGGCGGGCAGACGGCAGTGACCATTGGCGCTCTTGTGTACAGGCTTTTTCTTAGCCATGCATGCGGTATTTTGAAATAACTCGTTTAACAACTTAAAAACGGTGGTTTTGAGTTCTTTCATTTATTAAATAGTTTAAAGCAATACATTTGCTTGATCTCAAATAAAGTGTTATCATTCTTTCACTGGATGTTATCCTTGTATTTTTAACAATATAATATTTAAGTTAATAAGTGAATAAAATGTGAGCAAATGTGAGTTAAATGACTATACATATGTGTTTGCACTTCGCTCGCTCCTCTTTTTTTGCTTAATGCAAAACAAATATTTTTATTATTATTTCGCTCGCTTGCCCCATAATTTTTTGGAAAAAATCCGATATATAAGTTATCAATTCGGTGTAGCCTTATGGAAATTTCAAACTAAATAAATGGTGCATCTTTTATCTTATCGTTGAAATCGTGTCTTTGACATTTGCATGTGCCTTGCCTTTTTTTTTGTTCCTATTAAAGTGGAATCCGTGTGTTTTTCGTATGAACCTATTTTTTCAATGGGTTTATCTTATGTTAAATAAGAACATTCTAAATCAATCAACATAAAATGTATAAATGATAGTTCAAACAAAACAATGAAAATTCTGTTCTTGTCTTATTGTAAATAAATATATTTAATCTTAATATCAATCCATAAACAGTTTTCAAGTTGTAACTTAACATCAATGATTAATGTTCATGACGTCATACTTGCTCCAGGCGAGGCCAGACACCTGTTGAAAAAAATAAAGAAAATTATGATATTCAATATATGTATTAACATTTAATAAAAAGGAATGAATATAGTTAAAACAACGTTAGAGTTTTGACTCATATTTCACCACACTTTTGTATATGTTTGCCATGAAAAGATAAAAAACAGGTTCAATGGTGAACCGCGTGAACAAATATCGCATCAATAAACCCCAGTAGTATTGCCCTGTCCATTATCTAGTGCGAACAAACATTGTGCAACGTCGTTCACGTATCTTTATAAACATTATATCAACTATAAATACCATTTAAATCTTACATAATTGTACATGTATTCGATTTTGATGTAATCTATGTACATTGACCCTAATGCTGCGAAATAGAAATAAAATTATCGCCGGCTCCGGCGTGAATACAATTTCAAATCAATCAACCTTAATTCTGTTGCTAGTTTTTTATACTTTTATACATCATTCCTTTCCTCCCGAACGATATATCATTACAACAAGTTAGTTTCTATAAAGAATGGTGTAAATCCAATGGGAGTTTGGCACTAATTTAGAACGTTTAGACGGATACCATCTTCATAAAGCTTCAGAACTGCTTTACGTGCACTGGATATTAGTAAACATAAATTAGGAAAACAATAGCCAAATCAGGTCTGAAGAAAATATTTCGACATTAATAAAACCAAACAAAACTGCTTGGAAAGCCAAATAGCCAATATTATGCAGTTGTGGGTTTCAGATGTATATTATCAAACTCAACTCAACTTATGTTTATGCTTTTAAAGCAAATATGCCGAACAATGTACATTTTATATTTAAATATTGTTTTACGAATGCATGTGCTAAATTCCAGTGCAATACAACATCCACAGGACGAGATAATAGTTTTGGATCAAAATATGTTTATGTATATGTAGCTTAGTGCAAAAGCAACTTGTCATCAGTGCAATTACAGATTTTGGTTTGCATGAGAATAATTTTTGACAAGAGAATATAATCATTGATGATGTTCTAGAACGTACCAAACATTAAGGAAGTAAGAAGTTCAACGGCTTCCCTACAGTACTTTATCGACACCAGCAGTTATTTAACTAGTCGTATGACAATGCCTCAAGGGTTGCGATCGTTTAAATGGATGCACTTTAATGCTTTGTTAATTGTTAGGGTCACAACCCCTTGTAACTAAGGGTTAACAAAGCATTTCAATTAAGGCTTAAAGGGACTCGCTAAAATGTACATTTTTCCTGACGAAATCAAGTAGAGGGTAAAGACTAAAGAAATGGCAACTGGATTCATTCAACAAATGTTCATATATGCTCAAAAATTGTCTTATTGATTTAATGAAAGGCTTCAAGGTTAAATTATTTCTCTAATGCAAACATTAGATATAAAGCATTTGTATTGAAAAGATTGAATCGGCTTAAGGGGATATTTCTCTCCAGGGAAACATAACTGGCTATGTGCTGTTAGATTATATTATTTGGTAAGACGTATTGGTCATTTAAGGGTCTAGTAAACCCATATATACACACTGTAAGCTATTGCTGAATAATGAAGAACATAACACTTGCCTTTTCAAGAAGGAACACAACCATGTAGCATATGTTAACAAGTTTATGTATGGTATGCGTATGTTGTGTTATTCAAATGTTAATAAGTGAGACAGTGCAAAAATTATTTTGTTATTTGATGAACAATATGATTCAATGTACGTCAGTTATTTAGGACATATAAAAACAATTGCATATTATTATGAATTTACTGATATGATTAATTCATGCAACATCAAACCCCGGTCAGGGGTAAATTTTAGACCACTTTGTCATTTATCTCTGCATGAATGTAACGTATGGAATCTATTACCACGAGTAAGACAGACAACGATAGGAAATACACTAAACCAAACATTTTTTGTTTGCGCAACTTTTCGTGGAACTCATGTTTTTGTATAGAAATGTTGTTTGCCTTTATGGGGTCTCTGTGCCGCTTATCGTTGTAACCGTGTGTTTTTGGAAGTTACCTATTTTTCTTTAGCTTTTGGCACCTTACAAATAAATAAGAACAATTTCAATCAAGTAAACATGAACAAATATAGCTTTTGCTATCTTATTATAGATATATAAAGTGTACATCTAAATGGTAATATTATATTGACAGCTGCAATACAATCTAGGTCTTGTCGTTAAACTTGAAATGTCCTCGTGTCATTCACTGGTTCATATTAAAGAATATTATTTTGAGAGATAATAACACGCTTGCTTGATTCAGTTTATAACTGAAAATGGATAAATATACATGCAACACATGTGTTCGTCATTTATATAAGTATGGCAAAACATATAGGAATTTATATTATTTAATGTTACTAATACTAATAAAAGTTTTATATGAATTAAACTATAGAGTTACAATGTTTATATATGTTTCAATAAGTCATTTATCAAATCGTCATACAGTATAGAAAGTAAAAATGTTAAATATATTTTAAGCATTTTGTTTTATGCTTGATGTTTTTCTACTGATGCACAACAGTTAATAAGATAACACCTAATAAGATCAAATAATTTTTATTTAAAGTCGGTTATGATAAACATAGATATTATAAGCTAGTTTGTTTTGCGACATTCAAGAATATAATATCACATGTTATAATATTAATATATAGGTTTTAGTAAGATTATATTGTTCATTATAAAATACACCAGATAATCAAAAGTCACAAGATAAAATATATTTACGATTTAAACACTGGTACAATACATTAAGTGAACTTTAAATGAAGGCAACAGTAAGACACGAAACATGAAATTCAAACAGCAATACATATTTCAAGTGATAAGAAAGTAATTAGCGGCTAATAAAAAGCAGTTCAACATAAACAACAGATATTTACATATACACAATAAGACACTAGAGGTGAACACTAAATGTTTTTTAAAAAAAATATTAAATCGAAAAAGAAATTAAGACACTAAAGAAAAACACGCATTACGATGCTTGGCAGAAAATGGCCAGACCTGTGGAGAACTAATAAGTCTTCACTTCCAGCTTAAGAATAAAACTAGACAACAGAAAAAGCATAGCTTTAACTAAAAATAAAAAGGATGCATTACTTACAAACTAAAATATTCTTCTAAAGATAGAAACAGGAAAACACAGAAATAATATGGCTATTAGCTATAAAGAGGTTATAATATCGGTCAAGCACATCACTTGGGGGAAGATATAAGCCCGTTCTAACAGATGTTTATAACTAGATGTATACTCGTTTAAAACTAATTTCAATGCCCTATTTTGCAGTTTTTCTAGATTTTCAGTATTTTGTTGATTACAGAAATGCCAACTTAAGGGCAGTAGTTAAAATTGGAACGGACAAAACATGGTAGATAAACATATGTGTATCCTGTGTGAGATATTTAGACAATCTAGGCAAAAATATTATTTGCCGGTCTGATTTCTTACACAAAGTTGCAACATGAGCATCAATATTTAACAGTGAATTAATCTCTACTCCTAACACTATTACCACTTTGTTCACATGATATTTCTGAGTTTTCAATTTTGAAGGAATCTATTTTACTTTAAGAAGTTTTTCCAATGGTATTATTTTGTTGTATATGCGTTCACCTGTAAATACTGGATATGATATTAGTCCACATGGGTTATGGCTTTTTGGATGTTATGCAATTAAAACTTCAAACTTCAAACTATGAAACCACATTTCTGGGTATGTTTGCTATGGCATGATGGAAACCATGTACAGTGGTGAACCGCGTGAACTTATTTTGCTGTCTTTGCTTTCACAAAAACAATATTCATACCTAACCAACCTTGATAAACACACGTGTTTTTATACAGTATATATGTACTTGGTTGTTTGTGGAGCTTTGTGCTGGTGCTCCATGTTTCGGGTCTCTTTGGGTTTTTGTGTTCTATGTCTTTGGCGTTTACGCTGTGCCATTAAACGGGGTTTATGTTTAAACGTTCGGCTATTGAGCTTGTTTCTGTAGTTGTTCATATAAATATTGTTTTGGCGTGAACAAACATTCAAATATGTTCTCATACATTGAATAACCTATAAATCTCCTTTTTTATCAAGAGATACTAGTATTCGGTTTCGATGCGTAATGTGCTGGTAACATCAAACCGCACGTACGTTTTTGGTACCGCGCTTGTCCGATTTAATTTAAGAAATAAGCTGATGGATGGCACCCGCGTGAATACGATTTCATGTCAATCAAACTTAAAGATATTGCTGGATTTGGTTTTTCTATACAACATTCCTTTCGTTAAATCATTCCAACACATTAGGTTTCAAAGAAATGTAGTAAATCCAATAGAAGTTTCAGATAAATTCAGAACGTTTTGACAGCAGCATCTTCGTAAAGCTTTATAACCTCTTTATGTGCACTGGATGTTGATGTTATAAAAAGAATATGAGGAGAAAAAGAAAGCATCACTCAGGAGAGCAATACTCAAACTTATTGGAGAAACACAATTATTTACTAAACAAGGAACTATTGCACTTGTAAAATAGTGCTCAAACGCCTCACAAGAATTGTGATTGGCTGGTATTTTAAAACCACAGTAGTAATAATTCTGAAATTATAGTGAATTTGGAAGTATTTTGGTAATCATATTATCTGTGTCTGTCAAGTGGGCTAGTGAATATGTCGATAAAACATGTGCATTGAAAAGAATTTGATTTAAAAATTGAACGTTTAACACAGAATCAAAATTTCCTTCGGAAGCACATAGACATGGAATGTAGCATATGTGGATTTATCGTGTCTGTTCATAAGGTGGAAGGAGAAGTTATCGCTGTCTCCCTCTTACGTAATATTAAAGCCGGTTTTAGCGATATTCGCTTTGATAGGATCCCTCCGGAAAGCTGTCCGTATAAATCTCAAATAAGAAATAGTATTGACAACAAATTCCTTCGAAATTCACTTCATTCTTTGCGTCACTGCATAGATTAGACATAACGTCTAGTTAATGAAAAGAATTTCATCCGAGCTTATTGAAAAGATTGTATCTGTTGCATCGTGGCCTTAAGGGAAACATTTCCCGGATATTCTTAATTATACGAGTGGTAGGAAAAATTAGTCATTTAAGAGTACATAAGACCACTATCTTTTACATACATTTCGCTATTGATGCGTGAAGTATGAAGTTAACTATCTTAGCCTTGGTGAAATAAAACCATCACTAATGTCGTTTCTATAAATTGAGGACATTTTGGTGATCAGTTCATTTATAACCGATGTACTTCTTATGTTTTTAAATGTTACAGTAGAAACATTGAAAATCTTTTACACGTCTTTTCGTGACATATAATACTAATTGGGTATGTCATGCAGCAGAAGTATTATGTTCATCATAGTTGCGTGTCTCATACAGCCAGTAATGTATCGAACAACGCCCGCATTACATGCTTCTCTGGTACTGTGAAACTGCGATCCGGTTATTTCAACAACATGTCATCATTGGTTGGAGGAGCAACACCACAAGGAGTTCTTCCAGACAATTGCCCATGTGTAAGCTCAACACCGTATAGCAAATTAATGGCGGAGTTAAACAAGCACATCTTTGACGTTATAAAGCAAGTGCAGAATGATACAGTAATCCAATCCAGTATCACCTGTACATTTTTCACTCAAAAGAAACTGCAACAAATACAATAAGTAAGATAATTAAAATATGATCTCTATCTCTAAACATCCTCACATTCCAAAGTCGTAAATAGCTTAAGTCGGCACAACTGGTTGTTGTAAATGGTGCACATATCATGATTATTACAAAACACACTGCTGCTTTAAAGTTCGAATGTAGCTTTGTAAGCATGTTCGAAGATATATCAGTATTGAATACAACATTTACCCGTATCGTGTATTTGCCTTTCTAACTGCATCAAGTGAAATATCCCCTTAGTATGAATAATTTATAAAAGATTTAATGTCACTGTCTGTAAATTAATTGATCGTTTTCGTTCCAGCAGAAGATATACGGGGCAAAACATGTCCACCGTACTCTAAAAAGATCGCTATATATCCTGTTGATAGCGTATGTCGACAAAATATCGTGATACAATAATACAATCAGTTTCATACAACGCTAAATGCATTGTAATGTGGTATCTTCATTATGCAGAACAGTTTTTTTAATTTACTCGGAATGTGTGTCACAAGTTTTGAATCGAGGCAAACTGTGGTGCGAACATGTTAAAGCCAAATATTCATTTTTTGCAAATCTTCGTCATTATTATTATACGCCATTTCGTTCACAGAGCTATTAAAAACATTGTGTGTACACATATTGATATCCCCTAAGTTATGTTTCCATGGAAGCGTACGTTACGTGAAGGAATGATGCCATATTCATTTTGTGAACTTAGCCTCAACGAATTATTATTCGAACCAAGCACTACACAATTTATTACGTTGTATGTATGTGTTTCTTTTTAGACTGATAAACTGATAGACTGATTGTGTGGGTCTTTCATAGATTCAAACAATAACTGCACCATATTTTTGAAAAACACAGCATGAGGTATTCTGAATCGTATTCCTTCATCTGCAGATAGAGTCGGGATCCCTAATCATAGAATAACTTGGAGTTAGCTTATTATAATTTGTTTTAATATTAAGTTTCCTCAAGTTAATGCATACTTTGATAAGATTTAAACATTTACGTTTTTACTTTATTAGGGATTGGTTTAAGCCCCCAGTAAATTTACATTTTACTGACCATGGCATGGCTGTAGCTTACAATTCTTGATAAAGACACCTACTTTTTAATATAGTATATATGAACTGTGTTGTTTGTTGAGTTTTGTGATGGTGTCCCATGTTTCTTGTTCGTGTTTGTTTGTTTTTGAGTTCTGTCTCTTTGGCGTTAACCCTGTGCCATTAAACGGGGTTTATGTTTAAACTTTCGGCTACTGGGCTTGTTTCTGTAGTTTTTCATATACATATTGATTCCCTGTCATGCGTTTTAAAGACGAAACTCATGTTACACTGAGTAGTCACATCGGAACTGGTGTGGTTCTAACGCTTACCATTAAATGTAAGATAACATACACTCTTAAACAACAACAGTAACTGCACCCTTTGCTCGGACGATCTCAATCAACGTCCAATTCACATCGGCCACTACCGCGGTCTTATTAACCGGCTAGTACAAGTTGATTTGGGTAATGGGAAAAGTAAATAGCGAACTATCTCACATTGCAGTGATTCCACGGCCACAGTGGACATTGAACCAAGATGCATTTAATTTCCGCAAGTCAGACATATTGAATATATGACACGCAAATATAACTTTGATTGAATAAAATTCTATTGGGCAAGTTTCTTTATAACTGTACTGTATAAGCATGAGTGTGAAAAGCAAATCTTCTCTGAGATTAAATATCTTATATTTTTATAAACGAACAAGATTTCACTTGACGTGTAAGTGTTAAAAATGGGTCGATAAAACCAACATTGCAATTACATGGAAAGATTCGGGAATCAAATTATATTTGATAATTAAACAATAGATCATACAATCATTCTAAATAATAATAAAAGTTTTACCGCAAGCTCTATTTGGAAATTCGGTCCATTCCATCAGAATCATGCGCTCTGATTCGTTGGGTATATACTTTAACGTGTAATAGTGTAAATATTATTGATACATATTTTAGACATGTGATTTTCCTAATTAATATTGAAATCTAAATTAATTTTGTTCAAATTGGTTTGATACATTAGTAAAAGAATACCTTTTTACTGAAAAGATTAAACGAACGAAAAAGAATTATGCAAACTTTATGACTGAACATTTTTAAATGGCCGAAAAGATGACCGTCAAAATGTTGTCATAGTAAATGATACTAGACACTTAATTTTAGCGTTAAATATGAACTGTAGTTTGAGTTTGTGTACGCCGTGATTATAACAATCTTCTGTACAACATCCTTTTCAAGAACCTTTTTCTTTTCACTATGTCTCATTTCAAATGTACACGTTATGCTCAAATCGTATACCAAAAATGACTTAAGAAAACACGCCGGTATCGCTATAGTGACATATCTTCAAACCTTTGTTCTAACAGTAACAAAATGACAAATAAAAAATATTTGGATGTTGCTTAACATACTGGATTAAAATAATCCTTTGAAATGTTGCAGAAAACACAGCAACTAATAATAATTGATAACAGTTTCCTGCCTACCCTAACCCATCTCCTGTATATATGTCTAATATTAATATAGTCTGTTTTTGGTCTGTTTTTTTTACTTTCATTTGGTTCAGATCGCCAAGTAAAATAACTAATCTAAGTGATAAATGTAACGAGGCCAATGTCCCTAGTCACCTTAATTTAGCTGAGGCGATATTTTATTAAGATGCTATATGTGTGATAACCCTGAATGGCCTCCCAATATATAAGGAAAATGTAAACAACCTCATGTGTCATAGACCTCTTCAAAAATAAATAAATCGGCGTATTGTCTAGTGCTTACTGGCTATTCGCTGCCAGATTAGTAGATAGTTTGGCTGGATGTATAAACAATAAATTTCAATGACAAAAGTTTAAACCGGTGAAGTAAGCATGAACACATCAGCCTCGATGTGCTGAAATAAAACTGTTCTTTATAACTGAATAATACTAAGTAAGCTGTTCTTGTAAATCCTTATATCGCCCTTTTTAAGAGGCAAACATGTCAGATTCCGGGTTAGTCCTTCCAGTATCCATCTTATAGTTATTTTAAAACTTGAGCCAATGCGTTTGATGGAAACGTTATATCAAACTTTGCTGTTTTTTGCCATTCTTCTCGTATCGTTGAAATGCGTTTTGTCTTTTTAAGATTCTGTTCCTTTTATAATGGAATCAGTGTGATTTTAGTTTTTTAGTTCATATTGAACACACTCATGTAATTAAAATTTATGTGTTATGGTATTGGTTATGAAGAACAAAACAATGAAAATAATGTTCTCGTCTAATTGTAAATAAATAGGTGTATTCGACAGGGCCCTTAGGGCTAATATGTACAAGTACTATATTTCAAATCTTCTATAGTGAAATAATTTCAACATGCAAATATTTTATCTTAATTTCAATTTATAAACAGCATCTAACTTGAAACCAAACATAGATGATTAACTTGCAAAGTCCTTGTGTCATAAACGGGCTTATATGTAACCAAACTTATGTGCATGTTTGCCACGGATATATAAAAAACAAGTTCAATGGTGAAGCGCGTAAACATATATCGCATCAATAAACACAAGTAGTATTGCCCTGTCCATTTTCTGGCCCGAACAAACATTGTGCAACGTCGTTCACATGCCTTCATAAACATCATATCACATACAAATGGCCGGCTCCCGCGTGAATACAATTTCAAACCAATTAACCTTTATTCCAATGCTGTTTTTTTATATATTTATACATCAGACCTTTCTTTCCGAACGATATATCATTTCAACAAATTAAGTTCTATTAACTTGTAGTAAATACAATGGGAAATTCACATTAGTTTAGAACGTTTGGACAGATACCATCTTCATTAAGCTTCAGAACTGCTTTACGTGCACTGGAGATTAGTAGTAAACATAAATCAGGAAAACAATACTCAAATTAGGTTTGAGAAAATGTTTCGACATTAATAGAAACAAACAAACAAAACTGTTTGGAGAGCTAGATAGCCAAAATTATGAAGTTGTGGTTTTCAGATGTATAATCAAACTCAACTCAACTAATGTTTTAAATTTACGTCCACAGGATGAAATTATAGCTTTGGATAAAAACATATACATGTAGCTAAGTGCATACGCAATGTGTCATCAGTGAACATATAAAAAACAAACGATTAATACAAATACTTATTTCGCTGTTTGCATAAGAACATTTCCCGCCGTGAGCATAGAAACAGTGATGGTGTTCTAAAACGCACCAAACATGTATGTAGTAAGATTTTCATCGACTTTCCTCTAACTCTTATTGACACCTACAATTATTTCACTAGTCGAATGGCAATGTCTATAAAGGGTTAAAATCGGCTGGTGTTGTTTAGATAGATGCACTTGAATGCTTTGTCAAGTATGGGGCTTAGCAATTAACGGTTAACAAAATCTTTCAATTAGGGGTTAACAAAGGATTCCAATTAACGAGATTTCGTCATAGTTTGTAAAATGCACTTCTTTTTCTAACGAAATAAAGAGATGCAAATTATAAATAGTGTTAAAACTGAAATACTGACGGTGTACACCCTGCATTACTTGTTCATATATGGTCAAATATTGTTTTAGAAGGTCACGATTTTTAAACACGGTTGGTTTATCGATTCTAAAAAAGGTTCAAGTTCAAATTACTTGTGGGCGAGCGGTTATGGTGTCATATTTCTAATTGTTCTCCTGACTGATCGATCGTTGGTTTGTTTTTAACTACAACCAGGTTTTCATACACTTGAACTATATTTTGTTCTGCATTTTATGTATGAAAGAGCAGAATAATATATTATTAGTGTCTTCAAATGCATTACTATGAAAAATATCTGGTCCAAAATCATGAACGACTCCCTTTTACAAAGTCTTCCAAAGCCTTTTAAATAAAACTAGTTTTAAAGTTAATTTTCGTCTTACAAGTTTTGACGATGTATTTCTCTTGTGTGCCTGGATGGCCTTGACTCTTGTATCTTAAAATTTGATTCTGGATACAGAATAGGTTATTGACTTTGATTGTCTAATTATCATGTAACAATGGAAACTAAATCCAGAAAGAGAAATTTGACACCAAATGGAATCCCTATGCGAAGCCTTAGTAATTATCTTGATTTGAAATATAATTAAATTGGAATGCAATCGCTGAAAGCATAAAAATGTTTAAGGTTACACACTTCTCATTAATTTCCTGATACATTCAATGCAAACAGGCAAAACATTGAGGAAAAAGCAATTTCTAAAGTTTTTATTTTCAAGGAATCCATGTTGCATCGGGCCGGTAGACAGCAAAGTCTAGTTTCAGCAAAAAGTATTTAATTTATGAAATATTAGTTAAGTAAAACAACTATAAAGTTTGTGCATCTCGGAGACATAAACAAGACATTTGCGCGAGGTTTATAGCATGATGGTTAATGCGTTTAAATTGTTACCGGTATAAAGGTTTTCAATGAAACCGACAAGTAAAACTCGTTGTATATAAAAATGCGGATGTAAAACGTCTGTGTGTTGAGATATAACGTCCCCAGGGCTGCTATTTCAAATATCGTTTGTACTTCGTAAGGATACTTATTGACATATGTATCTATTTCGACAAACCTCGTGTATATTAAACCATCTTTACTTTTCTAAATGCGTCAAGTGAAGTTATTTTTTGCCTTTGTAGGACCTTAACATGCACGAAATGAAATCACTCTAATGCTATTGTCTGTAATCTAATTTCTCGTTTTCATTCCAGCAGAACTGCGAGGCAAACAAAGTCTTTTCGTATTCTAAATGGATTGCTGATTATCCTGTATAGAGAATTAAGTGAGTTTGTCGACTTCACTCAGGCCTGTGGCTTCGTAAAATTAGGTCGCTCTTTTCTTGGCATAAATTTCAGGTTAAATTGAACGCGTACATTTTCTTTATATCTAATAAGAACAAATATACATTATGAATAATTTTAGAAAAATATCACAGTTATGCTGTAGGTAAAATGACCGCCGGATTGAATTTATAATCACAATACAGCAATCATTGAACTCAATATTAAAATCTTAATCTTATTAAACATTCGAGACTAAAACATCGTAATTATTATAATATCGGTCTTATAGTAGGCTGGTGATACAAAATGAACGGACAATATTACAGAACAGAACTGAACAAAATTCATTACACGTAAACTATACAGTTGTTTGTGTTTCATATATACATTAAATATATTACAATTACATGGTTTGAACAATTTTTCTTTTACAAGAACATTACAAAGACGCACAAGATTAGAACATTATCAATAATAACTGACGATATGAGGTCATAAAACATAAAAGGTAAGCAAGTTATATATGCCCAAACAAAATAATTCTCGACATAATTGAGAAGGAAACTTATTAGCTTATACTAAGCCTCGCTTCTCTTACCCTTTCAAGCTGCTTGAAATGGTATAAATTATTTGTAGTTTTGTGTTACCGTTATAATTTGATGGAAAAGGTGAAAGGTGAAAGGTGAATGACTTTCACCTTTCGCATCCTAACAAGAATGTTTAGTACGATCAAATCATTCACCTTTCGCATCCTAACAAGAGTGTTTAGAACGATCAAATCATTCACCTTTGGCATCCTAACAAGAGTGTTTAGTACGATCAAATCATTCACCTTTCGCATCCTAACAAGAATGTTTAGAACGATCAAATCATTCACCTTTGGCATCCTAACAAGAGTGTTTAGTACGATCAAATCATTCACCTTTGGCATCCTAACAATAGTGTTTAGTAAGATCAAATCATTCACCTTTCGCATCCTAACAAGAGTGTTTAGTACGAACAAATCATTCACCTTTCGCATCCTAACAAGAGTGTTTAGAACGATCAAATCATTCACCTTTCGCATCCTAACAAGAGTGTTTAGTAAGAACAAATCATTCACCTTTCGCATCCTAACAAGAGTGTTTAGTACGATCAAATCATTCACCTTTCGCATCCTAACAAGAATGTTTAGTAAGATCAAATCATTCACCTTTCGCATCCTAACAAGAATGTTTAGTAAGAACAAATCATTCATCTTTCGCATCCTAACAAGGGTGTTTAGTAAGAACAAATGATTCACCTTTCGCACCCTAACAAGGGTGTTTAGTAAGAACAAACCATTCACCTTTGGCATCCTAACAAGAGTGTCTAGTAAGAACAAATCATTCATCTTTCACATCCTAACAAGAGTGTTTAGTAAGATCAAATCATTCACCTTTCGCATCCTAACAAGAGTGTTTAGTAAGAACAAATCATTCACTTTTCGCATCCTAACAAGAGTGTTTAGTAAGATCAAATCATTCACCTTTCGCATCCTAACAAGGGTGTTTAGTACGAACAAATCATTCACCTTTCGCATCCTAACAAGAGTGTCTAGTAAGAACAGATCATTCACCTTTCGCACCCTAACAAGAGTGTTTAGTAAGAACAAATCATTCACCTTTCGCATCCTAACAAGGGTGTTTAGTACGAACAAATCATTCACCTTTTGCACCCTAACAAGGGTGTTTAGTACAAACAAATCATTCACCATTCGCATCCTAACAAGAGTGTTTAGTACGAACAAATCATTCACCTTTCGCATCCTAACAAGAGTGTCTAGTAAGAACAAATCATTCACCTTTCGCATCCTAACAAGATTATTAAGTACGAACAAATCATTCACCTTTCGCATCCTAACAAGAGTATTTAGTAAGAACAAATCATTCACCTTTCGCATCCTAACAAGATTATTTAGTACGAACAAATCATTCACCTTTCGCATCCTAACAAGAGTATTTAGTACGAACAAATCATTCACCTTTCGCATCCTAACAAGATTATTTAGTACGAACAAATCATTCACCTTTCGCATCCTAACAAGATTATTAAGTACGAACAAATCATTCACCTTTCGCATCCTAACAAGATTATTTAGTACGAACAAATCATTCACCTTTCGCATCCTAACAAGAGTGTTTAGTACAAACAAATCATTCACCATTCGCATTCTAACAAGAGTGTTTAGTACGAACAAATCATTTACCTTTTGCATACTAACAAGAGTGTTTTGTACGAACAAATCATTCATCTTTCGCATCCTAACAAGGGTGTTTAGTACGAACAAATCATTCACCTTTTGCATCCTAACAAGGGTGTTTAGTAAGATCAAATCATTCACCTTTTGCACCCTAACAAGGGTGTTTAGTACAAACAAATCATTCACCATTCGCATCCTAACAAGAGTGTTTAGTACGAACAAATCATTCACCTTTCGCATCCTAACAAGGGTGTTTAGTAAGATCAAATCATTCACCTTTTGCACCCTAACAAGGGTGTTTAGTACAAACAAATCATTCACCATTCGCATCCTAACAAGAGTGTTTAGTAAGAACAAATCATTCACCTTTCGCACCCTAACAAGGGTGTTTAGTAAGAACAAATCATTCACCATTCGCATCCTAACAAGAGTGTTTAGTAAGAACAAATCATTCACCTTTCGCATCCTAACAAGAGTGTTTAGTAAGAACAAATCATTCACCTTTCGCATCCTAACAAGAGTGTTTAGTACGATCAAATCATTCACCTTTCGCATCCTAACAAGGGTGTTTAGTACGAACAAATCATTCACCATTGGCACCCTAACAAGGGTGTTTAGTAAGAACAAATCATTCACCTTTCGCATCCTAACAAGAGTGTTTAGTAAGAACAAATCATTCACCTTTCGCATCCTAACAAGAGTGTTTAGTAAGAACAAATCATTCACCTTTCGCATCCTAACAAGGGTGTTTAGTACGAACAAATCATTCACCTTTCGCACCCTAACAAGGGTGTTTAGTAAGAACAAATCATTCACCTTTCGCATCCTAACAAGAGTGTTTAGTAAGAACAAATCATTCACCTTTCGCATCCTAACAAGAGTGTTTAGTAAGAACAAATCATTCACCTTTCGCATCCTAACAAGAGTGTTTAGTAAGAACAAATCATTCACCTTTCGCATCCTAACAAGAGTGTTTAGTAAGATCAAATCATTCACCTTTCGCATCCTAACAAGGGTGTTTAGTACGAACAAATCATTCACCTTTCGCATCCTAACAAGGGTGTTTAGTACGAACAGATCATTCACCTTTCGCATCCTAACAAGAGTGTTTTGTACCAACAAATCATTCACCTTTCGCATCCTAACAAGCGTGTCTAGTAAAAACAGATCATTTACCTTTTGCATCCTAACAAGAATGTTTAGTAAGAACAAATCAATCACCTTTCGCATCCTAACAAGAGTGTTTAGTAAGATCAAATCATTCACCTTTCGCATCCTAACAAGGGTGTTTAGTACGAACAAATCATTCACCTTTCGCATCCTAACAAGAGTGTTTAGTAAGAACAAATCATTCACCTTTCGCATCCTAACAAGTGTGTCTAGTAAAAACATATCATTCACCTTTCGCATCCTAACAAGAATGTTTAGTACGATCAAATCATTCACCTTTCGCATCCTAACAAGGGTGTTTAGTACGAACAAATCATTCACCTTTCGCATCCTAACAAGAGTGTTTAGTACGAACAAATCATTCACCTTTCGCATCCTAACAAGGGTGTTTAGTAAGAACAAATCATTTACCTTTTGCATACTAACAAGAGTGTTTAGTAAGATCAAATCATTCACCTTTTGAATCCTAACAATGGTGTTTAGTACGAACAAATTATTTACCTTTTGCATACTAACAAGAGTGTTTTAGTAAGATCAAATCATTCACCTTTTGCACCCTAACAAGGGTGTATAGTACGAACAAATCATTCACCTTTTGCACCCTAACAAGGGTGTTTAGTACGAACAAATCATTCACCTTTTGCACCCTAACAAGGGTGTTTAGTAAGATCAAATCATTCACCTTTTGCACCCTAACAAGGGTGTTTAGTACGAACAAATCATTCACCTTTTGCATCCTAACAAGGGTGTTTAGTACGAACAAATCATTCACCTTTTGCACCCTAACAAGGGTGTTTAGTAAGAACAAATCATTTACCTTTTGCATACTAACAAGAGTGTTTAGTAAGATCAAATCATTCACCTTTTGCACCCTAACAAGGGTGTTTAGTACGAACAAATCATTCACCTTTTGCACCCTAACAAGGGTGTTTAGTACGAACAAATCATTCACCTTTTGCACCCTAACAAGAGTGTTTAGTAAGAACAAATCATTCACCTTTCGCATCCTAACAAGAGTGTCTAGTAAGAACAAATCGTTCACCTTTTCGCATCCTAACAAGAGTGTTTAGTAAGAACAAATCATTCACCTTTCGCATCCTAACAAGAGTGTTTTGTACGAACAAATCATTCACCTTTCGCATCCAAACAAGAATGTTCAGTAAGAACAAATCATTCGCCTTTGGCATCCTAACAAGGGTGTTTAGTACGAACAAATCATTCACCTTTCGCATCCTAACAAGAGTGTTTAGTAAGAACAAATCATTCACCTTTCGCATCCTAACAAGAGTGTTTAGTAAGATCAAATCATTCACCTTTCGCATCCTAACAAGAGTGTTTAGTAAGAACAAATCATTCACTTTTTGCATCCTAACAAGATTATTTAGTACGAACAAATCATTCACCTTTCGCACCCTAACAAGGATGTATAGTAAGAACAAATCATTCACCTTTCGCATCCTAAAAAGAGTGTTTAGTAAGAACAAATCATTCACCTTTCGCACCCTAACAAGAGTGTTTGTACGAACAAATCATTCACCTTTCGCACCCTAACAAGGGTGTTTAGTAAGAACAAATCATTCACCTTTTGCATCCTAACAAGAGTGTTTAGTACGAACAAATCATTCACCTTTAACATCCTTACAAGAGTGTTTAGTACGAACAAATCATTCACCTTTCGCATCCTAACAAGGGTGTTTAGTAAGAACAAATCATTCACCTTTCGCATCCTAACAAGAGTGTCTAGTAAGAACAAATCATTCACCTTTCGCACCCTAACAAGGGTGTTTAGTACGAACAAATCATTCACCTTTCGCATCCTAACAAGAGTGTTTAGTACGAACAAATCATTCACCTTTTGCATCCTAACAATGGTGTTTAGAACGAACAAATCATTCACCTTTCGCATCCTAATAAGATTGTTTAATAAGATCAAATCATTCACCTTTCGCATCCTAACAAGAGTGTTTAGTAAGAACAAATCATTCACCTTTCGCATCCTAACAAGGGTGTTTAGTAAGAACAAATCATTCACCTTTCGCATCCTAACAAGGGTGTCTAGTAAGAACAAATCATTCACCTTTTCGCATCCTAACAAGGGTGTTTAGTAAGAACAAATCATTCACCTTTTGCATCCTAACAAGGATGTTTAGTAAGAACAAATCATTCACCTTTCGCATCCTAACAAGGGTGTTTAGTAAGAACAAATCATTCACCTTTCGCATCCTAACAATAGTGTCTAGTAAGAACAAATCATTCACCTTTCGCATCCTAACAAGGGTGTTTAGTAAGAACAAATCATTCACTTTTTGCATCCTAACAAGGATGTTTAGTAAGATCAAATCATTCACCTTTCGCATCCTAACAAGGATGTTTAGTAAGAACAAATCATTCACCTTTCGCATCCTAACAAGAGTGTTTAGTAAGAACAAATCATTCACCTTTCGCATCCTAACAAGAGTGTTTAGTACGAAAAAATCAATTCGAATGTATTCCCCGAGCACTGACGACCATAGAAAATACATTAAAAAATACACTGCCATAATTGTTTTTCCAACAAAAATATATACGAGGCAGAAATGTGCTTTCAAGTTTTCTAATGAAAAATCTTGTTTGAAAAAAGTAAAGCAATATTTACAACGAAACACAATCTGTGTAACTGCGAATTAATTTCGGGATTTACACTGCGCATCAAGTTTGTCTATATAAACAAATTAGTATAAATTAGTTCAATTAAGTTTTACGCTTATTTCTCATGTTTTATTGTAACAAACGAAATATGAATTAACTTGCAAAGTCTAATTAGGTTTTCCTTAGAAATGTATCACTTCTTTATTGTTTCGAAACAAATATCATAACTTCACAAGGTAAAAGGTGTAAACATGCAATCATGCGATACATGTTCTAATAAGAATGGGTCTAGACATGAGGTTCAATATTAATTTGATTCTGCACGAATTATCGGACAAAAACCATAAATCCATCCAAGTATGAAAACATCAGCCACGATTTGCTGAAATAAAACGTTAGCTTATTATGATAATTTTCGATTCTCGCGTGGCTTCGTGTACAATTAAGGAAACCATATTGTAGTTTCTTAACGGAAATATTATATCATATTTAGCCATTTATTGTGCCACCTTTCTCTTATTGTAGAAATCGTGTAGTTGATATATGCCTTAACTTTGTTTTTCAGGTTTGTTTTCTGATTAATATCATGGATATCGTGTTTATGTGAATCTCATTGTTATTGAGAATAGCTACCTGACTGTTAAATAGGATCATATTGAAACACTTCGAATTTTAAATGAAAAAAATGTATTCAACATGGAAGTTAGGGGAGTACTTGTATACTGATTTTATGATGAAAGCGTTTTTAACACACAAATATTTATCAAAATTGTATTTCATAAATATAATTTATTTATCAGGATCCGCATCATTTAAAATACTAGTATTCGGTTTTCATGCCAGCTACGTATATTGATCCTTAAACTGGTAACATCAAACTCGTACGTTGTTAAGCTGCGCCTGTGCGATTCAATATAAGAAATCAGATGATTGATGGCACCCCCCTGAATACAATTTCAAATCAATCAACCTTAATTCTATTTCTGTATTTTGTATTTCTCTACATCATTCCTTTTTTTTTTCGAACGATATATCATTTCAACAAATTATGTCAAAATGTATCTAAGGCAACAAAAGTTTCACATCAATTCAAAACGTTTAGACAGACACACTTTTCATTAAGCTACTGACATGTTTTACTTGTTTTAACCATTGCGCCAAGTGTAGGCAGCAGAAATTTTTGTGCTCTTGATAATTTGTGTTATTGTGTAAAAACGGATGACTTTAGAACCAGGATTTTTTGCATAGTATTTGATGAATATATTCAGACAACATTTGTGTGATTTTAAATTAAATTCATTTATTCGAAAGTGGGTTTTATTCGATAAAACAATTGGATGTACAATGAAATAGGCTGCTTTTACCTGTAAAATAGTTTATGCTATTTTAGTGAACACAATCTCACAAACATAATGTGCTTTATAAAATACAATAGAGACCAATTATTGAAGTTGGAAAACATAACCAGAAGGTTTTTACGACCGGATAAAGAAACATTGAAAATATTAAAGGATTATGATATTTTGACATACATATCTGCCAGAGGCGGTCATTATCAGCTTACACGAAATTGGGATGACAATCAAGGGATCAATTTGGAAAATTTAAGAGCATTACCTGAAGCTATTCCAACTGTAATATCAACATGTAGATCAAAGCCTAAACAAAAATTCAACAAAGAAATGCTGGACTCTAAGAGAAAAATGAATTTATCCCACATTAAATATGAATCTCAAACAATAGTTAAAGGCCAGAAAAACATAAAAATTTGTTGCATAAACCCAAGATCCTTGAAAAACAAAACGATATCTTTTAGTGACTTGATACTCTCGAATGATCTAGATATCATTGCTGTGACTGAGACATGGTTAGGCACCTCAATCGATAAAGCATGTCTAAGTGAATTATTACCGGATGGGTATAACATCAAGCATGTGCCACGCCCAGGTAGTGGGCGAAGTGGTGGGGTGGCCCTGATCTATAAATCGGTGATTGGTGTTAAAATAGTCTCTTCAACCAGTGATAATATATTTTCAACATTTAAACATATTGAGTGTAATGTAAGTATCAACAACTATACATTGCTCATGGCCGTTATGTACAGACCTCCTCCATCAAAGAAGAATGGCTTGAATGCACGAGATTTTCTGGATACCGAATGGCCAGATTTCTTATCAAAATTTGCCACAATTGACAACAATGTCATTATCACCGGCGATCTGAATTTTTATTTGGACAATCTTTGTGATCGCGACACCATCAAATTTAACAGTGTGCTTCAATCCTGTGGCATGTATCAACATGTGAAAGGGCCAACCCACGTCCAAGGTCATACCTTAGACGTGGTCATCACCAGAGATATGGAAAACATAATATCTGCAGTTGAAGTGACCGATCCTGGATTATCAGATAGCTCTGGCAAAATAGCTAAGGATCATTTCGCAGTAAGTTCAATGCGCTTGCAGCGAAGCCCCCTCCGGTAAAGAAAACTGTAACATACAGGAAACTTCGGTCGATTGACGTTGATTCATTCAAAGCTGATATTCTATCATCCGATCTTTTGAAATTGTCTCAGAGCACGTCAGATGCAGACACTCTTGTCTCATCATACAATAGTGAACTTTCAGCTTTAATAGACAATCACGCGCCATTGTGTTTAAAAACCATCACATTGAGACCATCTTGTCCCTGGTACACGGAGGAGCTTCACGGTGCCAAACATGTGAAGCGTAAGCTAGAACGTAAATGGCAGATTTCAAGACTCAACGTTGACCATTTAATGTATAGGAACCAATGCGCAATCGTTAACAAAATGTTGAAAAAGGCAAGAATTGATTATTACTCAGAGAAAGTAAAATCAAGTGAACGGGACCAAAAAAGTTTGTTCAAATTAACGAAACATTTATTGAATGGCCCAAGCGAAGTTGCACTTACACCAGGTAAGAAACCAGAAGTTTTAGCACAGGAGTTCAGCGATTTCTTTATAGATAAAATAGAAACAATCAGAACGAACATTTCATCTCAGCATCAGAGTGAATCAGTACCAGAAGATCGACGCACAGAAGTACGTGATATTGCGCGAATGGATAATTTCATTCCAGCAACAGAGGAGGAGGTGAAAAAGCTTGTTCAACAGTCAGCTAACAAGTCTTGTGAACTAGACCCTCTTCCTACATGGCTCTTGAAATCGTGTATAAACGAACTTCTACCAATTTTGCTGAAAATTGTTAACAGCTCGCTTCAAAGTTCAATCGTGCCTTAATCATTTAAAGCATCACGAATAAGGCCATTGTTAAAAAAGCCTAGTCTTGACAAAAACATACTCAAGAATTACAGACCAGTATCAAATTTGCCATATCTCTCAAAAATCTTCGAAAAAGTGGTAAACAGAAGAATTGAGGAACATTTGACAAACAATCAATTACATGAAACAAACCAGTCAGCATACAGGAAATTTCATTCAACTGAAACGTCATTGGTAAAAGTTCAAAACGACATTCTTGAATCATTAGACACAGGTGATGTTACAGTACTCGTGATGCTGGACCTGTCGGCTGCATTTGACACCATTGACCATAACACCCTTCTTCAAAGACTCGAATCAGACTTTGGATTTGCAGATAAACCTCGTCAATGGGTCGCATCATACCTAACAGACCGCTACCAAACGGTATGCATCGACGGCAAACTCTCTGAACCGGTCCTTATGAAATTCCGTGTTCCTCAAGGATCGGTACTGGGCCCAAAATTCTACACGATGTACACTAAGCCGGTCGGGTCTATCTGTAAAAACCATCGTCTAAACCACCATTTTTATGCAGATGACTCCCAACCCTATCTTTCGTTTAAACCAACTGACCAAGCATCAAAGGTAGTCACAATCACGCGAGTTGAACAATGCCTAAAAGAAATCATATCATGGATGAATTCAAACATGTTAAAATTGAATGCAGACAAAACTGAATTAATTATTTTTTCAAGTCAAAAACACTCCAAACTTGTTGAAAATCTAGAACTGGAAATTGGCGATACGAGCATAAAACCATCAAAAACTGTTCGAAACCTTGGTGTTACGCTTGATTCGAACATGCACATGGACCAGCATGTTAATTCGGTGACTCGAACAAGCTATGGTCAGATACGACAGATTGGTCACATTCGGCCATATTTGACCGCTGATGCCACCAAGACTCTACTAAACTCGCTTGTGACATCACGGTTAGATTATTGCAATGCTCTCTTGTATGGCGTGCCGAAATCAACAACGAACAAACTGCAAATTGTTCAAAACACAGCTGCACGTATCATTACGAAAACAAGCCGTTTTGAACACATAACACTAATCCTTAAAGACCTTCACTGGCTTCAAATACAAGATAGAATTAAATATAAAATTATCATTCAAACTTTCAAGACCTTGCATGGTCAGTCACCGGTTTACATGAGCGACTTAGTAGAGGTTTACGTGCCAACTAGAAACCTGAGATCAGCAAGTGCAGCAACCACCCTTGTGCCACAAAAATGTCGACTGGTCTCTTACGGTGATAGGAGTTTCAAAGTTGCTGCCGCAAAACTATGGAATTCTCTCCCGGACACTCTCAGAAAAGAATCATCACTTAATTCATTCAAAAGAGCTCTCAAAACACAACTTTTCAAAACTTCCTACAACGTATAGATAACAACTGTGACTGTTTTTATCCCTACTTATTTTTACGTTACAGAACTACAGTAACTGTATATATATATATATATATATATATATATATATATATATATATATATATATATATATATATATATATAGTTTTAAAACCTCTAAAATATTGGGGCCCTGTTTATATTTACACCCGAATTATTGGGTCCACGGTGTATTTATTGGGGCATACCTCAATATTGGGTCAAAGACCCAACATATAAGGACCCAACATAATTGTTTGTTTTAAATGTATCTGCAGGGTCAAATACGTGATTGCAACCTGTATTCCTAAACACATTTATTGGGTCGCAATTTCACTGTTGGGTCGCCAAATATACACGCACCGTGTTTCGTGTATATTTGTATATTATATGACCCAACAATTCTAAGGGTTTTGCAAGTAATATATATAACATTGTTGGGTCAACTGTTTCCATCTGGTCAGCACTGCACTGCCTGCTGCCTCATTAGTCCAGGTCTAAGATTAAAATGTCCCACCAGTCCTGGTTTGAGAGTTAATTGTCTTACAAGCCTTGGTCTGACAGTTCACTGTCTCACTGGTCAAGGTCTCTATGGTAACATCTGTATGAAAACAATTTATGACCCAACTGTTATTCAGAGTTCTAATGAAATATATAAACTAGAAGCTTCACACACAGAGGCCAACGCTCATCTGTTATTTCCCAAGTCCATAAAGGGGCATAAATTCTGATAAAAAGCATCAGAGTTATGGCCCTTGGTCAGATTGTAGCCCTTGTGATGGTGAACAACTGTGTGAAGTTTCATTGCAGTAGCTTTACTAATGAAGAAGTTATGGCCAAGGTTCAAGTTTTTCACACCTACAATAATGACGAAGACGACGACGACAACGACGACACCAGAGTCATCACAATACCTGGACTTTTTTTCTTCGAAAAACAGACAAGCTAAAAATGTATGATACATTGTTGGGTCACTAATCTCAAATACTAGTGGCAATCTTAGCTCTGAAGGTAACCTTAAGGAGCACACTGGCAACATTGTTTGATAATGGTTTAATTTGTGCCAAGTTGTATCAAAATTTACCTACCTTTGGGGGCAGGAGGTTATTTAACCAAAATAAACATATCAACTAGAAAATGTGTCCATAGGACACAGATGCCCCCACTAGTGTTTTGTCAAAAATGCAGATTTTTCACTAAATCAAGGCCCATAACTCGGTAAAAATACATTTTAGCTGGCTAAAAATACTCAGGTGCACAAGTTGAAACCCTAAATAATACATCCATGCAGTTTTAAGTCACTACCACAAACGCTTTTAGAGTTATGGACGACACAAACTAAAAATGCCGCTTTTTCACTAAATCAAGGCCCATAACTCTGTAAATATAAATTTTGGCCGGATGAAAATACCCAGGTGCACAATTTCATACCCTGAATAATACATCCATGAAGTTTCAAGTCTGTACTACAAACGCTTTTAGAGTTACGGATGACACAAACTAAAAATGCCATTTTTTCACTAAATCAAGGCCCATAACTCCGTAAATATCAATTTTGGCCGGATGAAAATACCCAGGTGCGCAAGTTCCCATCCTGAGTAATACATCCATGAAGTTTCAAGTCTGAACTACTAACGGTTTTTGAGATACACGCGACACAAACTTTTCGGGACGTACAGACGGAATGACGGACGGACAAAGGCAAATCTATATGCCCCCCACTTTTTAAGTGAGGGGGCATAAAAACAACAAACAAACAAATCAAACAAGAACAGAAACGTTGGTCTTAGCTTAAAAGCCTTCACAAACTAGGCAAATTTTCAATGTGGAATCCTTACATTGCACGTAGCACAGAATGTTCAACATCCTTGCATCGCCGCGATTGAGTTGTCCGCGTCCATCAAGATTTTATGTTGCCGCGATAAGTGTTTTCCTCATCGGAAAGTGAAATGCCTTGAAGGCATCACCGATCTGTAGAAAATTTGATAACCTCCGCAACCTTTGGCGGCCTTAATGCTGCATAGGTCTGCGCAATTGTGCAGACTATTGTTATCAATGCATGTACAAGTAAATAATTCAACGTTACAGACCAAAAAAAAGATACTGTATAACCTTCATGCAAATCTTTTAGTAATTTAATAATCGCATGTTCAAAATTTTGTTACGTCCTGTACAAGCATTATTGGGCATGTGTATTAACTATTCTTCATTTGGCGTATATATAAAGCCTTATACCATGACCCACAGGCGATGTGCATCGAAATAAATCGTGTATAATAAGGCCTGAAAATGCATGGGCAAAATTTATCCCTGTGCCTTTACAGAATAAGGATTAAATGGAACAAACCGGGTTTAACCCTCTGATTAGTTAAACTTTTAAAGCATGAATTTGGCATTTTTACTGATGTATCTTTTTTCTGATCTTCATTTAAATGTATTTAATGCATGACAATATAGAAGTTAAGAATTATTTTAATGACACACAAGTATTTTCAAGTCTATGTAAGCATCATGTGTGAGAAGGCCAGTACCAGCAAATGGGTGACCATAAAGCCAACTTCAACAAAGCTCAGATGAGCAAACAGCTAACAAACAATAGAATTTCAGTTTCACCTGGAACCTGATAAAGACTCTCTTCTACAGCTCCTTTCTACAAATAAATGAAGAATACTAAAGATGGCATTTATTCCATAAATTACCTTAGAGCTGTCAACAAAAAAATCATACAATAACCCATTAACCAATGTACCCGTATATGTTTTAATTATGTAGCAGGAAAAAAAATCACTAACCTACTAGCAAAGTAGACCCAGTTGAGACAGATTCAACTTTTGCTTGGACATCAAAGGCATCAGTTAAGAAATAACCTTCACTCCAACTAGGACTATTTTTAAGGATATATACCGGTTTTTAGTTCTGATGCACAGTAAATTAACCATGAGGGACTTGGCTTGAGTGGTTTATTTTCTATGCATCATAAGTCCAAACTGTTGTATATTCTCACAAAAAATTAACATCCCTATGTGGAGCAGATAAGTTTATTACAAGAGGAAAGAACTTATACCTACTTTATTTTTACAGGAAATAGTGATTTTCATGCATTGGTGCATTGCCCATGTTATTTTTTTTTTCAATGTGACATCATTACAAAACATCTATGTCATGCCAATTAATGCTGGAAAAGCTTAACTTGGCATTCATTGAAAAGAACCCATATCAGTTTAACGTTCTGTGGTATCTTTGATGATAAATCAAATTAATTTAAATGAGAGGTGATCTTGATTCTGTCAGAAAAAATAATGTGTTGATAGCATCAAAAACAAGCATGTCAGACTTCAAAAGCGTGGCTGTGTTTGTCCCAGCATATCAAACAATGACTTTACTATGTTTTTAATGTGATCACATCATGTCATGTTAAAATTCTGGTCATTTCACCAGAATATATTTATAATCACTGCAGCAGGCGTCAAGTGCTTGTGTGGCAGCCGTGAAAAGTCTCCCTGTACTTCGTCCTTAGTGCAGTTATACTTACTTTCTGGTCTTTTGGGACCATTCAGTGTAATTTGGTGAATTTGAAATCAGAGTTCCGCTTAACTAGGCTAGGGGGCGTTGGCAGTGTTGCACCTAACATTACTGTCAATGAACAGTCTCAATAAAACAGAGACTGGTGTTTTCACTCTTCCTTTGCATTGTTTGTTTCCGGAAGATCATTTCATATATTAATGGATTAAATTACGGGTACACTATTTTTACCAAAGTGAATATCAACGTCAGCAGGACTTTCCCAGAGAGTTAAAGTATATAACAAAATAAGGTTATATTATAAAGAAATTTTGCAAATTTAAATTGCCACTAAATCTTCAAGCAGAAAACTTAAAACTGTTTAAACAGGACACTTGATGCCACCTGTCTGCTATTAAGGAGAGCCGCGTCAAGGGAAATCCTACCTTATGGTCAAATTTGGTTGCCTTTGGATTTTTACACAGACGAATTCCCAATTTCTTCAGCTTTCAAAAAATGTATACGTGTGTATGTGTTAGAATGCAAAGAATGCTATTGTAGTAAACACAAGATCTGTAAAATAGAAAATAATATCCAATCAAATTATAGTATTATGAGGTTGAAGGTTATATAGGCAGTAAAACATATTCATTTGACGTTGCATTTTTTAAGCAAAATCATTTTTTGTGAAAATTTAAAAAATAAATGTTCAATGGTTCTTTTCTAAATGGGTTTATATAGACAATTGGTGTTGTTTTCAAAAACACCGAATTACAATAACTGATCCCGAAAGACCAGAAAGTAAGTATAACTGCACTGAGGACGATGCATGCATTGTGAAACAACTTGGTACAAATGTTCACCTCAACAAGACAACATGTCATGAAAAAGACCTAGGTTCCTATCTCAAACTTAAATGTCAAAAACAGGCACCTTTTGCAGTGTCTACTTTGTACATCAATACGTGGATTCTGAAATAACTGGATACAAATCATCACCTCATCAAGACAATGTGTTGGGAAAAAGAGACACAGGTTCCTTTCTGAAAGTTCAAGGTCACAACTTGGGGTAAAAGGTCAAAAACGAGCACTTTCTGTCATGTCTGCTCTGTAACTCGGGCATCATTGCATGGATTCTAAGGTAACATCATACTTAAAGGCGTTTGCGGTAGTTACAAATCTCGGCTCTCGCGAGAGTTCGTACTAATGCGTTGTAAATGCAGGTGGCTGCTTAATACAGGCTGAAACTAATACAGAAAGCTCCTATAGGAGCTTTCTGTATTACTTTCAGTCTGCATTAAGCTGTAAATTGTCTTAAAAAACATTTTAATCATACTTCCGGTTTAGAGAGTGTCCGAGATTTCCCTGTAAATGGTACTAAACCATAGAAAAATGTGCATTTAAAGAGCCAATAAAATCTTAAAACTATCGGTGACCCCTATTTTTTATTTCATATTTCAACAAGTATTTGTATGGTCTTTCAAACTACAAAGTTTAAAAAAAAATCTATGTTTTAGAAAAAAAATCGACCTTACTGTAGCAAACGCCTTTAAGTGTGAAAAAGTGCCTTCATGCTAGACCCAGTCCTTTTGGGGCATGTGTCATGTGACTGTGACAGCTCTTGTTAATCATTTCTTTTTATATGCACAAAGAAACTTTGGTTGTATTTTGTTATGGCGCATCTTCTGATTGTCCATCCCTCTGTCTGTTTGTCTGTTAGCCATTCTTGTCCGCTCAATAACTTTAATACTATTCAGCTTAGGGCAACCATGGATTAAAAATTAATGACCCAACAATTCTTACGGTTTTGCAAGTTATATATATACTCAGTTCCAAAAGAAAGTGTGCACTTCGGTTTTTGTTAATTTTATGTATTACTTTTAACAGAAATATTATGATGTTTGGCATCAAAATTGAAAGCAATTTATGCTCAATTGTCTGTGCATTGACAGTGCATTCAATCGACTGCAAAATTGTGTACATTATAAAGGAAGTGTTCGAAATTCGAGACCGATACGTTTAATCAAAATGGAAAAATAAAAAAGTGCACACTTTCTTTTGGAACTGAGTATATATTACATTGTTGGGTCAATTTTTTTATGACCCAACAATTATTCAGAGTTCTCATGGAATATATTAAAAAAAATGTATAATACATTGTCTTTTTGTCTGTTAACCATTCTTGTCCGCTCAATAACTTTAATACTATTCAGCTTAGGGCTACCATGGATTAAAAATTTATGACCCAACAATTCTTAGGGTTTTGCAAGTTATATATGGGCCGTTCCACGCGAAAACCCGCATTATTGACATTTTTGCAAAAACAGAACTAATAAATGGAAAAAGAGTTTTGACTGTTCTCTATAATTTCTGAAAATTTGAATGCATTATTGTGAATAATAAACTAGATAGCCGCTTCAGAACACATATACCCATGCCGTTTTAATAATGACGTTACGAACGTCATAATGTATGTTTTGACGTCACTTATATCTTATTTCTTTTTTTGACGTCAGTTACAGAAAAATGTTATAATTTTCAACACTAAAATATTTTCAGCAGAATTACAATGGTTTAATGATTCTATTCAACTAAAAACACAGAACAACCCGTTTTTTACAGTAATTACAGTGGTACAAAGTTACCAACAGTCAATTTTATAGAATATGGGTGGGTTTAGAACATGGGTAACCATGGCAACAAATATAATATTTAGTGATTTTTTCAAACATGACCAGTTTCTAATTTGATTATTCTGTATAGGACAATTTGTTTCCTGGACATATTAGGACATGAAAAAATTATCATTTTTTAACACTTTTGTGAGGCTATTTACTCAATTTTATTTCGATGTCACTAATGCTGGTTTTTGCATGGAACAGCACATATATATTACATTGTTGGGTCAATTGTTTTATGAACCAACAGTTATTCAGAGTTCTCATGGAATATATAAAAAAATGTATAATACATTGTTGGGTCACCAATCTCAAATACTACCAGTAGCTATCTTATTTCTGAAGGTTACGTTATCGGGCACCAGGGCAACACTTAATTAGGAACCAAATTAATGTCAAGGTCACAGTTATCTGAAATATAGAATGCCTGTGCACTCAAACATTTCTACTCAATAACTTGAATAACTTGATCAATAGGTCAAGGCCACTGATTTTTAATCTAGTCAGTGCCATTAATTGAAACCCATTAAGCTTAGGACTACCTTATGCGGTGTTATAGATGATCATGGTCTGTAGGTGATGCTTATTTTTATACCCCCAGAAACCAAGTTCGAGAAGGGGTATATAGGAGTCGGCACTGTCGTTGTTGTTGTCATCGTCATTATCGTCATGGTTGATGTAGGCATGAAAAACTTTAACCTTTGTTCTTGAAGCTACTGCAATGAAACTTCACACAGTTGTTAACAATCACAAGGGCTACAATCTGACCAAGAGCCATAACTCTGTGATGCTTTGTTGTCAGAATTATGTTTATGGACTTAGGAAATAACAGACAAGAGTTGGCCTCTCGTTTTGAATTGTCTCTTCAAGACGATAATGGAGTAATAGCCCATGATAACAAAACCTTGTTGTGTCAGGAGCTGGGGCGGAGGTATTGATAGTTTTAGGGTTTTTTTTATCTGTAGGTTAAATGTCAAGGTCACTGTGTTAGGATTTTGATGAGAGGAAGTTTTCTGGCTAACTTGCGGAAGGTTGATTGTTCTACCCAGATGCTTGATTGATTCATACAATACTAATTAATAGAGTAAGGCAATTGCCATGCACCAGTGAGACCCATTCATAGTCAAATGTTTGACATTTTTAGCTCGTCTGTTTTTCGAAGAAAAAAAGTCGAGTTATTGTGATAGTCTTGGCGTCGTCTGCATCGTCGTTGTCGTCGTCCAAAAATTTTAACCTTACCTCATAACTCAAAAACCGTTCAACATTTTCAAATGAAACTTGGTACACATGTTCCTAGGAATAGTACGCACATCTATACAAGGTCACATAACACTGGCCTTACTAATTACTCAGTTATTCCCATTTTCGGACATAAAAAACAGACGAGCGTTGGCACCCACTCTGCAGTGCTCTTGTTTATAATACAGTGTAATGCAATTTTCAGAGTTACCAGACATAAACCAGTTGTTAGATGAAAATGAGTTTGATGATGAAGCGTCGGAGGAAAGAGGTAAATAAAGTTTACTCTCCAGTGATTTTATTCATGTGAACTTTTGAGATTGTTCTTTGTCTGAACAATATCTCCACATGTTGGGTAAAGGTGATGAAAAAAGTAAAACGCACACAATTTTGATTTGGATTAGCCTAATCTAGTTACTCAACAAACAGTTATATTTAAAACATGCAAAAATGTTGAGTTTTTTTATAAATTTGATATTTGAAAGGTGCTGATTACATGGAGACCAGATGGAGATTAGAGACTATTTATTTACAACCTTCAGAACTGTTGGAATATGTGTTAAGATTGGTACTGTAGACAGAGACCATCAACAGAACACTGTAGGGTCAATATGTTTTTTCATCCATTGTCATCTGCTGAAACCCAAAGGATGGGCTGAGCCGTACTCCAACAGATCCTGAGCGATTCAGCAGATGGTAATGGAAAACAACAAGTGTGTTGACCCTGATCGTGTATAAATAAATATAATCAAAATATTGCCAATTCATCATTTAACCTTATAATAGTAACCACTGTTTTCTGACATCATACATTTTGCAGGTTTGCAATGATATCTTTTATTAAAGCACCTTTTTATGCTCATTCAGGTGCAGATTTTTATGCATAACTGTGATTTTATTCAGGTCTTGTTCCCTTCGAGACTGAGACTAGCGAGGCAGTATATTCTCAGACGGAGACTAGCGAGGCAGTTGAAGGTCCTGATCCTATAGAAACTGAGACAAGCAAGTCGGTTGTTGATCCTGATCCCATAGAGACCGTGGCAGTTGACTCTCAGACCGAGACTAGTGTTGAAACTGATCCTGCAACATCTAGTGGTAAATTGTCTTTATCATTGTCACTATATATTGTCGATCTAATTCCAAAAGGATGTAACTCATTCACAGTTGTAAAGAAGTTATGTCCTTTTGTAATTAGATCGACAAAAAAGAAATATACACTTAGACCCCCCTCCCTGTTCATTTGTTGACCTATATACATTGTATATAGACCTGTGACCTTGACCTACATAAATGAACACTTAAAAATGTGTGACTGTAAGATGCACATACATGCCAAGTACCAGTATGAAGCAGCTATTTTATTCACTCACAACTTAGGTTCACTGTGTAAAACATAATAAGATCAAAACAGGTGACAAATACAGGCTTTCCAGCGTTCCTCTTTTTTCCTACTATTTCTTTTTTTCCCTACCTTTTTGAGATGGCTCCTATTTTTTCCTGCTTTTTCAAAAAAGCTCCTATCCAATTTTTTAGCTCACCTGAGCAAAGCTCACCTAGATCAGAGGTCAAGGTTACATTTTCCTTAAAGGTCAAGCTCATTTGAGATCTATCAAAAAATATTTTTTTACATATAACTTAATATTGATCATAATTATGCAACCACATGCAACAGTAACTTGAAAATTAGAATGTGAGAGGTGTATAAGAATTACAAATTTTGTGTTGTGCGAAACTCTGAAATGGCCTGGGGTACAGCATCAAACTTGACAGAAATATTACCACCATTAGCTGTTGTGCACCTACTATTTTTATACCCCCATCAAACAAAGTTTGAGGGGGGTATACTGGAATCACCCTGTCGGTCGGGCGGACGGTTTGTTTGTCGGGCGGTTTGTTTGTCGGTTGGTCGGTTGGTCTGTCCACAGCTAACATATACAGTTTGTGGAGCGAACTCCTCCTTCAGTTTTTGACGGATTGTAATGATACTTGGTATATATCATCAACATGAATGGTAGATGTGCAAGACGTATTTTTGGTGCATATACCTCAAGACGTTTCAGAGTTATCTGCCCTTGAACTTAGGCTGTTTTCTTGCAACATTGTGCACAATTGTTCAATACGGTAGGTAGTTTGTGGAGCGAACTCCTCCTTCAGTTTTTGACGGATTGCAATGATACTTGGTAAACATCATCAACATGAATGGTAGAAGTGCAAGA
Source organism: Mya arenaria (assembly GCF_026914265.1). Lineage (NCBI taxonomy): Eukaryota > Metazoa > Mollusca > Bivalvia > Myida > Myidae > Mya > Mya arenaria. The sequence continues at coordinate 914,201 of NC_069131.1, read as the reverse complement.
CATATTTTTGGTGCATATACCCCAAGCCGTTTGATAGTTATCTGCCCTTGAACTTAGGCTGTTTTCTTGCAACATTGTGCACAATTGTTAAATACGGTAGCTAGTTTGTGGAGCGAACTTCTCCTTCAGTTTTTGATGGATTGCAATGATACTTGGTATACATCATCAACATGAATGGTAGAAGTGCAAGACGTAGTTTTAGTGCATATACCCCAAGACGTTTTAGAGTTGTCTGCCCTTGTACTGAGGCATTTTATATAGTGCTTACTTATATGTATCAGATGGCATCTTGGTTTGTGACAAGGAGGCGGATGGGGTATTTGTCACATTCAGTGACTGTTCTAGTTTGGATTGTCTCTTAAAGACGATTGCGGAGTTATTGCCAATTATAACTTAGAATTGTATAGGCTTTGTGTAGCCCATTACTCTGAAACAGATTGGGGTGCAGCCATCAAACTTGACGGGAATATTCCTCACCATGAGTTGTTGGTCTCTTAAAGACAATTACAGAGTTATTGACAATTATAACTTAGAATTGTGTATTAAGCTTTGTGTCTTGTGTTACTCCGAAATTGATTGGTGTACGTCAAACATTAAGTTCATTAAAATGTTTAAGACTAAAAAAAATATTGATTTATATTGTACCATGGATTTTCCTACAGTCTTCTGCTAATGATTATGGAGTTACTGCCCCTGATTATTAAATAAAGGAGAGGGGAACAGGGGAGACCTTTTTTAGTGACAGAAAACACCTCTAGTTAGAAACTGCACTGGCTTTGCAATTGCATCACTTGCTCTAATGCACTTCTACTATAAGGAGTAAAATATTAAATGTGTTTATGTGATATATTTATATCTTGCATTGATCAATGTGACAGATTAGTAATTTTTTTCAGGAAAACGGGGGGAAAAGAGACCTTGGACAAAAAGTGCTGAGGAATTTTTGAGAAGAGCTTTCAAAAGTTACCTCACCAGAAAAGCAGCTAGTGTCCACAATACAGACATAATCATGGCTCAAAACACATGTGCCGAATTATCTGAAAGATCAAAGGCTCAAATAAGGTCCAAGTTAACCAACATGAAGTTGGGGAAATCAAAATAATCTCCTGTGTTACAGAGGAACTGGAGAACATGACTGTTCCATCTTTAGATGATGTTTGTGCAACTTTAAAGTGTTGCTTTCTGACAATGAAGCGTAGCTTTAAACGATTTTTTATAGAAAATGATTTTCGTAAGGTGTTTATGTGGTCGTTAATTAATGCTGATGATTCGTGGTTCGATCTGTGAATCGTCATCTCTGACTCGTGGATCGAATCGGATCGCCACTTGACCGGCGATCCACAGCCCTACAAATTGGACAATCATTATGTAATAATTAAAATTGATAATAGAACTATCACTAAAATATTTTGATGCTCTTTTCTGACAATATTGTCAATATTGTCAAACATTCTATTTTATCTAGAAGTCGGAGGCAAAATTACCTATTTATATTTCAAAGTGATATAAACCTTCAAAGCAAATAAATAGGATCCTGATGAAACAACTACAGATGCTGTCTCGACGGGGTCCAAACTATTTACATATCAAATTGGTTACAGGGTTGATTGTTCATACTTCTTTATATCCAGAAGTTCTTTTTACAATATTCAGTTAAAAAAAACTAATGTCTTGCTGTCAGTTTTTGATTGCCTCCAACTGTCCCCACTTTCAGGAAACGACTAAAGCCTCTTGGTGGGCCAATTTGGAAATTGGTTCCTGATCCAATTTTGTTAACAGATCTGATCATCATGTCTACTAGAAGTAAGACATGTTATATCTAAATCCATACATTTTGAAATTTTAAATTCATTCAGCCCTAGTGTCAAAGATAAGCGTGGAATCATACCGATTCGACCCAATAGCTTAATGCATTTTATATATTATATATAACATATTGGGTCTAAAGCCCCAGTAAAATGATGGGTCTGACCCAAGAAGTTGGTGACACTAAAAAGGTACCTATGTCTCAAGATTTTCTGATGTATATTGATATACATAGCATTCCAACAGTCAATCTATACTGTATATAGGACAGTGACGCCTGTATCACTATTATATCTAGTAGGTCCCAATAAATATGGATAGGATTATAGTCCCAATAAGTTGGCGAGTTTAAGTATATATATATATATATATATATATATATATATATATATATATGTGTGTGTATATATATATATTTGGTTTCATGTTGTTGATTTCTTATTCTTATTTTACTTTTTATGCTTATTTTATTGCATATAGCATTTTTAGACACTTTATGTGTGTGTGTTTTTTTGACAACATATGAGTTTCACTTGAATTGGTTTAATATGTTAAAATATGTCACTTTTGGTGATTTCCACATATCTGCGATATGTCACATGTTGTAAAGCGCCCTTGAACGTATTTTTTTATGAAAAGGGCGCTCAACAAATCTGGTCTAATAATAATAATAATAATAATAATAATACTTGTACTGGAGCTGATTGGTATGAAATTGTATGTGGAAAGAGTAATAATTAATCAGGAAAACAATACTCATATCAAGAAAATAGTTCGACATTGATAAAAACCAAAACTACTTGGATGAGCCATATAAAAAACTATATGGTATATGTGGTGTTCAGAGATATGTTTAAACTTACAAGGCGAACATGTCGTGCAATGTCAACAATGTGATTAATGTTTATAAGAAGCATATAGTTCGCTTCCGTCTTGAATGGATATCGCATTGATAGGTCAACAGGTGTTAAACGTTAATTTTGGATCAAAAATGTACACAGAGCTTATCGCATAAGCAACATGTCATCGGTAAAACAAAAAATAAGTGAGATTGCTCTCAGTCTATAGTTCGTGAATTTGACGGTGTTGTCCTTGTCATAACTGTCGATAAACAGTGTGAATCATACCACGAATGCTGTTTGCCTGTGAATCTGGACGTGGACGTGGACAGTGTTACGCGTATCATTACTGACGATAAATAGTGTGAATCATAGCACGAATGATGTTTTCCTGTGAATCTAGACGTGGACAGTGTTACGTGTATCATTACTGTCACTGAACAGTGTAAATCATAACGAGACTGTTGTTTGCATGTGAATCTGGACGTGGACAGTGTTACAGGTATCATTACTGTCACTGAACAGTGTGTACTTTTCGGCTCATTCATCTTCTTATCGGACATAATGTACTGGTAAATGATATTATATGATGCAACATTTCCGTGTTCCGCTGATTGTATAACTCGATTAACAACATGCGTTGACAATACCCTTGTTAGATCATTTTAATACACATTGTATGACTGAAAATACACGGTAAAACAAAAATATATCTGCTATCAACCACATTGTAAATTGTTTCACAGAAAAGTCAGAAACAAGGTGGCTTGTAGTATGAAATTATATACAATGTTTTGATATCTAATACCCCGACATATCTTTGTATTTCTTTGTCAAACATATTATGTTCTTGCCAATGGATGTCTTCCATTTTATAAATGCAATGTAAGTAACAGGGACAAGCTCAATCACAAAGAGCCTGCTTCAACAAAGGAATCTTAGTGGTAATATATATATTTTTGAATCTGCAGAAACGTGAAAAATGTCAAAATGGTGAAGGGTTTTGATTCATTAACTTTGTGCTCATTTTCAAAGCCGGGGCTTAAGTCAAATTAACGATGTGTGTATCAAAATAACAAAACTATGACACTTATTTCATTTTACGACTAAAATCGATATAAAATACTTATTGAAACGGGCCGAAAGACTTGAACAAAGACCCTGAAATTATTTCACTCCCAGTCGCAAACATAATAGGTTAGCTGATAATTAAACTTAAACTGTAAGATGTTCTTTTTTTCAAATATATAAATTATAGTATGAAAGAGATTCCTTTTGTAGCACATTCAATGTTTAAAAACAGCAGCGTTTGGTTGGAACCTGTGGTTGAATAATAAAAGCATGATCAGTTTAAAATTATCAACATTTTCTAGAATGCGCTGAAGTGGTAGCTCGCGGAGTTCTTACTTCAAAAATCAACTATTAATAAGACAATCATGAACAAATTGAATCATTTGAAGGGTATGAAATAAAGAACAAGAACACAAACTGCAATTATGTTATACCTAGTGTAGTGTAGATTATTTCGTTTACATATTTTCAATAAACGAGCAGTGCCCTTTCAAAAGGTATACCTACGTTATATGGAGTAAGCAGGCATCTTAATTTAACATTATCAGCATTGACTTGGTGAATTTTCTATCGGATAGTTAAGAATTTACTAAAGACTATCTAATACGATTTGATGGTGATCAATTGGACATTTTTATTTTCACGTATGTTCAAAAGAACAATCTATATTGGTATAACGATGTAGTAACGGCAAAAACGATATCAGCTGTTTGTTATCTTGACAACAGCAACACTTACAGATAGGAATTCGAAAGATAAATTTTGGTTCGTAACCAAATAAAGTTTGGTAATCTGATTTAAAATCGCAAAATCGCCGGATATTCCAATACATGTAGTAGGAGATGTGTGGCTTTGATGTTAATCTCATTCCTAAGGAGTGACAGGTCCATTTATAGAATATATGTTTTCTCCCCGTAAATGCCCCTAAGTGTTCAACTATCCGTGAGGTCTCATTGAGGAAAGGAAATGAAATATGTCGTTAATCTTTTTTTTCCATTTGCAAAATGTCATGAAATAATGTTACATTTGCATTTAATCCGATTTCCCTAACGAAATACATTCATCATATGTTAATGAATTGTTATTCCTAATAATCACTTGTGCTTTTCTAAACAGCAAGAATCTGTGCAATCCAGTTGAGATTTGACTAACAGAAAATGCAGGCCGAAACCGTTAAGATAACAACCTTCCCCTTTCCACAATGGAATGAAAAAACACAATCACTAGCGTCGGTCCCAATGATAGTATTAGTCTTGTAACATTGCAGAGCAGTGTAGAGAGGTTATGAAAGATAAAAAATCTCGGTTTCTTTAAAAGAACTTGTTTGGTTGAGATGCGGTGATTTTGTTGCTAGAAATAAATGTTCTTTTATGCATTACTTTTGAAGTAGAAAACCTTAGTGACATATATGTTTGCATATAAGGCATAGTAAGACTGTCAACGTTACCTAGCACCGGTTTGATATTCCTTTACTAAGATTCATTTAGACAACTCATTGAGGTCTAAACACCGAATTGACACTGTTCAAATATGTTCTATGTCCCAATACACTTTTTTAACAGTATAACCAAGAACATGTCCATTCGAAATTTGATTAACCTATTATTACATAGCGGTAATCTTCTAACATTGCAGTGCAAAGTGTTTGCAAATAGTATTTCCCTTGATGGCACGTACATTGGTTCTACTGTACTTTATTGTTGGCTTAAACAATTCTATAACAAATTATTGCTATGTTTAGCGTTATATGACTTACAATTTTTTTTATAATTCATGTTGTTGTTTGTTTGCATTATGACGATGGAAAGACTTTCGTTTAATGTTTGTGAGGCCTGTATCTAAAACATATATTATAATGAATGATAAACCTTTAACTCCTTACTAAAATTGCATTTAAGGAAAATACTAATCACTGATTACAAGATTGTAACCGTGTATTAAGAAGCTGAAAACGCACAAATACAAATTGCTTGGCTGGTCCTAAATATTTAACGTGATCAACTATCGTCACATAAGGTAGGAATACCGTGTTTCTGCATCAAATTAAACACAGTATTCTTCATTTGATCCATTGTTTTTTGTATTTATTCATCTTTTTCGGTAAATTAAAACAATAATATTATTTGTAGTACTGCTTATTTGAGAGTAAGAGTGCATTTTAAAAATAACGTTTTACTAAATATATCAAAAGTCTGTAACAATAGGAAAACAGTATCTATTTTAAACCTCTTATTTGCAAAAACATGCATTTTCCTTCCGAAATTTAACAGAGAAACAATGTTTGTTTAGAAAGAAGTCAAAAGTCGATGGGTTTCGCTGTTGTTCTTCAATAAATTGTTTAATACAATTCTGATGAATTATTATTAGCAATAAAATAACCTTATTGTTCCTTTTTAATGAAATATTCAATTGAATTGAAATGCAAATTCGTTCAAACAAGCAACAAAAAGGCTACAAATGATATAAGTCATAATCAATATATGTTTTATAACCGATTTCGTCATTCATTTTGAATTGTTTCGGTTTTCGGTGTAATTTTACATATTCTTATCCAAACTTAAACACCTTCATTTCGAAAACATATACTATGGGTTTACCGGGCTTCCAAATTCACATCAGAAATGCATCTGATGTAGCCTGTAACATATCATTAAGACATTCACGAATGAGAATCTACGCTCCATAACGGCGGTTGACTGTGAAATCAGCAGTGCCAGTTTGAAATAATGATGTATTGCAGGAAATGGTTAATGCTGGTGCCTAGAGCAGCTTGTGATAATGACTTAATAATGCGTGTACATTTATGTTTATTTTTTTGCTGATTTATTTTTCTCGAAATGCCTCCAGAGTTGAGATAATTTTCACAAGTAAATTGCCAGGCTCGCTCTATTAAAAAGACTGAATACGGGACACATATTTCATTTTCACGGAAACTCTATGCTTATTTCTCAGGGGGATAATTGAACATGGATTTGATTAATTGAAAATGCCATGCAGCACTAATGCACAATCCTTATGATTTATAACACCGTCACTAGAGGGCAATGACATTCATTGATGGCACCACATTCACATGAGATTTTGCAACCTTCTAAATCCTATAATTTTATTTGATGAAACAAAAAAGCCATTGCATCCGTACTTCCATCAATGAAGAACATTTTGATATTTTGTCGGCGTGTTTCCAACCGTGCACAATTGAGGTATTGAACCTCGTCCGTCTGGCACACACGGACATTATTCATGCAACGTTACGAATATATTGTGAAAAATTTCCTTTAAAGGCTACACAGAAACAATAGTGATATATCATCTATGGGGAGATATTGTATTCGTGATGAGAACAGAACATATGTTTAGAAGTTATTTTTTTTATTATAAGTATTCCTCACGTGACCTGCTCATTTCATGTTAAATGTTCGTAAACATAACGCTAAAAATAAACATAGATAGTTGATAATAATGATCTTGTTGACTCTTTGTATAATTGCAGACGTAACCAGTGTAAATAATAGTTGTTCGGTATAAGAAAATAAATATCAGATGCCTTACCCTTGTGAGATAACATTAAAACACATTGTGTGACCAAATATTAACGATAAAGCAAAAACATATCTGCTATCAACCACAATGTAAATCGTTTAACAGAAAAGTCAGAAACGAGGTGGAATGAAATCCTATAATATGTTTTGATATCTAATACATATAAAAATAATTAATAATAAATCAATATAATTTACCAGAGCGTAACGTTGTTGATTTTACAGTTAATGCATATGGGGATTTGTTGATTGATTTTTTGAATACTAATCTCTGTAATCTTAATGGTCGAAAGTATATATCAAATGATTTTACCTCTGTTTCCACGAAGGGAAGATCGGTAGTAGACTACTGTATCGTCCCACACGAATGTATTGATTCATTTGAAAAGTTTTCAGTCATTCATGTTACAGATATGATTAATAATATACCAACACTGAATTGTTTCGCCAATTATGGTGTTCCTGATCACTCTTTACTGAGATGAAATATTATTTGTAATAGTGTTGAAGAGCGGGCTGATTCTTGTTCAGAAAATACGTCAAATACTTTTGATAAATTTGATCTTGATAAAACTTCATGTAATTTTATGTGTGACCATGAAACGCTTTTTAAGTTAAATGCATTAATTGACAAGTTAGAGCAAGGTATGCAGCGGCAATGTGATATCGATACTTTATATTGTGAATGGTGTGATTTAATCAAGGATTCTATGTACAGTAAGCTTCCATATAAGTCTATTAAGATAAGCTATGGTACTAGCAGATGTAGCAAAAAGCATAGACCAGGCAAACATTGGTGGAGTGAGAAATTGTCTGTTTTATGGTATAATATGTGTACTGCGGAGAAAGCATGGCTTAGCTCTGTTAGTAAAAGTGAATCATGGGCATTAAAGACTGATTATATTTCTGCTAGAAAATGTTTTGACAGAGAGGTACAAAGAGCTAAACGGTTCTACTGGTACAATATGCAATTGAAAATGAAATCTTAAACGAGGCTGTTACAAGTAATGACAGGTTTTGGAAATCTATTGGTAAAATAGGAATTAACCAAGAAAGGAAGAAGCGTATTCCAATGGAAATTAAACTTGATGATGGTTCTATATGTCATGATATTAACGTTGTACTGGATAAATGGAAATCAAGTTTTAGTACTTTATTCAATACGCATAATTATGATGTCTCCGCGCTTAACACTAATAATTTAAGAGATGATGCTCATGTCTCATTTAATGCAAATATTTCTGTTATGAAAGTGAAAAAAGCTGTAGATAAAGCTAAAACTGGTAAAGCCATTGGTGCGGACAATATATATTGCGAAGCTTTAAAAAATGATTCTGCAATTTTGTTCATGCATTCCTTATTTAACATTTGTTTCAATTCTAGTACGGTGCCAAGTATTTGGAATAAGTGTATAGTTAACCCAATTCCGAAGTCATCAAGTACGGACCCTAGAGATCCGTCATCATATAGAGGAATTAGTCTTGCTTCCTCAGTGTATAAAATTTATTGTACTGTGTTAAATGATCGGCTTGGTTATTGGGTAGAAAATCAAAAGTTATAAGAGGACGAACAGGGCGGTTTTCGCAAATACAGAAGTACAATAGACCAAATCTCTAGTCTTACTAGCATTATTGATACCAGGAAAAACCGCAAACTGTCGACATTTACCGCTTTTATTGATTTTAAAAAAGCTTATGATTTTATTAATAGGGATAAGTTATGGACAAGGTTATTTGGACTGGGTTTATCTGGTAAAATGCTTAAGGCTGTTATATCGCTCTATTCCTCTGTCAGTTCCTGTGTACGTGTTAACTCTCTTTGTACAGACTGGTTTAATGTTTCTATTGGCCTACGGCAAAGTTGCATCTTGTCGCCATTATTGTTTAATATATTTTTAGATGACCTAGTTAAGTACTTAAAAAGTTTAGATGTTGGGATTTCTATTGAAGATGAGAAAATGTGTGTTTTATTATATGCAGATGACATTGTTCTACTAGCGTCAAGCGAAGCTGATTTACAAGTACTTTTAAATGCTTTAGCTGACTGGTGTAATATTAATGACATGACTATTAATACAACAAAGAGTAATATAGTTCACTTTCGTCCTCAATCTGTACAACGCACAAATTTCAACTTTAAGTGTGGCAATGACGGTTTATATGCAGTTGATAAGTATACTTACCTTGGCATTGTTATCAATGAATTTCTTGATTATAATGTGACTGCTAAAGCCGTTGCTCAGAGTGCTAGCCGTGCGCTCGGGTTTCTTATTGCTAAATGTAATATCGTTGGTGGTATACCGTATGACGCATACACTAAATTATATGATTCTATTGTTTGGCCGAGTATAAGTTACGGTGCATCTATCTGGGGTGTAAAATCGTTTTCATGCATCAACGCCGTGCATAATAGAGCCATGCGTTTCTTTTTCGGCGTTGGGAAATATACACCTAATGATGCTGTTTCAGGCGAAATGGCCTGAGTACCACCGATTATCCGTCAATGGAAATCTATAGTCGGACATTGGTCTAGGTTGTGTAATACACCTTTGTCTCGTATCAATAAACGAATAGCTCTTTGGGCAAACGGGAAGGCATGTAATACATACAAGTCTTGGTTTTATTATGTAAATGAGAAGATGGTAAGCCTCGACATGGATATATATACTAATATGAATGACCATGTACCAAAATCCACCGTTGTTAGCCAAATATATGATAAAATGATGTCAGCGTATATCAATGAGTGGCACGATTTTATTAATAGACCAAAAGGTATACGTGGAAGGGGTGGAAATAAGTTAAGAAACTATTGCAAGTATAAAATTAACTATTCTGTTGAAAATTATTGTAAATTGATTATGCCGCCAAAACATAGGGCAGCGTTAAGTAAATTTAGATGCGGGGTAGCCCCTATTCGAGTGGAAACGGGCCGATATGAAAATCTTGCCCTAAATGATCGTCTTTGCCCTTTTTGCAATTCTGTTGAATCAGAAATTCATGTGTTATTCTATTGTAAGTTGTATAATAATATAAGAATGCCATTGTTAGAAAAGGCGAACACATTTAATCCATTATTTCAAAGTATGTCCGATATAGATAAGTTGTCTTTTATTTTATAACATAACATGTTGTCAAGACTTAGTGCCAAAACCTGCAACGATATTCTTAATTATAGGATGTTTTATTTGTGTAAGTAATGTTGTTGTTGTTTTTTAAACTTTAATTATTGTGTTATTTTACGTTAAGCTAGAAATGAGTGCTAATCAGTTCATCTACGGTCTGATCGGGGTGATATTCGATTTTTTACACCCATTTCGTAAGTATGAACGTTTGTGCGCGTTCATGTTTTCAGTATTTTATTTTGTTTGATTTAACGAAGTTTTAAAACAAGATTAGCATTGGTTTCTAGTTTCTTACTTTTGTATATAATATCGATTTTAGATGTTAAATAAGTAATATGTAGTTTTATGTTTTTTGTGTGTGTGCTATAGTCTCTTATAACTATACTGAGTGGCAATGCATATTTTAATGTATATTTAATAGGTGATGTATATATGTTGTATTGATGAGACGTTAATAAACTATCAAGTATATACACCGACATATCTTTGAATTTCTTTGTCAAACATATTATGTTCTTGCTAATGGCTGTCTCTCATTTCAATAATGCATTATTAGAAACAGGGACTGGCTCAATCACAAAGGGCCTGTTTTAACAAAAGGATCTAAGTGGTAACTAAGATATCTTTAATTCTTTAGAAGCTTCAAAAATGTCAATGTTGGAGGGTATCGATTCATTAACTTTGTGTTCATTTTCAAAGCCGGGGCTTAACTCAAATTATCGAACAAATTAACAAAACTATGAACCTTAGATTATTTCATTTTACGACTAAATAGATACTTATTGAAACGCGCCGGAAGCATTTAACAAACGCACTGCCTCGACTTAGAGGGACAGAGTTAATGCCTGAAATCCACTAAATACATCAATTTGATAGTTTGTGTTTTGAAATGAAATACTACTGACTGTATGTATAAACTTGGATAATGTGGATTGTTCAAGGTTTTACCTGTACGTAAAGTAATCAAGTTAACCGATTGTACTTACCTAAATGACGTATTAGTCAATATGATTAAGTAGCGTTGTGAAATGGCAATAACAGAAAGGTTGACGTTTATTCCCCGCGAGACACACAAAAGACATACAAGTATACAAATGAAGCGCGTATTCCTTGTTTATCTAATCTTGCGAATAAACAAACAGTAACATAGTAGCCTGTTTGAAATCATTTGACTCCCAGTCGCTAACATAATAGGCTAACACTTTCAGATTATTTTTTTCATGAATATGAATTATAGTATGAAAGAGTTTCCTTCTGTAGCACATTAATGTTTAAAAACATCAGCGTTCGGTTGGAACCTGTGGCTGAATAATAAAAGTGATCAGTTTAAAATTATCAACATCTTTTAGCATGCAGTGGTGGGCCGCGGGGTTCTAACTTCAAAAATCAACTAAGATAACCTATGCACAAATTGAATCATTTGAAGGGTTGATGAATATAGAACAAAAAAAAGGATTTTGTACACAATATACTGAAGAATATATTATGAACAATATATTCTGGCCTTTACATATTAAAACGAGGCTCTCCAACGTCCGATTTTAGTTGAAATAAAGAACAAGAAAACAAACTGCAACTATGTTATACCTAGTGTAGTGTAGATTATTTCGTTTACATATTTTCAATAAACGAGCAGTGCCCTTTCAAAAGGTATACCTACGTTATATGGAGTAAGCAGGCATCTTAATTTAACATTATCAGCATTGACTTGGTGAATTTTCTATCGGATAGTTAAGAATTTACTAAGGATTATCTAATACGATTTGATGGTGATCAATTGGACATTTGTATTTTCACGTATGTTCAAAAGAACAATCTATATTGGTATAACGATGTAGTAACGGCAAAAACGATATCAGCTGTTTGTTATCTTGACAACAGCAACACTTACAGATAGGAATTCGAAAGATAATTTTTGGTTCGTAACCAAATAAAGTTTGGTAATCTGATTTAAAATCGCAAAAACCGCCGGATATTCCAATACAAGAAGTAGGAGATGTGTGGCTTTGATGTTAATCTCATTCCTAAGGAGTGACAGGTCCATTTATAGAATATATGTTTTCTCCCCGTAAATGCCCCTAAGTGTTCAACTATCCGTGAGGTCTCATTGAGGAAAGGAAATGATATATGTCGTTAATCTTTTTTTTCCATTTGCAAAATGTCATGAAATAATGTTACATTTGCATTTAATCCGATTTCCCTAACGAAATACATTCATCATATGTTAATGAATTGTTATTCCTAATAAGCACTTGTGCTTTTCTAAACAGCAAGAATCTGTGCAATCCAGTTGAGATTTGACTAACAGAAAATGCAGACCGAAATAGTTAAGATAACAACCTTCCCCTTTCCACAATGGAATGAATAAAAACGATCACTAGCGTCGGTCCCAATGATAGTATTAGTCTTGTAACATGGTAGGGCACAGTGTAGAGAGGGTATGAAAGATAAAAATATCGCGGTTTCTTTAAAAGAGATGCGGTGATTTTGTTGCTAGAAATAATTGTTGTTTTTAAAGTATAACTTTGGGAGTAGTAAACCCTAGTGACGTATCTGTTTGCATACAAGACATGGTAAGCACTGTCAACGTTACCTAGCACCGGCTGGAACGATATTCCTTTGCCACGATTCAATTAGACAACGTCAGTGAGGTCTAAACAACGAATTTAAACAGTTCAAATATGTTTAAAAGCTCAATTTCCCAATACATTTATTTTATATAACAGTATAACCCTGTATATGTCCATTTAAAAGTTGATTAACCTATTATTCCATAGCGGTAATTTTCTAACATTGCAGTGCCAAGTGTTTGCAAATGTTATTTCCCTTGATGACAAGTACATGGGTTATATTGTACTTTATTGTTGGCACGAACAATTCCATAACAAAGTATTGCTATGTCAGCGTTATATGACTTCCAAAGAAAATTACGTGAGTTTTGTAAAGTCAAAATATGGGAATGAACACTGCGTATATATAGCATATATAAAACAATGAAACAAGTTTAGCAATATGTTGTTACACATTTTGTTATGCATGACGAGCAGGTATATTTGTGTTATTCAAGTTTTATTTCGACGCATTTCCTTTCAGGCTGCTTGCTGTGTCTTTATCATAGAAAGTAAAGTTATGACAGTAGTGTTCTCTTTGATTGCTCAACTAAATAGTATATGTAACTTTTCTCCTGCTGGGTATGTGCATTTGAAGTAGGAGCATGACGATATATGGAATGAAGTGTGTATGGCCAAACTGCGGTTTTCAAGAATCACATCTTCACACCGTAGCGTCTAGAGCAAGGTAGAGACATGCCAGTCCGATCTTTAGTGGCTCGTCTTGGCGGTCTATTAGCTAAAGCGAAATGAAAGTGCGTGGTCAGAGTTAATGATGGGCTGTGTTATTTTATTCCAATTAGTTTAATGCATGTGTTGTTTCTTTGCATTATGACGATGAACGGCTCTCGTTCAATGTTTGTGTGGCCTTGATCATTGTGTCTTCAAACATGGTCATCGTTAAGGCTAAGGCTGTCAGGCTTTTCTGAGTACGGTATATTTAATTGTTCGGGAATCAGAAAATTATTTGAATACTTTTTTAAAGAGTTCGAGCATCAATGAAAATTAAAAATAGCACCCCGAGTTTGACTGATACTGTTCTGTGTGTGCGATAGTTAGCAAGTTAACCACAAATGCGCCCCGTGCACAAGGCCAATATTCACTATCACCTGTGGTTTGAATTGGAGACTTTAGGCTCATAACTGAAAATCTTGAGTTCCTCGTAAACATATCAGAAAAAGATTGATGATGGAACTTGCTTTTAATAATATACATTCGACAATTGTTACTATAACATAATCAAATAGTTTTGTCAAGAGGGATGATACTGAAATGGGCATTTTTTTTAATTCACAAGAAACAGTGCGTGTATACCACGTGATAATTTGCAATATAAATGCTTCGTTGGAATACTGCGTCGAGATAGTGAATCAAGCAAAATACTTTTTTCATATTGTTTTCGGTGTATTTTTACATATTCTTTCTCGACAAACAGAATACCAACACCTTTTAATCGCGAAACATATACTATGGGTTTACCGGGCTTCCAAATTAACATCAGAAATGCATCTGATGTAGCCTGTAACATATCATTAAGACATTCACGAATGAGAATCTACGCTCCATAACGGCGGTTGACTGTGAAATCAGCAGTGCCAGTTTGAAATAATGATGTATTGCAGGAAATGGTTAATGCTGGTGCCTGCAGCAGCTTGTGATAATGACTTAATAATGCGTGTACATTTATGTTTATTTTTTTGCTGATTTATTTTTCTCGAAATGCCTCCAGGGTTGAGATAATTTTTACAAGTAAATTGCCAGGCTCGCTCTATTAAAAAGACTGAATACGGGACACATATTTCATTTTTACGGGAAAATCTATGCTTATTTCTCAGGGGGATAATTGAAAATGGAATTGATTAATTGAAAATGCCATGCAGCACTAATGCACAATCCTTATGATTTATAACACCGTCACTAGAGGGCAATGACATTCATTGATGGCACCACATTCACATGAGATTTTGCAACCTTCTAAATCCTATAATTTTATTTGATGAAACAAAAAAAGCCATTGCATCCGTACTTCCATCAATGAAGAACATTTTGATATTTTGTCGGCGTGTTTCCAACCGTGCACAATTGAGGTATTGAACCTCGTCCGTCTGGCACACACGGACATTATTCATGCAACGTTACGAATATATTGTGAAAAATTTCCTTTAAAGGCTACACAGAAACAATAGTGATATATCATCTATGGGGAGATATTGTATTCGTGATGAGAACAGAACATATGTTTAGAAGTTATTGTTTTTATTATAAGTATTCCTCACGTGACCAGGGTCCGTATTACAGAAGCATCTTATCTTTAACTTTATCCTTAATTCATACAAAAAGTCCTTAAATGTACTAAAAAAATCTTATTTTTTAAGAAATATTTTAAGTGATATTACAGACACTTTTTATCTTAAAATATTCCTTAAATGGAGCGATTTCTTCCTTAAATTATAAGGAAGGTCCGAACCTTCCTTAGAAGTTGAGGAAAAATTCTTAGAAGTTGAGGAAATTACAAGACCGAGGAACGCTGATCCTGTTTTTGTCAAAAACTATCGTTTGCAGACAATAATACAATCGGCGGTTTTCCAAAGGTATGTATTCATATTTAGATACCGATAATACCGTATTCAAGGTTTCCATTATGACTTGAAACGCGAATTGCGTCAGCGGAAGTAAAGAAAGAAAACATCCCCTCACGATTATGCTTTAAAAGAGTGGTGCACTTTCTTGTTTAAAACAAAAGGATAATACTGTTTTTGCTGTCATTACATCGTTCTTTTATCGCACGAAATGTGAAGCTTCAAGTGGCAAAATATTTAATAGGCGTATAAATACTAGTTGATTAGTATAAACACGTATTCGGATGAGGCTCGGTTTCGGATTTAATTGTTAATGTAACAATGAGTGATTTAATTGTAAGCCACATGTTTGCATCTTTATGTATTGTCTGCCTTGTGATTGTAAATAGGCAGCTTTGATAAAGGTGTGTAGTATTGGCATTTAACATCGCAAATTTTGGTTTGTATTATTTTTAATTATGTTTCTGCTTTTTCACAGGCTTGTAGGGCTGACAAGTCCAGCATCTCTTTCTGCAAGACACTTTCAGTGACCGGTGGGGGCTGACAAGTCTAGCGGCTAGTTCTAGCCCGCTGGACACTTTCAGTGATCGGTCGGGGCTGACAAGTCTTGCAAGTCTTGCAGTAGTTGTGGTTGGACACTTTCGGCTGACAAGTCTAGCGGCTAGTGCAGCTAGACACTTTCAGCGACTGGTGGGGGCTGACAAGTCTAGCGGCTGGTTATAGCCTGCTGGACACCTTCAGCGACCGGTTTGGGCTGACAAGTGTAGCGGCTAGTTCGGCTAGACACTTTCAGCAGTTGATTTGAGCTGACAAGTCTAGCGGCTGGTTCTAGCCTGCTGGACACTTTCAGCAACCCGTTTGGGCTGACAAGTCTAGTGCGGCTAGACACTTTCAGCGACTGGTGGGGGCTGACAAGTCTAGCGGCTAGTTCTAGTCTGTTGGGCACTTTCAGCGACCGGTTTTGGTTGACAAGTCTAGCGACTAGTTCGGCGAGACACTTTCAGCAGCTAGTTCCATCCTTCCAGTATGGCAGATAGGGGCAATATCCTAGATGAACTTACCAACCAGCAACTTGTTGATAGGTATCGCTTCAACAGGGCAGGCCTCAATTACCTTGAAACTGTGTTTGGACCAGCACTGGAGCCAGCTACAATGAGACATAAGAGTTTGTCGGCTATGGACAAACTCCTTATTACTCTAAGGTACTTAGCAACAGGGGGAATTCAGCTAAACGATGCTGACATGCACAATGTCTCACAGCCAGCAGTATCAAAAATATTGACTGAAGTGACAAATCATCTGTCATCTGCTGATGTTTTGGGAAGGTTTGTGCGTTTCCCACTAACAGTGAGGGAGCTTGATGCACAGGTTCAACAGTTTTATGGACTGGCACAGTTTCCAAAGGTGGTGGGTGTCATAGATGGTACCCACATACGTATTCAGGCCCCTTCGGAGGATGAGCCGTCTTTTGTCAACAGGAAGGGTTTCCATTCAATTAACGTACAAGTTGTGTTTGATGGTTTAAACAGAATAGCAAATGTGGTTGCCCGATGGCCAGGGTCTGCACATGACAGCATAATTCTTCAGCAGAGTGGCCTTAGGAACCTATTTGATGAAGGTCACGTACCTAATGGTCAATACCATCTTCTTGGGGACAGCGGATATTCTGGGCGAAGGTGGCTACTTACCCCATACCTCAATCCCCAGCCTGGTAGCCAAACAGCATACAACAGGTAAATGTAATTATTCTGCATGACATTGATATAGTAAACAAAGTGAACAATTATTGGAACATTTGTCAACACTGAAAGAAAATTGTAAACTTTAATCATGTAATAAGGTGATCTGTAACACTAGAAGCTTTCACGAAACATAACTGAACCTATTTCTTCGTAAAGTAATTAAAAACAACAATGCCCTCTTCATTATTTTCTTTCTGAACTCCTTTGAATACACTGATGCATACATGTTCTCACAGTGCATTTACTTTGATATGGCAGTGGTAAGAAAATAATCTTATTTACACTCGTCAATGTATATGTTATGATATATATATATATATATATATATATATATATATATATATATATATATATATATATATATATATATATATATATATATATATATATATATATATATATATATATTTCAGATCCCATAAAATTACTAGAGCCAAGGTGGAGAGAGGCATAGGCCAACTTAAAAGACGATTCGGTGTTCTCCATGGTGAAATTAGGGTGCAGCCAGAAAAAGCTTGCAGGTATTAGTAATATGCAAAACAAAAATTGCATAAAAAAATATACTTTTAAGTTTCATGCACTTTTTCAAACAAAAACAAAACTGATGTATGGGCATGTGGCCATTGTCAGAAGAGTTGTTCCTAATGAAACAATGAACATGTTTGGCCCAGGAACTTGATGGACATGTTGATCATGGGTAGGTGACCCTATTGATTTGGAGGTTTATATCAAACGTTTTATGGTGACATTGAGCTGAAAATTTTAGCTATTGTGTCCTAGACAAAATACATAGGCCAAAACTTTAGGCCAAAACTTTAAGGAAAGTTTTAAGTTAAAAAACAAGCAAGTATTTGTGTAAGCTTAATTAAAGGAACATTACTGGTACAAACATAAGCATGACACAGAAAATTTACTGAACACATACTGTTTTATTCAACTCATTCCTGCATTTGTCATGTCCAGCAAAGTTACAGCATAAGTTAACATGTCAAACATACAACTCATGAGCTCACTGTTCCAGTTATATATATATATGCAAACATATGTTAAATTAGAAAATGAAAACAACCTTTCACCGGGTGCATTAACTCTCTTAATATGATTAAATATTCAGTTAAAAATGATTTCTTTTTACATACAAACACCCAGTAATGACATGTATTTACTATTTAACACTCTGTTAATCAAATCCTAATACATTGAAATAACCAAAAAGCACTTAATACTGTGTTTAGACAATGTATGGAGCCTTTTTGTTTAATGTTGTTGAAAGAACCCTTTCAAATTTACAAAACTAAATTGACAATATTTGTAAATTCAATCCATTTAAAAAACACATTTATGGTATTATTATTATTTTTGGTCAGTGTGGTTTGTTGATTTCAATGTTTACTTACATACTGGATTAACAGACATTTTCTGAAACAATATCTGAATATACAACTGATTTTTTCATATAAGGTTTTTAATACATTTAATTTTATTAGATTCAATACATAATATGAAACAGCTTTGTTTCAAATTATTTTTTTTTTTTTGCTCTTTTGGTTGCAATTTACTGCCTTCTAAAGGCTGTTTACCCTCGTGTAATTCTCCCCCCTCCCCCCCCCCCCCCACCAAAATTATATATTTTTTCCAAGTTAATTAATGAAGGCTACTTTAATAAATAAAAAAAAACAATGAATTTATTGAAAATGAACAAAATCTCTACAAGACTTACTCTTTCACATGATAATGTATTCATAAAAAGGTAAAAACATGTATATTTGCCATTACTTAAGCCAATGTGACCTGTTTATTTTTCCCAAAGTGAACCTTTTTTCCAAATTGCAAGGCACAGGCTGTAAAAATAATCTCCCCAAAAATCACTGAAAATCTATACTATTAAAGTGTATCAATTCATTAATTCAAAAACATTAAAGAAAACAAGTTATTTGCGGTGTTAACATAATTATTCTGAAATTGAACAGTAGTGTTCTTAAATTTCTGAATAAGAACATTCCATTGTTTCTCTAAATTACAGAATTGTTCTGACCTGCGCTGTTTTGCACAATATCTGTAAAGCGCGGAACATACCAATGCCAGACGTGATTGATAACGGCGGCAATGCTAACAACATGGACAATAACATTGCTCCTCAACATGGTATGCAGTACAGAGATTACTTCGCCAACACCTACTTTTAAGCAGTACATGTAAGTTTTTTTATTATATCCTCTATAATGATATATAGAGATTAACCGATGAATTGAAAAGGATATTTCAATAGGTGAAATAACATTTTGATACCATTCTTTAATTTTTTAAATTTAACAAGCTCCTACTGAAAGGAAATGCATATACAAAATGAACGTGCAAAGTGCTGGTACACACTTTTTATGATGTCAATTCTGAAATGACATTACATTTGCCTAAATTTTGGCCGGTTGCCTGAAAAACTTCCAATAAATTTTAATTATTTTATCTCATATATTTAAGCATATAATAAAAGAAGTGTTGAATTCAGTGTAAGATAGCAAAATATTTCACATTGTAAACCCAGAAGCCAATATTTCACAGATGAGCTACACCAATTGTGAAATAGAGATTTTGGTGGTCACTCCGTGAAATATATTATGATCTTATATCTGAACATTAAAAGTACAAATGAATCAGAGGCTATAATCATTCTTCGCCAAGCTGTTTTTTGAGCACCCTGATCTGGAGCCGTAGCTTCTCTTCCTGCAAACCTTGCATCACAGTATGGCAGGAACAGGTGCAGATCACTGAGTCACTGCTGCAAACAATAAGCCAGTTTTAATTACAAGTAAAAAAAGAAACTTGAGCTATCACTAAAGGTGATTTGAACACCCCAAACAAAGTTACCACAGAAACAGGTTTGCCATATAAGTATAAGCATTTTGTATAAAGTTTCATTCAATAACATATTATAAGTTAACTTGGTACTGATAAATACAGTACAAGAATTGATTGTGAGACTTTCTTCTACTTTGTACATACATATATATACAGTTCATTTATTAACAGTGACAACTTTTATCCTTTGTTTTAGATTGTGCCATGGCCTGAAATCATTGGATGATGTGCTGATGAAAAGTTTACAACTTCATTTTATGAATAGACATTATTCACACAGTTTGCAGTAAAAAATTTGGCATGAATGTGTTACTTACATGTTGTATGTCTCACTGGTCACATTAAGGTCTGTCACCATCTGAACTGGGCTGAAAGAAAAAAAATTATTTCATTACATTAAAAATGAATAGCTTGAGAAAAATAACTTATAATATATTGATGTATGAAGAACATAACAGCTGCACGTTTTAACCACTACTGAAGTATAATATATATTTGCTGACCCAATATTGAAAAATATGACCAGCCCTGGACCAATATATATACACACACAAGTGAATTTCAGCATTAACATGCACTCTCAAAAATTGACCGTTTTGGCAACTCCTTAATAATAATAAATGATACAGTCCTGAAAAGTTACCTGTAATTTGTAACCAAGTCTTCACTGGCACTAAGACTTGCATTGGAACTGGCACTTATTCCCCATGTTGATGCACTGTAATGGTTTTAGGAGATATAAATACTTGGTACAAATAATAAAATACAGATATCATTTACAATTGAAGTAGTTGGAAAAAACAACACACAATAAAATTATTGCATTTTGAATTTTGAATTTGCATTCTCAGCTTTTCACATAACCCTGTTGTTGTTGTTCTTGTGGCCTCTTCCTTTGTTCACTTGAACTAGATACAAATTTTCTATTTATTATATATAGTGATAGCTTTCATCACAATCTAAACAAAAATGTATCAGTATGAGATAACTGATAATATGTATAACCAGTTTACATATTAACTTAACTGTCAGACAGTATATTTGCAAATTGATATTGTTTCTTAATCCTAACATTTATTTTAAAAGTTGCTTTTATTATAGCCATACTTTTACCTGTTAAGATCACTCCCATTAGTTGTGGAAATGCCTGTGGACACACTGAAAAAATATAAACAGTTTTCTGGTTTATGATTGCAATGAAATTAAAATGTTCAGTTTGTGATACATAAAACATTTATGAAAACAGTTTAATCAATCAAGATGCATTCACTACCTGAACAATTTGTTAAAAATATGTAACTTCATTCTTTTTATAAAAGTTCTTTGTATGTACAGTGTTAATACTTATTAATGCACCCACTCCTGGAAGAATGGAGTGCTTATTTATGTTTCATCTATGAGCATGTGCTGCAGGTGAACAATTAAAAAATGATAACCCCATTAGTTATTACATGTCATTAGCTTTATTTATTTAATCTTTACAATTTTATAATCAATAACAAATACTTGAATGAATGCATTTTTTTATTTATCGCAGTGTTGTCTTTCTAAATATGAATGATACTATGAAAATATTAGTCTGATGCACTAAGGAAACATGGATAAGAAGAGTGGTTCTAAAGTTAAGGTGTCTGCAACTCGCTTAAAATGTTATAGGCTAGAATTCAACATGGTGAAAATTCTCATATCTGATCGCAACGGAAACCAACCCTGCTTTTACATTAGAAATAGGTAGCAAGAAATCCCAGTATTTAGCTGTTTAATGGTAACAAAAGCAGTATCTGTTACACTCAATATGGTCGGGAGGTAACTATTACAGCTATACATGCAACGATTAATGAGTTTACTTGTTGGAGGGCAGCTGTAGAAATCCCGAGTCCATTGGCATTCCGGCCTGGACGGAGATTCCAATTAGGCCGCAGGCTTTTTTCCCAACTACAGATATTACAGCATCTGTCAATAGACCAATGGTCCCAGCATTAGGTCCACCACCTGGAATAAGTGCAGTGTAAATGATTATCATTGTGGAACATAATCGAAAAAATGGATAAACAATAGTAATTCCTTGTATTAAGATTTTTTGATACATGATCAACTGTTGCAATATCAAAATGATAAATTTGCAAACACATGACATATGCTTTTCCTTACTAGTGTCATAAATGTATTTATAAACAAATCGAACACAAAGGTTCTTATGAAGGGTACCAAGTTAAATTTGAAAGAAATAAGCATAAAACACAGTATTTCTTCTTTATGAGACTATAGTAGACCATAGTAAATCTTTAAGCGTTCACCAATCATTAATATTGTTTTGCGCTTTCAGCTATTAAATATACGGTTAAAATCTTGTTAGGCCTTAAAAAGAAATATGTCTGTTTCGGGTAACCCGACCTTACCTATAAAAATGTGCTGTTTCAGGCGAAATGGCCTGAGTACCACCGATTATCCGTCAATGGAAATCTATAGTCGGACATTGGTCTAGGTTGTGTAATACACCTGTGTCTCGTATCAATAAACGAATAGCTCTTTGGGCAAACGGGAAGGCATGTAATACATACAAATCTTGGTTTTATTATGTAAATGAGAAGATGGTAAGCCTTGACATGGATATATATACTAATATGAATGACCATGTACCAAAATCCACCGTTGTTAGCCAAATATATGATAAAATGATGTCAGCGTATATCAATGAGTGGCACGATTTTATTAATAGACCAAAAGGTATACGTGGAAGGGGTGGAAATAAGTTAAGAAACTATTGCAAGTATAAAATTAACTATTCTGTTGAAAATTATTGTAAATTGATTATGCCGCCAAAACATAGGGCAGCGTTAAGTAAATTTAGATGCGGGGTAGCCCCTATTCGAGTGGAAACGGGCCGATATGAAAATCTTGCCCTAAATGATCGTCTTTGCCCTTTTTGCAATTCTGTTGAATCAGAAATTCATGTGTTATTCTATTGTAAGTTGTATAATAATATAACAATGCCATTGTTAGAAAAGGCGAACACATTTAATCCATTATTTCAAAGTATGTCCGATATAGATAAGTTGTCTTTTATTTTATCAAATAACATGTTGTCAAGACTTAGTGCCAAAACCTGCAACGATATTCTTCATTATAGGATGTTTTATTTGTGTAAGTAATGTTGTTGTTGTTTTTTAAACTTAAATTATTGTGTTATTTTACGTTAAGCTAGAAATGAGTGCTAATCAGTTCATCTACGGTCTGATCGGGGTGATATTCGATTTTTTACACCCATTTCGTAAGTATGCACGTTTGTGCGCGTTCATGTTTTCAGTATTTTATTTTGTTTGATTTAACTAAGTTTTAAAACAAGATTAGCATTGGTTTCTAGTTTCTTACTTTTGTATATAATATCGATTTTAGATGTTAAATAAGTAATATGTAGTTTTATGTTTTTTGTGTGTGTGCTATAGTCTCTTATAACTATACTGAGTGGCAATGCATATTTTAATGTATATTTAATAGGTGATGTATATATGTTGTATTGATGAGACTTTAATAAACTATCAAATATATACACCGACATATCTTTGAATTTCTTTGTCAAACATATTATGTTCTTGCTAATGGATGTCTCTCATTTTAATAATGCATTATTAGAAACAGGGACTGGCTCAATCACAAAGGGCCTGTTTTAACAAAAGGATCTAAGTGGTAACTAAGATATCTTTAATTCTTTAGAAGCTTCAAAAATGTCAAAATGTTGGAGGGTATCGATTCATTAACTTTGTGTTCATTTTCAAAGCCGGGGCTTAACTCAAATTATCGAACAAATTAACAAAACTATGAACCTTAGATTATTTCATTTTACGACTAAATAGATACTTAATGAAACGCGCCGGAAGCATTTAACAAAGGCACTGCCTCGACTTAGAGGCACAGAGTTAATGCCTGAAATCCACTAAATACATCAATTTGATAGTTTGTGTTTTGAAATGAAATACTACTGACTGTATGTATAAACTTGGATAATGTGGATTGTTCAAGGTTTTACCTGTACGTAAAGTAATCAAGTTAACCGATTGTACTTACCTAAATGACGTATTAGTCAATATGATTAAGTAGCGTTGTGAAATGGCAATAACAGAAAGGTTGACGTTTATTCCCCGCGAGACACACAAAAGACATACAAGTATACAAATGAAGCGCGTATTCCTTGTTTATCTAATCTTGCGAATAAACAAACAGTAACATAGTAGCCTGTTTGAAATCATTTGACTCCCAGTCGCTAACATAATAGGCTAACACTTTCAGATTATTTTTTTCATGAATATGAATTATAGTATGAAAGAGTTTCCTTCTGTAGCACATTAATGTTTAAAAACATCAGCGTTCGGTTGGAACCTGTGGCTGAATAATAAAAGTGATCAGTTTAAAATTATCAACATCTTTTAGCATGCAGTGGTGGGCCGCGGGGTTCTAACTTCAAAAATCAACTAAGATAACCTATGCACAAATTGAATCATTTGAAGGGTTGATGAATATAGAACAAAAAAAGGATTTTGTACACATTATACTGAAGAATATATTATGAACAATATATTCTGGCCTTTACATATTAAAACGAGGCTCTCCAACGTCCGATTTTAGTTGAAATAAAGAACAAAAACACAAACTGCAATTATGTTATACCTAGTGTTGTGTAGAACATTTCGTTTACATATTTTCAATAAACGAGCAGTACCCTTTCAAAAGGTATACCTACGTTATATGGAGTAAGCAGGCATCTTAATTTAACATTATCAGCATTGACTTGGTGAATTTTCCATCGGATACTTAAGAATTTACTAAGGATTATCTAATACGATTTGATGGTGATCAATTGGACATTTTTATTTTCACGTATGTTCAAAAGAACAATCTATATTGGTATAACGATGTAGTAACGGCAAAAACGATATCAGCTGTTTGTTATCTTGACAACAGCAACACTTACAGATAGGAATTCGAAAGATAAATTTTGGTTCGTAACCAAATAAAGTTTGGTAGTCTGATTTAAAATCGCAAAATCGCCGGATATTCCAATACATGTAGTAGGAGATGTGTGGCTTTGATGTTAATCTCATTCCTAAGGAGTGACAGGTCCATTTATAGAATATATGTTTTCTCCCCGTAAATGCCCCTAAGTGTTCAACTATCCGTGAGGTCTCATTGAGGAAAGGAAATGAAATATGTCGTTAATCCTATTTTCCATTTGCAAAATGTCATGAAATAATGTTACATTTGCATTTAATCCGTATTCCAATAACGAAATACATTCATCATATGTTAATGAATTGTTATTCCTAATAATCACTTGTGCTTTTCTAAACAGCAAGAATCTGTTAAATCCAGTTGAGATTTGACTAACAGAAAATGCAGACCGAAACCGTTAAGATAACAACCTTCCCCTTTCCACAATGGAATGAATAAAAACGATCACTAGCGTCGGTCCCAATGATAGTATTAGTCTTGTAACATGGTAGGGCACAGTGTCGAGAGGGTATGAAAGATAAAAATATCTCGGTTTCTTTAAAAGAGATGCGGTGATTTTGTTGCTAGAAATAATTGTTGTTTTTAAAGTATAACTTTGGGAGTAGTAAACCCTAGTGACGTATCTGTTTGCATACAAGACATGGTAGGCACTGTCAACGTTACCTAGCACCGACTGGAACGATATTCCTTTGCCACGATTCAATTAGACAACGTCAGTGAGGTCTAAACAACGAATTTAAACAGTTCAAATATGTTTAAAAGCTCCATTTCCCAATACACTTATTTTATATAACAGTATAACCCTGTATATGTCCATTTAAAAGTTGATTAACCTATTATTCCATAGCGGTAATTTTCTAACATTGCAGTGCCAAGTGTTTGCAAATGTTATTTCCCTTGATGACAAGTACATGGGTTATATTGTACTTTATTGTTGGCACGAACAATTCCATAACAAAGTATTGCTATGTCAGCGTTATATGACTTCCAAAGAAAATTACACGAGTTTTGTAAAGTCAAAATATGGGAATGAACACTGCGTATATATAGCATATATATAACAATGAAACAAGTTTAGCAATATGTTGTTACACATTTTGTTATGCATGACGAGCAGGTATATTTGTGTTATTCAAGTTTTATTTCGACGCATTTCCTTTCAGGCTGCTTGCTGTGTCTTTATCATAGAAAGTAAAGTTATGACAGTAGTGTTCTCTTTGATTGCTCAACTAAATAGTATATGTAACTTTTCTCCTGCTGGGTATGTGCATTTGAAGTAGGAGCATGACGATATATGGAATGAAGTGTGTATGGCCAAACTGCGGTTTTCAAGAATCACATATTCACACCGTAGCGTCTAGAGCAAGGTAGAGACATGCCAGTCCGATCTTTAGTGGCTCGTCTTGGCGGTCTATTAGCTAAAGCGAAATGAAAGTGCGTGGTCAGAGTTAATGATGGGCTGTGTTGTTTTATTTCAATTAATTTAATTCATGTGTTGTTTCTTTGCATTATGACGATGAACGACTCTCGTTCAATGTTTGTGTGGCCTTGATCAT
Source organism: Mya arenaria (assembly GCF_026914265.1). Taxonomy (NCBI): domain Eukaryota; kingdom Metazoa; phylum Mollusca; class Bivalvia; order Myida; family Myidae; genus Mya; species Mya arenaria. The sequence continues at coordinate 887,470 of NC_069131.1, read as the reverse complement.
TGTGTCTTCAAACATGGTCATCGTTAAGGCGAAGGCTGTCAGGCTTGTCCGAGTACGGTATATTTAATTGTTCGGGAATCAGAAAATTATTTGAATACTTTTTTAAAGAGTTCGAGCATCAATGAAAATTAAAAATAGCACCCCGAGTTTGACTGATACTGTTCTGTGTGTGCGATAGTTAGCAAGTTAACCACAAATGCGCCCCGTGCACAAGGCCAATATTCACTATCACCTGTGGTTTGAATTGGAGACTTTAGGCTCATAACTGAAAATCTTGAGTTCCTCGTAAACATATCAGAAAAAGATTGATGATGGAACTTGCTTTTAATAATATACATTCGACAATTGTTACTATAACATAATCAAATAGTTTTGTCAAGAGGGATGATACTGAAATGGGCATTTTTTTTAATTCACAAGAAACAGTGCGTGTATACCACGTGATAATTTGCAATTTAAATGCTTCGTTGGAATACTGCGTCGAGATAGTGAATCAAGCAAAATACTTTTTTCATATTGTTTTCGGTGTATTTTTACATATTCTTTCTCGACAAACAGAATACCAACACCTTTTAATCGCGAAACATATACTATGGGTTTACCGGGCTTCCAAATTAACATCAGAAAGGCATCTGATGTAGCCTGTAACATATCCACAAGACATTCATGTGCAAGAATCTACGCTCCACAACGGTGGTTGACTGTGAAATCAGCAGTGCGAGTTTAAAATAATGATGCTTTGCAGGAAATGGTTATTACTATTGCCTGCAGCAGCTGCCGATAATGACTTAATGCTGCTTGTGTATTAATGTTTTTTTTTGCTGATTTATTTTTCTTGAAATGCCTCCAGTGTTGAGATGTTTTTCACAAGTGAATTGCCAGGCTCGCTCTATTAAAAAAGACGGAAAACGGGACACATTTTTTTATTTTAACGGGAAAATCTATGCTTATTTCTCAAGGGGATAATTGAACATGAAATTGCTTATTTAAAAATGCCATGCAGCACTAATGCACAATCGTAATGATTTATAACACCTTCACTAGAGGGCAATGACATTCATTGATGGCAAAACATTCACACGAGATTTTGCACCCTTCTAAATCCATTAATTTTTTTGATAAAACAAAACAGTCATTGCATCCGTACTTTAGTTCATGAAGAACATTTTGATATTTTGTCGGCTTGTTTCCAACCGTGCAGAATCGAGAAATTGAACATCGTCCGTCTGGCACACACGGGCATTATTCATGCAACGTTCCGAATATATTGTGGAAATTTTCCTTTTAAGGCTACACAGTAACCATAGTGATATATCATCTATGGGGTTGGATTGCATTTGTTATGAAAACAGAACAAAATGTTTAGAAGTTCTTTGTGCACAAAATGTATACGAAAATGTATGTTATTAATCTCACGTGACTTGCTCATGACATGGTAAATAATCGCAAACATAAAAAAATATCAGATGCCGTGGAGGGTGATAGCTCGGCTGACTTAAACGTGCTCGAGTTAACATATTATATTCTTGCATACCGGACGTGTGTTTCCGGTCATGTGACCGGTGCTGGAAAAACTCTTCTAGCACACCGGATAGGCATTTCCGGTGAATTCAGCCGTGCTGGAAATCTCCATCTGGCATCCCCCCATGCCAGATGAGTCACGCGCTGTGACGTAATAATTTCAATTTCTTTTATAATTCACTTTATGTAATCATAATTTTGAGATTTAAATAGATGAGTTACATTAACATTAACATTACTAAAATAAATTTTAGAAAACAAAACAAAATAACCCTTAAAAGACGTGATGTCGAAGGAACTTATTGACGTATGCAGTGAATACAAATTACTGCGCGTCATGACGTCAGTAAACATCATCGCACGCGCTTTTTGGTGATATGTACAAAAATGCGCTTTTTTATGTATTTTGTTCACAAAAAATGTAATTTAATGTATGCTAGAAAAAAATATCTATCATGTGTGTCCGTTCCGGATAGAAAAATCCGACCCTCGGGCACGCTGCGAAGCCGGTAACTCGGTAAGGCTCGTTACCCGGCAACGCAAGTGCCCTCGGGTCGGATTTTTTTCATCCGGAACGGGAACACATGACAGACATTATTAATCGTACACCCCCCATGTAAGATGAGTCATGCGCAACAACGCGCCACTTCTTATTTCTTTTATTGTATGGTTTATGAGAAGTAATTTCAATAAAGCGTAATCAAAAATATAAGTATTCAATACTTTTAATTAAAATTGAAAATAAATAATCGTTAAAAGCGCGATTTTTAAAGGAACTATTTGACGTCGATAGTGATTTAAAATTACTGCGCTTCATGACGTCAGTACACAACGTCGCACGCGCATTTGGTGAAATGTACAAAAGTGCGTTTGTTTTCTACGTCAATTTTTCCACAAATTCATAATTTTAGGGTCGGATTTTTCTATCCGTACCGGAAACTTATGAAATATACTTATATGCTTCCACTCACCATGGCATCTGATATTTATATAATATCAGCACTCTATGACTTTCATAATAACAGAGGGATGCCATTATGAGTAACAGAATAGGGTAAAAACCATTAACATATTAACACGTTCATGATTATTCTAAACTTCAGTATTTCACAAAACAAGAAAATGGAAACTATAGCATGGCATCCTTATCTGTACTAAGTAATTGAATAATGAGCTTTGAATGCATACAACGTCTATCTTGCACTGTTGTTAAATACATGTATGAAGTATGAATAAAAATGGTGCAATCAGAAATGCTTTCACATTCAAGTAAATAGCTCATTCTCGTTGCAGTGTTTAATATTGTGGCTTTAAATTAACAAGTGTCAAGACCCAAAACAAAGGAAGAGACAAAAACATCACCAGATTATAGACAGTAGTATATGATTTGAATGTAGGATATAACATATTGCGCTACTTAATAGTTGTCTATATCAAATTGAGACTGCAGGCACGAAGCTGAAGTTTTCTCCACACTTCATGCCCAAATAAGCTGTGAGAATATGGCAATTTACAAAAAAATAGCAAATTCGTATGCTCCGAATGGTGTCGTTTTGACGAATATTTCAAGGTATCTTCCGAAACTACTTTTCTATATATATACCAAATGCCATTAAAAGGTCACCATCTGATGCTGCATAAGCCGTTTATTTACGAGGTAAACACCGGCACCCGTAAATTGTACTCGGAACAGATTGCTACTGGATAAAGTTTATAATTAATATTCCTTTCCATCCTGTATTTTATTTTTACTGTTTTTTACGTGTCATTAATTACCGAAGTATTCCAGTAATTAACACTTCCAAAAAAAAATGGCGTCTTAGAAAATTGAAGTTGTTTGTCCGCAAAACAATTACAATAGTATCGTAATACGGACTATTGACCTATTAAAACGATGCGGATACATACGCTTGAGTAAAATATTAAATATGAATAGTTTAAGACAATAATATTAACTGTGAAATGTTATGAACTTGCAGATTGACCAGTTAACTGACACTTTCATTTTCACAAAAAAATATTACATTATTTATTCGTTTCGTATGTTCAAATGTAATGATTCTGCTGCAGCATAAGATACTCCGTTAGGCCTACTTGGAAAGCATTATCCGAATGAACAGTTTGAAAAACACCGGCGTATGAAACGTTAATACAACATGGTATTGTGTGTGGGTAGAAACCAGTCGACCAAAAAGCTCAGTTGGGTAGAAAGCCGTGCTAGCGCTACGGCGGTCGTGGGTTTGAGCCTCTCCCCGGCTCATCCCAGGTTAATTTTTATATTGTTTTTTTTTGTTGATCATCATTTCAAATGTGTGAACCAGGTCCTTGTGGAGACAGAGTGTTCTTTCCCAATATATTGTAATAAAATGTAAATGATCATTATTTATGACAGTCATAGATGAATATTATTAAATAAATGAGCTACATTTTAAAAATAACCATAAAGGATTTGAAATCAGATGATCCCCACCCAGGGTACAAGCAGAGTTTATTGGTATGTAATAGCAGTTGAAGATTACGTTACGAATTCCTTAGATTGAAGCTTGTACACTCTCATTTCATAGAGTTTAAAACAAACATAATCTTCCTTGGTTAGGTTAACATTTTAATATTTTGATAATGTTAAGATTATTTTTACAGTTATTGTGATCACATGACTACCACATGATCACGGAATGAGAGGGCACTGCTCGCAGTACCCTGATTGGCTGGCAAGATAAAAACTAAGGGTTACAACATACAGAACCAGACAAAACAGACGTATATCTTAGCAGTTACAGTACAAGGTATTTGTACTAAAACGCAATACAGTACTCTCAGGTGTATTTAATCTTGTCTTATGGATGAATGTTACTGATATACTTGTCCTTAAACATTCTTAAGAAATGGACCTTCACTAATATTAAAACTAGTAATTATAATTGCACTGTTTATTTAAAGAATAACTTATTGTTATGAACATGTTCGTGTGTGCGTTTTAAGTTAATAACTAGTGCTACATGGATATGATGTGAAATGAATGAGTGTGTGTGTTTTGACATCTTATTGCTTTTAGTTGGACTTTTAACAATTCAGGATGTCCAGCTGCCTGATCATCAGAGAAGAAGGTGTTCCTGTATTTACCATATCTGTTTTGTAATCCTCAGAAACACATAGAATTGACGGTGAATACATATTCAATAAAAATATTCATCAAACTCTTTTTTATTTTATTGAAGGAATAGAAAATAGGTAGAAATATTACCACTTGAAGTTAATAATTAAACAATATTTGGATTCTATGCGTTTGCAATATTTCTGTAAAGCTAATAAAATCATTTCGGTTGACTAATTGATTTTAAAGTCTGCATATGTACATTCTGTATTAACGCTTAGGGATCTAGACAAATCATTGCAATAGTTTGAGATGCTTGTTTTGAAACACTTGAATAGTATTGCATTTAAAGTCTGGTAATATACTTTTTAAATAGTATTCTATCATTCTGCCAAAGCGGGTAAACAGTGAAATTTTAAGTCAATGGTATTGACATTAGATATTTTAACATTTTCAATTACTTAGAAATCAAAATACAACATTGTTATAGTCACTAAGAATTCAAAACACAACAATGTTGTAGCTAAGCATTTATCAAGAAATGATTTATTTATGACTATTCTTTTAATTCCTTTTAAGGTACAGTATGGAAGTGCAGAATAACTAGAACTCTGGCTCCCTCATAACAGCAATCAGTATGTAAACAAATATGTTAAGAAAAAAGAAAACAAAGGTCAAAATATTTAAGTTCACGTTACACATGATTAGCTCAGATGAATTTGATCATTTATACAGATCAGTGACATTCACTTCCTTAACTATATATATACTGGACATGAATACACTGTGTCGCCAATCATTATTTTTTTAATTGTTAATTTTTGTATTAAATGTGTTTATTTATGTAGTGTTTATGTTATGTTTATGATATGGTCAAGGGCTTAGTATGAATTTACAAAAATAAAACGTTTTAATGTGACAGCTACACCGTTTCAGCAGCTTAGTGTTTGAGATGATATTTTGTCAACTGACCCAGCCTCTGTTCAAACCTACTGATTCACATAATTTAAATCAATAAACAGAATCTGATTAACCCTAATAAAAGTATGCCAGATTTGAAAAGTAATGTCATCCCAATGGACAAAAATGGTTTTGAAAACTAAGGCTACATATATCGGGTACCTATGTTATTTAATAAACTGCTTCTAGAATACTATGATCTCATTTATTTCTCCTGTATATTTGAAGCATAATGAATCAAAACACGTAGCTAGATACAGATGTTTGAGAATAATTAAGCCACTTCATCCTCCCTCTTTTAGGCTTAAAGATAATGTTGGGGTACGGATTGTTCTGTTACATTTATAAACTATAAAAGTTATCAAAATATAGAAATTTCTCTGAAGGGAAATATAATGCCTTCACTAACTAATTACCAACAGTTTAGATGGTGGAAATTCTTATATGTTTTATTACGCCGGAAGTAGGTTTTAATATAGATAGATAGATAGATAGATAGATAGATAGATAGATAGATAGATAGATAGATAGATAGATAGATAGATAGATGGATGGATGGATGGATGGATGATGGATGGATGGATGGATGGATGGATGGATGGATGGATGGATGGCTGGCTGGCTGGCGGGCGGGCGGGCGGGCGGGCGGGCTGGCTGGCTGGCTGGCTGGCTGGCTTGCTGTTTACCGAGTTTCCGCAAAACACTCTGCCCGAGGGTTGGGATGAACCTATGTTATACGAGCGGCTATGGTAGATGCTTTTTTCCCACCTCAGTTAAATAAAATTAAGTAAAAATGTACTTTTTGTTGAAACTCTTTTGTGCGTAGTGAAAATAAATGCGTATGGATATGTGATTATTCGTGGTTGTCATGGATATGCGCGCAGTGATTCAGATTATGTTAAAAGTCAAACCGGTCTTTAAATAGTTCTGAGGAGAGTGACGCATTATTTCTTGACAGGTGCGTGAAAACATTTTTATGGTGACAATTAATTAGCATTCTAAATATTACCACAAGACAAGGTTTCTATGATGCTACAGACGACAGTCTTCAACAGGGGAGATAATTACAATGTGATGGCCATTAAAAAGGAGTTCCATACGGGTACTTGTTTTATCTTTGCCCGTGGGCAAGATAAGAATTTCTAGCATAATTAATAGTTAAATTTTTGGATCTACTTATCTGATGTGGGAAAAAGATACTTTTTATTCCTCCATGGCGTAAGTGAAGAGATTTACATATATGCAGATGAACACAAAGAATATATACACACATCGATGGTATGATATACACGAACATCAAAAGAACATTAGGATATTATATAGATGGACATTACGAACATTAAACATTTTGCGTAATCATTTACAAGGACATCTTCCATGCACATTTAATTATGTATAGATAGTAAGATGTAGTCTTAATTGACAAAAAATATGAACGATAATTATTCAAAGATGTATTACAGACAATATCTACATGGCACTTTCTTTGTAAAATACAAGTGAAGCACACTTGTTCAAATTAGTAATAGCGTAGCAAATATCATAAAGTAAACACTAAGGTTGCCTTAAACAAAACGTAAATTATGACAGTTTATAGTGAAAACCGTTATTAAAGCTATTTTGTAATCTAAAGCTACACCCACCGCAAGAGTCTTACTATTGAAACTGTGACAGGATAGTTAACAAAGCTTTCATCATACATATCGGAACTAGGTGAAAATAAATACATACATTGATAAGTACATGTCATTGTCATTATCGACTTAAAAATGTCGAGCCCACTATGTTCGTAAATTGTAACCCAAAGGGAATTATGGTAATCTTCTTGCGCATGACAATAAAGTAAGAGATGAACAATAATATTGTCTGTCCTTAAATTACAGCATTTACAAATTTGTAATTTTTTATTTACAATATGACCACAATGCATCAAACAAACAAATAGTACATGTAGTATATCATGTAAAACAATATAATCGCTATTTAAAGCATAACTAGGACCTTGAATACATATTAAGGTACAGTACATTGACATAAGCGCGTAATAGTGTTTACACAGGAAAAGTTAAAGAAAACACCCTGTCGACACTGTAATGCAAACAAAATCAAGTCTAGACCTGCAGAATAAAGACCAGTATTTCATTTTAACACGGATAAATGTTTCGTCAAATGTCAGAATATATAGACATTAACTTGTTTAAACACCAATGAAGGACCAATAATTTCACAGACCACATACGAATATTGTCATTATTGAAATATATACTTTTCCGCAATGTGTTATCTGTCTTTGTTGTTTGTAACTTTTGTGTCGCTCGTTTATGATTCAGCCTTGTGCCTTTAAACTTTTGTTTAGATTAGGCTACTGGGCTTGTCCTTGTATCTGCCAGTGTACTATATAAACTAATTGTCTGTATAAGGCAAGTCTTGAAGAAACGGTAGGCCAACAATTTTATATTAGTCTGAAATTAAACTCTCTAAATATTATTTTCATGAGTATTCGTTAACGTTGACACCCCTGCAGAATGTTCAGTATCATGTCAAGATTCCTAGTGGTGTTTGAACTGCTTAATTCTGCCATTGATGTGGGTTATCCAAGCATCTTTCTGGTCAGGAGATTCCGCCTCTAATAAAAGTTTCCTAAGGTTGAATCCAACATCAGCATGTTTAGCTGCAAAGAAGTCGCGAAACTTAATAAAACTTTTTTTTATTATAAAAAACACAAAACATTGAATCAGTATTGTTATCGGGATGTTTTATTATATGTATTGGTGTTGGTGCAATGTGTTTCTGATTTTATAAAAGTCATCGACGAAACTGCCCTTGGTATACTCAACGTTGACTAAAAGTCTTCAACTTTCACAAACAAGAACTTAACAAATAGGTGCAAACAGGGGCATACTACGTGTTTCATGGGTTGTCATTATGATCATGTATGTATTGTGTAAAGCACAAAAAATGCATTTTTCCATAACGGCACAGATGACAGCCATATCATGGTTTCAACAAGGGTATAATACGCGTATTGTATAAAATACATTTACAATTTATTTTTGAAAAGTAGACGAATAGAAAATATTATACGCACATTTTATTCAATTGACCCAAAATAAAACTGGTAATAGAATTTAAAAAAACAATTGTTGTTTTTCATGTAAAGAAGAACTATTAAACAAAGTAAAAACACAATTGAAATACAATAATTGAATTATGCTACCAATATTCGTACCTATTGGAATCCTAGGACAAGACTTGATGCTTCCGTCGTCCTTGTCATAGTGCTTCTTATGTGTTTTGATGTCACATACTGCAAAAGAGAACAAATGATGCAAGGTAAATACATAATTTGAACAAGATTCGTGTGTAACTTCTAAGTCTAAACTTAGTCACACGCAACAATTATCTATTATTGTAATGATTAGTTAAGGTTCATTTTACCCTTCTGTATATGTGTCCGCTTATAAATTGTAGGCGTTGTATTGCATGAAGATTAAATTATAATAATAATAATAATAATAATAATAATAATAATAATAATAATAATAATAATAATAATAATAAATATTTGAATACATATTTTCAAACGCTCTGTCGGCACATTTGTTTTCAGCATACGATCGTTCACTGTAATAAATTGATTTTATTTGATTGAAGATATCAATACTAAAGAAAAGAGCATAAACTGTAGGAAACAATCAAGTGAAATATTCGATTTCAATGTCGCCTTTCGAAAGATTTCTCAAGTCGATAACCGAAGAAGAAACCAGAACTGTTCTTCCTATTTTAAGTTGCTAAGAGAACCTGTCCGTGTTTGTACACAAACGAATGACGTCTTTGACTAGTAAAGTACTCCTACATATTATATTGAACCATTTTCATCCGCCGTACCTAACTAAATGAACTCCATTAGTTGACTGCAAATGTGAATTTGCATTAATTTTATTAAAATAAATCATTGGTAATACTAACTTGTGCATTTAAATGCTGGCGGAGGATGCAACATATTCCACATGGATTTCTCACATGCATGACATATTGTTGGTGTTCTATATTGCACGTCTTGAAATACGTGACCTTTATATTCGAGGTATTCCGAGGTTATCTGAAAGTTGATGGCAATGTTAATTGGTTAAACATATGCCCACATCCTTGGAAAGGTATTCCCCTTATGAGTCCATACCGATCAATGAATCTAGTGATTAAGTAGAGAAACATTTACTGGTGCTTCTAGTATACGAGCTTGAAGTCCAGCACAGCTGGACGAAAGTCCTTATACCGTATTTACGTGAAAGAGACTCAATCTTTTCTTTGCTGGAGTGATAGCAATCTTTTTGGTAGGGCACAACGTAACCATAAAACTGGAACCAGAAAAGCTTGTCATGCATTGCTCATATAAAACGCGCGCAGGCCGGCAAGCAAATTGTACATGTTTAAGGCGGGTTTCACCTCCGTTTACCAATGAAAAGGAATACGGAAACACCCGAGGTACATGAACATTTTCAATCGGCATTTCCATTTATGGATATATTTGTTTATGCGTTGAAAATAGTTCTACATTTGATAGGATTTTAGTGTGTTTCATTACTATTCAATACAGTAAGTAGCAAACTTTTTTTTTGTCATTTTAACTATAATTGCATTCATTTAGGGAATAAATGAAACTGGCAACACAATAGCTAGAAATTGTTTCCAGTAAAAGAATTCTTATTAGCTTCAGTGTTTTCCGCAACACCTCACAGAATATTTGCCCATGATGGCATAATTTACCATCATATTTAAATTGATTTTTGTCCATTTACTTATAGTAAAAAATACTCTTGTTTGTAATATTATTCTGTGCAATCAATATTGTTAGAAAGACTTCCAAGTTGCCTTTGCATGTACGTTTCCCTTTCACTTCTAGTATGTTTCAATTAGTCATTCAGATTGAGTTAACTTTAATTATAACATGTACGGCAATAATACTTCAAGCCCGTAGAGGCAGCGCCTTAGTTCCTATTATCTCACGATGTTGGTTCAGACAAACATGTTTTCACTATAACTCCAATGTATATCGGTCGGGAGCAAATACAACCTGATATGTTACGAAACTTCTTAGGGACTTTGCTAAAAGATCCCTAGCAGATCTACGTATCATATGTGTAAGCTTTATAGGTATTTTCCCCTTCTTGTTCAAAGTAATACTTTTGCTCTGGCCGCCATAACTGTACTGTACCGCAACTTTTCGAAACATTCGAGAGGTTAAGAGCAATGGAACATTTAACTGAGCATTCAAATCATTTTAAATCTATTGAAGGTTGTCATAGGAAGTCAAAATACTTCAACATTAATTAAGCTGCGTGCGTAGTAACACGTCATTCGAAAGGCATTGTTTCAGCGTCAATGTGCGTCAACCATATTATGCAATATTGAACCTTTTAACACTGATAACTATGTATGCCTAACGGAAGTTTACCTTTTCCGCATCCAAGAAGGCTTCATATACTACTTCACCTTGTACGTCATACGTCAACTGGAATAACATTTCAATGAGCACATAAACAGAAAGTCTGGTTCACTACGTACACAAGAATTACCTTTTGTAAATTTAAATGAATCGGTTTCGATTTATTGGTGTTAACCTATTACTTAGATTGCATTAAAAGTAAAATGTAAAACAATGCGGAATATAGATCACTATGAAGAGAAACTTATGTCTAATAATGTGTACAAACACGCAAAAATAAAATGACAAAAGCAATAATTATATGTTAACACGTAATCCGCTAAAAACGAAGCATTTGCCTGTAAGTGTTAGGAACAATTGCTTTAACATCTAGCAAGGACTTAAACCTTAACTTAAGACAATTGCCTTACAATTATTGATAAAGCTAGGTTGATTCAGTTGTAGTTTGTCAGTATTGTTTGAACTTTGAGTGTTTATCATTCAGAGCAACTAAAGTATAACTATGTTGCCCTTAAACAGGGTTTGATCACCGGGTTTGTCCCTGTGGTTTCCACTGTATTGATATATGTACTCACTGCGGAAGTAGTATGCATCTTTAATAAGGACATTAGAACCACACCCATTCGAAATTACCTAAAAAGGAGTTTCAAGGTAAAGCAGTAATGCAGTCGTCATTAAGGTCAAAAGGCCCTCGGGGTGCATGTTGATCAGACATTGTCATGGCATACACATGTTTATACTGTAGTGAATAAGCTTAATTCAAAATTTGCACTTCTAAGAAGAATAGCATATTATCTAACAGACTAGATGAAATTATTGTATTATAATGCATATATCATGTCAAACATGGAGTACTGTTGTAGTGTCTAGAGACTTACACATTCCTCAGATACCACAAAAATCACTTACACTCAGAAAAGAGCGATTAAGCTAATAATGAAGTCGGGAACTAGCCACTGTGGAAACATATATTCAAACAGTCAGGGTTGCTATCTTTTGAAGACAGGTGCTATTATCATCTTTCATTACTTGTTTTCAAAAGTATGAAATGTTTGACTCCTTCGTACTTCACAGAATTGTTAACATTTGCCAAAAATGAGCACTAAAGCTTGCGTTCTTCAGAAAACAAGGATCTTTTTGTTGTAAAACCTAGAACAAACTATATCAAAAATACATTTGCCTATAAAGCAATGACAATTTGGAATTCTCTTTCTACATACATTAAATGTCAAGATAAGCTTCCAGCCTTTAAACATGCATTAAAAGGCTACTTATTGGCAGAATAATATTATCACTTATGAAAAAAATCTTGACACTTAATTTAATTCACATTATAATAAATAGTTCATTGTTTACATGAATTGTGTTAATGTACGTATATGACATTCTTGCAACAACTTGTAATGGATACTACCAAATGTGTCAATGTTGAAAATATATTGATTGAATGTGGTTTTATTGAATATATCTACATTATTTACAGGATGAAATTATTGTAATCTATAATCATCATATTAAACTGTGTTGTGTTTGTCGAAGAAATGTTGAATACATGTATAATTATGTTGAATTACATGAGAAAAGTATGATAGTGATAGTGATTGTATGTTTTGTGTGTTGCTTAATATGTAAGTTAGTATATGTGTTTTTGTAATACTTTTTGTGTGAAGGCCATGCTGGAAATAAGTAGTATGTCTGTAATGAGTGTACACTTAGTATGTAACCTTCGTTAAATAAAGTTATTATTATTATCATTATTATTATTATTATTATTATTATTAACACCAAGGCAAACAATCAATCAATCAATCAATCATACAATTCAAGGTTTCAATGAGTAAATATGAATATATTGTTCCGATTTCTATGAATTTGTTTGAATATACAGACCGAAAAATATATTGTTTTCATTTCCTATAAGTACTGATATGTCGAACCAGTTTTGCAATGGAAGTGACGGTGCGCTTGCAAGCGAAAACATCCATTGTATAGAAAGGAACGAACTAAATATGAGGCAAATATTATCAAACGGGTTAAATCAACAAGTAAGACTTGAATATTGAACATCAGATACAAATACGAACCTTAATAAGGATGCCATTATGTGGACATAAACATTGTGTATTATAAACCCGTTTTACCACAAATATATTAGACAGGTTCCTTGTCCATATTTCCTGATAATTGTCCACTGAGGAAATACCAGACCGACCGCTTCTCCCCAATTCTTGAAACTCGCCGTCTGTGAAATTATTAGCGTTCTGAATTGAGCTGAATAAAAACACCAAACTGTATATGAGCAACCGTTTGTTATGGCAGATTGAGACCAAAAAAAACATGTCTTAAGGCAAATGCTTTCAGTGTGCTTTTAAAAGATATACAAAAGACATCATGTGTTCATGTGTCCCCTAGCTATTTCATTGCATGTAATATATTAAAACCGCAATTGTATAATATATGTATCTTTTATAATATATCCTGTAACTATGGTGGCTGATTTCTGACGTTTGCCTCGGAAATTCAAAAGAGAAATCGCATAGAAAAGGGGCGATATTATAAAATCGCATTTTGCCCGTCATTTGGCGTATTGTAGTTATTAAAAACTCGCTCGTAGTAAATGGCCTATATTTTGTCATTTGCAGGTATGCAAATTTAAATAGATAGATTAACAAAAGCAAAAGCAACTGTTACATGATAACCATAATTCTTATTGACAAATAAAAAGGCTTAGAGATATTAATTTATGAATCGATACTGACTTACACCAATTCTAATTGACTTAGTTTTGTCCCGGGTCGCTAATTAATAAGGCCGCCGAGCGACCGCCAAAAAGGACATAATCATTCTTAAAGCCAGAGTTGTTAACATATGGCCTGGCCACACATGTGCGCTAGATCACTATAGACATGTGTACCAGGTTTCATATGGATATCTTGAACTGTTTTTGTATTTATTGCCATGGTTAAAAGATGGCGCGACGAAGCCGACGCCAACAAGCATGACGTTGAGACCATTGCTACGAAAATGTTCAAAAGAGCAGACGAGCGAACTAGCAAATGAAATTTCCTTATATCAACGATTGCATTTTTAAAGTAAGAGAAGTTGAAATTGAATATTGAAATACGAGGGGCATTCAGCAAAACGTTAGAACTCCATATATTTTGTTTACAGAGCACTTCTGAAAATAATCAGTTTCCATTTCTTTGATCATTTTGATGTTCGTTTTTGTATCAACCAGAAATACCTTTTAATACGTTAGTAACTGATTTTTACGGACAAAAACAATATCGATTTAAAGGTTCAAAATATTAAATATAGACATGGAAATATGTTCAGACATGCATGCTATTGTCTGCATTCTGTAATCTTTTCCTGGCACAGTTTTCGAAAATATTTAGGTACTTTGTAAAGAAAATTAATCTATTGAAAATATCATCGCTTAATTTGCCTTTAAAAAGCGTACAAATTGAACATAATAAGAATATTTAAACAGTGTTGTTTTAACAAAGAATTCGTACTAATTGCAAAATGGCCTATATTTTAGTAGAGACATTTTAACAATTTGGTTTCCTGCATGTTTATTAATTGTCATTTAAGTTTAGATTTATCAAAATTTGCACGAAATGTCTAGCATTTTCTTAAGACAAATACTATCGCTTGAATTGTATTTCATTCTAAATGACCTTTTTATTACTCACGCAATGTCAAGCACCAGCACCGGTTCAGTTCTCTGCTTTTTGTCGAGCAGTTTGAAGAAATATACGTGATATTGTCTTACGACCACATATAATTTATTCCAGCTGAATTCTGAGACGTTCAACCAACCATCCATGTTGATCTTGGATTCCTCTGTGAAAATGTGATCATTTAGGAGTGAAAGTTGTGGAGTGGTAAAGATGTCCGCATCTCACTTAAGAGATAGTTAGAACGTTCTCTTTATTTCTCGAAACAGTATTCTAATAAAAAAATCGGACACAAAACTGATTTGTAGCAGCAAATAGCTTTTGAGCTAATCTAAACGAATTTGGAAAAAAGTGTCAGTCTGAATATATCTATAATCTCTTAAAAGTGATTTATACAAATAACTGTTGCAACTTGAAGGCGAGCGTAATAAAATATATATTCGACTTTGACTACAGATATTTGATTTGGTATTTAACATTGTCACAATAATAGGCAGAATAAACTCGTTTTTTTTCGTAATACATAGCTAAACTAATTCGTTAATGGTAAGCTTAGCATGAATCGAGCACACGTATATCGGGCAGCTCGGACGTTCGAGTAAGAAACGAATCCGCTAAGTTCCCCATAAGTTTTGTGATGACATTGAGGTGACATTAATAGTGCATAAGTAAGTTTATAGTACTAGTAGAAGTTTTCACGTCAACTTATATACCGAAGGGGTTGTTCGTTATTAGTGTATACATATTAAATTTTGTATATACGTAAGCGTATTACAGATTAGCACGTGTTATGTATACTAAGACAGTGCATGCATGTTCTTATATAGCACGAGTGCGAAACAGTGGCTCCAACTCTTTAAGGAGCTGTATATAAAAAAGAGACAATGACATTTCCGAGCTAGAGCAAAAGAACGGACATCATCATAAAACGTAAGTATGACTCGTTATTTTATCTAATATCATAATTATGAGGGCTTATTTGAGAAATCGGGGAATGCAGTGCCATATAAATATGTTTTATCTTCACACGTATTTCGGTTATTTTGTAAACATATTGTTTATGGAGTTATAAGACCGATTCTCCCATCAAACACGTGTATGTTTACACACGCTTTGGCTCAAGCTCCGTGGCGTTTGGCTCAAGCTCAACCCAGAAAAATAAGTATACACATGCTTATTCCGGTGGTAATTTTTATTTCCGACAAAATAAAAGCCCTCACCAACATTATAGTTTTTTATCTGTGTTGTTGGCATAACGTGTTTGCCTTCTGACATATAGACAATGGAAATGGACTTGAGCAAGTAAATTTGATAAAGTCATTATATGCTGATTGGTCAAAATTATATTTAAAATGTTTCAGGGTTTCTAGAACTAAATGTGAATCTTCTGTAGGCCATAATAGGCCAGGAATACATGTTTCCCAAATCATTTCTATATCATTTTTAAGTCGAGCTATAAACACAACAGTAGGACCTGATATATGTTTATACTTTCATGCCATCGGATAGCGACACACATCAAACGTCAAAGTATGCAGTGACGTCGTCAGGCAGTGAACAGAACGAGACATGTGGATCATCCAAAATCTTCACTTTTAAGAACATGTACCTTAGATTACATTTTTGGTCGAGTCTTTCTCTTTCCGGAATTTATGTTTGGTGCTGCTTAATATAAGAAAAAATATATGTATACAGTGCATGTACGATTGGCCACAAGCAACGGATGGACATCGCAAACATGTCTCTATAACCGAATAGCTGACTTGTTGTCGTTGTTTAACAAAATTTAAATGTCTATATATAGTTACCACAATCCAACAAAACACATTTGATATACCCCACACTCAGCATGTATACCTTAATTTATTTCAATCAAAGTGTGACGACCCCTGTTGCACTGTCCGAAAGATTAAACAAAGAATCAGCTCTTGTATTTATTGTAATCTAACATTAAAAGGCCGAGGTTCATGACCCCAAATATCCTACCAAACAGTCATTAAGCCTATTTGGCAGAGGATTCGGATAAATCGGGTTTATGAAGTCTGCTCAGGTCAGCAGTTATGAATTGTAAACATTCACATGGCTAGTGGTGTTATGTGGTTCTGATAGTGGTACAGAATAATTTGTCCTTTGGCTTCTCATTTGAAAATAGATAAATAAATTTCATATACCATGACAAATACTTCCACCAATAATTGTGTTATAATAAGCCATTTCATAGTATATATTAGCCCAGATAATGATGTTTCCCTGGCATATGTCCATTTAAACATCATACTTTAATAGTAAACATGTATCGGTAGTGAAATTCAGTTGCTGTTAGAAAGCCATGAACTTTCAAGATCTGTCAGTCAACATTGCTGGGAAATTTGAATTCGTTTGAAAGTTATAAAAATATTTGAAACTAGTATTTATAACTGTTTGAAACACTTACATATCAAGCAAAATAATTATTGATACAATATACCCAGTATTTTTTTTTCACTTGTCATGTCACGCAAAATTGCGATTATAAGATATATAATATTTTAATACACTTACCAGGCATCGGCGTTGTCATTTTAAATTCCTTGTTTTCACTTCCCTTCGCAGCTAGTCTCATTTGTGGTAATAAGTGTGCCTCTTCCTTCAAACACAATTAAATATATATGATAAGCCGTCCACATTAAATCTATTTATAAAAACTGCTGAATCAATAGGTTGACTTAAGGACCCATTTCATGAAATCACTCTACACAGGGTTAATGAAGCTGTTCATACTAAAAGCTGATATAAATTGATCGTTAATTAAAGCGAATAACTGGCTCTAACTTAACATGTATTTACACTTCAGGTAAAGTGGGAAATATCATGCATGACTGTCGAGGAACTGTAAGGGTTACATTTCAAAAACGCATTTAGATATAATTTGGCCATGTTCGCACTAAATTAATATCGAAATTTTGCTGAGACGATTATGTGACCTACAGTTCCTTTCTATCAAATACACTTCACACGTTTACCTCACATATACATGATAAATGAAGCTGTTTGTACTGAAGGCTGATATAAATTATATCCTACGTCGGTTAACAATAATTTCAGGCTCTAATATTCAACAGCATCTGCCTTTGTCCAAAGAAGCATTTTATTTTATTCAAATATCATCATTAATTCTACTCAAACGGGATCTTAAGCTTTAGCAATGGTCTCTGCTTAAGAGAAAAATCATTGCATGTGAAAACCAAAGTCAACCATGTAACATAGAACAATTACATTGAGCAATGAATATGAAGTTAAGGAATGGTGCGCACGACCCAATGGTTTCCATGAGTTGTGAAATTAATATGTCTTATCTTAATTATATCTAAGTGGCAGTTAAAATGGCAGCAGCTTTAATCCCTCTATATGATTTGTAGTATAACAATTTGTAGAATTGAAAGGCATGAAAGTTAGTTATGAAACATATATTTTTTATTGACTTTGAAAAAGTTATTGCCCATGGTATTTTCATGTGACAGAATGTATTTATAGTAAGTAGAAATTTTAAGTAAAAATTTATTTTAAGTAAGTGAAAATGCTTAGGTCAATATGGCAATTCATATGAACCACGCTAGCATATTTGTACAAAACAACGAAGTGATTGCTATAGTAGCACAAATAATGTCAATGTCCTTCCATCTGGCCGGATAAAAATTAGACCCTACGATAGTGCATGAAATATGTACATTTGTAATCACTGAGCAACATTTAAACTACCATTGGCCCAAAACAATTTTCTATTTTTTATTAAAAATGAAAAGTCCACCCCAGGGTATGTTTTCAAATGAGCTTGCTTTGTATAAAGTTTCATAGCTACATGTTATTCTAAACTCAGTAAATAAGTAAAATTGTTTTGTCTTTATCATCAGTTACCCGAGACCCACTTTTTTCACTTATTTACTGACCCTAAAAAAATTAAAGATACATGTTATTCTTTACATAACAAGTATTATCACTGAACATCAATTCTAACTAAATTTAATGAGCAAAACCCTTTTTGCGTTTCAGTAACCGCTACCAAGACCTTAACCCCTGCAGCTCAAAATAGAAAACAAAAAGTATGTCTCTACATAATAGTCAACTACAAGTTCCATGACAACACATCGATTTCCTAAAAGTCCTAGATCAAACATTTTCGGTTGACGCATAGCTTCCTCAATACATAAATGTAAATTGCAAGCTTTCTTCAACCTATATAAAAAACAACAACAGTATATCTGTCAATACAATACACATGTTGTTGTTTTTTAAAAAGCTTGACTAATTGTGAACTGTGTTTAAGAGGAAGTTTATATCATTCATTTATCTCGATCTTCATCTGACTTAGTTCATATTGTTATGCTCAAACAGAGGAACAACGTTTGTTATGAGGACATCTTTAGTATGTTTCTCATTCAGTTAGAAGTGTAATTGTGTCTTCTGATATAGAGCTCTGGTGTATAATACGTAGGGTTAAATCAATACTTGCATATAGAAAAATATATTGTGTGAGACATCTGACGAGGTTCCAATATTTTCTCATGCCAACCTACTAAACCGTACATGTATTTGTCAGAAAACACTAAATGTATCAGGAAAAAGTGGGTGTATACGTAATAGAGACACATGGGGGGAAAACATTGCATTAAAGTTTAACTGAGCACTATATTTCTATATCTATTACGTTTGCTGGTACACTTTCCATCATGCGGTTGGAGATGAGAATGTATTCTATATGTAGGAAAGGCAACAAACAAGAGCCTGATGGTTGGAGATGAGGATCTATTCCATTTGTAGGACAGCCAACACACGAGTGCCTGATGGTTGGAGATGAAGGGCTATTCCATATGTAGGACAGCAAACACACGAGTGCCTGATGGTTGGAGATGAAGAGCTATTCCATATGTAGGACAGCCAACACACGAGTGCCTGATGGTTGGAGATGAGGAGCTATTCCATATGTAGGACAGCCAACACACGAGTGCCTGATGTGACAATACTGACAGAAAGCCTTTATTATCTAACATTTTCATGAAAATCCTCCCATGTAGTGTGGACATATTGACCGAAACAAAGTATGCATACAAAGATGATTGGTCACTGCAAAAGGGAGCGAATGTCAAATTGTGTATGTTGTACTAATAAATAAAAGTTGGGAATTATCGAATATGCATGTATATGAACACTTTACATAATGTTAAAGATATTTTGCCAGGATATTAAGTTTTTAATGAAACCAGGAATTTTTAAAAAAACAAAACAAATTTGTTTGGTAAAAAGAATAAAGAACCAAAGTAATTGGTACTTTTGAGTTTTACGTGAATGGCGTATTTGGATCGCTTGATTATGTGCATGTGGTATTTATACGCCTGTGTCCCTAGTTCATTGTCGTTTGGTTCCTTGCCGTCTGCCTCTAAACAGGGTCTTGACCAACCTGCATACCATGTTTGAGGTCGATGGGCAACAACATTCTTTAGTTATTGACAGCTAAACGGATTTTCAGCTTAAGGTCACCACGACCTTGACCTTTGCTCCAATGACCTCAAAAACAATACGGTTCATCTGTTGGTCATGTCCAACCTTCATACAAAGTTTGAGGTCCCTGGGCAACAGAGTTTTTCAGTTATTGACAGCTAAACGGATTTTCAGCTTAAGGTCACCCCGACCTTGACCTGTGTTCCACTGACCTTAAAAACAATACGGTTCAACCGCTGGTTATGACCAACCTGCATACCAAGTTTGAGTTATTTATCGGAAACCTTTTGGATGGACGGACGGACGGCATGACGTTTCGATTACTATATCCTTCAGGGGCAAAAAAACATAGACAAGAACATAGAGTTTGTTTATAACAGTTTCGTGACATAATATGATGTGCATCAGAAAATGATTAATATGGTCACAATGATACTTGGCATACTACAAGGAAAACAAAAATAGACCCCAAGAAACATAACAGAGAAGAAAAATGACTCAAACATACAATAAATATCGAAATGTAAATGATGCATTACTAAAATAACTGGATAATAGGACTTTGAGAGGCTTTTATAAAATATTACTTCATGGTTTAAATCATATTATTTATCATAGAATTTCTTAGACGAAATGCTTGATTTATAAATCTACTTCGATTTTTTGTTATGACGATGTTTTGCGATTTTATTAGTCCAATAAACATGTACATGCTAGGGTTTCTAATATAAAATGGTCCTTACTGATATTGTTATACACAGGGCATATTACGACAAAGTGGTATTCATCTTCTATATCGTAAAAGTTGCACAAAGTACATTGACGATAAGCTCTATTAATTATGTTAAGGCCATATAGGCATGTTTCAATATGTAATTTATGAGACGAAAATTTAAGCATAGACAATTCCATCCTTAATTAATTTGGTAAAATTCCTAGATAGGATCCAACTTCCGAGTGTTTTGCAAAGCATTTTACGTGCATAAGGTTTTACTATTGTTAACATTTTCAAACCAGACTGTTTAAATATATCGAGCACTTTGTTTTTAAACGCAATTTGGAATGCTTTCAAATTAACAGAGTTTGGATTTATCCACACATAAGAGAAACCATAGATATATAACAATGTTTTTTACATCATAAGCCCATTCATAACGATAAGCAAGACTACCTAACATATCATTGTATAGCTTATTTATAATCATGCTATCTAAAGAAATAGTCTTACACCAAAATTTATAATTCTGGCGTATCTATTTACAAATAATAGGTATTTACTTATTTCACCATAAACGGCTTTATTACTTGTGCTCGTTTAAAACCCAAAAACTTTAAGTGAATAAGCATAAATGAACACGTTTTTATCCGTTTTCTATTCCAAGGAGTATCAAATCAAATCAGGCTTCCCGAAAACTCATTTTTTTAATAAAACAATCTAATAATTATGGTTTGATGGCTGATCTTTTTTGTCATATCACAGTATCAACGTAAAATATCTTAGTACCCAATTAATGCATGCACCGTTTAAAACGAAATTATAATACATTACAACTGAAATGTGTTTACTTGATTTGTATTACCTTAATAAAAGATATGTCCTTACCTCTGCGCTGTATATTTATAGCATTTTCAATCCGAATGTTAAAATCGATTTCCAGATATATTATTTTCAATAACTTTTAAGCTCCAAAATGTTTATGTTATAATATTAACAAATAAATCAATCTCTCTAGAGATTCTTAGTGGGTTGGTGAAATTTATATCATAGTATTATCTTTCCAATACTCCCAATCATTGTCAAATGGAGTGAAATCGATAAAGGTAAAGAATAACATGTACGAGGGTCATTTAAAACGTAACTAAAATAAAGTTGCTCACGTACAAAGGAAACTATAATATATTGCGGAAAGGCGCAACGGAGCACTTTGAAAATAAGTTCAGTGATCGTACTTCATTCAGTATGTTTCTTGTAGTCATAATACTTTATAAATATATATTGCGATATTGACTTGCATGTATAAAATTCTATTGAGACGGTATCGAATGGCCAGCATTTAGTAGCATCAATGCTAATTAATTTGAGTAACTTTAACCTTTGTTTATTTTACCACGATCGGAAGAAGGTTATATTATCTTATGCCAACAACTGCCGTTGGCATAAAAATGCGCGAGAGTGTGGTTTTGTTTTTTCGGGAAACCGGAAAACTGATGTAAACCCACTTATCGGGCTTTGTTACCACTAATTCACACACGCCTAGGACGGAAATAGAGCCAGGGTCTACTTTGTAAGAAGCGAGTGCGCTAACAGAATAACCTTTTACAATGTTGTATATGTGGCAATACATTTTTTTCTCTGTTCTGAAAAATCTACATTTAATTACCAAGCAACACTCAACAACGACTATTAAATTAATTAAATTTTGTTAGTCGGCAAAGAATTTTATTCTTTGATTATAACCGACATATCATGCCTTTGAAATCGCAAATCAATATTCAATAAGTACATCCAAGGAAAATTAGAACTATTAGAAGATGAACTGTTTTATTGTTTTCTTTTTCGGTTCTATAATATGTCTGTTTAGTTTTATTACGTTTTGGTCTATGTAGGTCTAAAATCGATATTTTTCTCCGCATGATCTGAAAACAAACAAACATTGTTTACCAAACATATCATGCAATATTGAAACATGACAGGTGATCAAATCTCAAATTATAGCCAAGGCATTTCTATGATGGCCGAGAACCCTACGTCGGCGTAGAATTTTAAGCAATTGGACCGTGGTAAATAGATTTAGCGTAAAAGGTCCAACAACCATTTCACAAGATTCAGAAAGCACTTTATCGGTATCTTGCCACCTAAAATACATACAAATATCTTGTATGTTGACTTTAACTAAAGATGTATATTTTCGTCCGCAGAGAACCCAATCTAGAATGTTTTAACTTTCCATTTTAGGTTTATACAAAAAGTTACTTTCAGAGTGAACTATGACGTGCATACAATGAATATATAGTTGTTCTTTGCGCTAAAAGCTTTTTTTTATTTTGGGATATAGTGTAAAAATGAAAAATTCCTTGTTTGTTGACGTTTCCTAGACAGCGTGGACTCGTTTCAGCAGGTATAAGTGACGTTCGTTCCTTCCTTTGACCACGCTTGAGCGTTCAAAATTGTACTGTTGCAACGTAACAGACGTGACGTCGCAATTTAATTCCCCGGATGCTAGATCAGTTGATAATCAAAGCCTTTTAAAACGCATGAGGTGAAATCTTCTTAATTGAACCAATGTTTGAATTATTACTTAACTCTAATCCTCTTTTGTAGCGAGAACGACCCTCACGCATGTTTTTAAAATGTCCTCAATCTATTAATAGACTGGGTCTCCTTGTATGTACAATGAGTGCTCTTGTGAAATCGAAGGAAGACATAGTTCGATTTAATGCACGTAAGTATTGATTTTGGTAATATGTTATCAGCCCACCCATCGGGTGAATTTACATTCCATCTTGTATGTCTTAGGGCTGACGTATACATGGGCTTTAAATGTGCTCGTTTACATTTCAATAGATCATACATAGAAAAAAATAGTTTTGTTAAGCTTTTGACACAATGCTTGGTACAATATTAAAAAAAAATCATAACATAATATTATAAATGTGTGTTCTGTTGTTAATATTGTTTTAAACACATGACAGAAAAAAAAGTTATATTTGACCAAAAAGCGTAAGTCTAGTTATTGAAAATTATATTAGGCATTATAACGCTTTAATGCTTTTGAAATATTTTATGTTTTAAATTTCAAACTTCTGCTCAGACCACCATTTACTGTTTGGTGATAATAATATTAGTAATTAAAGAGACTTTTGGGAAATTAATGATATAGCGTCCCTTTAAAAGGCCCATTGACTAACAATAGCTAGCGTATGTAACGCACCAGTTTTTAAAATGAACAGATAAAAAGAATAGAAAGGCTACAAGTATAGTTTTGTTCAATAGCTACATGTACAGGTAAAATGTGCAGCAAAGTTAAAAACTCCGTCAAATTTCTCTCTTCAAAATCTTCCTGATATATCATAAATCATTACTTCATGCTATCGTACTTCTCTGCCACTAAATAGTCTTCAGTTTGAAGTATGATGAGTTTAAGTGTCCTTATTTTGACAGCCCTACATACAAAATAAACACATTTATTGACATACAAACTTTTATTACGTTTGCGCAGTATGTTTTTATATATGATACCGTCTGTAAATAAAAACGTTTGGGATTTTCATTACTGTATATCACTGTTATCTGTAATGTGTGATTCAATACAAAAGCATCGTCAGATAAAGTTAACGAGCTGGCGATGATTAATCAAACAAAATTTGGATTCAAAATGATTTACAGTGTACACTGTTTACATCAGAGGTACGTGTTTATGTCCGATGTACGTGTTTAGGTCCGAGGTACGTGTTTACATCAGAGGTACGTGTTTATGTCCGAGGTACGTGTACGTGTTTATGTCCGAGGTACGTGTTTATGTCCGAGGTACGTGTTTATGTCCGAGGTACGTGTTTATGTCCGATGTACGTGTTTAGGTCCGAGGTACGTGTTTACATCAGAGGTACGTGTTTATGTCCGAGGTACGTGTAAATGTGCTCCAGACATAAAGAGTGTACAACATATACATGTAAGCAAGGCTTCGCTGTGAATTTATGTAACCCCTTTATAGATATAATTGTCATTAAACACCATTTAAAATCATTGCGTTTTTATGAATTGTCTATCTGTTTCAACTAGCAATCTGTTTAAAACAGAAATACTTTCGAATTCAATTTGTATATAGTATACATTTAGCCATAACGTAACGTTTTCAGTAACGGTACCGAATACTGGCTTTTAACAGCTCTATGTCTGATTGTAATGGTCATTTTGATTGGTCACTGAACAAGAATTGCTGCATCCATATTTTCCTAAAATAACTATCGGAATAGGGCAAATTACACAAATTCGAAAGTACCTTATCATTTTTACATGCCCTATTTGTTTTAATTACCACATGACCGGAAATCAAATCATGGTTATACATATATTACATATGTATAGGTATTAAACTGAATGCTTTGTCAATTCAAAAACAGGCTGGATCTACTTGATCTACTTTTTATCGTTTACATTTTCACCGCATTGTTTGTCCTTATACACCGGATGTTGTCATTTTACCGAATACAAAGTGGCTACGTTCAACCATATTTTTTTCTTATGAGAAACATAATGTTTTTCTAAAGCTAGCGATATCTGACCTTACAGTCTTATATACTGCCCATAGCTTTTCCTGTGCTTATCGTATCTTTACTGGGTCGTCTTTTTCAATTAGCGTTTCCGAGCCTTCAAGAAATCGGTTATACATTTCCGAGCCTTCTAGAAATCGGTTATACATTTCCGAGCCTTCAAGAAATCGGTTATACATTTCCGAGCCTTCAAGAAATCGGTTATACATTTCCGAGCCTTCAAGAAATCGGTTATACATTTCCGAGCCTTCAAGAAATCGGTTATACATTTCCGAGCCTTCTAGAAATCGGTTATACATTTCCGAGCCTTCAAGAAATCGGTTATACATTTCCGAGCCTTCAAGAAATCGGTTATACATTTCTATGTTTAAGCCTATACTTGTTCAGTACGAAAGGCTCAATTTATTATGTGGATATAAAGTAGACGCGTAAAGTGTATTCGATAAAATGGGACTTTAAGTCACCTTATTGATAAAGCCTTTTTGTCCTCTAGTGTTGACGGGCTACTTGTACATTTGATATGAAATAATTGTATTTATTTGTTAACATAACTATATTATAACTTATGTGAAAATGAAATAATCATAACTATATTTCACAAACTGGCTCAAAATACGTTTGATGATTCGAGTTTGTGGTTAATACGAGACCTAATATAATTAGCGGTCCTTTTGTTGGCCATTCAAAAATCGACAGGAGAAGGAGAACTTAAACACTCTTTACGACATATCACAAAATGTACACTTGTCTATGTATATGACTGTTATAAAGCCTGTTTACATCTCTTTTTTTAATTTTCAGTGCATGGTGTATTTTCGGAATAAATGCTCATACGTAGTTCGTAAGGTCATGCCACATTTATCCTATTTTTAGCGATATCGTGCGGATAGGTATCCAGCTATCAGAATGAAAAAATACCACAAAAATAGATTACAAAATTTCAAAATTAAGCAAAAAAAACATTTTCTAAAACAACAACAACAATAACAACAACAGCCATGAATGCGCTGCCGATATTACATCAGAAAAGCATGGCAAATCAAACAGAAATATAAGCATATGAGGGTATCAACTATAAAATGCAGTTATGAAAAACCTTGACGCTAAGAATGAGAATACATTGTTTTCACACAATAATAAGGATACAATAAAGAAAAGAAAAATATATCTCAATCATGAAATGCATCATATACAAGAAAAAAGTTCAATTTTCTATATGTATTGACCTAAAAAAATAAAATGTTTTATTTTTGATTTTCATTCGCTGTTACTAGAATTAGAGTTGACGTCTCCCTGCCAGATACGAAGGTTTGGAAATTGAAACCTGATATTCGGACCAGTAACAAAAGCGTACATTCAATTGCTTAGACGTAGACAGAATATTGTTGCTTAAAAAAGTATTTTGGTTGTCTAGCTGTGATTAATCTTTAAACATGAATTTCAATTTGAAAATTAAATTTAACTCCAAATGGGAAAGTAACCGATCGCAGATCAACTCGGCAATCTCCGGCTACCTTCGGGATATACATCGTTAAATAGCTCTTAGATTTGCGAACAGTTGATGTCACAAGAGATTAACTCAATAAATATCAGTATTAATTCGCTTAGTAGGCTGATTCCATAACGTAACCCATGAACTGAAATGACGAATTAAATTCCTGTCTCAATTACGCTTTGGGGAATCTTGAAAATGAACTTTCAGGACCGTTATAATGTCAATAATTATCTGCCCTAAAACACCAATTATGTCCCCTCTTGGAAGATAACGCATACAACACATTTTCAGTATGTGCTCCGTCATGATTGAGTATTAAATTATGTCAAGTCCCGTATTATTCTTGAGTCATATCTGTCGGATAATGGCCGAGGTGATCCGATTAATCACAGAAGTGAATTATCTTGACAGTTTAAGTGCAGTTCCTACAAATCAGAGAATGTAATTAGGACGGCATGCAAAGATTTTCCCGATAAGCCAGAAACGCTGACAAATAACACTATCTAAATCACATTATTTCTTTTTCAACTGCAAAAACACTCGTGAAAAAGCACCAGTGATGTTATTTATGTTCAAAGGCCGTCGATATCCAACCAGGTCATGTCATTGACTCAATTATTTAAGCAATTATATCTCGTTTCTATATTTAATAAAAGTTCTGTATAATTGTAAGAATTGTAGTTAAAACTTGCAATAACATAATCGTCAGTAGACATTTAATGGTCACATCTAGTATCGATAGGATATAGATCTAGTATGTATAGCAGACGCACTTGGTATGCATGGGAGACGCGCTGATTTGAATGAGAGACACACCCAGTATGAATAGAATGAGCGACACACCTACTATGAATGGGCGACACACCTAGTATGAATGGGCGACACACCTACTATGAATGGGCGACACACCTACTATGAATGGGCGACACACCTAGTATGAATGGGCGACACACCCAGTATGAATTGGCGACACACCAAGTATGAATAGAATGAGCGACACACCTACTATGAATGGGCGACACACCTAGTATGAATGGGCGACACACCCAGTATGAATTGGCGACACACCCAGTATGAATAGAATGAGCGACACACCTACTATGAATGGGCGACACACCTAGTATGAATGGGCGACACACCTAGTATGAATGGGAGACACACCTACTATGAATGGGCGACACACCTAGTATGTATGGGCGACACACCCAGTATGAATTGGCGACACACCTAGTATGAATGGGAGACACACTTACTATGAATGGGAGACACACTTAGTATGAATAGAATGAGCGACACACCTACTATGAATGGGCGACACACTTAGTATGAATGGGCGACACACCTAGTATGAATGGGAGACACACCTAGTATGAATGGGAGACACACCTACTATGAATGGGCGACACACCCAGTATGAATAGAATGAGCGACACACCTACTATGAATGGGCGACACACCTACTATGAATGGGCGACACACCTAGTATGAATGGGAGACACACCTAGTATGAATGGGGGACACACCTAGTATGAATGGGAGACACACTTACTATGAATGGGAGACACACCTATTATGAATGAGAGACACACCTAGTATGAATGGGAGACACACCTATTATGAATGAGAGACACACCTAGTATAAATACGGGACACACCTAGTATGAATTTGAGGCACACCTAGTATGAAAGCCGGACACACCTAGTATAAAAAGGGGACACACCTAGTATAATAGGAGGCACACCTAGTTTGAATCAGAGGCACACCTAGTATAAATAGGGGACACACC
The DNA here is from genome assembly GCF_026914265.1 of Mya arenaria. NCBI lineage: Eukaryota > Metazoa > Mollusca > Bivalvia > Myida > Myidae > Mya > Mya arenaria. The sequence continues at coordinate 858,738 of NC_069131.1, read as the reverse complement.
AAGTATAAATAGGAGACACACCTAGTATAAATAGGGGACACACCTAGTATAAATAGGGGACACACCTAGTATAAATGGGAGACACCCCTAGTGTGAATGGGAGGCACATCTAGTATGAATCAAAGGCACACCTGGTCTGAATGGGAGACACACCTAGTATAAATGTTCTGAATGTAGTCTTGAAAGATCAATACACAAAATGAACAATATATTCGTTCAGTAAACAAACAGGATATATATCTCCCCGGAGACTTAGATCCAAACTATACAATCAACGCTTCACAATAAATCCTGATTAAAATAGTTCAATTGTTTGGGCGAGACGTCTTATATATGCTTCGGAACACGAATACACTTAATTAAGTCGGATAAAGGTGTATAAGGTGTTGACAGTGTCTTTCATTAGACTGTCTCAATCAATCGGAAACTTTTACTTTGTTTGCAGCTTTTAGCACTTTAATGATATGTTTTAATTGTCAAGAGAATATGCCGGTCCGTAATTTCTGTATTCTACATTGGACCTTGGAAGTCTGAGAGGTCTCGTGATTAAGTGTTAAAATCGTGTCACGGCGTCATTGCTGCAGTGGTTAAACGGTGCTAATGAGTCTTTGCTATAGTGGTCAAACGGTACTATGGGGTCCTTGCTACAGTGGTAAAACAGTACTATGGGGTCCTTGCTACAGTGGTAAAACGGTACTATGGGGTCCTTGCTACAGTGGTCAAACAGTACTATGGGGTCCTTGCTACAGTGGTCAAACAGTACTATGGGGTCCTTGCTACAGTGGTCAAACGGTACTATGGGGTCCTTGCTACAGTGGTAAAACAGAACTATGGGGTCCTTGCTACAGTGGTAAAACGGTACTATGGGGTCCTTGCAACAGTGGTCAAACAGTACTATGGGGTCCTTGCTACAGTGGTTAAACGGTACTATGGGGTCCTTGCTACAGTGGTAAAACAGAACTATGGGGTCCTTGCTACAGTGGTAAAACGGTACTATGGGGTCCTTGCAACAGTGGTCAAACGGTACTATGGGGTCATTGCTACAGTGGTATAACCGTGCTAAGGGGTCCTTAATAAAGTGGTTAAACAGTACTATGGGGTCCTTGCTACAGTGGTAAGACGGTGATAAGGGGTATTTGCTATAATGGTCAAACGGTACTCAGGGGTCCTTCCTACAGTGGTAATACAGTACTCAGGGGTCCTTGCTACACCGGTAAAACAATACTTAGGGGTCCTTGCTACAGTGGTAAAACAGTACTCAGGGGTCCTTGCTACAGTAGTCAAACAGTGTTAAGGGGTCTTTGCTACAGTGGTAAAACATTATTCAGGGGTCCTTGCTACAGTGGTAAAACAGTACTCAGGGGTCCTTGCTACAGTAGTCAAACAGTGTTAAGGGGTCTTTGCTACAGTGGTAAAACAGTATTCAGGGGTCCTTGCTACAGTGGTAAAACAGTACTGTGGGTTCCTTACTACAGTGGTAAAACAGTTCTGTGTGGTCCTTACTACAGTGGTAAAACAGTATTCAGGGGTCCTTGCTACAGTGGTAAAACAGTACTGTGGGTTCCTTACTACAGTGGTAAAACAGTTCTGTGTGGTCCTTACTACAGTGGTAAAACAGTACTATTGGGTCCTTGCTACAGTGGTAAAACGGTACTGTGGGGTCCTTGCTACAGTGGTAAAACGGTACTGTGGGGTCCTTACTACAGTGGTAAAACAGTACTACGGGGTCCTTACTACAGTGGTAAAACAGTACTATGGGGTCCTTACTACAGTGGTCAAACAGTACTATGGGGTCCTTACTACAGAAGTAAAACGGTACTATGGGGTCCTTACTACAGTGGTAAAACAGTACTATGGGGTCCTTGATACAGTGGTAAAACAGTACTATGGGGTCCTTACTACAGTGGTCAAACAGTACTATGGGGTCCTTACTACAGTGGTCAAACAGTACTATGGGGTCCTTACTACAGTGGTCAAACAGTACTATGGGGTCCTTACTACAGAAGTAAAACGGTATTTTAGGGTCCTTGCTACAGTGGTAAAACAGCACTATGGGGTCCTTACCACAGTGGTAAAACGGTACTATGGGGTCCTTACTACAGTGGTAAAACAGTACTATGGGGTCCTTGATACAGTGGTAAAACAGTACTATGGGGTCCTTAATACAGTGGTCAAACAGTACTATGGGGTCCTTACTACAGTGGTCAAACAGTACTATGGGGTCCTTACTACAGTGGTCAAACAGTACTATGGGGTCCTTACTACAGAAGTAAAACGGTATTTTAGGGTCCTTGCTACAGTGGTAAAACAGCACTATGGGGTCCTTACCACAGTGGTAAAACGGTACTATGGGGTCCTTACTACAGCGGTAAAACAGTACTATGGGGTCCTTGCTACAGTGGTAAAACGGTACTATGGGGTCCTTGCTACAGTGGCAGAACGGTACTATGGGGTCCTTGCTACAGTGGTCAAACAGTACAATGGGGTCCTTGCTACAGTGGTAAAACGGTACTATGGGGTCCTTACTACAGTGGTAAAACGGTACTATGGGGTCCTTGCTACAGTGGTCAAACGGTACTATGGGGTCCTTACTACAGTGGTAAAACAGTACTATGGGGTCCTTACTACAGTGGTAAAACGGTACTATGGGGTCCCTGCTACAGTGGTAAAACGGTACTATGGGGTCCTTACTACAGTGGTAAAACAGTACTATGGGGTCCTTACTACAGTGGTAAAACGGTACTATGGGGTCCCTGCTACAGTGGTTAAACGGTACTATGGGGTCCTTGCTACAGTGGTAGAACAGTACTATGGGGTCCTTGCTACAGTGGTCAAACGGTACTATGGGGTCCTTGCTACAGTGGTCAAACAGTACTATGGGGTCCTTGCTACAGTGGTAGAACAGTACTATGGGGTCCTTGCTACAGTGGTCAAACAGTACTATGGGGTCCTTGCTACAGTGGTAAAACGGTACTATGGGGTCCTTGCTACAGTGGTGAAACGGTACTATGGGGTCCTTACTATAGTGGTCAAACAGTACTATGGGGTCCTCACCACAGCGGTAAAACGGTATTATGGGGTCCTTGCTACAGTGGTGAAACGGTACTATGGGGTCCTTACTATAGTGGTCAAACAGCACTATGGGGTCCTTACCACAGCGGTAAAACGGTACTATGGGGTCCTTGCTACAGTGGTAAAACGGTACTATGGGGTCCTTACTATAGTGGTCAAACAGTACTATGGGGTCCTTACCACAGCGGTAAAACGGTACTATGGGGTCCTTGCTACAGTGGTGAAACGGTACTATGGAGTCCTTACTATAGTGGTCAAACAGCACTATGGGGTCCTTACCACAGCGGTAAAACGGTATTATGGGGTCCTTACTACAGTGGTAAAACGGTGCTATGGGGTCCTTGCTACAGTGGTAAAACGGTACTATGGGGTCCTTGCTACAGTGGTAAAACGGTACTATGGGGTCCTTGCTACAGTGGTAAAACGGTACTATGGGGTCCTTGCTACAGTGGTAAAACGGTACTATGGGGTCCTTGCTACAGTGGTCAAACGGTACTATGGGGTTCTTACTACATTGTTAAAACGGTACTATGGGGTCCTTGAAACAGTGGTAGAACAGTACTATGGGGTCCTTGCTACAGTGGTCAAACGGTACTATGGGGTCCTTGCTACAGTGGTAGAACAGTACTATGGGGTCCTTGCTACAGTGGTCAAACGGTACTATGGGGTCCTTGCTACAGTGGTCAAACGGTACTATGGGGTCCTTGCTACAGTGGTAAAACGGTACTATGGGGTCCTTACTACAGCGGTAAAACAGTACTATGGGGTCCTTACTACAGTGGTAAAACGGTACTATGGGGTCCTTACTACAGCGGTAAAACAGTACTATGGGGTCCTTGCTACAGTGGTAAAACGGTACTATGGGGTCCTTGCTACAGTGGCAGAACGGTACTATGGGGTCCTTGCTACAGTGGTCAAACAGTACTATGGGGTCCTTGCTACATTGGTAAAACGGTACTATGGGGTCCTTACTACAGTGGTAAAACGGTACTATGGGGTCCTTGCTACAGTGGTAAAACGGTACTATGGGGTCCTTACTACAGTGGTAAAACAGTACTATGGGGTCCTTACTACAGTGGTAAAACGGTACTATGGGGTCCCTGCTACAGTGGTTAAACGGTACTATGGGGTCCTTGCTACAGTGGTAGAACAGTACTATGGGGTCCTTGCTACAGTGGTCAAACAGTACTATGGGGTCCTTGCTACAGTGGTCAAACAGTACTATGGGGTCCTTGCTACAGTGGTAGAACAGTACTATGGGGTCCTTGCTACAGTGGTCAAACAGTACTATGGGGTCCTTGCTACAGTGGTAAAACGGTACTATGGGGTCCTTGCTACAGTGGTGAAACGGTACTATGGGGTCCTTACTATAGTGGTCAAACAGTACTATGGGGTCCTCACCACAGCGGTAAAACGGTATTATGGGGTCCTTGCTACAGTGGTGAAACGGTACTATGGGGTCCTTACTATAGTGGTCAAACAGCACTATGGGGTCCTTACCACAGCGGTAAAACGGTACTATGGGGTCCTTGCTACAGTGGTAAAACGGTACTATGGGGTCCTTACTATAGTGGTCAAACAGTACTATGAGGTCCTTACCACAGCGGTAAAACGGTACTATGGGGTCCTTACTACAGTGGTGAAACGGTACTATGGAGTCCTTACTATAGTGGTCAAACAGCACTATGGGGTCCTTACCACAGCGGTAAAACGGTATTATGGGGTCCTTACTACAGTGGTAAAACGGTGCTATGGGGTCCTTGCTACAGTGGTAAAACGGTACTATGGGGTCCTTGCTACAGTGGTAAAACGGTACTATGGGGTCCTTGCTACAGTGGTAAAACGGTACTATGGGGTCCTTGCTACAGTGGTAAAACGGTACTATGGGGTCCTTGCTACAGTGGTCAAACGGTACTATGGGGTTCTTACTACATTGTTAAAACGGTACTATGGGGTCCTTGATACAGTGGTAGAACAGTACTATGGGGTCCTTGCTACAGTGGTCAAACGGTACTATGGGGTCCTTGCTACAGTGGTCAAACGGTACTATGGGGTCCTTGCTACAGTGGTAGAACAGTACTATGGGGTCCTTGCTACAGTGGTCAAACGGTACTATGGGGTCCTTGCTACAGTGGTCAAACGGTACTATGGGGTCCTTGCTACAGTGGTCAAACGGTACTATGGGGTCCTTACTACAGTGGTAAAACGGTACTATGGGGTCCTTACTACAGTGGTAAAACGGTACTATGGGGTCCTTACTACAGTGGTAAAACGGTACTATGGGGTCCTTGCTACAGTGGTAGAACAGTACTATGGGGTCCTTGCTACAGTGGTCAAACGGTACTATGGTGTCCTTACTACAGTGGTAAAACGGTACTATGGGGTCCTTACTACAGTGGTAAAACGGTACTATGGGGTCCTTGCTACAGTGGTAAAACGGTACTATGGGGTCCTTACTACAGTGGTAAAACGGTACTATGGGGTCCTTGCTACAGTGGTAGAACAGTACTATGGGTCCTTGCTACAGTGGTCAAACGGTACTATGGGGTCCTTGCTACAGTGGTAAGACGGTGATAAGGGGTATTTGCTATAATTGTCAAACGGTACTCAGAGGTCCTTGCTACAGCGGTAAAACAGTACTCAGGGGTCCTTGCTACAGCGGTAAAAGAGTACTCAGTGGTCCTTACTACAGTGGTAAAACAGTACTCAGGGGTCCTTGCTACAGTGGTAAAACAGTACTCAGGGGTCCTTGCTACAGTGGTAAAACAGTACTCAGGGGTCCTTGCTACAGCGGTAAAACAGTACTCAGGGGTCCTTGCTACAGCGGTAAAACAGTACTCAGAGGTCCTTGCTACAGCGGTAAAACAGTACTCAGGGGTCCTTGCTATAGTGGTAAAACGTTGCGAAGGGGTCCTTGTCATAGTGGACAAACGGTACGATGGGATCCTTGCTAGAGTGGTAAAATTGTGCTAAGGGGTCCTTGCTACAGTGGTAAAATTGTGCTAAGGGGTCCTTGCTTCAGTGGTAAAATTGTGCTAAGGGGTCCTTGCTACAGTGGTAAACGTTACTTAAGGGTCAAAAGTATAAAGTGTCAAAACCGTGCCACTGCGTCCTTTAAATGGTAGCAAAACAATGCCAAGGCGCCTTTGCTATAGTGGTTAACCGTGCCAATTCGTCTTTTCTAAGGTTGTAAAAACATGCTCAAACGTCATTGCTAGAATAGTAATACCGTGACAATTGCGACCAAGCAATAAGTGACCGTTTAAAGACTTTATGTTTTTTTTCTATAGTGTAAAACCATGTCAATGCGTCCTTGGTAAAGAGGTAAATCCGTGCTGATGCGTCATTGCTGTAGTGTTGCGATATTGTGTATCTAGGCATTGCGTCCTTTCCATAGAGGTAGACCAAGGTGTCATTTTATAGTAGTGAGACCGTGCCATGGTGTCCTTTCTATAGAGGCAAACTGTACCAAGGCGTCCTTGGTAAAATCATGACAAGGCCTCCTTTATAAAGGTATATACCGGGCCAAAGTGTCAATAAATATGGTACCAAGGTGTCATTGCTAGGAAGTTGAAAACCATGCCACGGCGTCCGTTTTATAAGGGTGAACCGTGCCAAGTCGTGATTTCTATAGTCGGGAAACATTTCCAAGGCGTCCCTTCTAAGATGTAAACCGCGCCACTGCGCCCATTTTATACGGCAAACCGTGCCAATGCGCCCATTTTATACGGCAAACCGTTCCAATGCGCCCATTTTATACGGCAAACCGTTCCAATGCGTCCATTTTATACTGCAAACCGTGCCTATGCGCCCATTTTATACGGCAAACCGTTCCAATGCGTCCATTTTATACGGCAAACCATGCGCGCCCATTTTATACGGCAAACCGTTCCAATGCGTCCATTTTATACTGCAAACCGTGCCAATGCGTCCATTTTATACGGCAAACCGTTCCAATGCGCCCATTTTATACGGCAAACCGTGCGCGCCCATTTTATACGGCAAACCGTTCCAATGCGCCCATTTTATACGGCAAACCGTTCCAATGCGCCCATTTTATACGGCAAACCGTTCGAATGCGCCCATTTTATACGGCAAACCATGCCAATGCGCCCATTTTATACGGTAAAACGTGCCAATGCGCCCATTTTATACGGCAAACCGTGCGCGCCCATTTTATACGGCAAACCGTGCCAGTGCGCCCATTTTATACGGCAAAACATGCCAATGCGCCCATTTTATACGGCAAACCGTTCCAATGCTCCCATTTTATACGGCAAACCGTGCCAATGCTCCCATTTTATACGGCAAACCGTTCCAATGCGCCCATGTTATACGGCAAAACGTGCCAATGCGCACATTTTATACGGCAAAACGTGCCAATGCGCCCATTTTATACGGCAAACCGTTCCAATGCGCCCATTTTATACGGCAAACCGTTCCAATGCGCCCATTTTTTACGGCAAACCGTGCCAATGCGCCCATTTTATACGGCAAACCGTGCCAGTGCACCCATTTTATACGGCAAACCGTGCGCGCCCATTTTATACGGCAAACCGTACCAGTGCACCCATTTTATACGGCAAACCGTGCGCGCCCATTTTATACGGCAAACCGTTCCAATGCGCCCATTTTATACGGCAAACCGTGCGCGCCCATTTTATACGGCAAAACATGCCAATGCGCCCATTTTATACGGCAAACCGTTCCAATGCTCCCATTTTATACGGCAAACCGTGCCAATGCTCCCATTTTATACGGCAAACCGTGCCAATGCGCCCATTTTATACGGCAAACCGTGCCAATGCGCCCATTTTATACGGCAAACCGTGCCAGTGCACCCATTTTATACGGCAAACCGTGCGCGCCCATTTTATACGGCAAACCGTGCCAATGCTCCCATTTTATACGGCAAACCATGCCAATGCGCCTATTTTATACGGCAAACCGTGCCAATGCGCCCATTTTATACGGCAAACCGTGCCAATGCTCCCATTTTATACGTCAAACCGTTCCAATGCGCCCATTTTATACGGCAAACCGTGCCAATGCGCCCATTTTATACGGCAAACCGTGCCGATGCGCCCATTTTATACGACAAACCGTGCCAATGCGCCCATTTTATACGGCAAAACGTGCCAATGCGCCCATTTTATACGGCAAACCGTGCCAATGCGCCCATTTTTATACGGCAAAACGTGCCAATGCGCCCATTTTTATACGGCAAACCGTGCCAATGCGCCCATTTTATACGGCAAACCGTTCCAATGCGCCCATTTTATACGGCAAACCGTTCCAATGCGTCCATTTTATACGGCAAACCGTGCCAATGCGCCCATTTTTTACGGCAAACCGTGCCAATGCGCCCATTTTATACGGCAAACCGTTCCAATGCGTCCTTGCTACAGCGGTTAACCGTACCAAATGAAACCTTAACAGTTTTCAATGACAATATTGATAAACGTTTGTTTGTAAGCCATACAACTTATAATCGTCAATATGGGACCTCGTTGCACATGATATGAATCGCGATCAAATATGTAAGTCAAATAGAGTAAGATTCGGTGCATACATATCATAAGGCAATACACTGCTTCAAGACTTTCAGACGAATATTGTGTACGGTATCTGTGAGTATCCATCTTGGGAAACTGTTGAATATTAAACACTCCTGCCGCCGTTGTTACCCCGCCCACCATCGGCGTAAAACTCCAAGTGACGTTGTTGGCCCTTTCACAATCGTGTTTCACACTCCTGCCGCCGCTGTTACCCCACCCATCACTGTTGTTTAATATCAGAAACAATAGTCTCACTATGCGTAATGTATTTCCTGTGCTAGCTCCGTCTCGATGAATAATAAATGATCCTTTTCTCAAATATTCCATAGAGTACAACCACGCACCGAATATCAGGATATTACTCAAGTGGCAATAAATCACAAACGGGCCCTCTTGCATGAAAAGGGAGAAAAAAGGATGGGAAAGTACAACGAAAACAGTTAGCACGTCTGATTGTTCCACGATACACTCTATGATTATTTTAATCCTAAGGCCACATCAGATTTATGTCATGGTCATTGGTCAATTTGACTACAACAATAGGAGCGAGTTTTTTTTTTCTTTTTTTTGGAAAATGAAGAAGCGACCGAAGAATTTATAATAGTAAAAATGTTTATATATCATTTAAAACAAATAACATTGTCAATAATTTTATACCCGCCTTTATAAAATATACAGTTTAACTGCTAGATAACTTCGAATGTTCAGTGAAGTTTTGTTTGTCTGAATTTCCATGTTTCAGTACAACCGCTAAATTTCAAAAGAGTGCTTAAAGTTGATACGTTACAGCATTAACATGTATAGCTATTTCTTACTTTGTTTGTTTTGTGTTTGCTATGCGAGCAACTGTAATCAGCAGAATGTAAAACTGAATACAAACAGAATGCACAGTTACTAGCCACATTAAATCTGCCATGAACACTGCAAAGAAATGGTCCACTGATTGTAAATATTGTGTGGTAGTTTCAAACCATTTAACTAATTACCTCTTCTTTAAATTACATTCACTTATAAATCACAATATGAACAAGGGTTAAGTCAGTACTGTAAGTGTGAAACATTATGTGTTTTTTATTTAATTTTGATCGAATAATCCTCAGAACAAGTCAGTTATCAAGTCATTTACACATCGATAATAAATGACGTAATTTGGTAATATAGACAAACATCTGTTTGACAATTCTGCTAAATGTCCCTAGGATTTACACATATTTCCAGTCTCAAATCCTGCGTGAAATCCGTTTGAAATGAAGTTGCAAATAAGATGAAAATATTATTATGTATTTCATGGCAAATTTGAATAAGAATTGACTCTCTCAGTTATCTTGGCAAACTTTCTACCAAGGAAAGTAACTTGTCTTTTTCAAGTTGAAAGAGAATGACGGTCAATCTAAATTTCAGCGCAAAAAGTGTGTTCGTGTATTGCTATTGGTACGGGTGCAGCGTTATTTGGAAACAATGACAGGAAAATGACTGCTAGCTGTTACCCCAATGGCCAAGACATCAATTTTGTTCGCCTAAGCTTTCTTAAATGAATGTCTGTATTGTATCTGGTATAGTGAAACATAATTAGTATGACCTCTGTCGAATTGTTATCCTTGTAAAACACAAAACAGATCATTGTGTTACCCCCATGATATTTCTGTACAGATACAGCTAATCCATCCTATGTATATCTCATTGGTAGAGTCGACAAAAAGTTGGCCTTGATAAAAGAAAAATGGTAATTGAGATTTATGAGCGAAGTTTAGTTTTGCGGTAACAGGATATATCTTTATTCAACTAATAAACCGTTCCGTCTACAGGATCTCTCTGTAAGAATGTACTCCTGTTTGCAATTATCCTAAGTATTCATAGCTTATGTGAGTCAGTTTCTCAGTGTCATGTTAATATATCAATTCCGTCTGCTATCGTTTTCGTCCATTAATATTTTTCAAATCTTTGCCTCAATGTATCGTCTTGCCAATCCGTCTTTAGTAATTATATATATTCCCTCTATTTAGTCGACGGGATAGGCATAAAGGAATGTCCGAGACCAGGCGTTTTATGGAATATAAACAGGCGGAAAGTTGATTAAAACTATATTCTCAGTGTTCCACATATAAGTGCAAACACTAAATAAGGTGTAAGGATCATTTTTGCATTAACCTAAACGAGTCTGTATAACTCCAATGACCTTTCTTGAAGAAAAATTACTATTTATTTTATTTTGTACCTAAAAGATTTGCTATTTTCAGGACGTTGAAAATACTGCTTACACATCAGGTGTCGGACAAAAATTTGATTTTTTTTCAATGTCGACTTTTAAGCTAGTACTCGCACAATTTGTCTTGTCCCATGGATGATATGGTATCTCAAGGTTACTTGTAATGTCAGTAGCTATTTGTATTTTATATACAGTCGCTTAATGACTTATTTGACCATGTTTTCATGACTATATATTGTGATTGTAAAGATACATGGAAGAGGTCAGGTCAGCGGCCATGAATTTGGTGTATTGTTATTTCTGACAGTGACTGTGACCATTGTTCCTTTACAAAGCACTCATTGTCGATGATGTGTACTTTCTAAGCTTAATTGACTGTAAACGCGTCAACTATTTGAAGAATTATACGGTTTGTGTAAAAATTTAGTCCTGTAATACATGTTTTATTCCATATATGCTCGGAATTGGCTAATTCTCAAAAAGAACTAAGGAGAAACCGTGGTCTAACAACGTCGTTAGTGATACTAGTGGTACAAGGGAAATAATCATGTTTTAGCCTTTTAAAAGATACGCGCATAGTTATCGTAGATAAAACTGATAAATTTCTATTGGTAATGGTAGCGCTGTTTCCCCGGCAGCGTATCGCAGAACTTTTAAAAGGGATAACCACCGTGTTGGAAAATGGAAGTTGTCGAACGCCCAAACGGATAACGACCGTGATGGAAAATTGAAGTTGTCGAACGCCCAAACGGATAACGAGTGTGATGGAAAATGGAAGTTGTCGAACGCCCAAACGGATAACGACCGTGATGGAAAATGGAAGTTGTCGATCGCCCAAACGGATAACGAGTGTGATGGAAAATGATTTTCGTCAAGCATTTACGATTGATGAAGTATTAAATAGATGGTTCCTACACCGGTGGCGTCTCAACAAGAAAAAAGTGAATGTCCATGTTTGGAGTTCATCAACAATACATGGACAATATAAAATCATGAATCAAACACATGAAAATGTGCCAATGAAATCAAGTTTTGTTTACAAAAATAAACAATAGTTCTTGTTACACATTTATTGAATGGAGTCCGTGGTAAACGGCCTTTGGTAAAGCAAGGTATAGCTGGCGGTGGCCTATGAGGGTAAATTATATGTACAACAACACTGAAGATTCCATGTATTTATCACTAATATATTCATTTAAATTATTGCACGTTAAAGAATATATGAGACGCCTTGCAACAGGACAGGTTCAGCCCAGAGGCGTATGTACAGTTTATACAACCACTTGTTTGGTATAAATACAACCACTTGAACAGTTACGGTACAATCCTTCCCTTTTAAACTTCCATTTTAATCATTCAGACAGTAGGATGGATCCCGACCGCCATACTCTCAATGCTGCACTCGTCATTTCCCCGCCGGATCCGAAAGAAGCCCTCCTCACCCCACTCGGGGCCCCACGAGTTCTTTACAATCCAGTAGGGCACTCCCCCTTCTTCTCCGTAGCCCACCACGAGTACCACGTGGTTCGTGATTTCCCAGGGGTTAAACTTTCCGTCAAGCTCACTCACGTGATGGTATACACCTTCCTGGAATAGAGGCATGTATATGTACGTTTGTGCATTTCATTTGTTCCGTAGAGGTTAAGCTGCACTCTCACAGATTGAACGTTTTGACAAGTTTTTTTATTTGTCTTGGAACGAGCCCATTTTTTGCTAAAATGCATGGAAACCAGTGATAAAAGACGGCTGACGAAAAAATCAGAGCGCAGGTTTTATTTTAAAGAATTGACGTCTTATGCATCTTTTATTAAAGCGTTAGTAACACTTTTAGCCATAAGTCATTATTCTTCGAAAGTAGATATCAAAAACTGCGATCTGACCTTTTTCAGCAGTCTTATATCACTGGTTTTCCGATATTTACGCAAAAGTTGGCTCGTTCCAAGACAAAAAAAAAAGTTGTCAAAACGGTTAATCTGTGAGAGTACCTGTACTTAACATTTCTCTTGGTAGTCCAAGAGGAAAATAAAGGAAGACATTCCGTTGGTTGAGAAGAGGCCCAAACTTAAAAGAAACTGCTGAGGAGAGGTTAACAATGTAAGAAATTTCTGTGTAGTAGAGGTTTATAATGGAAGACATTTCAGTCTAGTAGAGTTTAAAATAGAAGACATTTCTGAGCAGTAGAGGTTAACAAGGGAAGACATTTCTGTGCAGTAGAGGTTTTAATGGAATACAGTTCTGTGTATAAGACGTTGATAATGGAAAACATATATGTTTAGTTATGGTTAGTTGTTTATATTTAGTATCGGTTAATAGGGAAAACGTTTCTGTTGAACACAGGTCATAAAGGGACAGTAATTTGTTGAGTAGATGTTCATAAGCGGGGCAGACATTTCTGATCAGTAGAGGGAAATAAGGGAAAATATATCTTTTTTCGATTACCCAAGGAAGGGTTAAACATTTAATATTCAAAAAAGAAAAATACTCCTTATAAATCATAACATAATGGGCTGTCTCGTTTCGTTTTAGAGTCGATAAAAGTCTGTCTACGCACTCTGGCATGATCCCGCCGTGTATCACCAAGACATAAGTGTATTTAAATAGCATAAATACATTGAGTTCGAAAAGAAAGTTATTTACAGTCAAGGTTTACGGGAGCTACCCGTACAAGCGGCTAGGGATTGAAACCGGGACCTTTTTCGCCCAAAGCAGACGCTTAATCACTAGGTTATCGGGTCAGTCCTGTGATCACTGTCCGCACAATTCAAATACCTTATAGTGGAGGAAGTCGTTGTACACCATGAAGCTGACGGCGATTGGCCCGCGGTTAACAAGTTCCGCTCTCATTTGGGGCTCGTTACAGGCGCCATAGTAACCGCCCACGTAGTAGTAGTCACGTGTGAACGTTCGTGGGCACGTGGTTTCTTGGCATGGCATGTCCTTCCCCTCGTATGGGAAACAAGACTCTTCAACCAGACCAAAGTCTTGACCGTACTTTCCTGCAGTGAAAGAGGTATTCAGTTCATGGATAATTTATTGGAGAGTTGCGTCAATCATGAGTGTGGATTTTGGTGATAGATTTGAAAACGTTACAATACTATATCGGCTAGTAAAAATACTTTCAAAATGAGTCAAAATTAAGGCTGAACCTCGCCAGTTTTGTGAGCGGTACCAGGAGCGTTTTAAGAAGTGTTCAGAACCTTAGTGGGTGAAAGGAATAAAGCTGAGTCTCAATATTAGGCATTAGTCATTGAGATCAAAGTAGTCAGATCATATTTGCTTTGCAGGGTGACGTAGAAAATGGATGAGTATTCTGTTCGCAATGGGATATGAGGTATTGCATTTACGAAACTAAAGTGAACCTACTTTAGGGAATGAGGGAGCGATGTAAAACTGCCTTAAACTGTTCACTACTATAACATAAAACCTACCTGCTATCAAATACGGGAATCCACCGTCACAACCCTGCGAGTATTCGGAGCAGCTGACGACATCCTGTGTAGAGTACACCTTCTGGACGGAGTTGTTTGTGTAGATTCTCTCCCTTGCCTCGTACAACGCCATTGATCCAAACGCGTAGCAACTCCCGCAATTTCCCTGGTTTCTGATTGGAGACACATAATTTACACCTTCCTTGTTCCGCCAATCAAATTGTTTTGGTAGGGCACGAGCAGCTAGACATTTCAAAGAAGTATAAGTTATACTTAATTGTAAAAGGGTACAGATAGTAAACAGAAATGAACATAAATAACTTGGAGAAAAGCAGGCACGAATACAAATTAATAACCAAACACATCAATACCAGGTTATAATACAACCTAATTCAGCCAATGCAATTACAGATAGGCAATCATTAAGAACAAGGATTAATCATTAAAAAAGATTCGCAGGTGTTTAAAAATCTGCCTACTGCCACTCATCCGATACACATTGACAATGTATCAGCCAATGAGGTTGTATTCTAAGTCAGTTATATGACCTGAAGTTAAATCTTTATGATTAAGAAGGGCTCGTTCGCTACGCTCACTCCACCCATTCTTAATCATTAGGACTTTACTTCATGTCATCTAATACTTAGTTTTAAAAAAAATAAAGCGTTTGTTTACTTTAGTGTTTTCCTTCACAATTAATGGACAGGTGCGATATTCGTAATACATTTTAAGTCGATTTCTTAAACCTTTCATAGTCAAAGAAAAAAAGTATAAGGCTTTTTGAAATAAAAAAGTATGTATATTAAATAAAATCAATTACAATAAAAAAATCGAGTTCTGATTAAGATATTATATCATATGATCAGCTTAGGAAATAACTTGATATCTTTTTATACGGCCTAGCCTGCTATACGTATGGGGCACCTTGGTTGATGAACAGCTTTACCACACGATTACTATCCTAAATGCCAGGCGCCTGACAAGGAGGAAATATGTACTCGGATCTAATAAGCTGCCACACCGGCCATATCTAAACAAGCACAAAGTGGGGCTAGACCCATCCACATGCCGCTCCAGATGCGGACGCCCTAACTAGTAGGTCATGGTGGCAGTTGTATAACAATTGATCTGAGGCAATATGTTTAAATATGTTTATTTCCTATTTGTCAAAATGCTTTGACCATTAGGTTTATAATGGATTAAAAGTAACTTAAAAAGTTATAACCATCATACCTTTGACATATTGATCACTGACGGGCGCTGGGCGAGGGTAGGCCCTGGCAGAAAGGCGGCCACCGGCCATCCTCTGAACGTCCGCCCGGTCCATACCTGCAAAAACCGTCCGTGAGGTGGCCCTCCACGCGCTCTGATTTGAATTGACAGCTGGAAAATATTAGAAGCCTCTTTTGAAGCTTAATTAACTATAAAAGAACTAAACACATGTACCCTGGAGTATTGGTCAAGGGATGTATCAATGGTAACACCGGGGGGAAAAGAACGGGGTTGGTTCCAAGATAAGTAACTCGTACCAAATATATTTAAAATGAGTATTGCTAACGCGCAAATAAAACGTGCAATACCACAATAACAATATGATTCTAAAACCATGGTTTTATTCATTAAATAAGCGCGCAAGGTGGAAAGTTTGCTTTCATTTCTTATATTTTGGCAACAGGTAATACTTCAAACATTTGTAGAGCAATGGAAACTACGAGGTTTATCCTAGCACTCAAACCCTCACTGTGGCCTAGATTAAACCAGTTTCTTAAGACCAACCAACCTTTCACGAGGTCTTCATTCAGTCCGAACCTCTTCCGGTAAGCGTCAACCTTCTCCGACACGTGCTGTATCTTCACGGCGGTGTCACAGTTAAGTTTCATCCCTCGCATACAGTCCCAGTTCCGCTCATCAATGCTGTGAACCCAACCTAGAGTAACAATGGTTTTGAGTTTAGTTTAACCTTTCTTACTCAAATGCAATTTACAGAGTAACATTGACACGCCTATTGCGCTAAATAAACGATGCATGTTCGGAACATCTCTGCTAGTACAAAATAACTCATGTGGACTGTCATGTGACATTTTGTCTCGGTAAAATGTGGTGGATGAAACACATAAAGCCATTGACGCTTCAACTTTTCAAATATATTCTACGTTCAATTGCCTTGGAAGTGTTAAGTTTAGAGAACTAAATACGATCAATGGGCGTCAGTATAAACATCGAATATTTTTCTTAAAAAAAAATAAACTTATAACAACATATGAATAAACAGAATGGCCTGTCCTACCGGGGAACGTATTGCAGCATTCACTCAAGATTTCCTTGCCACGGGTCTCGTAGAAAGAGAAGGCGAAATACTTCCGGCCGCCCAACGTCACCTCGAACCCCTGGTTGTATATCAGCGTCCATGTACCTAGAACAAAAAACAAATACGCAAATTATCGTCGACACTCACGATAACGACAAAAATAGAAAGTCAAAGAGAAAAAATGCATTGTTTTTGGATTATGTCCATAAGACATATCCGCAGTGTACGTGAATTCACCAAGCATATTCTAAACACTGGCAAAGATATATATGCTAGAATGTATCACTACATGAGCCCCGCTGCAACACAAGGTAAACTCACGACGTCAGCGTTATAAAACGGTATTTATTTATAACTTGTTTGCTTTGTTTTATAATATATTCAGCAGGCCTCGTTACCGACTACTGCACGTGCCCTCAATTGGATTTCCTGATCCGAAACGCAAACACATCATTATAATTAAATTTATTCTCCATAGAAACTTATTTTAGAAGGTTGGAAAAAATCTAGCTAGCTACTCTCGTACCTGTATTTCCGAACTCGTCGATGGCGAAGTTTGGGAAGTCCAGTGTGACCTTCAGTGTGCGGGTGTATTTCGTCTCAACCGTACAGTTGATCGAGTTGTCGCCAGATATCTAAACCAGTATACATGTGGTTCTAGTATTATTGCGTTTAATGTTTTTATCTTATTACAAACAATAAAGGAATAGCCATAAACTAACAATGATACGGTCATTTATTATTTTATTTGGCGGCAAGTGAATATATTAACCACGAGAATGACAACATAAAAGTGAAACAAAATAGCAAGGAAAATGGGCAAATGTTTTGATGGATAGTAAGTTTATTCATTTTAAGTAGTTGAGTTATTATGCTAAGATCTGACATTTTTTAATTGTTTATATGAGCTATTTGTCTAATCAGCTAGTAGCCATGAAAAACAACGAAACTATTGTCAATAGTTGATGGAAGTTTAGATTTTACCAACAAGGGAGGTTGCTTATAGCCCCATTGAATCCTTTTTATAACATCTAGCTGACCCCTTGGCTCTTTAACGTACGTTTGTAAGAGAGAATCCCCAGGTTCCCCTAATGTCCTCGAAGGTACAGTTGGCGGGCGTGTCCGCGGCTACTGGGCCCGTCACCGTAAACATCAACACGGCGGCCAGCAACGTCGTCCACAGCAACTGTAAATTGAGGAGCTGATTGAAACAAGATC
This sequence comes from Mya arenaria, assembly GCF_026914265.1. NCBI lineage: Eukaryota > Metazoa > Mollusca > Bivalvia > Myida > Myidae > Mya > Mya arenaria. The sequence goes on along the minus strand of NC_069131.1, from coordinate 840,948 downwards.
GAATGAAGCAGTACATATTGTACGAATGGCGTGTGTACGATACTCGTACAATTGGCGGACCCCGGGCCTTGAGCAGTCATCGTCACCATCATAACGAAGACAGCAGCGTCATCTACAGATTCTGAAACGGTAAATCGATCGAAAACAAAATAAAATGTAGCAGTGTATATCAGAATAGAACGTAGTGTGTGGGCGTATCCGCGGTCACCGGTGGCTCAACAGTGTCGTCCATACGGGGTTGGAACGCCGAGGCCTTCACTGATAGAAGGAATTAATGACATAATAGTTGTCAGATAGACTGCGAAAATGGAACCCCCTCTAATACGTCCTTATACACTTTAAGTAACTCGAGGTAATGTGTCCAGTTCAAAACTTGCGGAAGACTATACTTAGTATGATAGACCATTTAACAAATTAATGCGAGCGTAAAAGTATCCCCTGGCTTGAAGATTCATTTATTACTAAGGTAAATCTGTTTATGGTATAACATACTTCTTAATATCGTACTATATACGTACTCCATAAATGCAGTTATTATATTTATTTTATATTTTTAAAACAACTCGAGGTTGTTTTTCATTTTCAAAGACCATAAACCTTCCAGCCAGATGAGATGAGGCTAAAAATACAATAAATCTGGCATGGCATTTTCTGTGATTTCGAAATTCAACCAAAACATAATCTTTTATATTGTGGTTTATATTTGCTTGATCAGTTTTTACACCATCAATTGACGATGGCTCTACGCTGTAACGATATATATGCTCTGTTTACAATTACGCTATTTCAGTTCACGTCCTCTTTATTAACGATTCGCTGACTTTATTGAAGTTTACAGTCTAAGTTAAGCTTCCTTGTCGAGAAATTAAATATCAATCATAAAATACAATACAGAACATTTCATTTAATTATTACCTTTTCCATTCTGTTTTGAAGAAAACTCCAATGTATAATGAATTTAAATAACTTTAAACTTCAAACTGAAAGCAGAACAAACATGATCACAAGGTTACAAGTAACTCACGATATCACATGATCGTTCATGTGTGTGATCCATGGTCACGAGGACGTAAATATATAGAGGATAGTTGTTTGTTTCCGTGTAAGATCGCATTACATTTTAAGCTTGGCACATAAAGACATTTTATTAAAGTTTTTCAGAAAAGCGTCCCAAATTATATGTGAAAGTAACGCGTATGTTTTATCTGGATGTAGGAACGATCGAGCTAAAATTTCGAAACAGTAAAAAAATAAAAATATTTTCACTGTTTAAAACAGTAAAAATTATCATTTTTATTTCATTGATATATCTATATAAATATTAACACACTTATTATATGCATATATATATACAGTCACCCTTATTTTCTTCTTCATACCTGAATTTTGGTTTGACACGAACATTTGAAATATTTTAGTGTTTCAGTACGTATAATAATAATTACAGGTGTTTTAATACTATGCAAGAAATTAAAAGGTTACCATATTTAAAACCGCTCTCAAAGCTGATAACGAATTCTGATTTCAAGTTTTCCATTTGTGTGTATTTCCAATATTGAAGGTGTAACACCCTCTTTTGATTCGCTGGGTTGGGGTATTTGGGATACCGAGGTTTGGTTGGCTAGAGTTTACAAAGTGTGGATTCGGATTCCATCAGATAACATCCGAAAGTAATACAAACACGTGCAGATTCAGGTGGTTGGCACTCCACCCAACTTCCAACCCTGTCCACTTTTCTAAAATGGTCCAAGTTAACTTTTTTATTTCATTTTTGGAGAGAAAAAAATATAAGATACGACCAAAAGCACGACTCCGCGTGTGAACCAGGATTATATTGTTCGCTTCTATGGTAAGGACGCATATTAAATATTAATAATAGTGTTAAATAAAGGTAAAGCAAATTCGAAGCCCATTAATATATATAAGAAATACATTGTTTTAAATGCCACTTTCTTATAACTGTGTAATTATATTGTGTAAATAACCTGATTTAAAATAAGGCAGTAGAAATTTGAAGGAGAACAGGAAAGAGGAAGGTAAGTTGGTGAAAACCAGTACACGATTGTTAGAGGAGAGGCAAGTTGTGTGGGGGGGGGGGCGTAAATGAAGGAAAGGAATTATGACGAGAGTGGTCAGAACAGAGATTAAGTAAAGGAGATATGAGTGGAACGATGAGGAGAGTTCAGATCAGAGATGGTGGACAAGAGAGAGGAGTAAGATTAAGAAGAGAGTAGAACAGAGACATCGACAGACAAGAGAAGTCAGAACGCAGATGAAGGATATGCGAGGGGATTAAGAGAACGTAGCATGCGCGACCACATACGCATGTACGATGCTGGCTCAAAGAGCCAGTGGGAAAGACAGAAGAGGGGAGACAGATCTCGTACCATGCACAACCACACGTACGAGCGGTTGCTCTGAGAGCCGGGTTCGAGAACCAGCACCGCTAGTCCCGTACAAATGCATCCAAGATTTGAAAGCCTGGAATGATGTTTTTCTTCTCCAAAATCTAGAGGTCAAATGATAGGCATATATAAATCACTTTCCGTTGAAATAAGATATTGTCGAAATGCGTCAAGTGCCTTATAATAAACTACGTGTTATAAAAACGTAGTTTGTGATGTTTAATCTAAAATAAATGTTCATCAACATTGTGTTACATTGTCATATTATAGGGAATTATTAATATGTTTCTGGCTTCCGGTTTTTGCGTCAGTCTACATCATTATTTTTTTTTAAATAAATTTATTATTAACATAAGATATTGATTTGCTGTTTGGCGTTTGGACATTCAATGAAAGGTGCGAAAAAATGTACATTGTATGAAACACAATTACACTTATAGTCACAACCAGGTGACAGAAGCATAGGAGGCATTATCCGTAATGGATGGTGGAAAATATATAATATTATATGCACAATAAGAAAGTCTCCAAGAACGCGTTCACCCCGATGAGGACTTGGAATATTATTTTAATATCTTATGAGGACAGTTTAATAATAAAAGGATAATTGACTGGTTTGGGCGAAAAAATAATAAAGATGTTGAATAGAAATATTTTTAATCCGCCTCCCTCCTCGTTTTTTTTTTAAAAACAAAATTGAGCCAGAGAAACTAACGAATATTTTCCGGGGCCAAACTGAAATTTCATCATAAAGAGCAAGATTTTACCAAACAAATACGTTGGAACTTAAATAATCCGTTCATGGATATATTGTTCGAGGGAGCAATTAAAACTCTATGATAACTTCCGGGACATCGGATTTCCCGAGAGTTGACATTGAATGTATCCTTTTATATTCTTCAGTATATTCCATTAAATAATGAAAACATTGTGAGATCGCATGAATTTACAATTGTAACCTTAATATAATAGAATGAAATTGATAAAACTTTGATTATGTGTTCTTTAAGGAATCAATTAAAAAATCGAATATTATTTATATGTTGCCGTTCTTCAGAAGAACTTTTCACCTCCTCACTGATATGGAGTCTTATACTTATGATCAACCGTAATAAGCTATCATGTGTTGTTGTTTTTTAAGTTTTTTTAGTATATTCGTCTGTTATTATGCACATGCTCTGTCTATCTGTCTGTCCTTTTAACGTACGATAAAAATACTGACAAACTTACGATTTCAGAAAAGTCTCTTATAAACTCTCCGGTCGTTCGGAAAAATAATGAACAAGCTCAATATTAATCTAAAGTGAAAGGACGTCAATTTATGATAATAAACCTTAAGTGCGCACCTGTCAGGTTTATTTGACATTAAGCTTCATATTCTGACCGTCTCTGAAATGAATTCCTGACCAAGATCTCACTAAAATATATGCGTACAAATATAAATACGTCTTGCTACGCCCTAGCTGACGGGAGACTTAATAAAAATATGTGTCGAAATTAATGTATTTTTTTATAATATCCATTTCATCCCCGATATAATTATGGAAAATGTATTCGTTTTGAGCATTGAGAACGTTACCTAATATAAAATTCGGCTATACAAAATGCTGTTCCGAGTCTTCGAGTCTTTTCTTGTGTTTGCATTTTCCGCGGGGGGGATAAATGCATTCTCATTAGATGTTAGATAATGATATAAAGTGGTGCGCAAAGCATCGTCACTCTGGTGAACGAGAATGGGGTAAATGAAACAAGTAATACCATTACTTGAAATCATGGACTGCCTAAAATGGAGAAAAGTGTTGACTGTTTCATTTGCGAAAATTACTACAAAGAAATATATCGCAAGTAAAAAAGAAAATCTACGACAAATTTTACAATATTTATCATAAACATTTGCGTAGAATAACAACACAATCTTGTCAAAATGGGAGATGACCTTCAGGCCAACCTGTCTATGTACAAACTTCAACTCCAACAGGTACATCTAACCGAAGATATACTTTGTGCGAATGTACAGTATCCGGAAGTTCAACAAATTCGGATTATCATTAAAGTGCAAATCATTCCAATTCAGAAGTGACTCCTCAGAATTACATGTGTTCATTATTTTTTTAAGCACATAACAGTGAATCAGAGCATGGTTACATCATATCCGACTGTTAGTCATAGTAATGCGCATAAAGGGAACGTTTTTTAAGGGTACCGGATGTTTCGTCACCTTACCTGTTTGTCTACCTTATTTTATAGTGCAGAATGGGTAGCTTTTTCGTCAACATATTTTTACAGTTCGTCAACCTTATTACAATTAGCAATTAATGCAACTATTATGTCCAATTTATTAGGTGTGAGCAGTCTTCCCGAAATTGTAAAAATTCTGCTTGTCCACCGGACAGGCACTTTGGAAGTTTTTGCCGGTATGAAAAAATATTTGCCTGTCGGAACAATTATGTCATTGCATTGTATACAAAAAGAGTAAAAAAATGAATGTCAACTGGTTTTAATGCATTCCTGATTTAGTTCACAAAAAAACAACAACACATAAACATTACATGGACAGGTTTTTCTGTCTTACGGTAATTCCACCAACTGTCGCCATTTTGACTGTAGACGAAGAATATATTGTGCGCTGACGATTTTGATTGTACCTTGTTGCAAACCAAGAACCAATCAAAACAGTTGTAATTAAATGCTGTTACTGATGAATCATATTTACTCGTTTATCCCGGGCGATCAACATCATGATTGCATATCGGAAATGGCCAACTTTTGGCGATGTTATGTGACGTCAATATCAGTATGGGATCGACTAACTACCGCTAAGGCAAATGATCAGCGAACTGTTTTTAGAGACATTTCGCTTTCAGGTACCTTTTCGCTAAATTTAGTCATCTCCAAATATGTCGGTCATCCGGACTGTCATTTTCGGAAGACCTGCCGGACCTGTACAAATTTTGCCGGATATGTCCGTCGGACCGGCACATTTCGGGAAGACTGTGTGAGCAAATGTAACGGTCCGCTGTAGGCGGCGGATTTGTGTTCATAATAATATTCCGTTATAAACGGAAGTACGTTCGTAGTACGTATGTTAACTTGGTAATATGCAAATTAGCAAAGCCCGGGATCTGTGTGAATAGAGAAGTTAGTATATATAAAGACCAGCAGACCCCTTCAGGGTCGAGCATGCTTTTCTCTGAAGGGATCTGTTGATGTTTGTTTGGCTCGCACGTTACACAAACACCAATTTAGGAAGAAAGGAATAATTCAGTAGACCATTTTATTGAATATTTTACCTTTTGATGTGTATGTTGACAAGCGGAGTGTGTGAAATCGTTTATTACTCAAAACATTGTTATTGCTATTTTTTTATTTATTTATGTGATACATGACTGTGCCTAAAATAGCATTGTTAATAAATGAAGAAATCTTGGTGTTTAAAACTATTTAATAAATATAAACAGTATAGTATATACATTATTTATACAACAATCTCAGTCATTTATGTGACATTAATAAACGCAATATTTGATACATCATTTACACAACAATCTCAACATATTTATTTATTTATGTGACCAGTGTTAGAATTTAGCACTCGCACAGTCGCAAAATGCAAGCCAAAATTGAAAAATGCGAGTGGAATTTAAAGACACTCGCAAAAAATTGCGAGTTCAAAATTTGCAGAAAATATGCAATCCTCGAATTGTATATGAACATAATCGGTGATCAATTCCTGCACAATAGATGTAAAACTAATTTAAGAAATGCCTACTTTCGTTTTCTGATAATCACACAGAAATTGATGACGTAGATTAAAGTTATGTGCACAGGCAGGTACCGGTACTCATTACTAAGTATTTTTGAAGACTGGTTTTTCAATTCCAGATTTTTAACACACTGCCTATTCTAAACATAACCCACTTGAAATTGACTTGAATGTTCTGACTGACTGTATTTTAGAACTTAAACATATTATTTTATGTTTTTGGAGAATGTTTAATATACTATCAACCACACTGTTAATTCATTTTCAGTGAATTTTTTTTGGTGCAGTTTACCGCCTTCTAAAGGCTGTTTCCACTTGCGGAAAACTGTCCATTTTTCCCAAAATTTTAAATATTTTTCCTAATTTGATATATGCAGATAACGTAAGTGAATAATAAAGCAATGAGTTTCTTGAAATATAAACAAATCTAGACAAGACTTACTCTTTCACAGCATAATGTATGCATAAAGATGTTAAAACAGATATATTTGCCATAATGAAAGTTGTTTGACATGATTTGGTATTTTTACCAAAATCGACTTTTTTTTTCCAAATTTGCAAGGCACAGGTGGAAGAAATAATTCCAAAAAAAATCACTGATTTTAATTTTGAAATTAATATCAAATTTGGGATGGGAAATGCTTTTAACTACTGAAAATGATTTTGTTTTTTTAGTTAATGTTAAACTGTGTGTCCAAAGGATTAACATCATGGCCCATTTATCTGTATGACGGAAGTCACTGTTTTAAATTTGTTCCAAACTCTTCAATACTAGATTCTGACAATCCTTTTAAGTTGTATTATTTATTTTCAGGTCGATGAGTCACTATCTTCAGACCCTGATAACGAAGATCTCAAGAAACTGAGGACAGATTTGCTGGTAATATATAACTGTGTATTAGCTTACTATTTGGAGAATACTCATACTAATTAGAATATAAGTTATGAGATGATGACATTTAACTTCAGATTAAGTATTTGCGTAAAAATAATAATGAAAAAGTCATTCACTTAGGAGTAAATTTTTCATTGAATATGTTTAATGTGTTGTTAGATTGTATTTTATAGATGAGGATGAAATGTTATTGCTAAAGTCCTCGACATCGTTTCTGGTGTAAGTATAAGCTGTCCACATTGAGCGACCATACATGACCAGGTTTGGTTTTGTGGAAAAGCATTCTTTTATTTTCAATATCTGTTGGCGTCAAGCTTAATTATGAATCTAGGCAGAAGTGTAGGTAATACATGAAGATCAAAATGAATATCATGCCATGTCCAGCATAATAATGTCATTTTAACAAAAGTGGCCTAACTTTAGAGCACATTTAAACAATTTGAAGACTATGACAGGTTAAAAACAATAAAATCAAATATTAGAAGAAATAATAAATGGACTAGTCCATGTTAAGTGTATTTTCCCCTACTAAAGTCGGATATTCTGTTAACAGGAAGTGATTGAGCTCACCCTTGATCTGATTGGACAAAACCAGCCAGCCGCGACTGATGATGTCACAGAGGTGGGAGGTGCATCTGGTGAAACCATGGCAACCAAGCGGGCACCTGTCAAACACTGGCTGCCCGGGGACAGATGTCTGGCAATGTGGTCCAAGGACAAGAAGTAATAGTCTGCTTCAGATTAAAGAAAATGTTTTGCAGGCCAAATTTGTTAATGCAAAGTTATTGTTGTATTATTGTATCAATCATTACTTAGTTAGTATGTAGTGTCCGTTACCTATCTTGTAGTTTTGCAGTTTTTAGCTCGACTATTAGAAGAATATGGAGAGCTATACTACTCACTCTAGTGTCAGTGTGATATAAATATAGTCAATATATATATATAATTTTCAGTCACTAAGTTGAGCATTAATAAAACTTTAATATAGGGCTTTCATCTTCATTTGGTAGCTGCTCTGTCTTTTAATTTGATAAAAGACATTTTTATAAGGTGAATAGTTAAATTTTGTTTTTAACTACATGAAATTGCCATAGCCGTTTTTTAAACATTTCAAACATAAACTTGATTTGAATTGTTATTACGAACACGTACCTATTTAAACTGCAGTTTTTTAGTTAATAAAATTTGAACCTTCACAATTCTGTTATATTAGTGTCATACTGACTTATAAAGCACTTAGTAGTGTTACATGTGTTGATATGTGATAGTTACGCCACAACAATGTTTTTAAAAATGTGAAGTCATTAAAACATAACATATGGAGCATTTATCAACAAATGTAAGGCATACAAAGGCACATGTTGTAATGAAATGTAGCCATTTTGACTTAATTTTGACACATTTTTTTTTAATATGAGGCCAACTCAATTGTTGTAACTGCTACTACAGTGAAGTACCATAATAGTGATAGTCATATACAAAGTGCTCTGTTCAGAGGTCAGATTTGTTACTAGGCATAAAATTTAATAGATAAAAAAGGAGTTAATCAATTTAGAGTGTGTTGTCCATGTATAAGCAGTTCTTTTCAGTTTTTAAGATTTTAGCTTGTCCGTTTGTCAAAGAAAATATTGAGGTATTGTCCTAGCATTCGTTAGGTTGACGTAGGTGGCATTGTTGTGCTAAACCCTTACACTGGCTATAACTGTAAAATCCTTCAAGACATTCAACTGAAACAATACACACAACAGCAAGAATCATAACTGGCCCTTTGTTGAGGAATGCCTCATTTTCAAGTGAAAACAAGCAATAGAATGCTTTGCTTTGCAGAGTTTTGCTGTTGACCTTTAGGTGTTCTTGTTTTCTGTTATAATCATTATGAATATGATATACCAACATGCTTACCAAATACCTGCTTAATGAATATCATCTCCCTCAATCACAGTTTCTACGAGGCCACAGTGGACGAGGTTCTGGAGGACGGCTCATGTACGGTCACCTTTGACGAATATGGAAACACAGATCTCACAGAGGTAAGGTCACATTGTACATACCATAAAGGAGGAGGCTTGTGCCTGCAGATCTTATTGCATTGTTATAAACATCTGGTTGTCCGGTTAGCGAGTTGGTTAGCTCACTCGCTTCTCTCCAAGGCGACCCAGGTTCGATTCCCAGTCTGGATGTGTCTTTGGTAAGTGGTCACTGACCGGACGAGTGGGTTTTCTCAGGGTACTCCGGTTTCCCAAACAAAAGACCACACTGTTGACACTCTCCCACAACAACCTGCCAACGAGAGTGACTTTGTATAAGTTATCATAACTTTCTTCACAATCGTTGTAAAATATATAATGTTTCAACTTAACATCTGCATTTGTATTAAACTGGGACAAATTGTCCACAGGTTATCTTTTGGTAAGTTTGCACATTTAAATGTTTTAATTGGTAGACAGTCATCATTGGATAAATATTCACCAATCAATAAAGGTTTAGGCCAAACTTTCATCAAACCAAAGAATTAACCAGTTATATACAATTGGCTGCAGGTCATTATAATGTCACCATGACCTTTTTAGTATAAACAGTTTTTCAAACATTAACTAAAAATGATAATTGTGTAATGTTCTTTTTATCTTGTGATGTTGTATGTCTCTGGTTTAATGTCTGCTTAGCTTTGAAGGATGTGCCTTAAAGTAAGATCTTGGTTAAATTATAGGAAACTAGATTTGTTCCTATAATTCTACTTGAACTGAACCAAGCTCAATTTGTTTCCTGTTTTGAATATTCTGTAATAATGCAATGATGAGTGTTAATGTGTATAGCTTAATTGCAAGACTTATTACAATAGTTAGTACAAGGTCTTTTATTTGCTTCTTTGTATGACAAGATTAAAATTCAACCTATGTTTTTGTCAGGTTTCCCTACTTAAGCCAGCAGACAATGAGTCGGCCAAGAAGCGCGCCATGGATGGGGCTGGAGGCAGTGGGGACGGGAAAAAACCTCTCTCCAAGTAGGTGGCTATAAGTCCAAACCTTGAGCCACTCTCTTAGTATTTGGCTTTACATGAGAATGTTATCTAAATACACCTAATATTCAAACAAATTTATTGTTTTTTATTTAATATATATGTTATAAATGCCTCACCAACCTAAAACATTTTCGGCTCCGATTTTGACATTTTTCTGCTGCGTCCTATCTTTTGTATTAAGGGTTTTTACCCGTTTTCTCACCATTATTTTTTGCCTGCGTCAAAATCTTGTACCACTCTCTTAGTAGGTGGCTATTCATCAAAACCATGTACATCTGTCCTAGATGCTTTATGTCAAAACATTGTACCTTTTTCCAAGTAGGTGGCTATACCTTAAAACCTTGTACCACTACTATAAGGTGGCTATATGTCAAAACCTTTCTCCAAATAAGTGGTAGCCTTACATCTCCTGAAGTGGGATGCTATATGTTAAAACATAAGTTTATGCTTATTTATCATAGCTTGATTGACAAAGCAGCTTTATTCTGACATGAACCACACATGGTCTGTTTCTTGTATAGAAACTGGTACTGTTGTCCATTTTGACCGTCAATCAGAAAGTTAGTTTGATGGGGCTTGAACACATAACATATGTGGACACCTAAACATAGGAATCGGCAAACCACCTCATCTAAACCCTAGCCAATACCCATCAACAAATTATCGAAATGCAAATTTAAATGAATAAGTTTTTCAATGGTAGATGGTCATCACTGGCATGTACAATGTTTTTCAGGAAGGACAAGCTGGCCCTAGAACGGGAATACAAGAGGAAGAAGAACCAGAAGAAAGCTCAGAGACGCAAGGAGTTGGAGGAGGAGACAGAGTCGGTGAAGAACAAGTGGCTCGACTTTAACGTCAAGGTTGGACACATCAATGTTCTTCTTTCATTAGAGGTGTATATTAAAGTGAAAACATTCAGTTTATACTGTCTAACAAATATAGATTTTCAGACATTCAGCTTATGCTTGTCCTGTCCATAACTGACGATTGAATGGTAAAATGATTTTAAAATTTGTTCAAAGACATTATAAGTTATTATATATCATCTTCCCCTAAAACTTGGAGGATTTGTCTCTTTACAATGGCATATCTCTGTGAGTTTTTTATACTTAGTTATCAAATTTTCAGTGATGGCAGATGATGATTTTTTAATTTCAGTCGTAATTGACTTAAAGTACATTTTCATATTACAATGAAAACTACAGGGATAATCCTCAGGTTGCTATGTTATTAAGTCTAACAAACATGTGTTTACAATTATACATTATGTCCATACTTCTGAATCCCATTTCAGACATTTGCCAAGACCAGTAAGGGCAAGGTCAAGAAGAGCATATTTGCCACACCCGACAGCGTGATCGGCAAGGTTGGGGTGGGGACTTGTGGCCAGGGGGGCCGCCCTATGACAAAGTTCCAGGGGCAGGATAAATGGAAGAAATAACCATAAGCCAGCTATAGATTGGACTTGATAAAACTTGTGTGTAGAATTTTTAACTATGGACTGATTTAAGGTTGACCATGAACAAAGTGAATGATACAACCAGCCCATAGCCACAGTTACAGCTAGTTCCAGCTTTGATTATATGTTCAAAACTTAATTTTAACATAACAACAATCCTTTGAAATGGATTGGACAGCCATAGAAACAGCTTTATCTAAATCATGGCTTTAAATACAGTTTTGTTTTCATCATGGACAAATCAAGGATCAGCAGATAAATCAACAATTGATGCATAAATAATAGCATATTCATCATGAGCGAGTTGAGTTATCAGCAGATAAATCAACATTTTCAGGTGCAGGGATGGTGAACTACTGCATATATATTTATCATGAGCAAGTTGATTGGAAGAGCAGTCAACTGGGACTTCGTGATTCTACCTATTAGTCAAAAGTGGTTCATTGTCAAGGGTTATCCTGACTTATGGATTTTCATACATTTTAATCTCTTTAATCACTGTTTTTTAAAGGTACGAAGTTAAGATATTGTTCTTACCATCGTCTTGAGGAAAAGCATTTACCTTTGTCATAACTCAAACGACATTCATGATATTATAATAAAACTTGGTACACATGTTGCCTGAGACAATATGCACATCTACAACAAGGTCCAGCACTCTGGCTGTAAAAAATAATTGAGTTATGTTCAATGTTTGATTTAAATTCAACAGCAGATAATTGTTGTCATTTTCTCTTCGGAGCTTTTGTTTTCTTTCATCACAAACCTGTTGAGGTAATAATGAGCAACACTCATGGGAACCGTGGATAATGTATAATATATTCTTTTCTTCATAAGCAGTCCGTGTATTCAGACTTATTATGTATGTAATGCATAAAGGAATTATCTCAGTGTGGCATAGGGATAACCTCTGGGATTGGTGGAGGAAGCTTCTTGTGATCCATAGATTTCAAATATATTTCTCATTTCATCATGGAAAAGTATAAGATATATAACAAGGTGCTTTCTGTGGATAAAGCTTATCCTGATCTGTGGAATTTAACCCTGACTTTGTTTTAGGCTTTGACATGATTAGGTGTATATATTGTGATATGGACCATAGAAAGATGTATTCACCAAGATAAAGTTGAGGTGAATCTCACTTTTTGTTGTTCACAAAACGAGATAAACACTTATATCAACTACTTTTACATCATATTTTTTATTCAGTCACCCATCAACATTACCGTGCGCTTTGAATATCACTTCACTGATGTTTATTCTTCTTATGGTCTCTTATTTTTATTATAACATACATCGATTAAGTTTCACATGCTGGTTTATGAAAAAAAGTCACTTTTTGCCAGTAGATACATGTATCCGTGTCTATGGTTTGTCATGAAACAGACTTTCGACCATTTTAAGGGTGGAAATATACTTAACATATAATAATAAGACATTGTGTCACCGCATCCATGGGTAAATGAAGTCTACGGTTTACTGAAAATAAAGAACTTATCTTGCAGAATCAAATGTGTATTGTTCTTATTTTGTAAACAAATCATTTCAAAAATTGAAATAGAAGTAATAACAATACATCTTTGTTGTAAATCTTAACAGTATAGGAGGTTTAGATGTCTTTTTTACTTCCTTTTTGTACATTATATGTGACTGCATTTTTAATTTCATATAATATTAGTATACTGTACTTGACATGATTTCCTGAAGACAAAAAGCTGTACCTTGTTTGTACAGACTGTTTTTCTATTTGTACTTTTATATTGGGTCATTTTCCTTGAATTTGTTAATAATTTAATTATTTACATTAAAAAATAACTCGTCATCTCACAATCTATTCATATTGTATTATTCTTCTCAGACTAACCTCTAATTTGATATGTTCTTGTTGAAACAAGTGTAAATGTTTTATTGTAACAAAATTAAATAAAATTTTGAAACATAGTTGATGCAAATAAATGTTATTTATGCAGCAAGCATCAGCCAATGAAAGTCTTGCCAGATGAACAGCAACAACCGATATATTCTTACGCCTTGCCAGATGAACAGCATCAACTGATAAATTCCCATGGCTTGCCAAATAAACATCATCAACCGATAAATTCCAACACCTTGCCATATAAACATCATCAGCCGATAAATTCCTACACCTTGCCAGATAAACATCATCAGCCGATAAATTCCTACACCTTGCCATATAAACATCATCAGCCGATAAATTCCTACACCTTGCTAGATAAACAGCCTAAACCGATATATTCCTACACCTTGCCATATAAACATCATCAGCCGATAAATTCCTACACCTTGCTAGATAAACATCATCAGCCGATATATTCCTACACCTTGCTAGATAAACAGCCTCAACCATTATATTCCTATGCCCTGCCAGATATACATCATCAACCGATATATTCCTACGCCTTGCCAGATAAACAGCATCAAATAATAAATTTAAATGCCTTGCCAGATAAAAATCATCAACTGATATATTCCTACGCCTGGCAAGATAAACATCATCAACCAATATATTTCTGCGCCTTGCCAGATAAACATAATCAACCTATATATTTCTACACCTTGCCAGATAAACATCATCAAATGATATATTCCTACGCCTTGCCAGATAAACAGCCTCAATCATTATATTCCTATGCCCTGCCAGATAAACATCATTAACCGATATATATATTCCTCCGCCTTGCCAGATAAACAGCATCAAATGATATATCCCTACGCCTTGCCAGATAAACACAATCAAATGATAAATTTCCACGCCTTGCCAGATAAACATCATCAACTGATATATTCCTATGCATTGCCAGATAAACATCATCGAGTGATATATCTTAGCATTGCTAGATAAATATCATCATGCGGATATACCTAATATGCATTGCCAGATAAACATCATCGAGCGATATATTCCTATGCATTGCCAGATAAACACCATCTAGCGATATATTCCTATGCATTGCCAGATAAACATCATCTAGCGATATATTCCTATGCATTGCCAGATAAACATCATCTAGCGATATATTCCTATGCATTGCCATAAAAACGTCATCGAGCGATATATTCCTATGCATTGCCAGATAAACATCATCAACTGATATATTCCTACGACCTTGAAAGATAAACAGCATCTACCAATAAATTCTCACACCTTGCCAGATAAACTGCCCCATTCATGGTATTAACCTGTCGCTATTATTCTCCATGTTTTGTCCAATCAGGGTTATACCTCTTTTAAATTGAATTATGTTGGTATAATGTGTCGCCCGAAAAGGCGTCGTTGCCGATGACAGCGCAAGCGAAACATTGTGCATACAATAACTTAAATATGTATTAATCTTTCATGAAGATACTTGACAGTGTTCGTGGTACATTGTAAGGGTCCTGTTCGATATTGGGGTCAACGACAGTTTATTTCCAAAATTTTGCACCTTCTTACATTAAAACTAGTTGGTTATTAGTTTGTACAGAGCATAACAGGATTTATAAAAGGTGTCACGACATTATGGACCAGACAGGACGGACCGTATTTTGGGACATTATGTACCATATTTGGGGATATTGATTTAAAATGAAACGTTTCGGTAGTGTTTGTGAACATATTGTCTCGGTCAAGTACGATAATGGGGCTAATTGCCTCATAAATTGGAGAGTTCTGCCCCTTTTACATGAAAACAGAAGCTTTGTATCGGGTGCAGACAATAATGTACATGTATTCACATTAAAATAGTGTGTTTTATATGGGAGGACAATAAGTTAGCGGTTTAGTATATAATCAAAATGAAAAAGGAGGCCGTGTATGTTTGCATAATGTAAGTCAAGTTCGATTTTGGTCATAACGGCTTCAGTAACTCCAGAGGTATGTCTTTTTTTATATCAATTTATATTATACATGTATGCATTCATAGATTGCCATCTTTATTCATTTCAAACGTGTTTGGCTGACCCGGGACAGTCGATAAGGTTTTTTATTGACTCATTCTAGTGCGTTCTTTATCAAGAATGAACATATACTTTCGTTGTGTGCGTATCGCCATCTTTTTGCATAGGCACACACAATGTTACGCTAGTTTGTAAGTGAGACAGGGTCAACTCATCGGCGAGGTTAGATTTTCCGCCTTAAAATGTCTTACGACCGATCCATACACATGTAATGAATGCCCTGAGTACACTCCACGCATACCAAATTCACAAAGACAGAATTGTGTTGCAAATTAAACGCACTAGAAGTGTGAAGCATCCTGACGGTGTGTATGCCACACTAATTCAATTACTTGTTTTACGGGTTTTTGACAGAGCGGGCGAAGAAAAATGTTTAATGCATTTTCCTCAGAAATCAACAGCGTGATCTGATGCATCATTACGTTGAAGCAGAGCGGGGTCTACTTGAGTTTATAAGTATATTAAATAATATGTCTTCACACGGAAGATGAAGAATTGAAGCGGTATTGTTTGTGTTGATATTATTACAAAATGGTACGACAAATCTAATTTGTTCAAGTCTAACTACTTGTTGAAAATAAATTTAACGTTTTTTTTTTTTTGAAGATTTGGTTAAACGTGATTTAAACTCTGTCCCTCCGTCATCTATCAAGCGTGACTTAAACTCTGTCCCTCCGTCATCTATCAAGCGTCGTGACTTAAACTCTGTCCCTCCGTCATCTATCAAGCGTCGTGACTTAAACTCTGTCCCTCCGTCATCTATCAAGCGTTATCTATCAAGTGTGACTTAAACTCTGTCCCTCCGTCATCTATCAAGCGTTATCTATCAAGTGTGACTTAAACTCTGTCCCTCCGTCATCTATCAAGCGTTATCTATCAAGTGTGACTTAAACTCTGTCCCTCCGTCATCTATCAAGCGAATTTAAACTCAAGTACAACATCTATAGTCACACATGAAATAAATCGACTGACGCCATATTTTTACACATCAAATGGTACTGTATAGCTACCAAACCATAGAATATGCACGGTTTGTAATGATTTCATTTCAAACAAACAGAAGACTTGAAGCTTTAAATTAATCTCTCAAGCACTGAGCGTTGACAATCTAATCTCTTTGGAAAATGACTGATCGATGCACGTTTTGTGAAATTTGCAAACAATTATAAATAACAATCAATACAGAGAATAATATTTATTATAACTATATATTAATGATATATACGGTTTACAAAAATGCAGTATGCAATAAGAATAAGTGTATATTTGTGTTCATAGTTTATAACATAAATAGCAATAGGCCAATGAGAGTACATCAATGACATGCATATACAAACATCAAGCAATCAATCGTTGGCCACATACATATAAATATGTGCATATTACTAGGATACAAGATAATAATAAGTCATATACTGTGAACAAACAACACATGTAATAACAGTAGCATGAGTAGAGCGCAGTTACAAATCTTATATATGTACGAGTATATGTTCTAACATAGCAGGTATTCGAGTATATATGACATGTTCTAACATAGCAGGTATTCGAGTATATGTGACCTGTTCTAACATAGCAGGTATTCGAGTATATGTGACATGTTCTAACATAGCAGGTATTCGAGTATATGTGACATGTTCTAACATAGCAGGTATTCGAGTATATGTTTGTGTCATCTGTCAGCTTCAATTTCTAATGATAAAGGTTAAAGCCGCGTTAATGATTTTCAAAATTTTGCAATATTAACAACATGCAAGTATATTTGTAATTTAAAATCTGCCAAAAAATCACATCTTTGACCTTTGGATGAACAATTCCGTCCCGCAGTCCAGTTCTGTACATATACATCTTGGAGTGTCTGTTTCAATTCACAGATAATTTTATTCAACACTTTGAAAGAACTTAGCTTCATACGATACTAATTACTGTAATATGTCCCTAACACATTTTGCCCATATTCAAGTGAAAGTTTTATTAGCATATTCAATTAGAACATTGTCAATACACACCGAACATACAAGAAAGCAATAATAACAACAAAATAGAGTGAAATATCAATATAAACTAAATATGAGATCATTTGTTCTACATTCTATCTTAAGGAGAAAGGTATCATTTTATGTGAAATACATTTAAACGTGAACGTTTCGTAAGCAAATAATTTATTTAATCTGTATACCGTTTAACTTTAAACCTGTACTAGAAAAACGTATTTTCCTGGGAAAAAATTCATGATAAATGTCTTACACATACAAACATGTTTTAAGAATTTTAGTTGTTCTCTCTTGGTATCGAAATATTGTCCATTGAATTATAAAAAAAAAAATGCATAAGGTTGAAGGAAAATAATGTTTTGGGTCAGAAATAGACTAAACATATAAAAATAAAAGTCATCAACTGATAATTGGAAGGAAATTGTTTAAAAACATTAACATTTCATTTTTACATTGTCCAATATGCCTTACAATTTGAAAACCATATACATGTTGGAGTGGCCGTCTGTACTGCAACAGATAGGGCAACAATTGTCGAATTACTGCAAAGAACAACGGTTTCAAACTTTTAAAACGAAACTGTCCGAACATGTACTGAGCAACACAGATCATGAGGAACATTAATGAGTATTTCAAGCATAAACAGAATTATATGATGTTGTTATGACCATCAAACGCAACAGAAAAGTATAAACTGGCACCAAACTATAAACAACAACAACACAATACATTTACAAACAGTTTTACAGACATAATTAAAAAAGCTAAAACTTAAATGACTATAAATATCTACACTGATGCTGGTATTTAAAAGTCCGCAGAATTAAATCAACATGAAATATCCAACAACAATATCATTATAATTTCCACAAGAGCTTAAAATGTTATCCTCATTAAATCCAAAATTTTAAAATGTTGGTGGAAGTTGTTTTTTTCTCAAGATCAGAGAAGTTTGCCCTTATATACCGAACTCCAGAACATACTACAAACATCCTCCAGAGATTTTTCTCAAAATCTATACGAATCATATTTATTCTTAACAAAACCTAATTAATGCATTCTTAAAATATAACAGGAGAAAAACATAGTTTACTTTATGAATCTAGGTCAACCAGAATGGAACAAGATTTTAAAACAATGAAGAACTGAATTTGAAATAAATATTTGTCTATAAGTAATAATGATAAGTGTTGCACGTGTCTCAGGATATTATTGTTCCGTCGATCTTTACCTGTAAAAAATAATGAATGTTAATGTGTCTAACAATAAGTTGAAAGCAAATAGAAATACAGGTAATTTTTTAAGAAATAAATAAATCGGATTTATTAAACATTTTTAGATCCAGTGCAACATCCTGGATGTGTGTGGGATGAGGTTGGGTTGAGCTCCTATAAAAGCCTTTAAATTACGCTTTTAAACGTTCAAAAGTTTCTTCGAAGATGTTTTTGTGTTGGCCATTTTGAAAGTAATCCGTCAATCCAGTGGAAGACTTGCACGTGACATGCTGGTTGCCAGCACATGACTGCCAGAGAGGTGGTAGCCAGTTTCTGAAGTATCGTCTGTGGGTTGACTGGTCACTGAGGATGTCTAAAAATGGAACATACATCGTTAATTTCGTTTCACAATACGGACTACCACTATCGACAAATGTATTGGTATACGTGTTTGTGATAGGAAGTCGCTATTAAAGGTTGAATAAACATATTCTTTTAAATGTTTTTTTCTTCTTTTATTAATTTCTAATTGCCGGTTTATAAGTAGAATTAAACACATTGCACAACGAATTAATGAATGTCTAGATAACATTTGTGTACATTTTAAAACTAAATAAATTAGTGCCAACGACCTTTAATGAATAGGTATAAAAATCTTTATTTAGTCAGATTTAAGCGTAAGTAAGATAAAAGTCAGCTTGATGTCTACTTTGTAGAAAAATCGAATAACTAGGAGTTGCAGGATTAAAAACGAGTTTCAGTAAGAGGGAGTATTGGAAGAAGGAAGGAATATTTTTTGTAACATATCTACATACTGTTTTAATCATTGGGAAAACCACATTAATCATCATATGATTGTCCTAAATGTTGTGAAGTATAAAGAACGGATGTAAAGACCCATAAGCTGCGCCATTAAAAATGCAATGTAAAACATTTTCGTAATTTGAAGTGGTAAAATAAAGACAATTTTTAGTATATGAAAAGCTACAGAAACCAGCCCAGTAGCCAAAGGTTTAAACATTAACCCCATTTAATGGCACAGGATAAACGCCAAAGACATTTAAAAGAACACAAAAACAAACAAAAAACACAAACAAGAAACATGGAACAACAGCACAGAACTCCACAAACAACACAATGCATATATACACAAGTATAAAACGATGAGAATTAAAACAAAATAAGATATACAGCAGGACTTAATCATGGGTCTTTACCATTGTCCCAATATTGACACAACTAATAATTTAATCTTTGTCATCATCGCATGTGTATGTTAATGCTTTACAGATTAAATAAGTTTATATTCGAACGAAGCGATCACATAACGAAAAATGTTATCGAACTTTTTCAAC
Source organism: Mya arenaria (assembly GCF_026914265.1). NCBI lineage: Eukaryota > Metazoa > Mollusca > Bivalvia > Myida > Myidae > Mya > Mya arenaria. Next base: position 820,881 of record NC_069131.1, on the reverse strand, counting down.
ATCGCAGCAGAAGTTGTCAACATTTAACTCTACTTTTTAAATTAGGTAAACAGAAAACCTACTTGTTTATAATCCCTGAAAAGAATCTCCATTGAGGCGAATGACTGGATTCCATTCCCTTGTTAACTCCTGAATACCGGTTGCCAGGCAAGTTGATTCGTCGGACCTCCCCGTTCATCTTAACTATTAAACGGATTCCTCTTAGTGGTTATTTCAATTTTGGAGACAGATCGAAATCAGGGGGAGAAATATCTGGTGAGTACAGAGGATGATCAAGTACTTCCCAGCCATATCCCTCCAGTAGCACCTTTACAACCTTAATTATGTCGGTTGACGCGCTGTCGTGCAAAAAAGCTGTGTGCTGTAAATGAGTTCTGAGCGCTTGTGGCGTAATGCTGGAAGAAGTATTGTTCTAAGATGCATCTTGTAGTACTCTTTTTTTTACTGTTTCACCCTATGTGATGTCAATACGCCGCGAAAATCATATGCAAATAGCATCATCATCTTGGAACAGTTCTGACTTCGACGGAATTTTAACAGCCTTGGCGAGTTATTGGTGTTACATTCGCTTCTCTGTCGCTTCAGTTCAGATTCAAAGGATCGCATCCAATTTTCATCATTGCAGCATTTCATCGCCCTCTTCATCTTACCTTTGTAGGAGAGAGCGATCGATATTCACACGTCCGGGTTTTCCGTTTCTGAGAGCATTGGGATACCAAGCAAGCGGCGATTTTCCTCATTTGCAAACGTTCAGTCAGACAGTAATATGTCGATTTGTAACTTATGTCCAACTTATAAGCTTTCTCATCGCATGTGTATCGTCTATCAGTGTTAGGCAGTTTTGCTTCATTTTCATTATTTGTCGCAGACAAAGTCCTTCCGCACAGGTGCTTGTTGCTAACGATATTTCGCCCATCATTAAACTACAGCACACATCGATTGATAGAACTATATATTAGTAAAATGTCACATGTAAATGACGTCACCTTACGTAAGTTTTCCCGCGCAAAAGATGCACAAGATACTGGTCAACAATCGTGTCCGATATTTTTACCGTGAATTTAATAATGAAAAAAATCACGAGGTAGGGCTCAGTTATATTTTACTAAACCTCTTAAACGAACAAAGGTTTGAACGCAGATGTTCGTTTTTGACACGTTTCTGATATCGGACAGAAGGTTAATAAGATGCCTCCAAATGGTATTTTCCAACCAATACTTATCTGTTCGATTATATACTGCCAAAAGCCCAGAGTGTTTGGCTAATTTGATAAAACATGCATTGGTTTAAATTAAGAATTTAATTAAGTAACACACATATAATTGCATGTACTGCAGTGCTATATTTTTCATTTTTTGTTAAATAGTGTTTCGTTACACAGGACAGCGTGGCAACCGTTTTTTGCTCATGAATGGATACAATACACATTCATCTATACTTGTTAAAATTTGGTAGACACAGGACCAATGCCCCTAAACTAGAAATGGGAAAACATGATCAAGGTACTTCCATACATGAAATGAGGAAAAAATACGCATACTATTTGATAGGTTTAAACATATATAGAGAATTGAATGGTACCAATAGAAACAAGGCTTCGGAGTGCATAGGGTGTTTAGCGTGTGTTTGTCACTGTAACATAAAGAGGCAATAAAGAGTGTGATAAGCAATGCTACATTTAGAGTCAATCCGTTTTAGTGTGTTTTGATGTGCGGGTCAATTGTTTATAGAACAAAACAGAACAGAACAGATATTTTATTAAGACTTGTAGAAAGTTCTTCGTCTTCTTAACTACAAATGAATAATAAATAAACAAGCACATGGTATGACATAGGTTATACATTATATGAAATAGAATCATAAATATATTCCAAAATATATATTCAAATCAGGTGATGATGAACAAAACTATTATAATTATAAATCAATTATACAGAGGCAAGACTTTACATCATGTTAAGAGTTTGTATGTGAATGGGTATTGGCGGTTATTGTGATTGCGTCGAGTTGATAGTCTTTTTTAACGTGTCTTACACATTCGTGTGTCTGTCGGTCTGTCGTGAACGAAGGAATTTACGTTTTATTTTGGGTACTGTGACTTGCCAGGCAGGCTGAGCATTTGTATTATACATTGTTTTCGTATATATCTCGACTTATTAACTTTCTACGGAATTAACGACGACCGGAGCATTTGCACGAAGTTGTGACTTTTTCGGATTTATGGCACTTAAAGTTGTATAAATACCAGTGTATTTCAATTATTAGGGGAGTTGTAAATTTGAATCATAACATTCATGTGGATTATGAAGTTTTAGAATAGTGTCTTGAAATTGCAAATTTATATAAATAATAAAATTAAAATGATTTTTGCTGGAGGTGTGATTTATTTATTTATTCATCATAAACCAGACAAAAACATGAACTCAAATTTCAATGTGGTGATAAAAAGTTGTTCAGTCTAATCATTATGTTAACTAGTTTCAACGAGGAATTTGAAATAAAATCGCCACACGGTCTGTCATCAGTCTGTCTGTTTATGACTCAAGATCCCATTGACAGTTGGTGCATTTATAAAGCGAACAAATCTTTTTAAAAGATGTACTACGTACCACAGTTTTCATGCCGTTGTCTTTAGGATCTGAAAACCAAACAACCAATGCGTAATTATAAGAAGTTCAGCGTGATTGTATACGGAGACTTCAAAACAACCAATAATAAAGTTACGACGTAACTAATTAAAGCAGTGGAAACCGCGACTTTTACAAATCAATTCATTGTGTTCAAAATATTATTTCAACAAAGCATGAAAGGCTTTTTTATGTGTACCTCTGCGGCCTGGAGTTTCCCTTAAATATAAACTGCCAATCTTAGCTTCCAAACATGTACTGACTTTCTTAGTCAGTACCAGGGCCTGAAAAGTGAAAAAACGACCCAGTGCTAAATGTGGTATTCATTTTTGGTAAAGGATATTCAGAAGATCGCAACATAAGTTTGCCGATTGCTATGAACTGATGATGTTGACTATCATAATGTATATGTTAAATACAGTCGGATAGGATTTGAGGGAGCTGTAGGACGTTTTCATTATCTGGCAGGAGCCGCTGATTTGATCTGGAGTCGGCGTTCTGTAATCAAAAGGCATAATTTGATTTAAAGCATTAACATACTCTGCCTTGCAATGGATTCCCCTGTGCACTGCCATTACAGTAAATAAAAGTCCTTAGGATTTGTTTGCTAATGTTTCGCTTTAAAAAATACAATTTCGAACCAGTGTACCATCAAAATGCATAAATTGGATTTACTGTGTTTTTATCTACAGAATTGACCTGAACAATGAGGTTGTGCATGTGTTTTAACTGATTTAAAAGGCACGTCATGGATGCATCGCATGGCGTGGGTCTGGGCGTCTGCGAGCCGCTGCTTCTTTTGGGTCAGTTTCTGCGCGGCAGCAGGCACATGCTTGAACATTCCATGGCACACTTTGCTGCTTACAAATACAATTGTGTATTATTATTTGTGTCTTAATGCTTTTTAATACTATTTAAAACAATACTTATTTTATGCACAACATCAAAGACTGAAATGAAGCAGATGTAATTTACCAGCATACCAAGTGTGAGATACCTGGATACAAGCAATCTTCAGTTATTGAACAAAATTAGATTTTTAACTCACGGCCTTGTCCTTTGTCAAACTGACGTAAAAAGTAAGGGTCATGATAATATGTTAGGGACCTCTGTTAAGTTCGAGGTCACTAGGCCTAAGCGTTTTTAATTATTGATGGGAAACTGCGTGTGTTACGCTTAAGGTGACAACGGCCTTGAACATTGACCAACTAATCTCAGAAGCAATAGGGTTCATCTGCTGACCAACCTGACTACAAAGTTTGATGTATCTAAGCCATAGCGTTCTTCATATATTGATTGGAATCCAATTTTCAGCTTATGTTTGCCACCAACCTAACCTTTAATCCACTGACCTCAAACTGAGCACGGTTCATCTGCCAATTATAACCAAGTTTAAGGTCCCTGAGCCAAAGCGTTCTTCAGAAATTCAATGTGAACCGATTTTCAACCGAATGTCAACACGACCTTGACCTTTTACCGATTGACCTTAAACTAATAGAGTTTATAGCATGGCCATGACCATCCTACCGAGAAAAATTAAGGTCTCGGGCTTAAGTGTTCTATATAAATTGATCGGAAACAGATTTTCAGCTGAAGGTTATCTTAATGTCACCACGACATTGACCTTTGACCAACTGACCTTAAAGGCTATTTTAAATAAGAAAAAAAACGAAACCCCCTTTTCTGAATTTTCCTATTAATCTGGTCCTAAAATTTGTAAAACAAACTATAAACCAAGCTATACAAAACCGTAGCCTACGAGTTTGGGAACAAGAGATTAAATATCCAATAAATGTGTCCAAAGGTTTTTAGGAACGGTTTAAGACATATTTTTCTTGTATCTTGATGTTTCTTTTTTCTTTAATTTTATACAATTGTTTTTTTTATAAAGATTGTCTTTTATCAAACATGTTTTAGTTTTATTTTACAATAATAATGTAGGCTGGTATTTTTTATCACGTGACCCTCTAAGATACAACATTGAAAACTATTCTATACTGACATCACATGAAAACGGGGTTATTTGATATTTGTGATCATATGATATTTGATAAGTCAGCTATGTGATTGTGCAATGTAACGCGCTTATCATTTGTATACATTGTATGGCGTATATCATTTGTAATGATTTATGTAGTGTAGTAACCAAGTATTTACAGCCCATAGTAATGTGAATTAAGCATTATTTCACAGCTGAATAATATTCTTAATATAATTATCTTTGGATCCATTCGCAATGATCATTGTGATTAAACAGAAGATATGATAAAGAAGATATTTTTAACTCGCATGAACTGATTATCACGGACACTGATCTAAGATACTTATAAATAAATATCCATACAACCATAATAATAAATTGTTTGAAAAATAATAAGTTGATACTATCCATTCTGTCTCCTTAAATAGGATACCAAACTTAAGAATTGTTGAAAGAAATAGTTGTTTATGGCATATCAAAATCTTAGAATTGACCATTAAGCGTAATCTTCACATATGAGTTCATATTGTTAATATCAAAATCAAAGTTCATATGTTTACCCGTATTTCCAATATATTACCTTTAACTAATATCAGTTATCAAATGCATTCATACACAAAATAGAATATTACCATTGTCTTGGCTATTTACTTTGATATGAAATGCTCAGTGACTAACTACTAACTCATGACGACAAATAACTACATACGCCAGTATTGAACATAGCCAATAAAGCGATAGAGATCATCGATACCCGGATAAGCCCTTAAATTCGTAATGTATCGTTGCATCCATTGGACCCGTTTGTACACCATACAGGATCAGGCTAATATTGTTGGAATATACTATGAAAAAAATATCTTGTGCGACATGAAAATTACAGGTTTAAACTACGTGACATCATTTGTCTAAACTGTACCTTTCGATATAAATCCTCTGATTTGTTTTTGTCGTCACGGAAACACTTTTCCCCCTCTACATAACAATGGCCGATGTTCACTATATTCTCGTAGAAATCTTTGCACAAATCCTCTGGCGGGATATTTCTGTCGGTATTGTCTATTCCACTGGCCATGATATTCGCAATTCAAAAGTTGAATCCCGTACACATGTAATTTAAACTTTTATGAGACACAACGAATTTTAATATCTAATCTCATCTTAGGAAGAAATAGATACTAAAATTGGTACCGAAAGTTTGTATGCATAGCTAACTCTTTAATAGACATTTTGTTAAATCAAAACAACGATACTTAACTTTCTTTATATACAAACATACTTCCTAAACATTTTTATACAATAATGACACATGGGGCCTTAGGATCACGATGAGGATGTAGATATCATGGACAATGAAGGAAGTAAATACCTATCTACTTGATAAATTTTGATTGTACGCAATTGCCCTTTGAGTTTATTATCGTCTGAACAGGCCTCCGACATACCACGGATCTATGAACAATTGTTTATTGGGTAGATAGTTTAGCTGTTATTGAGGAGGTTGATGTTGCAAATAATAAGACAGCTGATGATAATTAAGGTGCCAGTGCGACGGTTTATGTTGCAAACTGTGAGACAGCTAGTCATAATAAAGTTGTCCATGCGATGGCTGATATGGCAGAAAGTGGGACAGGTAACGATAGTTATATTAAATTAGAAGGTAGAGGGACAACTAGTGAGACAGCTGATAATAGTTTAAAGGTCAATGAGATGGTTGATGAGGCAAATAATAATGATGATGATTTTAATTTAAATAAGGCGGTTGATGTGTGCATATAGTGAGACAGCTTGTGATTGAGAAAACTTAAATGAGAAGGGTTTTGGAGAAGAAATGCGACTGAAAATATAAACAAATAATAATGCAAATGTTTATTTTGATGCAAGCACGGATGAGAATAGGAACCAGATATGTAGCATTGAAAAGAAAACACCACTCGCACTTGCATGTTTAAAGGGATACATGCTACTAGAAAAGACAATGGAAAACGATGTTTTGATTGTGAGAGAGTCACACCAAAAAACATTTTTGAAATATTGTATGATCGAAAATGGTAAACTAAATGGAAACTATGTTTCCGGTGTCAAGAAAGATTCAGATACAAGACTCGGTATCACCTTGCAAGTGTCATTGCTATTGTTTTTATTATTGTTGCTATTGCTACTGCTTTTGTATTCCTGGAAATAAGAACAACAGGTATTAACTTGATAAAAACACTCTTTGCGTAATATTTTTCTTGTTTTTTTTTTGTCGTGAAATATTTTCATAAGACTTATCTTTTAAAAAATTGAGCTATTTAATGCAAAAAGAGTTAATGCACTGTTGATTGTTCGTTTTTTTATCTATACAACTTGTCACATCAGTGGAATGATTGGGCCTTGAAGGAATCTTTATTGAAGAGGCATACTTAAACACTGCTACCCTACCCTTGTTTTGTCCTTTCCGCTTTGCACTAATGGCCATACTCCTGAAGCTAAGATACCATTGGTTATGCAATTTAGCTATTTGTAAATATTGTGCACTTTCTTGATATTATCTACTATATGCTGGTTACAATGAGCACATTCACGTTTATGCCAGAACTCTTGCAAAAGTCCTAAAGAAGTCTCAGGTGCAACTAATACAGAAAAAAAACTGTGGTAAAGATTTGGAAGCCCGGTACTAATTGTCTTTCAACCTCATTGTAACCAACATATGGTAGATTGTTGCCCTCTGCACACTCTATGTGCAGTGTACTAAATATGACCAATACCTGACATGGAACCATAGCCAATAATCTTGTTCGGTGGTGACGATGGCCAGGGCACCTTTACTCGTTAACTTATAATAAGTCGTCGCCCTTCAATTTAGATGCATCATGGAAAATGCATTGTGTGGTAAATGAACCATGATTTTTTACCGATTTATAAGGTTAATTATTTTATAATTACAAATTCTTGAAATAATTTTCACGATTTCTTACGTGTGAAATGAACGAATGAACTATAACTACAGATATGACTAAAATGAATACCATCATGTTCAGTATTATCAGGGAATATAATTTCATATGCGGCATTTCCTTCAAGCGGTAACGCTCTTGCCTTTCAAGCCTGGGCACGCAGGTTCAATCCCGATCACGTAGCTTCCATAGCGATTGGTAATACAATTATTTCTTTACCCATTCGCCCCCTATTGCTGTTTCATGTAGGAAAGTTGTCTGTGAATTGTGAAAATACCTGTACCCCTGAGCCTGCCATGAACCGTTTGAGAGGGGTATCTGAGCGCCTCAAATACTTTTTTAAAACTTTTAGCGTGAAGCCGAACGAAACAAATAAGAACACATTACATCTCGAAATCATCCATTGTCATTGTAAAGTTTTGTGTTGGTAATAAGATGTTTGAATAATGTCAAGTGTATCGAAACATGATTTGGACATTTATCTCATAGTTAACTTCCCCATAGTTGAATAAAAAAAGGATCAGTGCAAGTTGTTTTGGAGAATCACGCCCGTATTAAAGCATTACTAGCTTTGGACTTGATAAAATGTTTCATGGCAATCTGCAGTTACTGTTTAGTGGATAATTTTAAAACAAAGTATTGGAAGCTCTGTAGCTTTACTGTATTTAGTAACACAGTCAATTACCACTACCACAAATTTTGAAATGAGTTGAAAGTGTTTTAAATTGCTTGATTTCGTTATTTATGTATTTCACAACATGCATATACATGTATATATTGATATAATTCAATATAGTTGGCATAACATTTTAATACGAGGGATTGTCCTGAAAATATATTCTAAGTTGTAATTTAAACGGACCAAGATGGCCTAATAAATATCAAGAATACCATAATGGTATAATCATTCACCAGAGTACCACTGCTCTGAAGATAACATCGATTAAAGAAAGTGCGTTTCGTTAAGAATTATTTTAAATATTAATTGGTCCAACAATCCTATTGGAGGGGACTGAATATCAAACACTACATATAGTATGTAATATTCGATTGATAAATTACAAGAATTTAAGGACTCTAAGAGCTATTTTAATGGAAAAATAGTTCATAATAATGTACACAAATGAAGATGAACAGAACTCAGTCCAAACGTGTGTGTTAGGTAAATACATTCCTATGTTTGCAACTATATTCGACAGCAAACATCCAACAGTGCCATTAGGCACACAACGATAGCATACAAAACACCACAATGCCGTCACATTAGCCAGAAACAAAACAACAACGAAAGTAAATGCAATCATGATTAAATCAAATGTTTCTATTGACTTGTACAACATGGAGAATTTCACAATTGTATTTAAAATTTCAATCACACCAAGATGTGATTTTTGAATGTTTCCAATTCTGACGTTGTCCTGCGGATTTTGCGAAATGGAAATAGATATAACTTGGAGCCCATCTACAGTTTTGTCAAAAACAAATTTACTACAAATACGAACACAGTTTGACTGTTGTCAAATGTACATTGTAAGTCGTGTAACTAATGATTTTACTATCAAAACAACAAAAGTAACATATTAAGATAAGTTCATGTTGTTCAGATTCGAACTTAATATCCTGCATTGTACTGTTTAAAAAAACAAAACATCAGCTCTAATCAACTGATAAAAACTTATCTTAAGTATCAGTTGAATAAACATACTGGCATGTGATATAGTTATTAAATGTCCGCAAAAGCCTCTTTTCCATAAGCGCTCTTTCCAGTTTCATTAACTTGCTCCCAGGCTTCAACCAATCTTTTGTTGCCTTTCCCTTCTCCGACTGGGGCGTGGTCGCACTCCCCGTGTGCCCAACTGGGGTTATTTGTTGTGTGGTTGGGAACAGATAACCTCACCGTCTGAAAACACGAACATTTATGAGCAAGATTGTTGTGCATCGATTAACATGAATATGTTTTACCAAGTTCTCCATCTTGAGTACCCAGTATGTAAAATGCACAAAGAGTAATTCATCAATATCAATCAAATAGCACTTTGGACTAAATATCCCAAACCTAACACAGCAAAATATTCTATGTCGATGCAGTAAAATGTATAGTCTTTGGTTGTAAGCTTCTGTCTGTACAATATGTTTTTAAATTAGACGCCAACATATGAAATGTCGATCCATTTGAAAGAGTATTTTACACAGACCTAATGCTCGTCCATGCAATTGCACCAGTTCAACAAAAGGTTTTATGAGGTGCACCTTTATATAATTTAGAGGTGCACCTTAAAATATTAAGACGTGAGATTCTGAATAAAGAGGTGTATCAACCAATAAAGTAGAGGTACACTTCATTATTTCAAATTCACCGCTGTCTCAACAATTTTAACCAAATCCTGACCTTGACGTTTTGAAAATCCTAAAATGCATGGTCAATATACAGCCCGGGCCAGGTTCAGTACTCATTTCAACTTTTGACCTTATCGTGACATTGACCTTTAAGTTACAGACCTGTGTCTTGTGTCAATAACGCCGCCTAATAATGGGGAACCTTCATGAAACGTTGTTTTTTAAATTCCTAAAATGCATGACCAAGATACAGACCGCTCAAGGCTCTGTCCGGACGGACAGGCGAACACACATACAAGACACCATAATCTCGCTCACCGCAGGCGTACTCGACAAAAATGTTTTTCTTTACCATTATTCTGAAAGTTCTTTTTAATATGATACTGAAAAAAACCTATTTTCTAACCTTTATTTGAAAAAGGCCATCATTACAAGTCTCTGAACATGGAAGAAAATGGTAAATGATATATTTTACCCAAAGCCGGAAAGATTCGCCCCCTTTCACAATAGCCACATACACAAGAAAATTTTGAAAGGAAAGGAATACTATATCAGAAAATGGAAAGACAGAAATTGACATAAAATGGTGGGACTGGTGGATTTTACTAATCCTACCAGTTGTATTAGTTTTTTTTTTTAATCTGGTGAAACGGGTTAATTAACTTTGAAAAAATTGCCCTTGTTAAGGCATTGCTATTGTCAAGGCTAAATTTAGGTTATTGATTATTGCAGTAGCTTACGAATGGAGAAGCTGCTTCTGACATTTTAAACGGTCAAAGAAACAGGGAAAAAGGGATATATTTTAATGTTTTATCACTAATGAATATTTTTGAATACTTACAACTTCTGATTTGATTATACCAATGAGTTAGATGTTATCATCCCCAAATATTATATATATATAAATACTGTCACAATAATAAATGTTTATGTTTATGGTACAATGGATGCAAGCACAATAAAAAAAAATTAAGTTGTGTGCCGAACTAGTTAAAATATGCTCACGTTGCTTGTACAACGTCGGCTTCAGTGGTAGATGAAATACATCAGATAAACGTTTTTCACAGATGTATATATTACGACCTATCCATACTGGAATAATTCTAGGTCATGGGGGAGCTTGTCAATGATCAAAACATAACACTCCTGATTGTGGGACGCTTTGCTTGACCGGAAGAGATGATAACGGTATGCCGTTTATCAGAAAAATGATTTGTTCATCTGAACAACAGTTTATGCCTGCCTAAAGCTTCAGGGTTAATCCAAGCATACCATATTCACCAAGAGAGAATTGTGTTGCACATTAAAAACGCACTAGAAGTGGGAAACATTCGGGCGGCGTGAATGCCACACCAATTCAAATTATTTGTTCTACGGAATTTCGACAAAAAAGATAAACGAGCGAGCTGGTTAGGTAAAAATAATTAGGCAAATTGATCATTTACCAACAGCGTGATTTGATGCATCATTGCTTTGCAGCAGAGCGGGGAAAACGTTGGCATATAGGTATTTTAAGTAGTGCGTCTTCATTGGAATCGTTTTTCAAATTTAAGGTGAAATATAGAAGCGGTCGGTTAAAAAAGTATTGTTTGTTTTAACATTATGTTCGAAAAAAGATACGGTAAATCTAATTTGGTAAAGCCTTACTACTTTTTGCAAATATACTTTAGGTGTCAACTTGAAGAAGTGGTTAATCGTGACTTTTACTTCTTCATAACCCAATATATCAAACGAGTTCAAAATCAAGCGAATCATCTATAGTCACACACCAAGTAAATCGACTAATACCATATACCTTTTAGGTATCAATTGGAACTGCCTACTGAATAGCCAGAAAGTCTTATTACGTGTACTGTTTCTAATAATTTTCATTTCAAACGAACAAAACAATTGTAGCTTTAAATTACTCTCTCAAGCACTGAGCCCCGATAATCCAAACCCTTTGGAAAACGACTGATCGAAGCTGCTGTTGGAAAGATACTTATCTTTTGTCTCTTCATTGCAAAACAGCAAATTGGTAATGCTATATTTAACGGATTGACTACCACGTTTTGCGAAGTTTTTAAACAATCAATAACAACACCGAGATCAAAAAAGAGAAGAATGTTTATTATTAACATTAATGAGATCTACGATTTAAATGGAAAAAATATAAATAAAATAATAATAATAATAATAATAATAATAATAATTATTATTATTATTATTATTATTATTATTATTATTATTATTATTATTATTATTATTATATTAATTATTATTATTATTATTATTATTATTATTACTATTATTATTATTATTATTATTAGTATTATTATTATTATTATTATTATTATTATAGCAATGATAATGATAGAGCAGTAAATATAAAACCCAGGTATATATTTTGTACATAACTCTCAATAATGAGGACACACTATCAAAAAGTGATATTCATTTTTATTTATTTTCTCGCTTTATATCCCTATATCTCCCCTCTACAATATCGGCTTAACTTATTGCTATTAATAAAATATAAATATTTTTCAATTGCAATATCTTGTTTCAAATTGACATAACACTGTAGCCTGTCTGCATTTCTAACATTTGTATACCATTGATGTTAGTAAGTATTATTTAACCTTCTAACAACAGCTTCTATCTGTATATTCGTAACATTATCACAGGTAAATGAATAAACAAATCCATGTTCATTTAACAACTATTTCAAATTAACTCCGATATAAGTGTGTATATGCTAGCATTTTACAAATTTCATACCAAATAGGTTATACATAAGAGACTCTGGATAATATTTGACCTTAAACCAGTATTTGAAAAATCGTATTTTCCTAAAGAAACTGTATGGGAGTCTAGCCCATAAACAGTACCATTGCATAATTGCTGCCTAACACATACAACTTTTTAAAGAAATTTAGTTGTACTCTCTTGATATCCAAATATCGTTCGTTGAAATATAAAAAATCTGCATCAGGCTGAAGGATAATAAGGTTTTGGTGCAGTAATGGACTAAACTATAACAATAAAAGTTATCAGCTGATAAATTTGAAGAAGTGTGATTAGCTACATAAACATTTCCGTTTAACATTCTTCAATATGCCTTAAAAATTGACAACCATACAAATGCTGCAGTGGCCGTATGTACTAAAACAGTTAGGAAAACATTTGTCAAATTACTGCAAAGAGTGTTGGTTTTTGAACTTTTTACACGACACTGTTAGAACATGAACTGAACCGCACAGATCATGAGGAACATTTATGAGTATTTCCACCATAAACAACATTGAATTATGTTGTCATGACGACCAAACGCAACAGAGAAATATAAACGAGCAACATATTTAAAATACAACAGAACAATACATTTACAACGAGTTTTACAAAAATAATTTCAAAATAATAATGCTAAAACTTAAATGACTAGAAATAGCTACACTGATCCTGGTATTTATATGTCCACAGAATTTAATCCACATGAAATATTTAAGTCCAACAAAAATATCATAATAATTCCCACAAAATGTTGAAATGTGATCCTCATTAATTCCAAAATTTTGAAATGTTGGTGGAAGTTGTAATGCCATTTTCCCCAAGATCAGAGAAGTTTGCCATTATATGCCGAACTCCTGAATACACTACAAACATCCTTCAGAATTTTCTCTCAAATTCTATAAGAATCATGTTTATTTTTAACAAAACCTAATAGATATATTCTAAAAGTATAACAGGAGAAAGAACATATACTTTTATTAAAGCTCATTATTTAAAAGTTTAAACATAAACCCCAAAGACATAGCACACAAAAACAAAAAAATCACAAACATGGTAAATTTACATTTTACTGACCGTTCAAAGGCGGTACCTAACAATTCTTGATAAACATACCAATTATTTATATATACATATAGTATTTATGCACTGTGCTGTTTGTAGAGTTTTGTGCTGTTCTATGTTTCTTGTTTGTGATTTTGTGTTATATGTCTTTGGCGTTTGCCCATTGCCACTAAACCGGGTTTATGTTTAAACTTTTTGCTAATGAGCATGTTTCTGTAGCTTTTTGCATATATTTGGAACAACAGCACAATAGTTTACTGTTATGGATATAGGTCAACTAGAATGGAACTTGATTTTAAAACAATAAAGAACTGAATGTACAATAAATATTCGTGTATAAGTAATAATGTTTACTATTGCTTGCATGTGTCCCCGGATATTGTTGTTCAGTCAGTTATTTGTTTACCTGAAAACAAAATTGATGGTAATGTGCCTAACAATAAGTTGAAAGCAAATATTACTATGTGTAATGTACAATAAATATTCTTGTATAAGTAATATTGTTAACTATTGCATGTGTCCCAGGATATTGTTGTTTCGTCAGTTCTCTGTTTACCTGAAAACAAAATTGATGTTAATGTGCCTAACAATACGTTGAAAGCAATTATTATTATGTGTAAATTGTTTTTAAGCAATTAAGCAGAATAATTAAATTTTTTTAGATTCAGTGCACCATCCCGCATTTATGCGGCATTGGAGTTGGTTGGGAGCTAATATAAAAGGCTTTAAACTACGCTTATAAACGTTATTTTTTTTCGGAGATAAAATGTGTTTTTGTGTCGGCCATTTTGAAAGTAATCCGTCAATCCAGTGGAAGACTTGCACGTGACATGCTGGTTGCCAGCACATGACTGTCACAGAGACCGGAGCCAGTTTCTGCAGTATCGTCAGTAGGTTGACTGATCACTAAGGATGTCTGCAAATGTAACAAACATTTGTGTTTTTTTTTGTTTTTTTTATCAATTTCAAATTACCCGTTCATAAATATAATTAAACACATTGCACAATGGCTTATGAATGTCTAGATGACAAATTTATGTGCATTTGGAAAAATATCAAATTAGTACCAACAACCTTTTTTAAACCGTTATCTTTTATAATAATGGCGTTTACTTCACTTTTCCAAAATATATCTGTAACAAGTTAATTTCATTGTTGAAGAAAATTTTAAACGTAAATACCATTTAATGAGTCAGATTTAAGCGGAAGTAATATAAATGTCAGGTTTATGTCAACTTGGTAGAACAATCGAATAACTAGAAGTGGCAGAGCTAAAACGAGATTCAGAAAGAGGGAAAATAATAATAAATTGTTGTTATTGTTATCATTGTGGAAAACCATATTAATCATACAATCACTTTCATTAATGTTGTGTGATTGTATAAACAATGGATGTAAATGCCCGCTGGCTGCGCCATTGAAAATATCAACTTTAATACATTCCTGAAAATTTTAAAATACATATACCAGCATGAACGTAAGAAAATAAAATAAATGTTTGAATCGTTAAATAAAGAAAAGTAGAAAAAGGAGAAAAAAATAAAACGAGTTAAGCTATAGAGCAGGACTTGATTACTGGACCTCTGCATTACCCTTGTCTCACCCACTATAGACACTAATTATTTGATCGGACTTTGTCCACATCGCAGCATCAGTTGGCAAGATTCAAATGCTTATTTTGATGATGTAAACATACCTTTGACCAAAGTAATCACACACATAATTTTTTATCTGACTTTGTCAACATCGCGGCAAATTTGTGTCAACATTCAAATATTTTAGATTAAAGGAGAATAATTTTGTAGTTATTTTTCTTTAGTTGTCACGTTTTGATATCGGAGAAAAAGGTTGATAAGAAGCGTCCACGAGGTATTATCCAACCAACAGTTTGTGTATCCGTTCGCATATATACTGCCTGTGAGAAAGATTAAAGGGAGTAGAACCCAAGTGATGAATCATAAGTCAGTCTGAATATGCTGTCGTCGGTTGATTTGATCACAAAGTAAGGTTGAAAGGCCGACAACTTTCCATTATGTCAAAGAAAGAACTATCCGAGACACGCATTGCCGAGGCTATTTTTCGCTGACATAATGGACAGTTCGAGGCGTTTCACTTACTAAAAGCATGTACACAGAGTTTCACACTGTCACACCTATTGTGTGGGTCAGTGTGTGGGTCAATGGTACATTTAGACTAGGATTGTATGTTGTGAATATAAGTTTCATTATTATTATTATTATTATTATTATTATTATTAGTAGTAGTAGTAGTAGTAGTAGTAGTAGTAGTAGTAGTAGTAGTAGTATCAACTCTTGTTGTCAAATTAAAGGTTGTACTACATTGCAACTTCAATTAACCCGTGCTTGCTATTGTGATTGCCTAGAGTTATGTCGGTCGGTCTGTCACCAGTCTTTCTATATATTACTCAAGATCTCGTTGACAGATAGTACATTTCTAAAGCAAAGAACTCTTTTTAAGAAAATATACTAAGTACCTCAGATGCCATGCCGCTGTCTTTATGATCTGAAAAACAACTAACTCATTAATATGAAAAGTTAAGCGGAATAGTATACGAAAAATACAAAACAGCCATTTATACATTTATGAAGTAACTATTACATTTCCCTGTGTAAACCACGGCTTTTACAAATCAATATATTACTTCAATTGAAACACGAACTACTTTTTTCATTGTACCTTTGCGGCCTGCAGTCTCTCTTAAATGCAATTTGCCAATTTTAGCTTCCAAACATCTACGGAGGGTCTCAATATGGTGCAGTGCCTGGAAAGTGAACATACGGTTCAGTGCTTAATATATGGTGGCATATTACTGCCGTAAGATAACCTGATAGCGTTTGGGAATTGTTTCGTGTTAACCACTTAATTGTCGTGATAATTATCTAGCTATTTAGTTAATATTCGCGTTACCTTTTAGGATAAATATCCTTAGAATAAAAACAGGCTTGAAAGTGCCCAGAACTGCCACCTATAACCCTTTTTAACTGTACAACACTAACATGTTAACTAGTAATGGTTTGCGAATTCCAGAAAACAAGATCTAATAACCAGACCATACGCCAGTATTGAACACAGCCAATATATCATCATCTAAAGTTTGTAATGTATTGTTGTTTCCCTCGGACCCTCTCGTTCACCATATAGGATCAGGTTAATATTGTTCGAATATATACAAAATGAAAATCGTAAGCGAAACGAAAAATAAAAGTATGAAACAACGTCACTTCATTTATCTACATGTAGTACTAAACTGTACCTTTCGATATACTTCCTCCAACTTGCTTTTTTCTTGTGGGGAAACCTTTTCCGACTTTACACAACAAGAGCCGATTTTCACTACAGTCTTGTATAAATCTATGTCCAAATCCTCCGACGAGATGTGTCTGTCTATTCCACTGGCCATATCCAAAATTCGAAGACACGAATACTAGTAATTAAAATGTTTGTGTGACAAAACGGAATTTAAAATTTAATATCAACTGAGGACAATTGGTGCCGAAATAAATCATTAAAATTCCTTTTTTATTATATATTCTTATTGACTTATCACATTCACGGTTAAAAAATATATTAAATAAGTGACACTGCACGTGCTTCTTTGTATACAAATTAATGCGAAATAAACATACCAATGTCAAATTATGAAATTATAGGTTACGACAAGGAAGTTAATACCATAAATCTGACGTAAAAGTCATTGTAATACAACAAAACCCACTTATGATGCTGAAGTAAACATATTTTGTGTTCTGATAAATATGATATATTCTACATCCTTGCGCATTCAATGAATATCCTATTACTTTGCGTGTATCAATATATTTGGTTATAGACGCACAGAAAGCGACAAGTCTATACACCATCAACGTTAAATATGATCAGTTACTTGTGTAGAAAACGTACTAAAGGAACATGATATTATGAAAAATATATGAACATATTTAGAAGAGTTAAACTCATCCGGGTATATTCGACCAAAGTTTAAGAACCTTTTCGGCCAAGTTACCAGTTTGGCCAGTACCTGTCCGACAAAGTTACCAGTTTGTCCGGTCAAGTTTCCAGTTTGGCCTGTACCATTTCGCCAAAGTTAGCAGTTTGGCCAGTACAATTTCGGCAAAGTTTCCAGTTCGGCAGGTACCATTTCGGCCAGTAACATTTCGACCTGGACCATTTCGGCCAAGTTACCATTTTGCCTATTTCGGACAGGTAACCATTTCGGACAGAACCACCTCGATATGGACCATTTCGGCCAGTAACATTTCGACCTGGACCATTTCGGCCAGTAATATTCCGACCTGGAGTATCTCGGCTAAGTTACCATTTCGGCCTGGACCATTTTACTAGAGAATTCTAGGTCATGGAGGAGCTTGTCAATGATCAAAACATAACACTCCTTGTTGTCGGACGCCTTGCTTGACCGGAAGTGGTGGTAACGGAATGCCGTTTATCAGAACAATGATTTATTCATCTAAACAACAGTTTATGCCTGCCCTGAGTATAATCTACGAATACCAAATTCGCAAAGGGAGAATTGTGTTGCATGTTTAAACGCACCAGGAGTGTGAAGCAATTCAATGTTTTGTATTACGGATTTTTGAGAAAAAAAATTGACCGAGCGGGCGATGTGAACCTAATAAGGCAATGTTCTCATTTATCAACGATGTGTTCTATTAATCTTTACACTGCAGCAAAGCTGGGATTTCTTTGGCATTTAAGTATTTTAAATAATATGTTTTCATGCGGAAGGTGAAAAATAGAACCGGTTGATTCAATCGTATTGTATGGTTTGGCAATCTTCGAAAAAAATCCAAATTGGTGAAGCCTTACTACTTGCAAATAAACTTAAGGTTTCAAGGTTTTGAAGAATTGGTTGATCGTGACTAAAACTCCTTCATCTATCAAGCGAATTTAAAATCAAGTACAACATCTATAGTCACACACCAAATAAATCGACTGACACCATATACCTGTTAGGTTTCTAAACTACTGAATCGCCACAAAACCTTAGTACATGTATGGTTTGTAATGATTTCATTTAAACAAACAGTACAAAATTAGCTTTAAATTACCCATTCAAGCACTGAGTGGTGAAAATCCAAACTCGTTGGAAAATGACTGATCGAAGCCGCTGTTGGGAATACTTATTTATCATCTCTTCGATGCAAAACAAGATCGGTCATGCTATGTTTGACGGATTGCCTACCACGTTTTGCGGCGTTTTCAAACGAGAAGAACGAGATCAAATAGAGAGGAATATTTATTATTAACATTAAATATATTTACGATTTACAATAATGCAATATGCAATAAAAATAAATGAATATTTGTGTAGTTTTCATAGTAAAAAACATATGTATAAATGGCCATAGGCTAATGTGAGTACATAAATGAAAAATAATAGTGAAGTCAAGTCAAAGTTTTCTTTGCAAATCCAATTAGAAAATTGCCAATACACAAATATTATCATTAATAGTAATAATAACAACACAATAGAGTAAAATATATTAATGTGGAATACATATGAGATCATTTTTTCAACATTTTATCTAAGGAGAAACATATCAAATACAGCGTTACGTGAAATACATTCAAACGTGGTTATTACGTAAGCTTAGCGTTTGTATAATCCTTAGCAAATGATAAATAAGTAGCAATGTTATTCGATATTTAATCATTATTATAGGACACCAAGTTGTTAAATTTGGTCAAACTAGGCCAGTGAATATAATACCTGGGTATAAAACTTGTACGTAATCTTATTAATGAGAACACACTAGCAAAATGTGATATTTCTCATTCTACAACATTCATATAACATTTTTTTACATGTTTTATCCTCTCGGATATTCCTATATCTTCCTTCTTCAATATTAAGGTTGTTTGTCGAACATATAAATCTAGTTAGTATTATCCTTCACTTATTACTATGAATACAAAATGAATATTTTCAATTGACCTTACGACAGGATTTGATTGACAGGTCCTATCAGCCAATCAGAATGCAGGGCCGATAAGCCGTGTTGCTATCCGCCATTTTGTCCGTCAAACTGACCAGAGTCCGTCATATACATGCGCTGGGAATTCCTCGCCTTTTTAAGTATTATGGTAAAAAGGTGTTGTCATGGTACTTGTAATTCGGATACAAGGTAGCCAGGCCGACTAAAGATGGCTTCCAATTCGTTCCGTATTCGAAACCAGCGAGTTATTTAGAAAAATACAAGTGCTGTATCAGACTCTGTGGAAGACCTCATCAACAGCTGAACTTGGAAATTTTGAAAGATCGTTCAAAGGCGAAACATCTATACGTCTGTACAAAAGTATTTTTTGAACAAAACTACTTATTTCAATCCGCTCAAAATTTATTTAATACTGAAATTGTCCGTGCATGACCTAAATTAGTGTTACTATTTTTAAACTATAAACATCGTACATTTATGCTTTGGCTTGTGTTGTCAAATCGGCATTAATGGCCATTTAATATCAGGTTCAACATGGACACGATTGATTTCATTCAAGATAGAGGTATTTTTGTTGATACCGTTATGTAGTTTTTATAAACTGCTTTGCTTTCAAAGTAAATCAGGAAATATCGTACAACTAAATTTTTGTCCGAACCATCGCATGCTTCCGAATCTCATCTACTCGTATGGATCCTATGTAAACAATGGCTTTTGTAGCTGTCATTCCGACACATTTCATAGATTTCTTATTTTCATATCAGCACTTTGTCGACGGGAAATCCAATCAAGAAAACCCTGACCCTCAAGCAGCTACTGTATTTGTCCAGCTCACACCAGCTAGGCCTCCTCCAAAACTCAGATAAATATTTGAGCCACCAAAAAAAAACGAGAACAGATCGGTCTGAATCGTTAAGGTATTATTTTCTGTATAAAACAATTTATTTCACTGTACATTTAAATCAATTATTATGTTCATTAGAACTTGATTCGGCCAAACATGTGCTGTAAAGACTTAGACTTATTATGAATAAAGAACAAGTCAAACATGTACATATTTTCATTGTTATTCTTATATTTTGGGCCATTTACGTAAATCTACAATATTTAATGATAGTTCATCCAATGTTCAGAGTCCGGATCACATGCACACTCGATTAATAGTATTCTTAAAGTTGCACTCTCACAGAATTCTAGTTTGACACTTTTTGTCTCAGAATCGTCTTATTTTGGCATTCTTTAAATTAAGACCTAATATATAAATCACAAAGCAAACTTCTCCGAGCCAAAATATGATAAATGCAATCAAATCCTGTGTAAGTTGTCAAAGTGATCAATCTGTGAAAGTGCAGCTTTAACAGTGAAAAATAACTTCTGCTAATGCTATATATTTTAAAATATATTTGCCATTGCAATAAAGAGATATTCACCTAAAATATCATACATAAACACCAAAGAAATATCAAAGTTTAAGTAATGTTTGCAAAACAACAATGTATTTAATAAATCTGATATTAAAAATGCAACAACTGGTGTTATACTCCAGAACTGAAGCTAACATCATAGAGGTACATCCTTCCAAGAATCCATCAAAACAACATGCTGAACAACTTCAAGAACTCTCTTCAAAAGACCACACTTTCCTGAAATAAATAAAAGATGCCAATATTAAAATAAATCAGTTACATGTATTGTTAAATATTTTAATACTAGCTGTAAATGCTACTGCCTTTGATGTTTGCTTCCTACGTGTATATCATAATGAAATATTGACAAGATAATAGCTAATGTTTTGTGGTTGTTGTTTTTCTCTGGACAAATAGTCCATTACTTTTGTACAGCAAAGTAAAACTAAATGTTATAAAAAGCTTTAAAATAGGTCCTACCGATTATTTGTAAAACTTGTCATCACTGGTTTTCTCTTGCGGTTGACATTGCCTGGACTGGCAAATATCATGTGTGTGTGTGTGTGGGGTGGGGGGCGGTTTCCGGTCTTATGCTAGGTCCCCTGTTGCGATAGGCTTGTTGAAGACAATAATAAGGGGACTTCCTTATCTCCATCAATCAGAATACTTTAATGGTGTCAACGGTAAATAGCAGGAGACCCTCCACCAGCCTTAACCGGTAAATGGGGGGAGGGTAGTTTGTGTGTGGGTTAGAACCAGCTGCCCGGTCAGCTTAGTTGGTTAGAGCGCCGGGCTAGTGTTCTGGTGGTTGTGAGTTCGAGCCCCACACCGGGGGCAATTTTCCTCCCAGGTCTACTTTTACAGCCAGAGTGTGTGAACATGTTCCACAATTTCTGTAAGAACAAAAATCAAAGCATGTGAATGTTTGAGCAATGCAAAAGTTACAGATTGGTATCACCCACGATTGTCACTTGTCAACTATTACATTATTATTCATAAGGGGGAGTGTTCAATCGCTTAGAACTGAAACTTTTTATGCATAACTCCAATAAACCATTTCTGCTCATACTATAGAATACAAGGTTATACTGTATAGCTGGCATGTAACTGTTATTTAATGTCACTTCCGGGTTCCCCATTCGGGCCATTTATGATTTACTAATATTGTGCGATGATTTAATCTTTAATTCAACAATACTGTAAGAAGGACCGGAGTTATTAAAAGTTAAACTTACCCTTGTTTGCATTTACAGTATGCGTCACACACACGCTTTTCCTTTGTATCGATGTCAATGTTGACAACATGGCGGCTATCCGATTTTCTCTTACTTGGATAGATTTCACCCGTCAATGTTAGATATCGTCATTTTCTAACGATATATCGAGCCTTCCGATGTAGCAGCCAGTTACAAATTCCTTTGACTTCTATTTTTTTCGCATTGTAATGTCACATTTATGATAATTTGTCAGGAATATCGGAAAGCGAAACGACGCGAGACGCCATTACTTCCTCGTTTGTTTGACGGACATAGACAGAGTTCGCTCCCTTGAAATCAGGGGGCGTGGCTTAGAAGCCGCTGTCGTAAGGTCAATTGCAAAATATAAAATTGACATAACACTGTAATTTGTCTGCATTTCTACCATCTGTATACCATTGCTGTTAGTAAGTATCATATAATCTTCTAACAACAGCTTCCATCTGTATATTCGTTACATTATCAGATGTAAATAAATAAGCAATTCCATGCCCTTTCAACAATTGTTTTAAAATAACTGTCCAAGTATATATATGCTCGCTATGAACAGATTTCATATCTTATACTTTATACATAAGAGACTTGGGATACCATTTGACCTTAAACCAGTATTTGAAAATAGTAATTTCCTAAACAAACTTAATGGGAATCTAGCCAATGCACTATAAACTGCGGCATTGCACATACAATTTGTTTTCAGAATTTTAGTTGTACTATCTTGATATCCAAATATCGTTCATTGAAAAATAAATCCGCATAAGGTTGAAGGAAAATAAGGTTTTGGGTCAGTTATAGGCTAAAAATATAACAATAAAAGTTATCAGCTAATAAATTTGAAGAAGATTGATTAACAATATAAACATTTCATTTTAACATTTTCAAATATGCCTTACAATTTGACATCCATATAAATGCTGCAGTTTCCGCCTGTACTTCAAACGGTATAATTATTAATCTGTCAAATTACTGCAAAGAGCAAATGTTTTCGAACTTTTAACACGAAACTGTCCGAACATATATTAAACAATCCAGATCATGGGGAACATTTATGAGTATTTCCAGCATAAACAGCATTGAATGGTGTTTTTACGACCACCAAACACAAAAGAGAATTATAATCGAGCAACACATTTTAAACAACAACCGCACAATACATTAATAAACAATTTTACAGAAATAATTTCCAAAAAATAATACTTATGATCCTGGTATTAAAATGTTCGCAGAATTAAATCCACATGAATTATTTAAGTCCAACAACAATATCATAAAAATTCCCACCAAAAGGTTTAAATGTTATCCTCATTAAAACCATATAATTGGAGATGTTTGGTGAAAGTTTTATTTAAAATTAAATTTTACCCACAGACCCAAGATCAACGAAGTTTGCCCTTATTTTCCGAATTCCAGAACATACTACAAACATGCTCCAGTTATACCTGTCAAATTTTATACGAATCATGTTTATTCTTAACAAAACCAAATATTAAATGCATTCTAAAAATATAACAGGAGAAAAAGCATAGTGTACTTTTATGAATCTTGGTCACATAGAATGGAAGATGATTTCCAAACAATAAAGAACTGAATTGACATTACATATATGTGTTTAACTAACAATGTTGACTGTTGAATGTGTCCGAGGATGTTATTGTTCCATCGGTTCTTTGTTTACCTGTAAAAAGGAATGGATGTTAATGTGACTAACAATAAGTTGAAAGCAAATAGAAGTACGTTTTTTTTAACAATTAAATAATAAAGATTTATAGATCCTGCATTTATTGGGAGCTTATATAAAAGGCTTTAAACTACGCTTATAAAAGTTCATTTTTTTGTTTTCGAAGATTAAAAGTGTTTACTGAAAGTAATCCGTCAATCCAGTGGAAGACTTGCACGTGACATGCTGGTTGCCAGCACATGACTGTCACAGAGACCGGAGCCAGTTTCATCAGTATCGTCTGTGGGCTTACTGATCACTGAGGATGTCTGAAATTGTAACAAACATTTGTTTTGCTTCATAATACGTAATACCAATAAGTATTTATATTTAAATACGTGTTTTTGATGAGAAACCATAATTTAAAGGTTTAATAAGAAATATTCAAAACTTTTAATAAGGTTTTGGGAACAAACTAATTAACGAAATGACAAACAAGGAAATATATCAGCTCTTTGTCCGGCAGATTTTCGAAAAACCGTATATCAATAGATACTGGAATAAACGTGTACAAGAAAGTATCGAGTGGAAATCATGGTATTATATAGTTCATGAATCTATCGTTGACAACAAGTTAAACAATTCAAAATTAAATTATTAAATAATTTAGTGGCGACTAACTTAAATTTATTTACATGGAAATTGAGAGACAGTCCCCTGTGTATGTGTTGCAAGGAAGTTGAAGATTATCAACATTTTTTTATCCATTGTTCTTCATTATCCAATGTTTGGTCGACGATAAATGCCTTATTTAAAAAATGTGGTATAAAGAAAATGTTTAATGATATCAAATATATTGTAATAGGATATAAGATACACCAAAAAGAATACAACTGTGTTAATATTGTTTTAAGTCAAATATGTTACTGTATTTATAAAACATACTTCATATGCGACCGGAGAACGAAGCCCATAAACATATTGTCTTATTTATATTACGATCTGATTGCTTTAGAAACATACCTACGAATAAAAAATGTCAATTACCGATTCCTAAATGACTTTATAAAAAACCTTAAGTACATTCAATAGATACTTTGAGTGTATATATATTTTTTTAAATCTTTGTCTATGTATTACTTTATTACCTGTGACATTGTTGCTTTTATGATCTAATAAACGGACTGTTATACTTTAGCAGTTCCAAAAAGAAAAAAGAAATATTCTTTTAAACATTTTTCTTCTTTCATCAATTCAATTCAAAATTGCCCGTTTATAAATATAATTAAACAAATTGCACAACAGTTTATGACTGTCTAGATTACGAATTTGAGCACATTTGGAAAAATATAAATTTAGTACTAACAATCTTTTTTAAATGGGTATCTTTTATAACAATTACTTCACTTTTCCAAAATATATCTATAACAAGTAAATTTGTTTGTTGAAGAAACTTTTAAATGTAAGTAACTTTTAATGAGTCTGATTTAAGCGGAAGTAACCTTTAATGAGTCAGATTTAAGCGGAAGTAACCTTTAATGAGTCAGATTTAAGCTGAAGTAACCTTTAATGAGTCAGATTTAAGCGGAAGTAACCTTTAATGAGTCAGATTTAAGCGGAAGTAACGTTTAATGAGTCAGATTTAAGCGGAAGTAGCCTTTAATGAGTCTGATTTAAGCGGAAGTAACCTTTAATGAGTCTGATTTAAGCGGAAGTAACCTTTAATGAGTCAGATTTAGGCGGAAGTAACCTTTAATGAGTCAGATTTAAGCAGAAGGAGTCTGATTTAAGCGGAAGTAACCTTTAATGAGTCAGATTTAAGCGGAAGTAACCTTTAATGAGTCTGATTTAAGCGGAAGTAACCTTTAATGAGTCAGATTTAAGCGGAAGTAACCTTTAATGAGTCAGATTTAAGCAGAAGGAGTCTAATTTAAGCGGAAGTAACCTTTAATGAGTCAGATCTAAGCGGAAGTAACCTTTATTGAGTCTGATTTAAGCTAAAGTAACCTTTAATGAGTCTGATTTAAGCGGAAGTAACTTTAATCAGACAGATTTAAGCGGAAGTAACCTTTAATGAGTCAGATTTAAGGGGAAGTAACCTTTAATGAATCTAAATTAAGCGGAAGTAACCTTTAATGAGTCAGATTTAAGCGGAAGTAACCTTTATTGAGTCTGATTTATGCTAAAGTAACCTTTAATGAGTCTGATTTAAGCGGAAGAAACTTTAATCAGACAGATTTAAGCGGAAGTAACCTTTAATGAGTCTGATTTAAGCGGAAGTAACCTTTAATGAGTC
Organism: Mya arenaria; assembly: GCF_026914265.1. NCBI lineage: Eukaryota > Metazoa > Mollusca > Bivalvia > Myida > Myidae > Mya > Mya arenaria. Next base: position 794,573 of record NC_069131.1, on the reverse strand, counting down.
TGATTTAAGCGGAAGTAACCTTTAATGAGTCTGATTTAAGCGGAAGTAACCTTTAATGAGTCAGATTTAAGCCGAAGTAACCTCTAATGAGTCTGATTTAAGCGGAAGTAACCTTTAATGAATCTAATTTAAGCGGAAGTAACCTTTAATGAGTCAGATTTAAGCGGAAGTAACCTTTAATGAGTCAGATTTAAGCGGAAGTAACCTTTAATGAGTCAGATTTAAGCTGAAGTAACCTTTAATGAGTCAGATTTAAGCGGAAGTAACCTTTAATGAGTCAGATTTAAGCGGAAGTAACGTTTAATGAGTCAGATTTAAGCGGAAGTAGCCTTTAATGAGTCTGATTTAAGCGGAAGTAACCTTTAATGAATCTAATTTAAGCGGAAGTAACCTTTAATGAATCTAATTTAAGCGGAAGTAACCTTTAATAAGTCAGATTCAAGCGGAAGTAACCTTTAATGAGTCAGATTTAAGCGGAAGTAACCTTTAATGAGTCAGATTTAAGCTGAAGTAACCTTTAATGAGTCAGATTTAAGCGGAAGTAACCTTTAATGAGTCAGATTTAAGCGGAAGTAACGTTTAATGAGTCAGATTTAAGCCGAAGTAACCTCTAATGAGTCTGATTTAAGCGGAAGTAACCTTTAATGAATCTAATTTAAGCGGAAGTAACCTTTAATGAATCTAATTTAAGCGGAAGTAACCTTTAATGAGTCAGATTTAAGCGGAAGTAACCTTTAATGAGTCAGATTTAAGCTGAAGTAACCTTTAATGAGTCAGATTTAAGCGGAAGTAACCTTTAATGAGTCAGATTTAAGCGGAAGTAACGTTTAATGAGTCAGATTTAAGCGGAAGTAGCCTTTAATGAGTCTGATTTAAGCGGAAGTAACCTTTAATGAGTCTGATTTAAGCGGAAGTAACCTTTAATGAGTCAGATTTAGGCGGAAGTAACCTTTAATGAGTCAGATTTAAGCAGAAGGAGTCTGATTTAAGCGGAAGTAACCTTTAATGAGTCAGATTTAAGCGGAAGTAACCTTTAATGAGTCTGATTTAAGCGGAAGTAACCTTTAATGAGTCAGATTTAAGCGGAAGTAACCTTTAATGAGTCAGATTTAAGCAGAAGGAGTCTAATTTAAGCGGAAGTAACCTTTAATGAGTCAGATCTAAGCGGAAGTAACCTTTATTAAGTCTGATTTAAGCTAAAGTAACCTTTAATGAGTCTGATTTAAGCGGAAGTAACTTTAATCAGACAGATTTAAGCGGAAGTAACCTTTAATGAGTCAGATTTAAGGGGAAGTAACCTTTAATGAGTCCGTTGTGAGTTCGAGCCCCACACCGGGGGCAATTTTCCTCCCAGGTCTACTTTTACAGCCAGAGTGTGTGAACATGTTCCACAATTTCTGTAAGAACAAAAATCAAAGCATGTGAATGTTTGAGCAATGCAAAAGTTACAGATTGGTATCACCCACGATTGTCACTTGTCAACTATTACATTATTATTCATAAGGGGGAGTGTTCAATCGCTTAGAACTGAAACTTTTTATGCATAACTCCAATAAACCATTTCTGCTCATACTATAGAATACAAGGTTATACTGTATAGCTGGCATGTAACTGTTATTTAATGTCACTTCCGGGTTCCCCATTCGGGCCATTTATGATTTACTAATATTGTGCGATGATTTAATCTTTAATTCAACAATACTGTAAGAAGGACCGGAGTTATTAAAAGTTAAACTTACCCTTGTTTGCATTTACAGTATGCGTCACACACACGCTTTTCCTTTGTATCGATGTCAATGTTGACAACATGGCGGCTATCCGATTTTCTCTTACTTGGATAGATTTCACCCCGTCAATGTTAGATATCGTCATTTTCTAAAGATATATCGAGCCTTCCGATGTAGCAGCCAGTTACAAATTCCTTTGACTTCTATTTTTTTCGCATTGTAATGTCACATTTATGATAATTTGTCAGGAATATCGGAAAGCGAAACGACGCGAGACGCCATTACTTCCTCGTTTGTTTGACGGACATAGACAGAGTTCGCTCCCTTGAAATCAGGGGGCGTGGCTTAGAAGCCGCTGTCGTAAGGTCAATTGCAAAATATAAAATTGACATAACACTGTAATTTGTCTGCATTTCTACCATCTGTATACCATTGCTGTTAGTAAGTATCATATAATCTTCTAACAACAGCTTCCATCTGTATATTCGTTACATTATCAGATGTAAATAAATAAGCAATTCCATGCCCTTTCAACAATTGTTTTAAAATAACTGTCCAAGTATATATATTAGGGATGCAAACGAATGGCAAAACAGATATTCGAATATTCGGTAATTCTTTCGATCGAATATTCGAATATTCGATTAGCGAAATACATATTTTAGAAGATGTAGTAAACTACTATTATTATTCGCTAAAGTAATAGCCGGGGCATTTAAACCCAATTTTGTCGTATCCAGTACGCGCGGCGGACCCTGATTTCCCCAAAATGAGCCTTTGAAATTCTCCATTTCCAGGAAGTAAAAAGCAATACATTATAAACAGACAAACAACAAAATCGAATAATTCAATTCCGCTGCCTTTTGTAAACAATGTGAAATTAGATGGATTCCTAGTAAAACAGTGTTTTGCGCCAATGGAAGGTCTTTCCGTAGGATGATCAGCCTTAGTTTAAACATATTTATTTTACAACGATTGTGAAACAAGTTATTACAACATTATATTAATCACTCTCGTTGGCACGATTTAACGCGAGAGTGTGGTCTTGTGTTGTGGGGGAAACCGGAGAACCCGGAGAAAACCCACTTGTCCGGCTTGGTGACCACAAACCAAACTCACATGCGCCCAAGCCGGGAATCGAACCCGGGTCGCCTAGGTGAGAAGCGAGTGCGCTAACCACTGCGCTAACCGGACAACCAGGATGATCAGCCTCGTTCTGAGATTGAGCTCTAAACTGACTAAATATAACTATGGAAAACTCAAACCAACTCGGGAACTAGTAAAATAGTAAAACGAAAACATAAGTGGATTGGACTTATTTATTGTACAACAATAGAGGAATTATATTCAAAAATCCATTTCAAAGCACGAAAATTGTATTGAAAGATGAAGCACATATTTAGTGCACAGTTTAAAGCACATATATGCAACAACATTATTGAGCACAATATTACATTATTGTGGCATTTATATCATCACCTCGTTTTGCGCTATTTTGCACAGCATAATTTGCAGCCAAGACAACACATTGGTGTTAAAGCCGATCCCTAGCCAGTTATTGTAAAAGTAGGGGGACTTTTTATAGTACCCGACGAAATGTCCCTAAATGACACATGTCGCGTGTCTAGTCATCACATTCACACCTCTGGGATTAGGGGCCAATCGTTGTAAAATCAAGATAAACGAGCTTTATAAACAACATCAGTGATGAAGGCAAAATGTGTTTTGTTCTCTTTATTGATTTTTTTTTCGAATATTCGAATACCGATTTTGACATTCGAATACCAAACGTTTGATCGAATATTCGAATATTCGAATATTCGTTTGCATCCCTAATATATATGCTCGCTATGAACAGATTTCATATCTTATACTTTATACATAAGAGACATGGGATACCATTTGACCTTAAACCAGTATTTGAAAATAGTAATTTCCTAAACAAACTTAATGGGAATCTAGCCAATGCACTATAAACTGCGGCATTGCACATACAATTTGTTTTCAGAATTTTAGTTGTACTATCTTGATATCCAAATATCGTTCATTGAAAAATAAATCCGCATAAGGTTGAAGGAAAATAAGGTTTTGGGTCAGTTATAGGCTAAAAATATAACAATAAAAGTTATCAGCTAATAAATTTGAAGAAGATTGATTAACAATATAAACATTTCATTTTAACATTTTCAAATATGCCTTACAGTTTGACATCCATATAAATGCTGCAGTTTCCGCCTGTACTTCAAACGGTATAATTATTAATCTGTCAAATTACTGCAAAGAGCAAATGTTTTCGAACTTTTAACACGAAACTGTCCGAACATATATTAAACAATCCAGATCATGGGGAACATTTATGAGTATTTCCAGCATAAACAGCATTGAATGGTGTTTTTACGACCACCAAACACAAAAGAGAATTATAATCGAGCAACACATTTTAAACAACAACCGCACAATACATTAATAAACAATTTTACAGAAATAATTTCCAAAAAATAATACTAATGATCCTGGTATTAAAATGTTCGCAGAATTAAATCCACATGAATTATTTAAGTCCAACAACAATATCATAAAAATTCCCACCAAAAGGTTTAAATGTTATCCTCATTAAAACCATATAATTGGAGATGTTTGGTGAAAGTTTTATTTAAAATTAAATTTTACCCACAGACCCAAGATCAACGAAGTTTGCCCTTATTTTCCGAATTCCTGAACATACTACAAACATGCTCCAGTTATACCTGTCAAATTTTATACGAATCATGTTTATTCTTAACAAAACCAAATATTAAATGCATTCTAAAAATATAACAGGAGAAAAAGCATAGTGTACTTTTATGAATCTTGGTCACATAGAATGGAAGATGATTTCCAAACAATAAAGAACTGAATTGACATTACATATATGTGTTTAACTAACAATGTTGACTGTTGAATGTGTCCGAGGATGTTATTGTTCCATCGGTTCTTTGTTTACCTGTAAAAAGGAATGGATGTTAATGTGACTAACAATAAGTTGAAAGCAAATAGAAGTACGTTTTTTTTTAACAATTAAATAATAAAGATTTATAGATCCTGCATTTATTGGGAGCTTATATAAAAGGCTTTAAACTACGCTTAAAAACGTTCATTTTTTTGTTTTCGAAGATTAAAAGTGTTTACTGAAAGTAATCCGTCAATCCAGTGGAAGACTTGCACGTGACATGCTGGTTGCCAGCACATGACTGTCACAGAGACCGGAGCCAGTTTCATCAGTATCGTCTGTGGGCTTACTGATCACTGAGGATGTCTGAAATTGTAACAAACATTTGTTTTGCTTCATAATACGTAATACCAATAAGTATTTATATTTAAATACGTGTTTTGATGAGAAACCATAATTTAAAGGTTTAATAAGAAATATTCAAAACTTTTAATAAGGTTTGGGAACAAACTAATTAACGAAATGACAAACAAGGAAATATATCAGCTCTTTGTCCGGCAGATTTTCGAAAAACCGTATATCAATAGATACTGGAATAAACGTGTACAAGAAAGTATCGAGTGGAAATCATGGTATTATATAGTTCATGAATCTATCGTTGACAACAAAGTTAAACAATTCAAAATTAAATTATTAAATAATTTAGTGGCGACTAACTTAAATTTATTTACATGGAAATTGAGAGACAGTCCCCTGTGTATGTGTTGCAAGGAAGTTGAAGATTATCAACATTTTTTTATCCATTGTTCTTCATTATCCAATGTTTGGTCGACGATAAATGCCTTATTTAAAAAATGTGGTATAAAGAAAATGTTTAATGATATCAAATATATTGTAATAGGATATAAGATACACCAAAAAGAATACAACTGTGTTAATATTGATTTAAGTCAAATATGTTACTGTATTTATAAAACATACTTCATATGCGACCGGAGAACGAAGCCCATAAACATATTGTCTTATTTATATTACGATCTGATTGCTTTAGAAACATACCTACGAATAAAAAATGTCAATTACCGATTCCTAAATGACTTTATAAAAAACCTTAAGTACATTCAATAGATACTTTGAGTGTATATATATTTTTTTAAATCTTTGTCTATGTATTACTTTATTACCTGTGACATTGTTGCTTTTATGATCTAATAAACGGACTGTTATACTTTAGCAGTTCCAAAAAGAAAAAAGAAATATTCTTTTAAACATTTTTCTTCTTTCATCAATTCAATTCAAAATTGCCCGTTTATAAATATAATTAAACAAACTGCACAACAGTTTATGACTGTCTAGATTACGAATTTGAGCACATTTGGAAAAATATAAAATTAGTACTAACAATTTTTTTTAAATGGGTATCTTTTATAACAATTACTTCACTTTTCCAAAATATATCTATAACAAGTAAATTTGTTTGTTGAAGAAACTTTTAAATGTAAGTAACTTTTAATGAGTCTGATTTAAGCGGAAGTAACCTTTAATGAGTCAGATTTAAGCGGAAGTAACCTTTAATGAGTCAGATTTAAGCTGAAGTAACCTTTAATGAGTCAGATTTAAGCGGAAGTAACCTTTAATGAGTCAGATTTAAGCGGAAGTAACGTTTAATGAGTCAGATTTAAGCGGAAGTAGCCTTTAATGAGTCTGATTTAAGCGGAAGTAACCTTTAATGAGTCTGATTTAAGCGGAAGTAACCTTTAATGAGTCAGATTTAGGCGGAAGTAACCTTTAATGAGTCAGATTTAAGCAGAAGGAGTCTGATTTAAGCGGAAGTAACCTTTAATGAGTCAGATTTAAGCGGAAGTAACCTTTAATGAGTCTGATTTAAGCGGAAGTAACCTTTAATGAGTCAGATTTAAGCGGAAGTAACCTTTAATGAGTCAGATTTAAGCAGAAGGAGTCTAATTTAAGCGGAAGTAACCTTTAATGAGTCAGATCTAAGCGGAAGTAACCTTTATTGAGTCTGATTTAAGCTAAAGTAACCTTTAATGAGTCTGATTTAAGCGGAAGTTACTTTAATCAGACAGATTTAAGCGGAAGTAACCTTTAATGAGTCAGATTTAAGGGGAAGTAACCTTTAATGAATCTAATTTAAGCGGAAGTAACCTTTAATGAGTCAGATTTAAGCGGAAGTAACCTTTATTGAGTCTGATTTATGCTAAAGTAATCTTTAATGAGTCTGATTTAAGCGGAAGAAACTTTAATCAGACAGATTTAAGCGGAAGTAACCTTTAATGAGTCTGATTTAAGCGGAAGTAACCTTTAATGAGTCTGATTTAAGCGGAAGTAACCTTTAATGAGTCTGATTTAAGCGGAAGTAACCTTTAATGAATCAGATTTAAGCCGAAGTAACCTCTAATGAGTCTGATTTAAGCGGAAGTAACCTTTAATGAGTCAGATTTAAGCGGAAGTAACCTTTAATGAGTCAGATTTAAGCTGAAGTAACCTTTAATGAGTCAGATTTAAGCGGAAGTAACCTTTAATGAGTCAGATTTAAGCGGAAGTAACGTTTAATGAGTCAGATTTAAGCGGAAGTAGCCTTTAATGAGTCTGATTTAAGCGGAAGTAACCTTTAATGAGTCTGATTTAAGCGGAAGTAACCTTTAATGAGTCAGATTTAGGCGGAAGTAACCTTTAATGAGTCAGATTTAAGCAGAAGGAGTCTGATTTAAGCGGAAGTAACCTTTAATGAGTCAGATTTAAGCGGAAGTAACCTTTAATGAGTCTGATTTAAGCGGAAGTAACCTTTAATGAGTCAGATTTAAGCGGAAGTAACCTTTAATGAGTCAGATTTAAGCAGAAGGAGTCTAATTTAAGCGGAAGTAACCTTTAATGAGTCAGATCTAAGCGGAAGTAACCTTTATTGAGTCTGATTTAAGCTAAAGTAACCTTTAATGAGTCTGATTTAAGCGGAAGTAACTTTAATCAGACAGATTTAAGCGGAAGTAACCTTTAATGAGTCAGATTTAAGGGGAAGTAACCTTTAATGAATCTAATTTAAGCGGAAGTAACCTTTAATGAGTCAGATTTAAGCGGAAGTAACCTTTATTGAGTCTGATTTATGCTAAAGTAATCTTTAATGAGTCTGATTTAAGCGGAAGAAACTTTAATCAGACAGATTTAAGCGGAAGTAACCTTTAATGAGTCTGATTTAAGCGGAAGTAACCTTTAATGAGTCTGATTTAAGCGGAAGTAACCTTTAATGAGTCTGATTTAAGCGGAAGTAACCTTTAATGAATCAGATTTAAGCCGAAGTAACCTCTAATGAGTCTGATTTAAGCGGAAGTAACCTTTAATGAGTCAGATTTAAGCGGAAGTAACCTTTAATGAGTCAGATTTAAGCTGAAGTAACCTTTAATGAGTCAGATTTAAGCGGAAGTAACCTTTAATGAGTCAGATTTAAGCGGAAGTAACCTTTAATGAGTCAGATTTAAGCGGAAGTAGCCTTTAATGAGTCTGATTTAAGCGGAAGTAACCTTTAATGAGTCTGATTTAAGCGGAAGTAACCTTTAATGAGTCAGATTTAGGCGGAAGTAACCTTTAATGAGTCAGATTTAAGCAGAAGGAGTCTGATTTAAGCGGAAGTAACCTTTAATGAGTCTGATTTAAGCGGAAGTAACCTTTAATGAGTCAGATTTAAGCGGAAGTAACCTTTAATGAGTCAGATTTAAGCGGAAGTAACCTTTAATGAGTCAGATTTAAGCAGAAGGAGTCTAATTTAAGCGGAAGTAACCTTTAATGAGTCAGATCTAAGCGGAAGTAACCTTTATTGAGTCTGATTTAAGCTAAAGTAACCCTTAATGAGTCTGATTTAAGCGGAAGTAACTTTAATCAGACAGATTTAAGCGGAAGTAACCTTTAATGAGTCAGATTTAAGGGGAAGTAACCTTTAATGAGTCCGTTGTGAGTTCGAGCCCCACACCGGGGGCAATTTTCCTCCCAGGTCTACTTTTACAGCCAGAGTGTGTGAACATGTTCCACAATTTCTGTAAGAACAAAAATCAAAGCATGTGAATGTTTGAGCAATGCAAAAGTTACAGATTGGTATCACCCACGATTGTCACTTGTCAACTATTACATTATTATTCATAAGGGGGAGTGTTCAATCGCTTAGAACTGAAACTTTTTATGCATAACTCCAATAAACCATTTCTGCTCATACTATAGAATACAAGGTTATACTGTATAGCTGGCATGTAACTGTTATTTAATGTCACTTCCGGGTTCCCCATTCGGGCCATTTATGATTTACTAATATTGTGCGATGATTTAATCTTTAATTCAACAATACTGTAAGAAGGACCGGAGTTATTAAAAGTTAAACTTACCCTTGTTTGCATTTACAGTATGCGTCACACACACGCTTTTCCTTTGTATCGATGTCAATGTTGACAACATGGCGGCTATCCGATTTTCTCTTACTTGGATAGATTTCACCCCGTCAATGTTAGATATCGTCATTTTCTAAAGATATATCGAGCCTTCCGATGTAGCAGCCAGTTACAAATTCCTTTGACTTCTATTTTTTTCGCATTGTAATGTCACATTTATGATAATTTGTCAGGAATATCGGAAAGCGAAACGACGCGAGACGCCATTACTTCCTCGTTTGTTTGACGGACATAGACAGAGTTCGCTCCCTTGAAATCAGGGGGCGTGGCTTAGAAGCCGCTGTCGTAAGGTCAATTGCAAAATATAAAATTGACATAACACTGTAATTTGTCTGCATTTCTACCATCTGTATACCATTGCTGTTAGTAAGTATCATATAATCTTCTAACAACAGCTTCCATCTGTATATTCGTTACATTATCAGATGTAAATAAATAAGCAATTCCATGCCCTTTCAACAATTGTTTTAAAATAACTGTCCAAGTATATATATGCTCGCTATGAACAGATTTCATATCTTATACTTTATACATAAGAGACATGGGATACCATTTGACCTTAAACCAGTATTTGAAAATAGTAATTTCCTAAACAAACTTAATGGGAATCTAGCCAATGCACTATAAACTGCGGCATTGCACATACAATTTGTTTTCAGAATTTTAGTTGTACTATCTTGATATCCAAATATCGTTCATTGAAAAATAAATCCGCATAAGGTTGAAGGAAAATAAGGTTTTGGGTCAGTTATAGGCTAAAAATATAACAATAAAAGTTATCAGCTAATAAATTTGAAGAAGATTGATTAACAATATAAACATTTCATTTTAACATTTTCAAATATGCCTTACAGTTTGACATCCATATAAATGCTGCAGTTTCCGCCTGTACTTCAAACGGTATAATTATTAATCTGTCAAATTACTGCAAAGAGCAAATGTTTTCGAACTTTTAACACGAAACTGTCCGAACATATATTAAACAATCCAGATCATGGGGAACATTTATGAGTATTTCCAGCATAAACAGCATTGAATGGTGTTTTTACGACCACCAAACACAAAAGAGAATTATAATCGAGCAACACATTTTAAACAACAACCGCACAATACATTAATAAACAATTTTACAGAAATAATTTCCAAAAAATAATACTAATGATCCTGGTATTAAAATGTTCGCAGAATTAAATCCACATGAATTATTTAAGTCCAACAACAATATCATAAAAATTCCCACCAAAAGGTTTAAATGTTATCCTCATTAAAACCATATAATTGGAGATGTTTGGTGAAAGTTTTATTTAAAATTAAATTTTACCCACAGACCCAAGATCAACGAAGTTTGCCCTTATTTTCCGAATTCCTGAACATACTACAAACATGCTCCAGTTATACCTGTCAAATTTTATACGAATCATGTTTATTCTTAACAAAACCAAATATTAAATGCATTCTAAAAATATAACAGGAGAAAAAGCATAGTGTACTTTTATGAATCTTGGTCACATAGAATGGAAGATGATTTCCAAACAATAAAGAACTGAATTGACATTACATATATGTGTTTAACTAACAATGTTGACTGTTGAATGTGTCCGAGGATGTTATTGTTCCATCGGTTCTTTGTTTACCTGTAAAAAGGAATGGATGTTAATGTGACTAACAATAAGTTGAAAGCAAATAGAAGTACGTTTTTTTTTAACAATTAAATAATAAAGATTTATAGATCCTGCATTTATTGGGAGCTTATATAAAAGGCTTTAAACTACGCTTATAAACGTTCATTTTTTTGTTTTCGAAGATTAAAAGTGTTTACTGAAAGTAATCCGTCAATCCAGTGGAAGACTTGCACGTGACATGCTGGTTGCCAGCACATGACTGTCACAGAGACCGGAGCCAGTTTCATCAGTATCGTCTGTGGGCTTACTGATCACTGAGGATGTCTGAAATTGTAACAAACATTTGTTTTGCTTCATAATACGTAATACCAATAAGTATTTATATTTAAATACGTGTTTTGATGAGAAACCATAATTTAAAGGTTTAATAAGAAATATTCAAAACTTTTAATAAGGTTTGGGAACAAACTAATTAACGAAATGACAAACAAGGAAATATATCAGCTCTTTGTCCGGCAGATTTTCGAAAAACCGTATATCAATAGATACTGGAATAAACGTGTACAAGAAAGTATCGAGTGGAAATCATGGTATTATATAGTTCATGAATCTATCGTTGACAACAAAGTTAAACAATTCAAAATTAAATTATTAAATAATTTAGTGGCGACTAACTTAAATTTATTTACATGGAAATTGAGAGACAGTCCCCTGTGTATGTGTTGCAAGGAAGTTGAAGATTATCAACATTTTTTTATCCATTGTTCTTCATTATCCAATGTTTGGTCGACGATAAATGCCTTATTTAAAAAATGTGGTATAAAGAAAATGTTTAATGATATCAAATATATTGTAATAGGATATAAGATACACCAAAAAGAATACAACTGTGTTAATATTGATTTAAGTCAAATATGTTACTGTATTTATAAAACATACTTCATATGCGACCGGAGAACGAAGCCCATAAACATATTGTCTTATTTATATTACGATCTGATTGCTTTAGAAACATACCTACGAATAAAAAATGTCAATTACCGATTCCTAAATGACTTTATAAAAAACCTTAAGTACATTCAATAGATACTTTGAGTGTATATATATTTTTTTAAATCTTTGTCTATGTATTACTTTATTACCTGTGACATTGTTGCTTTTATGATCTAATAAACGGACTGTTATACTTTAGCAGTTCCAAAAAGAAAAAAGAAATATTCTTTTAAACATTTTTCTTCTTTCATCAATTCAATTCAAAATTGCCCGTTTATAAATATAATTAAACAAACTGCACAACAGTTTATGACTGTCTAGATTACGAATTTGAGCACATTTGGAAAAATATAAAATTAGTACTAACAATCTTTTTTAAATGGGTATCTTTTATAACAATTACTTCACTTTTCCAAAATATATCTATAACAAGTAAATTTGTTTGTTGAAGAAACTTTTAAATGTAAGTAACTTTTAATGAGTCTGATTTAAGCGGAAGTAACCTTTAATGAGTCAGATTTAAGCGGAAGTAACCTTTAATGAGTCAGATTTAAGCTGAAGTAACCTTTAATGAGTCAGATTTAAGCGGAAGTAACCTTTAATGAGTCAGATTTAAGCGGAAGTAACGTTTAATGAGTCAGATTTAAGCGGAAGTAGCCTTTAATGAGTCTGATTTAAGCGGAAGTAACCTTTAATGAGTCTGATTTAAGCGGAAGTAACCTTTAATGAGTCAGATTTAGGCGGAAGTAACCTTTAATGAGTCAGATTTAAGCAGAAGGAGTCTGATTTAAGCGGAAGTAACCTTTAATGAGTCAGATTTAAGCGGAAGTAACCTTTAATGAGTCTGATTTAAGCGGAAGTAACCTTTAATGAGTCAGATTTAAGCGGAAGTAACCTTTAATGAGTCAGATTTAAGGGGAAGTAACCTTTAATGAATCTAATTTAAGCGGAAGTAACCTTTAATGAGTCAGATTTAAGCGGAAGTAACCTTTATTGAGTCTGATTTATGCTAAAGTAATCTTTAATGAGTCTGATTTAAGCGGAAGAAACTTTAATCAGACAGATTTAAGCGGAAGTAACCTTTAATGAGTCTGATTTAAGCGGAAGTAACCTTTAATGAGTCTGATTTAAGCGGAAGTAACCTTTAATGAGTCTGATTTAAGCGGAAGTAACCTTTAATGAATCAGATTTAAGCCGAAGTAACCTCTAATGAGTCTGATTTAAGCGGAAGTAACCTTTAATGAGTCAGATTTAAGCGGAAGTAACCTTTAATGAGTCAGATTTAAGCTGAAGTAACCTTTAATGAGTCAGATTTAAGCGGAAGTAACCTTTAATGAGTCAGATTTAAGCGGAAGTAACGTTTAATGAGTCAGATTTAAGCGGAAGTAGCCTTTAATGAGTCTGATTTAAGCGGAAGTAACCTTTAATGAGTCTGATTTAAGCGGAAGTAACCTTTAATGAGTCAGATTTAGGCGGAAGTAACCTTTAATGAGTCAGATTTAAGCAGAAGGAGTCTGATTTAAGCGGAAGTAACCTTTAATGAGTCAGATTTAAGCGGAAGTAACCTTTAATGAGTCTGATTTAAGCGGAAGTAACCTTTAATGAGTCAGATTTAAGCGGAAGTAACCTTTAATGAGTCAGATTTAAGCAGAAGGAGTCTAATTTAAGCGGAAGTAACCTTTAATGAGTCAGATCTAAGCGGAAGTAACCTTTATTGAGTCTGATTTAAGCTAAAGTAACCTTTAATGAGTCTGATTTAAGCGGAAGTAACTTTAATCAGACAGATTTAAGCGGAAGTAACCTTTAATGAGTCAGATTTAAGGGGAAGTAACCTTTAATGAGTCCGTTGTGAGTTCGAGCCCCACACCGGGGGCAATTTTCCTCCCAGGTCTACTTTTACAGCCAGAGTGTGTGAACATGTTCCACAATTTCTGTAAGAACAAAAATCAAAGCATGTGAATGTTTGAGCAATGCAAAAGTTACAGATTGGTATCACCCACGATTGTCACTTGTCAACTATTACATTATTATTCATAAGGGGGAGTGTTCAATCGCTTAGAACTGAAACTTTTTATGCATAACTCCAATAAACCATTTCTGCTCATACTATAGAATACAAGGTTATACTGTATAGCTGGCATGTAACTGTTATTTAATGTCACTTCCGGGTTCCCCATTCGGGCCATTTATGATTTACTAATATTGTGCGATGATTTAATCTTTAATTCAACAATACTGTAAGAAGGACCGGAGTTATTAAAAGTTAAACTTACCCTTGTTTGCATTTACAGTATGCGTCACACACACGCTTTTCCTTTGTATCGATGTCAATGTTGACAACATGGCGGCTATCCGATTTTCTCTTACTTGGATAGATTTCACCCCGTCAATGTTAGATATCGTCATTTTCTAAAGATATATCGAGCCTTCCGATGTAGCAGCCAGTTACAAATTCCTTTGACTTCTATTTTTTTCGCATTGTAATGTCACATAATTTGTCAGGAATATCGGAAAGCGAAACGACGCGAGACGCCATTACTTCCTCGTTTGTTTGACGGACATAGACAGAGTTCGCTCCCTTGAAATCAGGGGGCGTGGCTTAGAAGCCGCTGTCGTAAGGTCAATTGCAAAATATAAAATTGACATAACACTGTAATTTGTCTGCATTTCTACCATCTGTATACCATTGCTGTTAGTAAGTATCATATAATCTTCTAACAACAGCTTCCATCTGTATATTCGTTACATTATCAGATGTAAATAAATAAGCAATTCCATGCCCTTTCAACAATTGTTTTAAAATAACTGTCCAAGTATATATATGCTCGCTATGAACAGATTTCATATCTTATACTTTATACATAAGAGACATGGGATACCATTTGACCTTAAACCAGTATTTGAAAATAGTAATTTCCTAAACAAACTTAATGGGAATCTAGCCAATGCACTATAAACTGCGGCATTGCACATACAATTTGTTTTCAGAATTTTAGTTGTACTATCTTGATATCCAAATATCGTTCATTGAAAAATAAATCCGCATAAGGTTGAAGGAAAATAAGGTTTTGGGTCAGTTATAGGCTAAAAATATAACAATAAAAGTTATCAGCTAATAAATTTGAAGAAGATTGATTAACAATATAAACATTTCATTTTAACATTTTCAAATATGCCTTACAATTTGACATCCATATAAATGCTGCAGTTTCCGCCTGTACTTCAAACGGTATAATTATTAATCTGTCAAATTACTGCAAAGAGCAAATGTTTTCGAACTTTTAACACGAAACTGTCCGAACATATATTAAACAATCCAGATCATGGGGAACATTTATGAGTATTTCCAGCATAAACAGCATTGAATGGTGTTTTTACGACCACCAAACACAAAAGAGAATTATAATCGAGCAACACATTTTAAACAACAACCGCACAATACATTAATAAACAATTTTACAGAAATAATTTCCAAAAAATAATACTAATGATCCTGGTATTAAAATGTTCGCAGAATTAAATCCACATGAATTATTTAAGTCCAACAACAATATCATAAAAATTCCCACCAAAAGGTTTAAATGTTATCCTCATTAAAACCATATAATTGGAGATGTTTGGTGAAAGTTTTATTTAAAATTAAATTTTACCCACAGACCCAAGATCAACGAAGTTTGCCCTTATTTTCCGAATTCCTGAACATACTACAAACATGCTCCAGTTATACCTGTCAAATTTTATACGAATCATGTTTATTCTTAACAAAACCAAATATTAAATGCATTCTAAAAATATAACAGGAGAAAAAGCATAGTGTACTTTTATGAATCTTGGTCACATAGAATGGAAGATGATTTCCAAACAATAAAGAACTGAATTGACATTACATATATGTGTTTAACTAACAATGTTGACTGTTGAATGTGTCCGAGGATGTTATTGTTCCATCGGTTCTTTGTTTACCTGTAAAAAGGAATGGATGTTAATGTGACTAACAATAAGTTGAAAGCAAATAGAAGTACGTTTTTTTAACAATTAAATAATAAAGATTTATAGATCCTGCATTTATTGGGAGCTTATATAAAAGGCTTTAAACTACGCTTATAAACGTTCATTTTTTTGTTTTCGAAGATTAAAAGTGTTTACTGAAAGTAATCCGTCAATCCAGTGGAAGACTTGCACGTGACATGCTGGTTGCCAGCACATGACTGTCACAGAGACCGGAGCCAGTTTCATCAGTATCGTCTGTGGGCTTACTGATCACTGAGGATGTCTGAAATTGTAACAAACATTTGTTTTGCTTCATAATACGTAATACCAATAAGTATTTATATTTAAATACGTGTTTTTGATGAGAAACCATAATTTAAAGGTTTAATAAGAAATATTCAAAACTTTTAATAAGGTTTGGGAACAAACTAATTAACGAAATGACAAACAAGGAAATATATCAGCTCTTTGTCCGGCAGATTTTCGAAAAACCGTATATCAATAGATACTGGAATAAACATGTACAACAAAGTATCGAGTGGAAATCATGGTATTATATAGTTCATGAATCTATCGTTGACCACAAAGTTAAACAATTCAAAATTAAATTATTAAATAATTTAGTGGCGACTAACTTAAATTTATTTACATGGAAATTGAGAGACAGTCCCCTGTGTATGTGTTGCAAGGACGTTGAAGATTATCAACATTTTTTTATCCATTGTTCTTCATTATCCAATGTTTGGTCGACGATAAATGCCTTATTTAAAAAATGTGGTATAAAGAAAATGTTTAATGATATCAAATATATTGTAATAGGATATAAGATACACCAAAAAGAATACAACTGTGTTAATATTGTTTTAAGTCAAATATGTTACTGTATTTATAAAACATACTTCATATGCGACCGGAGAACGAAGCCCATAAACATATTGTCTTATTTATATTACGATCTGATTGCTTCAGAAACATACCTACGAATAAAAAATGTCAATTACCGATTCCTAAATGACTTTATAAAAAACCTTAAGTACATTCAATAGATACTTTGAGTGTATATATATTTTTTTAAATCTTTGTCTATGTATTACTTTATTACCTGTGACATTGTTGCTTTTATGATCTAATAAACGGACTGTTATACTTTAGCAGTTCCAAAAAGAAAAAAGAAATATTCTTTTAAACATTTTTCTTCTTTCATCAATTCAATTCAAAATTGCCCGTTTATAAATATAATTAAACAAATTGCACAACAGTTTATGACTGTCTAGATTACGAATTTGAGCACATTTGGAAAAATATAAAATTAGTACTAACAATCTTTTTTAAATGGGTATCTTTTATAACAATTACTTCACTTTTCCAAAATATATCTATAACAAGTAAATTTGTTTGTTGAAGAAACTTTTAAATGTAAGTAACTTTTAATGAGTCTGATTTAAGCGGAAGTAACCTTTAATGAGTCAGATTTAAGCGGAAGTAACCTTTAATGAGTCAGATTTAAGCTGAAGTAACCTTTAATGAGTCAGATTTAAGCGGAAGTAACCTTTAATGAGTCAGATTTAAGCGGAAGTAACGTTTAATGAGTCAGATTTAAGCCGAAGTAACCTTTAATGAGTCTGATTTAAGCGGAAGTAACCTTTAATGAGTCTGATTTAAGCGGAAGTAACCTTTAATGAGTCAGATTTAGGCGGAAGTAACCTTTAATGAGTCAGATTTAAGCAGAAGGAGTCTGATTTAAGCGGAAGTAACCTTTAATGAGTCAGATTTAAGCGGAAGTAACCTTTAATGAGTCTGATTTAAGCGGAAGTAACCTTTAATGAGTCAGATTTAAGCGGAAGTAACCTTTAATGAGTCAGATTTAAGCAGAAGGAGTCTAATTTAAGCGGAAGTAACCTTTAATGAGTCAGATCTAAGCGGAAGTAACCTTTATTGAGTCTGATTTAAGCTAAAGTAACCTTTAATGAGTCTGATTTAAGCGGAAGTAACTTTAATCAGACAGATTTAAGCGGAAGTAACCTTTAATGAGTCAGATTTAAGGGGAAGTAACCTTTAATGAATCTAATTTAAGCGGAAGTAACCTTTAATGAGTCAGATTTAAGCGGAAGTAACCTTTATTGAGTCTGATTTATGCTAAAGTAACCTTTAATGAGTCTGATTTAAGCGGAAGAAACTTTAATCAGACAGATTTAAGCGGAAGTAACCTTTAATGAGTCTGATTTAAGCGGAAGTAACCTTTAATGAGTCAGATTTAAGCCGAAGTAACCTCTAATGAGTCTGATTTAAGCGGAAGTAACTTTTAATGAGTCAGATTTAAGCGGAATGAACCTTTAATGAATCTGATTTAAGCGGAATGAACCTTTAATGTGTCTGATTTAAGCGGAATAAACCTTTAATGAGTCTGATTTAAGCGGAAGTAACCTTTAATGAGTCAGATTTAAGCGGAAGTAACCTTTAATGAGTCAGATTTAAGCGGAAGTAACCTTTAATGAGTGAGATTTAAGCGGAAGTAACCTTTAATGAGTCAGATTTAAGCGGAAGTAACCTTTAATGAGTCAGATTTAAGCGGAAGTAACCTTTAATGAGTCTAATTTAAGCGGAAGTAACCATTAATGAGTCAGTTTAAGCGGAAGTAACCTTTAATGAGTCAGATTTAAACGGAAGTAACCTTTTATGAGTCTGATTTTAGCGGAAGTAACCTTTAAGGAGTCAGATTTAAGCGGAAGTAACGTTTAATGAGTCAGATTTAAGCGGAAGCAGCCTTTAATGAGTCTGATTTAAGCGGATAAACCTTTAATGAATCTGATTTCAGCGGAAGTAACCTTTAATGAGTCTGAGTTAAGCAGAAGGAGTCTGATTTAAGCGGAAGTAACCTTTAATGAGTCTGATTTAAGCGGAAGTAACCTTTAATGAGTCTGATTTAAGCGGAAGTAACCTTTAATGAGTCAGATTTAAGCGGAAGTAACCTTTAATGAGTCTGATTTAAGCGGAAGTAACCTTTAATGAGTCTGATTTAAGCGGAAGTAACCTTTAATGAGTCTGATTTAAGCGGAAGTAACCTTTCATGAGTCAGATTTAAGCCGAAGTAACCTCTAATGAGTCTGATTTAAGCGGAAGTAACCTTTAATGAGTCAGATTTAAGCGGAAGTAACCTTTAATGAGTCAGATTTAAGCTGAAGTAACCTTTAATGAGTCAGATTTAAGCGGAAGTAACCTTTAATGAGTCAGATTTAAGCGGAAGTTACGTTTAATGAGTCAGATTTGAGCGGAAGTAGCCTTTAATGAGTCTGATTTAAGCGGAAGTAACCTTTAATGAGTCTGATTTAAGCGGAAGTAACCTTTAATGAGTCAGATTTAGGCGGAAGTAACCTTTAATGAGTCAGATTTAAGCAGAAGGAGTCTGATTTAAGCGGAAGTAACCTTTAATGAGTCAGATTTAAGCGGAAGTAACCTTTAATGAGTCTGATTTAAGCGGAAGTAACCTTTAATGAGTCAGATTTAAGCGGAAGTAACCTTTAATGAGTCAGATTTAAGCAGAAGGAGTCTAATTTAAGCGGAAGTAACCTTTAATGAGTCAGATCTAAGCGGAAGTAACCTTTATTGAGTCTGATTTAAGCTAAAGTAACCTTTAATGAGTCAGATTTAAGCGGAAGTAACCTTTAATGAGTCAGATTTAAGCAGAAGGAGTCTAATTTAAGCGGAAGTAACCTTTAATGAGTCAGATCTAAGCGGAAGTAACCTTTATTGAGTCTGATTTAAGCTGAAGTAACCTTTAATCAGACAGATTTAAGCGGAAGTAACCTTTAATGAGTCTGATTTAAGCGGAAGTAACCTTTAATGAGTCTGATTTAAGCGGAAGTAACCTTTAATGAGTCTGATTTAAGCGGAAGTAACCTTTAATGAGTCAGATTTAAGCCGAAGTAACCTCTAATGAGTCTGATTTAAGCGGAAGTAACTTTTAATGAGTCAGATTTAAGCGGAATGAACCTTTAATGAATCTGATTTAAGCGGAATGAACCTTTAATGTGTCTGATTTAAGCGG
This sequence comes from Mya arenaria, assembly GCF_026914265.1. Lineage (NCBI taxonomy): Eukaryota > Metazoa > Mollusca > Bivalvia > Myida > Myidae > Mya > Mya arenaria. The sequence goes on along the minus strand of NC_069131.1, from coordinate 774,816 downwards.
AATAAACCTTTAATGAGTCTGATTTAAGCGGAAGTAACCTTTAATGAGTCAGATTTAAGCGGAAGTAACCTTTAATGAGTCAGATTTAAGCGGAAGTAACCTTTAATGAGTGAGATTTAAGCGGAAGTAACCTTTAATGAGTCAGATTTAAGCGGAAGTAACCTTTAATGAGTCAGATTTAAGCGGAAGTAACCTTTAATGAGTCTGATTTAAGCGGAAGTAACCATTAATGAGTCAGTTTAAGCGGAAGTAACCTTTAATGAGTCAGATTTAAACGGAAGTAACCTTTTATGAGTCTGATTTTAGCGGAAGTAACCTTTAAGGAGTCAGATTTAAGCGGAAGTAACGTTTAATGAGTCAGATTTAAGCGGAAGCAGCCTTTAATGAGTCTGATTTAAGCGGATAAACCTTTAATGAATCTGATTTCAGCGGAAGTAACCTTTAATGAGTCTGAGTTAAGCAGAAGGAGTCTGATTTAAGCGGAAGTAACCTTTAATGAGTCTGATTTAAGCGGAAGTAACCTTTAATGAATCTAATTTAAGCGGAAGTAACCTTTAATGAGTCAGATTTAAGCGGAAGTAACCTTTAATGAGTCTGATTTAAGCGGAAGTAACCTTTAATGAGTCAGATTTAAGCGGAAGTAACCTTTAATGAGTCTGATTTAAGCGGAAGTAACCTTTCATGAGTCAGATTTAAGCCGAAGTAACCTCTAATGAGTCTGATTTAAGCGGAAGTAACCTTTAATGAGTCAGATTTAAGCGGAAGTAACCTTTAATGAGTCAGATTTAAGCGGAAGTAACCTTTAATGAGTCAGATTTAAGCGGAAGTAACCTTTAATGAGTCAGATTTAAGCGGAAGTTACGTTTAATGAGTCAGATTTGAGCGGAAGTAGCCTTTAATGAGTCTGATTTAAGCGGAAGTAACCTTTAATGAGTCTGATTTAAGCGGAAGTAACCTTTAATGAGTCAGATTTAGGCGGAAGTAACCTTTAATGAGTCAGATTTAAGCAGAAGGAGTCTGATTTAAGCGGAAGTAACCTTTAATGAGTCAGATTTAAGCGGAAGTAACCTTTAATGAGTCTGATTTAAGCGGAAGTAACCTTTAATGAGCCAGATTTAAGCGGAAGTAACCTTTAATGAGTCAGATTTAAGCAGAAGGAGTCTAATTTAAGCGGAAGTAACCTTTAATGAGTCAGATCTAAGCGGAAGTAACCTTTATTGAGTCTGATTTAAGCTAAAGTAACCTTTAATGAGTCTGATTTAAGCGGAAGTAACTTTAATCAGACAGATTTAAGCCGAAGTAACCTTTAATGAGTCAGATTTAAGGGGAAGTAACCTTTAATGAATCTAATTTAAGCGGAAGTAACCTTTAATGAGTCAGATTTAAGCGGAAGTAACCTTTATTGAGTCTGATTTATGCTAAAGTAACCTTTAATGAGTCTGATTTAAGCGGAAGAAACTTTAATCAGACAGATTTAAGCGGAAGTAACCTTTAATGAGTCTGATTTAAGCGGAAGTAACCTTTAATGAGTCTGATTTAAGCGGAAGTAACCTTTAATGAGTCTGATTTAAGCGGAAGTAACGTTTAATGAGTCAGATTTAAGCCGAAGTAACCTCTAATGAGTCTGATTTAAGCGGAAGTAACTTTTAATGAGTCAGATTTAAGCGGAATGAACCTTTAATGAATCTGATTTAAGCGGAATGAACCTTTAATGTGTCTGATTTAAGCGGAATAAACCTTTAATGAGTCTGATTTAAGCGGAAGTAACCTTTAATGAGTCAGATTTAAGCGGAAGTAACCTTTAATGAGTCAGATTTAAGCGGAAGTAACCTTTAATGAGTGAGATTTAAGCGGAAGTAACCTTTAATGAGTCAGATTTAAGCGGAAGTAACCTTTAATGAGTCAGATTTAAGCGGAAGTAACCTTTAATGAGTCTGATTTAAGCGGAAGTAACCATTAATGAGTCAGTTTAAGCGGAAGTAACCTTTAATGAGTCAGATTTAAACGGAAGTAACCTTTTATGAGTCTGATTTTAGCGGAAGTAACCTTTAAGGAGTCAGATTTAAGCGGAAGTAACGTTTAATGAGTCAGATTTAAGCGGAAGCAGCCTTTAATGAGTCTGATTTAAGCGGATAAACCTTTAATGAATCTGATTTCAGCGGAAGTAACCTTTAATGAGTCTGAGTTAAGCAGAAGGAGTCTGATTTAAGCGGAAGTAACCTTTAATGAGTCTGATTTAAGCGGAAGTAACCTTTAATGAATCTAATTTAAGCGGAAGAAACCTTTAATGAGTCAGATTTAAGCGGAAGCAACCTTTAATGAGTCAGATTTAAGCGGAAGTAACCTTTAATGAGTGAGATTTAAGCGGAAGTAACCTTTAATGAGTCAGATTTAAGCGGAAGTAACCTTTAATGAGTCTGATTTAAGCGGAAGTGACCTTTAATGAGTCAGATTTAAGCGGAAGTAACCTTTAATGAGTCAGATTTAAGCGGAAGTAACCTTTAATGAGTCTGATTTAAGCGGAAGTAACCATTAATGAGTCAGTTTAAGCGGAAGTAACCTTTAATGAGTCAGATTTAAACGGAAGTAACCTTTAATGAGTCAGATTTAAGCCGAAGTAACCTCTAATGAGTCTGATTTAAGCGGAAGTAACTTTTAATGAGTCAGATTTAAGCGGAATGAACCTTTAATGAATCTGATTTAAGCGGAATGAACCTTTAATGTGTCTGATTTAAGCGGAATAAACCTTTAATGAGTCTGATTTAAGCGGAAGTAACCTTTAATGAGTCAGATTTAAGCGGAAGTAACCTTTAATGAGTCAGATTTAAGCGGAAGTAACTTTAAATGAGTCAGATTTAAGCGGAAGTAACCTTTTATGAGTCTGATTTAAGCGGAAGTAACCTTTAATGAGTCAGATTTAAGCGGAAGTAACCTTTTTTGAGTCCGATTTAAGCGGAAGTAACCTTTGGTGAGTCAGATTTAAGCGGAAGTAACCTTTAATGAGTCAGATTTAAGCGGAAGTAACCTTTAATGAGTCAGATTTAAGCGGAAGTAACTTTTAATGAGTCAGATTTAAGCGGAAGCAGCCTTTAATGAGTCTGATTTAAGCGGAAGTAACCTTTAATGAGTCAGATTTAAGCGGAAGTAACCTTTATTGAGTCTGATTTATGCTAAAGTAACCTTTCATGAGTCTGATTTAAGCGGAAGTAACCTTTAATGAATCTAATTTAAGCGGAAGTAACCTTTAATGAGTCAGATTTAACCGGAAGCAGCATTTAATGAGTCTGATTTAAGCGGAAGTAACCTTTAATGAGTCAAATTTAAGCGGAAGTAACGTTTAATGAGTCAGATTTAAGCGGAAGCAGCCTTTAATGAGTCTGATTTAAGCGGAAGTAACCTTTAATGAATCTGATTTCAGCGGAAGTAACCTTTAATGAGTCTGATTTAAGCAGAAGGAGTCTGATTTATGCTAAAGTAACCTTTAATGAGTCTGATTTAAGCGGAAGTAACTTTAATCAGACAGATTTAAGCGGAAGTAACCTTTAATGAGTCTGATTTAAGCGGAAGTAACTTTAATCAGACAGATTTAAGCGGAAGTAACCTTTAATGAGTCTGATTTAAGCGGAAGTAACCTTTAATGAGTCTGATTTAAGCGGAAGTAACCTTTAATGAGTCTAATTTAAGCGGAAGTAACCTTTAATGAGTCAGATTTAAGCGGAAGTAACCTTTGTCACGTAACAGAATAGAATGTGACGTAATACGTTATATTTAAGATATAATTAAGATTTAATTAAATGGATATGTGTCTACATACTGCATGTTTAGTAATGTAGGGCATATTTGATTGTCATTTGAATATGAAGATGGTTGACAGCCGACCTGGTACAAATGTACAAAATGGTCATGTTAATTACAAAAACGTGTATTCCTGTGGTTGTAAAGCTGTCATAGGTAGACAACAAATTAGTACAAATTAGTATAAAAGAGATGATTTGGGATGTGAAAACAGAGTTGGCTTAGGCCAGGCAAGCAACGCGGCCTTGGGTCCTTAATGGACGGCAGTTAGGATGTGGGATTACCTTAAATGTCATGCTGTATTATATACTGATTATTATACTTAGAAAGAACGTTGAACAATAAAGACTTAGAACACTTGAACAGTTGTTGGTTGGTTACTGAACGAACTATCACGAAAGTTAAGTGAGCGTTGGCGTTACGTGACACGTAAAAGTTTGGCGCCTGCTGACCGAAGATATTCAAGAACAGGGTTGACGTGGAACACAACGGCGAAGTACTGAAAACTATTGGATCACATTTGAAACGTAAAAGAAAAAGGTACATGATGACAACTGCGGTTCGAGTGACTATGGACATTGCAGCGCGACCAGGCCACAGGACAAAAGGTAGTGACATTTTATTACTTTGTATTTCTTGCCTAGATATGACATGTGTTGCTATAATTTTGGGATATTTAACGGGGCAAAATTTTAAAGTTTTGGATAATAAATGCAATCAGAGCAAAGCTGTTTTTTTGAAAGAACCCCTAAGTAATCTAATTTCTGACTTAACAACGTTCTACATTATTAAGTACAATAAAACCATTTGATTTAAATAAGAATAAACTAAAGAATGAGTATTTAAGGTAACAAAGATAAAAATATTGAGAAATTCGATAAAAAAAAGTAAAACAGGTGTGAAAAAACGTTGTTAAATGCAAACGAAGAATCATTTAAGTACATTATTGAATAACTAGATGAAAAAGAAAACTAAGTCATTTAAAGACATTAATTGAATAATTAACATGGAAAGAAATGTAATTAAAAGAATTTGAGTAAACTTATTTAGCAGGTCTAACATTAATGAAAGTTGCATAAATACAAAAAAAAAATAATGACTTATACTCAGGGTTTAGTGCAAACACTGACGATAATACAAAATGAAATATTTTTTATGTCGAAGAAGGAGACAAATGGCAGGTTTCATTACTTCAGTTGTCATGTAACTGCAAATAATTGTCAAACACATCAGATAGGTAAATGAATGCAATGTTACCTGTAATTAACTTGACATTAATGATATGAAATCATTAAAATTAAGTAAGTTTATAGTCTTGTAAATAATTGTAGTATTTTGTCAATATATCATTTTATATAATTTTGAGTAAATTGGTGATGGTTTTAAAGTTGTAAAAATCATATAAATAAATCATTGTTTGGATCATAGTAAGGTCTGAGAGAGAAAGCGTGCAAAACGAAAAGTAATTTCTTAGATGTCATTATATAAGTGTATCGCCTGAATACGGCAAGTAATTTTCAATTTCGAAATCACTAATAAAATTATTTGTTAGGTAGTAAGTAATCTAATTAAATTATTTAAGTAACTCACAGATTAGTTTGGTAAAACTAATGAATCAATTAATAAGTTGTAAGTTATCCGATGATAAGCATGATGGTAACATGTTAAGCTAGAGTTTAGCTTTCTTATAACTGTGAAGATGTACAAAGTTGTACAAAGATAAACAAAGATAGTGGTCAAGAAAGACCAGGTTTCTTAAAAGTGATTGGAGATGATACGTTCAAGATATTGAATTTCAACAAAATTGTTGGACTCCTGTAAAGTCACATTAGGGTGTGAGTTATTTAATAAATTAATTGAATCACTTATGTATTAGTTTTCTTAAAATAATGGACTACTTATGAGCTAACATATAAGCTTTGTAAAATATTGCATAAAAAGGTTCTTAATAAAATAAAATGCTGTTCATAAAAACAAAACGTTTCACAAAAAAAAAAACTTAGGTCAAACATTCATTAAATCAAACATACGAATACTTACGCACAGATACAGTAATTAATTATAAATGGGGCCACTTTCAAAATATAAGCCTGCTTGAAAATATCAACACAAAATTTCATGGTAATAGCAACACCTATGTCAATGAAAGGTAAAAGTACAGGTAATATGTCACGTGATACGAACAGTCAATATCAACATTATTCTTCAGCGGATATCGAGATAATATACCTAGTGGCGATATTGTGTTAAGTGGTCATCGGTGTTTCATAAAGGATCGAACTATATTCTGGTATTGCGTATGTGATGTGCTAACCAATTGGTTACACTTCGGAATATCCAGAGGAGCTAAGCACACATTCTCGTATGACCTGTGCTCGGCTTGACGTCACATGATCAAGTCTTTAGGACCGTGATGATTCCTGTGTGATGGACAACACCAACTTGAGATCGTTAGCATCTTCAATAACATGAACACTTGCACACATATATCTAAGTACACTTCCGGAATTAGCAGTAGTATAATGGCAGAACATTTCGAGTCGGTGGGGACATTCTACAATCAAACAACCCCTTGGCTATAAACTCTACATCTACAACAACACGGCAGCAGCAACAACAACAACGATGATTCCCTGTCTTCAGAATGATAACATGAAAAACAGCGCTACATAAAACATTGACTAATTACCAAATTTGACAACAGTACTGTCAGTGTTAATTACTTGTACTCAATCTGCAGTGTTATTTTCTAATTGTTAACTATGTTTATTAATTACCTGAGGGCTAATTACCAATTAGTCTATATTATGTCAGACATTTTGACAAATAACGTGTCAGTTTACTTTCTATTGCTTACGAAAAGAAAATCTTGCATTAAAAAGGGACGGTATCTATACGTATCTATACAATTTGATATCATTGTTTGGGATTTAGGCACAGATTTTCTTTTGCGTATTTTTTGTCGAAAATACAACTTGATCATCATTGTTTGGGATTTAGGCACAGATTTTCTTTTGCGTATCTTTTTTATCTACTATTACAATGGGAAAACTCCAAGGACTATGTGACTTCCTAATTACCTTTGCCTCAAGCATTTCGTCAATTGCCTTGTCAATAATTTTCCTATTATTCAAAGGTGTGCGGTATGGTCGTAATTTAATTGGGGGGTGATCTCCTGTCTCGATTGTCATGGTAACGGTGTCAGTTTGAGTAAGATCGGAGTCGTTTTTAGCGAAACGTTTTCGATTTTGCATTATAATTGGTAAGATCGTTTCAGCATGATCTTTGGGTACTCGTAAGTCTGTCAAAATTTCATCATCAGTCATTGGATTACCTTTAACCGAAGTATTTTGAACAGAAGCAATCTCTTGAGCCTCTAATTTTTCAATTTTGCCTATAGCACTGCCTTTCCTTAACTTAATTGTTTTATGAGTGTTATTTATAATTGCAATTGGAAATGTACGTTTGCTTTGAAATTTAACCACGGAATTAACAATTACAAGGCCTGGTTCAGAATCTAAAAATGAATTGTTTATGTTTTTAATCTCATAACATTTTTTTGTATCTATATTGGGATTTGATTTTACTTTACCATTTAGTAAATACCGTGTTTGTGGTTTCAAGACAGTACATTTTTGAAGTCTCACAATTGAGGCAATATGTAAATCTTCTTCCAAAGGTACATAACTGTCATCTATGCGCATACATTCTAAATCAAAATAGAGTCTTACCCCATTTTTTGATAAAAAATCCCTGCCTAAAATGATATTTCTATTTATGTTTGGGACAACATAAAATTCGTGCACTTTGTGAACTCGGCCGATTTTAAATTTTAATTGTACTGAGCCATCAACTTGTAGCGAATTACCGTTAACTGATTGTAAATGAGCGCGTTAATTTGAGAGTTTAGGTTTGTTTTGCAATAACCTAAGGGCCTTTCGACTAATTAAACTAACTTCAGCACCTGTGTCTACTAAACTTCTAAAAGAAATGTTTCCTATTTTTATCAGACATGAATTTGGATTCCCACAAATTGCTATAGTGAATGTTGACATATGTTTTCTCCTATCACCGACTTCTTTATGATAAGAGACTCCTAGTTTTTTTGATTACGTGAGGGGTAATATGGTCTCCTGCCATTTCGACATTCCCTTTGAAAATGACCCATTTTCCCACAATTCCAACATTCAATCTTTGATTTCCAATCGTTATTTGGCCTATCGCTAATTTGGTTATTTTGAACTTGAAATTCTTTACCTATGGCATTTATTTCGCGTTTTCTTGATTTACAATCTTTTATGTTATGACCGGGCCGTCTACAGTATATGCAGTATTTATTTGGTCTTAAATGATCAATTTCCATTGGTTCATGCCTATCATTGATGCTAATATCATGCCTGCTATTTTGACTCGGCGCATTACCTATTCGAAGATTAAATCTAGTTCTAAGATTTTGTTCATTTGTTGCACTACGCACCGCGGCTTGAAGAGTATCTGGATTTTCTCGCATTACTTTCATTTTTAGGAAATCATGTGCCAAACCATCAATAAAGAACCCTATTAGTTGCCTTTCAATAACTATTAGGTCGCCGTTATGACCTACAAAAGCTTCTTCCGCCATCGTTAAAAGTCGTTCTGCATATATTTGAACATTTTCCCCTGGTGTCTGTTTTATTGCCCTTAATAGACAGAAAGCATGTTGTGGATCTTGTACTTCCGAAAATCTTGATTTTAATTCCCCCTTTAGTGTTTCCCAGTTATCATCAGGGTTACTTTTTAGATATCTTTGTATAAAATCACTAACTGCATTTTTGCTAGACTGATAAGCTACCATTTTTAACCTTTCGCTATCTAGACCCGTAAGAACGCCGTATTTTTCAATATTTTTTATCCAATATTTGAATTGTTTCGTATCCCCGTCAAAATATGGTACTACTTGTGCTATACTCTGAGTGCCTACTACAGCCGAAACATTTTGTAATTGTTCCCCTAAATTTTGAAAAATTCTACTAATATCTGGTTCTGCCATTTCTCTATGTTATCCAATAAAACCGAAATTGTCACTCACCCCTTTTTCGTTTCAGGTGGTTTAGTACTTTTTGGAGATGTACCAAATGTTCTTCCTTTGTTTTTGAAAATATTAAGATATCGTCTAAATACGCAATGGCAAAACTTTCACAGCCTTCTAATACTTGGTTAAGTAATTCTTGGAATCGTCCAGGAGTTCCACAGAGTCCGAAAGGAGAAGTATTAAACTCATAAAGACCTCGGAATCCGGTCGTAAAAGCAGTCTTTTCTTTATCTTGTTCTGCAAGTTTCATTTGGAAATATCCTGATTTAAGATCAAGCGAACTAAACCATGAACTTTTACCTAAAATAGCCAATATGTCATCTATCTATACGTATCTATACAATTTGATATCATTGTTTGGGATTTAGGCACAGATTTTCTTTTGCGTATTTTTTGTCGAAAATACAACTTGATCATCATTGTTTGGGATTTAGGCACAGATTTTCTTTTGCGTATCTTTTTTTTTTTTTTTTTTGTCGGAATTACTTTTTTATTTTTTTATTATTATTTACCTGTTTGGGGTTGAGAAACATATTTACTTACGATTTTATTTATCTATTCAATTATAACCATTGTTTGGGGTTGACGCAAAGATTTTCTTAAAAATCTTGATAAAAAAAGGACGAATGTCACGTAACAGAATAGAATGTGACGTAATACGTTATATTTAAGATATAATTAAGATTTAATTAAATGGATATGTGTCTACATACTGCATGTTTAGTAATGTAGGGCATATTTGATTGTCATTTGAATATGAAGATGGTTGACAGCCGACCTGGTACAAATGTACAAAATGGTCATGTTAATTACAAAAACGTGTATTCCTGTGGTTGTAAAGCTGTCATAGGTAGACAACAAATTAGTACAAATTAGTATAAAAGAGATGATTTGGGATGTGAAAACAGAGTTGGCTTAGGCCAGGCAAGCAACGCGGCCTTGGGTCCTTAATGGACGGCAGTTAGGATGTGGGATTACCTTAAATGTCATGCTGTATTATATACTGATTATTATACTTAGAAAGAACGTTGAACAATAAAGACTTAGAACACTTGAACAGTTGTTGGTTGGTTACTGAACGAACTATCACGAAAGTTAAGTGAGCGTTGGCGTTACGTGACACCTTTAATGAGTCAGATTTTAGCGGAAGTAACCTTTAATGGGTCTGATTTAAGCGGAATGAACCTTTAATGAATCTGATTTTAGCGGAATGAACCTTTAATGTGTCTGATTTAAGCGGAAGTAGCCTTTAATGAGTCAGATTTAAGCCGAAGTAACCTTTAATGAGTCAGATTTAAGCGGAAGTAACCTTTAATGAGTCAGATTTAAGCGGAAGTAACTTTAATCAGACAGATTTAAGCGGGAGTAACCTTTGATGAGTCCGATTTAAGCGGAAGTAATATAAATGTCAGCTTTATGTCAACTTGGTGGAACAATCGAATAACTAGAAGTGGCAGAGCTAAAAACGAGATTCAGAAAGAGGGAAGATAATAATAAAATGTTGTTATTCTACTTGTGATCATTGGGAAAACCATATTAATCATACTATAATTTTCCTTAATGATGTGTGACTGTTAAAACAATGGATTTAAACGCCCATACGCTGCGCCATTAACAATTTGAAATATAAAACATTATTGATTATTTTAAAAAAAACATATACAAGCAGGAAAAAATAAAATAAAATAAATGCTTGAATCGTGAAATAAAGACAAGTAGAAAAAGAAGAAAAAAATAAAATGAGTTAAGCTATAGAGCAGGACATGATTACGGGACCTCTGCATTACCCTTGTCTCACCCACTATAGACACTTATTATTTGATCGGACTTTGTCCACATCGCAGCATCAGTTGTTAAGATTCAAATGCTTATGTTGATAATGTTCAGTTTGTGTATCCGTTCGCATATATGCCTGGGAGAAGGATTAAAGGGAGACGAACCTAAGTAATTAATCATAAGTCAGTCTGAATATGCTGTCGTCGGTTGATTTGGATACTAAGTAAGGTTGAAAAGCCGAAAACTGTCCATTATGTCAGAGAAAGGCGGAGTTTTACACTGGCAAACCCATTGAAAGATGGATATAAATTGTAAATAACTATTTTGTTGTCAATGTAACATATAGAAACAAGGCTTTACGGCGTGCTTGGAGTGTGTATTATTATTATTATTATTATTATTATTATTATTATTATTATTATTATTATTATTATTATTATTATTATTATTATTATTATTATTATTTATAGGTTGTACTACATTGCAACTACAATTAACATGTGCTTGCTATTGTGATTGCCTAGAGTTGATATGTCGGTCGGTCAGTCACCAGTCTTTCTATCTATATCTCAAGATCCCGTAGACAGTTGGTACATTTCTAAAGCAAAGAACACTTTTGAAAAAAAAATGTACTTTAGTACCCCAGATTCCATGCCGCTGTCTTTATGATCTGAAAAGACAACAACTGATCAATATGAAAAGTTTAGCGAGATCGTATACGAAAACTGCAATACAGCCATTAATAAATTTATGAAGTAACTTATACACTTCCCAGGGTAAACCCCGGCTTTTAGAAATCAATATATTACTTTAATTGAAACACGAACTACTTTTTTCATTGTACCTTTGCGGCCTGGAGTCTCTCTTAAATGCAGTTTGCCAATCTTAGCTTCAAAACATTTACGGAGTGAATCAATATGGTCCAGTGCCTGGAAAGTGAACATATGGTTCAGTGCATAATGTGGTTTTAATGTTTGGTAAACTATATGGAAAGGATATATTTATATATATATATTAGATCGCAACCTATGTTTTCAGTCTTCTTTAAAATGGCTAGGTTGACTTAATATCATAGTTCATCAGTTTAATACTGTTAAAATCGGAATGGATTTGAGGGAGATATGGGACATTTTAGGCATCTGACATGATGCGCTCATTTCATGTGGCGTCGACGTTGCAGGTTCTGTTATCATAAGTCATACAGATTAAACGTTTTCGTTTAAACACTACAACGATTGTGAAGAAAGTTGTGATAACTTATACTAAGTCACTCTCGTTGGCACGATGTTGCGCGAGAGTGTGGTCTTGGTTGTGGGGGAAACCGGAGTGCCCGCAGAAAACCCAGTAGTCCAGCTTGGTGGCCAAAAAACCAACCTCACATGCGCCCAGGCCGGGAATCGAACTCGGGTCGCCTTGGTGAGAAGCGAGTGCGCTAACCACTGCGCTAACCGGACAACCAACATTGAACGTTTTGACTTGAATGGAGCCATTTGTTGCGAAAATGTATGGGAACCAGTGTTATAACACTCATGACAAAATATCAGATCGCAGGTTTTCGTACTTATGATGAAAAATGATGTTTTATGCATTTTTGAAACGCTTTTATCCATTTAAATTTTCGAACGTTAATGTGGAAAACTACCATCTGATCTTTTTGTCAGCAGTCTTATATCACTGGTTTGCAGATATTTACGCGAAATGACTCATTCCAAGACAAAATGTAAAAAAGTTGCCATAAGCGGTAAATCTGTGCGAGTGCAACTTTAACGTCTTTAGCCTTACTTCTATTTTCCCTGCATGTGTTTCAAGCTTTGCCTTTACGTAACTAAAAATCCTTCCGATATGTTTACTTAACCAGTTCATCCTTGAAAGGCACAAATTGGATTTATTCCTGTGTATTTATTGACAAGATTGACCTTAACACTCTTCGCATAATTAATTTTTACAGCTGAGTCATTTTCTAAATATATCTTTTGATCTATTCGTACCGATCATTGTAATGATATTGATATATATAATTAACTCGTTATGTACTGATTAACACTGACCTCATCGCTCTAATACTTAGTATTAGAGTAGAAATCAATGCGACAATAATTTCTGATATCGTTCATAAATTATCGCTGCACCGCACGAATGCTTAAATCAACGAATCTTTTTTTACTTCCATACATTGTCAGGAAGATGCCATTTTGTCTCCAACTAATATGATAATGTATTTATTCGTGTTTGTATTCATATTTATCATTTGATATCACCGCATTTATCTACGTATGTATTGTTGCCAGCGAACAAATGAAAATAATTGCTAATAAAGTGAGAGATCATCATCTACAATTTGTAATGTATGGTTGCGTCCCTTGGACCCTTTCGTTTACCATAAAGGGTCAGGTTATTATTGTTTGAATATATATAGAATGTAAATAGTAAGCGAAACAAAAAATAAAGGTATGAAACAACGTTACTACATTTATCTAGTACTATAATGTACCTCTCGATATACTTCCTCTAATTTGCTTTTTTCTTGTGGTGAAACCTTTTCCGCCTTTATACAACAAGAGCCGATTTTCACTACAGTCTTGCATAAATCTAAGTCCAAATCCTCCGACGAAATATTTCTTCCTATTCCACTGGCCATATCCACAATTTGAATACACGTATACTAGTAATTTAAACGTTGGTGTGTCACAACGGAATTTAATATTAAATATCAACTAAGGAAGATTGATGCCGAAATAAATTGTTTTTTTATATTCCAAATACTATTAAAAATATCATTTTGCAGATTTAAGGACAAAATTTGTGACTAATTATCTTCAAGGTTGTATCAAATAACTGCACGCGCTTCTTTGTATTCAAACATTCTTTGTGCAAGATAAAAATACCAATTTGAATTGAAGGAATTTATAGGTTACGACGAGGAAGTAAAGACCATATATCTGACATAAAGATCACTGTAAGATAAGGAGCCTGTTATGCTTAAGTAAACATAAATATTCCGTTCTGATTATAATATATTATGTCCTGCATCTATGTCATAACGGGTTTTATGTTTAAACTTTCGGCTTCTGAGCTTGTTTCTGTTTAATGGCAACATGGTTAACGCTAAAAGCGTAGAACACAAAGTCAAATTATTAAGTAAAAGTTTTATTAGCCAATTCAGTTGGAACATTGCCAATTCACAAAGAACATACTATATAGCAATAATAACAACACAATATAGTGAACTGAATATAAATATGAAACAAATATGAGATCATTTTTTTCAACATTCTATCTGAAGGAGAAACGTATCAACTACAACTTTACGTGAAATACATTTAAACGTGATTATTACGTAAGCTAGGCATTTCTTTAATTTGTAGCAACTGTTAAATAAGTAAAAGTATTATTCATTATTTTATACCTATTACAGGATATCAAGTAGTTAAATTTGGTTATATAAGACCAGTGAATATTATACCTGGGTATACATTTTGTACGTAAATCCCAATAAAGAGGACACACTAACAAAAAGTGATATTCATTTTCAACAACATTCATGTAACATTTATTACACGTTTTATCCTCTCGGTTTATATCCCTATATCTTGCTTCTCCAAATATTAAGGTTGTGTGCCGAACATAAAAATTTAGTTTAACATAAGACTGTTTTTTGTCTGAATAAAAGTTTAACATACCACTGTAGTTTGTCGGATGTTCTACCATTTGTATACCATTGTTGTAAGTAAGTATCATATAATCTTTTAATAACAGTTTCTATCTGTATGTTCATTTCACTATCACATGCAAATAAATAAGCAAAACATGCTCAAATTAACTTTCCAAGTGTGTATACACTTGCTATTATTGATTTTATATTAAATACCTTATACACGACTAAGGATACCGTTTGACCTTAAACCGGTACTTGAAAAAACGTATTTTCCTGAACAAACTTAGTGGGAATCTAGCCAATTCGCCATAAACTGCAGCATTGCATGATTGCTGTCTTACACATACAATTTGTTTTAAGTATTTTAGTTGAACTCTCTTGATATCTAAATATCGTCAATTGAATTATAAAAAAGGCTGCAGGTCGAAGGAAAATAAGGTTTTGGGTCAGTAATAGACTGAAAATATAACAATAAAAGTCATCAGCTAATAATTTGAAGAAGAGTGATAAGCAACATAAACATTTCCATAACATTATCCAATATGCCTAAACATTGGACAACCATATACATGCTCGAGTGGCCGCCTGTTCTGAAACAGGTAGAGAAACATTTGTCAAAATACTGCAAAGAGCAACGGTTTAGAACATTTAACACGACACTGTCCGAATATGAACTGAACAACACAGATCATGAGGAACATTTATGAGTATTTCCAGCATAAATAACATTGAATTATGTTGTTATGACCACCAAACGCAACAGAGAAATATAAACAAGCAACACAATTTAAATAACAACAGCACAATACATTTACAAAGAGTTTTACAGAAATAATTCCATAAAAATAATGCTTAAGCTTAAATGACTAGAAATATCTACACTGATCCTGGTATTTACTTGTCCACAGAATTAAATCCACATGAAATACTGAAGTCCTATAACAATATCATAATAATTCCCACAAAAGGTTGAAATGTAATCCTCATTAAATTTAAATTTTGAAAATATTGGTTGAAGTTTTATTTAAATTGTTTTCTCAAGATCAGAGAAGTTTGCCCTTATTTACCGATTTAAAAACATCCTACACATATCCTCGAGAAATTGCTCTCAAATTATATACGAATCATGTTTGTTCTAAACAAAAACCTACTAAATGCATTCTTAAAATATAGCAGCAGAAAAACATAGTTTCCTTTTATGAATCAAGGTCAACTAGTCGAATGGAACTTGATTTTTAAACAATGAAGAACTGTATTTAAAATAAATATTTGTGTATATTAAAGTAATAATGTTAACTATTGCATGTGTCACAGGATATTATTGTTCCGTAGGTTCTTTCTTTACCTGTTAAAAGGAATGGATGTTAATGCGTCGTACAATAAGCGAATAGACATACGTGTAATTTGTTTTTAAAATAAATCAGAATGATTAAACATTTATAGATCCAGGGCAATATCCCGCGTTTATTGTGTGTGGGACGAGAGTGGGGTGGGAGCTCCTATAATAGGCTTTTAACTACGCTTATAAACGTTCTTTTTTTTCAAAGATTAAAAGTGTTTTGCGTCGGCCATTTTGAAAGTAAACCGTCAATCCAGTGGAAGCCTTGCACGTGACATGCTGGTTGCCAGTACGTGATTGTCACAGAGGCCTGATCCAGTTTTTGCGGTGTCGTCTGTAGGCTGACTGATCACTGAGGATGTCTGAAAATGTAACAAACATTTGTTTTGTTTCATAATACGTAATACCAATAAGTATTTATATTTGAATACGTGTTTTTGATGAGAAACCATAATTTAAAGGTTTAATAAAAAGTACTATTTCAAAAAAGCACGAGCATAATAAAATGAAATGAATTCAAAAAAACGAAAATAAAGACAAACATAAAAAGAGAGAATTAAAGCAAGATATGCAGCAGGGTTCGATCATGGAACTATTGTATTGCTAAACGAGGTATTTACCTTTGTCGCACAATATACACAACTAAGAATTTGATCAATAACGCAGATAAGGTTGTCAAGATTCAAATGTTTATGTTGATGCTGTACAGATACTTGAACAAAGTAATCACACATCTAATAATTTTATCTGACTTTTCAGCATCGCAGCAAAAGTTGTCAACATTAAAATATTTAAGAAATTAATGAACAAAATTTTGAACTCAGTAAATCTTCTGTTGTCAGTTGACACTTTTGATATCGGGCAAAAGGTTGATACAATGCGTCCAAGAGTTACTTTCCAACTAATTATTTGTGTATCTGTTCGCATATACGCTGCCAACAGCCGAGAGTGTTGGGCTATTTTGATAAAACATACATTGGTTTAAATTAAGAATTCAATTAAGTGACACACATAATTATATTTGAATTTACTGCGATGTATTATTTTCCTTTTATGTTCAATATTTTTCTATTAACAGAACAGCATGGCAACCGTTTTTTGCTCACGCCTGTATACAATACACATTGTTATAAATTGGTAGACACAGGGCCATTGTCATAAAACTAGAAATAGGATTTGTTTTTATCAAAGTTCTTCCATACATAAAATGGGGAAATAATACGGATATAATTTGATAGGGTTTTACATTATATAGATAATTTGAACTGTTCACATAGAAACAATGCTTTATAGTTCCGGGTGTTTAACTTGTGTTTGTCAATGTAACACACAGAAACACGGTTTTATAGCGTATTAAGAGTGTGTAGGTAAATGTTACATATATACTTATGTTGTTTTTGTGTGGATCAATTATATACAGAGGCAAGGCTTTACAACGTGGTTGGACTATTTGTATGTAATTTAAAATATGAATCGACGGTTATTGTAATTATATATTGTTGATAGTCTTTATTAAACGTGTCTCATATATTCGATTGCTTGTCGGTCTCACAGCAGTCTGACTCAAGATGCCGTTGACAGTGGGTAAATTTGTAAACCGAAGACAACTTTTGAAAAGACTACTTACTACCTCAGATTCCATGCCGCTATCTTTAAGATCTGAAAACAAAACAACAAACGCATAATTATGAGATTCTCTGCGTGATTGTATAGGTCAGAGACCACTAAATAAATGTTCTATATATTCTATAGTTAACAGACGTCATGAGAAGTGAAAGACATCCAGTGAGAACACTCAGTTCCATAAACTTTGTGTTAATTTATCTGTATAAAAACGAAGAGTAAACTATGGAAACAGCTTTGTTAGTTGTGCACACTAGGACATGATACGAACCTCGACCGACTTGGTCTTATACTCGTAAAATATAAAATATCTATTGTATGACCTTGATAAAGGCCAGACCATTAAAAATTGACCAATTTGCATGCAATATTACACTGATTTCTAGTGATTCACAACCACTATACGAAGACTACCATACAGCCAATTATAAAGACATAAAGAAACTAATACTTCCAGAAACCTCGGCTTATACAAATCAATACATTGTGTTTAGTATAGTTTAGCAGCTAAAACATGAAATAATTTTATGTGTACCTTTGCGGCCTGGAGTTTTTCTCAAATGTAAGTTGCCAATTTTAGCTTCCAAATGTGTACGGACATTCTCAGTCGGTACTAGTGCCTGAAAAGTGAAAATACGACGCAGCTATAAATGTGGTATTCATTTTTGGTACACCATACGGAAAGGATAACCCAAGTTTGCAGTTTGCTATGAAATGAAAATATTTACTATCGTAATTTATTAGTTAAATATAATCGGATAGGATTTAGGAAGCTGTGGGATTTTTCATTTATGTGGCATGAACCGCTACATAAATGTGAAGTCGATGTTGTACGTTCTGTAATCAAAAGGCACAATTTGTTTAACATATTCTGCCTCACACTGGATTTTCCTGTGTTTCAAGCATTGTCTTTCTAGTAAATAAAAGTTCGCTAAAATGGATCTGTTCGCTAAAATGCGGCTTTAATCAAAATTACCTACAGTTTTCAACCAGTGTACCATTTAAATGCATTAATCGACAATATTGACCTGAACACGTGACGTTGAGCATGTGTTACAACTGATTCAAAGGGCAACCCATGGATGTATCGCATGGCGTTGGACAGGGCCACTGCGAGCCGCTGCTTTTTAGAGGTCAGTTTCTTTCCACGCGCGTCAGCAAACACATGTGCTTGAAAAAAATCCATTTCACTCTTTGATTCGTACAGATACAAATGTGTATTTTTACGGTGTTTAAATGTTTTAATACTATTCATAACAAGACGTTTTAAGGTTTTATGCAAAGACGCCACAAATGTTTCTTAAAAACATGACTTAATGGGAGCAGATGTCATTCACAGGCACACCAAGTGTGAATTAACTGGATAAAAGCATTCTTCAATTATTGAACGAAATCGTTTTTTCAGCTCACGACATTGACTTTTGACCAACTGACGTCAAAAAGTCAGTGTTATGGTAATGTTTGAGGGATCGCTACTAAGTTCCATTTCCCTTGGCATAAGCTGTTTTTAATTATTGATAGGAAACTATGTATGTTCAGCTTTCGGTAACAACGACTAATCTCAAAAGCAATAGGGTGCATCTGCGTTCTTCTTATATATTGATCAGAAGCACATTTTCAGCTTAAGTTCACTACCAAGTTGACCACTAACATCAACATAAATACGGTTCATCTGCTGATCATGATCAATTTTACTACCGTGTTTGAGGTCAATGAGCCAAAGCGTTCTTCAGATATTGCATGTAAACAGATTAACAACTGAATGTCACCACCACCTTGACCGTTACCCATTGACCTCAAAATCAATAGAGTTTATATCATGGTCATGACAAATCTATCTAGAAAGCTGAAGGTCCCTAGATCTAAGCTTTCATTATATATATTATTCAATTGTATATAAATAAAGATTGTTTCTTTTCATCAAACATGTTGTATTTTCATTTTACATTAATAATGTAGGCTGGTCCATTTGGATCACGTAACCCTCCATGGTACAACATTGAAAACTATTCAATACTGACGTTACGTGGAAACGGGAATATTTGATTTATGTGATTATACGATATTTGATTAGTCACGAAATAATGCATTGTAATGCGCATATCATTTGTAATTCTTTATGTAGTGTAGTACTAAAGTAATAACAGCCCATTATATTGAGATTTAGTATTAATTCACAGCTGAATTATTTCCTAACTGTATCTTCTGATCAATTTACATGGATCTTTGCGATAAAGATATGTGGTAGATATATTTTTAACTCGTATCGACTGATTATCACTGACACTGATCATAAATTTCCTAAAAATAAATATCGATTCAGCCATAATATTGCATTGTTTGAAAACAAGTCGAAACAATGTTCATTCTGACTCATTCAATATGATAACAAATTTTAGAATTGTTGTTAGAAAAAGTTTATTTGATGGCATGTCAAAATGTGAGAATTGGCCGTTAAGCGTATTCTAAACGTATGAATCCATATCGTAAATATCATAATAAAAGTTCGTATGTTTACCCATATCTCCAATATATATAACCTTTAACTTGTATACTATTATCATTCCTATGCAATTATCAAATGCATTCAAACGTCATACAGAGTAAAACCATTGTTCTTACAATTCCTTGATATAACAATGCTCAGTGACTAACTTCTGACTCATGACGAGGATTGGGATGTCCATAATTTGTTAAAACTTATAACCGTGTTAAAATAATATACATTTACTCACATAAGAGCTTGAGGCGTTCAAGAAAATATAAAATATTAGCATAATATTCCTTTTCGATGTTAACTGCCATGCTAAAATATGTTTGTATATTTGCATGTATGACGATGAACCTTTTGAATGCTTAAGAAAACAAAATAGTTTGTTCTGTTAAGAAAACGACTGACCCTCATACATTCTACTAATTAAGTGAAGGGTACAACGAAAAATAAGCACAAATAACGCCATACGCCAGTATTGAACAGAGCCAATAGAGCGATAGGGATCATTGATACCCGGATGAGCCCTTAAGTTGGCAATGAATGTTTACATCCATTAGACCCGTTCGAACACTACATGTATACATAATCAGGCTAATACTGTTCGAAATATAATACGAAATAAAAATCTTAAACGATAACACAGCGTGACATTATTTGTCTTAAACTAGACTGTACCTTTCGATAAAAAGCCTCTGATTTGTTTGTGTTTTCTCCTTGGTTTTCCGCCTCTATAACACAATGACCGATGTTCACTATATCCTCGTATATTTTTTTGTCCAAATGTTCCCGCGAGATCTTTCTATCGGTATTCTCTATTCTATTGGCCATGATAGTCACATTTCCAGTCCCGTACACAAGTAATTTAAAATTTTGTGTGACACATCAAATTTCGATAATGAATTCATCTAAGAAAGAATTAGGCACTGTAAAAGCATTTATTTTCTTTATTTTGAAATTTCGTGTTTGTTTCTTTTTTTATTGAAAAATGACTTTTTCGTGGGTTCTTCAATTTGTGGATTTTTCATTTTGTAAGAAAAAAACATTAAAACTGCGATCCTAAATCGTCTGCAAAATCACCACGTTTCGATCCCGTGCATTATAATATCTACGTAATGCAGTTAATGACACTTACTACAATGGTACAATATGCCAGTAAGGGCATATAGCAATGTCAATTATCGCTTAATCTGTAACTAAAGGTTCATAAAAAATGCACCCACATCAACGGTATAAAATAAAGATGCCATTGAATGTCAAATTAGGTGTTTTTTTGCAAACTGTTAAAACACTGAGAGGGTGTTTAATTTTGAATTAACATTCGTAAATGATACCAGTAGCTGAGTGAGATACAATTAGTGTGACTTCTTGTACTGTAAACGTGTCCATGTACTGTTCTTATGTTCATAGTTCTAAGTATTGTATTCCTTGTTGATACTAATTCATGTTAATGTTTAGCTCATATCATTTCATCATAATAAATGCAGCTCAGGAATAATAGATTAAATATTTGATCAAAGAAACAAAGTCAAGTGGCGACACGAGGTTAATAACCTATATATGCTGCACATGAGGTTGATAATCACCTTGTTACAATGTTCCGAAAATCTCATACATAATTGCTGGATGCAAGAACTGATAATTGACGTTAATGTATTTTCACTGAGGTTAAATAAGATGTAAAAGTAAAATAGATAATGATGAGGTACGTTCAAGTTGTATCCCGCGCCCATGTTTATTCATGTGAATACATGTTTGCCCTTTTACATAGATATTGTGATTTCAGAATTAAAGTCAAACTTTTGTTGGAATCTTTAATTCGTGATAAACCAACCCATGAAAAGCACGAAAATTAATTTCCCACGAATATTTATGATTTAACATTAGTACTAAAATTGGTAACGAAACAGTATGGAATATTTTGATTGTATGCATGACTTAAGTCCGTTAGACTATATAGGTAATCTTAGCTGTTAAATCAAATAAATGACCGTACCTGTCATTATAAACAAACAATCTTCAGAAACATTTAGAACATAAGATTGAATTTAAGTATCGCGAGGAGGAAGTTTATACCAAAATAACATGTCAAGGAAGTATTACATTTCAAAATATGTACTTTGAGTTTATCATCGCCTTTACAATAATTTGATAAACTACGGACCACTTTTTATTATTATTTACGATAGTGAGACAAATGATAGTAGTACAATTGTCAATACGATTGATAATGGGGACAAATAGTGAGATAGGTATTGAAAGAAGTGATCTCAGTGAGAAATGATGGTGCAAACAATATAACACCTGATAACAATTTTTATTCAAATAAGGAGGGCATATAGTGAGACAGCTTGTGACAGTAAATACTTAAATGAGAAGGTGTTTGAAGAACATGTGCGACTGAAAGTACACATATAGATGTAGATGGTTAACTTTCGTAAGGCATTCGATGTTGTATATCGAAATGGTAAATGGTACAAATTATTACAATATGGTGCATCTACAGAACTTGTATCAACGCTTAAAAAGATTTATCAAGAAGAAAGTCATGTCATCGTGTTAATCGCAAGCAAACTTGAAAGTTTTGTTTTGATGTTTGAAAAATTAAAATCGAAATGGAATGGACTTGGGGAAATAGGCTGATAGAAAAGCCCCCCCCCCCCTTGTTGAAAATCCCCCCTTATTTTCACCCCCGTTTTCTGTATTCCATCATTTGTGGTAGCTACAAAGAACTCATACACACATACAAACACACAAACATATAAAGAAAATATGACAGCCGATACAGCCGATACAGATTCAAAAATGTCAAACATGTCAAACATGTCAAAATATTCGTATGATAAGAGATTCGGAAAACGTTTTCGATGTTGTGAGTGGTGTGGTGGATACAGTAACATTTACTATCTCTTACTCGTTATGAAAAACTGTGTGTTCGAACATTCTGCGTGTCCAAGCTGTTTTGATAAATACAACGGCTCTTGTCCTGCTTGTTGGTTGAACCATCCAGTTGCGTTAGCACACATTAAGGAAAGGAAACGATACTACAAGAATTTGGGTAAAATAGAAACTAACGACTGGTTATTGAGAGAGATGACGCATGATTACCTCGCTACCATTAAGAAAAGCACAAGGGAAAAGTCCAAAAGTGACGTGTTGATGTTCGCCTTTTTATAATGCAAAGCTCTAATGGGTATAAAAGCAAAAGACTGCAAAACATTGCAAAATACTGCCAAGCCAAACTGCAAAGAGATCATGGCAAAGCTAATGAAATGTTTTTTTGAATATCAAAACAAGGGTGATACCCCCATTTCACGCCATGAATTTTTCGATGAGTACCGCTGCAATTTCTGTGCCGAGAACTGCCAATGCGACGATTGTAAATTGTACAGACAGAAAATGGAGATGGGTGTGATGGCTAACACAGTAAAAACAAAGACACCAGACAACAGCAATACCTACCCGCAACAAACCGAATCGATGAGTGTTAATATGTTGGATAAGGAAATGTTCATGAATTATTATGAAATGTTCAAACCGCAGATGGATTTGAACGATTCCAGTTCCAATGCGGGAATGAAAAGAAAAGTGGACAATTGTGAGATGGAAAACATTGTAAAAAAACAGAAAATAGACTACAGCAATACCTCCCCCCAACAAACCGAATCGATGAGAGTTGGTATGTTTGACAAGGACAATGACTGTATGGATCTTGTTTGATATTTATGCAAAAAGCTACAATGTGCTTCTATTTGAAATAAATGAACATCAAACCAATATGAAAGTTTTGACGATGAATAATATCGATGAATTATTTTTTTGCTATTATAAGGTCTCCAAGTTGTGCACTGGTTACAAACAATCTACAATCTACAACATGTCAAGCAAATCATCTACTCAGCACTACTCAACTGAAGACGAAAAACTACAAGCAATGGCAGAAGACTATTTGCGAGATGCGGCAGAACATAAAGTCCCAAATATGTCTGAAAACGAAAAACAGCAATTGCCCGATTTGCATTGGGGGTACTATCCAGGTTGCAAGAAGGCACACTGCTGCATTTGCGATGGTTGTTCCGATACCGATGAATGTGATAGCTTCGAGAGCGAATCTGTTGAAGACATTGAAACCGAAAAAAGTGAAATTGAACTTCAAAATATCGAGCCTTGTACGGATGTGAGTATGGATGAGAAAGAATTCAGCGCAGTAAAGGTAAAAGCAGACGTTCTTACTCCACCTGCTAGCCCGATAAGGAAGAGGTTCAAGGCATGGGAAGGAAAAGATGAAGCTACAGCTATTGTCCTTTCAGATGACGACGATATCGAGAATGGGAATTTTAGCGATGATCTTGAAAATTCTTCGCCGGCTTCCCCTTTGGATCATGATAAAGTTGCGAAAATACTTGAACAAATATACAATATTCAGGAGTCAAAATATGAGGCAGACCAGATCAGGAGGTGCGTTGAAATGTACAGAGAGATCAAGTATTGTGAGACGGAAGAAGCGAGGACAGCACTGAGACACAGTTCAAACGATTATGCTGAACCTGAGATTCTAAACGAGTTCTTGTTGAAGCACATAGGCTATATGTGGGAAACGATAAAACCGTACTTATGAACAATGAACCTGGGGACTCTGAGTATCAGGACTTTGGAGATATTTAGTGTGTTATGATGTTTCAAGTTTTTGTAGATAACGATTCAATTGTAAAATAAACATGAAAAAATGAAATATTCTTTGTCTAGTGTTTTCGCAAATGTGTAAAAAGTTTTTTCGATATTGTCAAGTATTGAGACGATTTCTTTGAACGTAGACTCGTGCTTGTTATCACCCATACATAGTCTCGCTACGAAGCCGGTAATTTGTAAATTAAGGTTGCTTATGTCCGTCATATTTCTATTGTGAGCGATCACTGTCAGTTTTTTTTTCGAATTATATCACGCTATGCGATATACTAGTGAATTATTATTTTCATATTATAAGGCTGAAAATTTGGCACTTTTCATACACAATCTCAAACAATTATGTCCAGTCAAGCATCGACACAGCAAACAACGCCTTGTGAGAACACCAGTGAAAACGAGCAAAAAAGCGAGTCTTCTGCTCAGCAACCCATGGATGATATCAATGAATATGAAAAAATGATAGAAATGGCAGAAGATTATTTGCGAGATGCTGAAGAACAAAAATCGAGCGAAATCGAATCCATGCAAGATGACAACCCAGACGGGGCAGCTTGTTATATGAGAAATTGCTACGTTTGTGACGGCTACTGTTATGATAGTGATACTTTTGAAGACATTGAGACCGTAGACGAGGAAGTAAAAATTGACGAAATTGAACCAAGCATTTTTGTGAGCGAAAAAAAGAATTGACATTAGTTTTCAATTCGTTCAAACATTTATGATACTTCATTAAACGCTTTCCAAATGAAAAGGTTCAAACAATTGTTTGATGTTTTAACATTGAATAAATGCGTTGAAATGCAATTTGATTGTCTATTTTATGTAGATTGAAAAAATAGTAGCATAGTAACATAGTAGCAAGCACTGTACCTAGCATTGTAGATTGCATGGTCCATGGCTTAAAATAATGCAATGAGTGGAACGAATATAGTTCATATATAAAACTTTATCTTTTCTTCTCATGTCATACTTGTCAAAACCTACTGATCTAGTATATACAAATTATGGGATTCAAGAAAACCATCAAAACGTGTTAGAAGAAGTTGCTCAGAAGGTCTGATGCAAAACAGAAAAATATGGACAGTGTGCAATTGAATGCGAACATCGATATGGCAACTAAAATCCACACATGTCCGAAACTATATCCGTCTTTGATTTGTTTCAAAAAAGGGGATGCTGAGAAAACAGAACAGAAAGCCGCAAGCCATCAGTGCCCTGAACTGTACCCCTGTTTGGTGTGTTTGTTGTATGAGGACTTGTCGAGTGTTGACAAAACGTGCTGTTACAAGCGTGTTGAAGATCTCAGCAGCAGCGACAACAGTGAGAAAAATCAAAACCACGAAGCACTTCGCCAGTTCTTCGCCAGGCGTGGGAGACAGTTTGTGCCAAAACGTTGTTGATAAATGAATTGAGTGATGAACAGACAATGAATAGTAACAAATAAAATGTATGAACTGTTCGTGTTTTATTGGGTTTATTTATAGTAATCTAATTGGAGTCTCTTAAGCTTCAAGAACAACTATGGTTGCTCATAGTTATTAAACGAGTAATGGTCATATAGTCACATATATGTGCAAATCGCTATGCATAACTCCTCAAAAATACACAGAATGTATCGTAAAATGCTACAAAGTACGATACTTAAGCAAAATAAAACATGAAATAAAGTAAAACAATCACAGACTAATGTTACGATTTTCGGTACAAGCTATACTGAGCTGATTATTATAAGGGAAAGTGTTGTCTGTCGTATTCACTTGGATACGGTTGAACCCATGTAAACAATACTCTTTGTGTGTAAAAGTTTGGGATATTTTCTGTGTTTGAAGGTACGACTTTGGTAGTTATAGTTTCTATAATGTTTTCGCGATTGAATCAAGCCGGGTTTATGCATATACAAGAGAAATAAATGATTTTACGAGGTTTTAAACATTTCCAATTTCAGAAAATATTTCTACTTTCGATTTCGTTTTTCTGAAAATGAACAAACATTTTATTTTTCCTAATGTTTAATTTCATAAAACGATACATAATACATAATTAAGATAATTTCAATTATTTTTAATGAGTGTATTTTCTTTATTTTCGTAAAAGTTTAAAAAATAAATAAATAATGCAATTCATGGAATGATATGACGTGATATGTATGACGTCATAATGCAGAGTTCTCGCTGTGCGCTGGTCGGCCATCTGGAAAAATAAATTGTGAAGGTCGTATTTCCAGCTTTCCTGCGCTAAATATGACATACATGTTTAAAAGTTTTATGCGAAATTGTGTCTAAATATATGATGTATCATATTGCCAACAAGTTTTGTCGATGTGTGCATTGAATTACGTAAAAACTTATGTCAAAAGAAATTGGTCCCAGCTCGTTTTAGAATGCTTCGAACATAATTTAGGGTGACGAGCTTTTTGGTTACCTCGCCCAGCCAATTTCAAAGACTTAAAGTATATATATAAGTCTTTAAGTTTTGTTGGGCGAGCGAGCCAAAATCTCGTCACCCCAAAATATTTGTACATCGTCACTTTGTGTGCTTAATTTTGAGATTCAACTAAATCGTTCTAAATTCAATGTAAAAAAAGGTTCATAAGGGGGGTACTCAGCGTGAAAAAACTACATCGCTTAAACGCAAATGCGCTTTGGTAGGTATATAGCTAAAAAGCGAATGCGCTATGGTGAAAATCCAAAGTCAACAATTTTGAAAATTTTGAAAATTTTGAAAAGTTGTCAAATAAATCATGATTTTAAGCACTTTTTAGTGTACAGCTCTGTCATTTGTAAATTAAAACTGAGATAATGGTTAATATGTTTTGAGACTAAGCATTTACAACTCACTGCAAGTAAATCATCCAATGTTATTAATGAAACCAAAATTTACCAGAGTAAACATTAATTTGCTATTGTATGTAAGAATGTTTTGTCTTTTACACTGTTTCATTTCATTTTTTTCAGATGAGATGCCATACACAGGGGATCCGACTGAAGACAGCAGACAGAATTCGTCGATGTATTTGAAATGTCATTGTTTATTTGAAAAAAGTTACCTATCCACACATGTTGTTTTAAATAGCTGTTTGTATTATATGTGCTTTGTACCGTTGCTTTTTGTTTTATCAGTAATCCTCCAACACTTGTATTTCGTGTTTTACATGAACATTAAAAATTTAACATACAGTAAATCATTTCGAAAATGAAATTTAAATGGAGAAATACTGATTTATCTGTTTGCTTTTAATGTTTGTGCTGTTTTGCTTACCCCAGTAACGCGGGTCTTGTTTGCTATTGTGAGTACTGTTGTTTGTTTTTTTGGCCATCCAAAGTATTGTTCACGAAAGACAAACCATTTTTTTCATAAAATTGGTTACATTTTGGTCTGTTGATTTTTTCAACTGAAACCACAGTCAAACGGTTTTTCACCATATTTTTTTATGAGAAACAGCCAGACTTGGTCATGGTTGAAACCGAGGAACATTTGTGATTGAACAAAATTTTAGCAGTGATGCTTCTTGTAATTCATAAATTTATTAAGCTTTGGTCTTGTCATATTGATTACGATATTGGTTGGAGCATAACTTGGTAAATGGTAAACATTTGGAAATGTTTCATTTTTGCGAAATGCTGTTGACAAAATGATTTGTTTGCTCGTGCCAGCATGGGTCGACGAGATTCGTTTCTCACTGTCCTTTATGCGGCGGTTTAAGATGCAAGCCTGTTGTTTTGTCAATGTCTAAAGTTTAACTTGAATGAAAATTGAAATCAATATTGCAAAATCAAGCACTTTTTAAAAAAGTCAAAAGTGTTAGAATGTAGATGCGTAGTGAAATGTACTAGGTTCATTGCATTCTTAGTTTGGTTTCGAAGTGCAAAACTTCATTCATCACAAACATTCCTCTTGAACGACCGAACATTGATATGTGGCAATGTTTTCGTTCAGCAAAATGATTTGGCAAAAGTAATTTAAAGGCTAGCATGAGTTTGGAGGTGTCGTTAGACCAGCTTAGTATTGGTGTAAGGTGGTGTACAGTGCCAATACTAGGAACCGCTCATGTTCACCATGTCACGCTACAGGCAATGAAAAATAGGGAGTGGCAACCTCTTTGTATCGCCGTGGTCCGACACTCCACACAATCTTTACAATGAGAGGGGAAACATAGGCAATCGGATGCTTCTTCCTAAGTGTGCCCTGTCGAGTAACTGCCTTTTGGCGTTGTCTTTATTTTCAAATTTGTGAACAAATAAAACTAGGTTAGGATCACATAATAGGGTTACGATGAAAATTAGGTTTCCCTTTTAATGTTTGAAGATAACAGCCACTGGCGTTATACTTCAAAAAATGGCTCGCAATACATATCACACGAACATTCAACATTTCAACATTTTATCTGCAACATTTTTCATTGTACAAAAATAATGCAAAACATGAACAGCAAATTCACAAATTCTGCTGTGTTGAAATTTAAAAAAATCAAACATGAGATTGTATGAAAAAGCTTCTTTTTTATTTTCAAACATGTTAAATCTGACGATCATAAGCCATATGTACAAAAAATGCAGCTAAGTCCATGAAACATGAAAAATTGATATCTTTCTGAGACTGGCGTTCACACAAGATGAACAAAATAAAATCTTCATAATGATCAAATTCATCAAATCAACATTTGCAGCAAATCTCACAGATTTCACAATCATAAGCTATATGCACAAAAAGCACCAAGTCCATGAAGCTTGAAAAAAATGATATTTTGCTGAAACTGATTTCACATAATCTTCATAGAAAAACAACTTCATTCACAGATTTCAAAATCTCGAGCCATTTGTACAAAAATAATGCGGAATCAAGTGATAATTATGGAACTACTTCATATGAGCGTATAAATAAAAGCGGTTAAAAAATAGTCCTAACAATTTATGCACATTTATAATGCGATGCGCATTAATTTTGGCCATCGGGTATATTAGCTCCACATTTTTCAATATTCGTCATTCCAGTAGCAAGCTCTTAGCTCAGAAGTGCTGTTAGTCTGCTGGGAGCCCAAAGTGGGTTTGAACTTCTCAGATTTCTCCTCGCACTATGAACCTGGTGCATCAGAGATACAGAGAAAATATCTGAGAGTTTTTTTGACCTTCTGGTTTGAACATGAGAACCGTATGTCGCGATACCTCATAGTTTTTCGCTCTTGAGTCTGGCCAGCTCATGTTGTCGATCACTTTGACATCGCCTGACGAATACGATCATTCTCTGTGATAGCCATTAGATCATATACAATTCAAAGGCGATTTTGGCAAGTGATTTGTTATTTGCGTCTGGTAGCATGAGCATAGAAGTATAGCTTCGACGAGATTTGTTTCTCATTGCTCAATATGCTACGGTCATGGATGCAATGCAATGATTTTGTCAACTTCGCAAAAAAACATTTTGGCAAAAGTAAAATTTGAGAGGCTACCATGAGTATGGAGGTGTCGTTAGACCAGCTTAGTATTGGTGTAAGGTGATGTACAGTACCAATACTAGGAACCGCTCATGGTCATCATGTCGCGCTACAGGCAATGAAAAATAGGGAGTGGCAACCTCTTTGTATCGCCGTGGTCCGACACTCCACACAGTCTTTACAATGAGAGGGGAAACATAGGCAATCGAATGCTTCTTCCTAAGTGTGCCTTGTCGAGTAGTTGCCTTTAGCGCTGCCTCAGTTTTTTTTTTCAAAATTCAAAATTCAATCGCTTCTTTGCTCATAAGGTGCGATACATAAAAGGAAATGCTTTCTGAGATTATAGTTAGCATTTCCTGCCTGCAAGTAAAGCGAGCAAATATGCCTCTATGTGCTTAAGAGGTATGTTTGAAAGTGAACTCTGTAGCCTTCTCTTAGCTCAGAAGAGAAATAAGTCTACGAGTTTTCGAGCCTAGCTTGTGGTTGAGGTACTTGAAGTTGATCGCAGAAATCCCTTCTTTGATCGGACAATGCGGCTGAGGCACTCGATTCTTGCCCCAGTACAGGCCTTCTTGTATCAGATATCACTAGTTCGGCGTTGTACCTACAACGAGTCAGCAATACCCCGTTTGTTACACCCGAGTAGTCCAGCACTCTACATTATAGGTGTAACAAATTGTAGAAGGTCGCCTGGAAGGCCTCTAATGGGTGCTGATTTTGCGTAGTGTATGACACTAGGAAAATAGGTTTCTGGCTCAGAGTTACCATTTACCGATCTCGCTGATGCCGTGGGTAACCTGACCAATGCCAGTCACAAGTCTGGATGAAAAACAGGGAGTGACCACATTGCATAACAAAAATACTTTTCACATTGAATGTTTGATATTATAACAAATGTAAACCTTTGCTTGTGTTTGATTTCATGAAAACAATTGTGTATAATTTTGAATATTGATATGTTTGCATTGTTATGTATGTTATGCATGTTTGTACTTTGTTATCTGCTTACATTTTGAATAAAACTTTAACTGAAATTAGAAGCATTAGTTGTATATGAGATATTTTCAATAGTTATGCAACGATTGAGTGAAACAAAATTTAAGCATCATGAAGACTTTCGTCTTTTGAAATGCTTCAAACTGGAATGTTCACTTCACTTTCACGAGAAAGCAATTTTTAAATTTCATCTCATATTTTTTCAAAATCTTCAAACATAAGAAAAACTCATGTTTCCTTTGCATAATTTCAAGCTCTTATAATCTTCACTTCTCAGCTCATTTGCACCAAGTACGGTGGCCGAGTGGTTAAGGCGTTGGACTCAAGTTCCAATGGACGATATCCGCGTGGGTTCGAACCCCACCCGTACTAATACTTTTGCATTGAAGCTCCATTTTAGGCAATTGTCCATTCGACTAAGCGTAACTGCAAAGTTTTGTAAGGAATACTTGAGCAATTTGGCAGATCGTATGGCCTTTGCATTTTAATTTCAAGCTCTTATAATCTTCACTTCCCGGCTTATTTGCACCAAGTACGTTGGCGGAGTGGTTAAGGCGTTGGACTTAAGTTCCAATGGACGATGTCCGCCTGGGTTCGAACCCCACCCGTACTAATATTTTTTTGCATTTTGGCTGACATGCGATTAGTATCCAAGATATTACGCCTTGTGGCCATTTGACTTGTCATGCATGTTCAATCAAAACTAGTAAATGCTATCTTTGCAGAACTGTTGTTATTGGAAAATATCAAATTTATGAATAAACCGTAAACAATTATTTGTATTTTTGCTTTCTGATTATTTCATTTACATGGAAAGGTGAACTGTGTTAATCACTCAAACACTACCAGTTCTGATTTACACAGTTATGCTGTAGACAGTCGCAATACGCTAGTTAGCTCAAAGTTCTAACATTGGTTAGCAAAGATGACGAATGCAAGTTCGAGAAATAATGTACAATATAGTGATTATTTTATGGGTAATATGGGTGTCAAACAAGGTGAACCTCTTTCTCCACTTTTATTTCTGTTTCTTTATAAATGATATGGAAGAGTATCTAAAATAGATAATATTGACGTTGTCACTATAAAATCAAATCAACTCTTCATGTTTTTGCTTGCAGATGATACTGTTTTATTTTCATATACAAAAAATGGACTTTAAAAATTACTTAACAAATTACACGACTATTGTAATATGTGGGGTATATCTGTAAATATAGACAAAGGCTTCGTAAAATAGAAATTGTTAATTTACTTTATGATGGTCATAAATTGGATGCTATTAACAACTTTACCTATCTAGGTATTATTTTATCACAAAATGGAACCTAAAGAAGTTATCGGATCGGAGCAGGCACTTCGTGCTTTGTTTTCATTGAATAGTTTTTTTGATGTTATACTTTTTGATATACTTGATAAAATGAAACTATTTGATGGTATGATAAGTCCTATTCCTAATTATGGTTCTGAAGTTTGGGGCTTCCATAAAGCCAAGGATATCGAGAGAGTACTAAAAAACTAAAATTCTTAAAACAAGTTTTAGGTGTAAGACAGCAATCATGCAATGCTGCAGTTTATGGTGAATTGGCACCATTTTAAGTTTGTTTAGGAAAATACGATTTATTAAGTACTGGTTCAAGGTTAAACGTTATCTTATGTATAAGGTATTTAATATAAAATCTGTTTATGGCGAATATATAAACACTTGGACAGTTAATTTGAAACAGTTGTTGAATTACCTTGGATTTCATTATTTATTTACATGTGATAATATAACGAATAAACAGATAGAAGCTCTCTTTAGAAGAATATATAATACTAACTTACAACAATGTTACACACATGTTAGAAATTCAGACAAACTACAGTGTTATGTTAATTTTAAACAAGATTTTGCAATTAAACACTAATTATTTTGTATTAATAACAATAATTTAAGGATACTTGTTACTAGATTTAGATGTTCGGCACACAACCTTAATATTGAAGAAGGAAGATATAGAAATATATACCGAGAAGATAGAATATGTTATAAATGTAATATGAATGTTGTAGAAAATGAATATCACTTTTTGTTAGTTTGTCCTCATTATTTGGATTTGCGTACAAAATATATACCCAGGTATTATATTCAATGGCCTAATATGACCAAATGTAACAACTTGATGTCCTGGAATAATGATAAAATATTGAATAATATTGCTACTTATTTATCATTCGCTACGGATAAGAGAAATGCTAGTTTAGCATAATTAACATCTAAATACATTTCATGTATAGTTGTAGTTCATACTTTTCTCCGTAAGATAAAATGTTGTAAAAATGGTCACATATTTATTTCATATTTATATTTAACCCTAATCTGTTGTCATTAATGCCATCTATTATGTTTTTTTGTGTACTTGCAATGTTCTAATTGAATTTGCTAATAAATATTTTGACTTGACTTGACTTAGTTATGAAGGTGCAAACACGGATGAGAATTCGAACCAGATGTGTTGTAATGAAAAGAACATACAATTAGCACTTGCAAGTATAAAGAAGTACATAATATTATAAGTCACACTTAAAACCATATTTGGAACACTGCATGATCGAAAATGGTAAAGTAAATAAACACAGCGTTTCTAGTGGCCAAACAGAAATAATGATAAAAAATTCATACAAGGTAATCCACATATATACATAATGTTAATCAGATAGTGAGTTCCAAATTGAATATAAGTCCTAACAAAGAAGTAATTGAATACTAATAGTATAGCAGAGACAATCTAGTGTCCGCGATCGTTGCTAAAATACATAAAGAAATAAAAAAAAAACAAACACAAGACTTACACAGCAAAAACACATTTAGCATGCCGATTGGTGATCAATAAGTCTATAACTCACTTTATAGTGCTCTCTGCAGCTCTTACACTGTGGTCAAGTAAGTCTGCCTAATTGTAAAATAAGACGGTGTTAAGTGCACCGAAGAATGTGGTTTCTTCATGATGAAACAAAGATCAATATACTATATACTATATATATATGTATATATATATCACTTATGGTAAAGGGAAATAATCACAATATGATAACAATTTTATTATGTTCTGGTTATACCATCCCCCGTTAACTGTAACATCTTGTCAATCAATCCAATATATATGTATCGTATGTTTAATCAGACCATAGTCATGTCAAAATGGTGACAAAAATACAAATCATTACTACTTTCTACTCCTACACACCTACTTATATAACTACAGTATACTTCGTTTGGTAGAATACTGTCATCTCAACACCACAAGTGAATTTTGAACTTATCACGCAAGACAAACTCCATTTGTTAGCAGTAGTTTCCTCCATAAATACCCAT
Source organism: Mya arenaria (assembly GCF_026914265.1). Classification (NCBI taxonomy): domain Eukaryota; kingdom Metazoa; phylum Mollusca; class Bivalvia; order Myida; family Myidae; genus Mya; species Mya arenaria. The sequence goes on along the minus strand of NC_069131.1, from coordinate 740,595 downwards.
TCCCTGTCCAAAATATGCGTCTACGCATTACAAAGAGTTAAATCCCACATTTACAACAAAAATGATTATATTTTTGTTCTGATATGTAACTCATTAAAATGAATTTGTATTACATTTAAATTCCCTTTTTAAATGTAAACGCACATTATTAATAACAACTACGTCAGGTACCTTTTTACAACTGCATTAAAGTTTACGGCCATTATTATTATAAAATTTATTTAGAAATACATATTCAATCAGCACATTAATAGCAAGGACTGTGTTGTCCATGGGCACCGTCTGGCTAATGTGATTCGCCGCCAACCGTTCAAACATGAACATTTTCCTCGGCATTGCTATGGTCTGATTAAATCCAAATAACTTTATCCGTGTCAGGTTCACTAATATCATGTCTTTGTTGATTAACATAATCATTTAATAAACAAAGGCCTGTGTGAGGAGAAAGGGCGTTTCATTCAGGTGCGTAAACCATACGAGACCCTCTCTGATTTCATTATCCCAAACCACTTCTGTAGGAACGTCACTCGTGTCATTATTCTCTATGATGTATTCATTTCTATTATATGCCTCATATCTTAATTATATCAACGTTCTCTTCATATTCATTGGCATATTGCTTGCGCAACACATCACTATGATTTCTATTAAGTGTCTCCACATTTTCCCAACATCTCAAACGAAACACGGGTGTATTATCTCTAGGATGTTCTGCAACGAGGTATACATAAATTCATAACGGTCTGCAATCTTGTCAATCGAAAGACAATCTCTGCACAAGGACTTTGTCTCCAACAGAAGTATTTACTATCTTTGTTTTCCAATCGTACATTTTCTGCGACTTTGCTCTTGTTGCAAGCGAATGCTTGTCAATAATGACAATCCGTCTCACCGATATTATCTACATAGTCTGACTGCTTCATTTTAGCCTTGGGCTTTTTTGAGGCTTTGTCATACGCTGAATCAATAGGTTTGCGTGGTCTTCTGTTGAACATCAGGTTTAATGGAGACAATCTTGTTGATGTCCGGGGTGAGCAATCATACGTAAATACGAACAAGTTTACATATTTCTTCCAATTAAATTTTAGGGTCAGTTTTGATGACGTCACAATATGGTTAAGAAATATTGTTTGACTTATAGAAGCTTAAAGAAATGTGATTTTTCAGGGGCATGATTCAAATTGTAAGATTGAAGTTATTGTAGAATGTTGTCCAATCTTTCCAAGTATCCTGTTTCTAAGTTTTCACTAAAATGTTAACATAACCAAGATAAATAAGACACTTGTTTCCATTTACACTACCTTTGCATTCTTAGATCAGATGTTGATACGTTGCAGGTGCATTTGTTAATATGGCATGTGATTGTCCTCAAATAAACCTACAGTAAATGTAGTTCTAGGCTCTTTTTCGATTTTAACCTGATGGTATCCAGATTTCATATCCAAATTTAAAAAAAATATATTTAGCACCATACTGACAATCAAATATTTTCTCAATTCGAGTCAGCGGAAATGAGTATTTGATTGTTCGGTGGAATCTTTCTATGACGCTTGCTAAATGGTGTTGGATATGCTAACTCTATTCTATATTTTATAGAATTTCACATACCAATATCAATATTACTGGTCCATATGAAATTGAAAAAGAGTTTCTTCAGCTACTAAGAAGAACTGTGTTACATTGTTCGGTATTCTTACCCAATACTTCGCCAACAACAGACATTGGTTGTATTTCACAAAGTAATGCTAATGACTGGGTTAAAACTGTCTGCTGTGTTGACAGATTACTTAAACTAACACAAATCGCACCATCGCTCTTGTACTTTAATACTTCGCATATTAATGATGGTGTAACGTCATTGAAATGTTGTATAGTATTTCCATTTGTTCGTGCAACATAGCAGTTGTGGTCTTGTATTTTATATATTCTTGTCACATCAGTGCATTGATTGGGCTTTGATTTAATTTTTATTGAAGAAGCACATTTAACACCTACTTTCTTACCCTTGTTTCGCCCTTTCCAATTTGAAAGGATAGCCTGAAGCTAAGATACAATGGGCAATGCAATTTAGCTATTTGTAAATATTGTGCACTCACGCTATTTTACCTCCATGCCAGAACTCTTACAAAATAGAGGGATTAAGTATGACAAGGGTGCTTAGAAGTCTCTGGTGTAACTTATAATGGAACAAACTGTGGTTTTGCTTTTGGTAGCCCTGTACTAGTTTCAATGCAATAGTTAAAAGTTATTCTTGTATCTGTACCCAACAACTACCCTTGTCTAAATCACTCCAATTTCAACATCATTAATAAGATCTGAGTACATAAGATTTTTGACAATCTTAACGTATGTGGCCCTTCTTCGTGCACACTCTTCAAACAAACTGTTGTCTGACTCTGCCTCTACACCCACCACTACCTCTGTATCTACCTAGTGTAGCAGCATAATCTATGCATACCAAATTCGCAAAGGGAGAATTGTGTTGCATACTTAAACGCACCAGGAGTGTGAAGCAATTCAATGTTTGATTAATCTTTACACTGCAGCAAAGCGGGGATTTCTTTGGCATTTAAGTGTTTTAAATAATATGTCTTCATGCGGAAGGTGAAAAATAGAACCGGTCGGTTAAAACGTATTGTTTGTTTCGGCAATGTTTGAAAAAAAGATAGGTAAATCCAAGTTCGTGAAGCCTTACTACTTGCAAATAAACTTAAGGTTTCAAGGTTTTGAAGAATTGGTTGATCGTGACTTTAAATAACTCCTTCATCTATGAAGCGAATTTTATATCAAGTACAACACCTTTAGTCACCCATCAAATCGACTGACACCATATACCTGTTAGGTTTCTAAACTACTGAATAGCCACAAAGCCTTAGCACATGGATGGTTTGTTATGATTTCATTTCAAACAAACATTACAATTGTAGCTTTAAATTACCCAATCAAGCACTGGGTGGTGACAATCCAAACTCTTTGGAAAACGACCGATTGAAGCCGCTGTTTGGAAGATACTTATTTATCGTCTCTTCGATGCAAAACGGCAAATCGGTTATGAATTGTTTAACGGATTGACTACCACGTTTTGCGGCGTTTTCAAACAATAATTAACAAGAACGAGATCAAAATAGAGAAGAATATTTATTATTAACATTAAATATATTTATGATTTACAATAATGCAATGTGCAATATATATAAATGAATATTTGTGTAATTTTCATACTAAATAACAGATGTTTAAATGGCCATAAGCTTATGTACATCAATGAAACATAATAGTCAAGTCAAGTCAACGTTTTTGTTGCAAGTTTAATAAGAAATTTGCCAATACACACATAACATCATTAATTTAATAGCATTACTAACAACACATTAGAGTGAACTATAAATATGGAATACATATGAGATCATTTGTTCTACATTTTATTTTAAGGTGAAACGTATCAACTACAACATGATTGTTACGTACGCCACGTAAGTTACGTAATCTGTAGTAAATGTTAATTAAGTAACACTATTACTAATTATGTTACAATTATAACAGGATTTAAAGTGACACTCTTATTCAAAAATCAATACATACACATGAAAAACAGACATCAATTTTTACTGATAAACCTTTTTCTACTTACTTAATAATGCATTTATGGAAAATATTGAGAACTGATAACAAAATTGTAACTGTGTATTTAATAGCAGAAAGCACAAACATATTAAATGATTGGTGAATGCTAAAAGATTTAGTGTGGTCTACTATGGTCTCATATTGCCTGTTTTATGCATATTTCTTTCAAATTTAACTCGGTATCCTTCATAAAAAACATTTTTTTCGACATTTATTCATCTTTATTGGAACATTAAAACAATATCATTAATAATGGTAATTCCTATTTGGGAGTAAGAGTGCATCTTTAAGTAAGTAATATAAGAGCACTGAATATTATACATGGGTATAAATTTTGTATGAAAATCATATTAATGAGGACACACTCACAAAAAGTGATATTCATATTCCAGAATATTCATATTACATTCATATTACATTTTTTACATGTTTTATCCTCTTGGTTTATATCCGAATATCTTTCTTCTTCATATAAGGTTTGCAATTAAAGAAAAATAAATATTTTTCAATTGCAAAATCTTGTTTAAAATTGACATCACAATGTAATTTGTCTGCATTTCTACCATTTACATACCATTGTTGTAAGTAATATTTATAACTCTTCTAACAACAGCTTCTATCTGTATATTTGTTAAACCATCACATTTAAATAAATAAGCAAATCCATGCTCATTCAACAACTGTTTAATATCAACTGTCCAAGTGTGTATATGCTCGCTATTAATATAAACTAGCACCAAACTATAAACAACAACAATACATTTACAAACAGTTTTACAGAAATAATCTCAAAAATATAATGCTAAAACTTAAATGACTAGAAATATCAAGACTGATCCTGGTATTAAAATGTACGCAGAATTAACTCCACATGAAATATTTAAGTCCAACAACAGTATCATAATAATTCCCACAAAAGCTTGAAATGTTATCCTCATTAAGTCCAAAATTTTAAAATGTTGGTGGAAGGTTTTATTTATTCTTGTCTCAAGATCAGAGAAGTTGGCCGTTATATACCGAACTCCAGAACTTACTACACACATCCACCAGAGATTTCTCTCAAAGTCTATATAAATCAGGTTTATTCTTAACAAAACCTAATAAATGCATTTAAAAAGTATAACTGGGAAAAAAACATTACTTTATGAATCTAGGTCAACCAGAATGGAACAAGATTTTCAAACAATGAAGAACTGAATTTGAAATAAATATTTGTGTATAAGTAACAATGTTAACTGTTGCACGTGTCTCAGGATATTATTGTTCCGTCGATCTTTCTTTACCTGTAAAAAAGAATGAATGTTAATGTGCCTAACAATAAGTTGAAAGCAAATAGAAATATGTGTAAGTTTTTTTAAAAATAAATCAATCAGGGCAATATTCTGGATATATTGTGCGTAGGACGAGGGTGGTTGGAAGCTCCTATAGAGGCTTTACACTACGCTTATAAAGGTTCAAAATTTACTTCGAAGATAAAACGTGTTTTAGTGTCGGCCATTTTGAAAGTAAACCGTCAATCACTTGGAAGACTTGCACGTGACATGCTGGTTGCCAGCACATGACTGTCACAGAGACCGGAGCCAGTTTCTGAAGTATCGTCTGTGGGCTGACTGATCACTGAGGATGTCTGAAAATGTAACAAACATTTGTTTTGTTTCATTATACGTAATACCAATAAGTATTTATATTTGAATACGTGTTTTTGATGAGAAACCATAATTTAAAGGTTTAATAAGAAAGATCTTTTTAAATATTTTCTTCTTTTATCAATTCAAAATTGCCATTTTATAAATATAATTAAACACATTGTACAACGGTTTATGAATGTCTAGATGACAAATATGTGTACATATGGAAAATATAAAATTAGTACCAACAACCTTTTTTTAATCGTTATCTTTTATAATAATGCCGTTTACTTCACTTTTCCAAGGTATATGTGTAATAGTGTAATTTTATTGTTGAAGAATTTCTTAACGAATGAAATATTTAATTTAAGTCAGATTTAAGCGGAAGTTATATAAACGTCAGCTTTTTGTCAACTTGGTAGAACAATCGAATAACTAGAACTGGCAGACCTAAACACGAGATTCAGAAAGAGGGAAGATAATAATGTAATGTTGTTATTTGTGATCATTGGGAAAACCATATAAATAATATAATTATTTTCCTTAATGTTGTGTGATTGTAAAAACAATGGATGTAAACGACCATACGCTGCGCCTTTAACAATATATATATATATATAAATATATATATATATATATATATATATATATATATATATATATATATATATATATATATATATATATACTTAGGGAATTAAGGAGACCGTATGTATTTTACGGCATTAAGGAGACAATTTGTATATTTTTTGTTTTATACTTTTTTTTGCTTTTTTTTTGATAATTTAGTATTGAAATGATCATTTATTATGTGTACAAGATTTAGGCTTCTTAAATTAATTAACAAAAAATATACGTAATTTGCGGTCTCCTTAATAATTTGTAAGTATGTTGCAGGTTTTAAGGGGACAGGTATATATGTCGAAGGGTTTATGGAGACCAGTGTATATATTATATTATTTTTGAGGCATTAAGGGGACCATCCATATTTTATGGCATTAGGGGGACAAATTATATATCTTACTTTTGACAGTGAAGGCTCCCGTAACCTTAAGAGACAACTTTGTAATAGTATTTTTATATAATTGTGTGTAATAAATCCACAAACAATGACCGGTCGAAACGGGAGGACTGCAAATTTCATAGGATATTCATCGGAAATCTTTTACAGACCATCTCATTCATTAAATGAAATTCATCTTCAGTTACTTGGTATGTGTACCGTTTGATAAACAAAAAATATAATGACCAGGGGCGCATCCAGGAATTGTCGTTAGAAGGGGGCGTTACTAAGGGGCGTTTGCAGGAGGATTGAGGGTTACTCAATCAAGAAATTTTTAACAATTTGTAGTCGGAAATGATGCATTATGTGCGTATTTATTTTCTTCTCATATATTGACACAAAAAGTAAACTTGGACGATTTTAAAGACGATTGCGCCCCCTTCTCAATCCGCTAGTGAATGGTGACTTAATATTTGATATATTATGGTTAAATAGAACTTTCAGTTGAATTATATAGAAACTGTAAATGCTAAATACAAGTTCTGTGCTTGTAAAACAATAAAAGTTTCGTCTGCACAGGAATGTGTCTGTTAACGCTTGAACAGTTAGCTCATGATAAAAGAACATTGTCCATTGGGTTCATTGTGATCCATGGAAGTTTTATTTATTAAATTCCAACTTCCCCTTAAATTATACTTGCCTAAAACTTTAACCGAAGTCAATCAGGGGCCATAACTTGTATTATGGAGTTATGTAACCTCATTGGCTGATGGTCCTGAACAATTGTGTGAAGTGTTAAGTCAATTGAATGAAGGGTATAGAACGCCTTAACCAATAGGCTACGGAGACGGTTTTAATGCATGTAATCAATTGCAGATTCAGGGGGGGGGGGTTGGGGGGGGGATCGGTCCCAGCGCGCGCGCCGTCCCCCACCCCTTTGAATCGTCCGTTTATAATACGTTCTCAATCAATATCGGGAAAAAATACAATATTAAGATAAAAATGCACTATTTCGGACTATAAATTAGGGGAGTCTAACCCCCACCCCGGTCCAACATTTTAAGCCATTCAATTTCTGTTCTGAGGGAGGGGCGGATGTGGAAAGATTAAGCCCATGAGTTTCACGTACCCCTTCTTAAGTCAATTCCTGGATCTGCCACTGATATCTGTAATCAGATTTGTTGTTTCATAATGTTATAGTTCCTTTAAACAGTTTAAACCTTTTATGGCATCAAAATAAACAGACGCATGTTCAGTAAAAACATACTCTGTATACAACGTTCTCGTACTCCAGAGCGATGATGCTATACATTATATTTATCACCATCTGACTGCCAAAACTTTTCCGTTTAAAGAGGCTCTCTCATGTTTTGGCACCAAACATATTTTTGCTCGTAATGCATCTGAAAACACTTACATGTATATTTATTTTACTCCTTGGTACTGAAATTGCAGAAATAATAGTAACCAGGTTGATTTTCTTTTATACTTAAATTGCATTTTACAGTAAAGTATTAAAAATTAATCTTGTTCAAGTTGGGAGCAAGCACATGGGGGTGCAGATAACACATAGAATAAAAAACGGATCGCTTATCCACTCGCCCACAGGGACTCATACTAAGGTGTTGAATATTTTAACCTTAATGGAAATTATTGATTTATCACGTGATTATGTCAATCAACTGATTGTGCAACAGCCTTTTGTTGAATCGGGTTAGTAACGCATTTCAAAATTTTGGACTTCAAAGACTATATTTTAGCACATATCAACATTTATTGAAGGGTTTCAGCCATCAATAGCTTGGCTTAAACACTTCGTTTGATTCGCCATACTTTATTTCGTAATAACAATCTATAAAATCCAAGTAAAAGATGCATTTTCGAAACATTCGCTTATATTCACTCAAAAACTCATGTTCGAAAGATTTAAAAAAAGTATGTCATAATCATATCCTCTTTAGCTGCTGAGTTTCTTCATATTTAAATCTCTTATAAATTTGCCAAATAAAATTCAACATGGGTAAACAATTATAACAAATAACGTATTTTATGTATTGCAACATATTTATAAAAAGATAGTCAATTGAATCAAATGAACATTTTCAATGTACTTTCTTTCTCGCGGAAAGTGGACATTTCATCTTACTCCAACAAGTGTGGGGTATGGTTGATTCTCTTCGTGACTGAAACCAACTTTTTAAACACTTGGTGCATTTCAAATCTAGTCCATATAAACAGCCCCTTCAGATTCTTTGACGATTGCATTTCCATGGGAGATCACTGCGTATGATAAACATATAGTGTTGTTTAGCCACACTGTGGTTTCAATTATGTCAGGGGCGTAGCTACCCCTCTATTCATGTGAATTCATAAATGTGCTGGGGGGTTCAGGGGCGTGCCCCCTCAGAAAATTTTGAAAACCATGGTGCAATCTAGTGCATTCTGGGCGTTCCGCTGTGCATTATTTAGTACTGGAAAATAACCTATTTTAGATTCATATAGTCAAGTTCGCATACTGCAACTTTGGTTGATTTTTTTGTCAGAATCATGTGGATTCAGCCGCGTATTCACGATAGGCGGCTACACGCCTGTATGATGTGCATATGAATGTATAATTTGGTTTAAATGATGCATCCTTAATGTAACACCTCCTTGCTGCTACACCAATAGAAACTTCATGGGATGTTAATAGTAAAAGAACTAGCACTGACGTTCCCATTTTTGTCTGAGTCATTTAAATAATAGATAACAAATTACAAGATAAACAAATTTGTTTTGACTTCTTTAATGAATTATATAAAAACATTGTACAAAGATATCATGACACTTTTAAACAATAAGTATGGTTGTCAATTAAACAGTATGCTAGCTTTAAAGATTTAGGCAAACCATTGGAATTTTACAGCGGTCTTAAAAGGTGTATTTAAAGCTGCAATCTCACCGATTGATCGTTTTGACTACTGGTACTCTTTTATTGTTTGTCTATAAATGGAGTATTTTTTGCAGAAATGTCTAGACCCAATTTGAAGTGATATAAGACTGCTGAAAAAAGATCATATTGCAGTTCATCATATTTATGTTAAAAAAATGATGTTTTATGACTAAAAGCATTACGAACAATGACTAAAAGCATTACAAACAATTTAATGTAAATGAACTTTTCGGCAGTTTTACCAAACATTTTTGATTGGTTCTATCGTGAATTATCTAATATGACTGAATTAAAGGAATGATAACCAAATCAGCCGATTTTGAGACAAGTTTGTGTCTAAACTGACAATCTGTAAGAGTGCAGCTTTAAGTGTTGATCTAAAGCTTCATATACACATTGTTATATTGTCAATAACTGTTTAAAAGGTCTCATGTACTAAATGAGATAATAATTTTCATAATATCTAAAATTGATTAAAATAAATAAAGTACCATTATACCTATTGCTTAATAGTGCCGTTTCTCATCTGACAATACCATTCAAAGCCATCATTTCAACTATGAATTTATTTTTAACTTTCAACTTTTCTATAGCATATGCAACAAAATATACCAAAAATACAAGCCATGAACAATATGATTGTTCAACTTGCATTATCTTTGACCTTTTGATATGACCATTTTCCAGTTTTGTCTATTTGTAAGTTGTGCCCTGAAGAATAAAGTATGACTGTATGAATCAAAACCAAGCAATAAAAACACTAAAAATATGCCCCAATCCCTGTAATTTCTAATACAGTAGTAATCAAGCAATTAAACATTTAGAGCTGCACTCTCACAGATATACCGTTTCCACAACTTTTTTTGTCTTGGAATGAGCAAGTTTTGGCGTAATTATCTGCAAACCAATGATAAAAGATTGCTGACAAAAGATCAGATCGCAGATTTCATATTTCCGTTCGAAAATTAATGTTACTAACGGTTTAAGAAAAGTGCATTAAAACATCAATGTTTTAACTTAAATAGAAAAATCTGGGATTTAATTTTTCACAAAAATTGGATGGTTCCAATCCAAGACATAAAATGAAAAAGGTTGTCAAAACATCCAAAGTGTGAGAGTGCAGCTTTAACGTTTGAAAGTAACTCTGTTTGCCTCATGCCCCTAAACAGGGTTTAATTATATTATATGCCCAGTGGGCTTGTCCCTGTATATTTGATTGTATGATTGCAGTAATGGATACTGGTCTAATTATCTTCTGACAATTTTTCACCAATTTTAAAGAATGAGAAAACACATATTAAGCTCATATAACACTGTACAATTTAATCTCATTCATTAAGTTGAGAAAAATTCCCTAAAAATATTAATTGTGGAGACATATCTTATTTAAATACATACAGGAAATGGCGACATCATTTACCCTTTAGTATGAAAAAGGCAGTTTCCTGATAATTGAATAGCGGTTTTTTATTTAAGCATCTCAATTCATAGTATGTATCAAGTTTCAAAGGAAACCAAATCATTGTAACGATTGTTTTCAAAATAGATTCACACTCTTGATAAACTTCTTTTCCTAGTTTCAACTTTTGAGACTTTTTGATGAACCTGCACCTTCCCCCTCTTATGCTGTGGCTTCAAGCAATAAAGCTACCAGCTCAAGTTGCACAGCTGGTGAACAAGATTGCTGGTAGTCGGCAAACTGCACACTTGATGCCATGATAAATCATGTCCATCGACTTCCAGAATGAAGAAATGACAGTAGCACAGAATTGATTTCAATTGGATCTCTCTGTACTTTCATCACCTTGTTGTAGTCAAAGACTATGTCTTAGTGTGCAGTGCGGGATCTTGAGAAGCTTTCTGCTCGTCTGATGAAGTAAGTATGGCAGAGTGTGACACTCCTATCTACTCATATGGCTAGACACCTGTGATCTATGTCTTCTTGTGTGTGCCCAACCATCACCTGAAGAGAATTTAGAGGAAGTTAGTGCTTGATTACAAGACAATGTGACAAAACAAGGTCTTTCATTTATGCCACCAAGAACTAGTATTCCAAGTTTCATAACTCGTATGTTTACTCAAAGCAATTGAGCAGAAACTGTTTGGTAATTAATTTTAAGTCACTGCTTCCACTTATACTGCAAGTAATATCGAACGTGAACCGCCTGACCCAAATGCAATTCTAAATAATTTTTATGTGCAGAAACCTAAATCCTATTGACACAAAAGTAATCCAATTGTATGTCTTCACAAAACATTCTACAACAATATTTGTCAATTTAACTCAAAGATTGATTATTGTTTTTTAGTCAGACAAACACAGAGATGGCCCTATATCGCTCACTTGAATTGAGAAAGGATTCTAACTTAGTTATTGTTTGGACACTTACTGAATACTTTTGGTCTGACTTTATAATGCAGCTGGTGAAAATATTAAAAGTCCCTTAATAATGGGCTTACAAAAACATAAAAAAATGTATTTGTTTAAAAATTACAAAGGGCCATAACTCTTACAATATTTAAGTTTGTATTGAGCAGAATAAAAGGCTTTGCCTAAAATACAACCTTAAAACTATATTTACAAGTAAAACAAAAAAATCTACAAATATGTTTTTAGTATCTGGTTTTTGAGAGTGAATGATCAGAAGAAAACATCACACATTCACAATCATATTAAATAATAATTTAGTTTTTTAAAATTATATTATATTATATTTCAAAAACACTGCAAAAGACAAGACACTTACGTTTCAATTTCTTGATTTAATACAGTGATGATTATCAATTCTTATGAAGGGAGATGGGTCTTACACTCTAACCAGTGCAACTTGCATGTTCTTAGTTGCTCAGTTATTACCTTTCTTAAAATTCTCCTCTTGATCTGAGCCACGCCAAAATGATGGGAGATGCTTTTGTTTTTCCATCAGAATGTATAGCACCTCTATGTTTCTGTTTGTCTCCTGAAATAGTAAAAGTTTATTAATAATAATAACAATAATAATAATCAGTGACTTTTATTGAAATTATTTTCACCGATTGTGCCTTGCACATTGGGGAACAAAGTTGACTTCTGAGGAGAAGATTTTTCCATTTCGACATATAGCAAAAAAATAGCTCCGCACCCTGGAGCAATGTTTTTTATGAATCAATATCCAGTGAAGAAAATTCATACAGGGTATTGAAACATATTTTGCTTCAAATGAAGACTTTTAACAAAGATAATTTAACTAGCTCTTCATCATATTAAATAAAAATTAACACAGTCTATGCCGCACACGGAGCCCCGCATTTGATCTTTTACCAAAGTTTGATTGAGAGTTTAGTTTCACATCGACAAGTCTTTACAGGTCTATTAAAGCTGCACTCTCACAGATTGAACATTTTGAAAAAGGTTATATTTTTTATCTTGGAATGAACCAATGTATGCGAAAATGATGACAAAAAAATGTCTTTGAATTCCCGTCAAACATGTCCGAACCAAATTCAAACTACGGATAATCACTGTCATTCACAATGAAATTCAGCACTTCTTGCCCAGTATATATACCCTTACTTTAAGCAGAAGGCAAATTAAAACAAACACATTTGTCCGAAATTTAATCAAACTTTAAATGGTAGTAGGATTGTCATTTGTTCACGTAATTTTCAAGAATCAGGAAGTGGGGAACATTATAAAGCCATTTAACGATACAAACAAGACGATTTTCTATTGAATGTACAATAGTAGTACCGGGGTAATATGCAAATAGTTATTATCTCAAGAAAAGGACATCAAGACCTGTTCATTTACCAGTAGCATCTGACAGTCAATAATGGTTCTGAGTTTAAAGAGCATAATTTCCATTTTATTGTTTGTTTAATCATTATATATTTAACACCAGTTGTGAAGAAGGAGTTATCATTATATAAGATTATATTATCTGGCAGTGGTTGAAAATGTAAAGTGAGACCAGTTTTTTACCTGTTATTGAACAAACTGTTATGTTGGCATGACTGTCCTCCTCAGCAATGCAAAGAACAGCAATGACTGGCTGGCACTCTGTAAAATGGCGATTAAAACATTTTGTCCAATTAAAACTGTCCCTTTCTAAACAATCCATTAGCAATATATATAAATGAGCTGCGCCATGTGGAAATGTATCTTGGGAAGTTTCCATTCCATGTAATGATGTCATGAAGATGAGCAGAAGACATTACTTACTATGCAGTAAAAGTTCTTACTTTAACAGTAAAGATATCTTTTTTTGAGAAAATTTATCAAAGTGAGCTCTTTTATGTCATGTTTCTAAGTCTTGTACACATCTATGTTACATATGTAAATAATAAACAGGAATAAAATGAGGAGTTGTGTACACACTTATTCCTCCTTATGTACTGTGTAACTCAAGAAAAACAATCCATAATTCTAGTAAATCTCTAGAATTCCCTTACTTTTCTCGCTGTACAAAAATGAATGAGGAGTTGCAAACAAGCAGGGCCATAAAACTTTTGCTATTTAAACTGTACCGCAACAGCAATTTAAAGACAGTGACACTCATTGATGGAATAGGCACTTAGACAGCTACATTTTCTGAGAAATGGAGATCAGACTAAATTCTCCAGAGATAATTTATAGATTTATTTGAAATAAAGAACATGTTACAGTGTTTGTGTTAAACTTGTTACTTATCCCTGATTTAACAAAATCAGTACCTTCAAAATGGTGATAAAATAAAAACAAATATACCTTATTAAACACTGTTTACTATCACATCTGTACCCCCCCCACCCCGTTCTTACATACTTAAGCGGCTGTTACCAAAGTAAAGAATGAAAGGTCCACAAGGCCAATTATAAACCATGAACCATGAGAATCCTGTTTACTAATTTGATTTTAAATCACCCAAAAGGCTTTCTACACATAATGGTTCTTTAATTTAAATCTAGTCTCCAAAGGTGTCACAGTTGTGATTTCATTGAAAGACTTGAGATACGTTATTTAAAAAAATGACGAAAGGAAAGCTTAAACGCAGAAGTCTGGCCGGGTATATGAGCCTGGAAATAACTAAGCAAAAGCTCACCATGCTGCTAAGGAGTCTTATATAATTCCCGGCCCCAGTTCAGCTGGAGATGTTGATTCCACAAGGCTGGAAAACCGGCCCGGTGCACCCAAGCTTCACCATCAGCAGTATCTGCAAGAGGAGGGTGTAAATCTGGGAAAACGCATTTATAATCAATTTGCAAAAGTTCTTATCCGTCATAAGTAGTGAACATGTATGTGGCTTATAGAACATCTGAAATTAAGTTTAATGAAGGAGACAAAGTTTGGTCTGGGATCTAAACCTGGATTTTGATGCTGAAATTGTAAGGGCCGAATTCAGAACATCCACTCTCACTCACACTCCAACCACATTCCCGTAAGGGACACTCAAATGATCACTTGAGTGGAATATGGGGAGTGACACTCAAGTGATCTGTTTGTATTCACACGCCTCGCTAACACTCCACTTCATCAAGCGAGCAATACAGTATATAATTATACACGTATGTTAACATGATCATATCGGATTATCTGTTTGACTATGGTGATGTTTACATTATACATTGTAAACATATGTTTATTTGAGATTTGAGTACCTTATTGTTAGTTATGGTAACAAACAAATGATAATAAGTGTTATTCTGAAACTGAAATTTACATTTTAAAACAATTGGTTAATTAAAATAAACGTTTTGTGTTGTAAATAACTGTTGCAAAATACGTTTAGATGCATGTTTTTTGTTGTCGTTGTTGTTGCTGTTTTAAATATATAGCCGTTTTCCATTGTATCACGTAATTCAAATATGTATTCATATATAATCTTGCTTATGTATTCTACATAAAGAGGTCTTGGGCGTTTGAAAATAATATATGGAAGTTGAAAAAATGGAAGTTGAAAAAATAGCAGATGGATAGAATTAGCGAATGAATCTACTTCTTATGGGGAAATAACACCTCGGAGTGAAAAACAACTCAAGAAATGTAGGGGAAAATGGATGAAGATGACAATAATAATAATAATAATAATAATAATAATGATGATGTTGATGATGATATGGTGGTGTTGGTGGTGCTGCTGCTGGTGGTGGTGCTGCTGCTGCTGCTGATGATGAAAATGATAATAATAATAATAATAATAATAATAATAATAATAGTAATAATAATCCAGCTGAAAGTAGGCTGGAAAATACATATCAATTCCCTTACCACGCTATGAAATGGCCTAGCGGCGTCAAGTTAGCGGCCTGGCAGCCTAGCCGCCTCATGTGACTAGCGGCCTAAAATTGTTTCCTATTCCAAAGCATTTTATATGCGTTCTTTTCTAAAACAATGATAAATTAAATGTCCTTTTCATAAATCGACATCCTTTAGCGAATATCAGCATTTCCCCCTTTTCATGGGCTGCTGGATTGAGTCTTGGGGATTTTTAGGGGCTAGACCACCAGGCCGCCAAGTTCACGCCCCAAGACCGCTCAAGCGTGATGTATTTTGCATAGGAAAACAATTATTGTAGCATTGTTTTAGAAGAAAACTCATATAAAAATGCTCTGAAGTAGAAAACAATTTAAGGCCGCTAATGTACGACTAAAAACATTGATTTATCTTATTTTCCATTTAAACCATTGAACCTTGAAATAGATAACAAATTTAGGCCGCTAGTCCGCCAACCTCACGCCGCTAGGCCGCTAACTTCATGCCGCTAGGATGCTAACTTCACGTACCTTTAGCTGCCTGTCTTTGCAGCCATTGATGAATTGCAAACATCAACATTGCTGGGGGTTCAAGATCATTGCGAAACAAAACAAATATATGATAGGCGCATCCTTTTGAATTTGTTTTGTTTATAGATGGCCACGTTATTGAATGAACATGTACTTCAATGGATTATCCCGGTCTCTTAAATATTGTCTGGGAACGAGCATGTCCCTTATTTGTTCCAAATATTTGATATATTTCATCTTTTCTACTTGCCATGTACTTTTTTCACATACACTCATTCAATTCCTATTCACAACCAATCCTCGAGGGCGGTTCAAGTGGCCTAGCCGAGCACTCACAAATGTCCCACTCACGCAAAACACTTGAGTCTCACTCACACCTGTGAATTCGGATATACCTTTCACTCGAAAATATTTCGACCGTTATGTGATTACAGAGGATTAACTCATTGAGTGTGAGTGAGAGTGATTGTTCTGAATTCGGCCCTATGTTTTGTTCAAATGAAGTATAAACTTACATTGAGAACAGAGATATCTTGAAGTCCAGATTTATTGCTTACCTGAAGTTCGTAGGGCTACAATTGAGAGCTTTTCTGTAAATTGCAGGAACTGTCCCCATGAGCCTATTGTCTGTTAGGGGAATGGTGGCTTAGGTGATTGGTGGTACCACTCTGCATTTCTTATCCACACAAAACACAGTGTATCTGAAAATGACAGAGAATGGCCATGCACTTGTGAAAGCTATGCTAGAAATACGCCGTTATGAGTGTATCAGATGACATTTCCACACAGAAATTGTGAGGCCTCCAATACAGCAGTACTGACATCAATGACGAAAACATATATATCTGTCATGGAGCTATGCTGGTTCTGTGGCGTCAAAACCACTGCAACTGGGCAATTCACTAGAAACATCTTTTCAGAAAAAAGAAACAACCAATACTGGGTAGCCTTTGTCACCCAGTGAACACCCAGAGCATCTATTTACTCTGAGCATCTATTTACTTAGAAGTAGCCACATTAAGATCTCAAATTAACAAAAAAGTGTTTCCGTAAGCTTTCAAATATTGAATGAAGTGCAACTTTAAGGGGGGCTGCGAGCAAATATTGTCAAGGGCAGAAATCTCACAGAAGTTTGAAAAAGATTATGCAAAGCTCTAGCTTGATGATTTTGGCCCAATTTCAAATTGTTACTCAGTAACACGGCGGCGTAAATTTAATCTAACATCAATATAGTTACACAGGAAAATAAGAAATAGCTTTAAACTCTCTAACATTCATGGCAGAGTGTCTGATGACGGTCCAGTATGCCAAAAGGACGGAGAATATGTGAAGCATGCACATCCACACCTTTACAACCCAACATTTGGTTATGGTTTCACAGTTATTCATTTACACAAACTCACAATCAATCAATCAATGCACACCCACCTGGAAAGGTACGACATCCTTTGGAAGAGATGAATCTCTCGTAATTTAATGCTTGTTTAGTATGTTTGATAGTTTAATTAAAGCACCGCTCTAATTTGATTCAATCATAGAAGTCTTTAGATAAAACAACCCTTCAAAATGATCACTAAAAAAACGTTTCTAGTTCTTTATTTTCTGCAACAAACAAATAAATGTTTTAATCAATTTTCTTTTTACAAGTTTGATTATCGTTTGATTATCGCGCAACAGTCAATCCACAGCGCAATCATCATTATCGATTATCATGTTAACATAACATCACAGGTGTAATATTTAAAGACGTACCGGCTGTCAAAACAAAGTGACACGTGATTCGCGAATTCCTAATACACATAATTATTTTGACATGTTTGAACAAAACGTCCGGTTTTGTAAGGTAAAATTACGTTGACAACTAACAAATTTTCTCGATTTTTTGTACAGTATCCGGAATTCCGGGGTTCCGGTTTTGTAGGGATTTTTTTACATTGATAATAGAAGGGGAAACCGGGACTCTGATAAAATTCCAGTATCCCGAGCATTCCGGTTTTGTGGAGATCCAGTTTAGTGAGTTTCCACTGTACCATAACTAATAATTTTAGGCTGTTTTTTGTTGGTTTCGGATATAAAGTATGCTGAATATGGATCAATTGAGAAAAGAACAGAACACAATTTTGTTCGTTTTAAACAATTCAAACAAATATAGTCAATGAAATAGGTCAAGAATGATCATTTATGTAAACGTAATTTTACTCAAAAATACATCGCGATCAGTCTTAAATTATTGTTTATAAGTAAGCAAAATGTAAGAAAATAATTAACATATTTTGGTAGTATAACAAATCATTTCTAATTTAGCATGATATATATATATATCTAATAACTATTGAGTAACATAAATTATTGGCTTGTTACTAGTGAGAATTTAAGTAATGTCTCCCAATTGGTGTCTTGGTTGCTGTGCCATATACATCCAGGTTCGAACAATACACTTAACGAGGTGCTATGTGTACTATTTATCACCTTGTTAAATGGTGGTTACCATATGAGCAATTGATTTCTTGACGGTTACGAATTGACTAACAAAATGGTTACAAAATAACCAAGATTCAGCAGTTACGAAATGGTAAGGTTACGAAATGACCAGATCCCAGTCAAATGCCCCTGGGGACATCCTAGGTTAGGCCCATTCCCCGTTTTCAGCGCAAAAAAAATAACACCGCATTCATTCAGCACTGCCGGTCCACCTGGAACGTAAAAACATGGCCTATTTCCCCTGCTATCCCCGGTATAAACAAGACCTGCCTGGGGGCCATGGTTACAATTGACTGGTGCATAACTGTGGCAGAATAAGGGAAATATTTTATTGTTGCATTTATTATCAAATATGAGAATTTAAGACACATGCAAAAAGCCACAATACGAATTGGTGATAGTGTTCGTTCTGTTCTGCTATTCAAAGGTGATGAGAATGACTAATGACATGACATTGACAAACAAAATGTAAGGCATTTGTATCATTTCGTCTTTTATTTATTAAAATCTGAGATGTTAAGGGAGCAAATCCCTTTTTAGATTGAAACATACCAAATAATAATAAGCGACGATGTAGTGGTAAACCAAGTTTGCTAGAAATCAATCGAGTTTCTGCAAAATACAAGCAAAAATTACACCGGATGTTGATACTAGTGTAGCGTAACCGCATAGTTGCACGATTACCGCCCTTTGTTATAAATTAGCCATTTGCGCTTACAAAGTTAAATGTCTGGCGGTGTATTTCAAAGGTTAGTTTTACATTTTAGACTTATTTATTCCATACAATTATTTTATTAGCGACAATAATAATTAAAGAAATCATGTTAAACATTATTAATTAACCGGGAGTTGTTTTCATAAATAGTATAAGTAAAAATAAAGCTGTCTCCCTTCATGTTTTCGCAAAGTGGAATATACCCATTTTACCCATCTTAATAATGAACTCGTCCGCCCGGTGAGTATATAAGCGCGTCGCTTAGCTAAAAGATTCATTCTGTGTTTGACCGCCGTCGAGGTAACTTCAAACAGTAAACCGGAAATAGTCTTTCGAAGGCAAATAATTAGAGTCTTGACCTTCTGGTTGTTTATTATTGAACACAGAGCATTGCGATCTGTGGGATAAAAAGGCACCAGGAACTTGACATCTATAGGGTTATCTAGCGTTCCAGTTCAAGTAGCCAGATACATAGAGCATTGCGATCTAGTCTGGTGAACGGAGCTGGTGGCTAGAAACTCTAATAAGCCTCATACCTGACAACTGCGTTGGCCACAGAGCATTGCGATCTGCGTGCTGACAATGGTTAAGGTATTTTTCATCGCCAATAAAAAGCTCCCGTAAGAGAAAGCCGTTCATCAAATAAGTGACTGAACTTTATATAAACCAATGAATAATCTTTGAACCCTGATTATTTGGTTGATTATGTTTTAACTCACCAATCATTTTTGAATCATTTGTTTTAATCATAAGGCAAAGTAGCCTGAGGAAAATGTATATAAGAGCGATCCATATAGGCTCTACGACACCGATTGAACATACAGCCGGCACGTTACAAAATTTGGCTCCCAACGTGGGGCCACATTAAATATGGATCGAACTTCATCACAGCCAGACCTATATGAAGAACGAGAGATGATGGCCAGAGAAATCGAACATTAAAAGCGGGAGGTGCACATTCTACAACTAGAGAAAGAAATAGCGATGGCACAACGGGACTTTGATTTATCCAGTAGCAGACTTGTGACTTCCACGCCTAAGCCAGGGGTTCACACGCGATGTGATGTAGGCATACAAACACCTGCTAGGACCGATTTTGTCACGGAGAGGCGACGGTTAAAAAGTGAGCCTGGGACCGACGAAGCTGGGATCGGTACTGTTTGTGGTGGTCTGAAACCACAAGCAATTGAGACTTGTCAGAGCCAGACAAGTAAGCCATTAAGGGCTGGAGGCTCAGCAGGTAGTGACAAACGTACCGTAATGAAGCCGGCTACGTTTGATGGAAATGGTGCCTGGACTGATTATAAGGCACATTTTGAAGCTTGTGCTATGTTAAATGACTGGGATGATACCCAAAAGGGTCTTTATTTGTCAGTGTCATTGCGAGGACAGGCACAAGGTGTTTATGGCAATTTGGCCACGAAAACAACTAATTACACGGATTTAGTTCAAGCCCTTGAGGAGAGGTTCGCTCCTCCGAACCAGACTGAACTATATAGAGTTCAGTTGAAGGACAGGCGACAGAGAGCTACAGAGTCGATTACTGAGTTAGGGCAAGATATTCGTCGCCTGACGAACCTTGCATATCCAAGCGCACCCGTAGACGTGCGCGAGACATTGGCAAAAGAGCAGTTTGTGGATGCTCTGGTGAATTCGGATATGCGATTGAAGATAAAACAGGCTAGGCCTGTGAATTTAAATGACGCAGTGTGTCATGCTGTAGAGCTGGATGCTTTCTACAGAGCAGAAAGAAAGAGCAAGGGAATGGTGTGCCTTGCCGCAAACGAAAGTCCGACGATAGCGTATGAGGTAAAGGAACTTATGAAGAAAATGCAGGAAATGCAATGCACTATTGATAAGTTATCAAAGGAAATGTGTAGTCCGTCACATTCACAGATGAATTACGGCTGGAGTGGAAACATCCGTAACCGTAAATGGGGTCTTAACAGGGACAACGGCAAAAGATGTTTTGAATGTGGGTCAAAGTACCATTTGAGAAGGAATTGTTCCAAACTTAAAGCTTCTCAATCCCATGCGAGAACGGATCAGCGTAAGAAAAAAGAACCTTTATGGACAAAAGATTATGTTCTGTCGATATTCAGTTGGACAACGGCGAAAACAAAGACAACTGAGAAAAGGGATAAGGACATGGGGTGGATAAAAAGGGCCGGACGCAACTGTGAGAGTTGTACAAAAGTGTTCAAGAGAAGAGCATACATGCTAAAACACGTGCGAAAAGTACATGTTGGGAAGGATAGTGAAGTTCAATGGGAAACAGATCGGTCGCTAGAAAGTAAACCAAATGTGATCATGGAGGACGAAAAAGAGCCAAAGAGCACACTGGAAGAGACAGCAGTCGGTATTGAGAAGCAGAAAGCAAGTGTGCCTACAGCGGAAAATAGTAAGGGCATTGAAATGGTGAAGTTTGTAGCGAAGAAAGGGAAGTCGAACATTCAGAAGATAGAGAAGACCAACGTTATCTTCAAGGGCAGAATCTTCGGGAAACAAACGTTCCAGCCAGTGTTTGCTTCCAAGAGGAAGTGCAACGACGTACCTTCCAACTCTACGCTAAAGAAGTTCTGTTTTCAGCCGAGCACGTCTGTGACTGAATTACAGACAGATCTGGCAATGATCAAGAAAGAATCAAGGGATCAGGAGATGCAGACGGAAAATGATGAGCCAGACGAACACATATATCAGAATAAGCAATTTGTTTGCAAATATTGTGGCATGCAGTATCGGGACTACGTCATGTATTGCGCTCATGCTGGTTGTCACAATATAAATACACCTTTGAGATGCAACATTTGTGGGCAGGATCAGAAGGACAGCCAGTCATTCTATGTTCATTTGACTTGGGGACACAAGTAGAAACTGAACCAGAATAACATTTGTTTAAATGAGATAGTTAAGTTGTGAAAATGTTTGTATCTTTTGAGTGTTGAAATTACTGTGAATTTGTGGCATTAACATTTACGAAACATTTTTTTTAAGAAATTGTTGAACTTTATTGGCATTTTTAAAATTGCATATTGTATCATGTTGTTTGTGGTTACAAACTTGTTTTATTAAAAAGTTCATTGTTTGATCATTTTTTTTATTAATCATGCAGGGACGCATGAACTCGGAGGCGTGGGTAATGTAGCGTAACCGCATAGTTGCACGATTACCGCCCTTTGTTATAAATTAGCCATTTGCGCTTACAAAGTTAAATGTCTGGCGGTGTATTTCAAAGGTTAGTTTTACATTTTAGACTTATTTATTCCATACAATTATTTTATTAGCGACAATAATAATTAAAGAAATCATGTTAAACATTATTAATTAACCGGGAGTTGTTTTCATAAATAGTATAAGTAAAAATAAAGCTGTCTCCCTTCATGTTTTCGCAAAGTGGAATATACCCATTTTACCCATCTTAATAATGAACTCGTCCGCCCGGTGAGTATATAAGCGCGTCGCTTAGCTAAAAGATTCATTCTGTGTTTGACCGCCGTCGAGGTAACTTCAAACAGTAAACCGGAAATAGTCTTTCGAAGGCAAATAATTAGAGTCTTGACCTTCTGGTTGTTTATTATTGAACACAGAGCATTGCGATCTGTGGGATAAAAAGGCACCAGGAACTTGACATCTATAGGGTTATCTAGCGTTCCAGTTCAAGTAGCCAGATACATAGAGCATTGCGATCTAGTCTGGTGAACGGAGCTGGTGGCTAGAAACTCTAATAAGCCTCATACCTGACAACTGCGTTGGCCACAGAGCATTGCGATCTGCGTGCTGACAATGGTTAAGGTATTTTTCATCGCCAATAAAAAGCTCCCGTAAGAGAAAGCCGTTCATCAAATAAGTGACTGAACTTTATATAAACCAATGAATAATCTTTGAACCCTGATTATTTGGTTGATTATGTTTTAACTCACCAATCATTTTTGAATCATTTGTTTTAATCATAAGGCAAAGTAGCCTGAGGA